>NC_133504.1:83225000-84475000 GCF_049354715.1 Callithrix jacchus | reverse complement strand
TCAAACTATTTAAAATTTGAATTACTTATAGGGTTTTTTTCCATGTTATTTAGACAAAATAGTTATTTATCAGCTTTTTGTTTTGATCATTCCTCTAATAATAAGCCTAAATAATATATAGTTTGTATGTACCTAAAATGTCACTGTGTGATTGATGTTTGCATTTATTTGCTATATTTCTGTTCTCATTTAATTTCATATGTTATTAGAATTACATATCATAAACTATATGTGTTATTTTTTACAATTTGATATTTTGAACGAAGATTTTTTAAAGCTTTTGGAAAATGCTGATGTAGCATGAAATATCTAAAGTGGGCCAGTACCTTCACACAGTGTTTTCAAAAGTGGGAAGGACAAGGACAAATGATCTTTAAATTCATTCTGTTAAAGGAGAGAAACCTTTATCAGTACGCCATCTTTTCAGGCTTCTTAGGCTTTAGGTATTTCCTTTTCTTCTTCTTCTTGTAAGAAAAGGGGTATTTTTATTTTATATCCAAGATAAAAAGTTACAGAAGCTTCACATACTTTTTCCAACTTGTAAGTCAAATTAGTTATTAAAATAGAGATTTTGTGAACATCAGCCCATGTTTATTCTTCATTCATTTTCTAACTTTGTTAAAGAGAAGATTAAGAAATGGTAGTTTTAGCCAGGCGCAGTGGCTCACGCCTATAATTCCAGTACTTTGGGAGGCCAAGGCGTGTGGATCACGAGTTCAAGAGATCGAGACCATCCAGGTCAACAAGGTGAAACCCTGTCTCTACTAAAAATACAAAAATTAGCTGGGCATGGTGGTATGCACCTGTAATGCCAGCCACTCGGGAGGCTGAGGCAGGAGAATTGCTTGAATCCAGGAGGCAGAGGTTGCGGTGAGCCAAGATTATGCCATTACACTCCAGCCTGGGTAACAAGAGCGAAACTCCGTCTCAAAAAAAAAAGAAATGGTAGTTTTGCAACTGAAATTTTAAATAGTTTGTCTGTATATGTCATATACATCAAAGGACCCATATGACACCTATGGCCATTTCCAGAGAATTTAAATCAAAGCTAAATGAGTACTTACTGAGATTGTGAAGTATAAGATAGGCAAGGCATGGTGGCTCATGCCTGTAATCCCAGCACTTGGGAGGCTGAGGTGGGCGGATCACCTGAGATCAGGAGTTCCAGACCAGCCTGGCCAACATGGTGAAACCCCACCTCTACTAAAAATACAAAAAGTAGCTCAGCAGGATGGCGGGTGCCTGTAATCCCAGGTACTCAGGAGGCTGAGGCAGGAGACTGGCTTGAACCCAGGAGGCAGAGGTTGCAGTGAGCCAAGATCATGCCATATCATGGGACTGATTCCTGTGAGACTTAGAAGAGGTGTAAGACAGTCTGTCATTGGTGCCAGAAAACTTCACTGTCATTCTCTTGTTTCTTCATCAGTCCTTCCCCGTGGTCTTTGGATAACGATGTCATTTCATTTATGGCAGCAAATTAGTTTTCCTTCTTTGTTTGCTGTGGAAATGTTGAGAAATCCCATGTGGTAATATTGAAATATTTACAATGAGCCAGGCATGGTGCTGAGTGAGGCATAGTTTTCACAACAGTCCTATGAAGGAGATGTTATTCCCATTTTCTAGACGAGAAACCATGCATTTAGAGAAACTAAGCTACATACCCAAGTTCATAGTTAATTAATTTGGAAATCAGTGATTTAAAATATGGTCTTAATGAGGCCTTACTTCACAATCACTGTTATTTACTGTCTTCCTCTTCTAATTTTCAGGCATTGTGACTATTAAAGGAGCTCCTCTGTTACTCCTAGTTATCTATAATTATTCTCATGGAGCTCTGCTTTGAATTACTTAGATTTAACTATAGTATTTACAGTAGAGTTCAAGTGATTTTCACTACTCAAATCAATCAGGAGAATAGCTTGAGCTGGGCATGGTGGCTCACACCTGTAACCCTAGCACTTTGGGAGGCTGAGGTGAGTGGATCACTTGAGGTTAGGAGTTCGAGACTAGCTTGGCCAACATGGTGAAACCCCATCTCTACTATGAATGCAAAAAAATTAGCTGAGCTTGATGGTGGGCACCTGCAATCCCAGCTACTCAGGAGGCTGAGGCAGGAGAATCGTTTGAACTTGGGAGGTGGAGGTGGCAGTGAGCCAATATTGTGTCAGTGTACTCTAGCCTGGGTGATGGGAGCAACACTACATCTCAAAAAAAAAAAAAAGAATAGCTTGAATTCCATTTTTTCTTCTGTATTCTCTTAAAAAATCTTTTTTTAGCATCTTGGTTGCTGAGAGGGGAGACTAAACCCTTCAGTTAGCTTTTGCTTCCACTGGGAGCTCCTCAATTCTTTCTGCTGTTTCTATGATGGTCTTGAGAAAAACAATTCTGAGAATGAACTGGGTTAATGGATAATCTTCTTGAACAGGCATATACATATATATATATACACACATATGTTTACATTTCATTTATTTATTTATTTATAAAGATGAGATTTCAATATGTTACCCAGGCTAGTCTCAAACTCCTCAGCTCCAGTGATCCTCCTGCCTCAGTCTCCCAAAGTGCTAAGATTACAGGCATGAGCCATTGCACCTGGCCAGGCTTACATTTTTAAAGGGTTTTTTCAGCTTTTTCTTTATTTTTTTGAGTCGGGGTCACTTGGTGCAATGGCTCACGCCTATAATCCTAGCACTTTGCGAGGCTGAGGCAGGAGGATCGTTTGAGCTGAGGAGTTTGAGATATTGGGGTTTTTTTTAGACAGGGTCTAAATATATATATTAGCACACCCCCCCACACACTTTTTTTTGAGACAGACTCTCACCTTGTCCTCCAGGCTAGAGGGCAGTGGTGCAGTCTCAGCTCACTGCAACCTCTGCCTCCTGAGTTCAAGCTATTCTCCTGCCTCAGCCTCCTGAGTAGCTGGGACTAAAGGCGTGTGCCACCATGTCCGGCTAATTTTTTTATTTTTAGTAGAAATGGGGTTTCACCATGTTGGCCAGGCTGGTCTGGAACTCCTAACCTCAGGTGATCCACCCATCTTAGCCTCCCAAAGTGCAGGGATTACAGGCATGAGCCACTGCTCCCAGCCAAGATGTTATATTTTACATTTTTATTTTTTATAAAAAGTATTTGAGGCTGGGTGCAGTGGCTCATGCCTGTAATCCCAGCACTTTGGGAGGCTGAGGTGGGCAGATCATGAGGAGTTCGAGACAATCCTGGCTAACATGATGAAACTATGTCTTTACTAAAAATACAAAATATTAGCCGGGAGTGGTGGTGGGCACTACTCGGGAGGCTGAGGCAGGAGAATCACTTGAACCTGGGAGGCAGAGGTTGCAGTGAGCCGAGATTGAGCCAGGGCACTCCAGCCTGAACAGCAGAGTGAGACTCCATCTCAAAAAAAAAAAAAAAGTACTTGAGTTACAGTACAGGATAATTTATGTTAGAAAGTGAAGGGATGAAAGTCAGAGGCAATAAATAAACATAGTTATATTTTGACATTAATTTAGGTTTTAAAATTTTGTTTTTTAATTTACATATAGAAAAATTTACTTTTTATATAGTTAAACACTTAGAGTCATATAACCGTCACCACAATCTAGGTAGAGAACAGTTCTATCTTCCTGAAAGAGTTCCTCATGCTAATCCCACTGTAGTCAAACAAAAGCTCTTTCCACTTTCAATTTCTGGTAGCTACTGATCTGTTCTCTGTCCATATAGTTTTGCCTTTAAGAATGTCAGCTAGGCCAGGCGCGGTGGCTCACACATATAATCCCAGTACTTTGGGAGGCCGAGGCGGGTGGATCACGAGGTCAAGAGATCGAGACCATCCTGGTCAACAAGGTGAAACCCTGTCTCTACTAAAAATACAAAAATTAGCTGAGCATGGTGGTACGTGCCTGTAGTCCCAGCTACTCGGGAGGCTGAGGCAGGAGAATTGCCTGAACCCAGGAAGCGGAGGTTGCAGTGAGTCGAGATAGTGCCATTGCACTCCAGTCTGGGTAAGAACAGGGAAACTCCGTCTCAAAAAAAAAAAAAAGAATGTCAGCTAAATTAAATCACCTAGACTATAACCATTTAACATTGATTTTTTCAATCAGTATAGTGCCTGTAAACAGGTACCTTGTGGCCGGGCATGGTGGCTCACGCCTATAATCCCAGCACTTTGGGAGGCCGAGGCAGGTGGATCATAAGGTCAAGAGATCGAGAGCATCCTGGTCAACATGGTGAAACCCTGTCTCTACTAAAAATACAAAAATTAGCTGAGCATGGTGGCGCGCGCCTGTAGTCCCAGCTACTCGGGAGGCTGAGGCAGGAGGATTGCTTGAACCCAGGAGGCGGAGGTTGTGGTGAGCCAACATCGTGCTATTGCACTCCAGCCTGGGTAACAAGAGCGAAACTCTGTCTCAAAAAAAAATCAAAAATAATAATAATAATAATAAAAACAGCTACCTCTAAGTTCTTGCATGTGTTAAAATTTTGTTCCTTTTTATTGTTGAATAGTATTTCATCATATAGGTGCACCACTGTTCAGCCGTTCACCAGATGAAGGACATTTGGGTTGTTTCCAGGTTGAGGCAGTGATGAATGAAGTTGCTGTTAAACATTTATATGGGTTTTTTGTGTGAACCATGTTTTTATTTTTATTTCTCTTGGGTGTACACATAGGAATATAATTACTGGGTCATATAGTAAGTATATCTTTAACTTAATAAGAAACTGTGAAACTATTTTCCAATATGACTGTGTTGCTTTTACATTCCTTCCAACAATGAATTAGAGTTCTCATTGCTCTGCATCCTTGCCAACATTTGATGTTGGCATTTTTGTTTTGTTTTGTTTTAGTCATTTTAATAGGGGTGTAGAGATACTTCTTTGTGGTTTTAATTTGTATTTCCCTAATGACTAATGATGCTGAACGTTTTAAATGTGCTTATTTGACATCCTTATATTTTATTTTATGTATTTATTTATTTACTTACTTATTTTTTTACTTTGAGACAGAGTCTCACTCTGTCACCCAGGCTGGAGTGCAGTGACACAATCTTGGCTCACTGCAACCTCTGATTCTTGGGTTCAAGCAATTATCCTCCCTCCCAGGTAGCTGGGATTACAGACACGTGCCACCACACCCAGCTAATTTTGTATTTTTAGTAGAGATGAGGTTTCACCATGTTGGTCAGGCTGGTCTTGAACTCCTGACCTCAGGTGATCTGCCTGCCTCAGACCCCCAAAATGCTGGGATTACAGGCATGAGCCACCACGCCTGGCTGAAAAGATTATGTTTTATCCATTAAATTGCCTTTTTATCTTTGTCAAAATTCAGTTGACATATTGACATGAGTCCATCTCTGGACTTTCTCTTCTGGGTTTCAATATTTTTAATTTTTTAGATTTTTTGTATGTATTATATAGATTTAGAAAATCTTAAGAGCATTAATATGCAATTTATCTTGGCTTTAAAATTTTTTGTTGTAGTTGTTTCTGAGATACAGTCTCTCTGTTGCCCAGGCTGGAGGGCAGTGGTTTGAGCTCAGCTCACTGCCATCTCCGCCTCCTGGGCTCAAGTAATCCTCCTGCCTCAGCCTCCCAAGTAGCTGGGACCAGCATGCACCACCATGCCTAGCTAATTTTTGTATTTTCAGTAGAGACTGGGTTTCGCCATGTTGGCCAGGCTGGTGTCAAACTCCTCACCTTGAGCAATCCACTCACCTCCCAAAGGCTGGGATTACAGGCATGAGCTACTGCACCGACTTAAAATACTTTTTATACAATTTCCCATCTAAACATCCTATGAATCTACAAGACAAGTACTCATTTCTGGAAGGAAGGCTATTTATGAAAGTGAAATGCAGCCAATAAAACCCTATCAGCCAGGCATGGTGGCTCAAGCCTATATTCTCAGCACTTCGGTAAGCCTAGGCGGGCGGATCACTGAGGTCGGGAGTTCAAGACTAGCCTGGCAAATGTGGTGAAACCACATCTCTACCAAAAATACAAAAAATTAGCCAGATGTGGTGGCAGCCTCCTGCAGTCCCAGCTACTCAGGAGGCTGAGGCAAGAGAATCACTTGAATCTGGGAAGCAGAGGTTGCAGTGAGCCCAGATTGTGCCACTGCACTTCAGGTGGGCAACAAGAGTAGAAAACTCTGTCTGAAAAAAAAAAAAAAGAAAACCTATTATCAAAAAATCAGATGGAAAAAAGACACAGTAATACGTGACATCTTCTTACAACCTACTTGATGAATACAGAGTTCCCAGAGGCTTTAAAAAAATTTTTTTTTTTTTAGACTGAGTCTTGCTCTGTCACCCAGGCTGGAGTGCAGTGGCTCAATCTCAGCTCACTGCAGCCTCTGCCTCCTGGGTTCAAGCAATTCTCCTGCCTCAGCCTCCCTAGTAGAAAAAAAAAATTTCTAAATCAGCTTTGTTGAATATGAGCAATAAGACAAGAAATAAATAGGGACTTTAAGCTTCATTCACTACAAAGTTTGGAGAAGTTTAGCATTTTATTTTTTTATATGGGCAGATTATGGTATATTGAGGAGCTAATTATCTATTTCCAGTGACATATATAGCCTTGAGTTTACTAGCCTATAAACTTAGTTTTTATTGCAAGGATATATAAACACAATTTCAGTTTTCTATTGATACATTATAAATCCCATCAAACATAGTGGCTTCAAACAACAATCATCATGTGTTTTGCTCATTAATCTGCAATTAGCCAGGACTTGTTGAGTATCTGAGGAATCAGCTGGGGTGACTAGAAGGCTGAAGGTGACTCCATGGCTGGGGCATGAATCATCTAAGATTTGCTCAGTCACACATCTGGTGACCAGTGCTACCTGAGGGTATCGGCTAGAACACCTATGTAAGTTCTTTCTGTGTGGATCTTGGCTTCCTTACAGCATGGTGATTGGGTTCCAACAGTAAAAGTCCCAAGAAATTGTGGCAGAAGTAAAAGGCATCTTTTTTTTGAGATGGAGTCTCGCTCTGTTGCCCAGGCTGGAGTGCAGTGGTGCGATCTGGGCTCACTGCAATCTCTGCCTCCCGGGTTCAAGAGAATCTCCTGTCTCAGCCTCCCAAGTAGCTGGGACTATAGGTGCATGCTACAATACCAGGCTAATTTTTTGTATTTTTAGTAGAGACAGAGTTTCATTGTGTTAGCCACGATGGTTTCCATCTTCTAATTAAAAAAATTTTTTTTTGAGACGGAGTCTCACTCTGTCACCCAGGCTGGTGTGCAGTGGCGAGATCTTGGCTCACTGTAACCTCCACCTCCCGGGTTCAAGAGATTCTCCTGCCTTAGCCTCCCAAGTAGCTGGGATTATAGGCACATGCAACCATGCCCGCCTAATATTTTGTCTTTTTAGTGGAGATGGGGTTTTCACCATGTTAGCCAGGATAGTCTGGATCTCTTGGCCTCATGATCCGCCCACCTCAGCCTCCCAAAGTGCTGGGATTACAGGCATGAGCCACCATGCCCGATGTAAAAGGCATCTTTAAGACCTAGTCTTAGAAATCACAAGTTTCTTTTGCCATACTCTTGGTGAGGCAGTCTTAGAGCTTCACCTAGATTCAGTGGGAAGAGACATACATCCCACAATTCCATAGGAGGGATGGATATTAGCATCACCTTGTAAAAATAGAATGTGGGAGGGATATTGGCCACCTTTGAAAATATGATCTACCACAGAGTGAGAACTAGGTTAACACAAATAAGCTGGTATCAAACAAGACTCAGCACATTATTTTTGTCATTGGATCAGGAGATAAGACAGATGTTATAAGAACTAGTTATGGCCGGTTGTGGTGGCTCATACTGGTAATCCCAGCACTTTGGAAGGCCGAGGTGGGTGGATCACGAGGTCAGGAGATCAAGACCATCCTGGTTAACATGGTGAAACTCCGTCTCTACTAAAAATGTAACAAAATTAGCTGAGTGTGGTGGGACTACATGCCTGTAGTCCCAGCTACTTGGGAAGCTAAGGCAGGAGAATCACTTGAACCCAGGAGGCAGAGGTTGCAGTGAGCCGAGATCATGCCACTGCACTCCAGCCTGGGTAACAGTGAGACTTCATCTCAAATAGAGAAAACTAATAATAATAATAATAATAATAATTACAGGCCAGGTGCAGTGGCTCATGCCTATAATCCCAGCACTTTTGGAGGGCGAGGCAGGCAGATCACAAGGTCAGGAGTTCGAGAATAGCCTGGCCAGTATGGTGAAACCTCGTCTCTACTAAAAATACAAAAATTAGCCAGGCATGTTGGTGGGTGCTTTTAGTCCCAGCTACTTGGGAGGCTGAGGCAGGAGAATTGCTTAAACCTGGGAGGTGGAGGTTGCAGTGAGCAGAGATCGGGCCACTGCACTCCAGCCTGGGCAACAGAGTGATACTCCCATCACAAGATAGATGGGCAGAACGATAGATAGATAGACAGATAGAAAATAAAATGCACAAAATGCATTTTGCTCAATACCTGGCAATTGATTAATACTAAATAATTTTAGCTATTGTTAAATGATAAATGCATAATAAATGTCAGCCTCTTCCTTTCCCCAAGGACAGCACTACAAGGAAGGATAGCCATTTGCCTGAGGATTAGACACAGAAGTCAGAAATCAGGCTTGTACAGCTCCCCTAGTTGCTATCCAAGTAACTCTGAGTAAATTATATAATCTTGCTAAACTTTAGTTTTATAATCTGTTAAATGGCAGTAACCATAATTCTCTCATAGGTTCATTATTATTTTTTCTTTCTTTTTTGTATATAGAGACAGGGTCTTGCTATGTTGACCAGGCAAGTCTCGAACTCCTGTTCTCAAGCAGTTTTCCCACCTTGAACTCCCAAAGTGCTGGGATTACAGGTGTAAATCACCACACTGGGCCTTATTGGTCCATTATTAATCTCTAATCATATAATGTTAGTGTAAGTGCTTTCTAAATAATAAAATATTATAGGTGTGTATGCTATCGTGAAAAAATATGTAATTTTTATTTCAATTGTTTATATATATATATATATATTTTTTTTTTTTTTCCTTTTTTTTTGAGACGGAGTTTCGCTCTTGTTACCCAGGCTGGAGTGCAATGGCGCGATCTCGGCTCACCGCAACCTCCGCCTCCTGGGTTCAGGCAATTCTCCTGCCTCAGCATCCTGAGTAGCTGGGATTACAGGCACGCACTATAATGCCCAGCTAATTTTTTGTATTTTTAGTAGAGTCGGGGTTTCACCATGTTGACCGGGATGGTCTCGATCTCTTGACCTCGTGATCCACCCACCTCGGCCTCCCAAAGTGCTGGGATTACAGGCTTGAACCACCGTGCCCGGCAATTATTTATATTGTAAACCCCTTGGTAAAGCTATTAGAATGAGACTAAATGTCCCTTATTCTAATAGTTTTTTTGATAGAGATGGGGTCTCACTATATAGCCCAGGCTGGAGTGCAGTGATGATTTATAGGCATAATCATAGTACACCACAGCCTTGAACTCCTGGGCTCAAGTGATCCTCCTGCCTCACCCTCCTGAGTAAATGGTACTATAGGCTGACAGCACTGTGCCTGGCCTCTAATAATCTGCAAACATGATTTTATTGTACTTTTTTTTTACATTGAAGAAGTTATGCAAGAATGTAGTAATGTCACATATTTATAGATGGATATGTGGGAAAAATAAACGTTACTCCAAAACAAAATGCTGCAAACCTCCCTCTCCCCCTTTGGTTTACATAAATGGGAGCCTATTATCCACATTGCTTTACATCATGGTTTTTTAATAATAATTGATTTTGGTAGGTCAGGCACAATGACTCATGCCTGTAATCCCAGCACTTTGGGAGGCAGAGGCGTGTGGATCACCTGAGGTTAAGAGTTTGAAACCAGCCTGGCCAACATGGTAAAATCCACTCGCTACTAAAAATACAAAAATTAGCTGGGCTTGGTGGTGTGTGCCTGTAGTCCCAGCTACTCAGGAGGCTGAGGCAGGAGAATTGCTTGAACCCAGGAGGCAGAGATTGCAGTGAGCCAAGATTGCTCCACTGCATTCAGCCTTGGTGACAGAGTAAGACTCCATCTCAAAATAATAATAATAATAATAATAATAAAATAATAAATGTTTAAACTCTGGACAAATCGCTTCATGCCATGCCCCTTTAGAATCTCTCTGTCTTCCAACCAGATTGCCTCCATTTAAGTCCCCTCTAAATAGAAATTCTGGAACTGGGCCGGGCTTAGTGGCTCATGCCTGTAATCCCAGCACTTTGGAAGGCCGTGGTAGGTGGATCACAAGGTCAGGAGTTCGAGACCAGCCTGGCCAATATGGCAAAACCCCATCTCTAGTCAAAAATACAAAAATTAGCTGGGCGTGGTGGTGGGTGCCTGTAGTCCCAACTACTCAGGAGGCTGAGGTAGATGAATCGCTTGAACCCAGGAGGCAGAGGTTGCAGTGAACCTAGATTGCACCACTGAACTCCAGCCTGGGCAGAGTGAGACTCCATCTCAAAAACAAAAAACAAACAAACAAACAAAAAAAAAAAAGAGAGAGAAATTCTGGAACTGTCATGCACGTGGGCTTTTTAATTGAAGAAATAATTTATTTTAAAGGCTGAACAGTAATAGATTTAGAATCATAGTTCTGTTAAGATACTTTGTGTGAAAGTAATTTTTAGAACACTCAGAAGAAAAATGAGTATTATGATGGACATTGCTTAACTGGTTTGGCTCATCTGTGCACCAGAACCTTGACTATTATCCAGATATTAGGCCAGATATTTTTTATGACAATACTTGGAAGAGGTTCTTCAATTTAGGACTTATGAAAGTAATAATGGAATTTGTAGGAAATAACATTCAAAGAATTCAAAGAATTTAAGCAGATCTCTGCAATTATTAATACTATCCCCTGGGGTTTGATATTATTAATACTATTCCCTGGGGTTTTGATATGCAATTCTGTGCCTCTTCACTAGGAAGTCTCAGTCCTGTCTGGATTGGATTTTCATTCTTCCAAATGTAGTCTGATCACATTCTGAATTCCATATTGTTCTTTTTCTGTGGTGTCTATTCTGAGGCTGCTAACCACCTTGTTTTAGGGCCATTGTCAGTATTTATACATTAATCTTACTTGCTGCTAATGTGATTACATTTAACTTAAAGTACTAAGTTTTTCATCTAATTTTGGGGGTGTTTTGATTTTCTCACTTTACAGTGTAAAACTTCCACAATTACATACCTGTTAGCCTGATAAAAACGTCTCTCTAGCCAGTGTCTTCTGTCTTGAATATGTGTATTTGGCCATCATCGTTGCTTAGTGAGCTGTGGGTGATGGGAAGGATATTTTAAATTACAGCTTCATAGGTCATTTCTTGATTAGAGTTTAGGCTGAAAACAGAACCCTTTGAGCCAAAGATCAGCACTTCTGTATCACACATGACAGAAGCAGATCCCTTGAAGATGTGCCCAAATTTAGAAAATTGGAGATGGAAGAGCAGTCCAACAAGAAGCATAAGAAGAATTAATCATGCTCCTTGAGAATGACATCGCACAGCCTGAAGAAACTGGAAGAAGCATGAAGACCTGGGTGATTGTCAAGTGCTACATATGAAATATATTTTTCCTTTTAATGAAATTAAGCAAATATTATTTTGTTTTACCTGAGCAGGTCTAAAAATAATTTTGTTCTTTTACATGCTTTATTTCACTAGACTAATATATAAGTTATTTATCTCAACAGTTTTCCTTATAATGAACGGTATCTTGCCAGGCACTTGGTATTAAAAGCCAGACTCCTGGAAATGCAGTTTTTCAGATCTATTAACCTTTATTCAACTCTTATCATAATAAATGTAGAAGGAGCATGTCATTCTTCTGCAGCATATTATCTAATATATAGTGGGCTTGTGTGATCTTTTTTCTGATTGTCCTAAAAGATGTGCTTATTAAACTATTTTTCTATAAGTTTTATGAATACTGAATTTCCCTTTTGCTATCTGTCTGCACTGTAATTTCATAAAATTATTTTGCCCTAGTTCATTTTGGAATTGAGCAAATCGAATAAACTCTTTCTGAGACTGGGTATAGCCTGGTTTAACTTATTTGCTGCCCAGTGTAATGACTGATAATAATGAACAGGAAGGAAAATGATAGATGCATGGTATTGTGATATTGCTTAAATTGTGTGAGCTTGTAGATTTCAGAGTAATCGATATATTTAATATATATTATAAGGACTAATTGATTCATAATGCCAGTTTATAAAGAAAAATGTTACTTTATGAGTTTTACCACTGAGCTAAACATAATATCTAACAAGCCAATGTGCTATTATCTATCCAAGATAGTTACCAAGTATTTGTATAGTTTTGCTAGAAGTGCTTATACAGTTTTTCTTTCTTTCTTTTTTTTTTGAGACGGAGTTTCGCTCTTGTTACCCAGGCTGGAGTGCAATGGCGCGATCTCGGCTCACTGCAACCTCCGCCTCCTGGGTTCAGGCAATTCTCCTGCCTCAGCCTCCCGAGTAGCTGGGATTACAGGCACGCGCCACCATGCCCAGCTAATTTTTTGTATCTTTTAGTAGAGACGGGGTCTCACCATGTTGAACAAGATGGTCTCGATCTCTTGACTCATGATCCACCCGCCTCGGCCTCCCAAAGTGCTGGGATTACAGGCTTGAGCCACCGCGCCCGGCCCGCTTATACAGTTTTTTAAGCAACAATGAATATTTTCGTGCTTGCTTCAGCAGCACATATACTAAAATTGAAACGATACAGAGAAGATTAGCATGGCCCCTGCGCAAGGATGACACGCAAATTCATGAAACATTCCATAATTTAAAAAAAAAGAATTTTTTTTAAGAAAATATATATTTATAAATATACAAAGCTAAAATGTACAAGAGTACTGGGGCTATTGACTAAATTAGACTTCTAATTGGTAAGAGACCTTGTATGCCAACTTAGAAAATCTTCTCTCTCTTTCTGATAAAAACTTGGATGATTATATAGCTGACTTAATTCTTTCATCTGAGAGTACAAAATGTTTTATGCATGAATGGCTCTTTTATAGACACCTTCTTCTTCAGTTATAAAAGAGAACCAGGAACACACATCGACTTCTAAACATTTGCATTTTCACATATTCCTGCCTTCTTCCTTCCTGTTTCAGAGGAAGAATTATCCTGACCTTGTGATCACATTCTCTCCTGCCTATTCTAGGACTTTGTTCTGTTTAGAAGGTATTGTTTTCCCCAATTCTTTTGTCTTCAATAGTTACAGAGATTGGGGCAAGGCTGAGCCTGACAGTGAAGTTAAGAAACCCAGTTGATGGGGAGACAAGGAGGCTTTAGCTGAGTATTTAGTAAATGGGTAGCCCTAATCTTACTAGTCGTCTTAAAATTTTTTTGTTCTCGAGATGGAGTCCTGCTCTGTCGCCCAGGCTGGAGTGCAGTGACGTGATCTCAGCTCACTGCAACCTCTGCTGCCCAGGTTCAACCTCTGCAAATTTCCTGCCTCAGCCTCCCGAGTAGCAGCTGGGATTATAGGTACTCACCATCACCTTAGCTAATTTTTGTTTTTTTTTTTTTAATGATGAGAGGTTTATAGGTTGCCCAGGCTGGTCTCAAAACACCTGACCTCTCCTCCTCATGCACCACGACAACTGGCCTGAGCCTGCAACTCCCATAATTTTTGTATTTTTAGTAGATACAGGGTTTCACCATGTTGGCCAGGCTGGTCTCATACTCCTGACCTCAAATGATCTGCCCGCCTCGGCCTCCCAAAGTGCTGGAATTACAGGCATAAGTCACTGGGCCTGGCCTACTTCTTAGCAGTTTTGATTCTGTTGACCATTTCCTCCTTCTTGAAGCTCTTCTTATTAGAACTATAGAGTACCATTCATATATTTAACAATTATGTTAAACTCCCTTTGAAATAAAGATGCTTGGCCAGGCGTGGTGGCTCAAGCCTGTAATCCCAGCACTTTAGGAGGCCGAGGCGGGTGGATCACGAGGTCAAGAGATTGAGACCATCCTGCTCGACATGGTGAAACCCCATCTCTACTAAAAATACAAAAAATTATTTGGGCATGGTGGCCCGTGCCTGTGGTCCCAGCTACTCAGGAGGCTGAGGCACGAGAATTGCCTGAACCCAGGAGGCAGTGAGCCGAGATCGCGCCATTGCACTTCAGCCTGGGTAATAAGAGCGAAACGCCGTCTCAAAAAAAAAAAAAGAACGTATAATTCAAAGCAGTAGGGGCCTCTGAGGGGAATTCAGCAATGGTCTCAAAGAGAAGCTGGTGCTTGAAGGAAGAGTAAGAGCTTACAACATGATTCAGACAGAAAGGGAATTTCAGAGGAAACAGGAATTGCAAAAGCATGGAAGTAGAAAGCATATGGAATTTTAGACATTTTAGGGAGTTATCAGAAGTTCTGAATGGCTGGAGCACAGTTTTGGGGGAGGTGGCAGGACATGAGACTGGTGGGTTAGTCAACAGCCAGATCCTCAAGAGCTATACTTATTATCATGACTTATTCATGGTTTTCCTACTAGTGTTCTTTATCATTCTCCTCCATCCCTTCCTCTTTCTTCACTTATTTAAACATTAATGTCAAGTAGGGTTCTACTTTCCATCTCTGACTTTCTTCCGACGTATTTATACTTCTTCCCAGACCAATGATCCACTCTTGTAGCTTTCATTACCATCATCTGTTGATGTCTCTTTAATCAGTGTCCTTAGTGTCAACCCCTCTGTTGACCTGGTACTTTCATCTGACTTCTATAAATCTCCTTTTTGTCTTGTGGATCCTTCAAACATAACATGGCTATAAAAGTCTCACTACTTGGTGCCTACCCTTGAGTGCTGTTTTTGGTTTCTTTTCCTCTCTCCATCTTTTCCCCAATCTTACTTTTTCTGTCCAAGTTCAGAACCACATTGGGTCTTATACGGACTATCTTATAATAGTGTCCTAATTGGTCTCACTCTCTGTAGTCTCTCCCATTTACAAACTCCCTTGTATATAACTAACACATCTGATCCTGTCATTTCCTAATGGAATCAGTTATAAATCTCCCTAATTGCTGCATTATGAGGTGTTGAGAGTAGAACAGGGCCCATCATATTGCCTGATATATAACAGGTGCTCAATGAATAATTTAATCTTTTAAAATTGAAATTAAAGTCTCACGTATGTGGACTAGATAGAAAGAAAACATAGAGTTTGGTTTTATAATGTGCTTTTAATAATTAACATATTTCAAAGCACTTGACTGTGTAACGCATAACTCAAATATTTCTTGCCTAGAGATTGTGTTGGCAAATGGAAAAGTCATTATGCATTAAAAGAAACCTTACATTGGCCATGACTATTAAAGGAACATCAAGGGCATAATGGCTCCATGATTCAGAAGTTGTGCCTAGCTGTTGTTGTTTTGAAAAATAGTATGGGATTATCTCAGTATTTGGGAAAATCCTCCCCTCCATCCCCACCAGCATCTACTGGCTTCTTTTATTATCTCACTGCAGGGAAGAAAATAGAAAATTTTCTATTTTAGAAAATAGAATCCCTGAATCTCCAAGGTTCAGAAGTCCATGTTTGCCAGCCTGTCTCAGCGTCGTGTACATGAAAGGTAGGCGAGAGGAAGGATGCTGAAGAAGGGGTGGGACAGAGATGGAGAATTCCTTTGTGATTCTTGGAAGGTGGGTTGCTATTGTGATAATGATAATGGAAACTCCTTTATCATCCTGGAGCCAATTAAAAGTTTGGCTACACTAGCCGTGCACTGTAGCTCACACCTGTAATTCCAGCATTTTGGGAGGCCGAGGTGGGCGGATCACTTGAGGTCAGGAGTTTGAGACCAGACTGGCCAACATGGTGAAACCGTGTCTCTACTAAAAATACAAAAAATTAGCGAGGTGTGGTGGTATGCACCTGTAGTACCAGCTAATCGGGAGGCTAAGGCAGGAAAATCGCTTGAACCAGGGAGGTGCAGGTTGTAGTGAACTGAGATTGCACCACAGCTCTCCACCCTGGGTGACAGAGCAAGACACTCTCTAAAAAAAAAAAAGGCGGGGCGCAATGGCTCAAGCCTGTAATCCCAGCACTTTGGGAGGCTGAGGCGGGTGGATCACCAGGTCAAGAGATTGAGACCATCCTGGTCAACATGGTGAAACCCTGTCTCTACTAAAAATACGAAAAATTAGCTGAGCATGGTGGTGTGTGCCTGTAATCCCAGCTACTCAGGAGGCTGAGGCAGGAGAATTGCCTGAACCCAGGAGGCAGAGGTTGCGGTGAGCCGAGATTGCATCATTGCACTCCTGCCTGGGTAACAAGAGTGAAACTCCGTTTCAAAAAAAAAAAAAAAAAAAAACAAGAAGCCATCCTGCAAACACTTCCTTTCTTCTAATTATTAGAACTTGGTCATGTGCTCACCCACAGAAGGCCATGTATGGTGACTCATGCGGTAGTCTCAGCTACTAGGGAAGCTGAGGCAGGATGATTGTTAGAGCCCAGAGTTTGAGGCTGCAGTGAGCCATGATCATACCACTGCACACCAGCCTGAGTCAAGAAAAAAAAAGGAAAGAAAAGAGAAAAAAGTTCTCTAGAAATGAAGAAAATAATGCTACATATTGAGGCTGGGCTCATTGCCATACAATGAAACTAAGTTTTGATTGGGATACACTAGAGAAATAGGTAGTCAGTCTACAACATCTGATACACCTACACAGCCGGAACCAGATTGAATCTTAGATCTCATGAAACTGGAATTAGGTTACTAGTTACTTGCCTCTGTTTACTGAATCTTATGTTCAGTTTCTTTACCTCAGTGAAAACTAGGAAAAGTAATTTTCAAGTTCCTTTCCTTGAACTCTTTGCTTCAAGTGATCCTCCCACTTCAGCCTCCTGAGTAGCTAAGATTACAGGTGCAAGCCACCACACCTGGCTCCTCAAGAACTTTTTAAAGTTAGCTGTCTCTTCAAGGACTTGCTATAAATTTCATGGTTAATGTTTGTATGGTTATCAAGTTCAGGAGACCTATTTGAACATCATGGTGAATACAGTTAATAACAATATATTGTACATTTGAAAATTGCTAGAAAAGTAGATTTTTTTTTTTGAGATGGAGTTTCGCTCTTGTTACCCAGGCTGGAGTGCAATGGTGTGATCTTGGCTCACTGCAGCCTCCGCCTCCTGGGTTCAAGTAATTCTCCTGCCTCAGCCTCCCAAGTAGCTGGGACTACAGGCGTGCACCACCATGCCCAACTAATTTTTTTGTATTTTTAGTAGAGACGGGGTTTCACCATGTTGACCAGGATGGTCTTGATCTCTTGACCTTGTGATCCACCTGCCTTGGCTCCCAAAGTGCTGGGATTATAGGCATGAGCCACCACTCCCAGCCTAGAAAAGTAGGTTTTTTCTTTTTTTTTTTTTTTTGAGATGCAGTTTCACTGTTGGTACCCAGACTGGAGTGCAATGGCACGATCTCGGCTCACCGCAACCTCTGCCTTCTGGGTTCAAGCAATTCTCCTGCCTCAGCCTCCCTAGTAACTGGGACTACAGGCGTGCACCACCATGCCCAGCTAATTTTTGTATTTTTAGTAGAGACGGGGTTTCACCTTGTTGACCAGGGTGGTCTCGATCTCTTGACCTCGTGATCCACCCGCCTCGGCCTCCCAAAGTGCTGGGATTATAGGCGTGAGCCACCGCTCCTGGCCGAAAAGTAGTCTTTAAAGTGTTCTTACCACATGTACACAACAGAATAAATAGGCTGGACACAGTGACTCATGCCTGTAATCCCAGCACTCTGGGAAGCTAAGGTGAGAGGATGGCTTGAAGCCAGGAATTCAAGACCAGCAGGGCAACATAGTGAGACACTGTCTCTAAGAAAAAAATGCTGGTGGTGTACACCATTGGTCCCAGCTACTTGGGAGACTGAGGTAGGAGGATTGCTTGATCCTGGGAGATTGAGGTGGTAGTGAGCCACAACTGCACCACTGTACTGCACTCCAGCCTGGGCAAGAGCAAGATCTCATCTCAAAAAAAAAAAAAAAAAAAAAAGGGTAAATATGTGAGGTAATGAACAAGTTAACTAATTTGATTTACCTAATTCACAGTATACACATATATGAAAACATCTTGTTTTACAACAGAAATATATACACTTTTTTCAATTAAAATAAGAAAATAAATAGAAATTTTGCCCCCCAAAATATATAATTAATAATGTCATTTACATGGGCATCAGTCACAAACTTATGATGTCTCTAGATTTCATCTAGAGGGAATCAAGGGTGGAAAAGTAGAGGCATTAGAGGAAACTGTCTGGAAGATACATTTGCATAGCAAACATGCTGTTTTAGTTAGATTTTATATATATATACTTTCTTTTTTTTTGAGACGGAGTCTGGTTCTGTCATCCAGGCTGGAGTGCAGTGACATGATCTTGGCTCACTGCAACCTCCGCCTTCCAGGTTCCAGCGATTCTCCTGCCTCAGCCTCCCAAGTAGCTGGGACTACAGGCATGCACCACCACACCCAGCTAATTGTTTTTGTACTTTTAGTAGAGACAGGGTTTCACCATATTGGCCAGGCTGGTCTTGAACTCCTGACCTCGTGATCCGCCCACCTCGGCCTTCCAAAGTGCTGGGATTACAGGTATGAGCCACCATGCCCAGCCTAGTTAGATTATATTTTATTTAGGGCCTCCTGGGGATAAGGGTACCACCGGGCATCACTATGAATTTAGTTATTTTGAAAATTGTAGGCCGGGCATGGTGGCTCACACCTGCAATCCGGGTACTTTGGGAGGCCAAGGCAGGTGGATCACCTGAGGGTGGGAGTTCAAGACCATCCTGACCAACATGGAGAAACCCCGTCTCTATTAAAACTACAAAATCAGGTGGGCATAGTGGTGCATGCCTGTAATCCCAGCTACTTGGGATGCTGATTTGGCAGGAGAATTGCTTGAACTTGCGAAGTGGAGGTTGCAGTGAACCAAGATTGCACCATTGCACTCCAGCCTGGGCAAGAAGAGTGAAATTCCATCTCAAAAAGAAAAGAAAAGAAAACTGTAGTGTATTATAGTGTATTTAAACATTTCAAAATCAGAGAAAATGCTGTCATATATATTATAATAAGCATATGCAGTGACTGGCTGGGCGCAGTGGCTCATGCCTGTAATCCCAGCACTTTGGGAGGCTGAGGTGGGTAGGTGTGGATCACTTGAGCCCAGAAGTTTGAGACCAGACTGAGCAACAAAATGAGACTCCTTCTCTACAAAAAATACAAAAATTAGCAGGGTGTGGTGGCACACGCCTGCAATCCCCAACTATTTCAGAGGCTGTGAGGTGGGAGGATTGCTTGAGCCTAGGAGTTTGAACCTGCAGTGAACCATGATTGTGCCGCTGCACTGCAGCCTGGGCAACAGAGACTTTGTCTCAAAAAAAAAAAAAAAAATATATATATATATATATATATATATATGTATAGTATATATATATATACACATATATACTATATATATAGTAACTGATATCGACATGTTTTGTATGCATATAACACTCATCAAGTGCAGAAACAAGGTCTTACTATGTTGCCCAGGCTAAAGGAATGCCTATGTGGCTGTTCACAGGCACAATTGTAGCACGCAATTATAGCCCTAGGGTCTCAAGTAGCTGGGACTACAAGTGTGCACCACCATGCCTGGCTCAGGCATTTTCACAAATATTTCATACGTTAGCCGGGAGCGGTGGCTCATGCCTGTAATCCCAACACTTTGGAAGGCCGAGGTAGGCAGATCACCTGAGGTTAGGGGTTCAAGACCAGCCTGATCAACATGGAGAAAACCTATCTCTACTAAAAATACAAAATTAGCCAGGCATGGTGGCACATGCCTGTAATCCCAGCTATTCGGGAGGCTGAGGCAGGAGAATTGCTTGAACCTGGGAGGCGGAGGTTGCAGTGAGTTGAGATTGTGCCGTTGCACTCCAGACTGGGCAACAAGAGCAAAACTCCATCTCAAAAAAAAAAAAAAAAACCATTTTATATGTTGTGGTATACATGTACAAGCTCACAACAGCAGGTAGTTAAAATATTAGAAATTCTATAAGCTAGTTGACTCATGTTGGTGGCTTGAAACCAGGTAGAAAATTGCTAAGTGCTATAAAGCTTTCTTATTTCCAAGTTGGTTAAACATTTACCAGCACACCATTGTGTGTATAGTCATTTACTCTTAAAATGACTATAAAATGGATACCATTAGTATTCTCATTTTGTAGATGTGGAAACTGACAGAGTAGGTATTTTTTTTTTCCCCCCGAGAGGGAGTTTCGCTGTTCTTACCCCGATTGTAGTGCAATGGCATGATCTTGGCTCACTGCAACCTCTACCTTCTGGGTTCAAGCAATTCTCCTGCCTCAGCTTCCCGAGTAGCTGGGACTACAGGTGCGCACCACCATGCCCAGCTAATTTTTGTATTTTTAGTAGAGACAGGGTTTCACCTTGTTGACCAGGATGGTCTCGATCTCTTGACCTCGTGATCCACCCACCTCGCCCTCCCAAAGTGCTGGGATTATAGGCGTGAGCCACCACGCCCCGCCTGGGATTTTGTTTTTTAAAGAAATGGGGTCTGGCTCTTTTGCCCAGACTGGAATGCAGTGGCATGATCATAGCTCATTGCAACCTGAAACTACTCAAACTACTGGGCCCAACCATCCTGCTACAGAGCAAGTCTCTGTCTCCAAAAAAGAAGAAGAAGAAGAAGAAAATTAATGGAAAAACTGAAGACAGAAACCAATTTTTTTTTTTTTTGAGATGGAGTCTCCCCTGTCTCCCAGGCTGGAGTGCAGTGGCACAATCTTGGCTCACTGCAACCTCTGCCTCCCGGGTTCAAATGATTCTCCTGCCTCACCCTCCCACGTATCTTGGATTACAGGCATCTACCACCATGCCCAGCTAATTTTTGTATTTTTAGTAGAGACGAGGTTTCACCATGTTGGCCAGGCTGGTCTCGAACTCCTGACCTCATGATCTGCCTTCCTCAGCCTCCTAAAGTGCTGGGATTACAGGCGTGAGCCACCACACCCCACTGATGGAGATCAATTATGTGATGTGGCGTGTGTGTAAAATATATATTTGCATCGTATATCTGTGGAAGGAAACAGAAGGAATAGTAACATTGATTTCCATTAGAAATGAAAAGTGTAAATTCAATTTTAAGCCTATTCACAGTCTCTCCTTAAGAGAAGAAGATGCCATATTTTCTAATCTTTTGGAGAAGGACCTGAGCTCCCTAGTTGGCTCACTGAATGGGACTTGACAAGCTGTGAAATATATTATCTTTAGCATGGTGAGTAGTGGGAGCATTTCTGCTATTCCCTCTTTCTAGTTAAATTCAGGACCGAAACGTATTCCTGGGATAGCTTAGAACCTTTCCTTTTCCTGTGTCCAGAATCATTAGTAGTCAAGAACTGCTTACTGGAGAAAGTATGCTGTGAGGAACCCTGTTAGGGGGGGTATAAAATCAATGAAAGGCAAGCTGCCTGCCACCAAGTAGCTGGAATCCCCAGATTGGTAAGATTGAGATGGGTTCCTCATCATTTTTCTTTAGGGATTTTAAGAAATGGTTCTCTTGCATTCTGATGCCAAGTATAATAACAATTTTTAATAACAATTTATATTAAATGTTTTCCCATTATCAAAAGATATTCATGCTTATTTTTAAAACAGAAATAAAAAATAATACAGAGACGAAGAAAAAAAGTATTTCATTGTTTTACTACCCCAAAATAACCACCATTTTTGGGAGACATTTATTTCCATTTTTACTTTTATAGTACTTTGTTAGCGTGTGTAGGAAGTAATCTGGGCATTTTGCCCAGTTTGGTTTAATTTTTGTTTATTTGTGAAGTGTCTTAGATTGCATTACACTTATTAGATCATTACTGTTATTAGCTGTTACTAATGATACATCATAATGTGATCTTGTCAATCTAAAATTGAAGCAATAAAAAGTTCATTCCCTAAAGCAATCTCACGTGTTGCCTCAATTATGAAGAAATGATGCACACTGGAAATATAACTCTGACTTCAGTGAATTTAAAATTCTGGCTGAGTAAGGTGGCTCATGCATGTAATCCCAGCACTTTGGGAGGCTGAGGCGGGTGGATCCTTTGAGCCCAGGAGTTCAAGTCCAGCTTGGGCAATATAGTGAAACCCTATCCCTACAAAAAAATACTGAGGTGAGAGGATCACTTGAGCCTGGGAGGCAGAGGTTGCAGTGAGCCGAGATTGTGCCACTGCACTCCAGGCTGGGTGACAGAGAGGGATTCTGTTTCTAAAATAAATTAAATAAAATATAAAATTCCCTGGATGTGGTTCTTTAAGCATTTCTTCTCTGTGTGCATTGCTTAAGTGTGAAATCAGACTGGGCTCCTTTCTATCCCCCAATACCGTGCAGCTTCTTCCACCTCCCAATTTTGCTTATCTCTTCATCTTCCTGTCTTTACCTGTCAACATTCATCATCTTCAAGGACTGCCACCCATCTTCCCACAAGGGGGCCTTCCTTGTCACACTGGTGTCATTCACATGACATCAATGAATCTCTCATTTCCCTAAAGCACTGAAGCACTACTCTGTACCATTCATGTAGTATGTATATTCTATTTCTTTTTTAAACTTGTGGTTAAAAAAATACAGAATTTATCAACAACAATTTCTAAGTGTACAGTTCAGTAGTATTAGATATAATCACATTTTTCTGCAACTAATCTCCAGAAACTTTTCATCGTGCAAAATTGAAACTGCGTACTCAATTAACAACTCTCCATTTCCTCCTCATCCCAGTCCATGGTAACCACTATTCCTTATATTTCCACGAATTTTTCTACATAAGGTGCCTCACATAAGTGAAATCATTTTTAGTATTTGCCTTTTTTGTGATTGTTTATTTTATATAGGCTGTTATACTTGTAGTCTACTTATATAGACTATAACTACATAGTCTAAGTTCCCAGAAGCCTACCTTCCCTTTTAGGTTTGAAAACAGAAATAAAGCCCATCTATGACAAATTAATCACTTTATTTTTATAATCCCTTGCTTAACCTAATAAACTAATAGCTGGCTGGGCATCGTGGCTCACACCTGTAATCCAAGCACTTTAGAGGCCAAGGCGGGCAATCACCTGAAGTCGGGAGTTCAAGACCAGCCTGACCAACATGGTGAAACCCCATCTTTATTTTAATAAATAAATAAATAAATAAAATAAACTAATAGCTGCTAAATTTATCTTAAATTTCAATTAAGAAATAGAATCATAAAGTTTTAGAGGATTTAACAAATCAATTCGCTAATATTACAAAAGAGGAAATTGAGTCCAGAGAATCAGGTATACGGAAGTATGCGGCAGATCACTTTTCATTCCCCTTCACGATGGCAAATTTCAGGCATCTACCACTCAGGAAAGAGGTTTTTTGTTAGAGAGGCTTTTCCTTGCTTTTTCCTATTTCAGTAGGTGCTACATATGTGTTTAGGTTAACACTCATTCTACAAATCCTTTTTAGAGGTAATATTTGTGACTGAATTATTCTTCTCTTAAACGCTGGTCGGGGCGCTGTCATGTCGTGAAATTGCTGCTTGCATCACTAGACCACTAGTCTTGAAGGAGCTCAGCTGGAGAGAAAGAGAAATGGAAATGGAGAGAAAGAGAAGTAGTGACAGTAATTCTCCCTTGAAGGAGCACAATTAAATTGTTCTGACAACTGGTTTTGGTAGTGGTAAGTAGTGGTGGTGGTGGTAGTGGTGGCTTTATTTTTAGAAAGGCCTTCTAGTGCTATTAAGACCTTGGGCTCTGAAGTTGCATGGTCTGAGTTCAAATATGGACTCTGAATCATGCTCAGTGTGTGACCTTGGACTGATTATTTCATCTCTCAGTTTTGTTGTCTATAAATTGGGGATAATATGGTAGCATATTGCTATTGTGAGAATTTAATTATTCACACAAAGTGCCAGGCACATAGTAAATAGTTCATATTTGCAAACATTAATTATTTTTCATAACTAAGAGAAAAGTGCTAACACCTTATAATGCTTGGTTTAATAACATATTAGACTCTTGTATGTTCAGGAAATATAGAAGTTCTCAATGTAAATCTGCTGCCTTTCATTGCATCAAATCTTTGCATATACATGCGCACAGAGCACATGGTTTATATTTTATTTCTATTAAATGTAAATATCCACATATCCTCTATCTCAGTTATCAGTTACTCTATAACAACCATTCCAGCCGGCACAGTGGCGCGTGCCTGTAGTCCCAGCTACTTGTGAGGCTGAGGTGAGAGGATCGCGTGAGCCCAGGAGTTCTGGGCTGTAGTGCCACTATGCCAATCAGGTGTCCTAACTAAGTTCGGCATTAATATGGTGACCTCCCGGGAACGGGGTACCACCAGGTTGCCTAAGGAGGGGTGAACTGGCCCAAGTCGGAAATGGAGCAGGTCAAAACTCCTGTGCTGATCAGTAGTGGGATCGTGCCTGTGAATAGCCACTGCACTCCAGCCTAGGCAACATAGCAAGACCCCATCTCTAAAAGAATAAATATTTTGTTCTAATAAAAAAAGTTAAAATTAAGAAAATGTTAAAGGCCGGGCGCGGTGGCTCAAGCCTGTAATCCCAGCACTTTGAGAGGCCGAGGCGGGTGGATCATGAGGTCAAGAGATCGAGACCATCCTGGTCAATGTGGTGAAACCCCGTCTCTACTAAAAATACAAAAAAAAAAATTAGCTGGGCATGGTGGCACGTGCCTGTGGTCCCAGCTGCTAGGGAGGCTGAGGCAGGAGAATTGCTTGAACCCAGGAGGCGGAGGTTGCAGTGAACCAAGATCGCACCATTGCACTCCAGCCTGTGTAACAAGAGCGAAACTCCGTCTCAAAAAAAAAAAAAACAAAAATTCCAATGTTCAGTGCCTTAAAACAATAGCAATCATTTATTTGCTCCTGATTCTGAGATTTGTTCAGGACTTGGCAGAGCAACTTGTCTTTGCTCCACGTGGCATCAGCTGGAGCAGCTTCACTGGGGCTGGATGATCCATTTCCAAGGTGGCCCATTCACATGACTGGTATGTTGGTGCTAGTTGTGTTTTATTTGTTTGTTTGTTTCTTTGTTTTGAGACAGAGTTTCGCTCTTATTGCCCAGGCTGGAGTGCAGTGGCATGATCTGGGCTCACCACAGCCTCTGCCTCCCAGGTTCAAGCAATTCTCCTGCCTCAGCCTCCCAAGTAGCTGGGATTACAGGCATGTGCCACAATGCCCAGCTAGGTGCTAGTTGTTATCTGGAAGTTTGATTGGAGAAGGGGTGCAGTTCTTGCTCAGGTGAGTTCCTCAGTTTTTGCTACCAGCTGGGTTCTCAGTTCTTTTACATGTGGCCTCACTATATAGATGACTTGGGCTTCTTTCTAGTTTGGTAGTTGAAGGAGTTGGACTATGTACATGATGAAACTGTCAAGGTTTCTTAAAACTTAGCCCTGGAGCTGGCACAGGGCAACTTCAGCTGTACTCTGTTGGTTGAAATGTATCAGATTTGCCAGGCGTGGTGACTCACACCTGTAATCCCAGCACTTCGGGATGCTGAAGCGGGCGGATCAGGAGGTCTGGCGATCGAGACCATCATGGCTAACATGGTGAAACCCTGTCTCTACTAAAAACACACATAAAAAATTAGCCAGGTGTGGTGGTACCCGCCTGTAGTCCCAGCTACTTGGGAGGCTGAGGCTGGAGAATTGCTTGAACCTGGGAGGCAGAGGTTGCAGTGAGCCAAGATTGAGCCACTGCACTCCAGATTGGGTGACTGAGCGAAACTCCATCTCAAAAAAAAGAAAGTATCTGATTTAGCCAAGCACGGTGGCTCATGCCTGTAATCTCAGCACTTTGGGAGGTCAAGGTGTGCAGATCACCTGAGATGGGTAGTTTGAGACCAGCCTGACTAACAAGGAGAAATCCTGTCCATAACAAAAATACAAAATTAGCCGGACATGGTGGGGCATGCCTATAATTCCAGCTACTCGGGAGGCTGAGGCAGGAGAATTGCTTGAACACAGGAGGTGGAGGTTGCAGTGAGCCGAGATCGTGCCATTGTACGTCTCAAAAAAAGAAAGTGTCATATTCAAATACGGACAGCACAAAAATGTAAATAGCAGATTTGTTTCATTGGGGTTCATCTTTTTTTTTTTTTTTTGAGACGGAGTTTCGCTCTTGTTACCCAGGCTGGAGTGCAATGGCGCCATCTTGGCTCACCGCAACCTCCGCCTCCTGGGTTCAGGCAATTCTCCTGCCTCAGCCTCCCGAGTAGCTGGGATTACAGTCACGCGTCACCATGCCCAGCTAACTTTTTGTATTTTTAGTAGAGACGGGGTTTCACCATGTTGACCAGGATGGTCTCGATCTCTTGACCTCGTGATCCACCGTCCTCAGCCTCCCAAAGTGCTGGGGTTACAGGCTTGAGCCACTGCACCCGGCCCATTGGGGTTCATCAATAGAACTACCACACCATTTATCTAACATAAGTATTTAGCAACCTTGATGTATAAGAGAATACTCTTGTATTAATTCCACAATTATTTATTGAGCATCTGTCCTGTGCCCAGGTTTACAGTAGGCACTGTGGATAAACAATTGAACAAGACATGTGGCCAGGTGTGGTGGTTCATGCCTATAATCCCAGCACTTTGGGAGGCCAAGGAGGGCGGATCACCTGAAGTCAGGAATTCGAAACCAGCCTGGCCAAGAGTGGAGAAACCCTGTCTCTACTAAAAAATTTCAAAAATGGCTGGGCGCGGTGGCTCACGCCTATAATCCCAGCACTTTGGGAGTCCGAGGCAGGTGGATCACGAGGTCAAGAGATCGAGACCATTCTGGTCAACAAGGTGAAACCCCGTCTCTACTACAAATACAAAAATTAGCTGGGCATGGTGGTGCATGCCTGTAGTCCCAGCTACTCGGGAGGCTGAGGCAGGAGAATTGCTTGAACCCAGGAGGCGGTGGTTGTGGTGAGCGGAGATGGTGCCATTGCACTCCAGCCTGGGTAACAAGAGCGAAACTCCATCTCAAAAAGAAAAATTTCAAAAACGGCTGGGCACGGTGGCTCACGCCTATAATCCCAGCACTTTGGGAGGCCGAGGCGGGTGGATCACGAGGTCAAGAGATCGAGACCATTCTGGTCAACAAGGTGAAACCCTGTCTCTACTAAAAATACAAAAATTAGCTGGGCATGGTGGTGCACGCCTGTAGTCTCAGCTACTCCGGAGGCTGAGGCAGGAGGCGGAGGTTGCGGTGAGCCGAGATGGTGCCATTGCACTCCAGCCTGGGTAACAACAGCGAAATTCCATCTAAAAAAAAAAATTTTTTTTTCAAAAATTAGCCAGGTGTGGTGGCGGGTGCCTGTAATCCCAGCTACTCAGGAGACTGAGGCAGGAGAATCGCTTGAACTCAGGAGGTGGAGGTTGCAGTAAGCCAAGATCATGCCACTACACTCTAGCCTGGGTGACAAGAGCAAAATTCCATCTGAAAAGCAAAACAAAACAAAAAAAAACAAGACATGCGAGCAAGATTCTTGCCCAAGTGGAGCATACATCAGGTAACTAAGCAAGTGATTTCAGTAGTTTCTTACTTAACAGGTGCTATGAGAGTAGTAAGGAGTATATGCTGCAGGTAGCTAGCAGGGGCCTTAACCTAGTCTGCAGGTTCAGGCGGGTTCTGAGTTGTTAGTTAAAAACTACATTCTAGCTCTTCCTCAGCTCTTCCTATGGAGGTGACAGCCATCTCCGCCTCAGCATCATGGCCACCCTCAGACCCCTTGTGAAGCCAAGCTCCTCAAAAAGAGAACTAAGAAGTTCATCTGGCACCAGTCAGACTCATATATCAAAATGAAGTGTAACTGGTGGAACCTAGAGGTATTGACAACAGGGTTCAAGGGCCAGATCTTGATGCCCAGCATTGGCTATGGGAGCAACAACAATGACAAAAAACTAAAACAAAGCACATGTTACCCAGTGGCTTCTGGAAGTTCCTGGTCCACAATGTCAAGGAGCTGGAAGTGCTGCTGATGTGCAACAAAGCTTACTGTGCTGAGATTGCTCACAGTGTTTCCTCCAAGAACCGCAAAGCCATCATGGAAAGTTCCGCTCAGCCGGCCATCAGTCACTAGCCCCAAAGCCAGGCTGCGCAGCGAAGAAAATGAATAGACAGCTCATGTGAATGTTTTGTGTTTAAATAAAATAGTTGTCCAGGAGCAGTGGCTCACGCCTGTAATTCCAGCATTTTGGGAAGCCGAGGCAGGCGGATCACTAGGTCAGGAGTTCGAGACCAGCCTGGCCAACATAGTGAATCCCTACCTCTAGTAAAAATACAAAATTAGCTGAGTGTGGTGACACATACCTGTAATCCCAACTACTTGGGAGGCTAAGGCAGGAGAGTCACTTGAACCTGGGAGGCAGGGGTTGCAGAGAGCCGAGAAGGCACCATTGCACTCCAGCCTGGGTGACAGAGCAAGACTGTCTCAAAAATAAAATACAATAAAAATAAAAATAAATAAAACTGTAAGGCCAGGCACGGGTGACTCACGCCTGTAATCCTAGCACTTTAGGAGGCCGAGGTGGGTGGATCACCTGAGGTCAGGAGTTCAAGACCAGCCTGGCCATCATGGTAAAATCCCATCTTAAAAAAAAAAAAAAAAAAAAAAAGCTGTAAAAATTAACAAAAAAACAAAGCTAAACAAACGAAAAACTCCTACATTCTAGAAGAGTTCAACGTAAGGAGAGAAGCAGAGTTAAAATAGGCAAGAAAAGTCTGGTTTGTCTGGCTATTTAATGGTTTGAAGCACTTAAGAGTGTGTCACCACTCATAGCTGGAATGAATGCTTTTAAAATATATTTTAGGCGCGGTGGCTCACGCCTATAATCCCAGTACTTTGGGAGGCCAAGTCGGGTGGATCATGAGGTCAAGAGATCAAGAGATCAAGACCAACATGGTGAAACCCAATCTCCACACACACACACACACAAAAAGGATATTTCTAGGCCAGGTGCGGTGGCTCACACCTGTAATCCCAGCACTTTGGGGGGCTGAGGCAGGCAGATCACGAGGTCAGGAGTTCAAGACCATCCTGGCCAACTTGGTGAAACCCCATCTCTACTAAAAATACAAAAATTAGTGGCCGGGCGTGGTGGCTCAAGCCCGTAATCCCAGCACTTTGGGAGGCCGAGGCAGGTGGATCATGAGGTCAAGAGATCAAGACCATCCTGGTCAACATGGTGAAACCCCATCTCTACTAAAAATACAAAAAAATTAGCTGGGCATGATGGCGCATGCCTGTAATCCCAGTTACTCAGGATGCTGAGGCAGGAGCATTGCCTGAACCCAGGAGGCGGAGGCTGCAGTGAGCCGAGATCCCGCCATTGCACTCCAGCCTGGGTAACAAGAGTGAAATTCCGTCTCAAAAAAAAAAAAAAAAAATACAAAAATTAGGTGGGCATGGTGGCGTATGCCTGTAGTCCCAGCTACCAAGGAGGAAAATCACTTGACCATGGGAGGGAGAGGTTGCGGTGAGCCAAGATTGCCCATTCCAGCCTTGGAGACAGAGCAAGACTCTGTCCTCCCAGAAACAAAAAGATATCTCAGCCCACCCACTTTATGCTGAGTTACCAATTTCCTGAGGTTCTCTTAGATGGAGGAAGGAGGAGCAATTTCCTCCTCCCTCCCCTGCTACCACTCTCTCTGTGCTCTTCAGCTTTGTCGGTGGAGAGCTAAGTTTAAATATTTAAATAAATAAATAATTTAAAGACCAAAACCAGCCTAGGAAACATGAGGAAAACCCATCTCTATTAAAAATACAAAAATTAGCCAGGCATGGTGATGCCAGTCTGTAGTCCCAGCTACTTGGAGGCTGAGGCAATAGGAGCTCTTGAGCCTGGGAGGTCAAGGCTGCAGTGAGCTGTGATCACGTCACTGCACTCTAGCCTGGGCAACAGAGCAGAACCCTGTCTCAATCGATCAGTCAATCAATCAATCAATAAGTTAAAAATAAAAAGCTTCGTTGCAGGCTGGTTCCTCTCGCCTATTTCCATTTCCAAATTCTCCACACCAACCTGGTCTTTTTCTAAATGTGGTTAGCTATTCGTATTTTAGTTAAGGTTCTGTTCTGATGAGGAAAATAAAAAAGAGGAAAAATAGAGAAAACTGACCATTACCAAAGAGTCAAAAGTGTTCTTTTTTTAAATTAGCATTCTTTCTTTCTTTCTTTAGAGACAAGGTCTTGTTCTGTCTCCCAGGCTGAACCAGTGATGTGTTCATAGCTCACCGTAACCTAGAACTCCTGGGCTCAAGCAATCCTCCTACTTCAGCCTCCAGAGTTTCTGGGACTACAGATGCATGCCATCTGTTCCTGGCTAACTTAATTTTTTTTTTGTATGGATATTATCATATATTACAACCACAGCCTCCCAAGTAGCTGGGACTACGGGTGCTCAACACCAGGCCTGGCTAGTTTTTGTACTTTTAGTAGAGATGGGGTTTTATCCTGTTGGCCAGCCTAGTCTTGAACTTTTGACTTCAAGTGATTCGCCTGCCTTGGCTTCCCAAAGTGCTGGGATTACAGGTGTGAGCCCCCATTCCTGGCAAAAGTATTATTCTCTGAATGGATATTATCATATATTACAACCACAGTTTTTCTAGCAACAACTGTTTATCGCGTGCTCCTATATGCAGAGATCCAGTTTTGCCTTCTTCACCCAGCCATAAAAATGCAGGAGAAAGAGATTAGGCTGGGCGCAGTGGTTCACGCTTGTAATCCCAGCACTTTGGGAGACTGAGGCGGGTGGATCACGAGGTCAGGAGATCGAGACCATCCTGGCCAACATGGTGAAGCCCCGTCTCTACTAAAATACAAAAAATAAGCCAGGCCTGATGGTGGGCACCTGTAGTCCCAGCTACTCAGGAGGCTGAGGCAGGGGGATCGCTTGGACCCGGGCAGCAGGTGAGCCAAGATTGTGCCACTACACTCTAGCTTGGCGACAGAGGAAGACTCTGTCTCAAAAAAAAAAAAAAAGAAGAAGAAAGAGATTAGGTCAACTCCCTTCATTTCAGTGAGCTGTTTCTACTAGGCTTTTCTTTACCCAGTAGGCTTTTTTTTTTTTTTTTTTTTAATTGAGACGGAGTTTCGCTGTTGTTATCCAGGCTGGAGTGCAATGGCGCGATCTCGGCTCACCACAATCTCCACCTCCTGGGTTCAGGCAATTCTCCTACCTCAGCCTCCTGAGTAGCTGGAATTACAGGTACGCACCACCATGCCTAGCTAATTTTTGTATTTTTAGTAGAGACAGGGTTTCACCATATTGACCAGGATGGTCTCGATCTCTTGACCTCATGATCCACCCGCCTCGGCCTCCCAAAGTGCTGGGATTACAGGTGTGAGCCACCGCGCATGGCCCCATTTTTTTTTTTTTTTTAAGACAGGTTTTCACCATGTTTGTCAGGCTGGTCTTGAACTCCTGACCTCAGGTGATCTGCCCGCCTTGGCCTCCAAAGTGCTTGGATTACAGGTGTGAGCCACCACGCCCAGCCCCCAACAGGCTTCTTTCCAGCAAGCCCAAGCATCCCTTCACTTGGCCCTCTCAGAGCACTTCCTTTTCCTCGAATAGCCATCCTGACCAAGGACAGCCTGCTCTGTCCATGCTGCCTCTTAGGGCTGGACCTGGGCAGTGTGGTCAGGATTGATGGGCCTACTTTAGCAGTAGGATGGCAGAGCAGTCAGTCTGTCACCATTATAATCAGTGCTCTCATGGCTTTGTCTATACAGATGTCTAGTTTAAGTGCTCCTTGTCAATTTTGTTTTGGGTATGACTATAACTTTTTGTCTGTTTTTGTTTCCACTTGGATTTCATTATACTTCCATTGAAATGACTGGTTTGTAAATCTGTAAAATTGTCATTGGGTTTCGGGGCAAGGTGTGGTGGCTCGTGCTTGTAATCCCAGCTACTGGGGAGGCTGAAGTGGGAGGATTGCTTGAGCTCAGGAGATAAAGACCAGTCTAGGCAACATAGTGATATCCTGTTTCTTAAAAACAAACAAACAAAGGGCCCGGTGCAGTGGCTCAAGCCTGTTATCCCAGCACTTTGGGAGGCTGAGGCGGGTGGATCACGAGATCAAGAGATCGAGACCATCCTGGTCAACATGCTGAAACCCCGTCTCTACTAAAAATACAAAAATTAGCTGGGCATGGTGGCGTGTGCCTGTAATCCCAGCTACTCAGGAGGCTGAGGTAGGAGAATCGCTTGAACCTGGGAGGCAGAGGTTGCAGTGAGCCAAGGTCATGCCACTGAACTGTAGCCTGGGTGACACAGTGAGACTCCATCTCAAATAAATAAATAAATATAAAATAAAATAAATAAATAAAATATATAAGTGCTACACAGACTTGGGAAAGGCTTCACAGAGGTGAAATTGACTGTGTTGGCACAGTGTCTTCAAACTTTTCACTGAATTCTCTCTCTCTCTCTCTCTCTGTGTGTGTGTGTGTGTGTGTGTGTGTGTGTGTGTTAGGAGGGCTATGGAGTTGGGTCAGTGGAGACATACCCTAGATAAAACTGGTTAAGGTGTGTTGTCAGAAGGGCCTTGTGTGCCTTGATAAGGAGGAGTTTGGGCATTATCTTTTAGACAATGGTTATTCATAATAGATTTGCAAATAGAGGGATTAATATAATTAGATTTACTGTTTTTTTTTTTTAAAAAAAAAAAGAACGTAAAACTAAAGCTGAAGAAAAGTCCCCTAAAATGAAATGCCAGATAGTCCAAAATTCCATTACAACCATTGATAGACTGGTTTTAGGGGATTTCAGTTCCTCATCCCACATCTTCTGAGCTCTATCAGGACTAAATCTGGTTGAGGCCCAAATGTTGACTCTGCTACTTTGCATGAAGAATATGGAATTTTAATCTTCCTCAGACTGTAAAAGCAAATCTTTTCCAGAGTAGCTCAATACAGTGCATAGGCAATGAAAGAGTTATGAGTGAAATAGCTTCTTCTACAGGCTAACCATTTTAATGGAGTTTTATGTAACCTTTCCTTTTTTGAAACACGAAAGCGTAGGCAGTTTCCTTTGGCTGATACCTGACAATTTCGTTATGGTAGAATCCTGAATAAGGCTTCTTCTCCGATAAAACACCAAATGGCGGATGACGCCGGTGCAGCGGGGCCGGGGTGGGAAAGGGGGGGGGGGCTGGTATGGGGAACCGCGGTGGCTTCCGCGGAGGTTTCGGCAGTGACATCTGGCCGTGGACGGGGCCGGGTAGAGGCCCCGGAGCTCGCGGAGGCAAAGCCAAGGATAAGGAGTAGATGCCTGTCACCAAGTTGGGCCGCCTGGTCAAAGACATGAAGATTAAATCTCTGGAGGAGATCTATCTTTTCTCTCTGCCCATCAAGGAATCTGAGATCATTGACTTTTTCCTGGGGGCCTCTCTCAAGGATGAGGTTTTGAAGATTATGCCGGTGCAGAAGCAGACCCGTGCTGGCCAGCGCACCAGGTTCAAGGCGTTTGTTGCTATTGGAGACTACAATGGTCACGTCGGTCTGGGTGTTAAGTGTTCCAAGGAGGTGGCCACTGCCATCCGTTGGGCCACCATCCTGGCCAAGCTCTCCATTGTCCCCGTGCGCAGAGGCTACTGGGGGAACAAGATTGGCAAGCCCCACACCGTCCCTTGCAAGGTGACAGGCCTCTGTGGTTCTGTGCTGGTGCGCCTCATCCCCGCTCCCAGGTGCACTGGCACGTCTCAGCACCTGTGTCCAAGAAGCTGCTTATGATGGCTGATATCGATGACTGCTACACCTCAGCTAGGGGCTGCACTGCCACCTTGGGCAACTTCGCCAAGGCCACCTTTGATGCCATCTCTAAGACTTATAGCTACCTGACCCTCGATCTCTGGAAGGAGACTGTATTCACCAAGTCTCCCTATCAGGAATTCACTGACCACCTTGTCAAGACCCACACCAGCGTCTCCGTGCAGAGGACCCAAGCTCCAGCTGTGGCTAAAACATAGGGTTTTTATACAAGAAAAATAAAGTGAATTAACATTGCAAAAAAAAAAAAAAAAAAGACTCCTGAATAACTTACTTTGTTCATTCTTTTAATGATTATTTACGCGTTTTCTTTCAGTTCTCCAATATTGTTTTTTTTTGTTGTTGTTTTTTGTTTTTTGAGATGGAGTCTCACTCTGTCTCCCAGGCTGGAGTGTAGTGGGGGGGTCTCAGCTCACTGCATCCTCCGCCTCCGCCTCCCAGGTTCAAGCAATTCTCCCACCTCCACCTCCTGAGTAGCTGGGATTACAGGCATGCACCACCACACCTGGCTAATTCTTTTCATTTTTAGGAGAGACAGGGTTTCACCATGTTGGCCAGGCTGGGCTTGAACTCCTGACTCCAGGTGATCCACCTGCCTAAGCCTCCCAAAGTGCTGAGATTACAGTCCCCGCACCTAGCCAGGATAAGATTTTAAAAGTAGAATTTCTAAATTATACTAGAGCATTTTGAATAATATATGTTGTCAAATTATCCTCTACAGTTTTGGCACAAATTTTATTCCTACTTACAGAATATGAGAGTCCCTGCTTTAGCAAATACTTGCCAACATTAAGCATTTTCTCTCATTTTTATCTTTGCCAGTATAATCGTCAAAAAACATTTCAGTGGGTTAACATGTTTGTCTTCATTTGTCATCAGGTTAAGCATATTTTTGTAAATTTATTAACCATTTATATTTCCTTATTTGTGAATGTCTATTGACAGTCTTTGTCATTTTCTAATGGTGCTTTGAGTTTTTGACTTGTAAACCCTTTCTCTCTATGTGTCATACGTGATCAAGTTATTTTTTCTCAGTTGGAATGTAATCTTTTCAATTCATTTATCATATTTTCCTTATTATTCATAAGCAGGTAGTCAATTTATCAGACTTTTTCTTCCTTCATTAGTTACTTCTTCCTTAATTCTAAAAGAAAAGTATTACATAATTCACTTATTATACAGGTCACAACACAAACGCATCAAACATAACTTCAGACATAAAAACTGTCATTCTTGGACCTGGTGCGGTGGCTCAAGCCTGTAATCCCAGCACTTTGGGAGGCTGAGGCAGGTGGATCACGAGGTCAAGAGATCGAGACCATCCCGGTCACCGTGGTGAAACCACATATCTACTAAAAATACAAAAAATTAGCTGGGTATGATGGCATGTGCCTGTAATCCCAGCTACATAGGAGGCAGAGGCAGGAGAACAGCCTGAACCCAGGAGGCGGAGGTTGTGGTGAGCTGGGATCGTGCCATTGCACTCCAGCCTGGGTAACAAGAGCGAAACTCCGTCTCAAAAAAAACAAAAAAAAAAACAAAAAACACTGTTGTTCTTTTTAAAATCTATTTTTATTTTCTTTTTAATTTTTATGGGAACATTGTAGGTGTATATATTTATGGAGTGCATGAGATATTTTGATATAGGCATGCAATGTGTAATAATCACATCAAGGTAAATGGGTATCCATCACCTCAAGCATTTATTCTTTTTTCGTGTTACAAACAATGCAATTATGCTAGTTTAGTTATTTCTAAATGTGCAATAACTTATTGTTGGCTGTAGTCACCCTGTTGGGCTGTCAAGTACTAGGTCTTATTCATTCTATCTAAATACATGTTTGTACCTATTAAACATTCCCACATCCTTCCCTTTTTTCCTGGCTGTCCTTCTGGGTCTCTGATAATCATTTTTTAGCCTATTTCTGTGAGTTCAACTGTTTTAAATCATTCTTTTCTCTTTTTTTCCTTTCTTTTGATAATCCTGTCCTCTCACTCATCTACCATCCGCTTACATCAGCCCTTTAAGGGAATGCACTATATTTTCAATTCTATAGTGGCTCTTAAAGAGATTTTGGAAGTTCTTAGATAGGATTACATATATTTAGGATGACAAATTAGCAAGTATGGCCAGCTTTTATTGATCATTAAAATGTATAAGAACCAAAACAATTGAAAAATTACATTAATCTTGAGTAATTTTCTAAATATATTTACAGAAAACACCATATATGTTTAATTTCATTTAAAACTGCTTTCTTAGTGCTTACATATGACACAAACAAAAAAAAGTTCAAATGTTGTTTGGATTGTGAGGGGTAGAGTTAACTTGGGGGTTAGAAAATGCCTTTTTACACATCAATTAATTTTCTGGATAAAGAATGTTGTCATTATTTTCCTGTATTGAAGTGATACAGATGATGTGCTCCTTAGCTTATCACATGCATTAGTGTCAAGTAATATTTGGTTTCATCTGAAGATTTGTAAAATAGAAACAAAAAGTGAACACATATTAATCTAAAGGATTTTCTTCAATTTAAAAACTTTAAAATAGTTTTGAATTATGTATTAACTTAAATCCTGCATAATATGAAAACTGGATGAAGCTTATTAAAATTATTCCTTGACATATTCAATGACAAAAAAAAGACATGCTTTTGTGATTTTTCTGTAATTACTTCAAATATATTCAAATATCTAATTTTAAGCAGTAACTTAGGCTATAACTGAGGTCACGCATTTACAAAATCTCCAAAACAAATATCAATTTGTATTATATCAGAAATTGAGCACAATTAACAATGATATCAGACTCACAGCAGCAGACCTTACCTTTGCATTTTTCTAAAAAAGAAGGGAGCAACACCAACCTTATCTTTTAAGGTTGAGGAATTCCTAACAGCGTAAGTCATAATGAAGAGTATCAACATCCAGAGGTGACACATTCTTCACCCAAAACTCTGTGGGGATTTTCAAAGTGAGAAATTCTTTTGTGTCTTTGAAACCAGGCAAATCAAAGGAATTTATTTTAATCTGGCTTAAGTCCAGGCCAGTAAGCGGCACTAATAAGGAACAAACACATTAGCACCAAAAGGAAATGATCATTAGAAAAGAAATCTTAATCTGTCCATAACCCACAGGGTGAGATCTCCAAAGCCTTGTCACTGGACTTTAAATGTAAAAACCACATTCAAATGTGTAAAATGAATGTACAAGAATATTTGCATGTGAAAATTGGTAGTTTATGTGCATAATTGGTTAGTTGAATACCTTTTGTTGGGAGCAGGGGGTGGAGTTCAGCTGGGAACTCTTGGGCCTCTGAAGAGGAAGAGAAAGGTTTTGTGTAAAAGCACTACATTTAAGAGTAGATTAATTTTTCAGATTGAAAGTTAAATATTAAGTTCTGACAATCAAGCAAGTTGATTCTGATCTGATTTATTTTAATGGTGGATCTCTAATTTCGGGGTTTTACTTTCTGGAACATCAAGAATATTGAGAATTAAAAGAAGGTGGGAAAGAAGGACAGGACAGGAATAACAGAAGACTTTCAATACCAGACTTTAACCCTCCAGTATCCTAGGGCTGGAAAAGAGAAATACTATGAGATAAAAGTTAGAATTTGGTAAAGATTTCTGAATATGTGATAACTGCTGGGGTTATCAAAATAATCCTAGAACAATGGGTTGATAGTTTTCTATTCTAGAGAGTTCCTTCGAATTTCATCAGATGTATATTTACTTTTTTCATTGATAAAAAGATTTGGCTATTATCCTAGAATATAATGAGTTCTACATTAGCTATCGAGATGTAGTAAAAGCTGTTTTCATACACTTTTTGTAAGGCATCCTCCAAGTGATTCAATATCTGCAGTGCATCAGGAAAATGTGGTGATTAATATTGTATGATGTGGAACACTAAGAGCTCTTCTTTCAAGGGGCTAACTTAGGCAAAAAACAGGGTTTTAAAATCTGGCACTGAACACCAAATCTGCCTATACAGACAAACACGCTTACCATGTAATAATTGTTACACAGAAAATTTAAATGGTCATGTCATTGTGGGTTTTATAGAGTAAATATGGCACAACTAAAAAATCAAATTCAAGGTCCTCAAGCAGTGGCAGATCTAGTTCAGTCTTGCTAGACTTGAGCCTGCTATGGAAATTTAGACAACATCCTCATAACAAAGCCTAATGCAACATATTTCTTATAGGAATGTGAGTGACCTGGTATCCTTAATTTTGGAGAGGTCTAGCTCAATGACAAATTATTTTCGCCTTAACCTGCTGCTTTTTTTCTAGTTGGCTTTATGTTTATCTTACCATTAACCTATAAGGCTATGCTAATTTTATGCACAGACACCACAGCCCTGTTTGACCTTATTTCCCTTCCTCTGACTCCTGCAGCCATTTTGCCTAAAGTTCCTCACAACATAATTTTGTGCTGGATGTGTTCTGAGAATGGATGAATCCAAGGTACTCAAATACATATTTTATGGTCCCCTGAGTCAAGGCAATTGAAAACCACTTGATTGGAGGACATTTTGAAACACACCCATGCTTTTAAAATGCTTTGAGTTATTGGAAACAAGAATTGCAGATATTCATCTTACTAAACAGCAGCTGGAGGTAGAGATTATCTTTTTTTTTTTTTTGAGACGGAGTTTCACTGTTGTTACCCACACTGGCGTGCAATGGCACAATCTCGGCTCACCGCAACCTCCGCTTCCTGGGTTCAAGCAATTCTCCTGCCTCAGCCTCCCAAGTAGCTGGGACTACAGGCATGCACCACCATGCCCAGCTAATTTTTGTATTTTTAGTAGAGACGGGGTTTCACCATTTTGACCAGGATGGTCTCGATCTCTTGACCTCGTGATCCACCCGCCTCGGCCTCCCAAAGTGCTGGGATTATAGGCGTGAGCCACCGCGCCCAGCCCGAGATTGTCTTTTAAAATGAAGTCAGTGGACTGACCGATGATTTCACTTTATTTATTTACTTTTTGGAGATGCAGTTTTGCTCTTGTCACCTAGACTGGAGTGTAATGGCGCAATCTCAGCTCACTGCAACTTCTGCCTCCCCGGTTCAAGCGATTCTCTTGCCTCGCCCTCCTAAGTAGCTGGGATTACAGGCATATGCCATCACTCCTGGCTAATTTTTGTATTATTAGTAGAGATGGGGTTTCACCATGTTAGCCAGGCTAGTCTTGAACTGCTGATCTCAGGTGATCCACTTCCCTCGGCCTCCCAAAATGTTGGGGTTACAGTCATGAGCCACTATGCCCGGCCTGACCTGTGATTTTAAATCATCTTTGATCAAGCATGCATTCTGCCTTGATACCTGTACCTTGAACGGTTATCACCATCTGAAATGTTACCAGTATCACTGGTAATGTATGGGAAGAAAAGGCTGAGTCTTTTTTTGTTTTTTTTTTTGAGATGGAGTTTCGCTTTTGTTACCCAGGCTGGAGTGCAATGGCACGATCTTGACTCACCACAACCTCTGCCACCTGGGTTCAGGCAATTCTCCTGCCTCAGCCTCCTGAGTAGCTGGGATTACAGGCACGCGCCACCGTGCCCAGCTAATTTTTTGTATTTTTAGTAGAGACGGGGTTTCACCATGTTGACCAGGATGGTCTTGATCTCTTGACCTCGTGATCCACCTGCCTCGGCCTCCCAAAGTGCTGGGATTACAGGCATGAGCCACCACGCCCGGCCAAGTCTGAGTCTTCAGAGTAACATGCATGTAGTGATTTCAAGTCTCTGGTGGGAGAAAATGTCTTGAATGACTTTGTACTTAGGCATAAAAATAGATCCATAGATATTAATAGCAAGCACTTGTTTATGGACCCAACTTTGGAATTTGAGGAGGAAAGTTATATTCAGAAAATGTATGGAAACTCGTGAGCTGTTTACTCCAAAATTTTTCAATGTCAGCAGTCACCATCCCTGGAGAGCTTATGAGAGAGATGGTCTCCTAACTGAATAGTTATTGGATTGAGAACAGTTATAGCAGTGTTTCCTAGGATTGCATCATGATGTTTGTGGAAAGTGATAATAATGAAGCAAATTTTAGACATTGAGATTTATCATAGAACATAAATGTTGCTACTTGTGGGATTATCTAGCTGTAGGTATCTTTTAACACATTTTCTTAAATTTTTTTTTTTTTTGAGACAGGGTCTCTGCTGTGAGGTTGGTGTGCATTGGTACAAACACGGCTCACTGGCTGGGCACAGTGGCTCAGGACCTTAATCTCAGCACTTTGGGAGGCTGAGGTGGGTGTATTGCTTGAACTCAGGAGTTTGAGACTAGCCTGGGCAACATGAGGAAACCTCATTTCCATGAGAGTCACTTGAACCCAGGAGGTGGAGGTTGTAGTGAGCCGAGATCGCCCCACTGTACTCCAGTCTGGGTGACAAAGTGAGACCCCATCTCAAAAAAAAATGTAATATTGTATTATTATTATTATTATTATTATTATACTTTAACTTCTGGGGTACATGTGTAGAACATGCAGGTTGGTTACATAGGTATACATGTATCATTATGGTTTACTGCATCCAACCCTCCATCATCTATCTACATTAGGTATTTCTCTTAATGTTATCCTTCCCCAATCCCCACACCCCCTGCTATCCCTCCCCTAGCCCCCTCACCCCCCAGATAGGCCCCGGTGTGTGATGTTTCCCTCCGTGTCCATGTGTTCTTATTGTTCAACACCCATTTATGAGTGAGAACATTTGGTGTTTGGTTTTCTATTCTTGTTGTAATATTATATCTTACATACATACATAGATTTGTGTATCTAAACAAATAATTACCATTGTGTTGCAATTGCCTGGAGTACAGTAGCATGCTGTACATGTTTGTAGGCTAGGAGCAATAGGCTATACTGTTACCAGGAAGGGGTCCTGATCCAGACTCAAGGGAGGGTTCTTGGATGTCATGCAAGAAAGAACGAGAGGTGAGTCCACAGAGAAACGTGAAAGCAAGTGTATTCAGAAAGTAAAGGAATAAGAGACTGGCTACTCCACAGGCAGAACAGAACCAAGGGCTGCTGGTTGCCTATTTTTATGGTTCTTTCTTTTTTTTTTTTTGAGACATGGTTTCACTCTGTTGCCCAGGCTGGGGTGCAGTGGCGAGATCTTGGCTCACTACGACCTCCACCTCCTGGATTCAAGCAATTCTCCTGCCTCAGCCTCCCGAGTAGCTGGGATTACAGGCACACACCACCATGCCCAACTAATTTTTGTATTTTTTAGTAGAGACGAGGTTTCACTATGTTGGCCAGGCTGGCCTCAAACTCTGACCTCAGGTGATCCACCTATCTTGGCCTTCCAAAGTGCTGGGATTACCAGCATGTCCCACCATGACCAGCCTAGAAGATTTGACAAAGTACAGAAACAGAACAAAGAAGGAAGCAGCCACCTCTCTGGTAGTTATTTAATGCCATCATCATAAGCCAGTTTTCCTGTTTCTCTATCTCTACATTCTTTCTGTTACATGGTACTGCTTCCAGTCCCCAAAAGCAACCTTAACCCCTCTCTCCAAGGAAATGTGGCAGTGTAAAATGTGACCATGCTTGCAATGTGAAGGAAAACTGCCAGCATTTACAGTGCCATGTACCCGTAGCAAGCAACCTGTGAAAGAGAAGAAACAGCTCTGAATTTTAAAAGTATGTAGCACAGCTAACAAAACCGGAAAGCAGAAGGTTGCAGTCCAGTCCTGGCTCAGCCATTAACTAACTAAAGGACTAAGCAAATATGTAAATCCATGAGGTTAGACTAAAAGGCGACTTAAGACCCTGCCAGTTTGATGATTCTAGAACTTTTTAGAACAGACTTTACTGAAGTTCAAAGAAAGAAGATATCATTGTGGGCAGGAAATGTCAGGGAAAACTGTGGAGGCCCTAAAGGATGAGAAGGATTAAGTAGCAGGGGGGACGGGATGGAACTGGAGGGGGTTAAAGGGGAAGCAGAAGGAAACAGCTTTAACCAAAACGTAGGAACAGGAATGCACCCAGAGATATGCTAAGGTGTAGAGGGAGTTCCCACCAGATGGCAGAGATCTTATCTCTAAGGTAGGAAGTGAGATCCAGCTGCATAAGGAATCCCAAAGGAGGTGTTAAAGACTTAAGAAGTGGGGGAAATTTTTGGACCATTTCTTATGGGGGATGTGGAGGATGTGCTGGAGTCTCAACAAGGGGTGCTGCAGCACAGCTGGGAAACCCTTTTAGTGAAGCCTGTGAAATGTTAGTGAGTTGATTTTATTATCAGTACAAAGGATAGGGAGAAAGTAGTTTACAGCATGCTCTGGTGTTTTTGCTAGAATCCCCAGGACTTATTAACCAAGGGTAAATGACCACTGAAACCAGTAATCCTTATACATACACATGGCACAACCTGATCCCTGCTCCCAGAAATTAGAGGGTTTTTTTGAGATGGAGTTTTGCCCTTGTTGCCCAGGCTGGAGTGCAATGATGCAATCTTGGCTCACTGCAATCTGCACCTCCCCGGTTCAAGCAATTCTCCTGTTTTAGCCTTCTGAGTAGCTGGGATTACAGGCATGTGCCACCACACCCAGCTACATTTTTGTATTTTTAGTAGACATGGGGTTTCTCCATGTTGGTCAGGCTGGTCTGGAACTGCCGACCTCAGGTGATCCGTCTGCCTTGGCCTCCCAAAGTGCTGGGATTATAGGGGTGAGCCACTGCCCTGCCATAGAGGTTTTTTGTTTTGTTTTGTTTTTTTCATGAAAAATTAAAGGGAGGAGGGAGCCCATATTCTACACCCAACCCTGTTAGGAGGCTCACACTGGGCTCCTTGTCCTCACTGGATTACCAACATCACTCTCTGCTCTTTACCATTTGCTTAAACTCCGTAAACCCTCCTGAGAAATGTGAGTGGACACCTGTGCAGGGCAAGCACTCCACTCAGCTGGTTCCTGGGCTGAAGAAGCAAGAGAACATTCTGGGGCATTAAATGTTAACCAGCAAGGGCCTCACTATTCTAGTTCAGTCCTTTCTCTCCTCCTCCCCAGTCTTTTGTTTGTTTGTTTGTTGTTTTTTAGAGACAGGGTCTGGCTCTGTCTCACAGGCTGGAGTGTAGCAGCAGAATCCCAGCTCACTGCAGCCTTGATTTAGTAGCTATGCCTACAGACATGCCACCAGGCCTGGTCTTTTTTTTTTTTTTTTTTTTTACTTTTTTGTTGAGACAGGCACCTGGTGATACTGCCCAGGCTGGTCTCAAGCAGTCTTTCCACTTCTGTGTCCTAAACTGCTGGGATCACAGGCCTGAATCACTGCACCTGGCTCTTCTCTCTTCACCTCTTTTTGTTTGTTTATTCGTTTGAGACTGAGTCTCTCTGAGTTACCCAGGCTGCAGTGCAGTGGTACTCGCTACAGCCTCCCACTTCTGGGCTCAAATGATCCTCCTGTCTCAGCCTCCTGAGTAGCTAAGACTACAGGCATTTGCCACCATGGCTGGCTAATTTTGGTATTTTTTGTAGAGAAGAGGTTTTGTCATGCTGCCCAGGCTGGTATCGAACTGCTGGGCTCAAGTGATTCTCCCACCTAAGCCTCCCAAAGTGCTGGGACCATAAGTGTGAACCACTGCGCTGGCCTCCCCCTCTTCCAAGCAACACCTACTGGCTATGACTGTCTCTGTCACCACCACCCTTGATTTCATGAATATGCTGTTCAGGAACCTTACAATGAGCCTGGTCTCTTGCTCTCCCCAGGTCTTCGTCCCATATTATTTTCCTCTAGCCCCAGGCCATTTCCTTGGGAGAGCACATCCGTGCCTTCCAAAGCCTCACCAAGGTGCTTCTCCAGGACTCAAAGAATGAGTCTTGCTTCATCTGCTGATATTTGAAAAATGTACAGACAGGTGGTAGAAAGTTTTGGAGAAATACCTAAACCCATGGATAATTACAGTTGAGCAGACCAGATAGCTGGATACACATACAGTCATGCATTGCTAGCAATAGGGATACATTATGGGAAATGCATCATAAGGCAATTTCATAATTGGGCAAACACCATAGAGTGTACCTACACAAACCTAGATGGTAGAGCCTACTACACACCCAAGCTACTTGTATTGTCAGAGGCATTTGAACCAGAGCAACTCATCTTGAGCAAGGGCTATATAAAATGAAGCTGAGACCTGCTGGTCTGCATTCCCAGGAGGTTAAGGCATTCCTAATCACAGAATGAATTAGGATAGAGGCACAAGATACAGGTCATAAAGATCGTGCTGATAAAACAGGTTGCAGTGAAGAAGTCGGCCAAAACCCACCAAAACCAAGATGGCCACGAGAATAACCTCTGGTCGTCCTCACTGCTACACTCCTACCAGCACCGTGACAGTTTACAAATGTCATGGCCACGTCAGGAAGTTGCCCTGTGTGATCTGAAAAGGGGAGGTGTGAATAATCCACCCCTTGTTAAGCATATAATCAAGAAATAACTGGCTGGGCCTGGTATCTCATCCCTTTAATTCCAGCACTTTGGGAGGCCAAAAAGGATGGATCACTTGATATTAGGAGTTTGAGACCAGCCTGGTCAACATAGTGAAACCCTATCTCTACTACACAAACAAAAATTAGCTGTTGTGGTGGCATATGCCTGTAGTCGCAGCTACTTGGGAGGCTGAGGCAGGAGAATCACTTGAACCCGGGAGGCATAGGTTGCAGTGAGCCGAGATCGTGCCACTGCACTCCAGCCTGAGCAACAAAGCAAGACTCTGTCTCAAAATAAATAAATAAAATTCTATTATTGCATGGGGATATATAAAACAGCTTTCCAGTTGTTCATAGGTTCTGTCTTCCACTAGACTGTGAACAGCTTGAGGACAAGACAATTACTATGGCATGTCCTCTGCCTGGCATAGTAATTAGTCCCCAGTTAATGTTGGTTCACCTGCATAAAATATTTGCACCAGATGACTTCTAACCATCCTTTCCAGTTCCTTTTTTTTTTTGAGACTGAGTTTCGCTCTTGTTACCCAGGCTGGAGTGCAATGGCGTGATCTCAGCTCACCGCAACCTCCGCCTCCTGGGTTCAGGCAATTCTCCTGCCTCAGCCTCCTGAGTAGCTGGGATTACAGGCATGCACCACCATGCCCAGCTAATTTTTTGTATTTTTAGTAGAGATGGGTTTTCACCATGTTGACTAGGATGGTCTTGATCTCTTGACCTCGTGATCCACCCGCCTCGGCCACCCAAAGTGCTAGGATTACAGGCTTGAGCCACCGCACTCAGCCCATCCTTTCCAGTTCTAACATCCTATGGTCAATCTGAAGCTTCTTATAAATCAAAAGCAGAGGTAGCTAACTGTTAGCTTGTGAGCTGAGTTGGATTCATATTGTTTTTGTTGTTTGTATTGTGATGACTTTTTTTTGGGGGGTGGGGGAGCGATGTATTATATTAAAAACTTTTAATGAGTTCCAGGGGCTAAAAGTCTTCATATTAAAGTATGGATTTCCAGCTTCTCTAAAAAAACAGGGTCCACTGAGCCTGCTTTCCCTCAGGCAACCATTGACTAGAGCACTCTCATGTGGCTGCCACCTGCACACTGGATTTAAGGCCCCTGTTGCCCAATCTCCAACCCACAGTGCATACTAAGTTTATAGTCCCTGCTCTAAAGCTGCCCAAGAAAACTTACTAGAAAGGGAGGCGGTAGAAGGGAGAGTGAGGGGGTCAGGTAAAGACAAGAGTGGAGATTAGGGGAGATGAAAGACTGAAACATCATAACAGTGGTCACCCCTAGACATAGAGACAGGGGAGGAGGGAGAAAGATGAAGACGTTTTACTTCTTTTTTTGAGATGGAGTTTCACTCTTGTTACCTAGGCTGGAGTGCAATGGCGTGATCTCGGCCTCCTGGGTTCAGGCAATTCTCCTGCCTCAGCCTCCTGAGTAGCTGGGATTACAGGCACATGCCACCATGCCCAGCTAATTTTTTGTATTTTTAGTAGAGACGGGGTTTCACCATTTTGACCAGGATGGTCTCGATCTCTTGACCTCATGATCCAACCACTTTGGCCTCCCAAAGTGCTGGGATTACAGGCTTGAGCCACCGCGCCCGGCCAACTTTTTGCTTCTTTACCTTAAACTCTTATATCCTAATAATTCACCAGTAGGGTAAATCCCAAATGAAAACTTAAAGGCATATCATCTTAGTAGCTAATATTTACTTTGCCAGGGTCTAAAGTCTGATGGTGGACCACTGTATGTGACCTGTGGCAAGAACAACTTCCTGCCCTGCTTCCTTACCTCAATCCTGCCCCCCTCCAAACCCCTGGGCCCCATCATTGATTTATTAACGAAACCAGATTAATTGTCCTGTCTCTGGATATGTCTCATTGCTTTCTTGTGTTGTTTAACTCTTCCACTGTCTTGCCACACATGTTTTTAAAGATTGAATTATGACCTTTCCAATGAAGTAATTAACTGGCTTCATGAAACTATCATGCCAATGCCAATAATGAAATGTTTTCTTTTTTTTCTTTCTTTTTTTTTTTTTTTGAGACAGAGTCTCACTCTGTTGGTAGGTGCCAGGCTGGAGTGCAGTGGCACAATCTTGGCTCACTGCAACCTCCACCTCCTGGGTTCAAGCAATTCTCCTGCCTCAGCCTCCCGAGTAGCTGGGACTACAGGCGCACACCACCATGCCCAGCTAATTTTTGTATTTTTTAGTAGAGACAGGGTTTCACCATGTTGGCCAGGATGGTCTCTATCTCTTGACCTCGTGAACTGCCCACCTCGGCCTCCCAAAGTGCTGGGATTACAGGCATGAGCCACCGCGCCCGGCCTACATCATCTGTCTTAACTAACTTTAATTGGACTGCAGTTCAGCAAATATGTGTAGATAACTTGCTGTATATAGACTATATGTTATTGATACCCAATAGCATTTGTTCATTCACTAAACCCTTTGACAAATACATACATCATTGAGCAATATTGCATGCTAGGCACAGGCACTGTGTAAATGCTGGAGTTGCTAAAAGAAAAAGTCATGATTTCTGTCCTCCTTTTGTCACAGTCTGTCAGATTTAAGCCCTTGACTAGGGATAGGATAGAGATGGTGGATTATTATGATTATTTTTAAGACGGGGTTTCACCATGTTGGTCAGACTGGTCTTGAACTCCTGACCTCAGGTGATCCACCCTCCTTGGCCTCCAAAGTGCTTGGATTACAGGCGTGAGCCACCACACCTGGCAAGATGGTGGATTTTATGGGAGGATTCAGATGTCATCATCTGAGTAGCTCATTCTTGAAATAGAGAGTGAGACATTCTTAGGAAAATAATATCTCATAATAATGGTAACTGCTGCTACGATTACTACCATTTGTTGAATACTCTCATTTCCCAGATGTATATATACGCTGCATATATGTGACCTCTAATCCCCATAACAATCTTGCATGTATAGGAGAGAAAAAGCAGTATTTTCACCTAACAAAATGGCTATAACAAAAGATACATTAACAAAAGAAAAGAATTGCCCTCTCAGTGGATCATGCACTTTGGGAGGTAAAGGAGGGCAGACCACTTGAGGTCAGGAGTTTGAGACCAGCCTGGCCAACATGGTGAAACCTCGTCTCCACTAAAAATACAGCATTTTTTCAGGTGTGGTGGTGCTCACCTGTAATCCCAGCTACTCAGGAGGCTGGGGTAGGAGAATTGATTAATCCTGGGAGGTGGAGGTTGCAGTGAGCCAAGATCAAGCCACTGCACTCCGGCCTGGATGACAGAGCAAGTTAGATCTTAAGAAATTTTTCTAGAACTCATGAGTGCCATCACTTAAAAAAAAAATGTGCTAACATCATCCTGTAATTCCTAAATTATATCATTTCATTGCTGACAGTTTACATTAGAGCTTTCCTGAGGTCTCTCAGCAACAACAGTGTCTTTTCTTTTCAGTAACTGTCTAATAGTAATAATGAGAGTCTACATTGAAAAATCACCACATGCTAGGCACAGGTGCAGGTATTTTACATGCATTAATTTATTTAATCTCATAAGAATCCTGTGAGGTGAGAGCTAATATCATCTCTGTTTTTATAGATTAGGAATTAGAAGCATAGAGAATTAGTTTAAAGAAGTTAACCTTTGGACTATCATTTATTTAATAAGTAATCCATGGTTTATGGATTATGAGTTCTTGTAAATTGAAATCATGGAACTTCTGACTCATGAATATCTTATACTTCTCTCTCTCTCTCTTTTTGTAGAAAGTGATTTATTTAAAGAGAGAGAAATAGGAGAAGGAGAGAGAAAGAAACAGCTAACTCTCACACTGAGTGAGAGAATCCAGAAAGATGGAATCCAGGAGAGGATAGCAGCTTCCACACTGACTGGAAAGGAATACAGAGAGATGGAGTTTAGGAGGGAAGACAGGCTTCCACGAGAGAATGTGGAAGGGGATTCCAGAGGGGAAATCCAGGAGAGAGAAAGATGGCTTCCACAAAGGGAGTGTTCATGGAAGGAGACCCAAACATGGAGTCCTATATTATACTTCTCTACACTTTGCCTGTGAGAGTTTAGGGTGAATGTTTTGTGTTTGTAGTCGTGGATTGAGAAGTAGTATATGCAAAGCAGAAAAGAAATGTAAAAGTCTTCTTAATTTTGGGTTGTAATCCTTCAAAGATGTATTTTTTTTTTTTTTTTTTTTTTTTTTTAATGAGACGGCGTTTCGCTCTTGTTACCCAGGCTGGAGTGCAATGGCGCGATCTCGGCTCACCGCAACCTCCGCCTCCTGGGTTCAGGCAATTCTCCTGCCTCAGCCTCCTGAGTAGCTGGGATTACAGGCACGCGCCACTGTGCCCAGCTAATTTTTTATATTTTTAGTAGAGACGGGGTTTCACTATGTTGACCAGGATGGTCTCGATCTGTTGACCTCGTGATCCACCCGCCTCGGCCTCCCAAAGTGCTGGGATTACAGGCTTGAGCCACCGCGCCCGGCCCAAAGATGTATTTTTTAGGTCTATTGTTCTCAGTCACGTATACATTCTAACATTAAATTAGAAAAATGAAATTATTTTTCTATAATCAATTTTACAATTTCTTCCTTTTTATTTTTATTAAGTGCTTCGTAATACACTCATAACCTTTCAGCTGGAGTAGATAAGCATAACTGAGTTATTTTTTCATCAATCAGGAAACAATTTCTGCAATTTGTTTTTTTTTTTTTTTTTTTTTTTTTTGAGAAGGAGTCTTGCTGTGTTGCCAGGCTGGAGTGCAGTGGATTAATCTTGGCTCACTGCAACCTCCATCTCCTGGATTCAAGCGATTCTCCTGCTTCAGCCTCCTGAGTAGCTGGGATTACAGGCGTGTGCCACCATGCACAGCGAATTTTTGCATTTTGAGTAGAGATGGAGTTTCGCCCTGTTGGTCAGGCTGGTCCTGAACTCCTGACCTTATGATCTGCCCACCTCCCAAAGTGCTGGGATTACAGGTGTGAGCCACCACACCCAGCAAATGTTTTCTAAATCAAATATTTTCTAAACCCTTTGACATATACTATAGTCATGACTCCACAGATTCGCTCCTTTCCATCAAACTCTGCTATTAGGAATACTGGCTCTTTTTTCCTTACCCCAATTAGTGAACCTGTGGATGTATGCAGTGGCCACTCTGGGGATGAACAACCTTGTGCCTGTGAGGGTGATTCTAGGGAGAATGTCAAACCACATAGCAGCATAGTTATCTAGTCCAGAAATCTTTTAGGACCTTTATAGGTGAGCTATCTTCCTATGGTCCTTTTTAGATTTGAAATACAAGCCTAAATATATTTTCTCTCGGGTTAAATGTTATTTCTTCCTAATTAGTTTTTCTATTTTTGATTTTCATTTAAAAAAAAAAAAAAACCTATGGATTAGGTCTACTATTAGAGCAGTCTTTACAAGATAGCTTTTTTTCTTTTTTTTAAGAGACAGCGTCCTGCTCTGTCACCCAGATTAGAGTGGAGCGCCATAATCATAGCTCACTGCAGCTTCATACTCATAGGCTCAAGTGATTCTCCTTCCTCAGCCTCCTTAGTAGCTTGGATTACAGTCACACACCACTGAGCCTGGTTAATTTATTTTATTTTTTGTAGAGACGGGGTCTGGCTTTGTTGCTCAGGCTGGTCTCAAACTCCTGGCTTCAAAGGATCCTCTTACCTCACCCTCCCAAAGTGCTGGGAGCTACCACGCTGGGCCCAAATCTTTCTAATTACCACATTTGAATAGCCATTTTCTTTACCTTCCTAGGAAGTGTTTTCAGACTATAAGAATAAAGACAGAAGTTGCATGAAAATAAGCATCCTTTTTGCTCTGTTCCTTGGTGGTAGATTCCATCTCAATAATGTTGAGAGGTAGGAGGGGTGAGTAAATTAGCATGTGAAAAGGAAGCCATTTTCTCTTTTACCCTCCACTTTTCTAATTTTATTTGCTTCAGTGGGATCACACCAGCATTCTCCTGTCATCTAGACTTGGATATATTTGATTAATAATGATTATTATGGCTATACACACTATAGAGGACTTGGTACTTTTCAAAGTGCTTCTTCATTTATATATATATTTTTTCCCTTTTTCCTTCATCTTCTCCATATCATCACCAAGTTCCTACTGATTCTGTAGCTAATAATGTCTTTTATATTCAACAACTTCATTTCAGTAGCTGACACTATAAAAATCACAGCATAGTGGGATCGGAAGGATCCTTAGAGACCACTTCATATGGGCTTCTCGTTTTATAAATGTAGAAACTGAGATTTAATGTGTTTCAGTAACTTTGGCAAGATTATAGTTAACCCCTTCTCCAGGTTCCTTGACCAGTACTTTCAAGGCCATAAATCAATGGCTGACTGACTGTTTGGTTTCACTCCCACCCACATGCCCACCCCAATTACATTCCATTCTGTATAGAGTTGGCAGAAAAATCTTTTTCAATTGCATATTATTAAAGGTGGGCTCTTTCCTCCAGACTTAATGGGACTTCTTATTTTCTGTTATATTAAATCAAAAGTCCTTTAAATGGGTTTGTTATGTGTTCCTTCTTTTTCTTTTTTTTTTTTCTTTTTTGAGACAGAGTCTTGCTCTGTCACCCAGGTTGGAGTGCAGTGGCACCATCTTGGCTCACTGCAACCTCCACCTCCCAGGTTCAAGTAATTCTCCTGCCTCAGCCTACCAAATAGCTGGGATTACAGGCATATGCCACTATGCCCAGCTAACTTTTGTATTTTTTTTAGTAGAGATGGGGTTTCACTATGTTGGCCAGGCTGGTCTCTGACTCTTGACCTTGTGATCCGCCCACCTCAGCCTCCTGAAGTGCTGGGATTACAGACATGAGCCACCGTGCTGGCCATGTGTTCCTTCTTTACAACACAAACGTGCATTTTAATAGTAAATTAAATACATTTGAATGTATGTTGTTTTTATAACGTACTGAAATTTTGGGCATACATAGTTTATTTACCCAGTATGCTTGAAATATCTTGAATTAGAAACTGTGCCATTTCTTTCGTAAGCGTTTCCATGGTGTCTTATATAGTGTTCTGAGTTGGTGCTCAATAAATAAAAATGAAGTTCTTTTCCAAGTTAAGTGCAAAGACAGTGCTTGGAAATAGTTATTTCAATCATAAATGCAAACACAATGTTTGTCATCTTTCTCTACTGTACTTGTACAGTTATCACACTCCAATTTTTACATGCAATTGCAGTTTTTTTCTCATGTCACTCCATTCTCCCATAAACTACTTGAAAGAAGGAACTGAGCCTCCAGTAGGTTCTGAATAGCATAGTAAGTTTTTTTCTTTTGAGACAGAGTCTCGATGTCACCCTAGCTGGAGTGCAGTGGTGTAATCTCAGCTCACTGCAACCTCCACCTCCCGGGTACAAGCAATTGTCCTGCCTCTGCCTCAGCTTTCCAAACAGCTGGGATTACAGGTGCTTGCTACCACACCTGGCTAATTTTTGAATTATTTTAGTAGAGACACAGCCTCACCATGCTGGCCAGGCTGGTCTCTAACTCCTGACCTCAGGCCATCTGCTGCCTCAGCCTCCCAAAATGCTAGAATTGCAGGTGGGAGCCACCGCGCCTGGCCCACAACAAATGTTTTCTGAATATTTGATTAAATAAATCATTGAAGCATAAATAGATGCAAGGAAACATGTTAAAGGAAAATTAGTAAGTTCAAATGTCTACTCTTAATAAAGCAAGGTAATTTGGTAAATCAGTAACCTCTATTTCAAAATTGCAATAAGACTTTATGATATGATTCTATTGATTTTTTTACGTTTTTGAGGTTTTGAAACATTTAGTGGCAATGTTTAAAAATCAGTTTAAAATATGAGTTAAAAAAGTATTGAAAATGTAAAGGCATGTGAAAGCTTTTCTTTTTCTTTTCTTTTCTTTTTTTTTTTTAGATGGAGTTTCGCTGTTGTTACCCAGACTGGAGTGCAATGGCACAATCTTGGCTCACTGCAACCTCTGCCTTCTGGGTTCAAGCAATTCTCCTGCCTCAGCCTCCTGAGTAGCTCGGACTACAGGCACGCACCACCATGCCCAGCTAATTTTTGTATTTTTAGTAGAGACGGGATTTCACCTCGTTGACCAGGATGGTCTCGATCTCTTGACCTCGTGATCCACCCGCCTCAGCCTCCCAAAGTGCTGGGATTATAGGCGTGAGCCACCTCGCCCGGCCATGTGAAAACTTTTCTAATTTTTTTTTTTTTTTTTTTTAAGACAAAGTCTCTCACCCAGGCTGGAGTGCAATCGCATGATCTCGGCTCACTGCAACCTCTGCCTCCTAGGTTCAAGAGATTCACCTGCTTCAGCCTCCAGAGTGGCTGGGAATACAGGCCTGCACCACCATATCTGGCTAATTTTTGTATTTTTAGTAGAGAGTGGGTTTCACCATGTTAACCAGGCTGGTCTCCAAGTCCAGACCTCAGGTGACCCACCAGCCTCGGCCTCCCAAAGCGTTGGGATTATGGGCATGAGCCACTGCGCCCGCCCCTAAATATTTTTGACACTATAACTTGCACTCTATTTTGTTTGTAATACTTTAATGTGTTTTGTGAAAACTATTTTTGTTTATGCTTCTGAGCTTCTGGTGCCCTCTAGTGGCATTTTTTTTTTTAGCGGAGTCTTGCTCTGTCACTAAGGCTGGAATGCATTGGCGCAATATTGGCTTACTGCATCCTCCACCTCCCAGGTTCAAGTAATTCTCCTACCTCAGCCTTCCAAGTAGTTGGGACTACAGGCACGCACCATGCCCGGCTAATTTCTGTATTTTTTTTTTTTCTAGTAGAGACCAGGTTTCACCATGTTGGTCAGGCTGGTCTCGAACTCCTGACCTCGTGATCCGCCTGCCTTGGCCTCCCAAACTGCTGGGATTACCGGTGTGAATCACCCTGCCCAGCCTAATTTATTGTCAAACCCTTGCGTTTGGAAAATGCTATTACTTGATATAATTGAATTCTTTTTTTTTTTTTTTTTTGTGACGGAGTCTTGCTCTATAGCCCAGGGTGAAGACAAGTGGCGCGATCTCAGCTCACTGCAACCTCCAACTCCCGGGGTCAAGTGATTCTCTTGCTTCACCCTCCCGAGTAGCTGGAAATACAGGCGTGTGCCACCACACCTAGCTAATTTTTGTATTTTTAGTAGCACCATGTTGGTCAGGATCGTATAGATCTTTTCACCTCGTGATTCTCCCGCCTCGGCCTTCTAAAGTGCTGGGATTACAGGCGTGAACCACTGTGCCTGGCCGATATAGTCGAATTCTATAGTCGGCATTTCACTGGAGGAAAATTAAACTTGTAAATGACGGGAAGAAAGTGCTAATTTGGATTAGTGTAATAACTCCTAGAAACACTGTTGCAATGTGTGATGAATAATAATTTAAGAAACAACAGTGGGGGGTGGGGCGCAGTGGCTCAAGCTTGTAATCCTAGCACTTTGGGAGGTTAAGGCGGGTGGATCACCTGAGGTCAGGAGTTTGAGACCAGCCTGGCCAAAATGGTGAAATCTTGTCTCTATTACAAATAAAAAAATTAGCCGGGCGTGGTGTCTGGCATCTGTAATCCTAGCTACACGGGAGACTGAGGCAGGAGAATTGCTTGAACCTGGGAGGCTGAAGTTTCAATGAGCCAATATGGCACAACTGCACTTCAACCTGGGCGACAGAGTCAGACTCTGTCTCAAAAATAAAAAAGAAATAAGAGCGGGGAATAGCTGGGCGAGGTGGCACGTGCCTGTACTCCCAGCTGTTCGGGAGGCTGAGGTGGGAGGATCCCTTGAGTCCAGGAGTTCTGGGCTGTATTGTGCTATGCCCATTGGGTGTCTGCACTAAGTTTGGCATCAATATGGTGACCTCCCAGGAGCAGGAGACCACCAGGTTGTCTAAAGAGGGGTAAACTGGCCCAGGTTGGAGATGGAGCAGGTCAAAACTCCCGTGCTGATCAGTAGTGGGATCGTGCCTGTGAATAGCCACTGCACTCCAGCCTGGGCAACATAGGGAGACCCCGTCTCTTAAAAAAAAAAAAAAAAAAGAGTCGGGTATAATTCCTGAGGTCTTAACCAATACAATTTGGAGATGAATGCCATGGAAATTTAACTAGGAAGCTAAGGGTATCAAATCAAGAGGACATCAAGAACATACAAACTGGAGTGATAGTTTACATAGTTTCTTTCATCTGGAGATTTTAGACAATTAGGAAATAACTGCCCTTGGGAGGGTGATCCTGCTGTATTCAAAAGATTAGTAAATGCAGTGGTATTTGCCGGGTCTCAGAAATCAGATTATAGAGATGCAAAGTATAACCTAACTCGTTAGTTTTCTTTTTTTTTTTGAGACAGCCTCTCACTCTGTCACCTAGGCTGGAGTACAGTCACGGCTCACCATAGCCTTGATCCCTTCAGGCCCAGGTGATTCTCCCATCCCAGCCTCCTGAGTAGCTGCAACTGTAGGCATGAGCCACCACATCTGGCTAATTTTTTTTTTTTTTTTTTGAGAGGGAGTCTTACTCTGTTGCCCATGCTGGAGTGCAGGGGCATGGTCTCTGCTCATTGCAACCTCCACCTCCCGGGTTCAAGCCATTCTCCTGCTTCAGCCTCCCGAGTTGCTGGGACTACAGGCATGTGCCACCATACTCGGTCAATTTTTGTATTTTTAGTAGAGATGGGGTTTCACTATGTTGACCAGGCTGGTCTCAAACTCCTGACTTCAGGTGATCCACCCGCCTTAGCCTCCCAATGTGCTGGGATTACAGGCTCGAACCATGCAGTCCCACCTAATTTCTTTTTTTGTCTCTCTCTTTTTTGAGACAGAATCTCATTCTGTTGCCCAGGCTGGAGTGCAGTGGTATGATCTTGGCTCACTGCAATCTCCACCTCCCGGGTTCAAACAATTCTCCTGCCTCAGCCTTCTTAGTAGCTGGGACTATAGGCATGTGCCACCACGCCCAGCTAATTTTTGCATTTTTAGTAGAGATGGGATTTCACTATGTTGGTCAGGCTGCTTTTGAACTCCTGACCTCAGGTGATCTGCCCTCCTTAGCCTCAAAAGTCAGCCCTGGGATTACAGGTGTGAGCCACCGCACCTGGCCAAAGTTTGATTCTTTTATGCTCAACACTCTTGCATTTACTGATCTCTTTTATTCTCAATGTTTTATTCACTATTTTTATGCGGAGTATTCAAAAATCTATGTTTCTAAGTACATTTCTTCCAAGGTCCATATACAGCATTTCCATAGGCTTATTTGGGAATGCTTCCTGGTTGTCCTATATCTCTCCTTGGATCTCTCACTCACACTTAAAGTTTAACATAATTCGCATATGTGCTCCTTTTGGGTTTCATGATTATTTTTTCTTTCACCATCCTTCCTTCCCATTGGCCTCTTTTCTATTCCCTGGTCTATCTCTCCTTCTGTTCTGATGGTTCTGTCTTTATACTACTTATTGCCTTTCCCTTTTATTTTGTAACTGGTCTCCTTGAAAAAATTTTTTTTAATTTTTAATTTTTTTTTTTAGCATTTCTAGTAGTTACATTTTGAGGAATTAGAAATGAAATATACTATACAGTAGTTTGATAATGGCTAACAATAGTTTAAGATTTGAATAAATAATTATTTTTTTAATATATATTTTATTGCGTTTTAGGTTTTGGGGTACATGTGAAGAACATGCAAGATTGTTGCATAGGTACATACATGGCAGTGTGGTTTGCTGCCTTCCTCCCCATCACCTATATCTGGCATTTCTCCCCATGTTTTCCCTCCCCAATTCCCCACCCTTCTCTGTCCCTCCTCTAGTTCCCCCCCTCAGACCCCAGCTTGTGATGCTTCCCTCCCTGTGTGCATGTGTTCTCATTGTTCAACATCCGCCTATGAGTGAGAACATGCGGTGTTTGATTTTCTGTTCTTGGGTCAGTTTGCTGAGAATGATGTTTCCAGGTTCATTTTTGTCCCTACAAAGGACACAAACTCATCGTTTTTTATGGCTGCATAGTATTCCATGGTGTATATGTGCCACATTTTCCCTGTCCAGTCTATCATCAATGGGCATTTGGATTAGTTCCAAGTCTTTGCTATTGTAAACAGTGCCGCAGTGAACATTCGTATGCATGTGTCCTTATAATAGAACAATTTGTAATCCTTTGGATATATACCCAGTAATAGGATTGCTGGGTCAAATGGTATTTCTATTTCTAGGTCCTTGAGGAATCGCCACACTGTCTTCCACAATGGTTAAACTAATTTACACTCCCACCAGCAGTGTAAAAGTGTTCCTATTTCTCCACATCCTCTCCAGTATCTGTTGTTTCCAGATTTTTTAATGATCGCCATTCTAACTGGCGTGAGGTGGTATCTCAATGTGGTTTTGATTTGCATCTCTCTGATGACCAGTGATGATGAGCATTTTTTCATATGTTTGTTAGCCTCATATATGTCTTCTTTTGTAAAGTCTCTGTTCATATCCTCTGCCCACTTTTGACTGAGGTTGTTTGTTTTTTTCTTGTAAATCTGTTTTAGTTCTTTGTAGATTCTGGATATTAGCCCTTTGTCAGATGGGTAGACTGCAAAAATGTTTTCCCATTCTGTTGGTTGCCGATTCACTCTAATGATTGTTTCTTCTGCTGTGCAGAAGCTCTGGAATTTAATTAGGCCCCATTTCTCTATTTTGGCTTTTGTCGCCAATGCTTTTGAAGCTCTGGAGTTTAATTAGGCCCCATTGCTCTATTTTGGCTTTTGTTGCCAATGCTTTTGGTGTTTTAGTCATAAAGTCCTTGCCTATGTCTATGTCCTGAATGGTTTTGCCTAGACTTTCTTCTAGGGCTTTTATGGTGTTAGGTCTTATGTTTAAATCTTTAATCCATCTGGAGTTAATTTTAGTGTAAGGTGTCAGGAAGGGGTCCAGTTTCTGCTTTCTGCGCATGGCTAGCCAGTTTTCCCAACACCATTTGTTAAACAGGGACTCCTTTCCCCTTTGCTTGTTTTGACAGGTTTATCAAAGATCAGATGGTTGTAGATGTGTGGCATTTCCTCCAGTGCCTCTGTTCTGTTTCATTGGTCTATATCTCTGTTTTACCAGTACCATGCTGTTTTGATTACTATAGCCTTGTGGTATAGTTCGAAGTCAGGTAGTGTGATGCCTCCAGCTTTGTTCTTTTTGCTTGGAGTTTTGGAGCTATGTGGGCTCTCTTTTGGTTCCATATGAAGTTTAAGGTGGCTTTTTCCAGTTCTGTGAAGAAGGTTATTGGTAGCTTCATGGGGATAGTGTTGAATCTATAAATTACTTTGGGTAGTATGGCTATTTTCACAATACAGATTCTTCCTAACCATGAGCATGGAACATTTCTCCATCTGTTTATGTCCTCTCTTATTATTTTTAATTTTTTAAATTTTGAGACAGAGTTTTACTCTTGTTGCCCAGGCTGGAGTGTGATCTCAGCTCACCACAACCTTCATCTCCCAGGTTTAAGCAATTCTCCTCTCTCAGCTTCCCAAGTAGCTGGGAGTATAGGCATGTGCCGCCATGTCCAGCTAATTTTGTATTTTGTATTTATTTATTTATTTATTTTTTTGAGATGGAGTTTCGCCTTGTTACACAGGCTGGACTGCAATGGCACGATCTCGGCTCACCGCAACCTCTGCCTCCTGGGTTCAGGCAGTTCTCCTGCTTCAGCCTCCTGAGTAGCAGGGATTACAGGCATGTGCCACCATGGCCAGCTAATTTTTTGTATTTTTAGTAGAGACGGAGTTTCACCATGTTGACCAGGATGGTCTTGATCTCTTGACCTTGTGATCCACCTGCCTCGGCCTCCCAACGTGCTGGGATTACAGGCTTGAGCCACTGCGCCTGGCCCATTTTTTAATTTTTTTTTTTATAAAGATGGAGTTTTACCATGTTGGTCAGGCTGGTCTTGAACTCCCGACCTACGGTGATCTGCCCGCCTTGGCCTCCAAAGTGCTTGGATTACAGGCGTGAGCCACCACGTCCGGCCGAATTTTGTATTTTTAGTAGAAATGGGGTTTCTCCATGTTGGTCAGGCTGGTCTCGAATTCCTGATCTCAGGTGATCTGCCCAACTTGGCCTCCCAAAGTGCTCAGATTACAGGCAGAGCCACTGCGCCTGGCCGTATTTTGCTTTCTGACCTTCTACAGAGAACCTGAAAGTCTAACTTAGTTTTTTCTAAAGGAACAGAATCAACTGGAGTGACTCCTGGGCCAATTCCCTGAGATGACCATTTTCTTTCTTTCTTTCTTTCCTTCCTTCCTTCCTTCCTTCCTTCCTTCCTTCCTTCCTTCCTTCCTTCCTTCCTTCCTTCCTTTCTTTCTTTCTTTCTTTTTTTTTTTTTTGAGGTGGAGTTTCTCTGTTGTTACCCAGACTGGAGTGCAATGGCACAATCTTGGCTCACCGCAACCTCCACCTCCTGGGTTCAAGCAATTCTCCTGCCTCCTGAGTAGCTGGGATTACAGGCAAGGTGCCACCATGCCCAGCTAATTTTTGTATTTTTAGTAGAGACAGCATTTCACCATGTTGACCAGGATGGTCTTGATCTCTTGACCTCGTGATCCACCCACCTCGGCCTCCCAAAGTGCTGGGATTATAGGCGTGAGCCACTGCGCCAGGCCTGAGATGACAATTTTCTAGATCTTTAATGGGGCTAAGGAATTTGTAGTTTAAAACTTGCTGGCTGAATTTATCCCAGATAGAGTTACCAACATTCTATTCTTTAAGCACTGGTCAGAGGCAACCTGTGGTGAAAAGTGCACTGAGTGTGGAGTCAGAAGGCCTCTCTTTATAATTTGCCAACATTGTTTATGAGCTCTGTGAACTTGGACCTTAATATCTTTGAGCCATGTCTGTAAATAGGGTGATAATAAATCATTTAAATCGGCTGGGTGCGGTGGCTCACGCCTGTAATCCCAGCAGTTTGGGAGTCCAAGGTGGGCAGATCACGAGGTCAGGAGTTAGAGACCAGCCTGGCCAGCATGGTGAAACCTCATCTCTACTAAAAACACAAAAATTAGCCAGGCATGGTAGTGTGCACCTGTAATCCCAGCTACCCGGGTGGCTGAGGCAGGAGAATCATTTGAACGCAGGAGGCCTGATCAACATGGTAAAACCCTGTCTCTACTAAAAATACAAAAAAATTAGACCAGGCACAGTGGCTCATGCCTGTAATTCCAGCACTTTGGGAGACCAAAGTGGGTGGATTACCTGAGGTCAGGAATTTGAGACCAGTCTGGCCAACATGGTGAAACCCCATCTAAAAAAAAAAATGCCAGATGTGGTGGTGGGGGCCTGTAGTCCCAGCTACTCGGGAGGCTGAGGCAGGAGAATCACTTGAACTCAGGAAGGAGAGGTTGCAATGAGCGGAGATCGTGCCTCTGCACTCCACCCTGGGTGACAGAGCAAGACTCTTTGTCTCAAAAACAAAAACAGAAAAACCAAAACCACTTCTTAAGTTTCCATTCCCGAAGGTTCTGATTTAATTCATCTGAAGTGGGGCCATACCATAATTTAAAAAACACTTCCCAATGCCCACATTGTTTCAATGTGTAACCATAGTTTAGAGTCATTGTTTTAAGGTGTCTCATGAGAAATTTGCTTTTTCCTTTCAAATTGATACTTACTAGAGTGATTGTCTTATTTTATCGGATTTTTACTTTTTACTTAACAATGCTGTTCCTTCTGCAGATTGTCTTTTTTTAAATCAAGATTTTATTAAGCACATTTATTAAGCACATAATATATGTCAGGCATTCTTTTAAGCACTTCATAAATATTAACTCAATCTTCTCAACAGTGTATGAAGTAATTCTTATCTCTACTGATGACATTGAGGTACTGAGATATTAAGCAACTTGACGTAATTGTTCATGTTGAATATTTAACTATACCTCTCAAAAAACACGAACATTTTTCTATGTAACTACATCAAAGAAAATTGACAATTTCTTAATATCATCTAAAATCTAGTCTGTGTTTAAACATCTTCAATTGTCCCTAAAATATCTTTACAGCTAAGTTGTTCAAATCAGGATCTAAGCAAAGTCCCATGTTGCTTTTGGTTGTTTTCTTAGGTCTCTTTTAATCTGAACAGTTTTCTTCCTCCTTTCCCCCCCACCCTCTTTTTTTTTTTTTTAGATGGATTTTTTTTTTTGCTCTTATTGCCCAGGCCGGAGTGCAATGGGGTGATCTCCGCTCACTCTGCCTCAAACAAAACAAAAACCCTTGCTTGCCTTTTACTTTCTAATGCTACATACCACCGTGTTCTGCCTTGTGGAACAACTTTCTCCCACCTTTAAAAAAAATTCCTGATTAGGACTTCTGACGCGTCTTTTAGATAGTATACGTCTGAGAGCTCTTAATTCTGTGTTGCCGTGGTCTTTCCCTTAACTTCGCTGTTCTACTTCAGCATAGTACTGCCCCCTAGAGGAACTTCTGAAAATTTGTAACAAAATTAGTTGTCTCAGTAACAGTGACTGGGGGCTGTACTGGCATATATTGACCAGAGGCCACACGTGGAATCATCCTCAACAACTAAGAATTAACTTACCTAAAATGCTAATAGTGCTGAGGTTGAGAAGACTATGCAGCAAATCATACTTAACTTACTCTCAGTGTGTCTGACACAATGTGATATCCCAGCACATAGTAGGTGCTTAATATTTGTTGCATAAATGAATGCAATTTGAAATTTGACTTTTGTAAAGCAGACTATTTTGCCACCACAATTTTTTTTTTTTTTTGAGACGGAGTTTCGCTCTTGTTACCCAGGCTGGAGTGCAATGGCGCCATCTCGGCTCACCGCAACCTCCGCCTCCTGGGTTCAGACAATTCTCCTGCCTCAGCCTCCTGAGTAGCTGGGATTACAGGCACACGCCACCATGCCCAGCTAATTTTTTGTATTTTTAGTAGAGACAGGGTTTCACCATGTTGACCAGGATGGTCTCAATCTCTTGACCTCATGATCCACCTGCTTCGGCCTCCCAAAGTGCTGGGATTACAGGCGTGAGCCACCGCACCCGGCTCTCCAGGTATTTCTTAAGGCCTACTTTTGGTATCAAGTTTATAGTAAAATAATTGAAGAGCAATTCAAGAGAGTATGAATCAAAATGCTAAATTTAATCTCCTAAAATGTGGTGCAGACAGTATGTTCCGCCGGGTGCAGTGGCTCACACTTATAATCCTAGCACTTTGGGAGACTGAGGTGGGCAGATCATTTGAAGTCAGGAGTTTGAGACCAGCCTAGGCAACCTGGTGAAACCCCATCTCTACTAAAAATACAAAAATTAGCCTGATGTAGTGGCGCATGTCTGTAGGCCCAGTTACTTGGGAGGCTGGAGCAGGAGAATTGCTTGAGCCCAGGAGGTCAAGGTTTCAGTGGCCAAGATTATGCCGCTGCACTCCAGCCTGGCATAGGGTGTCAGAGTGAGACCCTGTCTCAAATAAAATAAAATAAAACATGGAGCAGACAATACTCTAGCCCTCTTGACTTTGCCTATGGGGAAAGCGAATAGGCAGCAGGCAAATAATATTTATAGACAATGTTATCTCTCTGAATATATGTTATGAATATGTAGCTATTGTCATTAAAAATTAAATATTTATTTATAGTATTTTTGGCCATTGTTATTATCTTAATTTAGCAGATACCAAGAGTAACTCATTTTTAAACTTAAAAAGAACTTAATTTCCTCAAAAAGTCTGGGATTTCTGATTTAGGCAATCAAATATTCCTGTTAGAGAGATACCTTTTCCCATCTCTTTTATCCCCTCCCAACTCTGAAATACCTCCCCTTGCCTTTTACTGAAAGAAATCAGAGGAAGAAAAGAGTATGGCCAGAAAGGCAGATGAAGGAAAAAACAAAGGGTGAAGGAGACAGGAAGAGGGAAAGAAGAAGAAATATAGGAAGACAGAGTTGATATGCAAGATTTATTGAGTGGCTATTGTTTAATGGGAGGTCATGTGAGCATGTGGGGGTGTTTCCCTTTATATAGTGTCCTTTATGTCCATGCTGATATTACTCCATAATCAATAGGCAAATACATTTCAGTCCTCATCCTAATTGAACTCAGAAGCATTTGGTACTATTTTTCATGGTTTCTTGGAATTGTCTTTTTCTTTTTTTTTTTTGAGACAAGGTCTCACTCTGTCATCCAGGCTGGAGTGCAGTGGTGCTATCTTGGCTCACTACAACCCTCTGCCTCCTGTGCTCAAGAGATCTTCCATCTCAGCCTCCCAAGTAGCTAGGACTGCAGGTGAATACCACCATGCCCAGTTAATTTTTGTAGAGAGGGGTTTCACCATGCTGCTCAGGCTGGTCTCAAACTCCTGGGGCTCAAGCAATCTGCATGCTGAGGCCTCCCAAAATGGTAGGACTACAGGCACGAGCCACTGCACTTGGCTATTTTTTTAATATTATATGTTGTAATTTTATTTTCTCTTGCAGCAGGAGAGAATACCTGTTTTTCTACTTACCCTTTAAATGGTGTTTTCCAAAGTTCTGTTTTTTGCTCTTAACAACAACAACAAAAAACTCGTTCTTTGTATTCTCAGAAATCACTTTATACTGATGACTCATTTATATTGCCAGCCAAAAATTTTATTTGTATTCTAGAATTATTATTATTATTATTTTTTTTTGAGATGGAGTTTTACTCTTGGTGCCCAGGCTGGAGTGTGCAATGGCATGATCTTGGCTCACAGCAATCTTTGCTTCCTGGGTTCAAGTGATTCTCCTTCCTCAGCCTCTTGAGTAGCTGGGATGACAGACATGGGCCACCACGCCCAACTAATTTTGTATTTTTTATAGAGACAGGGTTCTCCATGTTGGTCACGCTAGTCTTGAACTCCCGACCTCAGGTGATCCACCCGCCTAAGCCTCCCAAAGTGCTGGGATTACAGATATGAACCACCATGCCCAGCCCTCATTGTTTTATTTTAAACCATCATTCACTACCTTTACATTTCAGTAGTGGTTTTCAGATTTAAGTGCATTAGGCTGGGTGTGGTGGCATCCAGCCAGGATGATGGAGTGAGGCCCTGTTTTATTATTAGTTTTAAAAACAGAAAAATATAAACAAGAACACAAAATTGGCCCATATTTCCTCTATCCAGATAACCCATACTGACATAAGAAAACAAAAGGCCAAAAACATGCATTTGGAAAATTCACATAGCATTGAAGGTGTAAAACAAAGTAATAAATAAAACTTCTCTCCTCCCACCTATGCCTAGTCTCTTTCCTAAAAGATTATCACCCTTACTACTTACTTTCCTGTGGTTTTACCTAGGTAATATTTTGGGAATGTACTTTTTTGGGGGAAAATCTCTCCCATTAATTATCATGGTTAGCTAGATTTGAGAGATGTTGTGCTAAGGAAATGAAGAGACACTTTCATGTGTTCAACTTGTGCCAAGACAGTTAGGCTACATTAGCCCAGCCCTTATGTGGTAATAGATACAATATGTATTTCTACTCCATAAGTATCCACCCAGTAAATCTTTATCTACCTAAGTAAATATATATATTTTTTCTTTTTGAGACAAACTCTCACTGTGTCACCCAGGCTGGAGTGCAGTGGCGAGATCTTGGCTTACTGTAACCTCCACCTCCCAGGTTTAAGCAATTCTTCTGCCTTAGCCTCCCAAAGTGTTGGTATTACAGGCTTGAGCCACCATGCCCAGCTGTAAATCTTTAATCTGCTAATTGGTGTAAGAGACAAAAATGAATCGCAGCCCTAGTCACGCTCTTAAGGAAGGATCTTCTATCCAGGTATTGTAAGATATAAATAACTAACAACTGCGTGGTGCGGTGGCTCCACCTGTAATCCCACCACTTTGGAAGGCCGTGGTGGTGGATTATGAGGTCAGGAGATTGAGACCATCCTGGCTAATATGGTGAAACCCCATCTCTACTAAAAATACAAAAATTAGCTGGGCGTGGTGACAGGCACCTGTAGTCCCAGCTACTCCAGAGGCTGAGGCAGGAGAATTGCTTGAACCCAGGAGGCAGAAGTTGCAGTGAGCTCTGATAGCACCACTGCACTCCAGCCTGGGTGACAGAGTGAGACTCCATCTCATAAATAAATAAATAACTACCATAAGCCTGGAAGAAATGAAACTCTCACAGAGGTTAAAGACATTGCCATAGGCAGCACAAAGAAGACTGATTTATGAGTTCTGGTAGGCAGGCAGCATTTGAGTTGTCTTTAAAGGATGGCGAGTAAAATGGTAAAGAAAGAAGGGTGGAAATGGGAGGCCAAGTTCAGTCCAAGGAATAGTGTGAGTCAAAGTGTGGACTGAGACCACCACATCATGGCAAGAGGCAGGGGATTAACAACTTACTGTCATATTAAAGATTTGGAACTGTTTATAGACAAGGGGAAATTTTGAAAGTTTCTGAGAAGAGATTTAACAGGACAAGACTGATGCTTTGAAAAATAATAATACTTGTGGGCAACAGGTTCACAGAGACTCAGGCCTCTGGAAAATAATTTTTAAAAACTCTCAGCATGAAATTTGTACTGATATTCAACACAGTCTCTCCACCAGTTTCCCCCCTTCTCGTGGGTTTTGTGCAGCAGGAGTGTGATGGATGCTTTTGTGTTTGGATCAACTGGAGGTGAAAAGGCCGGTTACTGATAATCTGCAGTATAGACAGTGAAAGAAAAAAGGAGAGTAGGGTGTAAAGAGATGATCCTAAGGTAGAATCAGAACTTGGTGAGCAGAGGGGGCCGGTAAGAGGATAAAACAATTAAAATAGACAATTCCTAAGATTTCACTGAAGGTGGTGGCTCATGCCTGTAATCCCAGCACTTTGGAAGGCCAAGGCGGGCGGATTGCTTGAGGTCAGAAGTTCAAGACCAGCCTGGCCAAAATGGTAAAACCCCATCTCTATTAAAAATACAAAAGTTAGCTAGATGTGGTGTCATGCACCTATAATCCCAGCTACTTGGGAGGCTGAGACAGGAGAATAGCTTGAACCCCAGAAGGTGGAGGTTGCAGTGAGCTGAGATCGGGCCACCACACTCCAGCCTGGGTGACAGAGCTAGAGACTCCATCTCCAAAATAAATAAATAAATAAATAAATAAATAAATAAATAAATAAATAAATTTCTAAGATTTCAGGCTAATAGACCAGGTGAGTGTTGGGTATTGTTAACTGAGAAGGGAAGGTAGGAAAAGGGACAGGTTGTAGGCTAGAGGTCGCTCAGGGAGTTTTGTAGGGAGATGGAAGTGTATCACTTTAATTTTGAGTTATGCTGGGGGTATTCAGATAGGAAGATTTAGCAGACATGGGAAATTAGGTCTGAAGCTCATAAAATTGGTTAGAGCCAGGCATATAGGTCTGAGTAGTTGCAAGCCTATAAGGACTGAAGTCTTGTAGGTGGAGGGGATTGCCTGAAGTCTGTGGTTTTGGTTTTCCACACTTTACCATGTGTAAGAATCTTCTGAGGGTCTGTTAAAACATGTTGCAGCCCTGCCACCCTTGAGTTTCTGATTCAGTCTGATTAGGGCTCAGTAATATGCATGTCTAACAAGTTCCCAGGTGATGATGATGCCATTGGTTTAAGGACTACGTTTTGAGAAGCACCAGCAAAGGGAACATGTAGTGAGAGAAGAGAACTAAGGGTAGGATTTGGGGGAGTGTTCTCGTTAAGAAGGAAGTGAAGGAAGAGGAAGTAGTGAGGGATACTGTAAGGGAAGAAAAACATTCCTTCCCTTTTTTTTTCTCCTAAGTTTCCAGCTGGGACCCCTGTAACAAAAGATTAGCAAGAGAAAACCATACAAATTTATTTAATAAAAACTTTACATGACATGAAAATTGTCACATAGAAGTGAATACCAAAAGAAGCAGAGTTGAATGCTTATTTACTGAATTGGACAAAGGGCAGTAAATTCTGAAAATGTGGCCCAGTGTGGTGGCTCACGCCTTTGTAATCCCAGCCCTTTGGGAGGCTGAGGTGGGTGGATCACCTGAAGTCAGGAGTTCGAGACCAGACTGATCAGCATGGAGAAACACCATCTGGACTAAAAATAAAAAATTAGCTGGGCATGGTGGCACATGCTTGTAATCCCAGCTACTTGGGAGGCTGAGGCAGGAGAATCACTTGAACTGGGAGGTAGAGTTTGCCATGAGCTGAGATTGCGCCATTGCACTCCAGACTGGGCAACAAGAGCGAAACTTCATTTCAAAAAAAAAAAAAAAAAAAAATCTGAAAATGTGACAAGACAAAAAGGCTTCGGCTAGGGCAATTCATGGTGGAAAAGTAGGAAGGTAAGAGTGAATTTGATAAAGTTTGTACAGATTTTTATCAGCCTTAACTCCCCATCTCTCTAATAAAAACATTATTTTCCTTCTGGAATAGAGAGGACATCTTCCATATGGGAATTTTATTTTCTGTGTTTAGGAAGAAAAAGGAAAGGTCAGAGTACCTTTCTTGCACTTGCTGTTTTTTAAGAGTCTTTAGCTCAAAATAGCCCTTGTACAAATTGGCATATTTTGGGGTGGCCATATTCCACTACTCTTCAACACTCACAGATTTGTCTTAGAGTACCCATCACATTGGAATAAAAATAGTTGCATATTAAATATGTACATTATGCAAATATATTTGCACATTAAGTAGGCACCTATCAGGGGAGCAGTTAGGAAGTTTCAGAAGAAAACTAGAGAAAGAGAGAATACCGTGAATTCCGTAAATTTGATCTTTCGTGAATCTCGTAAATTTGATCTTTCTTTTTTTTTTTTTTTGAGATGGAGTTTCACTCTTGTTACCCAGGCTGGAGTGCAATGGCGCGAACCTCCGCCTCCTGGGTTCAGGCAATTCTCCTGCCTCAGCCTCCCGAGTAGCTGGGATTACAGGCACGCGCCACCATGCCCACCTAATTTTTTGTATTTTTAGTAGAGACGGGGTTTCACGATGTTGACCAGGATGGTCTCGATCTCTTGACCTCGTGATCCACCCGCCTCGGCCTCCCAAAGTGCTGGGATTACAGGTGTAAGCCACCGCGCCCGGCCCAAATTTGATCTTTCTAGGAATCCCTCTCACTCCATTTAATCCCTGAATGGCTTTCGTCTGAGAGTCACCCATTTCACACAGCCCTCTCATTAACTGAGCAGCTTTTACTCATCCCTGAAACAAAAAAAGTCAAACCAAATTTATATTCTGAAATCTCCTGTGAGTTGTTCCTAAAAATTGAAAGGATTTTAATTTTTCAAACTATGAGAAAAATAAAAATAATATGGGTAACACAAATAACTCAGTGAATGTTGGCATAATATATTCTTCTTAATTTAGTTAAATTGTTTCCATACACAATTTTGTTTGGAACAGTGAGCTACAGCTGATGGGCGATATACATATGGAAGGTTTACATATGTAAAATCACAGAGGGGAAACGGCACCAAGTAAGTTTGTAAAAAGCCCTCCTAATAAAGATATTGAAAAATATTCAAGGCAGTTTTAAAAAAATACATTCGTAATCTTATATTTGATAAATAACCACCATGCAGATTTAGGTTTATTTTTTCTTCTTCATCTTCTTCTTTTTTTTTTTTTAGATGCAGTTTTCTCTGTCACTCTGGCTGGAGTGCAGTGGTGCAATTTCAGGTCACTGCAACCTCTGCCTCCTCCTGCATTCAAGCGATTCTCCTGCCTCAGCCTCTTGAGTAGCTGAGATTACAGGTGCCAGCCACTGCGCCCGGCTATTTTTTTGTATTTTTAGTAGAAACGGGGTTTCATTATGTTGGTCAGGCTGGTCTCGAGCTCCTGACCTCAAGTGATCCACCTGCCTCAGCCTCCCAAAGTGCTGGGATTACAGACATGAGCACCCTGCCAATCTGAGTGTTTTTATGCTGGGTTTGAAATAGCTGAGATTACGGGTGCCTACCGCCATGCCTGGCTAATTTTTGTATTTTTAGTAGAGACAGGGTTTCACCAAGTTGCCGAGGCTGGTCTTGAGCTCCTAGCATCAAGTGAGGACCTGCCTTGGCCTCCCAAAATGTTGGAATTACACATGTGAGCCACTGTGCCTGGCCAATCTGAGTGTGTTTTATTTTGTTTTTGTTTTGAGATGGACTTTCACTCTTGTTACCCAGGCTGATTGCAATGGTGCAATTTTGGCTCACTATAACCTCCACTTCCTGGGTTCAAGCGATTGTCCTGCCTCAGCCTCCCGAGTAGCTGAGATTACAGGCATATGCCACCTTGTCCGACTAATTTTGTGTTTTAGTAGAGACAATTTTCTCCATGTTGGTCAGGCTGGTCTCAAACTCCCGACCTCAGGTGATTCACCCACCTTGGCCTCCCAAAGTGCTGGGATTACAGGTATGAGCTACCATGCCTGGCCCCAATCTGAGTGTTTTAATGCTGGGTTTGATGAAGAGTGGAGATGTGGAGAAATATTATTGGTGGAACAAAGTGTATGATCTAATGGTTATAAACTGGGGGAACTTAGCAAGGCCTCTTTGTTCAGATTCCTTTTGGTGTCCCTGTGTTTTCAGAGATAAAGATGTTCCCCTCCTCTGGGTATAAGGAGGCATCTTATGACCTGCTTCAGAAGGCCACAAAATCCTCCCTGTACATACCATTTCTTGAACTCCTTCGGCCTGATATATTCAGGATGTCAAGGTACCATATTGTAGTCTGGAGTAGCTGGGATTACAGGCACAGCCAACACACCCTGGAAAATACTAAAAATAATTTTTTGTCTTTTCAGTAGAGATGGGGTTTTGCCATGTTGGCCGGGCTGGTCTCAAACTCCTGGCCTCAAGTGATCCACTCACCTCGGCCTCCCAAAGTGCTGGGATTACAGGCGTGAACCACTGCACCTGGCACTGAAATATGACTCTGATTAATTATCATTTGAACGAACATCTGTGGAGGATACAATGAAATCCATGTATAGCTAAGGGTTGGGGAGACCGGGATAGATAGAACACACAGTCCTTCTCCTTAAAGAGTTTGTCACCTCTAGCTGCTCTGAAGCAGGTAGGTTGATATCTGTGCCTTGCTTGCCCCTTGCAATAACAATGTAAATTTGAACCAATTTTTGACAAGGGGCACCAGCCTGCAATAGGATTGTTACCTAGATTTTTCGTGTTTGTGTTTAGGGGAATGTGGAATGAGGGAGTGGTTGTTAGATAACCACCCAGGACACCATTGGTTGCAACTGCTTTGTTTGTTTAATTTTTTTGTCTGGGGGAAATCGAATGTGTAGTAACTTCTGACTTCTCAACATCATCATTTACAGGCAGTACCAGTACTTTCCACTGATTTCTGACTTGCTGAGCTAGCTTAAACTACCTATTCTCCACATCACATTAGACCTCTAGGGAAATCTAATTTGCACCAAAATGGTCAGAAATTGAAGTTTGTCCCTGTGCAAGTTTACTATTAGATTGGTGCAAAAGCAACTTCTAAATATATTGTCAATCAATTTGAGTGATCCTGCAGTTCCTCTTTATTAGTGCTGTTTTCTGGGACTGTAGAGCCACTCTTTCGGTGAAGTTGTGATATATTTTTTAATGTACATCTTATATATGTGGGATAAGTAATTGTTTGGATAATTCTGCTTTTTAAAAAAGCCACTTTATTCTTATTAACAAAGAAATACATAGATTTCTCACTTTTTTTTTGAGACAGAGTCTTGCACTGTTGCTCGGGCTGGAGTGCAGTGGCACGATCTTGGCTCACTGCAACCTCTGCCTCCTGGGTTCAAGCGATTGTCTTGCCTCAGCCTCCCAAGTAGCTGGGATTACAGGCGCCCATCACCATGCCTGGCTAATTTTTTGTATTTTTGGTAGAGAAGGGGTTTCACTATGTTGGCCAGGCTGGTCTAGAACTCCTGACCTTAAGATCATTCTGCCTTGGCCTCCCAAGGTGCTGGCATTACAGGCGTGAGCCACCACACCTGGCGATTTCTCATTTTCTTCTTATTTACTTACACGATGATCTTAATTATACAAATGTATGAGAGGAATCCTCAGATATTACCACAGGATTTAACAGTTTCCTCAAAGTTCTGGAAAGTGGAGTACTCTAAATGTTTTATGGAAGCTTTATATGCACTTTAATTTCAGGCCTTTTTAATTGTTTTCTTGCCTTCACCTGAACATACCCTAAAGTAGGAGGAAAATAAAACCTTTATGATAGAGCGTGACATTCTGGTTTCCAAAAATATGATAGAGGAGTTTCTTGCAGGGCATTATTCTTTCTTTTCTCCCAGGAACTCTGCCAGCAGATGGCATTGTGCTCAGAGCCCCCTCCACTGCACTGTCAACAGAAGTCAGTGAGCGAGGCGCGGTGGCTCACGCCTGTAATCCCAGCACTTTGAGAGGCCAAGGTGGACGGATTACCTGAAGTTAGGAGTTCAAGACCAGCCGGGGAAACATGGTGAAACCCTGTCTGTACTACAAATACAAAAATTAGCCGAGCTGGTAGCATGCGCCTATAGTCCCAGCTACTTGGGAGGGTGGGTTGCAATGAGCCAGGATTGTGCCACTGCATTCCAGCCTTGGCGACAGTGAGACTCTGTCTCAAAAAACAAACAAAAAAGGTCAGTGAAAACTCTGCAGCAGTGGGAAAGCCCATTAGCCTCAGCAAAGCTGACAGGAAATGAATTTGCATGTGCATCTCCAGTCAAGGGCAATGCCATTAAGGTCTGCAAAACTACAATGTTCCAGACTAAAGATTTTTAAATTCTATTGCTGGCACACCAGTAAGACGCTTTTTTTTCAATTAGTCCAAGGGCTGGAAACCTAAGTACCAAAGGAGCAGTAGCTATGGTAGAAAACAAATATAATTATGAAAGAAACTAGTGAATTCTGAAGGTAATCTATATGTTGAGTTAGTTGTAGAATATAGGTAACTCTGTATAGTATAATATTAATGTATAATATGATTCATATATAGAACAATAGCATATAATTATTGGATTATTCTGTTCTCACACTACTATGAAGATACTACCAGAGACTGGGTAATTTATAAAGGAAAGAGGTTTAATTGACTCACAGTTAAATGTGGGGAGGCATCAGAAAACTTACAATCAGGCCGGGCGCGGTGGCTCAAGCCTGTAATCCCAGCACTTTGGGAGGCCGAGGCGGGTGGATCACGAGTTCAAGAGATCGAGACCATCCTGGTCAACATGGTGAAACCCTGTCTCTACTAAAAATACAAAAAATTAGCTGGGCATGGTGGCGCAGGAGGCGGAGGTTGTGGTGAGCCCAGATCGCACTCCAGCCTGGGTAACAAGAGCGAAACTCTGTCTCAAAAAAAAAAAAAAAAAAAAAAAAGAAAAGAAAAAAGAAAACTTACAATCATGGCAGAAGGGGAGAGAGAGCAAGTGTGTGAGGGAGGAAATGTTAAAGCACTCATAAAACCATGAGATCTTGTGAGAACGCACGCACTATAATGAGAACGCTATTGTGGACACTGCCCCCATGATCCAATCATCTTCCCCCAGGTTTTACAATCCCCCCCAGATTACAATTCAGGATGAAATTTGGGTGAGAACACAAAGCCTAACAGTATCAATTATTTAACTGTTTGTTATGACCACAAGTTGAACTCATTTTTAATTTTAAATAGTTTTTTTTTTTTTTTTTTTGAGACAGAGTTTCGCCCTTGTTACCCAGGCTGGAGTGCAATGGCACGATCTCGGCTCACCGCAACCTCCACCTCCTGGGTTCAGGCAGGAGCCTCAGCCTCCTGAGTAGCTGGGATTACAGGCACGCGCCACCATGCCCAGCTAATTTTTTGTATTTTTAGTAGAGACGGGGTTTCACCATGTTGACCTGGATGGTCTCGATCTCTTGACCTCGTGATCCACCTGCCTCGGCTTCCCAAAGTGCTTGGATTACAGGCTTGAGCCACTGTGCCGGCTAATTTTCAATAGTTTTTTAAAAAGCTATTATTATTTTTTGAGACGAGTTCTTACTCTCATCACTCAGGCTGGAGTGCAGTGGTGTGATCACAGCTCACTGCAACCTCCACCTCCTGGACTCAAGTGATTTTTGTGTCTCAGCCTCTCAAGTAGCTGGGACTGCAGGTGCATGTCGCCAAGTCTGTATAATTTTTTGTAGGAAAGGGTTTTATCATGTTGTCCAGGCTGGTCTCGAACTCTCGGACTCCTAGGCTCAAGGGATCTCTGCCTACCTTGGTCTTCCAAAGTTTTGGGACTGCAGGTGTGAGCCACCGTACCCAGATTATTTTCCTTAAAAAAAAAAAAATGCTATTTGGTAGTAATGCTACAAAAGATTGCATTGGCAAATTTTGTTTAATTCCTTTATTTCTTTAAGAAAATCTAGTATGTGCATGTGGTAAAAAGGTAAATATGTGCATATGGTAAAAACATATGGAAGAAGAGTAAAAAATAAAAAGTAAACTTTTATTTTTGAGACGAAGTCTCACTCTGTCACCCAGGCTGGAATGTAGTGGCACAATCTTGGCTCACTGCAACCTCTGTCTCCCAGGTTCAAGCAATTCTCATGCCTCAGCCTCCCAAATAGCTGGGATTATAGTCCCCTGCCACCATGCCCAGCTAATTTTTGTATTTTTAGTAGAGATGGTGTTTCACCATAGTGGCCAGGCTGGTCTCGAACTCCTGACCTCAGGTGATTTGCCCTCCTTGGCCTCCCAAACTGCTGGATTACAGGTATGAGCCACCATGCCTGGCTGAAAAGTAAACTTTCCCTATTGAATTTCCGACTTTCATTTCCATTGCCAATGGTAACTAATCATGATTTTTTTTTTTTTTTGAGACAGAGTCTCACTCTGTTGCCCAGACTGGAGTGCAGTGGTGCGATCTTGCTCACTGCAATCTTTGCCTCCTGGGTTCAAGTAGTTCTCCTGCCTTAGTCTCCAGAGTAGCTGGGACTACAGGCATGTGCCACCACACCCGGCTAATTTTTTGTATTTTTAGTACAGATGGGATTTCATTGTGTTAACCAGGATGGTCTCCATATCCTGATCTCGTGATCCACTTGCCTCAGACTCCCAAAGTGCTGGGGTTACAGGCATGAGCCACTGTGCCTGGCCACTAATTGTGTTTTACATATTCTTTCAGAAAGAAACAAAAAAAAAAGTTATCTCAAAACCAGAAATAAGTTCATATTCTTCATTATTTTAATGTTAATTAAAGATTGTTCAAACCATTATTATTATTATTATGATGGAGTTTTGCTCTTGTTGCCCAGGCTGGAGTGCAATAGCGCAATCTCGGCTCTCTGTAACCTCTGCCTCCCTGATTCAAGCGCTTCTCCTGACTCAGCCTCCTGAGCAGCTGGGATTACAGGCACACACCACCATGCCCTGCTAATTTTGTTTTTTTAATAGAGATGGGGTTTCTTCATGTTGGTCAGGCTGGTCTGGATCTCCCGATCTCAGGTAATTCGCCCACCTTGGATCTCCCAAAGTGCTGGGATTACAGGTGTGAGCCACCTCCCTTGGCCCCTAGGCAATTATTAATACTATGAAAGAGATTGTCAATCAATTGTAAAGTATGGCCCTACTTGTATCCTGATTTTTAAAAATAGTAAAAAATGCACAGGCTTTTTCCAGGTGCTGGGTACATAAATATGTTCATTTTATAAAAATTCATCAGCCAGGCGCGGTGGCTCAAGCCTGTAATCCCAGCACTTTGGGAGGCCGAGGCGGGTGGATCACGAGGTCAAGAGATCGAGACCATCCTGGTCAACATGGTGAAACCCCGTCTCTACTAAAAATACAAAAAATTAGCTGGGCATGGTGGCGCTTGCCTGTAATCCCAGCTACTCAGGAGGCTGAGGCAGGAGAATTGCCTGAACCCAGGAGGCGGAGGTTGTGGTGAGCGGAGATCGTGCCATTGCACTCCAGCCTGGGTAACAAGAGCGAAACTCCGTCTCAAAAAAAAAAAAAAAAAAAAAAACATCAAGCTGTCTACTTATAAATATTCAACATAAAGTTTCCTTATAAGTATTTATGACACAAGCAACAAACTTTAACAGTGACTATTTTTGATAATATTAAGAAATTGTTAATAAAGAGAAAATAAATTGTTAATTTTTAAAGTATGATGACAGTATTTGGGTTATGATTTTGTGGGTTTTTTTTTTTTTTTTTTGAGATGGAGTCTCACTCTGTTGCCCAGACTGGAGTGCAGTGGCGTGACCCCGGCTCCCTGCAACCTCTGCCTCCTGGTTTCAAGTGATTCTCCTGCCTCAGCTTCCTGGGAAGCTGGGACAAGAGACACCACCATACCCAGCTCATATTTGTATTTTTAGTAGAGACAGGGTTTCACCATATTGGCCAGGCTAGTCTTGAACTTCTAACCTCATGATCCTCCAGCCTTGACCTCCCAAAGTGCTAAGATTATAGGTGTGACTCACCATGCCCAGCCTGGGTTATGGTTTTTATAAGATATATATTGAAATGCGTATAGATAAAATCTAGGATTTTCTTTAAAATAATCTAATACTTGTTTCTGGAAAGGGGATGGGAATAGAAGTGAAACATAATTGGCCATGATTTGCTAATTGTGAAGGCAAAATGATTTGGGTTCATTATACTATTCTGTATACTTTTGTTTATGTCTCGTTATACTATTCCCTCTACTTTTGTTTATATTTATAGTTTTCCATAAGAAATTGAAACATATTTCCATAAAATATTTTCCAACCATACAAACAGCTATACAAATGGAATCAAATAGTGCTTACCCATGTGCCAGGCGCTCTTTAAGTCCTTTACATATGTCAACTTATTTGATCATTAGTATACTCCTGTGAGATATATATTATTTTTATCACCATGCTACAGGTAAAGAAACCAGATTAAATAACTTTCCGAGGATAACAGAATCAAAAAGTTTGTGGAGCCGCATGCATTCATGTGAAGACATGTGAATTCACCTCTTAGCTTAAGAAATACAACCTGAGGCCGGGCGCGGTGGCTCAAGCCTGTAATCCCAGCACTTTGGGAGGCCGAGGCGGGTGGATCACGAGGTCGAGAGATCGAGACCATCCTGGTCAACATGGTGAAACCCTGTCTCTACTAAAAATACAAAAAGTTAGCTGGACATGGTGGCGCGTGCCTGTAATCCCAGCTACTCAGGAGGCTGAGGCAGGAGAATTGCCTGAACCCAGGAGGCGGAGGTTGCAGTGAGCCGAGATCATGCCATTGCACTCCAGCCTGGGTAACAAGAGCGAAACTCCGTCTAAAAAAAAAAAAAAAAAAAAAAAAAGAAATAACACCTGAGCTGGGGGCGGTGGCTCACGCCTATAATGCCATCACTTGGGAGGCTGAGGCAGGCTGATTACAAGCTCAAGAGATTGAGACCATCCTGGCCAACATGGTGAAATCCAGTCTGTACTAAAAATACAAAAAAATTTAGCTGGGCGTGGTGGTGCGTCCCTGTAATCCCAGCTACTCAGGAGGCCGAGGCAGGAGAATTGCTTGAACCCAGGAGGTGGAGGTTGCAGTGAGCTGAGATCGCCTCACTGCCCTCCAGCCTGGCGACAGAGCAAGACTCCATCTCAGAAAGAAAAAGAAAAGAAAGAAAGAAAGAAAGAAAATGAAAGAAAGAAAGAAAGAAAGAGAACCTGTTTAACATAATGGAACACTACTTATATGTTGGTTGAAACATGAGACTGGTGGGGTTTTTTTTTTTTTTTTTTTTTAAGATGGGGTTTCACCATGTTGGTCAGGCTGGTCTTGAACTCTCGACCTCAGGTGATCCACCCGCCTTGGCCTCCAAAGTGCTTGGATTACAGGCGTGAGCCACCATGCCCAGCCAAGACTGGTGTTTTTGTAGATCATAAACATCGGCAGTGTCATATAGTTTAACCCAGTATCTCTTTCCAAGTATATCCTCCTCTAACTCCCCAGGTAACAACTCTCATTGTTCCCATGCATTTCTTTAAACTTGTACTTCATATGACCTAACAATAAATATAATTGTTTCTCATGTTTTAAAATTTCATGATAGTATACTATTAGCATTTTGGTGATTTGCTTTTTGTCTTCAACTTACGTTGTAAAATCTATGTTGATATATTTGAAAAACATGTTGTAGGCCGGGCACGGTTGCTCACGCCTATAATCCCAGCACTTTGGGAGGCCGAGGTGGGTGGATCACGAGGTCAAGAGATCGAGACCACCCTGGTCAACAAGGTGAAACCCCGTCTCTACTAAAAATACAAAAATTAGCTGGACATGGTGGTGTGCGCCTGTAGTCCCAGCTACTCGGGAGGCTGAGGCAGGAGAATTTCTTGAACCCAGGAGGCGGAGGTTGCGGTGAGCCGAGATCGTGCCATTGTACTCAACTCTGGGTAACAACAGTGAAACTCTGTCTCAAAAAAAAAAAACATGTTGTGGTATACTCATACTCTGGCAAAGCATACAATAGTGAAAATACATGAACTAAAGCTGAACTACGTATGGACTTAGTATCCATTCATGGTACGAGTAAACTAATTTATGTAACTAGCTACCTACTGATGGACATTTTGGTTGTTTCCCATCTTTTATTGTGATAAGCAATGCTTCTACAAATACATATGGCATACTTAAATGAGTATGTTAAAGCATAAACTCCTATCAGTGATGACAGTTTACATGCTTTTTTTTTTTTCTCATCACAGCCTGAATCTCTCAGGTTTAATCAATCCTCCCACTCAGCCCTCCGAGAAACTGGGACTACAGGCATGTGCCATCACCCCTGGCTAATTTTTAAAAACTTATTTTTTGTAAAGACAGGGTTTCACCATGTTGCCCAGGCTGGTCTTAAACTCCTGGGCTCAAGCAATCTGCCCACCTTAGCCTCCCAAAGTGCTGGGATTACAGACATGAGCCACCGTGTCTGGCCTTACAGTTTTAATTTAATGGATAAAAATGCAGTGCTAGGCCAGGCGTGGTGGCTCATGCCTGTAATCCCAGCACTTTAGGAAACCAAGGTGGGCGGATCACGAGGTCAAGAGATTGAGACCATCCTGGCCAACATGGTGAAACCCTGTCTCTACTAAAAAATACAAAAAATTAGCTGGGCATGGTGGGAAGCGCTTGTAGTCCCAGCTACTCAGGAGGCTGAGGCAGGAGAATCACTTGAACCCAGGAGGAGGAGGTTGCAGTGAGAGAAGATTGGGCTACTGCACTCCAGCCTGGCGACAGAGCAAGACTCCTTCTCAAAAAACAAAACAAAACAAAAATGCAGAGCTAATCATCTTATTTTGCTTTATGAACAAATTTGATTAGATTTTATTTTATCTCCCTGAAAAATTTCCAAATGGTGCTCACTAATTCTCATGAAAGATTCTCATTTGGTCTTACAGGAAAATATATTTCCTCTTAAAAGCAATTACAAGTGTGGATCAACAAAGCCAACAGTGCTTTGTGGTTGAGCTGGAAAATGTTTACTCAGTTTGATGGTGTGGCCAATAAAATAAAACAAGAGGAAAATATCAGAAGTATGGGAACAGAGGGAGTCTTTAAAATTATAATATATTATAGCAAGTCACTTTAATGTAGCTTTGGTGAAACAGCTGCTTGCTCTAGAGAAAAATCCGTTTGGAAGTTTGTGAGCTTGTAGGCTGTGAATGCAAATGATGGAAGAGTTTGTACATCTGGATTGTTGGTGGGAATACTTAACTTTTTCACTGCTTACTCTTGGTGCTTCTTTTGCTACCTCCCCTTGATCCTTAATATGTCTGCCTCTGTTGGATTATGAACAACCTTTCCAATGACCTTCAATAAATGGTTGAAGCTCTTGGCAGTGGTGGCTTTTTTTCTTTCTTTCTTTTTGTTTGTTTTTTTAAAGAGACAGGACCTTGCTCTGTTGCCCAGGCTGGAGTACAGTGGGTGCGATCATAGCTCACTCTAACCTTGAACTTCTGAGCTCTAGCGATCCTCCTGCCTCAGCCCCACAAAGTGCTGGGATTAGCTGTGAGCCACCAGGCCCTTGGTGTTGCTTTTTTTTTTTTTTTTTTTTTTTTTTGAGACAGAGTTTCTTGCTCTGTTGCCCAGGCTGGAGTGCAGCAGCGAGATCTTGGCTCACTGTAGCCTCTGCCTCCTTGGTTCCAGCGATTCTCATGCCTCAGCCTCCTGAGTAGCTGGGATTACAGGCATGTGCCACCATGCCCAGTACATTTTTGCATTTTTTTGTAGAGATGCGATTTTGCCATGTTGGCCAGGCTAGTCTCGAACTCCTGTCCTCAAGTGATCTGGTCACCTCAGCCTCCTAAAATGCTGGGAGAATGAGCCACTGCACCCAGCCTATTTTGAGATATCCTAGAAACTTTTTGTAATGTTGACCAAAACATTTTGGTTTACAAATCCATCATTCTACTTCCTGCTGACAGATTTGATGGAAAAAAAATGTGAAAAATACTCCCACAAAATTTTTCCTTCACTGAGTGTAAAAATAGATGACAATATGAGATGTGGGTGTAGATCTCCATCATTTTGTGTGAAAAAAAGATTGGGAGAGCATTGGCTTGTTATGTCAACTCACCATCAGAATTTTTTTTTCTTTTTTTTTGAGTTGGAGTCTTGCTCTATCACCAGACTAGAGTGGAGTGGTGCGATGTCAGCTCACTACAACCTCCACCTCTCAGGTTTAAGCAGTTCTCCTTCTTCAGCCTCCTGAGTAGCTGAGATTGTAGGTGCGCACTACCACGCTCAGCTAATTTTTGTATTTTTAGTAGAGACGGGGATTCACTATGTTGGTCAGGATGGTCTCTTTCTCCTGACCTTGTGATCCGCCCTCCTCAGCCTCCCAAAGAGCTGGGATTACAGGCATGAGCCATTGTGACCAGCTACCACCAGAATTTTTAATGCCTTTGGTCATCTGTGACAAATAAGTGTAAAATCAATTTTTTTTTTTTTTTTATGAGCCTCATTCTGTTGCACAGGTTGGAATGCAGTGGTATGATCCTGGCTCACTGCAGCCTCTACCTCCCAGGCTCAAGTGATTCTTGTGTCTCAGCCTCCATAGTAGCTGGGATTATAGACATGCACCTCTAGGCCTGGCTGATTTTTGTATCTTTAGTAGAGATGGGAATTTGCCATGTTGGCCAGGCTGGTCTCCAACTCCTGGCATCAAGTGATGCCAGATAAATTCTGGGATTACAGGTGTGAGCTATCACGCCTGGCCAAATTCAAACATTTTTCTTCACGTTGTTCAATTCACATATATATATCTTGCAAATTAATTTATTTCTATTTAGTCTGATAGGTACTGTTTCAGTTTTAAGTTTTATTAAATATCCAATGGCAAAATTAATGTAAGATTAGGTTAAAAAATAACTTCTCGACCTTTTGGCTAAGATCAAGCATAGATTAGATAAAAAAAGACAAAAATATATGGTTGACCTTCAAAATTCTTCACATATGAAGACCTCGAACTCTTTCAAAATTACCTTCTATTATCCCCTTGATAGAACCTCTCTTCAGGGTAGACTTGTGTATTCTTAAAACATGTTGCATCAGGCTTTTTTGTTTGCAAGGAAGAGATTCACTCAGATAATTTAGTAAATACCCAGGACCCAGGCTTTGTTGTCTGGTGTCTTCTTGGGGTGTTACTCTTTCTTTCTCCCTCTCATTCAACCCTCTCTGCATTCTCTACTATAAATTCTGGAGGGAGATAGTCTGGACTAATTTCCATTGCCACAGTGAGAAGAGTCCTTTGAGTAGGTCCACTCCATGGGTCAAGGCTCAGGCTGTGGAGGAGCTGCCCTTGGGTCAGGTCCACTCTGTTCCAATCAGTGGCCACTTCTGTGTGAAAAATGAGTAGCACCACTGTCATGGGTAGGTATTCAGTAAGAAGGAAGAGACTTTCTGTGTGACCCTGGGATTGTCATATCCAGACTATGTCTGAAGCACTTCACTTCCCTGCATTTGCTAGCACCTATTCTTTTGTCCATAGAGTGTTTTCCATAAATATACACGTATTCTGAACTTAGCTGAAATCCTAATGGGTTAGGCAAAGACTGTCTCAAATATTGCAGTCTCCTGACACCCTCCATATGTGATTATTATATGATTAATATCATTATATGATCATTAATGATTAGTGAGTCATTACTAAGCACATATTGTGTGCTACACAATTTTTTTTTTTTAGACGGAGTTTCGCTGTTGGTACCCAGACTGGAGTGCAATGGCACAATCTCGGCTCATCGCAACCTTTGCCTTCTGGGTTCATGCAATTCTCCTGCCTCAGCGTCCCGAGTAGCTGGGACTACAGGCGCACACCATCATGCCCAGCTAATTTTTGTATTTTTAGTAGAGACAGGGTTTCACCATGTTGGCCAGGATGGTCTTGATCTCTTGACCTCGTGATCCACCCGCCTCAGCCTCCCAAAGTGCTGGGATTATAGGTGTGAGCCACTGTGCCTGGCCTCCAATATTTTTTTTAATTATTAAAATTATATACTTCCTTATCTCAAATAGAGCATAAACTCTCTGAGGGCAGGGACCGTATTTTGTGTGTTTTTATTTCCGTTAAAGTGTTTAGGGCATGGATTCTATATAGTAGATTATGGTTTGGTGCCTTTTGCCAACTTAAAAAAAAATCACATCTGTTTCTAAGGAATAAGTAACATATACTTATTTGCAAGAAAACAATACTCTCATTAAGAAGTTGTTGTTCATAGAGAGTGCCCTTATACAATAATTATACTGTGGTGAAAGGGAAAGTTCAGAAAGGGCTCAGAAGGGATTTGAGGGAAAAATCTCCAAGTCTTAGATGAGCTGAAGCCTGAGGTTCTCAGCTTACTAGGAAATCCTTAAGTGTTAGAAGACTGGAAGTAAAGGTAGCTGGGAGAAAGGCATCCCAAATAAGAAGAGCAAAATGAAGTCTTAGCTAAAGAATTTTCAATGACTAGCTCGTTAGAAATTCTTAGAGAAAGAGCCCAGGGAACACCATCTAAATCAGCAGGTCGCATGGCTACCAGGGGCACAGTATGACTGAGACCATGAAGGTAAAGAAGGCCTTGGAAGAAAGGACTTTTATAACAGGCTGTAGGAGCACAAAACAAGCATATTCATATTTATTAACTTAAAATTGAATTTATTATGGAAAAGAGAAGAAACATGGACTAATAAGGATAATAGTGACCACTGATTGCTTTAAATCTGGCCAGTGATTTCTCTCAGAAATATGTAGTGTATATTCTCAAGTTCCTGTATATTCTAGTTCCTCTGTGCCCTTGATCTCTGTGTTAGGGACCACAGCAGTTGGAATAGGGGAAGATATGCTGCTAGAGAAGAAGAAAGAATAAGGGATGGGAGAGAACATGAACCAAAAGGTGGAAGACTTGAAGGCAAAACCTCTCTCTCTTTGCATCAGAGAAATGTGAAACTAAACCAAAATGAAACGTCACCTAAACCAAAATGAAATGCCACCTTATATTTGTTAGAATGGCTACTATTAAAATAAAAACAAAACCAAAAAAAACCCACACACCAGAAAATAACCAGTGTTGGTGAGAATGTGGAGAAACTGGAATCCTTGTTGGTGGGATTGTAAAGGAGAGCAACCACTATGCAAAAGAATATGGCGGTTCCTCAGAAAATTAAAAATAGAACTACCATATGATCCCCTAATTTCACTTCTGGGTTTACATACAAAATAATTGAAAGCATGGACTTGAATAGATAGCTGCATATCCATGTTCTTAGCAGGCACTATTCACAATAGCCAAGAAGTGGAAGCCACCCAAATGTCCATCTACATATGCGTAAGTAAGCAAAATGTGATATATACACACAATGGAATATTACTCAGCCTTATAATACTGTGACATGCTACAAATGTGCATAAACCTTGAGGACGTTATGTTGAATAAAATAAGTCCGTCAAAAAAGACAAATACTGTATGATTTCATTTATATGAGGTATCTAAAATGGTCAAATTTATAAAAACAGAAACTATAGTGGTTGCTAGGGCTAGTGGAAGCGGGAAAAGCCAAGTTATTAATGAATATAGAGTTTCAGCTTTGCAAGATGAAAAAGTTCTAGAGATCTGTTTCACAACAATGTGAAAACACCTTAGACTATTCAGTTGTACACTTAAAAATGGTTGATGGGCCGCTGCCGCCATCGTGCCAGCCCCTTGGGTCTCTGTGAGGCCGGGTGACGCTCCAGAATGGGAGACAAGCCAATTTGGGAGCAGATTGGATCCAGCTTCATTCAACATTATTACCAGTTATTTGATAATGATAGAACCCAACTAGGCGCAATTTACATTGACGCGTCATGCCTTACGTGGGAAGGACAACAGTTCCAGGGGAAAGCTGCCATTGTGGAGAAGTTGTCTAGCCTTCCATTCCAGAAAATCCAGCACAGCATCACGGCGCAGGACCATCAGCCCACGCCAGATAGCTGCATCATCAGCATGGTTGTGGGCCAGCTTAAGGCGAATGAAGACCCCATGATGGGGTTCCACCAGATGTTCCTATTAAAGAACATCAACGATGCTTGGGTTTGCACCAATGACATGTTCAGGCTCGCCCTGCACAACTTCGGCTGACCTTCTCTCAGCCAGGCACTCACGCTGTTTCCTCCTCCCTCCTCTTCCCAGTACTATTACCACTCCTCCAGATGCTCCAAATATCATGCACAAATGAGCAGGGCTGCGGCGGGAGTGGGCGCAGTGCGCTGCTGCCACCAAGGTGTTGTGCATGATGTTTGGACGCTAGACTAGTTGCATCTGACGGGAGAAGTTTGTGTTGTACCAGCGCATGCCTTGGAAAGACTTAAGTAATGCAAAAGGTTGTCCTTTTTTTTTTTTTAATCTACTGACAAGTTGCTCTAGTAACCCAAAGACGTGAAGGAGAAAGCAGCTGCCTCACCGCCCAGAAGTTGATTTGTTCAGATGTTTCAATGCCTCATGATACAATAAAACCACAAAAATTTTCTTAACAGTTAAAAAAAAAAAAAAAAAAAAATGGTTGATGGTAAGTTTTTTTTTTTTTTGAGACAGAGTCTTGCTCTGTCGCCAGGCGCCTCCAGGAGTGCAGTGGTGCAATCTTGGCTCACTGCAATCTCCGCCTCCTGGGTTCAAGCAATTCTCCTGCCTCAGCCTCCCGAGTAGCTGGGACTACAGGCGCACACCACCATGCCCAGCTAATTTTTGTATTTTTTAGTAGAGACGGGGTTTCACCATGTTGGCCAGGATGGTCTCGATCTCTTGACCTTGTGATCTGCCCACCTTGGCCTCCCAAAGTGCTGGGATTACAGGCATGAGCCACCATGCCCGGCCAATGCTAAGTTTTATGGTGTGTGTGTGTGTGTGTGTGTGTGTGTGTGTGTGTGTTACTATAATAAAAAAAATTTTCTCTTTGATTTTTAAGCAGCATTAGAGAGTTATCCAAGATGGTGAGAGCAAAGGATTCACTGAGGAGCTACCCAGATACCAAAGGATTAGATTTATTTTCTCTTCTATATAGTAGAGATAGCTGGCTATAGTGGACTACTTAATTTGTCATTGTGGAAAAAAGATAATAAATAAGAAGACTGACTTAGATATTTTTGGAAATAAGAAAGGTGATAAAATACTAAATTAACTTCTATTTATAAGAAGGAATTATAAAGGATTCTTTGTTTATTCAAATGACCTAGAGTCAATAAAAATAATCTATGCCTGATAATGTACTCATTTGTCTTATGAAATATCAGGGCTCCAACCAACTGATCTTAAAGTCTACATTGTTGATTTCTGAGCCTGATGACCAGATTTTTAGCCAAGTGAGGGGACTCACAAAAGGTCTTTCTTCCTAGTCAGGAGCCCTGTTAACTATTCTTTTTTTTTTTTGTAATGGAGGTTTGCTGTGTTGCCCAGGTTGGAGTGCAGTGATGTGATCTTGGCTCACTGCAGTGTCTGCCTCCTGGGTTCAAGCAATTCTCCTGCCTCAGCCTCCCAAGTAGATGGGATTACATGTGCATGTCAACATGCTGGCTAATTTTGTATTTTTAGTAGAGATGGGGTTTTACCATGTTGCCCAGGCTGGTGTCGAACTCCTGGGCTAAGCGATCCACCCACCTTGGCCTCCAAATTGCTGGGATTACAGGCGTGAACCATCACATCCTGCCCAACTGTTCCTTTCTTAAGGGGTTTCAAGGGTGGGCAGAAATAAAAAGTAGCTTTTCTTCTGGGAAATGTTACATGAGCACTAATTCAGGAAAGTACAATGTCCCTATATCATTCAGTCTTACAGACTATTCGAGCAGTCTTTCTAGCTCCCAATTTTAAAGAGGGTTTTGATAAATTTGAGCATGTCTAAGAAAAACAGTTCTCGAAGGATATGGGGAGAATTGTGAAAATATCTGCATCTCTTATTTGAAGAAGAATTCTATTGACAAGAGAAGTTAAAATTATTTCATGTGGCTTCAGAGGTTGGATTACTGGGTGGAGGCTGCAGGAAGTAGATAGCACATTAGAATAAGAACTTTCTAACATTTGAGAGTGGAATTGGACACCTTGTGAAGCAGAGAGGACCCTGTGTATGGAATCTTAAAGCAGAACCTGGGGAGCCATCTGTCAGGAATATTGTAGAGGGGATTCTCACACTAGGAGAGGATTGCCCAGATGACCTCAAAGTTTTCTTGAGTCTGAAGGAGCAACGTAAAGCTGTAGATTTTTGAGCAGCATATGTAGGGGTGCATATTCGTAAAAAAGGTTTCACATTTTTTTTTTTTGTAGAAAGTGATTTATTTAGTGAGAGAGAGAGAAAGAGGAGAAGGAGAGAGAAAGAAATAGCTAGCTTTCACACTGAGTGAGAGAATCCAGAAAGATGGAATGCAGGAGAGGAAAGCAGCTTCCACACTGAGTGGAACGAAATAGAGATAGATGGAGTTTAGGAGGAGAAGACAAGTTTCCACGAGGAAGTGTTCATGGAAGGAGACTCCAGAGGGAAAATCCAGGAGAGAGAGATGGCTTCCACAAAGGGAGTGTTAGTGGAAGGGGACCCAAACTTGGAGTCCCGGTTTCACCTTTCTCTAGGAGTGTCTTAAGAACCAAGATCACGGATGTCGGAAAATCAAGGTAGAGGTAAAGAAAACCTCTTACTTCTAAAGCAGCCTATACTTTGTTAGATAACAGAAGTGAAAATATTAAAAGCTACTTAGATAGAATTCCCAAATACTTTAATTTTTATGAGTAACAGAAATAAAGGGAATATATGTATATTTGTCATATTGTCGGTTCTTTAAAAGGCAAGTTCATAATAACATTGTAGATAGATTGTATGTTAATAGATGCTGGTAATTACTTTTACAGAACATAAACCACATTTTATTTTGTTCTTCAACACATCCTTATATTTAATTCCTTTTTTAGTAGGCAATGATGTAAATTTTGCATCAGGCAGGATATCAGAATTTGACCTGGTGACAATTAAACATTTGAAGGATTTGAAAGCATTCTTACTGTATAAATAGTATTGCTGTGGAATTTGAATCCTTTTAGTATTAAAAAGGATCCATAGTCTACAATGATCAGCTTGTTGATAACTGCACAATGGTTATTAGGGAAGGATGGTCGTAATTTTAGGTGGTTGGTGTTTACTGTGGGGCTCATAAAACAGGTACTTTATGCTAACTATGGCAGAAAAATATTCTGTCAGCTACAAGGTTTATAAGAAACTAATTTCATCTGATATAAGGTATGTAAAATATATGGGGATGCTACACATTCTATAATTTTTTTAACCTTCCCTGCTTAGTTGAGTTACTACTAACTTTCCATTTTTAGAAACATGGAAAAACATAGACCCTAAAGAAAGGAGAGAGAAAGAAAAGTTTTGTTCCAATATTAAAGAAGATGTGAATTTTATTTGCATGGTATGCTATTTCTTTTATTGTTGTTTTATTATAAAGCTGAAACATCCTTATTATAGCATGTTTTGGAAATGAGTGCATTATTTCAAGCCTCCCATCTGCTACTTCAAAACTACATTTCTTTTTTCTTTTTTGGATAATATAAACTTACAATTCCTTTTGATCCAAATTTTTAAAATAAAACCAGAAGAATGTGGTTTACTTTAAGGAGAATTTCAGGCCAGGCGCGGTGGCTCACGCCTGTAATCCCAGCACTTTGGGAGGCTGAGGCGGGTGGATCACGAGGTCAAGAGATCGAGACCATCCTGGTCAACATCGTGAAACCCCATCTCTACTAAAAATACGAAAAATTAGCTGGGCATGGTGGCATGTGCCTGTAATCCCAGCTATTCAGGAGGCTGAGGCAGGAGAATTGCCTGATCCCAGGAGGCGGAGGTTGCAGTGAGCCGAGATTGCGCCATTGCACTCCAGCCTGGGTAACAAGAGGGAAACTCTGTCAAAAAAAAAAAAAAAAGGGGGAATTTCAATTTATACTGTTAAAACTTAGAGATATTAAAAAAAACTTCAAATTAAATTTTTATATCTTGCAATGTCCTTGGTTAAATCATTTTATCAAAGAAATTAAAGCAACTCATAAATAAGTAAAATTAAGGTTTTTTAAAGCTCTGGCTTGACCATTATTGGATTGTTACATGTACCCTATGCATGTAACAGAATTGCACATACACACCATAAATTTGTACAAAAATATTTTTAAAAAGACAAATATAAACATGCTTCTTTAAGAAATTGAGGTTTTAAGGTTAAATTATTTATATGAAACTTCAGAATAATATTTATATTTTCAGAGAATTTAATGATATTAAGGCATATTAGTTATTAAATACTAATTTAGAAAAGTAGTAATAAGACAAGTAGATTTTATCATTGTTATTTACTTTGAAAGCCCCTTGTAAATAATTTATCTCATTATATCATTACATACTAACAATTAGATAGTAATTATTTTATATTTTGGTTTATCATATTACTGAATAGCCAAATGATAGAAACTTAAAGACTGAAATGTATTAAGATGATTTTGTTATATACTATCTTTCATAAATGAAAAAACTAAAGCTCAGATAGAAATACAATAATTTTATTTCTTTCCTTCTGTTTTTTTTTTTTTTTTTTTTGAGACAGGGTCTTACTCTGTCACCTGGGCTGGAATGCAGTGATGCAATCTGGACTCACTGCAACCTGCGTCCAGGGTTCAAGTGATTCTCTTACCTCAGCCTCCTGAGTAGCTGGGACCACAGGCATGTGCCACCACATCCAGCTAATTGTTTTGCATTTTTTTTTTTTTGGTAGAGATGGGGTTTCACCATGTTGCCCAGGCTAATCTCGAACTCCTGAACTCAAGTGATCTGCCTGCCTCAACCTCCCAAAGTGCTGGGATTATAGGTGTGAGCACTGCCCAGCCAAATCATTTTTTCCATTGAGTTGCAAGCAGCTCCTCAGCACCCCGTCATCACATTTTGTTTAGTTTATAGAGTAACTAATTGTTAACTTTACCCCCATCCAGTATGTCAGAAGACATATTTTATAATGCAAACACAGAACTCTGACGTGCTTTTCTAACAAAATGTGAATTTCATTCATAAGCTATAAAAGATTGTGAAAATCCTGTGGAAAGTTTTCATGCAGTTAATAGTTTATTTGCACAGATTTCTAACTTGGATGTCTTATAAAATTAGTTGATGTGTATTAAGATTTTATTTGTAAGGATTTGATGTCCTTAAAGTAGTATTTTGATAGATAAGTCTTCTTGTTTGGAATAAGAATCAGATCATTTGTTGGGAGATAATTGATTAAGTGACTAATAGAAGCAGAGTATGTAGCTATCTTATTTGTTTATTGCCTTGTCTATCCCTAGCTAATAAAGTAAAATTAATCCCATGATAAATACTCCTGGCAAAGCAATTTAAGTGTGATTAAGCCAACAAGGTCTAGTTTGCTTGTAGCAAAGTACAATATCTAAGCCTAAATTTATGCTTAGTGATTTTCAGGCATCAGGTTTAATTTCTTTCATCTATATGAGTTGGTTGCTCTGTTTTCTTTTTTGAGCCAAGAGAGGTGCTGAATGTAGAGCTAAAGAAGCACTTTCTTCTGCCACTCTTCCTTCTTTCCCTCCTCCACAAACTATTTTAGCAGGGAATCAGTATTAAGTGCTTTTGTCAAAGAGTAAACTTTCTGCCAGGAGTCTCATTTGCCTGCCAACATAAAAGTTTGGCTATAGATTTTTGATTTCAGGGTAACACTGCTCTTTCAAGGAGGACACAGTGACAGAAATGGACTCTAGGCAACTGTGAGCATAATAGAATAGAATGAGCTTAGGCTATAGAGTCAGAAAATAACTAAATTTGGCTTCTAGTCCAAAGATGATAACATATTTGTTATGAAAATCAAATGAGGTAATGAATGTCAAGCAACAATAGCAGTATCTGGTACATGCTGCATAATTTTTAATTCTCTCTCTTTTCTACTAATCTAACTTGACTTCTTTTGGATTCCTTTGGAAACTACACTTTGCAATAATAGAAGTGGGGACAGAGAGCACTGGACAACTCCAGAAGCCATCTTATCTGTGGATGTTATTTTCCAATAAATGTAGAAGAGAGATTGAGATTACCATTCTCCGTTGTGCTCCATCCCTAAGCCCCACTCTAACTGCAGTGTAAATCCAATTAAACTAGATTCCTAGGAGATTTGTGTTTGGTTATATTACTAGACAATATATTACTATATTGATATGACGATAACTTACCCTTCTTTCCAAGGAAAGGTAACCCAAGAGTGGCCCCAGTTGCTCCCAGAATCTCAGTGCTCAGGTAAAGTGTATAAATGAAAGATGACAAGGCCCACAGACCCCTAAAGTTAGAAAAATGTCAAGATCCAGGGACAGGATTAGAAAAGGGGAACTAGATTTTTTTTTTTTTTTTTCTGAGTTGGAGTCTTGCTCTGTCACCAGGCTGAAGTACAGTGGCATAATCTTGGCTCACTGCAACCTCTGTCTCCTGGATTCAGCCAGTTCTCCTGCTTCAGCCTCCTGAGTAGCTGGGATTACAGGCACCTGCCATCATGCCCAGCCCATCTTTCTTTTTTTTAATGATAACTAATATGTGTAAAGTTGTAGGTTAGTCCTAAATAACATGAATTCTGATGTACAACACATAACCTATCTCAGTTCCTAGCCTAAGATTCACTCACACAGAAGGTTCTTGTTGAAAGAATGAATAAGAATCTACACACCACATGCAACATTAATTACTTTTGTGTGTGTGTGACAGAGTCTTGCTCTGTTGCCAGGCTGGAGTGCAGTGGCATGATCTCGGCTCACGGCAACGGCAGCCTCCACCTTGAGCCCGGGTTCAAGCGATTCTCCTGCCTCAGCCTCCCAAGTAGCTGGGACTACAGGCGTGCGTCACCACGTCCAGCTAATTTTTGTATTTTTAGTAGAGACAGGGTTTCACCATGTTGGCCTGGATGGTCTTGATGTCTTGACAATGTGATCCTCCTGCTTGAGCCTCCCAAAGCGCTGGAATTACAGATGTGAGCCACCATGCCCAGCCAACATGAACTGCTAATAGAAAATGATCTAGGAAGCAATAGAATACAAATTATTCAGCCATCCATTCATTGGGTCGATGAAATGGAGTATATGCCATGCATGATGTTAATTATTAGGAGTTCAAATTTCAGCAAAATGTGGAGTCAAGACAAATGTGCTTCCTTCTCTCCAAGAGCTCATATTCTGGTCTCTCTCAAGGGAGGAAGGCTGAGTCAGCAGGATATGATAGGTCAATTAAAGTATCCTTTGAAAATACCTAACTCTTCCACTCTAAGGACTATATTTTTTTCTTTCTTTTTGTCTTTTTGTTTTTTTCCTTTTTGTGGAGAATGGGGTCTCACTATATTGCCCAGGCAGGTCGTGAATTCCTGGGCTCAAGAACACTATTTTTTTTTTTCAAGCCAGATTATGATCAGCAATGCTACTGTATTCTAGTTTTGCCAACCTGTACTTTCTTTTACAAATTAGTATATGTATATAGTATGTATGCCAGTGTAGTGAGATATAGTATAGATCTAGTGTGTGTGTGTGTGTGTGTATGTGTGTGTATGATATATTTATATTTCACAGGAATTTACTTCATATGATTCAGGCCCTCTCAAGTTCTGATAGTGAAATAAATCCTAACAGCTGTAAGGCATTCATTGCATGTGATCAGTTAAATTTTCTTTTTTTTTTTTTTAAGACGGAGTTTCGCTCTTGTTACCCAGGCTGGAGTGCAATGGCACGATCTTGGCTTACTGCAGCCTCTGCCTCCTGGATTCAGGCAATTCTCCTGCCTCAGCCTCCCGAGTAGCTGGGATTACAGGCACGCGCCGCCATGCCCAGCTAATTTTTTGTATTTTTAGTAGAGACGGGGTTTCACCATGTTGACCAGGATGGTCTTGATCTCTTGACCTCGTGATCCACCCGCCTCGGCCTCCCAAAGTGCTGGGATTACAGGCGTGAGCCACCGCGCCCGGCATTCAGTTAAAATTTCTTTGCATCTAGAATGGTACCATTATTTGCCATCCTTGGGAGAATTTAGAAATAGTCACTCAAATAATTTTTTGTGCTCTGTGTTCAGATGAAGAACCCCTTTTGAGAAAGTCAGCCTCGGTGGCTTTTCTCTTTCTCTCTCTCTCTCTCTCTCTCTCTCTCTCTCTCTCTCTCTCTCTCTCTCTCTCTCTCTCTCTCTCCTCTCTCTCTCTCTCTCTCTCTCTCTCTCTCTCTCTCTCTCTCTCTCTCTCTCTCTCTCTCTCTCTCTCTCTCTCTCTCTCTCTCTCTCTCTCTCTCTCTCTCTCTCTCTCTCTCTCTCTCTCTCTCTCTCTCTCCCTGTCTTTCTTTCTTTCTTTTATTTTTTTAGACGGAGTTTCGCTCTTGTTACCCAGGCTGGAGTGCAATGGTGCGATCTCGGCTCACTGCAACCTCCGCCTCCTGGGTTCAGGCAATTCTCCTGCCTCAGCCTCCTGAGTAGCTGGGATTACAGGCACGAGCCACCATGCCCAGCTAATTTTTTTTTTTTCTGTATTTTTAGTAGAGATGGGGTTTCACCATGTTGACCAGGATGGTCTCGATCTCTCGATCTCTCGACCTCGTGATCCACCCGCCTTGGCCTCCCAAAGTGCTGAGATTACAGGCGTGAGCCACCGCGCCCGGCCCTCTTTTTCTTTTTTTCTGAGATGGAGTTTCACTCTTGTTGCCCAGGCTGGAGTGCAATGGTATGATCTCGGCTCACTGCGACCACTAGCTCCCGGGTTCAAGTAATTCTCCTGTCACAGCCTCCTGAGTAGCTGGGACTGCAGGTGCCCACCACCACGCCCGGCTAATGTTTTGTATTTTTAGTAGAGATGGGGTTTCACCATGTTGGCCAGGCCTCCCAAACTGCTGGGATCACAGATGTGAGCCACTACACCCGGCTGGCTTCTCATTTTAAATGAAGTAATAAAATTGAGCTCCTGAACCTGCAACACTAAGAACTACCATAATGACAGAAATATGTAGGATATCAAAGGAGTCAGTTAGCTCTACAGTGACATTATTGCTTCTGCCTTCTTTGTGAATTCAGGATGAGGAGGGCATAGGTTGGCAAATGAATCACAGTCTGATTTCCTTCCTGTAGAGGTGGGGAGAATGGGCTTATTTTTCATGTGTGGGATTTATGTGTCTTGAATGCAAATTATTCCTTAATAGTCAACAAAATGCTGTAAAAATCATGCTATCAATTTGTTCATTACACTGAAGCTATGCACTGAACTGCCTTCTTGAAGATAAATACATACATGGTGCCTTGCTACTGAGGATCTGCATTACTCTTTCTACTTACTTAACTATTTATTGAGATCCTACCATGTCCCTCTTGCTGTGCTTGGTCCTGATAACATACAGATGAACTGATCCTGGTTTAGTGGTGGTGAGAGACAAGTGAACAGGCAATTATAATTGCTAAGTGTTAATAAATGATAGAGAAGGCACAGGATGCTGTGGTCACAAAAGAAGAGACCCGTAACTTAGACTAAGGGGATTAGAGCAAGGCTTCCTGACTGATAACTAAGTTAAAACCTATTAACTGAATGGGAGTCAGCTAAGTAAAAAAAAGAAAGGTCTTTCTCGGAGAAAACAGTACCCAGAGAGTTCCAGCATGGGTAAGCATGCAAACTTAGGAAAATAAAAAAAGATGAGTGTGGTTTGAGATAAGATTGCGAGGGTGAGAGATGAAGCAAAGAGATAGCAGGAACACTCTCAACTAGGATGTTATAAACCCTCTTCAGGACTCTATTTTGAGAGCAATGAAGATCCATTAAAGCACTTGAAGAAAGGTGTATCATAATGAAATTTATGTTCTGGAAAGGTAACTCTAGCTGCGGGGGAGGGTGAGGTGAAGGTCTGGGAGACCATTCATGATTTTTTTTGAGCAATCTAGTAATGAGAAAAATTTGCGTGATATTTTCCAGGATCTGGTGACTTTTGTTGATGTAGGATGTGGCAGAAAAGGGTCAATTCCTGGTTTCCGGCTTAGGCCATGAGATGAGATGGAGAAACAGGAGGAGTAGCAGGTTTCCCGAGGAAGATGACAAGTTCAATTTTAGGTGGTTTAGACTTGGGGTGTTTGTGCGTCAACCAAGGAGGCTTTCGGGGTGCAAAGTTTAGTGGGAGATTGGAGGAAGCTGTTGTTCATATTTTAATTGCTGCTCTTCTTGCCAATCCTCCCTTAGGGTGTCACTGTGGAATTAAGAATTTATGAATTAGAGATATTTCCTGTGGAATTGGATCCAAAAAAGTACAAAAGGAAAGAGCGTGCAGCTTGCTGCTTCTTGGAAGCTTAATGGGCTGAGGGTGCACTATTTTATCATTGTCCACCAGCGGCATAATGCTTGTTCCTTCCCATTGATTTAAGTAAATGTATTTAAATTTTATATATGCAAATTTACATATTCACAGATAAAGCCCTTGATGTATCTGTTGATGTGCTTATCTCTGAGAACTGGGATTAGGTGGAGGAGAGGGGAATTATTACTTTACATAACCTTATATTGCTATACTTGTTTTTGCACAAACCACTTACTTTTTTGAAAAACATAATTAAAATTATTAAGTGAATAATTGAGTATAAATTTTGAGCAAATTGGGTTGAAAAAAATAATTGAAGTGACAGGTAATGTAGACTTTTTTTTTGAAGAGCAATGTAGACAACATAGGAGTAAAAAAAAAAAATGATATGTCTCAAACTATATGGGGCAATCCTCCTGCCCATGATTCTTCCCCAGGTGGTATGTTAGGAATTGTGTGTAAATGATTTTTGTCATCCATTTGCTACCTCTTATTTATTCTCCTGTAGAAAGCACCCAACATTACATCTGTTATCAAGACTGATGCTCAGCTAGTACTCACTGGTAGGCCGCAGTGGTTTATTTATAGCCTATGTCTGTTATGATTGGTCTTATTACTGGCTGTTGTTATACCTGATGCTTTAGTGATTTATATTCTCTGACACCACTGATTTAGGAAGCTTTTCTTGACATCTGCCTCTTCCTTCATCTCCTTTCAAGTTACTCCAGTGTCCCCTGGAGAATATCTATCACAGTAGTAGATATCCAGTAGTAGTTATCTATTGTAGCATCTATAGTAGCCTGAATAATGGTCCTCAAAGATATCAGGTCCTAATTCCGAGAACCCTTAAATGTTATCTGATTTGGAAAAAGGTCTTTGCAATGTGATTAAGGATCTTGGTATGGCAAGATTATACTGGATTATTCAGATGAGCACTCAAAGTCCACTTAATAGTGATAGGCAAGTATCTTTATAGGAGGCAGGCAGAAGGGCAGTTTGACACAAGCACAAAAGAGAAGGCTAGGGAAAGGAGGAGTAGATCGTGATTTGAAAAGGGAGGCCTTGAAGACTGGAGTGATGGATGTGGCCACAAGTCAAAGAATGCTGGCTGTCACCAGAAGCTGGAAAAGGCGAGGAGCAGATTTCCCTCTAGAGCCTCTGGAGGAAACACAGTTCTGTCAACGCTTGATCTCAACCCAGTGAAACTGATTTCAGACTTTCTACTTGCAGAAATGTGAAAGCATAAATATTTCAAATATTGCATGGAACCTACTTATACTAAAAATATACTATTGTTTATTTCAAATGCAACAAGGCATTTGAATATACTTATATTTTATTTAGTAACCTTCTATAGAGACTATGTCTTAATAATCTCTGTATTGTTTAGCATGTTTGATAAGTGGATATTTATTGAATAAATAAAATGATAATTTTGCAGTTAAAAAGTATTTTTAATATCAAAATTTCCAAATAGTATAATAGAGAGAATAGTATAATGAAGCTCCTTATCTGCAAATAGTATAGTAGAAAGAATAGTATAATGAAGCCCCTTATATACATTGCAGCTTTTATAATCATTGACATGTGACCAATCTCACAGTTTTTTAAATTTTATTTTTGAGATGGAGTCTTGCTCTGTCACTCAGGCTGGAGTGCAGTGGCATGATCTCAGATCATCACAACCTTTGCCTCCTGGGTTCAAGCAATTCTCCTGCCTCAGCCTCCTTGTAGCTGGGACTACAGACGAGTGCCACCACACCTGGCTAATTTTTGTATTTTTAGTACAGACAGAGTTTCACCATATTAATGAGGCTGGACTTGAACTCCTGATCTCATGATCCACCCACCTCAACCTCCCAAAGTGTTTATGAGCATATGTACTAGTGTACAAAGAGACAGGGCTATGGTGGCAACAGCATTGCATTTCAAGATGATACCTCCTTCAATAAGAATTGAAGAAATCGAGAGTGATAAGCATTTGCATGTAGATAACAGGAGAGTAAAACACAATGTATCCCATTGAGGGGGGTTGTTATAGAATGCCAGGAAATATAGAGGACATGGATGATATTTTCTAAATATAAATTGCAACATGTGAGGTGGGAGGATTGCTTTAAGCCAAGAATTCAAGAGGACATGGATGATACTTTCCAAATATAAATGCAAATATAAATTGGAACATGTGAGGCAGGAGATTGTTTGAGGCCAGGACTCATCTGGGCAACACAGCAAGACCCTATTTCTACAAAAACAACAAACAAAAAACTAGCCAAGGCATGGTTGCACATGGAGGTTACCCTCCAGGGTATCTAGTCCTAGAGGCCAAGGCTGAAGGATTGCTTGAACCCAGGAGTCCAAGGCTGTTATGGGCCATGATTGTGCCACTGCATTCTAGCCTGGCCAAAGAATTGTGGCCCCTTCTCTAAAAAATAAAATAAAATAAAATTGCAACCTGGACACAGAAATTGGTAGATGTAACTTCTGGTAGCCTTGTACTGCTGAAAACAAAACATGTGATGAGCCCTCAACTAACTTTGCTGCCCATTTCACCTCTTAGAATGGTGAGGAACCAATCAGAACAGTTAATCAGAACTTTATTCTGTGCTAGTCACTTCTACATCTCCATCCTGGAATAGGTTGGAGGAAGGGTATGACCGAATCATCCCTGAATGTGAAGTAGCCACAGGAAAGAGGGCGGGGCTGAGTCAGATCACTGTTTGTAGGAAAATTAGGTCTCAAAAATTCAAATGAAAGACATGTCTAATTGCATCACGAGGATGTTGAAAGACAGGCAGGTGCCAGAGAAATGGGAAATTCTTTAAAAAATGAAATTTTGCAACTAAGCTTCAAACATTTTTACGAAGTGAGAGGAAACCAGAAGGCATTTGCAGCAGCTGTTATTGGTTGCCTACGTTTGTACCAGGTACCTTTGTTACCAGGTAACATGAAACAAATGGGCCAGGCCAACAAGTCAGTCAGCAGATCCTTTTTGGTGCTTGCTATGTACCAGGTGCTGATCTAGACCCTGGAGAGACTGTCATAAATAAGCTAGACAAGGGTTCGTTTCTTCAAGAGCCAATGTTCCTGGGGTGGTGTAAAACAACAAGGGCGTAGGGACTGTGACAAAGTAGATAGGCATGCAGATTTTTGTATCTTTATTTTTAAATTTTTAAACTTTTAATTATTATGGATACATAATAGGTGTATATATTTATGGAGTATATGTGATGTTTTGATACAGGCATACAATGTATAATAATCACATCAGAGTAACCCAGGTATTCATTACCTCAAGCATTCATCATTTCTTTGTGCTAGAAACATTCCAACATTTCTCTCTTTATTTTTAAATATTCCATAAATTATTGTTGATTATAGTAACCCTATTGTGTTATCAAAACTAGATCTTATTCATTCTCTCTAAATATATTTTTGTACCCATTAACCGTCTCCACATTCCACCCCCACCCCCACACACACTACCTTCCTAGCCTCTGGTAATGATCATTCTACTCTCCATTTAATTGTTTTAATTTTTACCTCCCACATATGAATGAGAACTTGTGAAATTTGTGTTTCTGTGCCTGGCTCATTTCACTTAACATAATGTTCTCCAGTTCCATCCATGTTCTGGCAAATGACAGGGTTTCATTCTTCTTATGCTGGAATACTACTCCGTTGTGTGTGTATATACTACATTTTCTTTATCCATTCATCCACTGATGAATACTTAGGTTGATTCCAAATCTTGGCTATTGTGAACAGTGCTGTGATAAACAGGCGAGTGCAGATATCTCTCTTCAATATACTGATTTCAGTAAATTTAGGTGCAGTGCTCCATGCCTATAACCCCAGAGCTTTGGGAGGCTGAGGCAGGGGGATTGCTTGAGCCCAGGAGTTTGAGACCAGCCTGGGCAACATGGCAAGACACCGTCTCTACAAAAAAACAAAACAAATAGCTGGGCATAGTGGCACATGCCTGTAGTCCCAGCTACTCAGGGAGGCTGAGGTGGGAGGATTACTTGGGTCTAGTGAGGCTGAGGCTGCAGTGAGCTGTGATGATGCCACTGTACTCCAGCCTACGTGACAGAGTGAGATCTTGTTTCAAAAACGAAAAAGAGAAAAATATGTATACTGATTTTCTTTCTTCTGGATATATACTTAGCAGTGAGGTTGCCGGGTCTTATGGCAGTTCTGTTTTTAGTTTTTTGAGGAATCCTCTTTTTTTTGTTTAAGAGTATGCTGGGAAAACAAAATGAGTCTTCAGGGGAATAAGCCGGCTTTTCCAACTGTTTCCAACTCTCTTCTGTGGGATAAAGCTGGTGTTTATTAGCACGGCTTCCAAGGCTCTCTCTGATGGAGCTCTCTTTTAACTACCTCTGTATCCTTATTCCCGCTGCTCTATAATCTTCCTTAAGTGGTGTAGAACTGCTTCTAGTCTCAACACACACTGTGCTGTGCTGCAACTCTGTTCCTGTCATTCTTCTTAGGGGCCTGCCTGTCTCCTATAATGGTTGCTATTAAAATACCTGAAACTCATTAAGTGTCAGTTGAATTGAACTGAATGAGACTTCATATTGTCCTTAAGGAACTAACAATCTGCTTGAGGAGACAAGCATGTATGGAGATACCTTCTCAGAAGTGCATTTAAGTCTCGTAATGAGTTCACAGTTTCAGGTTGTAAGGAAGGATATGTCAGAACAATAAAAATGGTCAGAACAGTTACTATTCTTTGAGGAGAGTAGGAGAATTGGCAAAGGTTCTTGGTGATGGTGAATTTTATCCATGTTTTTAGAAAGGGGGTAAAATTTGGATTTTTAAATTTTTTTTATTGCATTTTGGGTTTTGGGGTACATGTGAAGATTATGCAAGATAGTTGCATAGGTACACACGTGGCAGTGTGATTTGCTGCCTTCCTCCCCTTCACCTATATCCAGCATTTCTCCCCATGCTATCTCTCCCCAACTCCCCACCCCCTGCTGTACAATTCGGTTTCACATTGGTCCTCAGCAACGTTTAGACTGAATTTTAAAATAGGTGGTTTGTGAGTACTTAGATTAGGGAGAAATAATTGGTAGGAATAAGTTTGGGTGTACAAAGAGCAAATGAGATCAAAGAAACCTTGGTCTTTTCTTTCATAGGTCTCCTAGTTAATAAAGAAATGCTGAAGATCTACTATTTCAACCTGGCCTTGAGCAATCCCCCAGAAAGCAGCGTTTGGTTGCTTTGCTATAGGACTTGGCCCTTTGCTCTTTGTCAGACTGTGGGTGACACCAAAAGAAGACATGTTTATTAAATTTGCAGATGACTAAGTTTTAATGCTTTGAAAAATAGAATTGGGATTTATAATTAGGCTGAAATGATAACGCAACATTGAAAAGATGAAATTTTATCAGGATGCATATAACCATATATATACAAATAATTCAGCATTCATATGCTTATGTTCAAGAAAATGAAGGTCTATTTTAAGTACAGTCAGTGAGAAAGTTCTAGTGATTTTAGTTGACTGCAAGCTCAATGTGAGCCAATAGTGAGGAGTACTGCCAAGACATGGGGATACAAATCTACACTGCATTAATAACAGCTGAGCGTCCAGGGTAAGGGAAATAATCATCCCACTTCTTTGTGATTCTCAGACCACACACATTTGGATTCTTGAGTCCTTAGATCTGGGTTCCCTCTTTCAAGAGGAAATATTGACAAAGTGGAGCATATCTGGAAGTGGGTGAGCAGGATGATGAAAAGAGCAAAAATCATGTCAAATAGGAAATGGCTGAATAAAGTGGCAGCATAATAACTCTCTCCCATTATGTGAAAGAAGGAGTAATCAAACATTATGTCACTCCAGAGAGCAGAACTAAAACCAGTGTGGTTGGAGAATTTAAAGAAAGCAAATTATGATTTGCTTTCTTTAAATACAAAGAAGAATACAAAGAAGAAATACAAACTTCAGCTCTTAAAATTTAAGTGGGATTAAATATTAGTTGTCAGTATTCTAGAGATGATAATTCTTCCCCAATCAACTTTCATCAAAACTCAACGGAAAACCAAAAGACAAAAAGACCTGTGGTATTTTTGGGGGGTTGAAGGCAAATTCCAAAAATCACCTAGAAAAATAAATAGACAATAATGACCTGAAAATTAGAAAGAGAAAGTTGGTTCATTACTACATAGGCTATAATGATTAAATGAAAATGACACTGGTACAGACAAATCAATGGAATAGTTATCTCAGTGATAGACTCTGGTATATCAATAACTTAATAGAAAACAAAAGAGGCTGGGCACTGTGGCTCACGCCTGTAATCCCAGCTCTTTGGGAGGCAGAGGCGGGAGGATAGCTTAAGCCCAGGAGTTCGAGACCTGCCTAGACAATATAGCGAGACCCCGTTCTCCACAAAAAGAAAAAAAAACAAAAAGAAAAGAAAACAAAAGAAGAATAACAACTGGGAAATACAGAGAGACTCTTCATTTATTTACAGATAGAGTGTCACTCTGTTGTCCAGGCACTGCAACCTCCGTCCCCCAGATTCAAGTGATTTGCCTGCATCACCCTCCTGAGTAGCTGGGATGACAGATGTGTGCCACCATGCCTGGCTAATTTTTGTATTTTTAGTAGAGATGCCGTTTTGCCACTTTGGCCAGGCTGGTCTTGAACTCTTGAACTCACCTGATCCACTCACCTGAGCCTCCCAAAGTGCTGTGATTACAGGTGTGAATCACTGTGCCCGCCCAGAGAAACTAGTAAATTTTCTAGGACAATTCATTTGGTAGTTGGAGAAAGACAAAACACTCCCAAAAAAGCTTCCTAGTAATTTAAATGAAATGTTAAATGGTTAGAAATAAATAAATAAATAAAACCAGGCTGGGCAAGGTGGCTCATGCCTGTAATCCCAGCACTTTGGGAGGTCTATACAGTTTTATTAAAGGATGTTAGAGGCCATGATGAAGAATTAAATAAGATGAAAAATGACTGGAGAGTGTTTTTGTTTGTTTGTTTGAGACAAGGCATTGCTCTGTTACCCGGGCTGGAGTGCAATGGCACAATTATGGCTCATTGCAGCCTCCACCTCCCTGGGCTCAGGTGGTCCTCCCACCTCAGCCTCCTGAGTAGCTGAGACTACAGGCATGCGCCACCACTCCAGGCTAATTTTTAAATTTTTCGTAGAGATGGGATTCACCATGTTGCCCAGGCTGAGAGAGTTTTAAGTGAGAGAGGAAACACTCTGCTTGTGGTATGGAGGATAAGTAGAAGCTGTAGCTATAGAAATAGAAGCTGTACCTGGAAAAGTAGAAGCTGTCTGGGAGACAAAAGATGATAGTAGCCTGTGCTGGAGTTTAGAGGTAGTGACAGTCTTTTGAATATTAAACTTTTGTTAGCTCTATGGATTTTGGAAGGAACAATTTGTCAGTGAGGCCATATCTCCCACTTTACTTAGCTCCTATGGTAAGAAATAGTGGCAAAAATCACTGTATGGGGGTGCTAGTAGGTACCTGAACAGTGCTATTTTTAAATTGCCAGTTAATTTTAGCTAGAGAGGTCGGCAAAATTCCAGAAACTCCATACAAAAAAACAACCACTTTTTTTTTTTTTTTTTGCGATGGAGTCTCACTCTGTCACCCAGGCTGGAGTGTGGCAAGATCTTGGCTCACTGCAACCTCCACCTCCTAGGTTCAAGTGATTCTCTTGCCTCAGCCTTCTGACTAGCTGGGATTACAGGCACCTGCCATGCCTGGCTACTTTTTGTGTTTTTAGTAGAGATGGTTTTTTGTGTGTGTGTGTGTGAGACGGAGTTTCGCTCTTGCTACCCAGGCTGGAGTGCAATGGCGTGATCTTGGCTCAATGCAACCTCCGCCTCCTGGGTTCAGGCAATTCTCCTGCCTCAGACTCCTGAGTAGCTGGGATTACAGACATATGCCACCATGCCCAGCTAATTTTTTGTATTTTTTTAGTAGAGACGGGGTTTCGCCATGTTGACCAGGATGCTCTCAATCTCTTGACCTCGTGATCCACCTGCCTCGGCCTCCCAAAGTGCTGAGATTACAGCCTTGAGCCACCGCGCCTGGCCAGAGATGGGGTTTTACTATGTTGGCCAGGCTGGACTTGAACTCCTGACTTCAGGTGATCCACCTGCCTTGGCCTCCCAAAGTGCTGGGATTGCAGGTGTGAGCCATCGTGGCTGGGTAAGACACTTCTTCAGTAAAAAAAATATATATATAATTTTAGTTTTCCTTAGTTTAGTAATTAGCTGTTTTCAATAAAATAATCACAAAATAATGCAAACCCTTGGTTTTCATTAATTTTTTTGTTCCTTATGTTTAAAGTGAATTGTGCCATTTTCTTTATATGTGAATTAAGGCTATATCATTACTTGATATTATAATCAATATAATAGTATTCACATATTTTTGTTATAGATAACTTCAGTCTAATAGTTATATAATAAATAATATAATACATTTTTCATTTACTATATAATATTTAACTCATCTATTGCTTTGTGCCAAGTGTGTAATAGTTTCCCCTGAGGTGACCAGGATTCTTGTGACGGTAGAATTCAATAGAGATTCCACAGGCACTTGATTGCCGTTTGTTCTCATTGGAAATAGGCTATATAAAGAGTAAAACTGATCAAATCTCCTACTATTGTTATTACTGAAACAGAACATCTCTGATACCGGATGCATTGGTTTTTCACATCAAGAAATTCCCGAGTTTTCTGCAGATACCAACTGAGTGTCCTACGATTTAATTCAGTCTGACACTGACTACCCAGAGTTAATGCAGACACCACAGGTTAAGGGCTCAGTCCCACAAGACTGCCCCCAAGTTCAAATAAAAGTCACAGGTAGTGGGTACTCAGGTTACCTGCACTTTTGTCCAACTTGGCTACAAATTGCGGGTTCCCATGACTCCCTCCTTAGGTTTGGTAATTTGTTATAACAGCTCACAGCACACAGGGAAACACTTTACTCATTATTTCCAGTTTGTTGTAAAGAATATTATAAAGTACACAAATGAACAGCCAGATGCAAAGGCATGTAAGGTGAGGTCTGCAAGTGTCCAGAGTGCAGGAGCTTCTGTCCTGTGGTGTCAGATGTGAGCCACCATCCCAACATGTGGATACATTCACCAGCTGGAAGCTCTCTGAATCCTATTGTTAATGGTTTGATTTCTGGAGGTGCTGTTACATAGGTATGGTTGATTTAATCATTGGCCATTGGAGATTGACTCAATCCTCAGTCCTGCTCCTCTCGATGGAGGTGTGGTGGATCTGAAAGTTTAGATCCTCTAATTACATGGTTGGTTTCTCTGGCAAAGAGCTCCCATTCTGAAGCTACCTAGGCAGGCTCCTGCCCTCACCAAGAGTCACCTCATTAGCATAAACTCAGGTTTGGTTGAAAGGGCCTTATGAATAGCAAATTATGTTCATCTCACCTCATTATCTAGGAAATGGCTAGGGTTTTATAAGCTCTGCGCCAGAAACCAGGGATGAAAATCAATGTATGTATTTGTTTATATATCATAATTCACAGTTAATTATTTTACACTCACTATTTAATTGAACACCTATTATGTTCAAGTCACTGAAAATGCTACCAAAGTGCATATTAAATTGGTTTGTAATCTAGTTAGGGATATGCTGTTTCCACACAAATATCTGAAATATAGTTGATAGATCAAATACATGGAAAGTAATGCAGTTAAAGTAGACAAAGAAAATGAATTCTTGCCGGGCATGGTGGCTCACGCCTATAATCCCAGCACTTTGGGAGGCCAAAGTGAGCAGATCACTTGAGGTTAAGAGTTTGAGATCAGCCTGGCCAACATGGTGAAACCCTGTCTCTATTAAAAATACAAAAATTAGCCAGGCGTGGTGACACATGCCTGTAATCTCAGCTACTTGGGAGGTTGAGGCAGGAGAATTGCTTGAATCCTGGAGATAGAGGTTGCAGTGAGCCAAGATCATGCCACTGCAGTCCAGCCTGGGGGACAGAGCAAGACTGCTTCTCAAAAAAAAAAAAAAAAAAAAAAAAAAGTGAATTCTCCTCTCTGCTAGGGGAGCATTACATTTTTTGTAATTTTAGAATTTCATTTCTGGTCACAGCTGTCTAAGTGGGCTATAATTTTGCTTCATAAAGTCTTAATGATTTTGTTTATTCTTACCTTAAAGGTTTCATGTGTTAACATTTATCCTAATGGAATTAACATAAAACATGGTTTTGTTGCCAGCCTTTAGATTCAGTATTAGACACAGAACATTTTGTAAGGATCCTTGATAAGGCTCTTGCTTTCTTGTCTTATCACAGTAGTAGAATTAGAAACTCTGTGACAAATATCCAACCCCTCCACCATTTTGATAATCTCTTTTTGGACTAGTTACATGGTAGGTGATGGATAAATGATTACTGAATAAATGAATGTAAGCCTGAATGGATAGTTCTCACTTCCTATCTGCTTATCTGTCTAGATCTGTAAGTCTATTTCTGTTGGACTGTATGTGAATTTTCTTAAAATAGAATTATTGTATATTGCACTGAGTCTAATGGTTACCTCCCTGAGATTGTCCATGAACTAAACTCAGTAGTGACTAGCTTAAAACACACACACACACACACACACACACACACACCACCTACCAATATTTTATGACTTAAACATATATGTATGTGTGTATATATATGTGTATATATATAAACTCATATAAAAGCTGATCTACTGAAAGGTGGTGGGCTATGGTGGTGGTAGTGATTTATAGATGAAATCACTCCCACAACATTGGCATCTTGGCAGTAGCTCATTCCTCAGCTTCCCTGAACTAGGCAGGGAACTCCAGTTACTTCCCATATATCTGATACATTTAGGCTGCAACAAATTCAAGTGCTTTTCTTGCTTATTTTTTTCCTTCTTTTAGAACAGAAGAAACCACAAAAAAAAATATTTTGTGAGAAAACAACAGTTCCTTACTCTGTACCACCTGCTTAAATGCAAACCAAAGGCACCCAAATGATGCAACCCATGAGTGTGGAAGAGGCTGGCGGATGGGTTGTCACGTCTGGCTGATCTGATGTCAGAGCAGATCATGTGGTGCTCTGTGGGCAGCTGGGACTGGCCCGCCGAAAGCACATGGATTACAGTCTGAGGCTGTAATGGGAAAGTCGGTTCCTGGGCTGCTGTCTCATAGACATCAGCTTGCAGGGAAGCTGGGGGCTCTCCGACTTGCCCTGCTTCAGGGCCCCTCCTGCTGCGTGACTCACAGGCACATTGCAGAGAGAAGCTGCCGCTCCCAGTAAGTGCTTAAAGAAGGCTTTTATTCAGAGCATTTTGGAAGCGGGGAGGAAGTGTTTTTGTTGATAGGGGGTGCTGGAAGCCTTTGTAAAACCCCCTCCTTGGATCTGGGCTGGGCAGCGGCGCTTTCTATGCCATCCTGGAGTTCAAAGGCAGCACTGATGTGTAAATATTCCCAAGCCGTGATTTTGGTTTGTTCTCCATGTGATGTATTTTTCTGCTTTGCATTTTTCTATTTCTGTAATCATAGGGTAGATTTTTAAGATCTGGTTAAAGTGAATTGATTTTAGATTTCCAGCCCCAGAGTGGACTTGGTTTTCTCTGTATGATAAGCAGAGAGAGGGGCAAGAGGGTGGTGGCTCTTTTGGTCAGAATCATTGCTTGTGTTAAGACACTGGCTGTGTCTGAGCTGGAGAAAGTGGGTGCCACCCCTTCTCTGCATTGGGTGAGTAGGTGGTGTGAGAGAAAGCGGGGGTGAACCAGCAGTGAAGAGATTTGACTAGTTTTTGGTAAACAGCAGAGCTGTTAGTCTATTGCCTTTTTTTATGGTCAAAATTTATATTAGAGAGTGTCAGCTGGCAGAACAGGTGCTGGCAGTGGAAGAACGATGGAGTTCTTTCTCCCTTTCCCAGCTAGTCAATTGTCTTTCCTGCATCAAGAGCCCAATTAAGGAGTGGAGAGAAATGTGATAGATACAGATTCCTGAGTACTGTGTTTTGTTTTTGTTTGGTTGGTTTTTATTTTTTTATTCTTAACAAGCACCACATTCCCACAGTCATGAATCAGGAATGATTCTCAGCTCGACAGTGTCTTAGGTGTGGCCTTTTTGGAGAGCAAGGGAATAAATTCAATAACATCTTTTTGTTCCTTCTGGGCATATAACATTAAGTTTGTTTTAGAAACTGAAAATAAATGTGTGTGGTTGGAAGGAAAAATAAAGGGGAATTTATAAGAATGTATTGTTTATTTGCCCTGACATTTTTCTGTGAACACTTGATAGAGTTCTAGGTCAAGGTGTATGGTGTCCCTTTGGGGGATAATAGGCAAATAATTAGGCTATGTCTTTAGGCATTGGAAAATCTTTATTTTTTTTAAGGAATAGACCCTAGTCTTTTCTGTGAATTTCTGCACAAACCATACACTTTGGGGCCAAAGACTGATTCCAGAAATACTTAAGCATTGAAGAAACTTTTGGGTGAGAAAGATGATGGCATGAATGCAAAGAAAATATGCTTAGATGAGGTTTGTCCTATTTTTTTAGCCGTTTGCAGTAGATGGTTTAAGTCAGAGAACACCAAACAACAGAAGAGAGCATGCCCCACCCATAATGTTGTGAACACAGATGATTCCCCTCCCATTCTCTTCCACTGAACTGCATAAACTCTAGCGCAGAGACAGTTCTAATTCATCTTTTGAGCCCTGTATGTTACAGGTACAAGCCATATAAAATGAAGACGCAGAAAAATGGAAGATCCTCCAACCCCACCCTGCTTTCTCCTCCTTCCATATTGTTAAATGAAGCTGGATTTATCCTGGAAAGGGTCTCCGTCACTGCTCGTAATTTTGTTAGCCATTTCATGTAGGTTGAGCCCAGTGAGAGGAATTCAGAGATTCTCTTCTTGACCCAGCCCTCCCTCTCTGCCTAGACCACACCCCCTTTTTTGGCCACATGCCGAAAATTCTCTCTGAACGGCAGTGTGCTAAAATGATGCCCATTCTTGGGCACATGGATTCCTCGGTTACAAAACTGAAGCACCCTCATTTCTCTGCAGACACATATCTGTGAAGATACCCATTTGTGGGGGTTTTTAGAATTCCTTTTCTTTAAAAACGAACACAGTAATATGAAAAGAAATGGAAGAAAGTGATCCATTTTTCTATCTCACACAAGTCTATTTAATGCCCTGTATTCTCTTTCTGTCTTAATCATAACATTAGGCTGACTATGTTTAATGAAGAGAGGCTATCCACAATTCTCCAGATTTCTGCTTTTCAGGGAAATACCTATAGTTACAGACTTAGAGCAGGATCAGACCCTATTAGCACTGATAGTTCAAGCTGTATTTCACAGAGAGGAAAGCTGGCTAGAGTTATACATCTGATGAGTGACAGAGTTGGGACCAGAACCCAAATCACCTGACTCCCAGCCCAGTGCTCCTTCTGCAATCATGCAACCTAGGGAGAGAATATTTTCTTTAAAAATTAGGTGTTTTAAAAAAATTTCTGGTTCTTTTTTATTTTATTTATAATACTGTAGAATTATTAGCATAGTAAAATGACTGTAATTTCACTTTCTTTGCCTCTTTGCTGAAGAAGGTCTTGTAATAGATTGGAAAGTCTTTTTTTTTTTAATTAGAGGTAAGTTCTTGCTATGTTGTCTAAGCTGGACTCAACTCCTGGGCCAAGTAATCCTCCTGCCTTAGCCTTCCAAGTAGCTAGGATAACAGGCATGAGCCACTGTGCCCAGCTTTGCCTTTGTTTTTCTGTTTGTTTTTTTAGTTAGAGTCTCTCTTTGTTGTCCAGGTTGGAGTGCAGGGGCATGATCATAGCTCATGTAACCTTAAACTGGGGCTTAAACAATCCTTCAGCCTTGGACTTCTGAGTGGCTGGGGCTATAGGCGCATGCTGCTGTACGGGGATAATTAAAAAAATTTTTCGTAGAGATGAAGTCTTGCTATGTAGTCAGGGACAGTCTGAAACTCCTGGGCTCAAGTGATCCTACTGTGTTAGATTCCCCAGTAGCTGAGATTACAGGCATGCACCGTCATGTCTAGTTCAGATTGGAAAATCTTTACAAAGAAAATTAAGTTCTGTTTTCTTAGGAAAGTAGCATGTTTATATTCTTTGTGGGTCATGTGATGAGATTTCAAATACCTGATCGTTACAGTTTTCTAATCTTCGCTTTCTGAGAATGTAGACCACCCTACCTGGTGTTTTTTTTTTGAGACTGGGTCTCATTCTATCACCCAGGCTGGAGTGCAGTGGTGTGATGACAGCTCATGTAAATTGAACTCTTGAACTCAAGTGATCCCCTTACCTCAGACTCTCAAGTAGCTGGGCTTATAGGGAGCACCACTATGCTGTCTTCTACACTAATTAATAAGGGGGATTGTTGTTCAGTTATGACAAATCACATACCATGAGAACATTTAGAAGCTTCATTCTATTTGGGTGGTTTTCGGAGTCATATAATTTTTTTTTTTTCTTTGAGACAGGGTCTGTTTGTCACCCAGGCTGGAGTGCATTGGTGTGATCTTGGCTCAATGCCACCTTCACCTCCTGGGCTCAAGCCATCCTCCTACCTCAGCCCTCCAAGTACCTAGGACTACAGGTGCAGACCACCACACCCAGCTAACTTTTATATTTGTTGTAGACACAGGGTTTCACCATGTTACACAGGCTGGTCTTGAACTCCTGAGCTCAAATGATCCACCCATCTCAGCCTCCCAAAGTGCTGGGATTACAGACATGAGCCACTGTGCCTGACTAATGTTCTTTCTTTATACAGGCCTATTTATGGTGACATATTTAAAAACCATTTAAGGCCAGGTGCCATGGCTCATGCCTATAATCCCAGCACTTTGGGAGACTGAGGCGGGCAGATCACATGAGGTTGGGAGTTCAAGACCAGCCTGACCAACATGGAGAAACCCTGTCTCTACTAAAAAATGTAAAATTAGCTGGGTGTGTGGTGCATGCCTGTAATCCCAGCTACTTGTGAGGCTGAGGCAGGAGAATCATTTGAATGTGGGAGGCGGAGGCTGCAGTGAGCCAAGATCCCACCATTGCACTCCAACCTGGGCAACAAGAGTGAAACTCTGTCTCAAAAAAAACCCCAAAAAACCAACAAAACAAAACAAAAAACAAAACCATTTAAGGCTGGTTGTGGTAGGTAGCTCATGACTGTAAATCCCAGCACTTTGGGACACTGAGGCGAACAAGTCACTTGAGGTCAGGAGTTTAAGACCAGCCTGGCCAACATGACAAAACCCTGTCTCTAATAAAATTGCAAAAATTAGCTGGTCATGGTGGCATGCGCTTGTGGTCCCAGCTACTTGGAGGGCTTTGGTAGGAGGATAGCTTGAACCAGGGAAGCAGAGGTTGGAGTGAGCTGAGAATGCACCCTGCACTCTGGCCTGGGTGACAGAGTGTGACCCTGTTTCAAAGAAACTCCCCCCAAAAAACCAAACCAAACCAAACAAAAAACATTTAAAAGATGTTTAATTCAAAATAGAATTTCAGATTAATTTTTTCTCTCTTGAGATCAATGCTAGACCCACAAGAGATTTTCAAAAAATACTTGTTCATTGAATGATAGAACAAATATATAGAACATTGCAATTCTTGCTTATGAGAATAATGAGATTTAAAAGGTAATTCAACATTATGCTTTTCCATAATGTTATTAGAATGCCCATCTGTTAATTATTCAATCTTATTTTGGTAAGGATAAGACTCCCATGTATTTGCTTAACATAATGCAGATATAAATAAATGTCATAGATAATTCATCCATATTGATGCCATTTGTATAAGCAATAAGCACAAAATTAAATTGGGTGTTGCTTAATTATAATATTTGGAAATCTCAAAGTGAATAAAGAGAGCCTCTGATTATATCCTGGATATGCAGTAATCAGTTTCTACTGGTTGAGTGAGGGTATCTTTTCATGGTAGACATTAAACTCCAGTGACATGTTGGGAGAAATTAGTTCTGGTAGCTTTGAGTGGTTTCAAAAAGAATAATTGGAACACTGTTCTAAACAGCCCGCACTTTCTAGCTCAGAAACAAATGACTGCATGTGTGACATTTCTAAATGGTGACATCTTCAAGGAACCCTCTAAATGGTTACTTATTTTAAGCTTCAGGTTATGGAGGAAAGAAAAAATTGGGCAGGGGATATTAGTTGTTAATGGTCCTAATATGAACAGACAGAAACTCCAAATAAAGATATCATTTATTTAAAAAAGATGTAACTAAGAGGAAATAAAAAAAAAATGCAAAGTTCAGTACAGTGAATAGCTGCTGTACTCATTGTAAATTTCACTCTTTGAGGTCTTGGTGCCTTTAACCAATTCCATTAAGGCAGAAAGCACAAGCAAACATCTCTTGTTGTAAACAAAGCAACAAATTTCAGTTAATGCTAATGCGTTCACAGCCAGAGCCAAAAGTTTTTCAGGGTTATTATGACACACTGGGCTCTCAGCCCATCCATCTAAATGTCCAAAGTAGACTAAAGTTATGGATCAGCCCATTGTATATACCATCCTACATGAGAGCCAGATGCTACTGTTTACTGTGCTAGTGACTTAGCCAGATTCAATGTGAAATCTGAGATTACTGTTTGGGGTCCATGGAAGTTATAGATGAATTTTTCTGATCATGGATTTAGGCTTCTATACTTCAGTCTGTTTTGATTAATGCCCATTTTTTTTAAGTACAATCTTTTAAACCTAATTTATACCCTAAACTTTATGTGGAGAGTTTCCTTGTAAAAATTGTGTATTGTCTTTGCACCTTGGATGTGTTGTAGGTTTTCAGCATCTCTATCTCTCTTTCTCTCTCATCTCCCTCTCTCTATGTGTATATATATGTATATAGATATATAGATTTATTCTCTCTCTCTAGAAAATCTCTAAACAAAAAATCAAAACATTATATATATATATATATATATATATATATATATATATATATAGAGAGAGAGAGAGAGAGAGAGAGAGAGAGAGAGAGAGAGAGAGAGATAGGGTCTTGTTCTGTTACCCAGGCTGGAGTGCAGTGGTGTGATCATAGCTCACTGTACTCTCGAACTCCTGGCCTCAAGTGATCCTCTTGCCCCAGCCTCCTGGGTAACTAAGATTACAAGACTATAGGAGAGTGACAGGACTACAACCATGACCAGTTGATTTTTTGTTTTATTTTTGTGGAGACAGGGTGTTGCTATGTTGCCCAGGCTGGTTTTGAACTCCTGGCTTCAAGCAATCCTTTAGCCTTAGCTTCCCAAAGTGCTGGGATTACAGGTGTGAGCCATTGTACTCTATCTTTAGCCCTTTTTTTTTTTCTTTTTGAGATGAAGTCTTGCTCTGTTGCCCAGGCTGGAGTGCAGTGGCATGGTCTCAGATCACTGCAACCTCTGCCTCCTGGGTTCAAGCCATTATCCTGCCTCAGCCTCCCAGGTAGCTGGGACTACAGGCATGCGCCACCACACCCGGCTAGTTTTTGTAGATTTAGTAGTGATGGGATTTCACCAGGCTGGCCAGGCTGGTCTCAAACTCCTGACCTCAAGTGATCAGCCCATCTTGGCCTGCCAAGGTGCTGGGATTATACGTGTGAGCCATTGCACCCCACCTTTAGCATGTTTTTATTCTTTGTTTTGAGCATGGAAAAGAAGCCATGGAATTCTATTGCACAGCAACCACACTAGAAAATGTAATTATAATGCAGATTTTAAGAGGATTTGGTAAAAAACTGTTTCTGTACATATTGATTTAGAAAAAGACTATCTACTTTCCTCAGTTGGAAAGAAAATTTCATCCTTTAAGACCCAGTATTATCGGATTTTGTTGACATAGTTAGATCCCTTATCCCTTAACCCTATTGATATGGTTTATGTCCTTTTCATCTGATTAAACTGGTTTTTGAGGAAGTATTACAAGTAATGATAATACTATCAACAAGACTACTAATACTACAATAGCAACTGTTGTAGGGGAGGAAAGATTTCTTTTCCTCATCCATTGCTAAGTTCATGGCTGAGTCACCAATAACTAAAGACAGATTAACAAGAGAAAAGCATAAACCAAATTTATTTAATTAATATGTTTATATAACCTACGAGCCTTCAGAAATGAAGACCCAAAGAAACAGGTAAATTTGTACATTTTTGTGCTTAGGTTTGATGAAGGGCAGACAGTGGTGGAAAAGTATGATTGGACAAAGGAGGTATGATCTGATGTTAATAAACTGGGGGGCTTAGCTAGACCTGTGTGTTCAAATTTGTCTCTGTCCCTGTGCCTGTGGAGTCAAGCACATTCCTTTCCTCCAGATATAGGGTGGGCACCTTTCCATGAGAGCCTTATGACTTATTTTACAGGAAGGTCACAAAATTGTTTTTGGCTTACTTCAGGGGAGGAGGGCAAGAAAAGATCAGCAAGTAACTTTTCTGCTTCGACTACTTCCTCAAATGCCAAAGTGCCATATTTTGGGGTAGCATGTTCTAACACCATCACTACCAAACACTGAGCGCTTTCCATCTTCAGGACCCTGTTCTAATACTTCATTTATTTATGGACATTTCATAGATGGTAAGAAGAACTTGCCCCAAATGTGTGACTTGTCATTTGAGAATCCAGTCAGTCCAGACTTTCTAAGTCCCTATCTCATCACCTGTTCTTACTGTTTTGACTATAAATTTCTATAATATTGTGTGGTCTGTTTTGCTTCAGACTTCAAAACCACTTGTGACTGTACTAAACACAGTGACAGTGGTCTCACTGCAACCTGAAAAGGCAGTTGTCTCTGGAAGGTCAGTAAGTAACACTGTCCGGCAGTAACTTTTGGAGAAACTTCATGTGCAGCTATTTGTCTTCCATTTGTGAAACCACATCTGACAAACCTGTTATTGGCACTCCAATTCAAATCAAATTGCCCAGCTGGGCCTGTCCTTTCACAACCAGCTGGGATTCCACAGGTAGTTAAAGTTAAGCAACTAGTAGTTCAGCAGCCTTCAGGAGGCAATGGAAAACAAGTGGGCTGAGCATGGTGGCTCACGGCTGCAATCTCAGCACTTTGGAGGCCCAGGTGGGCGGATTACCTGAGGTCAGGAATTCGAGACCAGCCTGGCTAACGTGGGGAAACCCCCATTTCTACTAAAAATAAAAATTAGCTGGGCGTGGTGGTACACGCCTGTAATTCTAGCTACTAGAGAGGCAGGAGAATCACATGAACCTGAGAGGTGGAGGTTGCAGTGAGCCAAGATTGTGACATTGCACACCAGCTTGGGCAACAAGAGCAAAACACCATCTCAAAAAAAAAAAAAAAAGAAAAAGAAAGAAAAACAAGTGACCACACTTTCACATTCCCCAGCACTGACCATTCAGAAATTTGAACAGAAGAGGGATGCCAGTGAACACCATAATACCTACCAGTCAATTTCTTTCAGCTTCCATTCTAAAGCAAATTATTCTGGAAATAAAATTCTGTCACTTCAAGCATCTCCTACTCAGGAAAAATAAAATAAAGACAATGGAACCACAAGCTTCAGAGATGAAGATGACATCAATGATGTGACTACTATGGCAGGGGTCAACCTTAATGAAGAAAATGCCTGAATCTTAGCAACAAGCTCTGAACTGGTTGGCACATGCATTCAGTCATATAAAGATGAACCACTTCTTTTTATTGGAGATCTACAAAAGAGGATTTTAGACATTGGTAAAAAGCATGACATCACAGAGCTTGACTCTGATGCTGTGAGCTTGATCTCCCATATAACACAGGAACAATTACGAGGCCTTCTAGAAAAACTGAGTGCAATTGCTCAACATCAAATGACTACTTACAAGGCAAGTGAAAATTACATCCTGTGTAGTGATACCAGGTCACAGCTCAAATTTCTTGAAAAGCTGGATCAATTGGAAAAGCAGAGAAAGGATTTAGAAGAAAGAAAAATGTTTCTTAAGGCAGCCAAGAGTTCTTCTAATAAAGAAGATCCAGAACAGCTGAAATTAAAGCATAAAGCCAAAGAGTTACAACTGGAACTTGCACGGATACAGCATAGAGATGCTAGTCTCACAGCTCTTGCCGCTATTGGACCAAGGAAGAAAAGACCACTAGAATCTGAAAGTGAGGGCTTAAAAGACAACCTTCTTGCTTCTGGGACATGCAGCCTGACAGCCACCAAACAGTTGCTTTGTCCAAGAACCATGAAAATCTGCCTCAGAGACTTGATATTTTGTATGGAACAGGAACAGGAGATGAAGTATTCTTGAGCTCTATACCTGACCCTTCTGAAGTGGCCACTCTACTCTCCTTTCAGATCCTTGCTATTTACCACCAAAGAAGACACAAAAAGCATTGTTGCACTGTCCTAAAATTTCAGTTTCTGGAAAATAGTCACTAATATGAAAGAGCAAATACATGGAAAAACATTTCATGCTTATGGATAGGAAAAATCAATATTGTTAAAATGGCCATACTGCCCAAATCAATTTACAGATTCAATACTATTCCTAAGTGTCAACAATATTTTTTATAGAACCAAAAAAAGCTATTCTAAAATTTACAAGGAATAAAAAAAGCCCAAATAAACAAAGCAATCCTAAGCAAAAAGAGCAAAGCTGGGGGCATCACATCTGTCCAGTGCTGAGAGTAGAGTGTTGAAGTCTTCAACTATTACTGGATTAGAGTCTATTTCTCCCTTTATATCCAGGTGCTCCAGTGTTGGGTACATATATATTTACAATTACATTGATTATATCCTTAGGCCTAGTGTAGTGGCTGACGCCTATAATGCCAGCACTTTGGGAGGTCAAAGCAGAAGGATTGCCTTGAGAACAGGAGTTTGAGACTAGACTGGGCCACACAGTATGACCCCATCTCTTAAAAAAAAAAAAATGAAAGAAAGAAAGAAAGACCAAAGGACATGGAGGCACACTTCTCAAAAGAAGACATAGATGTGGCCAACAGGCATATGAAAAAAATTCTCAAAACTCATCATTAGAGAAATACAAATCAAAACCACAATGAGATACCATCTCATAATAGTTAGAAAGGCTGTTATTAAAAAGTCAAAAAATAACAGATGCTGGTGAGGTTGCAGAGAAAAGGGAACACTTTTACACTGCTGGTGGGAATGTAAACTAGGTCAGCCACTATGGAAAACAGTTTGAAGATTTCTCAGAGAACTTAAAACAGAGCTCCCCTTTGATATAGCAATCTCAGTACTGATTATATAACCAAAGAAACATAAATTGTTCTACCATAAAGTCACATACACACGTATGTTCATTGCAGTACTATTCACAATAGCAAAGGCATGGAATCTACCTAACTGCCCATCAACAGTGGACTGGGTAAATAAAATGTGGTTTATACACAACATGGAATACTATGCAGTCATGAAAATAATGAGATAATGTTCTTTGCAGCGATGTGGATGGAGCTGGAGGCTTGTCCTAAGTGAATTAACACAGTAACAGGAAACCAAATACCAGATGTTCTAATTTATAGGTGGAAGCTTAACATGGAGTACAAATACACATGGATGCAAAGAAGGAAATAGTAGACACTGGGGCCTACTTAAAGGTGGAGTGTAAAAGGAGAGTGAAGATTGATACTTATTGATTACTATGCTTATTACCTGGGTGACAAAATAATCTACACACTGAACCCCTGTAACATGCAATTTTTTTTGGAGACAGTCTCATTCTGTCACCCAGGCTAGAGTACAGTGCTACAATCTCAGGTGGCTGCCTCCCAGGTTCAAGCAATTCTCCTGCCTCAGCCTCCCGAGTAGCTAGGACTACAGGCGTGAACCAACAATGCCAGGCTAATTCTTGTATTTTCAGTAGAGACAGGGTTTCGCCATGTTGACCAGACTTGTCTCGAACTCCTGGCTTTAAGTGATCTGCCTGCCTCAGCCTCCCAAAGTGCTGTGATTACAGGCATGAGCCGCAGCACCACAGTTTACTTATATACCAAACCTGCACATGTACTTCTGAACCTAAAATAAAAGTTGGAAGAAAAAAGTAGATTTTGCATCATTTTACAGTCACAAATTTATTTTATTTTTCCCAGGAAAGATTATTGTTTCTTCATGTTATATACTCTATGCTTACTAAAACTTTGTTGATATGGATAAAAGGAGAGTCATTCCAATTGTTATTCATGGAGTAGTACTGCAGAATTTTAAATACCTCATCCTGATATTGTATGATATTCAATTTCAGAATAAACTAAGTCCTGTAAGAACATTTGGCCCAGATGTTACTAAAAATAATTGTTGCTCTAAAATTTCACACAGAGAATAGCATTCCATGGTCTTCTGCTGTTATGCACTGTTGCTTCATTTTTCCATTTCGGATTGAAAAGAAGAAATTCAAAAAAAATATTTTATTTTTTGAGACGCAGTTTTTGCTCTTCTTACCCAGGCTGGAATGCAATGGCGCGATCTTGGCTCACTACAACCTCTGTCTTCTGGGTTCAAGCAGTTCTCCTGCCTCAGCCTCCCGAGTAGCTGGGACTACAGGCGTGCGCCACCATGCCCAGCTAATTTTTGTATTTTTAGTAGAGGCGGGGTTTCACCATATTGACCAGGATGGTCTTGATCTCTTGACCTCGTGATCCACCCATCTCGGCCTCCCAAAGTGCTGGGATTATAGGCGTGAGCCACTGCGCCCGGCCAGAAAAATTATTTTAAAAGGATATATATATATTCTTGCTTCACAACCTCCAATATTCTGCTTCAGTTAAATCTAAATTGTTGTAAAGGGACAACTGTATACTTGTGTTTAAGCACTCATCAGTTTAAGTTATTTAGAATTTAAGTTGAAAGAGACAAATTCACATAAAGACAGCTAGCAGGTAGCATACTGTATGTTAGGATGTGGAGCTAGGACAAGTAGGTTGGAAGGACAGAAAGTGATCTGTAGCAACTGGATGGGAAGACTAGCTTCGTTTGGACATGGGACAGTTTGAAAGGTGGTCTTACTTTCAGTTCAATCCACAAGAGAAACAGAAAGAGGCTTAACTGTTCTGATAGTGAAGCAAATTCCCCAGAAGTTGTACTGAAGAAAGCCTTAGAATAAAGAATTATGTGAAGTTTTAAAACAGAGTTAGCCAAACATGAGGTTGCGGGTAAGGGGAGAAAATAACAGGCTGAAATGCCAATCTTTAGACCACAGTAGCTCTAAAATCTAGAGCACTAGAATATTGGATTGGACAGACAGCTGGCTAGAGATGTCTGATTTTAGAGATGTCAGGGCAATTTTGCAGGATAAATCTGATAGGTCAAAATTATAGTGGTTTAGGCAGTGACTACTCTCATTTACACTTAATGATTAGTTTTGAAGATACGTGATGCACTCAGGTGGCTGTATATTTTTTCTTTTAATTTATGAATGATTATGTTTTAAAATACATAATAGAGTGTCCGAAATTCAAAAGGTACAAAGGATAAATAAGTCTTTTTTCATCCCTGGTGCTCCAGTTCTCCTCCTCAGAGACAACTGCTATTTTTAATTCCATGTGTGTCTTCCAAGAATATTCTATGACTATATGTACAAATATATAACTTTTAAAACAAAAATTGTAACATATTACATATACTATTCTGTGCCTTTTTTTATTTAACGTCTTGAAGATTATTTGCTGTCAGTACATACAAAGTTGCCTTATGCTTTAAAGAAATGTTTTATTATGAAAAATGTACACAAAACTAGAATGCAAAATGGACCCCCAGGTATCCATTATCCAGTTCAATACTTATATAAATATTTTGACATTCTTACTATGCATTAGATGATATTAAAGAGTTATTAACTTTGTTAGGTGAGATAGTGGCTTGATGGTTATATTTAAAAAAATGTTCTTAGAGAAGCATGTTGAAATATTTATGACTGAAATGATAAGTTCCTTGATGTTTGAGATTTACTTTAAGATACACCAGAAGAAAAAAGTATGTGTGGAAGGAATAGCTTGAACCAAGATTGGCAAAATGTTGAAGCTAAGTGTATACAGATTTGTTATATAATTTTCTCTGCTATTGTGTATGTTAGAAAATTTCTATAATAAGAAATACATTTGCAAATCTGGTTCCATCTATAGCTTTCCCCTTTTTTGGAAGTATTTAAGAATGAATCCTAGATATTATGTAATTTTACCCATAAATACTTCTGTATGTATTTCTAATATTAAAAGGACTTAAAAAAACTACAAAGCCATTACCACATCTCAGAAAATTAACAATACTTGTTAGTATAATCCCATATCCAGTCCATTTTTCATTTGCTCTGATTTTCTCAAAAAATGTCTTTTTGCAGTTGCATTTTCTTTTAGAGTCAAATTAGGTCCACATATGGCATCTCTTAGGTCTTTCTTGATCTTTAATAATCCTTTTCCTTTAAAAAACAGACATTTATTTCTTTGAGAAACCGGCTTATCTGTTTGGTAGAATGCCACACCTTCTGGATTTGACTGGTTGTTTCCTCCAGGTGTGGTTCAACTTGTTCCTCTATCCATTGTATTTGAGTCTCAATTAGATTAGGGTTCAATATATTTACCAAGATTCCTTCATAGGGGGTGCTTGCTCTGCTCTTCCTGCTGTATCACCTCAGGAGGCCCATATGTCTCATGTTTCACTTTGAATGATGCTAAGATTTAGGAGAGGATTTGGCTGGTGTCAGCCTCATCTGCCATCAACATTTCACTTGATGTTTTTGGCATGCAGTCATTATTAATGATTGAGTCCATTATTCCATTAGGGATTACAAAATGATTTTTTAATTCTTGCATTCTATTTGTACTTGTTACTTGAAATTGTTCTACAAAGAAGTTTCCCTCATAACTATTTGATAAGCCTAAGTATACAGTTGCCCTATTCCTTTTAACAACCACAGAGCATTTTATTGTACTATAATTTAATTGATCATCTATTACTTAAAGTATTTGCTTTTTTGGTTTGTTTACATTTTTAATTATATTTTCTCTTATATATTTATAATGAATAATAAACTATATAACTTTATAGTTATATTTTAATGGAAAAATAATTATCAGACTTTTTCACTCTGTGTGTATGAATTTCATATAGATATAAGAGGCCAGATCTGTATTTTAATTCTTGGTTAATTACTTGTTTATTACATGATAATGGGCAAATTATTCCTCCTTTTTTCTTTCCTTTAATTTATTCTTTCTAAGCTTCATTTTCTTAATTGATATACAGAGAATAATATCCAATTTCTGGAGTGTTTTAAGAATTAAATAAAAAAATATCAAAATGCTTGGTAAAGTGCCTCACATAGATTAAGTGCTCAATAAAATAAACTTTCTGCCAAAATTTGAGGAATACATGAAATAGCACAAATTCTATTGGATAGGGCTTAGCAAACAGATGTTCAATAAATAGTGCCACTTTTCTCCATTTCTTAATTTTTCTCCAATCTGAGCAGTAATGACGATTCCTTTTTTTTCCTAGGCTGTTTTCAGGAGTAATAAATAAATAAACAGGGTCCCTGAGATTTTTGCTGTGAAAGGTCATTCTTTTGTTGGCCTTTATGGAGACATATCTGGAATTGCTGGGGTCACAGCTTTCTATCCTGGGAGGCTTATACAGTTTAGTTTTGTGTCCCCACCCAAATCTCATCTGGAATTGTAATCCTCACGTGTTGAAGCAGGGACCTGATGGGAGGTAATTGGATAATGGGGACAGTTTCCCCATGCTGTTCTCATGATAATGAGTGACTTCTCATGAGAGCTGATGGTTTTAAAGTATGGCATTTCCTTGCTCTCTCTCCGTCCTGCCACTTTGTGAAGAAAGTGTCTTGCTTCCCCTTCTGCCATAATTGTAAGTTTCCTGAGGCTTCCCCAGCCATACAGAACTATGAGTCAATTAAACCTCTTTTATTTATAAATTACCCAGTCTCAGGTAACATCTTTATAGAAGTGTGAGAATGGGCTAATACAGAGAATTGATACCAAGGCAGTGGGGCACTGCTATAATGATAACCTAAAAATGTGGAAGTGACTTTGGAACTGGGTAACAGGCAGAGTTTGAAAGAATTTAGAGGGCTCAGAAGAAGACAGGCAGAGAGGGAAGTTTGGAACTTCCTAGAGATGTGTTGAATGATTTTGGCCAAAATGCTGATAGTGATATGGACAAGAAGTCAGGCTGAGGTGATCTCGTATGAAGATGAGGAACATATTGGGAACTGGAGTAAAGGTCCCTCTTGCCATCCTTTAGCAAAGAGACTGGTGGCATCTTGTCCCTGCACTAAAGAGCTGTGAAACTTTGAACTTGAGAGAGATGATTTAGGGTATCCGGCAGAAGAAATTTCTAAGCAGCAAAGCATTCAAGAGGTGACCTGTTTTTTTCCTGAAAGTGCACAGTTATATGTGCTCACAAAGAGATGATTTGAAATTGGAACTTAGGTTTAAAGGGGAAACATAGCATAAAAGTTTGGAAAATTTGTTGCCTGACCATATGGTAGAAAAGGAAAACCAATTTTTGGGGGAGAAATTCAAGCTAGATGCATAAATTTGCATAAGTAATGAGGAGCCAAATGTTAATCACCAAGACAATAGGAAAAATGTCTTCAAGACATTTCAGAGACCTTTGAGGCAGCCCCTCCCATCACAGGTCCAGAGGCCTAGGAGGATAAAATGGTTTCATGGGCTAGGTCCAAGGCTGCTCTGCTCTGTGCAGCCTTTGTTTTGGCCAGTTTATCGCATTTGGAATGGGAACATTTACCTAATGCCTGTACCTTATTGTATCTTGGAAGTAACTAACTTGCTTTTGATTTTATAAGCTCTTAGGTGGAAGGGTCTTGCCTTGTTTCAGATGAGACTTTGGACTTGGACTTTTGAGTTAATGCTGGGATGAGTTAAGACTTTGAGGGACTGTTGGGAAGGCACGATTGGTTTTAAAATGTGAAAATGACATGAGATTTGGGAGAAGCCGGGGTGGAATAATATGGTTTGGCTCTGTGACCCCACCCAAATGTCATCTTGAATTGTAGGCCACACATGTTGAGGGAGGGGACTGGTGGGAGGTGGTTAGACCATGGGGGCAGTTTACCCTTGCTGTTCTTATGATGGTGACTGAGTTCTCATGAGACCTCATAAAGTGTGGCACTTCCTCATTCTCCTTCTCCTTCCCACCACCTCATGAAGAAAGTGCCTGCTTCCACTTCACTTTCTGCCATGATTGTAAGTTTCCCAAGGCCTCTGAAGCCATGCAGAACTGTGAGTCAATTAAACCTCTTTTATTTATAAATTATCCAGCCTTGGGTAGTATCTTTACAGCAGTGTGAAAACGGACTAATAGAGAGGCCTTGGTGCATACTGGGAAATGTCTGCTTTTCAGGGAGTCCCAATCTGGAAAGGACCAGGTGGAATGTAAACGGCACTTCATTTAATTCTGATTTGTGAAACTAGGGTGAACGTTCCTCTCCTTCTCTGTCTTGGCCTTCCTACCTCACACATGGTTTTCAATTCATTTTTAGGATTAGAAAGTTACGCTAATGGGCCAGTCATAGTGGCTCACGCCTATAATCCCAGCACTTTGGGAGGCCAAGGTGGGTGGGTCACCTGAGGTCAGGAGTTCAGTACCAGCCTGGCCAACATGGTGAAACCATGGCTCTACTAAAAATACAAAATATTAGGTGGGCGTGGTGGCACATGCCTGTAATCCCAGCTACTCAGGAGGCTGAGGCAGGAGAATAGCTTAAACCTGGGAGGCAGAGGTTGTTGTGAGCCAAAACTGTGTCACTGCACTCCAGCCTGGGTGACAGAGAGAGACTCCATCCTCCACGTCAAAAAAAAAAGTTATCCTGATAAAACTCTAAATCTGTATTACTTCTAGTACTCTGTCTAAACTCAATGTGGGAATTAAAATTAAATAGAATTATGAACAATTATTGTTTTCATGAAACAGTAATTTAGAATGAATAGCACTTGCTTTACTGTTGATATGCTAAGTTATCTTTTCTAGTAATTCACAAGAATTACTGTTTCTTCTGTACCTTTGATATTTCAGTTTCCCATAGGTTCTTCATCTTGGTAACATCTTAGGCCTTAGCGTTAGTCTTCAACTTTCCCCTACCAAAAATGGCCATTTTTTTCTCTTTCCTCTGTGGACTTCTCTTCTGTTCCTTTCTCTCCTCCCATAATCTTTCCCTTCTCAGAAGCACCATCTGTCCATGAAGACATTTTGCACCCCTCGTTTGGTAACACTTTGTCCACGTGATGGATAAAGCTAGCCTTTCTCAGCATTACCTCATTCCTTTTTCCTGTGTTTCTAGGTAATAGCTGACACACACTGTACTTTCATTCACAGGTCCCAGTTTTAAAATATACAGAAGGCAGAAAGGTTAAGTGATTTGAAAATATGTGCTGAAGATAATATAGAGTCAGCACGGCAGACTAGAAAAGAACAATTGGCTCTCTGATGCTCAGGATCAGGCTTTTTTTTTCCCCCCAATGAAATCTGCTGAAGGAGCATACACATATTTTAGTGACAGCCTGGAAAACAAGAGACATTTTTGGTCATTCTAGTGCATTCCTTCTGTCTATTTTGATGTACAGTTATTATGAATATGTGCTGAGTCTTTAAAGTGTAGATGATGCCAAATATTTTTACAAATTTGAATGGTTTTCCTAATGTATTAAGGTGTGGTTTGGATAAGATGAATGCTATTCTGTGTATTAATTCAGATTTGGAGCATTGAAAACTGTCACAAAATGGCACTGCTTTTCAAATAAAAGGTGAAGTGTGAAGTGAAGGAAGAACATCAAAGAACAAGGAAGCGGCTTATCTTTTCAATTGTTTTACAGACAATCCATGGCAAGCCAGTTCAGATTTCAATGACCAGCTTTAAGGCAATAATGATGCATGTCTGCTCTTCATCCTGGGTATAGAGATTTTTTGATTGAAGGATGACTTTAAAAAGAATTATAGGCCAGACGCAGTGGCTCACACCCGTAATCCCAGAACTTGGGAGGCTGAGGTGGGTGGATCACCTGAGGTCAAGAGTTCAAAACCAGCCTGGCCAATATGGTGAAACCCTGACTTTACTAAACATACAAAAATTAGCCTGGTGTGGTGGTGGGCACCTGTAATCCCAGCTACTCGGGAGGCTGAGACAGGAGAATCACTTGAACCAGGGAGGCAGAGGTTGCAGTGAGCCAAGATTGTACCACTGTACTCCAGCCTGGGCAACAAAGAGCTAAACTCTGTCTCGAAAGGAAAGAAAGAAAGAAAGAGAGAAAGAGAGAAAGAGAGAAAGAGAGAAAGAGAGAGAGAGAGAGAGAGAGAGAAAGAGAGAAAGAGAGAAAGAGAGAAAGAGAGAAAGAGAGAAAGAGAGAAAGAGAGAGAGAAAGAGAGAGAGAAAGAAAGAAAGAGAAAGAAAGAAAAGAAAGTAATTACATACAACAGTTGAAATTTTGCCTTGTACATTCCCTGTACTGCATTTCTCCTTCAAGGAAAACCTCTTAAAAATGCCTATTTGTAACCTTTCTTGGCCAGGTTTGCACTCTTCTGTATGTTGAGCTATGGCCTATTATTTTCACCCATGAGGGATAAATGTTTTCCTTCCTGTTGTCATTCATTTAATTGTAATTTATTAAGTAACTGCCACATTCTAGGTCTTGTGCTATTTGCTGGAGGTACAAAGATGAATAAGACATGGTCCTGGTTTGTGTCCTTCCTCTAAAAGCAGGCTTTAGATCAAACATCTCTGCTTGAATGAATAGGATTTCCCAGTGTGGTTTGTAGATCAACTGCATATTCAGCTACTGAATCAGAATCTTGGGATGGGCTTCGGAATCTGCATTTTCATCTGATGACTCTTCTGCACTGGCCTAGGACATGGTAGGAGTGAGGTGGTTAATAAGGAGATACAGTGATATGTGATACAGCGCATTCCTCAGAGAGAGCTTCCATTCGGCTTTAATATTTCTGGGAGTTTTCTCAGGCGGGGAACACTGCCTGGCTTGGAGTTTCCTTTGGAGGGGGCAGGCTGAAGTGCTACTGTAAATTCTGGAATGGTGCGAATTCTGTTCAGAAAATCAGTTCTGGATCAAGGGACAGATTCTGGGTTAGGTTGGGCGTGCTGGATGGATGGGGGGGATAAGGGCCAAGGGCTTATATACCCTGAGGGTCCATAATGTAGCCCCTGGGGTGTCCAAAGAGGAAAAATATAGCTGACAATTAATACCATTAGGATTCATGTAGCGAGGGAAGAAAGCAAAGGTAAAACAATGAGAATTAATACATGTACTATGTCTTAGATGCCTAGGTGCTATGCTAAGCACTTTACATAAATTGATTCACTCAATCCTAACAATAGTCCTATGAGGTGGGTCTAGTACTACCATCCTCATTTGACAGATAAGTTAACAGAGAAGTTAAGTAATTTGCTCAGGCATCCAGCAGAGGCCAGGATTCCAACCCAGGGAGTGTATGCAGAATGTGAGCTCATTCAGCTGCCTCTTTAGAAGCATCATCATTTAAAATGCAGAAAGTACAGCGAGGTTTAAACTTACACTTTCTACTGTTATAGTTGAGTATTCCTATCTTTCAGCTTTTCACCAAAATAATACCCTCCCTTCCCCATAGGCTACACAAAGAACACTTCTGGAAGTCCTGACAACCGCCCTCTTAAATGCCTTCAGGGCTGATTTCTGTTTTAGAGAAGAAATTACACTCTTCTTTCTGTCGTTACCTTGTAATCTAGATGCATATGAAAAGCCCCTTTTCAGCAGATCTGGTCCTTCTCTGCCTGAAGGGAAGACTGGATGCATTAGTTTTAGAGACAAAGCCACAACATCTTAGCCTTTAAGCAAGTGTGTGATACGAGGAAACTCACAGTGCATATTTAGAAGGCTGAACAACTTTTCAGTTTCTTTTTTAAAATTTTAATTTCAGCTTGGGTATCTGAAGGCTTTTATGTTGTATGTTCAGTAAATATGGGTCATTAATAACAAGTTTAAAACATGTTAACAAGGGAAAATACATTTGAGGTGGGACTTGAGTTCTTTTCAGGAGCTATGTAACATTATTACGTGTTGAAATGATGATAGACATCTGACTTGCAAACAGATCTGAAGGTGTATTGAATCAGAAGGAAACCTGTGAACCATAAGATGGCTCTCTCTTATTCTGTAGAATGAAGAGTAAGAGGCTGCCATTTCTTGGAAATTATTCCCAAATGGCCTGACAAGTTGGGCTTTATCCTGGCTTCCTTGTTTGGAGAATTACACCCACCCACAAGACATTATCTTACTGACTGAATCATTTTTAGGTATAGGTTTGGAGAATTACACTCACAAGACATTATCTTACTGACCGATTCATTCTTAGGTATAGGTTTGGAGAATTACACTCACAAGACATTATCTTACTGACCGATTCATTCTTAGGTATAGGTTTGCTCTATAAACTCTTATTCTTTCATTCAACAAACACCCTTGCCTAGCTGTGTCCTCACTTGTAGCCCTACCACAGGTCAAAGTTATTTCTAGGTATGGACGATACATAAAGTTCTCACAGGTCAGGAATGATTGTAGACCCCACTGAAAATCCAAAAACAAATTATTTTTATTAAAGTAATTATTTTTCCATTAAAAGTAATATATGCTTCTTTTTAAACAAATATAATAGAAGAAGACGTGTTTGAAGAGGTGAATGATCCTCATCCCAAACTCTTTTCTTTTTTTGAGATGGAGTCTCTCACTGTGTCACCCAGGCTGGAGTGCAGTGGTGCGATCTTGGCTCACTGCAACCTCTACCTCCCAGGTTCAAGCAATTCTCCTGCATCAACCTTCTGAGTAGCTGGGATTACAGGCGCCTGCCACCATGCCTGGCTAATTTTCGTATTTTTCATAGAGAGAGGGGGGTTTCACCATGTTGGTCAGGCTGGTCTCGAACTCCTGACCTCAGATGATCCACCCATCTTAGCCTCCCAAGTGCTGGGATTACAGATGTGAGCCACCATGCCCGGCCCAAATTATTTTCAATGTTGATAAATACCTGGTGTTTCTCTTACAATAACATTTTTGCTGAGGAAAGCAACAGTTTAAACCTCTGAAAAATAGAGTAACGATTAATAAGAGTTATTCCTTTACCTTAATCCAGTGGCTCCCAACCTTTTCAGCACCAGGGATGGGTTTCATGGAAGACAGTTTTTCCATAGACTAGGGGGTGGAGAATGGCTTTGGGATGAAATTGTTCCACCTCAGATCATCAGGCATTAGTTAGAGATTCTCATAAGGCAACCTAGATCCTTCGAATGTGCAGTAACAATAGGGTTTGTGCTCCTATGAGAATTTAATGCTGCCACTGATCTGACAGGAGGTGAAGCTCAGGCCTAAAGCTCGCTGGCCCATGGGCCACTAACTTCCTGCCGTGTGGCCCAGTTCCTATTGGACCAGGGGCTGGGGACTGGCAACCCCTGCCTTAATCTGTTAACCAATTTTATTAGTTTCCGGTTGCTGCTGTCATAAAGTTCTATTTAAGATAACACACATTTATTATCTTACAATGTAGAGCTCAGAAGTCCCACATGGGTTTCACTAGGCTGCAACTGAGGTGCCAGCAGGGCTGTGAGCTCTCTGAAAGCTCTAGGGAGAATCTGTTTTCTTGCCTTTTCCTCTAGTTGCTGGGGATAAGCATCTTCAAAGCACATCATACCATCTCTGGTTCTGTTATCATATCACCTTCTCCCTCTTTGACTGTCTTGCCCTTCTCATATAAGAAGCCTTGTATTATGTTGGGTCCACCTGGATAATCCAGGATGATGCCCTCATCTCAGAATGCTTAATTAAATCACATAAACAAAGTCCCTTTTGCCATATAAAATGACATTTATGGGTTCCAGGGATTAGGACGTGGATGTGGCATTATTTAGCCTTCACAGAGATGTACAACTCAGATTTGCTAAAAGATTTTGTGTAGAAGAAATTTACATTAAATTAGCAAGTCTCCCTCAACTCTCTTTTTCTGGTTTCATCCAAAATACCCAAAGCTCCATTAAGATTTCACATTTGATTTATCCGAGAACTCCCAACAATGGTATGAAGAGGTAGAACAACATTTTCCAAATGGAAACTCTAGTCACCCATGCAATGTTAAGAGATGTTCTGTGTTAAAAAGTGTTCTCTGATTTAGATAAGATTAAAAAACATTTCATGCACCATCCCACCCACCTTCGTCATAAATACAGATTAGCTTACGGGAAAGATACTTAGAATTCTTTCTATTGTCTTTGGTTCCCAAGTGCATTTTAAAATGAAATATTTTTTCCTTTTCTCTCTTTTTTAGAATGCTTATTGATTACCTCAAGCAATACCAGTGTATTATGTTTGAGAAATATTACCCTTCATGTATTATAGTTTTTCATTCTAAAACTTAATGCTACCCCCAAAAAATAAATATGAAAGGCATATTAAAGCTGATTCTAAGTATCTTGTAAATGACAGCTCTTCTAGTTAATCTTCCTTCTACCTATGCAGAACTTAGGTTTTTTTTTTGGACTTTAAAGCAACTGACTTTCAAAACCTAATACTACGAAAACCTGGTTTCTGTAAATAAATACTTCGAATAATATTATATGCCTACAACAATTTTGTGCTGGACAACACAAAATTGTTCTGAAAAGTAAGGTAATCTTTTGAATGTTTTTCAAGATGTGTGGAAAAATTTACTATTGTAAATAGTACCTCAAAATCACAGGACTGGAATATATCTTGAAAAGTTGTATTTACTATTTCCCTATTTTGAGAAGGTAAAGTGTTCCAGAATGGTACTTACTAACTTATATGATTTACCTGACAGCTCCTGACAATGTTGTGAAGAGGGCCTTAGCCTTCTCCCCTAGGTTCATGACTGGATTACCCTTAGAATAGGTTGGCAATGCAATCTTTGCCACATAAGACTTTCCTTGTACTTTCTTTTTTCCTTTCTTCTGATAACGATTGTATTTTATTATACATTATTACTTACATGTTATGGCTTATCTGCCCAAAGTAAAGCACTTGAGGCCAAGGGCCATAATTGTATCCTTCATGAGGCCTGGCTTTTCCCTTAGCAGGAACTGTGCCAATGTTTGCAAATGAGTGACTTAGGATGGAAATTTTAGCAATATGAGGCGTGTACTTCAATCATCATCAGTTCACCCATCCATTTACACTTTTTTCTACTTAAAATTTGAGAAACTCAAATATATTTAGAACAAGGAGAAAGCTAAATCAAAATAGATAAAATAACTAAGGCTAAAGAAAGATAAGATTGGGAAAGTAAAATGAATTTAGGAGTGAGCCTAGTTCTTAAAAATATATGCCATAAATTTTATGCATTTGTAGGGGGAGGACATTGTTTGGTGTTAACCTTAGTAGAGCCAGTGAAGAAAGCAACTGCTTATTTGATTTTTTAGTATCCATAAAATTATGATGTCAGTTGCTCACACGAATCGTAGCTATTCCTGGAACCAGAATCAATGAGAAATTCCTCTCATGGGATATCAGAAGGAGTTTGCTGTGTAATATAAGAAATAACATAATAATGTATTTAACTCATCCTAACATCAAGCACAGCAATGCATTTCAGAGGGAAATTTCTTATATCAGCCTTGGTTTATATGATAGCATCATCACTGTGATGATGTAACTTAAATAAGAAGCGCAGCTCTAGAAAGGGGTAGACATTGATTCATAAAATCCTACTATATGCTAACAAAATTGCAAAACAGTTATCAAATCTTTTTATTTTGCCAAAATCTATACTTAAAATATGAGCATAAAATTTCACTAGTGAGTAAATGAATGTGGAGTAATGCAACATATATTGCCTAATTATTAGAATAAATAAATTGTAATTAACTAGTATAATCAATTTTCTGAGGTCAGGGCTCAAATATTGATGAACCTTATGTACTTAGATGTTTTTTGCCTGTATATATAACTTAAGGATGCAGCAAATAGGACTAGTTATTAAACAACAGGGACAAAGTTAGTTAAATATAGAATAGATTTCTTACTTAGGTTGCAAGTTAAGTTCCTTTTCAGTAGAAGGAAACTGACTCTAGTGAGATTTCATAGATACCAATTATCCCAGAAAATGATAACTTAAGAGGAAGATGTGAGAATAGAAACCAGTTAATGAAGGGCAGGCATCTGGAGCCCTCTCCTGGGGATGGGAAAGTTGAATGGAAGTGTTCTAACTGCAGGAATGTGATAGATGGAAATCGTGTGTCTTCTGGGAAATTAACTGCCATTCACTTCTCTTCCTTTGTGTCTGTGTGGGTTTAACATTGCCATCACGTGGTACCACCAATATTAGTTTGGAAATACCTGTCAACGTACAAATATTTACTAAAAAAGAGTTTACAGAAATGTAGATTCTCAAGTTATTTATAATCTTGGTGATTTTCTTGGGATGTTGTCTTCATGTTGGTGGTTCTGGGGTAGGATCAAAACTTACCTTGACCTCCTTCCTTTTTTTCTTTTTTTTTTGTGTTTTGTTTTTGACCTCCTTCCTTATTTCAGGTGTTGTGACTGACGGTTGTGACCAGCCAGATCCACGACAGTAAATCCGCCCTCTTATTTGATTTCTAATTCCATTGTGTTACCATGGCTTTACTTTGCCCACACTTAGGAATTTGGACAAACCTGAGTATAAAATCATAAGCCTGACCCTCAAGATGTTTTTCTCCATTTCTTCTTTCTTCTTGAAACAGTAGTCTTTCCCAAACTGAGTCTGATTCTTTCCTTCCTATTAAATTTTTTTCTTTTTTCTTTTTCATTTTTTTGAGATAGGGTCTCACTTTGTCACTCAGGCTGGAGTGCAGTGGCACAATTATGGCTCACTGCAGCCTCCCTGACTCAGGAGATCCTCCCACCTCAGCCTCCTAAGTAGCTGGGATTACAAGGATCCCACCATACCTGGCTAATTACTTTTTGTAGTTTTTGTAGAGACAGGGTTTTGCTACCTTGCCCATGCTAGTCTCCAACTCTGGGCTCAAGTGGTCTGGCCTCGTTAGCCTCCCAAAGTGCTAGAATTATAGGTATGAGCCACTGCACCAAGCCCTATTAACTTTTAATAGGTCATTCCTCCACCCTACTGCTTCATTGACATTGTTCTGGCCAAAGTCATGAAATTCAATGGCTTCCTTTTTAACGTCCATCTTAGTTTCCTTTCACTCCATTTTGTATTTCCAAATGGGTCTTCCTTTTTGAAGCACTCCTCTCCTCTCTCTTGATCTCTTTTGTCTCTGTGTCTATCCCTTTCTTTTCTGTCTCATCAAAGTACCTCTGCTCACCTTTTAGACACTGGTTGTTTATTATTGTGCTATTAAGTTTCCTTTCTTCTTTTCCTGGGCAATCTCATTCATCCTCATGTTTCAATATATGTCAATGATCCCTGCAGCAGTCAGAGTGAGGCTAAGCTGCAGTAACAAAGAGGTCGATGGGTCGTTTTGCCTATGGGGTCATCAAAGAACTCAGTTTTCATCTCTCTTATTGCTCCACCATCCCTTAATGTGTTATCCTTATTTGCAAAATTCAGAGTAGTTCAACAGCATGTCTGCCTTCCAAAATCCAGGAAGCGAAGATCAACACTTCCCTCCTGAGGAAATGGTAAAGAACTTGTACACAACGGTTCTGCTGAAATTACATCAATGATAATATAATCACATGGCCATATGTAGCTTCAAGAGAGGCTGGGCAATAAGTGACCACATACTTTGTAAGAGCTGTGAGTATGATAACTTCAAGGAAGAAGAGGAGAAGGGATACAGGGACAAAATTATCGGTCTGTAGTCAAATACCTTCAGCCTCCACTCACTGATGCTCCAGGTCCGTAGATCGGGCTGCTTTGCAATGTCTTCCATGTGTCCTGCAAACACTGCATGTCAAAACAAAACAAAACAAAAACTCAACTGACCGTTTTCTTCTAAGTTTGCTGCTCTTATCACTTTCTCTGTCTCAGTGATATCATTACATGGTTGTTCAAACTAGAAATCTCAGTCATTCTTAATTGTTCTTTACATCTTACTCTCCACAGCAGATTTGTCACTGAGTTCTATTTAATGCTTGAATCCATCCTACTACCACTGTCTGTGTCTATCTAGAACCTAAAAATACTCTATCTTGTATTATTTCAGGAACTGGTCTTCAGCCCAAAAATGGTTTCCTTCGGTGACCTGTCCTCTACAGCTACCATATTTGTCTTTCTAAAATATATATGGGATGATCTCATTTTGAAGTATCTGTAATGACCTTCCATTTGCCACTGTGGATTTTCTTTAAGTATGATTTTTAGAAATTGACCTCCTTTCCCCCTTAAAATAAATCCTATCCAACCCCCTTTAATATATATATATAAAAAAATAAATGCAGAACTTCTTGTAAGGCATTGTTCTTAGAAGGTAGTTTGAAAATTGCTGCCTACAGAATTATAATTTAGGTTACTTGCTAGTAATTAGAAGGCCTATCACAGTTTAGTCCTGGCTGACTCTCCCAAACTTACTGTAGCCAGAATTCTCATCACCTTTCCTGCTCTAGTCACACCGCATTGTTTGCTTCTCTCACACATGGCTGGCACGTGTGAGTCTGTTAGTTCCTATTTTCTCAGTCACAAGTGGTGTGTGCACATCACTCACTGAGTACACAATGACTCACCTAAAAGAGCATGAGATTTGGAGCGAGGTAGACCTGGATTAAGAGCTCATCTCTGCCTTAGTTTCCTCATCAGAAAAATAATTATTTTATTTTATTTATTTATTTTTTTGAGATGGAGTCTCGCTCTGTCACCCAGGCTGGAGTGCAGTGGCATGCTCTCCGGTCACTGCAGCCTCTGCCTCCTAGGTTCAAGTGATTCTCCTGCCTCAGCCTTCTGAGGACCTGGGATTGCCAGCACATACCACCATGCCCAGCTAATTTTTTCTATTTTTAGTAGACACAGGATTTCACCATGTTGGCCAGGCTGGTCTCAAACTCCTGACCTCAGGTGATCCACTGAGCTTGGCCTCCCAAAGTGCTGGGATTACAGGTGTGAGCCACCACAAGCCATAAAAATGGGTTTAAAAAGAGAATCACATAAAGTACCGAGGCCATAGTGGAGCTTCAAAGTGTCAGTTCCTTCCTTCTCTTTCTGAAACATCACTTCTATCTGTAATTTTTGTGTGTGAGTAGAACAGGAAGAAAGAGTTTTCTCCAATTTGTGTTTTTATAGCATTTTATAATGCTTCTATCATATAAATTTTGTTATGTTTATTTATGTTTTTGTTTGTCTCACCTGCTGGACTTTGAGCACCTTGAAGGTAGGAGTCTTGACTTACTCACCTTTGATCCTTAGTGCCTAGCAAAAATAGATGTGGAATAAATGCCTATTAAATTGAATTGCATTGAATTGAATTGAAATAAATTTAAGTAGAAAAATAAATGTCAACCAATTTCCTTGGCTTTGACTCACCTTCCCCAAAAGACTGGAATAATAGTTTGACGAATGTGCTAGTGCTGCTTTGTAATAGAAAGGAGCAGTCTTCTGATTCTGAACATAAATAGCAACTGCTGGGCTGTGAAACAATCTGCAAAATTGCATTTATCCTGGAGTGTTTTGTTTTGGCATCAGTGGGATAGAATGTAGTTTCATAGTCCATGTTTATTGAACCATGTAAGGGATTTACAGGAGCATCTGTATGGAGGCCAGAGTTAAAGTGGGGCACTGTCCCAAAAAAGTGACATGTAAGACAAATTAATGTATTCAAGCATTCAGAATTGACAACATAATCTGCTATTTTTATAAAGGACAATTTGGCAGTAGGTGTAGGGTGTGTGTATATGTGACAAAACTGAGCTTAATATCCACTCCCCTCAATCCTCTTACAAATACCTCTTCTTTAAATTTCTATTTCTTTTAATGACATTACCAGTTTTTGTGTTATTCAAGTTTACAAGCTTGAAATCTTGAAATTATCTTTATTTTTTCTCATGTTCACTTCAATTAATGGTTGTCTAAGCCCAATGAATTCTATAGTAGTTCTCACATTCTTTCTCTCCCCAGCTCTCTTCACTGCACACACCTGGTTTATCACCCCTTTCTGAATTTCTATTTCTCCTTCTTCTTTGATATCTCTTATCTGTGGAGGCTGGTTAATATGCTGCCTCTAGTTTATAGTTCTTAAAGAAAATTAACATATGTCTAGTCATAGTTCTGTTCAGAATACATGGTTTCCTCATTGCTGTCCAGAAATGTCTAAATTTCTCTAAGATTTATCTTTAACTTACCTTTCCAGCTTCATCTTTTATTCATTTCTTCTAATCCTCATACGGATTTGATAGTTTAGTCAAACAGGGTTGTGATGGTTAATTTTACCTGTTAACCTGAGTGAGCTAAGGGATGCCCAGATAGCGGGTGAACATTATTTCTGGGTGTATCTGTGAGGGTGTTTCCAAAAGAGGTTAGCACTTGAATCAGTAGACTGAGTAAAGATCTGCCCTCACCAATATGGGCAGGCATCGTCTGATCTGGTGAGGACCTGAATAGAACAAAAAGATAGAGGAAGGGTGAATTCTCTTCTTGAACTGGGACATCTATCTTCTCCTATCCTTGCACATCAGAGCTCCTGGTCCTTGGGCCTTTGGGTTTCAAGATTTATACCAGTGGATCTCTCACCCCCACTTTCATTCTCAGGCCTTCAGCCTCAGACTGACAGTTACACACCATCAACTCCCCTGTTTCTCAGGCCTTTGAGTTGGACTCAAGGGTATCAATTTGCAGATGGCACAATGGTGGGACTTCGTGAACACTGTAATCATATGAACCAGTTTCCGTAAGAAATATCATCTATTGGCCGGGTGCGGTGGCTCAAGCCTGTAATCCAGCACTTTGGGAGGCTGAGGCGGGCAGATCATGAGGTCAAGAGATCAAGACCATCCTGGCCAACATGGTGAAACCCCGTCTCTACTAAAAATACAAAAATTAGCTGGGCCTGATCGCATGCGCCTGTAGTCCCAGCTACTCGGGAGGCTGAGGCAGGAGAATTGCTTGAACCTGGGAGGTGGAGGTTGCAGTGAGCCGAGATTGTGCCGCTGCACTCCAGCCTGGCACCTGGCGACAGAGTGAGACTCTGTCTCAAGAAATAAAAAGGAAGTTTATCTATCTATCATCTATCTATCTATCATCTATCTATCATCCATCTATCTATCTATCTATCTATCTATCTATCTATCTATCTATCTATCTATCTATCTATCTATCTATCTAGTCTATTTGCCCATCGATCCTTCCATTCATCCATCCATCTATCCACCCACCCACCCACCCATTCATCTATCTATCCATTGTATTAGTTCTGTTTCTCTGGAGAACCTTCACTAGTACATGGGTTAAGAGTTGTTGTTGTTGTTTTTCATTTTCTCATAGTGCCTCCAGTTTTTTGACATTGCCTGTGTTAGTCTTTTTGCTTCGGAGGCACGAGAATGCTTTAGTGGCTCTTTGGTCATTCATCTCTCCACATCTTCTGCTCATTTCTTTAGATTCATCCTTAGGAACTGTAGTTTCAACTCTGATGTATATGTTTATACTTCTGAAATCAGCAACACTGTGTATGATTTCATTACTTGAAGGACATTACTGAGATTTTAGAAAACAATTAAATAGCACTTGTCCTCCATACCTGAGGTCGGAACCAGCTGAGGGATAAACTAGGAGTAAGACAGATGAAGACCAAAATGCTGTCTTCATTAATAATGGCTGAAACCAGAAAATGTGGCTTAAAGTTGTGGAAACTGGACTTCCTAATACTGAAATTAGATAGGCCACTGTGAGACTTAAGGAAGGTGGGGGTAGAACAGAATGCACTCCTTGTTGGTAATTGCCATCCAAAGATAATGAGGAGAGGAAACCTTAGTGCTTTCCATGTCCAGCTTTTGCTCCCTAGTTCCCCAGTCAACCTCATGTGGGGAGGAATGAGCGAGGAGGTGGAGTGAGACCAAGGTGGAGACACTTCTGGACATCCCTCCACAAGGAGGAAGCTTTGGGAGTGGGAAGAGCATTTCTCCCATACTGTCTGTGGCTATCTCTTCCTGGATATCCCACTATCACCTCAAGTCCACACTCATCACATTCTCCTCAAAGCTACTTTCTTCTTCACCTGCTAGAACTTTGTGTCAATTTTGAGTCACCTTCCCTCATATGCCACAGAGCTGAATATTAAAGTACAATCATTACTTTTCTTTTTTTCCTTTTCTATTCTTTTTTTTTTTTTCTGGAGACGAAGTCTCGCTCTGTCACCCAGGCTGGAGTGCCATGGTGTGGTCTCAGTTCACTGCAACCTCTGCCTCCCGGGTTCAAGTGATTCTCCTGCTTCGGACCCCCCGAGTAGCTGGGACTATAGGCACATGCCACCACATCGGGCTAATTTTTGTATTTTTAGTAAAGACGAGGTTTCACTATGTTGGCCAGACAAATCTCGAACTCCTGACCTCGTGATCTACCCTCCTCGGCCTCCCAAAGTATTGGGATTACAGGCCTAAGCCACCACGCCTAGCCACGATTACTTTTCTTTAAAATGCTTCTTTTACTTGTCTTTTCTTCAACAGTGCTACCACGAACCTATGATGAGGCCTAAGCACCCTGAATAGGTTTTTCAAATCTGTCAGTGTTTTCCTTTGCTTCTAGTTTGCTTTCTAAAGAAGTTTGTTCATAAATCTGTTGTATTTTGGACTAGTCAGAAACCGGTATTTAAGTCTTCTTCCATTGCTCTATTAGAGGAATGGTATTATCCTTTTTACAACATTCCCCAACATGTAACAGCACTTTAGAAAAGATGATGGTTTTGGAGCACACCATGCTCGTTCCTATATGCACCTTTGCCCAGTGGACATTTTTGTCTGAAAAGCAAACCCTTGACTCTTCATATTCTTCATCTTCTAACTCAACTTCCAACCAGATGGCTCTCTGTGTACTCTAGATCACACCTCTGAGATTGTACTTGAAAGTCATTATTTAAAATTAGGAACTTGGTTGTTATCAAATTGCTTATGTTCCTTTTTAAAAAAATCTTTCCAACTTATTTTTCTGAAGGAATTCTTCTACTTTTTATGTCTGCCCGCCGATTCCCAACATTTCCAGTATAGGCTAAACTCATAGGAGATAATTAGTAAATTTTATGGATTGATCAATAGAGAATCTTAGGAGTGCATGAATTATTTGATAGACTTGAAGTTAAATATTTAGGGTAAGATGTGAGTCTTAAAAAACAACAAACATTTCTTCTATGTTTCCTAATCTAGGATTTCCATAAATTAACAGATGTTTACACATATCCTATTTAAAATTCTTCTGATGCATTCTTTGTTGGATAATAAGACCCCTTTCTTCAGTGAATCCCAAGTGAGAGTAATGGAATGGAATACTAAGAGGAAAAAAAATGTTCTCAAGATAACACATGGCCTTAATCAAGAACGCATCAGAAGAAATGTAGCAGGAATTTGGAGAAAAGAGAGACTATTGTCTAGGCTCATTGATTTTAAAAGAAAACATTTGGGCCGGATGTGGTGGCTCACGCCTGTAATCCCAGCACTTTGGGGGCCAAGGTGGGCGGATCACCTGAGGTTGGGAGTTCGAGACCAGTCTGACCAACATGGAGAAACCCCATCTCTACTACAAATACAAAACTAGCCAGGCATGGCGGCACTTGCCGTAATCCCACGTACTTGGAAGGCTGAGGCAGGAGAACTGCTTGAACCCAGCAGGTGGAGGTAGTGGTGAGCCAAGATAGTGCCATTGCTCTCCAGCTTGGGCAACAAGAGCAAAACTCCGTCTCAAAAAAAGAGAACATTTGGGTGCATGCAATATTTAAAATCACTTTGTGGACCTTTCTTGTTGGAAAATTTGTTGTTGATAGGGTTTTACTCTGTTGCCCAGGCTGGAGTGCAGTAGTGTGATCATGGCTCACTACAGCCTCAACTGCAAAAGTGTGCCACCATATCTGGCTAATTTTTTTTTTTTTTTTTTTTTGTAGAGACGAGGTCTTGCTATGTTGCCAGGTTGGTCTTGAACTTTTGGGCTTGAGTGATCCTCCTGTCTTGGCCTTCCAATGTTCTGTGATTCCAAGTGTGAGTCACCATGCCTAGTCTAAAATGTCCTTGATTTATTAAGACTCTTACTTGCCTCTTATATGTATAAAGGGAAGTTTATATGTATAAAAGGAAGTTTCCTTAAGGAAATTCTTAAAAAGAAGCTCTTGTCTTACCTATATCCACGCAATTGTTTCCTTTAAGTAAACACAGAACTTAAGAAAGGTTGATTTCCTAAGCTTTATTGTTCTTGAATTTCAGTTATTAAAAAATTAGCTAACCAGTTGAGCCTTCCATCTTTAAGTATTTGGGACAGTTGAGAATGGGGGAAATCGAGGAGAAATTGGAAATGTTTCTTAACTCACAAGATTTGAGAATTGTGGAGACAATGCCATTTCTAGGAATGGCCACAAGATGGTGTAGAAATAAATGCATACCTAAGTGTAATTCATTCATTCATTCAACAAACAAACATTTAATAATCTCCAACTACATGCTAGGAATAATGTTAGCATAAGAGTTACCGAAATGAGGAGGCTGAGGCAGGAGAATTGCCTGAGCCCAGGAGGCGGAGATTGCGGTGAGCCGAGATCGCACCATTGCACTCCAGCCTGGGTAACAAGACCGAAACTCCGTCTCAAAAAAAAAAAAATAATAATAATAATTAAAAAAATAAAAGAGTTACCGAAATGATTTATTTATAGTTCCTCTCCTCAAGAAGTTTAGATTCTAGTACAGGAAGGTGTAACTGTAAAAAAATAAGGACAATAGCATGTTATAGGGACTATGATAGAACTATATATGATGAGGAAACGGGACGCAAGGGAAGAAATGGGCACTTCTAGAGAGGAGGGGTGAGGAGTGTGGATTTGCAAAGAAACCACAGAAGAAATTGCTCCTAAACAGAATCTTATAAACTTGATAGGTAGTTACTAGAAAGAAAATTGTGTAGATTATAGGGTTGAAAGTTGTGGGGCTTAGAAATACAGAAGGGATCTTTTGGAGGAAAATACGCGAGTGAAGGACCAAAAATTGAAGAAGCAATCTGATATGTTTAAGGAACTCTAAGTAGTTTAATTTGATTAAGGTATATGGTAGAGGAGGAGACTGAAGAATGCAGGCCAGATAATGAAAGCCTGACATGCTGTGGTGATATGATAGCCTTGTTTTAGTGATATTACTTTGTAGGAGTATGGATGGTGGAGGGGAAGTAGGGACAGGAGCTGAGAGACTATTGTAGTCTCCAGGTGAGAGATGATGAGGGCTGGTACTATGAGAATGAGAGAAGGCTAAATCCACACAACTTAGTGATTAAATGGCTGTCTTGATGAGGAAGAGGTAGTATTCAAAGAAAGCATTCATTTTTCTAGCTAATGGGAAGGTGATAGATGATTGGCCAACATTGGAACTACAGGAGGAAAGTTGGCTTTAGGGGCAAAACATTATAATGAGTTCACAGTGGATATGTAGTTTGAGGGCTTGGCTGAGGACTGGTAATCCAAAGGTGGGAGCTGGGGTGAGGAAAGGGAATGGGAGAAACACTGTCCCAGAGAAAGCTCAGTGTGAAAGGAATGGAGTAGAATAGGAGGCAGGGTGGTATGATTTAATTTGGGTTATTTATATTTTTGTATTTTTTTTTGATTGGGCATTAGAGAATTAAGTTGAAGACTTGTAGTCAGACCACAAAACATTTTATTTAATATTTCTAAACATTAAGCTCCAAAGAGACACAATACAATTATTGACTTTTTGTTTAGTTTTTTAATCCTACAAATACATTGACAGGCTGTCAGTTCTCTGGGCATGGACCATGCACTTGGACTTGGCATGGATATATAATATTGGGCAAGCTAATTATTCTTTCCTCAGTTTCCTAAATTTAAATGGGGAAATTTATTTAGGGATCTTTATATATAAAAGAGAACTTCTCCCCATGAGCTATAAATTAATGGAGACAAAGGACTCAGGAAGCCAAATACTAACTTCGGTACTGAAAAATACTGGATGAGATTATGTAGATTAGATATGTAGAAACAGCAAGCATTCTAATATTCTTTCTCTGGATATAGAACTTGGGAAAGATAAATTACACTGTTAGTAGAAGTACTCTGTAACAAATGCCTGGAGCTGGGGCTATATATTACAGAAGGACTCACCTCTGGCCTTGTGCGGTTTATGATTCTTGGTGGGCTGCACTGCCTGCTGGGGTTACCTTGACAGCAGCTCTGCTGGCCCAGAGCTGTGTTCATCTGTAATCTTGCACGTCCACCAGCCTGCTCATGCTGGAGCGTTGACAACGCTTCTGCTGTATTGTCTTTGTGCATTGTAAACATCTGCTGAGATAACTTTCAGTTATGCTAAATTGCCTACCTGGGCAGCCTAATCTATAGCTATAGATTATGGTAGTACACTGACAACAAGTTGCATAGGTTTTTGAAAGATAACTTTTTTCTCTTATCCCCCCCAGTTGGCCCTATATTTTTAGAACACAATTTTGTAGAATACAGTCTTTTTTCCCCCTGAATATATATGTCAAGTTATAGCAGAAAACACCTGTAATAATAATTAACATGTATTGAGTACTTACTGTATGCCAGGTATTGTCCTAAGTGCATTACATATATTAACAACCCTATGAGTTAAGTATTAAAGTAGAGGTGCAGGAAGATTAAGTGACTTATGCAAAGTCCCATATCTAGAGAGTGGCAGAGCCAGTGTTCAGAATCTGGCAGGCTGGCTCCAGAGTCAATGTCTGGATACAGCTTGAGGTGATGGTACAGTGTTACCTGGAGTGTCCTCCCCTTTGGCGTTGGGCAGCTCACCTTTGGTCTTTATGTTCCTGCTGTCATTTTAATGGCCTTAGAAGAAACCTGAGGAGAGTGTCATATACTTCCATTTCTGGTACTTAATTTGTGTTTCATGAGCAGTGGTGAGTGAAGTTTAGGTGTGGATGCCCACCCAGGAGGTCAGTTAATTCGTGATCTGTGGACTTCTGTTTGGCTTGCTCATTTCTATTTGGACTCCACATAATCCCTATTATATCTTAGGACTTTACATTTTTTACTGTCATTTAGATATTTGATTTTCTTTGGACTATATCTAGTATTCTAAGTGAAATTACATCCTTGCACAACTTGTTTTTGTTAAGCTAAATCGTCCTGAGGATACTTTTTTAATAGTGAAAGTACAGCAATTTATTGCAAAGTGAAAGGACCTGCTCAAGGAAGTTTGGGAATGTAGGCACACTCAGGAGAGGAAGTCACACCTCAAGTATACTTTTAATAAAATAAATTTTATTCAAACCAACTGTTCCCAATATCTTACAGCTCTTTGCAGGCAAGCTATACTATTTTCTAATTTATCTGTGCCCTGAATGCTTCTTAAAAAGAATTTTTAAAAAGCATATTATTGGCTGGGCATGGTAGCTAACACCTGTAATCCCAGCACTTTGGGAGGCTGAGGTGGGCGGATCACTTCAGGTCGGGAGTTCGAGGCCAACCTGGCCAACATGGTGAAACCCTGTCATACTAGAAATACAAAGATTAGCTGGGCATGATGGGGCACACCTGTAATCCAGCTACTTGGGAGGCTAAGGCAAGGGAAATCACTTAAACTTGGGAGGTGGAGGTTGTAGTGAGCCAAGACCACACCACTGCACTGCAGCCTGAGTGAGACTTCATCTAAAAAAAAAAGTGTATTATTAAACTGTTACTCAGATACTTGCTAGAATGTTAAGGAAAGACTTTATTCAGGAGTTGGACTAGGTGTCACAACTATTACAATAGGGGAGAGAAATTGGGGTCAATTCCTAATATAGCAAAGCCAGTTGAAGATTTATAGCCAATGAGCAGAGTTGGAAAATTCCTGGTCGGGGGATTGTTGCAAAACCAAACTTAACAGGAACTTTGCGGAAGGCAGGGCAAGATAATCAAATATCAAGGATGGAGAGTGAAGAATTTGATCAGATATCAAGAGTGGGTGATTCTTTCTAAACTTACTTAGCAAGATTCTTGCTAAAACTGGGCTATGCAGGTCTGGCAAAGATGGAGACACAGATGAGGCTTAGTTGAGAAAAGAGATCAGGAGAGCCTGACTAAAGTTTAATTAAGAAGAGAGTCTTTGTCAGTAGGAGGAGAAAAAAAAGTTAAAAAAAAAAAAAAAAAAACTTGGCCGGGCGAGGTGGCTCACGTCTGTAATCCCAGCACTTTGGGAGGCTAAGGTAGGCGGATCATGAGGTCAGGAGTTCAATACCAGCCTGGCCAATATGGTGAAACCCCGTCTCTACTAAAAATACAAAAAGCTACCTGGGCGTGGTGGTGGACACCTGTAATCTCAGCTACTTGGGAGGCTGAGGCAGGAGAAATATTTGAGCCAGGAGGTGGAAGTTGCAGTGAGCCAAGATTGCACCATTGCACTCCAACCTTGGCAATAGGGCGAGACTCCGTCTCAAAACAAAACAAAACAAAGCAAAACAAACTTAAAAAGACCGTTAACAATAGCCATGTGGATGGAATTTAGTTCTCTAAGAAAGCTGAAATGGACAAAACTATTCCAAGACTTGCTGAGCATTCATAATTTTAAAAGTTAAGCAATATCAAGTCAGCAGTTTATGTAAGGTTGTTTACCTTCAGAGTCACCATAAACATGTTATGCCAAAAGTATTGTCTCTTTTAATGGCCCTAGCACCAAGGACAGGTGTTCACGAAGATTTGACGGGCATATCGAAAAACTACTGGGAAATACTCACCCATTATTTTCTTGTATATCATGTTTAAATTTACAAGAACATACTTGCCCAGAATTCAGCATCATGATATTCCAAGCCTTTCATACTTCTACAAGGCTCTAGTAGGGTTTAAAAAGAAATAACATGTTACTATGCTGTAATGATTCACCTCCTGCTGATGAGTCACCTCCTACTGATTAGAAACAGAATAACAGAATGCTACCAGTCTGAGTTGGCTGGGCTTGAAGTAGCATAAAATATGCAGAGGAGGGGTCTAGATACTAAAGGATCCAGTGCTCCTGAAATTTTAATGTGCATAATAATCAGATCACTCAAAATCTTCTTAACATGAAGGTTCTGATTCAGTGGGACTGATGTAGGACCTCGGATTTTGTATATCTAATGAGCTCCCAAGTGATGTTAATTTTGCTGGCCCTAGGACCACACTTTGAGTAGCAAGGACTTAACTCAATAGGAAGCAGAACTAAGTGCTCTTTTGAGCTCTTTATTTAATTCTCTCAACTAAAAGTAAGATTGAATAGTTACTAGTTTCAGAACACACACACACACACACACACACACACACACACACACACACACACACATTTTTTGTCACATTGTAAAGAAAACCAAAAATTTAAATTTATTACTCCCAGACCGTAGAAATGACTGTTGTTTCAAGGAAATTTAGTTCATTAAAGGTGTCACTGATTCATCAGTTCTAATATCCTTTGTAAAGAGGAAGCATTTTTCTGAGTATAAATGCCTAATAAGTGGCAATATTATTACTGACAATAACATTATAATTGGTAATATTACTGACAATATTTTTACTCACAAAAATAAGGTTAGTAAAAAATAGAACTATCATATATTGAGCACAGACTACTTGCTGGGCATTCTTCAAGGTGCTTCTTTTTTTTTTTTTTAATTTTTTATTGGATTTTAGGTTTTGGGGTACATGAGCAGAGCATGTAAGACAGTAGCGTAGGAACACACATGGCAGTGTGCTTTTCTTTCCTTCTCCCCTTCACCCACATTTGACATTTCTCCCCAGGCTATTCCTCCACCTCCCCCTCAAGGTGCTTCTTATACATTATCTTTATAAATCCTTACAGCAACCTTGCAAGGGATTATTATTATTATTAAATACATTTTGATTGATGTGTGAGAAAATCGTACTTCAGAGAGTTAAGGTATCTGTAATGATAGAAGAGAAATTCGAACTTGGGTTTCCAAAGTTGTGTCTGAGCTCTTAGAGCCAATTTGGTGGTAGTAATGGAAATAATATCAAAGGCCTTTATTTTCCCAGGGGGATTCTGTTCTTCACATTCTTTGTTCATGCATTGACTGAAACAAAGGGAAAGATAGGAGAGGAGACTGACTTGGCAAAATGATTCTGTCTAGGACTATTGCTGTGAGTGACATCTTTGAGGACAAAGATCGGTCAGAGACTATTTAACTCTCTTATTTTCTACCTTGAAAGTCTCCCTTTTCTTGACCTTCTTTTCACATTGTAGATAGCTATCCTTTTTTCTCTTTTTCTTTTTTGTCCAAGCTATTGACCATTCAACAACTGTCAGATTCTTTTGGAAAATATTCTCAGTAGCTTCTATTGGTTAATAGATGTCCTGGGGACCATGGGTCTCCTCCTATAAAACCTTTGTGAAACAAGTTTCAATGAAACAATAAAAGCAAGGTTTCAGACCAAGTTCTTCTGTACCTACAAACGTTTATTAGCAAGAAGTTCAGAAGAGTGATACAAACTTGTTCTTGGGGTTATCTCAATCTCTCTCTTTAGGCATTCCTCACTCTTCCTAGAACTTTTTATGAAAACCTGGCTCTAAGGCAGACACAAGAAAAGATGACATCAAAAGGAGACTTAACTGCCCTCAGTTAAACTAGTGTATGTAACCAACCACAGCACTCCCACTAATGATGCTGAGGTCTTTGGGAGTATATGATGAGCAATATGTCTAGCACAGGTTTAAACAGTCAATTGACTGTTCCTGGGCAAAGCAAAAGAGAGAACTTAGCTTTTTCCTTAGCTGCACTTTCTCAATTAATTATACTTTACATAAGATAATTATGACTGTTACAACATTTACATTAAAATACTATGTCTTTTAAATTCCTGGTATTCTTATTTGGTGCTTGTTCCAATACCTCCTTCTGGATTTGGGAAGGGTGAGTGGAGCTGAGCCCAGTGAGGCGCAAGTTTTATTGATCTACCTGGCTTCCAGTGCTGCCTCCTCTGTCCAGGAAGGCTCCAGCCCTTGGGGAGGAGAGCTGTCCCGTATCTAAGCTTTTACCCCTCCACTGTCTCTTTATTAGTGGCCAGCTTACATGGCTAGAAGTCAGAGAATTTAGTTCTGCTTCTTGAATTCTCTTTAATAGCTTCTGTGTGCAGCAGGCATGGGGGCAGCTGTGTTGCCATTTAGCTGTGACCAGCCTGCCTGGGCCACAGCCTTTTTCTAGGGCTCCCTCTCATGTGGCAGATTCCAAGTTAGATTGTTAAAGAGGGTTAGCACATAGAGATTTGTTTACTGAATTGATAAACTCTATTACCTGGAAAATGATAATACAAAGATGACATTTGAGTTGTTTACTAACTTGTCTTGGTTTCCATGATGTTTGTTTGCTTCCTAGCTCATGTGAACCCACTAGCTGATCACTGCTTTGCTAGCAATACAGTGTCCATTCTCTACTAGATAAGGGGTGTTGGTGCATCAGTTGGATGGTATGTACCAGAAAATCTGATAGTTGTAGTGAAAAGAGGATTCATGCCATTGTGTCATTATTACAATGTTCCTTCACTCAGAATAAAACATTTATTTGATTAAATGCCATTTACTGTGCTTCCTTTTCTAGTCAGTTTCTTACCACAGTCTTTGGAGCCAGATTTACCATTTAATGGGACCCAAGTTTTTATGGGAAGTTTAAAAAAAAAATCCTTTTTTTTTTTGAGAAGGAGTTTCATTCTGTTGCCTATGCTGGAGTGCAGTGGCGCAATTTCGGCTCATTGCAATCTCCGCCTCCTGGGTTCAAACGATTCTCCTATCTCAGCTTCATGAGTAGCTGGATTACAGGCACACGCCACCACGCCCAACTAATTTTTGTATTTTTAGTAGAGATGGTGGTCAGGCTGGTCTCAAACACCTGACCTCGTTATCTGCCCGCTTTTGAACACTAGAAAAAGTGGAAAAGATTATTTAACTGGATCCACCCTGCTACTTACTGGAAAAGACACTTGAACCCTGTGGGCTTTAAATTAAATATCTGGAAAAATGAAGCAGTTGGAAAAAATGATTACTAATATTTTTGGGTCTAAAATTGTATCACCACCTATTTTGCAAAGTAAAGAAATATTTACTAAATTAGAAGCTTGTTTAATTAGTGAGTTTAGTGAGAACGAGTGGAATATATTAAAAGTTAACATTTTAAAGTGGAAAGATTTTAATATTACTTTTTTTTCTTTTTGGTTGTAAGTCTTGCTTTTCAGGGTTGGGTGACTGGGGCTATTGTAATTTGGGGCCCTTAGCCATATGAGCTGCCAAAGGGTACAAAAGAATTGCTTCACTGTTAATGTTGCTGGACTTTTCTAAGGGTAAACAAACTTCCTTTGACATGTACAAGTTTCCAAAGCTGTGCTTTCCTCTGGGAAGGTAGTTAAAGCTAAAAGAAGCAAAGCTTTTAGATTTCATTCAATGAGTGAACATGAAAGCCAGCATAAATCTTAGAACTATGCTTTGCTGAGAGGCAAAGAATTGTCTCTACACTCTGATGTGGGGATATGCAGGAGGAGCCCAGGAGGTCCCTGTGAGGGTGCAAACCAATTAAGTAAGTCTTGAACTGAAATTGCTTTTTATCATCTGGGTGAGAAGCCACAGATTTAAAGAAAAGGGCTATTGTTTGACAAAGACCTAATTAGCTGGGCTACACTTAAGCGCCTGAGTTTTTATCTAATTAGAGAAAGGAAAGGTTGAAATTGCTTACGGGCTACTTCCCGGGTTGGAATTCCTAGGAATCTGGAATTTCAGAATTCATTTCTAAGGAATACAGAATTCTTCCTAAAGCCATGTGTATTGGACTAACAGTATTTTAGATTGAGACTCAAACTAAAAATGCAATCACTCTGATCTACTGAAGGTTGTCCTAAATATCTTCTTTACTACAGGCATGTTAGTACAAGTATGTTTTAGGCTTCTCAAGGACGTAGACTTTGGAGTAAATAACATGTGGGTTTAAAACTCAGCTGTCTAAAATCTCAGCTATACACCAAGTCACTCTTTGCTTTGAAGCAAGTTACTTGAGCTTATATATAAAATAGGGTATTTACAGAAGTATTGAGAGTATTAAATAAAATTTAGTGACACAGTTAGTGTCCCAAGGGACCTGAAAGGGCTCCTAACTCTTACATGGTATAATGCTTTAAAATGTGGCACTTTCTGTGTGACAATATTTTATGATAAACATGAATTGAGCTAATTTTTCTTTGTTGAAAAGAAACAGGCAAACAAAAATGTGGCTAGATAGAGGGAGAGAGAGAGAGATAAACAGAGAGAGTCACATTATGTGGGAAAACATAACTAGGAAGACTTTTCTTTATTCTTTAAAAGCGTCAAAAACTGGCAGTGAGTCCAAACCTTGGCTCATCGATTCAAATCTATAATGTGCCACTTACTGACTCTCTGGGGCAAGTTGTTCAACTTCTCTGCCTCAGTTTCCTCCTTTACAAATTGTGAAGATAGTAGTATTTCTAGGGTGGTTGTAAAAATGAAAGGGAAATAAAGGACATTAAAGAAAGTACTTAGCACGTACTCAGAGCCCAGTAAGTTAGTGCTCACCATTGCCTCCACCACTGTATTAAACTGCTGAGCATTCGATTTTAAAAATAGGAATAAAGAGCTTTAGCGCAGTAGTGTTTGACAGATTCAAGGTACAATATCTTTCTTTAAAGTAAATTTATTTCATTATTTTAGCATCTAAGTATTGCCCTTTGATTTGATAAAGAGATATAGATGGTTTATTCCATGAGAACAGTTCTAAGCTACACTTTTGCACATGTTAATCTTCTGTGTGAAGGCTGGACTTCATTCTTTGCAGAGTGTTCCTGAACAAGGTGGACCAGAGCTTTAATTTTTGGAATGTTAACAAGGGCAGCTGAATTCCAGAGTTCAAGTTGTTTTTAATGAGACTTTTTAAAAAAGCACAGAAAGGAAACTAGTGAAAAAGATGTTTATAGACTCTGGTTTGAATCCATATTTTTTCAGAAGGGTTCTCTTCATATTAGGTGGCAATAATATTAGTCAATCAAATACTCAAATGTGTGGTTTTATGATTTGTAATTGTATTGTTAGAGTAGTTTTTTTGCAATTATTTCATATCTTTGATTTAGAAAACATTTTTTAAGGCATGAGATAAATGTTTTCTGTACAAATGAAAAAATTAAGCTGGGTATGCATGTACCTGTATTCTCAGCTACTTGAGAGGATGAGGAGAGAGGATTGCTTGGAGTGCAGGAGTTTGAGTCCAGCCTGGGTAACATAGCAAGACTGTCTCTCTTAAAAAAAATGAATGCCAGATGTAGGTGATGGGGGGATGGAGGCAGCAAACCACATTGCCGTGTGTGTACCTATGCAACAATCCTGCATGATCTGCCCATGTACCCCAGGACCTAAAGTACAATTTAAAGAAATGAAATGAAAGCCGTTTATTCTAGAGGATTCAGGAAACTCCAGAGTTTGAATTTTCCTAGAAATACAGTCTTTATACATAAAATACGTTGTGCCTCCTAAGTGATGAAGTAAAGTATTTGAAATGTATTAAATGGTTTGCCATTTTATAATTTATTCTAATCTTTGCTTATGTTTCTTTCCAGAACAAAGGATTAGGAACCTACCTTATTTATTTCCCTCAAGCATGCTGTATTTTTTCTTTGAGAAAATGATTTTTAAGATATTCTAAGTTAGAGTCCGTGTGATATTTAATTTTAGGTTATAGTCAGTGTGACTGTAACAATGAAAATCTGAAGAGTCAATAGAGAAGAAGACTAGGAGAAACAGTGGCTATGTGTGGGTAGTAGAGATGTTGATAATTTAGTTTCATTTATCTTTCAAATATTCTTATTAAAACTTTAATAATTATGTATTACTCCTAAATTTAGAAGTCAATTTCTAATTCAGTGTAAGATGCAATAAACTCAATGGTTAGATTTCAGCATTATTCTAAAAATTACAAAACATTGGTTTTTAGCAATTCTTACAGAATTTTGTAGAAAGCAATTCTTACATCTAACTTTAGAGTATCTTTATTATTATTATTTTTAATGTAGTGATGACTAACAGGTCAATTCTATTTTGTGTATTGTGAGGAAAATAATGAAATGTTTGTGAACTAAAGAAGGTAAAAAAATTAAAAGATAAAACAGTATTATTAAAAGAATTACTTTGGGAGGCCGAGGTGGGTGGATCACGAGGTCAAGAGATCGAGACCATCCTGGTCAACATGGTGAAACCCCGTCTCTACTAAAAATACAAAAAAAATTAGCTGAGCATGGTGGCGCGTGCCTGTAATCCCCGCTACTCAGGAGGCTGAGGCAGGAGAATTGCCTGAGCCCAGGAGGTGGAGATTGCGGTGAGCCGAGATCGCGCCATTGCACTCCAGCCTGGGTAACAAGAGCGAAACTCCGTCTCAAAAAAAAAAGAATTACTGAGAGATAAAAGATGATACAGTCAGGAATTTCTGAGAGCCTTATGTCTAGGTGGAAATACATGCAACCAAAAAATTATCTAAATGTAGAGGTCATGGAAAGAAGAAGGAGATTAGGTAGGGTATTATAGAGAAGAGCCAAAAATTATTTGTAGAAGGAAGAAAACAGTTCAAAATTACATGGAAGGAACAAACTAAGGGTTAATGCACTAATACAATTGATTCATTTAGCATTCAAAACAGATTTCGTTCCACTGATTCTCAGTGCCATCTCTTATCACGATGACATTATAACATTTTGGAAAAGACTAGTAACCTTTTCATTAAGTGGTAAGGATTTTTTTTTTTTTTTTTTTTTGAGACAGAGTCTCACTCTGTCACCAGGCGCTAGGCAGTGACACGACTTCGGCTCACTGCAACCTCTGCCTCCCGGGTTCAAGCAATTCTCCTGCTCAGCCTCCCGAGTAGCTGGGACTACAGGTGTGCACCACCATGCCCAGCTAATTTTTGTATTTTTAGTAGAGACGGGCTTTCATTGTTAGCCAGACTGGTCTTGAACTCCTGACCTCAAGTGATCCACCCACCTCAGCCTCTCAAAATGCTGGGATTAAAGACATGAGCCACCTCACCTGGCCATATTATTTTTTAATAATAAAAAATTATATGCAGTCATCTCCAATGCTTGCACCTTTGGTATCATATCTAAGAAAACTTTGCCTAGTTCAGTTCATGGAGAGTTACACCTATGTCTTCATTTAAGAGTTTTGTAGTGTTAGTCATTGCATTTAGGTCTTTGATTCATTTTTCAGTATGCACAAAATGAATGACTCAAAGTATGATGTTAGTTGTAGGTTTTCCATAGATGCTCTTTAATTTTCAATATGGTGTGAATGAGAGATCTAAATTCACCTTTCTGCATGTGGATATTCAGTTGTCCCAACACTATTTCCTGGAAAGATTGTATTTACCTATTGAATACACTTGAAATTTTTTATTGAAAATCAAGTGACCACAGACACGAGTTTATTTCTGGACACTATTCCGCTTCTCTATGTGTTTATGCCAGTATCACACTAACCTGTAGTAAGTTTGAAATCAGGAAGTGTGGTTCTCCAACTTTGTTATTTTTCAAGATTGTTTTAGCTATTCTAGGTCCCTTACAATTCTATGTACATTTTAAGGATGAGCTTGTCTATTTCAGCAAAAGAGGCTTTGGAATTTTGATGGAGAATGTACTGAATTTGTAGATCATTTTGGCTAGTATTGCCAATACAATAGGAAATCTTCCAATACAAAAACATGGAATATCTTCCCATTTATTTAGGTCTTCACTGATTTTTTTCAATAGTACTGTGCAGTTTTCAGTGTACACCTTTAAAATTTATTCCTAATTTAAATATTTAATAAAATTATCAAAAATATTTGCCTTTGATGCTATCACAGATGAAATAGTTTTCTTAATTTCCATTTTGAGTTGTTTACTGCAAAGTGTTTAGGAATAGGACTGATATTTGTATATTGATCGTTTATACTGCAACCTTGCTGAATTTTTATTAGCTTTTAGTTTTTGTTTTTTAAAGGTGGATTCTTTAGTGTTTCCTTTGTAAAATATTGTGTTATTTGCAAAGGGAGATAGTTTTCTTTCTTCTTTCCCAATCTGAATGCCTTTTATTTTTTTTTCTTGCCAAATTGCCATTGCTAGAACCACCAGTACAAAGTTTAAAGGAAGTGGTGAGAGCAGAACACTCTTTTCTTTTTTTTGAAAACGTTCAGGCTTTCACCATTAAGTATGATGTTAGTTGTGGGTTTTTCATAGATACTCTTTATCAAGTCCAGGAATTTCCTTGCTGTTCTTAGCTTATTGAATGTTTTTACTATGAAAGAGTGGTAGATTTTGTTAAAAATTTTTCTGTATCTGTTGAGATAATTATGTAGTTTTTGTTTTTATTCTGTTGATATGGCATATTACATTAATTGATTTCTGTATATTAAACTGACCTTGTATTCCTGAGATAAACTCCACTAGGTCGTGATATAGAATCCTTTCTATGTACTACTGGATTTTGTTTGCTAGTATTTTGTTGAGGGATTTTGCATCTGTATTATTATTATTATTATTATTATTATTATTATTATTTGAGACAGAGGTCTCACTGTATTACCCAGGCTGCAGAGGTGCAATTGTAGCTCACTGTAGTCTTGACCTCCTGGGCTCAAGGGATCCTCCTGCCTTAGCCTCCTGAGTAACTGGGACCACAAGTGCACACCACCATGCCCCCACTAATTTTTAAATTTCTTTCGTAGAGACTGGTTTTGCCATGTTGCCTAGGTTGGGCTCAAGCAATCCTCCTGCCTTGGCCTCCTAAAGTCCTGTGACTATAAGTGTCAGCCAAGTTATCCAGTCTTGCATGTGTATTCTTAAGGGATACTGTTCTTTAGTTTTCTTTTTTGTAATTCTTTGTTTTGGTTTTAGTTTTAAGGTGATACAGATGTCATAGAATGAGTTTGGGAGTGTTCCTGTCTCTTCTATTTTTTGGGAGAGTTTCTCAGGAATCAGTGTTTTATCTTCTTTAAATATTTGGCAGAATTTACCAGTGAACCCATCTGGTCATGGCTTTTCTTAGTGTGAAGTTGTTGTTGTTGTTGTTGTTTTTAAATTACTGAATCAACTTCTTTAGTTGTTAGGCATGTATTCAGATTTTCTATTTCTTCTTTTATTTGATCAATTGTATCTTTCTAGGAAATTTTCTGTTTAATCTAGATTACCTTATTTGTCGAAATGCAATTGTTCATAGTTTGTACTTATAATCCATTTTTATTCCTTGTAAGATTGCTAGTAATGTTTACTCTTTCATTTCTGATTTGAGTAATTTGAATCTTCTCTCTTTTTTCTTGATTGATCGAAAATAAGAGTTTGTTAATTAGTTGACCTTTTCAAATAATTAACTTTTGGTTTTGTTGATTTTTTAAAAAATTCTCTATTTTGTTTATTTCTGCCTTAACATGTATTATTTCCTTCCTTCTGCTTGCTTGGGGCTTAGGTTTCTCTCCTTCTTCTCTTTTTATAAGTTGAGAGGTTAGGTTATTGATCTAAAACTTTTTTTTTTTAATAAAATAAGCATTTACCATTATAAGTGTCCCTCTGCTTTCACTGCATTTCTTAAGTTTTGGTATGTTATATTTTCATTTTAATTTACCTCAAAATATTATCAAATGTCCCTTATGACTTACTCTTTGACCCACTGGTTATTAGAGGTATTTTGTTTAATTTTCCCTTATTTTTTAATTCCCCAAATTTCCTTATGTTATTGGTTTCTAATGTTATTACACTTTGGTTGGAGAATATATTGTATATTATTTCATTACTTTTAAATTTATTAAATCTTGCTTTGTGGAATAATATCTGAGTGATCCTGGAGAATGTTCCATGTGTGAAAGTGATTTAAAAAATAAACAGTTGAGTAAGTTTCCAGTTTTAATTTTGAAGATGATACATATTGATAGATATAATTCATACACAAAAAAGCTCTTGGGGTTCTCGATAATAAATTTTTTTTTTCTTGAGTTTGGAGTCTCACACTGTTGCCTGGGCCAGATCGAAATAGGGCTATCTCGCCTCACTGCAACCTCCACCTCCCAGGTTCAAGAAATTCTCCTGCTTTAGCCTCCGATTTAGTAGCTGGGATTACAGGTGCCCACCACACCACCACGCCCAGCTAATCTTTTGTATTTTTAGTAGAAAAGAGATTTCACTACATTGTCCTTGCTGGTCTTGAACTCTTGACTTTGTGATCTGCCTGCCTTGGCCTTTCAAAGTCCTGGGAATACAGGTGTGAGCCACCATGCACGACCTCTAATTACTTTTAATTTCTGCTATAATCATTACAGCAAATGTGAGTTTTTTTGTTGTTGTTCATTTGTTTTAAGAGACAGAGTCTCACTCTTTGTTCAGGCTGGAGTGCAGTGGTGTGCTCATAGCTCACTGCAGTGTCGAATTCCTGGGCTCAAGCAATATTCCTGCCTCAGCCTCCCAGGTAGCTGAGGCCAGACGAATGCATCACCTTCCCTGGCTAATTTTTCAATTTTTTGTAGAGACAGAGTCTCACCATGTTTCCCAGGTTGATCTTAAACTCCTGGCCTCAAGTGATTATCCCACCTTGGCTTCCCAAATGGTTGGGATTACAAATGTGAGCTACCATGCCTGGTATATTTGGGATTGTATTTTCAATAGAACATTCAATGTCTTACCAACAGTTAAATATGTGTTTTGAATGAGTATAATCAACCCGTTTTCAATGCTTTTATTCAGATAAGTTTGTGGTTTGAATAAATAGAAAGTCAACATATATTCTGAGTACAAAACAGCTTCAAGGGATTCACTACAGTGATAATCACAGTACCTCTTCTTTAAAATAGGAACTCCTGCTTGGGATTTCTATATACTTTGGAATGTGAATTTAAATCAACGTAACTTTGCATATGTTGTGGGTGTATTTTGAGGTTACACAGTGGATTCCAGCAGAAAGCAGCTGGCACACTCAAAGTAGGATAAATTAAGGTGTTTTTATTTATGTAGGAAGTATTTTCAGAGGTAAAGAGGGTAGGAAACCGCAGGGATGGAAAAAGCAAAATAAGAAGTATGTGTGGAATGTAGGGCACAGGTATAGGCTCTAACTTTGAGATGGGATATACCCCTTCCTCTGACCCTGTAGGAAAGTGTTAAAAAACAGATGTAGAGATGGATATATTGCCATCAAAAGATGATGGGAAAGCATTTGCTGCTTGTCTGAGACTAGGCTAGAGCTCTTTCCCTGATTCTCACTGTTTGCCCAAGGCCTGTTACCTGGTATGGGAGAGAATGTATCCTCATCTTGTAGCCAAAGAAAAATTAATTTTTAGCACTGGAGAAAATTATTACACGTAATCCATGTGTCAGGTCTACACAGGGTTAATATTCACTTTCCTATGAACCTGCACATCAGATACCACACAGTGCAGATTCCAGGATCACTGAAGTACCCCTCTCTCCATTAGTGGAGATAATTTTTTGCACTGGATAGATAAAAAGTGCAGGCCAGGTGCGGTGGCTCACAACTGAAATCCCAGCACTTTGGGAGGCTGAGGCAGGTGGATCACCTGAGGTCAGTAGTTCAAGACCAGCTTAGGCAACATGGTGAAACCTTGTCTCTACTAAAATTACAAGTTATCTGGGTGCAGTGGCATGTGCCTATAATCTCAGATTCTCGGGAGGCTGAGGCAGGAGAATCTCTTGAGCCCAGGTGGCAGAGGTCGCTGTCAGCTGAGATTGCCCCATTGCACTCCAGCCTGGGTGATGGAGCGAGATTCTATCTCAAAGAAAAAAAATGCAGTGTAATTGTACTGAAAAACAACACAGAACTGCTTTCTCAACCCGTAAGTTTTAATAGCTTTATTTATTTATGTGTATTACATTTAATATATGGAATCTGATAAGTTTTGACATATGTACAACCACGAAACCATCACAACAATCAAGGTGGTGAACATATTATCCTGCTCTTTCTACCCAAGATAACTACTGATTGGCTTGTTATCGCTACAGATGGACTTGGATTTATTATGTTATATAAATGGAATTATTTATATAACACAAAATCTCCTTTTTTAATATAACTTCTTATACTCAACAAAATTATGTTTAGATTCTTCTGTGTAAAATATTAAAATACTAGTTACATTTAACATCCCACCCTTTCACCTGCTTTTGGTGAACATCCTTTCCAATTCTGTTCCGGTGTTAAGCATTCTTTTTCTTATCAAATTCTCTACCCGACGATCTCCTCTCCCTTCCTCTGAGAAGATGACTTTTCCCCCTTTAATTGAGATAAATAAGACCTTCGGAACAAAACTGTATTCTTTTCTCCCCAGCTTCACTTTTCCCCCTTTAGTTTCAGGGATTAGGTGTTCACCTGGGCTTTGTAGTTCTCATTTAATTCTTTCTCATTGCTATTTTACTTTATGATCTATTTCCTCTCCCTCTGTACTTTCAACCTCTTTCCCCATTGCCTCCTATTCCTAAGCCTGTATGATTTTTTCATTCTAAAAGTGTCAACACAATCAGAATGCCCATCACAATAATTAAAGGAGAATGTTCTGCTGTCTGCATATCAGTCTACTCTCTCTCATGCTTTCTCTCTTTTTGAGACAGCATCTCATTCTGTCATCCAGGCTGGAGTACTGTTGTATGATTATAGCTCACTGCAGCCTCAAACTCCAGGGCTCAAGTGATCCTCCCACCGCAGCCTCCGAAAATGCTGGGATTACAGGCATGACACACAGCACCTGGCCCCTTATCTCTCTTTTCTTGCTCAGTCAAGCTTCTCTGAAGTATGAGCTACAAAGGACAGGCTACAGAAATTTCAGAGCCCAGTACAGATGAAAATGAATGGTTACTTGTTCAGAAATTATTAAGAATTTCAAGACAGCAACCCCAGAGCATTAAACAACTCACTGGGGACTGGGGCCCTGTGTGACTGCATAGATTGCCCATCACAAAGCTGACTCAGAATCTGCACTCCTTTTTTCTATTTACGGAACTCCCATTCTCCTCTCACGCACTGTAGTCTGTCTTTTATCCCCATCTTAATGCTGGAGGTAAAAACTCCACCTTGGATTCTCCACCTAACTAAAATCGTTAAATATTTTTAAGTTCTTATAGTTACCTTTTTGCATTAACCTAATCTTCCCATATATTTCTCTCATCCATAATCATGTTTGCTAAAAACTTACTTGTTGAATGAATGAATGACCCGTCTTTGACTCTTGTTCATTGGATTCTCAATGTCCTATGTTAACACTTTACACCATATACCTTAGTTAGTTCCTCCAGGTTTACATGTAAGCTTGTGATTTTGGAACCTATATGTAAATTGATGACTTCAAACTCTGTATGTCTAGCTTTTTCCTTAACTTTAGACTCATATCATCTATCTATCTATCTATCTATCTATCTATCTATCTATCTATCTATCATCTATCTATCTATCATCTATCTATCTATTATCTCTGAGAAATCTTCATCTGGCTATCCAGTTGATACCTCAATCTCAGCATGTTCAAAACCAAACTCATTACCATCTCCTACTTGAAACTTTCTCTTTCCGTTGTGATTTATTTATTTATTTATTTATTTGTTGATGGACTTTTGCTCTTGTTGCCCAGGCTGGAGTGTAATGGTGTGATCTTGGCTCACTGCCACCTCTGTCTCCCAGGTTCAAGTGATTCTCCTATCTCAGCTTCCTGAGTAGCTGGGATAACAGGCACCCACCACCACACCCAGTTAATTTTTGTATTTTTAGTAGAATGGGGTTTCACCATCTTGGCCAGGCTGGTCTCAAGCTTCTGGCCTCAAGTGATCCAACTGCCTTGGCCTCTCCAAGTGCTGGGATTACAGGCATGAGCCACTGTGCCTGGCCCTGGTTCTTATTTTTAACCTCTATCTATCTATCTATCTATCTATCTATCTATCTATCTATCTATCTATCATCTGTCTATCTATCTATCTATCTATCTATCTATCAATCAATCAATCATCTATCTCTATCATCTATTGCCTCTGAGAAATCTTCAGCTGGCTAGGAAGGACTTCAAAATGCTAGGAAGGACTGATTGAGGAAAAATTTTATATTTTCTAACCAATGTAAGGAACTCAGGAAAAATAGCAAGTTTGACATAGAACTTCAAAGTTGAATACACTTTGAAAGATAAAAATCAGATAGAAGTTGTGTAAGATGAAATGCTGTTTTTTCTTCTGGAAAAAAGACTAGGGTTGGGTTGGAGTAACCAACTTCTAAATCATCTCCAATGATTCCCTCATATATAACCCTCATGTGAGTCTCCCCTCCATATTGAGTGGGACAGATTTGTGAACCTATAGGTTGTTGCTGAAAGAATGAGGTTTGACTTCAACTTCAAACTTTATGGTTCAGTCATAAATGATATTCTGGCTTCCATCCTTCTCTTGGACCACTAGCTCTGGAGCCAGCTGCCATGGTGTGTGACCTGCACACAGCTCTATGGAGAGGTCTATGTGTTGAGGAACTGAGGCTTCTAGGCAACGGCCCACGTGAGTGGCTCATCTTAGATGCAGATCATCTCTCCCAGGCAAGCCTTCAGATACTTGTAGTCCTGGCCTATGTGTGGATGGCAGTTTCCTGACCCCAATACAGAACCACCCAGCCACGCCACTCCTGAGTCCCTCATCCACAGAAACTGTGAAATAATAAATGTTTGGGTTTCTAAGCCATTACATTTTGGGATAATTCATTGCATAGTAATAAATAACTAATGCAGAGGGCTTTTCATTAGATAAATTTTTATATGTATTGAGTTTTGGAACTACATATCTACAGTTTGAGCCGTATATCTAAAAACAACCACAAAGGGAACTCTGAAAATAAAATCCTTTCCTAAATTCTCCAATGATTTCCCATTACATTCTTATTTAGAAGTCAATAAGAATTCTTTGCACTTATTTACCCAGTGTCTATGTGATCTGGCCCCAGCTTCCTTATTCTGTATCTCCTGCCAGGAGATGTTCATGCTGGTTTCCCTTGACTTCCATCAGTGGTCTGACATTTCTGAATTTCAGGACTGACAAAGATTAGTTCTTGAAGCAAAACTCTAGCTGCACACCATAAGAAAGCTTTTCAGCAAAAGTGATATGCCCTTCATATTTTTAACCCAGTAGGATACACACACACACATACACACACACATGTGCACATACACACTCTCATGCACAAACTCACACACATATTCATAGCTTTATAGAGGTAAAAGTAAACAGTACATAATTAACTTTACACTTTGACAAATTTAAAATAAAATTTGAAACCATAATTATGCTCAAAGTAATGAACAAATCTTTTATGCTTAAAAGTTTCCTCCAAGCCCTTTCATAATCTCTCCCTCCCTCTCACCTCATTCCAAACTAGTTATCTAGATAGATTATAGAGTACTTCCATCATTACAGAAAATTTATCCGAAAGTGATTATGTAATTCTTGTAAAGAATACCTTGTTTTGTTTGGTTGTAGTTAATATACCAGTTGTTACAAAGTCAATGAGCATTGGAACTAGTAGTACATGCAAACACTTCTATCTATTGATAGTTACTGATGACATCACTTTTGAGTCTTGGAGCTCTTTCTCCTGGCTCACCTGAGGTATATAAAGTTCATACTGTTGTACAGAGTGTGAAATGTCATCCTCTTCCTCTAGGAAACTAATTAGAAAAGTTAGCTTTAGAGGTGAAAAGAAAGATTATAGTCTCTGATTGAGGTAGAGGACAAAACAAAACAACAAAAACCCAACTTGCTCCTTCCATTTAATTAGCAGATAGAAGTTTATCCAGAACATCTTCTGTGTCCTCTTATCCTTTTTTCCTTTTCTTCTTTTCTCTGTTTGATTATTTAGACGAGGAATTGGTAGCTTCCTTATAAATCCCTCAGAGATGAATGGAATTAGGAAAGGTCTCATCTGGTCCCTTTCACCTTCACTAGAGTGAGAGGAAAATGGGGTGATAGAGTCTCTTCCTAGAGAATCCCTTGTTTCTTGTTACATAAATCTATTGTTAAAATTACATGTATATTTTGCCCGCGGGTGTGTGAAGAGAGACAGTCAGTGTGGAGGCCACAGGGTACTCGCCAGGATGAGCAGCACCTTAGCTAAGATAGCGGAGATAGAAGCTGAGATGGCTCGGACTCAAAAGAACAAGGCCACAGCACACCGCCTAGGGCTGCTTAAGGCTCGTCTTGCTAAGCTTCGTCGAGAACTCATTACTCCAAAGGGTGGTGGTGGTGGAGGTCCAGAAGAAGGTGTTGATGTGGCCAAGACAGGTGATGCTCGAATTGGATTTGCTGGTTTTCCATCTGTGGGGAAGTCAACATTGCTTAGTAACCTGGCAGGGGTGTATTCTGAGGTAGCAGCCTATGAATTCACTACTCTGACCACCGTGCCTGGTGTCATCAGATACAAAGGTGCCAAGATCCAGCTCCTGGATCTCCCAGGTATCATTGAAGGTGCCAAGGATGGGAAAGGTAGAGGTTGTCGAGTCATTGCAGTGGCCTGAACCTGTAACTTGATCCTGATTGTTTTGGATGTCCTGAAACCCTTGGGACATAAGAAGATAATTGAAAATGAACTGGAAGGCTTTGGCATTCGCTTGAACAGCAAACCCCCCAACATTGGCTTTAAGAAGAAGGACAAGGGAGGCATTAATCTCACTGATACTTGCCCCCAGAGTGAGCTGGATGCTGAAACTGTGAAAAGCATTCTGGCCGAATACAAGATTCATCATGCTGATGTGACTCTACGTAGCGATGCTACAGCTGATGACCTCATTGATGTGGTGGAAGGAAACAGAGTTTATATCCCCTGTATCTATGTGTTGACCAAATCTCCATTGAGGAATTGGATATCATCTATAAGGTGCCTCACTGTGTACCCATCTCTGCCCATCACCGTTGGAATTTTGATGACCTATTGGAAAAGATCTGGGACTATCTGAAACTAGTGAGAATTTACACCAAACCCAAAGGCCAGTTACCAGATTACACATCCCCAGTGGTGCTTCCTTACTCCAGGACCACAGTGGAGGATTTCTGCATGAAGATTCACAAAAATCTTATCAAAGAATTTAAATATGCTCTGGTCTGGGGTCTCTCTGTGAAACACAATTCTCAGAAAGTGGGTAAAGACCATACGTTGGAGGATGAGGATGTCATTCAAATTGTGAAGAAGTGAAACCTTCCCCCTTTCCCATCTCTGCCGGGCGAACCACAACAGCCTTCCCCATGATCAAGCACCCTATCCCAGTTCTTTCTGGCTTTGACAGTCACTGGATCAGGATCCAGGGGAGGGAGATGGAGGCACCCAAACTGGATCTTCATTTGTCTTACCTTGGTGTCACTGTGTATGCTGAACTGCATAAAAGACCTGGTAGGCTGGTCAGCTACATGCAGCTTATGTGTTATTGTCAGAATTTGTTTTGGGATGGGCTGAATGAGGAAGGGCATATACGGTGAGGCAGCTACAGAAGGGATCCTTGGGAACTTGGTCTTGAATGTGAAATGCATAAAAATATGATATGCGGCAAAAAAATTACATGTATAGATAAGCTAAAAGCAGAAAGTAGAAATGATGACTATACCTCTTACATGGAGATAACTGCTTAATATTTTAGCCTAAACTAATTCTCACTCTCTTTTGTATAAATGAAAATATACTACACATTTTAGTTCTTATGTTACTATATATCATAAACACGTTACCAAGTATCTTTTATAGAACAATTTAAAATAATTAGTGGACCTGGTGTGGTGGCTTATCCCTGTAATCCCAGCAATTTGGGATGCCAAGGTGGGCAGATCACTTGAGCTCAAGAGTTCGAGACCAGTCTGGGCAACATGGTGAAACCCCATCTCTACCAAAAATATAAAAATTAACCAGGCGTGGTGACAGGCGCTGTAGTCCCAGCTATTTGGGAGGCTGAGACTGGAGGATCACTTGAGCACAGGAGGTGGAGGTTGCAGTGAACTGAGACTGTGCCACTGCACTCCAGCTTGGGCAATAGAGTGAGACCCTGTCTCAAACAAACAAAAACTAATGGAATTGTATACTGTTACTTAGCTGTGTCAGCTGCTAACTATTCAAAGTCATTTTTTTCTAGAAGCTTTTGACCCTTGATTTTTTTTAAAAAAAGACACATTATTCAGCATCATGATCAGACTATCATATTTAGCAATCAACAGCATGGGTGCAAAAAACAAAAAACTACATTAAAACCCTTTGTTGGAATGCTTTACACTTTCCACAGAACAGAAACTAAAATACAATTAGTCACAAACACAGTCCTCAAGTTTTTTGCCCATACACATGAGCAATGTCTAAAACATGTCTTTTCTGTAGTAACTAGGCCCTGCCACCGCTGTGCTTGGCTGAGTTCACAAATTTGTTGTAACCTGTAGCTTCCCAGTCCCTTCTCTTGCTCTCCTCTCCTGTTAAGCTTAGTTTCCAGTAATTAAAATCTTCTGCCACTCCTGCAGCTACTGCTGCTACAGGAACCACCATAGCCACCTTGGTTTCTTAGTTTGGCAAAGTATTAGCCATCACCATAGGAGTCAGAGTCAGAGCTTCTGCCTCCAAAGTTTTATCCCTTCATGGGTCTGAAATTTGATTATTGTAATTGCCAGAATAATTGTAGCTTCCATCACCTCCAAGATTGCTTCCACTAACACCACAAAAGCTGCCTCTGACTCCATCATTATAGCTGTCATAGCTGCCACTCCCGCCATAGCCACTGCCCTGGTTTCCATAAACCCGTCCACCACTTTTATAGCCTCTGCTTCCTTCACAGTAGCCAGGGCTGCCTCCTTCGTCACCACTATCATTACCAACCATTATAGCCATGTCTACTGCCACCATATCCACCACCACTGCGGCTGCCACCAAAGCCATCACAACCACTAAAGTTTCCTCCACGACCAGAGTTGTCATTCCTACCAAACCCACCTCCACCAAAGTTTCCAGAACCACTTAGATTTCTTTGGCTGGATGAAGCACTAGTTATCTCTTCCATTGCCAGGACTTTCCTAACCTCATAATTGTGGCCATTCACAGATTCTAGTTCTGAATAACAGTCACATCCATGGAGTCATGCTTGTCAAAGGTAATAAAGGCAAAGCCCCTTTTCTTGCCACTGCCTCAGTCGGTCATGATTTCAATCACTTCAATTTTTCATACTGTTCAAAATAATCTCTTAGGCGATGTTCTCCAGTGGGCACCTGGTCTTTTGAGACTCTTCCCTTGAGACAGCTCTCTTTGGTTCCACAACTCTCCCATCACCTGTGTGGCCTTGCATTCATGGCTGCATCCACCTCCTCCACAGTGGCACAGATGACACACCCAGAGCCCCTGGAGTGCTTGGTGCTTGGATGGCTCCTTACCACACAATCTGTGAGCTTTCCCCACTGTTCAAAACGGCTCTTTAGGCTCTCATTGGTTGTTCAAAGCTCAGCCCTCCCATGAAGAGCTTCCACAGCTGTTCTGGCTCTTTAGGAGACTCTGACTTACACATGAAGGCCCAGAGAAGAGAGACTTTAACAAGGCTTCCTTGGCGGTGTCCATGGGCAGAAAGTGACCCTTGAATTTTTCTGTAGTTCTGTATTTAAGGACAAATATAGAGAAGTAATTCCTAGCAATGTTAGAGTCAAGATTGCCAGTTTACAAAAGGAGGAAAATTAAGTGCCTCTGGAGTAATTGAAATATTCAGCTGGGAGGAGTGGCACATGCTGGTAGTCACAGATACTTGGGAGGCTGAGGTGGGAGGATTGCTTAAGCCCAGAGTTTGAGTTCACTCCAAGCAACATAGGGACATCGTCTCTTTAAAAAAAAAACATTACCAGTTTAAGATGCATTCTTAAATTTTGAATTCCGAATGATGTTTACTAATTTGGAATGGATGGAAACCTGATCTTGGGGGTGGAATGTGCCAGCTGTTCAATGATTCAGAAAAATAAGCATGTTGGTTCAGGATCAGAATCAAAGGACACCATATCTAATTGAAACTTTTGGAAAATGTGTGTAGCCAGATGAATTATCCAAATTAAAATTAAGCCAAAGCACCAGGTTTAATGCATTAATAATAGAAATTTTTTTAAAAAAATGAAGCCAAAAACCTAGGTCCTGTTGATTTTATCACTTACTATAGGATGTAGTTTTAGGAACCCTGAGAATAGGAAAAATATTTCTGGATAAATTCCATAAAAATAACAGTGTCTTGTACAAAGAATAAAAGGCTTTATTAGCTTATAACAAAACATAGTGCAGTGCTCAGTATGTCATCGCTGGACTGGCCTATACCTCCTGTCCCCTGGAGAAGAAACTGAATGGCTATGATGTGCTCCATGTGGCTACTGGCCACTTTCTGGTTTACTTGACTAGTCTTTTTTTTTTTTTGAGATTGAGTTTCACTTTTTTGTCCAGGCTGGAGTGCAGTGGCATGATCTTGGCTCACTGCAACCTCTACTCCCTGGGTTTAAGTGATTCTCCTGCCTCAGTCTCCCAAATAGCTGGGATTATAGGCACCCACCACTACACCTGTTCAAATTTTGTATTTTTAGTAGAGATGGGGTTTCACCATGTTGGCCAGGCTGGTCTCAAACTCCTGACCTTGTGATCCACACACCTTGGCCTCCCAAAGTGCTAGGATTACAGGTGTGAGACACTGCACCAGCCAACTTGATCAGTCTTGTTCAAACCTGGGGAGTTGTATGTACAGATAGATAGTTATGATCATGTGTGCTTCTTCTCATTTATTATTATAATCATACAATTTAATTAAATATTATATGAGCATATGAAACATATTTGAAAAAAAGTTTTTTTTTAATATGAAAAATGGAATGCTTAGTAAAGGCGATAAAAGTGAATCAGGGTGGTTCAGAAAAAACTAAAGGATTAGAAGTTCTTTAAGGAATATGTATCCATACTGCCTATATTTAGCTTGGCATTTTCTCTTGTCTTCTTCGCCCCTCCACTTTAAGAAAGCTAAAATTAGGAATAGACTATTGATTGGGGTTGTGGATTTTGCAATGAAGAGTCCTTAGAACTCCATATTGAAGTCATGCAATCAAAGAAAGGCCATTGGCCTTTACTCGTGAATGAAAGGGTGAATAAATATACTTTTAATCAAAGTAAAATGTTTACATTATATATATATCATGTAATATAATATATATTATACATATATAAAAATCATATATATCATATACATATATAAGAATCATCATATATATATATAAAATCATCATAGATATTCGCATTTCTTAAATATATTCACATTTCTTATCTAAAACAATCAGGTCCAGGTGCTGGCTGGTAAACATATATATATATATGAGGATTCTTAATTCTTTCTCAGTTTACCAGCCAGCACCTGGACCTGATTGTTTTAGATAAGAAATGTAAACTCATACTATGAATATCTTAAAATAGAGACTTAAACAATTATTCAATAAGGCTTCAGCCAAATTTGGTCTCATAGCACAAATTCCTCTTGAGTGACTATGAAAATATGACTTAGATCAATCAATACTTTGTTAAGTAATTAAGAGGAACTTGAGATTATGATAAAAGATTTTCAAATAAGTGACAGATAACAAAATAAATTTGTATCTTTAAAATTTTTCCGTGTCTTTGTTATCCCCAACAAACTGGTCTACTTTGATTTAAATTATTCTACTTTTTGGCCTGTGGGTAATAGAACAGATCAGGAGTTTGATTATTTAGAGCTGGCAACTTTTTTGGTAAAGGGCTAGATAGTAAATATTTTTGTTTTGCGGATCTTGTGGTTGTTACTCAACGGCGCCCTTGTAGCTGATGTAGCCATAGACAATATGTAAACAAATCAGAATAGTTGTGTTCCAATAAAACTTTTTTATAGCTGTTAAAATTTGAATTTCATATATTTTTCATATGTCATGAAATATTATTCTCCTTTAGTTTTTTTTCAGACATTAAAAAGTATAAAATCCATTCTTAGCTCATAGTCTGTCCAAAAATATGTGGAAGGCTGCATTTGGCCTGCAGACCATTGTTTATCTCCCCTGCTGTAGCTCATTCTCCCTCTCCAGCGCTGCCTTTCTCATGACCCTATAATCTAGCTGCTTTTAGTGTCACAGAAACACAGTGTGTTCATATTTGCTTACACATATTTTGCTTATATTTTTTCCTGCTGGGAACATTTTCTGTTTTATTTTCTAATCCAAAATCAGCTTAATGTTTCTGTCTTTCATGATAATTTTTACAGCTTCACTAGCCCTCAGGTGTGTCCCTCGCCTCCAAATTCCTTTTAGTACCTTTGATCCTTTTTCATATGCTTAGTGTGAATTAATCTTGTATTATTTCCGATATGTGAGCTTTGATTCTTCTTTTGATTATAACTTCTTAGAACAGAAGCCACGTATATACTTCCTCTTATTTCTCTCAGATAGTGCTGGGCATATAGAAGTATTAACACTAGATTGACATGTTTGCTATCAAAAATTATATATTATTCTTTTATTAAGTTTTAAAGCATTTTTATTAGGGTCTTTGGTCTCAATACTTGCCTTTTGTTTCTCTGTGTCTTCACTTAATCTTTCCCCACTGCACTTCCTTCCCCATCCATAATCACGCTCATCTCTTTATTTAAAAACTAAATTAGCAGCACAACCTTCCGTTGAGACTGATATTCATCTATTCCTTACCATGTTTTTCTCTGAGATGGTATTTTTTGAACATCTAAAAGGAAGATATACACATGAGGTACGTCCTCACTTCTGTCCAGAAACACTTTCCTGCCCTAGCACATGGAAGCTGAGCCTGGCAGAGCTCAGTCTCACTGGGCTGAGGAGGCGGGGGTTAGAGTCTGAGTATGCTGAGGCAGCTGAAATTTGCAAGGCAGGTCCTTAGAGAGGATGCCAGTCACAGAAGTCCATTTGGGGACTTGCTATGAAACATCGTTTGCCAAAAGCTGACCTGCACATGTATAGCGCAAGACTCCTTGAAACCTAGGAAAAATTGCCAGCAGCAGGGTTGAGGGCTGAATGTGATACAGAGGTTGCGTTGTGCTGGGAGATGTTCAAGTTCGGGCTCAGCTAGAATATAAATACCACATTAGGTAACATAAGTGTTCTGTTGAGACACCAAAAAGGCCATATTCCAGAGTAAGAGCTATGCCTTATGTCTAAGTTTAAAACAAGTAGACTTACCCTAAACAAGAATGTAAAATTGATCCTGATGGAGCCAACGTGATCAACCAATAATTTAACTGCCTTCCAGAATGAAAGCTCAACATACTTTGAGGAAGTATATTGAGGAAGACCACATAATCCAGAATCCCTACAATGTATTACCCATAATATTCACGATACAATAACAAAATTACTAATCATGTGAAGAAGTGGAACAATGAGACCTATAATCACAAAAAAATGCAGTCAGTAGAAACAGAGCCCGAGATGACCTACATGTTGCCATCCCCCAGAAACCTGTTGTGCCTTCTCCCAATTTTTTGCTAATATTTAACACATTCTTCAAGATCTTATGCAAATGGTGTTTTGTTTTTCAAGAGGCTTCCCTGAATTCTTACAAAATAAAATAATTTCTCCTTTGACTTCTCGCTGGTTTATGTCTCTCCTGTGATACCTAATTATTTATAGTTACTGGCATGCATATTTTCTTTCCTTGGTTGAGGCCAAGGACTTGTATTTTCTTATCTTTTTTTTTTTTGAGATGGAGTCTTCCTCTGTTGCCCAGGCTGGAGTGCAATGGTGAGATCTTGGCTCACTGCAACCTCCGCCTCCCAGGTTCGAGATTCTCCTGCCTCAGCCTCCTGAGTAGCTGGGATTATAGGTGCGCATCACCACACCCAGCTAACTTTTTACATTTTTAGTAGAGATGTAAAAACTTCACTATGTTGGTCAGGTTAGTCTTGAACTCCTAACCTCGTGTTCTGCCTCCTCAGCCTCCCAAAGTGCTGGTATTACACCGCACCCAGCCCTTTTCTTATCTTTTTAAGTTACTAATGAATTTAGCCATCAAAGTCATGTACAGATGGTCCCCAAGTTAAACAATGCTTTGACTTATGATTTTTCAACTTTATGATGATGTGAAAGCTACACAGATTCAGTAGAAAACATACCTGAAATTTAAAATTTTGATATTTCCCCAACTGTAGGCTAATGTAAGGGTTCTGAGTTCTGAGCACGTTTAAGATTGGCAAGGCTAAGCTATGCTGTTTGGTAGGTTAGGTGTATTAAATGCATTTCTGACTTATGTTACTTTCAATTTATGATGTGTTTATCAGCATGTAATTTTATTGTAACTTGAGGAGCATCTGTAGTAAGCACTCAATAATTATTTTTGAATATATGAATAAAATATATGTTTTATATTTTCCTGTTGTTTTAAAACTATACTCTGCAATTTTTGTCTTTACTCATGTACAGATACATATGAGTAAAAAATCCTTCTTAATGTTAGTTTAGATTATGAGTTTCCATGGAGGCTCCATAAATTAGTAGACTAAAGAGATTGGTTGTCTTTCCTGTTTTACAAATAAAAAAGCAGTTGCTTATTGTTTTTATTCCAGAATATTAAATACAAATTTATTTGGGTCTATCTTCACTAGACTAAGGCCCATGAGGTCAGAGACATTGTTTAACATCCCCAGTATTTTCCATTATTGACACAGTAAATGCTCAATAAGCACTTATTAAATGTCTTACATTGACTCATATTTAGCCAAGTTTTGATATTTTACTATTTCATGATAATTGATTTTAAACCATTTTGAGTGCTTCAAGAAAAGCCTGCAGAGTTTTCCAATTATTTTTTTCATATATCATAGCTGTAGTAAAGGCCTATTAACCAAACTATATTTTAACAAAAGCTAAGATAGGTAGTCTTTTCCTTTATTTGTTAGTTTTTAAAAGATGGTTTTAGCTGTAGATTTTATTGCTATTTATATATATATCTTACTGACAGTATTGATAAGCTCCCTTTGACAACAATTCAGAAGTTTAAAAAAAGTCAGTTGATGTGTATACTTGTCTAGCTATATAGAAAGTGGAAATGGTTAATAGAATGTTTAATATAATCATATTTCAAAGTTAGAATGGACTATAGAGATTAATCACTATACACTATGAAAAATGACTTCAGAATACACTGATATTTTGTATAACTAATAAAAACTTTAAAAAAAATATATGAGGGAGATTTTTTTGCATTCTGAAAATAAGAAGCATTTTCGTATTAAAATATAATCAACATGAAAACATCTCTACGTCTGGCAAGTTTTAGTGAGATAAAGAGCTTGAAACAGCTCTGAAATTTTTTAATTTTGGTTTTTTTTTTTTTGGCTCTACATAGAGAGAGTCATGTCTATTTTACAACCTTCTATTCTCCTGCCATCTCCCCCAATAGAAACAACCTAGCAGTGCTCAAAATGACAAATCCAGCCTTTGTTTCACCAGATTATTTCAATCTGGCACTGGCACTACCGCTAGCTTGGTCTGATTATAGTTAATCCACTGCCTACAACATGACAAATGTTTTTGGTCCAAGTTGAATGGCAAAGTCTTTTCAAACAGGAAAAGCAGTTGTCAACTGTCATTATTGTGGTACCAACATGTATCATGTCAGGACAGCCAAACAAAGAAGAGGATGATTCAGAATGCTGACCCAAGTACACTGAACCTTGTTAACTCTGGTGGGTTTTCTGTAAGACTTGTTAATAGTGATAGAAAAAAGGAATCAGAGCACAAACCCATATTATATGGTTCCCTTTGACTGTATACACTTATCAACTAATATCAAGTGCTGAATTATAATTTCTAGTTTCCCTATAAATGACACATTTCTCCTTAAAAAATCTCAACTTATTTAAGTTTTCCTTAAACATTTCTCCTCTAGTTTGTTAAGCTTGTTTAGTAGAAACAATACCCACTTACAATACTTAAATTCTATGAGTGTTATAGCTGTTGGGGTCACTCATTCAAAAAAACAAACAAACAAAAAACAAAACCTTAAATTCTCTTGAACAGTGTGCTTACCATTCATCATCTCTTTTATGGGAGATACTGCTCTTTCTTCTCTTTGGGGTGAGTGATGCATGGTGTTTTCTATAATAGGCAGAATACTGTAGACTATTATATACACTTAGGGATGTGTGCTCCACATGGCCTGTACTGATCCTTCTGACTGCTAGCTAGCCCAGTAATTCTGCATCGGTACACTGCATAGACAAGAATAAGCATTTTCTCCACTTTGTTTTAGATGGCTCACTTTTTTTTTTTAGTACTTAAAATTTTTTTTCGATTCTTTTCCCTGTTTTTTTTGGGGGGGTGAGTTCCTGATTTTTTTTTTTTAAATGATGAATTATTTCTACTTTACAAAATTGATGTGAGGAATGAAATTTAAAACATGATGCTTTCTTTATTAGTAAAGCATGTCATGATCCAATAGGCTTATGCTGTCATTTCTCCTTGAAAAAAACTGAGTTTATGGTCTTTACTTCACATCCCAGCTGTTCGAGAATTGCTAAACCCATAGGGAGTTGCGTGAGTTATGTAATTGGCATGAATTATTTGAGTTTGAGGAAACACAATTACCACATAATGTTAGCCAGTGCTGGATGAATCTAAATTCAAGGACTCAGGGTTGCAGAGGTCTGTGGGACTGTGATGTTTTCTTTGTTGAGTGCAGTTGTAAATTTATTTCTTCTTTTTATAGCTTGTAAGTAAAAACTACACCATTTTTCAGCATTTTGCCTCATTACTGTCTAGCAAAGACATGCTATGAGGAGAGACTACTTAAATAAAAGATGAAGTAAACTATTAAACAGGCTTAGGAAATGTTAAACTAATAATGTTTAGGGCTTATAACACATTCAGACCCCTCCATTCTCTTTCACCTCTTTTCCTTCCATTATAAACAGTACAAGGAGGTACAAACATAACATTTCTTGCCAAATAGTTTTGCTCTTTCACAGTGGGAGAAAGGGAAAGAGCTTTCTTTATGTAGTTTGCTGCTCTGAGATTTCCTTTCCTCTTCCCTCAAGATGAGCTTTGAAACTTGGTCCCTCAGTCTTTGAAGCACCATTCTAGAATAAATTAAATAGTATTCAAGAGCATGTTGTGGTTCTGCTACTTCAACCTACATGAGTGGCCACTTACAATGATCAGATATTTGGGCTGTAGAATATTACATGGCCTTCAAGAAATGCACTATGAAGTAGATTCATTTTCGTACATAATTTCCAATGCAATAACTCTGAAGAATGAAGTTTGTAGCAGGAATTAATGATATGCATTTCTATTGGCTCTACAATGTTAGGCGCCTATCCAAAGACCGTTTAATCCTTCTCAGAACTCCTTTTCATTTACAGTAGAAAAGTGATGTATTGTGCAAGCCAAGGGAAACTGTGTTCCAAAGAACAACTAATCATCTATCTTTCTGAGTTTTTTTTATGTTCCAGGTGTAAAGTTACTGTTCCAGATATTTTCCTATGTAATATCATTTACTTTTTACCACAACACTGGATTTGGCGTTTTTAACTCTATTTAACAGATGAGATTTATTGAAATTCAGAGGTTATGTAACTTGCCTCATGCCACATAACTAACCAGTAGTAGATCCTGTTCTTAAATTAATATCCATGACTCCTCATCTTTTGTTTTTTCTTCCTTCCCATGCTCCCTTTGTGTCCCAGTGAGTACATTATAGAATTTGTTTATTTGCTTACAATAACATCTGTGAAATTAATAATCTTGTGCTATTTTCTATTCCATCCATGTCAAGTTATCATTTTTTTTATTGGAGACAGGGTGACAATATAATTTATTTTTCAAAGCAGGATGCTTTTGAGAGTTAAAAGGAGTGCTATTAATTATGCATGGAGAAAGCAAGCTTATATCAAAATTATCCAAGGCAAATTAGGATGTATAAATGCCCCAGTTATTTAAAAAGCTAGAGGTAATATAGCGTAGTACTAAGCTCTGGAGGCAAAGCTAAGTTCAAATCCTGATTCTAGTATTTACTAGCCATCTTATGTTGGTCAAAATGCCTCACCACCGTGCCTCAGTTTCCTCATATATAAAATAAAAATAGTATTATTAATACCACTTAATTGTATTTTAAATGAGGTTATACATGCATAGCAATAAAAAAGAGGAACCCCTTGATAAGTATTATCTATTATTACATGTGGAGAAAGAGTGATTTCTGTCATCATGCTTTGAGTAGTATCAAAAGACTTGCCTGAAGATAAATACAGCTTCATTTCTATAGTTGGTCCTTAGAATTAAAGCATTTGTTTTCTGACAGTATTACCTAATAAGTTCTCAATAAATATTTACTAAATGAATGAATAAGCTATCTCAGAGGAATAAAATGTACTAGCATCCATGGTTACAAGGATAATTTGTATTCCAAAAAGACATAAAAATATAAAGATGGGCTAGGTAAGTTTTGATGATAGCAGTGGGTGGGTGGGAATTGGGGTGGGAGAAATATTTAGCACCTGATGATCCTGGGAGGGCTGATTCACATGGGATGTGGGAGTTCTAGGTGGCGCTGGGCCAGTGAAACAGTTCTGGATTCCAGTGAGAAGGAAGGGATGGAAGTGGAAGAGGCCATTACACGAATGCTATCTATACAAACATTGTATTGGCATTATGTGCTAGAAAAGGGGAAATAGCCCTGGCATGGAGGGAACTGTTGCCCTTGGAATTAACTACCTTTATTAATCTTGGGTAAGTCCCTTGGGCAAGCAGCCCCAGCTGTTTCATTGGTAAACTATAAATATATCTACTTTATAGCGCTGTTGTGAGGATTAGAAAGAAGTAAGTGTCTGCATGTGTGTGTGTGCGTGTACATAATGTCTTGCTTATTATAGAAACTCAACAAATGATAGCTTCTATAATTATTAAGTATCATAACAATTACCCAACTCAGAATTTTGAAGAATTTTGAAATAAGTGTTTGAAAGCTCTTTATGAATATAAAATACTTTACAAAGATATGGACTTGCTATGAATGCTGACATTGTCCTATTTCCCAGCTCTAGATCTTGGATGCACTGCTATTAGAAAACAGCAGTGTTTCATATTCACATGGTCAGAGCTGTAAAGATTCAGAATCAATGTGACTGATATGCATGCTAAGGATATTGAAGTGAAACGTTAAAGCATAATTTTTCTTTTGTTCTTGTTATTAGTTTATCCTTTTTGAATCCTGAGCTCATAGGATATGGGATATTAGTTTGATGTATGCAAAACCAACTGGACTCCACATATTTTACTTCTTAAGCTGTTGCTTTTAGGATGGCCTTTAGGATGTGGAGTGAGTAAATCTTCATGCATTTGTACATTTTTAAAATATATTTTTTACAAGTCCATAATAGCAGATAATATATCCCCAAAATGGTTATTTCAACTATATTTCAGATAAGTAGTTCTTTTTTTTTGAGACAGAGTCTCGCTATCACCAGGCTGGAGTGCAGTGGCATGATTTTGACTCACTGCAATCTCCAACTCCCGGGTTCAAGCGATTCTCCTGCCTCAGCCTCCCGAGTAGCTGGGACTACAGGCACGTGCCACCATGCCCAGCTAATTTTTGTATTTTTAGTAGAGAGGGGGTCTCACCATGTTGGCCAAGATGGTCTCGATCTCTTGATCCACCTGCCTTGGCCTCCCAAAGTGCTGGGATTACAGGCGTGAGCCCCTGCGCCTGGCCGATAAATAGTTTTTTTAAAAGTTGTTTTTATGTTCTCTTAAGAATTCATTCTGATATTCTATCTCCAATCTTATAAACAATCTTGGGAATGTTAACTTCAATTTTCTCAGATGTAAAATGAAGATAATACTACTTCATATGGTTATTGACTAGATTAATATGATAAAGTGTATAAGGTATTTGGGAAAGTGTATAAAGTACACAGAATAATATGTTACTAAATCTACAACTTTTCATTATCATCAATTCTTATATAGAACAGCAACATAATCCGCATTCATTTGTAAAGTATCTTCATAATTTAAATTTTGAATGTTTTCAAAGTATAAAAATAATATATATGTATGTATACTACATATATATACTGTATACATATATATGTAACACCAAATACAAAAATTTTATGTTAATCAATAATTTTAATTTAGTTTCTTATGAGGAACTAAACATTTCTCTGGGTGTGCTGTAGAATGTTCCACAATTTCCTAAAAGCTGGGCCTAGAAAACGTGGTAAAATGCAAATACTCATAGATCCATGAATCCATGTCATTTTTTATTAGAAGCATGATGTTCTTTTGCATTGTCACCCCAGAACTCACTGCCCCAGTTTTTCCACCATCCCTCAGCTATTTCAGCTTGATCTTATAGGAACAGAAACAAAAGGGAAGTTTGTTATATTTTAACTATGATTTCTCTGAGTCACATCAATAAAACATGATTTAGAACAGCAGAGTTCATACATATGACAGGGTTGCAAGATCTGAAAGCCAGATTTAATGTACAATATTTCTGTTTTTCGCCCAGCCTTTTTTTCTAACTAATAAGTGGTAAAATTCCCAGTAATTTGCCAAATGCCTGACAGAGTTAATGAACTGGTGACATCAAGATGCTGGTGTATTAGACACATTTTGTGCAGAAATTTTGTAAGGCCTCTCCCAATGGAGATGCTTAGAGATGAAGCATCAATGTGCTGATAAATGGCCTAAGGGTAATTTAGTTATCCCAAATAGTGTTAAACATATTTTCCTAATGTAAAATTCTTAATGGAAACTTTTACTATGATAAACATTGAACCACTTAGAATTTTTGCTCTCATATTCCATTTGTCTGAAAAATACAGATGGCACCAAAAAAACCAGACATATTACCCTAATACCATAGTGGATGACATCAATATAGTGCTTAGGGAGAACTTGATACACTTATCGTAAAGCTTTTGAATCATTCCTTTCATAGACTTGAGTAGGTAAGCCTGTTTTCAATTTAAAAGAAACAATAATCATTCAAATCAGGATTTGCAGAAGGAATTTTCATTCATTAGTGACAATCAGGATTACTTTCCCCATGAATTTTACAATCTTTTAGGTGCCAAATACCATGGATTTCTCCTCAGAGTAGCAGAAATTTATCATTGTCTATTCTCTGGGGAATTAAATAGATTTTTTAATGCTTCATTAAAGTCACAATTTTGGTATTATGCTCAGATAGCCCCAGAGCTAGCAGATGCTGGCACTTCTGTATTTTTTTCTGATGAGTGATACAATCATGCCAAGAACACAAAGGAACACTTTTAATTCATAAGCAACTTTATTGCATAGTTTGGTTACTTTGAAAGTTGACCTAACATCCCACAAAATCTGTCCCCAAACTAGAGAATTTATTTTCCTGAGTATTTATAAATTCCAAAATCAAAATAAGAACAAAAGCAGCTCAAAAATAGTTTTCTTGGTTGACAGTAATGTCAGACAACTGGTCAACTCTGAGAGTATGTGTCAAAGTGCGAGCATTCAAACTGTCTGTGATTCAGCGTTGCTGCACTGTGGCCTCTACATTGCCCCAATTGTGTTGCATTTGTGAGTCAAACTCATTTTGTCTCAGCAAGCTGCATAATGAAAGCATTTGTTCTCATTCTCTCACCACCCGCCACCCTACTGCTTCAGTTCCAGGCCACTATGCCCAAAGTCTCTGACAGAGAAAAAGGAGCTCACTTTAGAAGACTTGGAAGGGTCAGCAGGATTGCTGGACTTGGAGCAAAGCTCTGATTTAATTTATGTCCATTGGTTATTTAGAGAGAGCTTAGCTGTCTGTACTTTGTTTTCCAGCCACAGGAGGAAGGAGCTACTGTATATATCTTTAAGAGCTGTTTCTTTTGCCATTTGTGATATAGACTATGGGCTGCAGGTTCTCTTTAGAACATAGTTGTTTATGCATTAGGGGCAAATTCTCAAGTATAAACATCAATTACTCCTACATTCAGTCTGTTGTTAAGCCCTTTGCTTTATTTAAGTAAGTAACAATTCTGAGAGGTAAAATCTGTGCACTGGAAACCAAATATAAACCATTTTTACCAGAACAAAAAAGAGAAGGGAGAAAAAAAGGATTGAGGAAGGTAGCATAAAACTTCTCAGCTTATTGAGATTTCCTTTTCCTTGTAGAAAGGACAGATAAATGTGTGAGTGCTGGTAATGCCTTTCTCAAGTAGAGAAAGACACCTTTGAGGTCTCATTCAGGACCTCGGATGCTAAGGAATGAGGTTAAAGAGATTTTGGTCAAGCTTTTACTGCTGCTATGTGGCTGGTTTGGATAAACATGGTAAATGCTAGGCTCACACTGCCTGTTCTTTTAGCTGTCATTTCTGCTGTCACCAACCTGAGACCTTCAGGGCTTCTCCCTTTATTCAGCCTTGGAACCATGGCCACAGGCACTTACCTGCTTATTCCAATGAATCACCACCCTCATAGTTAAGCTGTTCTTTAACCAAACCACTTAGCTCCCAGTGTGAAGATGCTCAACTTATGAACTATGTACAGATATGCTGATTGAAGTGAAGCCTCTGTATTAAAGGGAATGATAAGTCTTCAATCATGAATTACTTTCTTCTATTTTCCTTGTCCTGTGCACTCTCCCCTCTGCTTCCTTTCCAGCTGGTAATCTGACAAGTCATATTTCTCTTACAGCCAAGGTTAGAGAAGCTCTCTGAGCTGCTCCGATAACTGGTCACTGAGGAAGTGGCCAATTCTTTAAATTTTCATTCAGGCAAAACTAAAACCGTGCCTTTCTCCAAACACCTTACTGTATAGCTATAGCTTCTGGTCCTCCAGGACGAAAGTTGTTTCTCTTCCCTGAGTTCTCCTAGGTTTCTTGGGAGCCTGTGGTTCTTTGACCTAGTCTACCAATATTCCCTTTCTTTGTTCAGTATTTCTTGCTCATGTCTTCATCCTTGTTACTTTTTTCATTTTCCCCTTCTTCACAACAGGAGTTCAAATAGAAAACATCATCTGTCTCAAGCAGACAAGGTTATAAAGAAAAGCAACCGATTTTCTTTAACCTCTTAGGATCAGCCTTTTTATTTTTCACATTTCATAAGAGTATAAGAGGATTGCTGATCAGAAATTAGTTGGCCATTAAAATTTTCTCATCTGTGAAAATGAAGGGATTAAAACGGATAATCTCTTAAGGATCTTTTTAGCCCTAAAAATATCCTTGCACTGATGATGTTCTGTCTTCTTATCGGGGAGGCCAGATGGATGCTCAGCTCTCCATGCTGTGCATCTGCTTGGTCAGTGGCTTGAACATCTGTCTGGGACCTGTAATACCGAGACATTGCAATTCCCCTTCCTCACCGTTTCAGCTAGCAGCAACTGAATGCCTCTCCAGAAGGTGTCAGCACTCTTGTCTGTGGAAGAGCTTTTTATTCCCATTATCTCCAAGACTAATAAGAACTGGTTTCCTACATATTTCCTTTCTGAGACTGGGAAATCTATTTTGTGGTAGTGAATATGCATATTCTTCTTAAATATCTCAAAAAAAACCCCAGATTTACTATCAAATCACTATTTATAGAACATAAATCAAAATATAAATCAAAAAGGAGAGAAGATATTTAGACATTTTATCAAAGGAGAAGCCATCTTTCTTTTCTTAATAGACTTTATATTTTAGAACATTTATATGTTTATAGAAAAATTGAGCAAATAGTACAGAGTTCTGGGATGATCCTCTCCCCTTAGTTTCTTCTATTATTAACATTTTATATTAGCATGGTATATTTATTATAGTTAATAACAAATTATTATAAAAGTTATTATGTTATTGTTAAGTAAAGTTCATAATTTATTTAGATTTTTAAAGTTTTTAACCAAGTGCTCTTTTCTCTTCTAGTATAACATATTATATGTAGTCATGTTTTGTTAGTGTCCTCTTGACTATAACAGCTTAATAGGCTTTCTTTGTTTTTTACGCTCTTAGCAATTTTGAGGAGTGCTGGTTACGTACATTGCAGGATATCACTCTACTGAAATTTGTCTGATGATTTCTCATAATCAGACTGGGTTACATGTGTTGATCACAGAATAAAGTGCCATTTTCATCACCTCATATCAAGAGTAGCACTGTGAACCTGCAGTGCTGTTGATGTGGACTCTGGTCACTTGGCTGACATAGTATTTATAACATTTCTCCACTGAAGCCAACCATTTTTAAATGAGTGTTGACTATTCTTTCAAATAAAAATTCTAGATTCCATATTTGGAAATTAATTTGAAAATTAACTCAAGGAAAATACCTTGAAAATAATAAAAACAAATGAAACAGCCCATTTTTTTCTTTCTCCTATCTAATGCACATAGACCTAAATAACTAAGCTCATGACTTACTCAGACTTTTTCCAAGTGAAAGAACTTTTTTTTTGTAGTTGACACACCAGGAGATAAAAGAGGAGGAAGCAGAGGATGGTATTTTTCTCTGGGATGTGTCAGCTCCATGAAGAAATTGCTGTCCTACAGACACTGGTCGATGACCGTCAGTTCAGATATTTCATTCTGGCTGAGAGACATGAAAAGAAATGACCACCAAGGAGGGGATTTTCAGCATTTCTAACACCTTACTTAGGGAAGGCAAAGGCATTTCCTATCCCTTATGTGCTATTTTCTAGCTCAACTCTATCCAGGTTGATGGGGGCTGTGAAGCCTTTGTCCTATGGGTGTAGGCTCCTTGTTTTTATTTAAAAATAAGTGAAAGCAATAGTACAAAGGCTTGAATATTTTTATACATACTTTAATAGTAGTGAAAGCTAGGAAAATAACTTCTTTAACAAAATACAGATGTGACCTTTGTAATTAGGATTCCAAATACCAAAATTGGAGTTCAGAAAAAATGAGTTCCCTTTCAGTTAAACTGATTGCTGAAATGTGTGTATTTACATATTTTCTTAGTGGCATCCAAAATAATTTTAAACTATTTATAATTTTCTCATGTTGTTAGTTGTTATTTACATTATTACTAAGATGAATGTGCACATACAACTTCTTCTTTTTTCTCACTCTGGTCCCCTAAAAACACCATTGTCTTAGCCATTAGCATAGATGAGAGAATCCTAAACAAGGTTTCCTTTGTAGAATTGGGTACAACGTAGGTACCTAATAGAGTGAACCATTTTATTAATTCTAGAACTAAATTATAAGTAGTAGGAGAATTATATTACTTCTTCTACGTTTCTAATATCCATCACATCTTCTTCAGTTTCAATGCTAGTGTCTTAGTTTCCATCTTCATTTTCTTTGCTTTTTAGCAATCCATTAATAACCTTGTAGCCAGAGCAAGTTTTCTAAATATCAAACTTAATTATGTCCTTTGTCCATATCTGCACACCATAATGACTCTGGATTGCTGTCATCAGTTTTCCATCCTGCATCCCCTATATGATTATAAGATCTGTGAGTGCAGGAACAGTGTCTCATTCACCTTTGAACAACCCCCTGCACACTGTAGACTCAAAAACCACAGGCTGAGTGAATGAATGAATGATATAGCTATTTTGAGGGGTCATCTCTCTGTATAGACTAAAATTTTGATGTTGTTTTTGTCTTACTGGCCACATTTCATTAGGCTCTTAAAAAAGTCTTTTGTGGAAATTTTCAAATATGGGCCAAAGAAAGGAGAGTAATATAAGGAATCTTATGTATCCACTTAACTTCAAAATTTATCATCATTTTGCTAATTTTGTTCCATCTGTCTCCCACCCCACATTTTTTTTTTTTGTTTCGTCTTGCTGGAGTATTTTAAAGTGAACACCAGACATCATATCATTTTACCTGCAAATATTTTATTATGCCTCCAGCTAGTAAGACATTTAAAAAAAACCATATCCACCATGCCATTATTATACCTCTTTAAGATAATTTAATATCACATATCTAATATCCATATTTCCTTGATTATCTCAAACCTGCCTTTCAAAAAAATTGGTTTGTTGAAATTAGGATTGAAACATTGTCTGTATATTGCTTTTGTTGTGATGAAGCATTATTTAACCTTCACATGTTGGGGGTGTGATTTATATCAAAGATGGTAAGTGATGATCTGCATAAAGAATGTATTTCCTGATAGACTCTGGGGACTTTGAAGGGGTGGATGGGGAGCAGGAGGAGATAGATAAAATTTATCTATTGGGTACAATGTTCACTATTTGGGTGATGGACACACTAGAAGCCCAAACCTCACCATGTATCTATGTAACAAACCTGCACATGTACCCCCAAACCTATCATTTAAAAAAGAATGTCTTTCCACTTATCTTTCTCTCTATTCTGCCTAGACATTAAATAACATAAATGGATTTAGACGTTTACATGACGGAGCATTTTGGCTCACTCATATATTCATTCAATATTTATTGAGTGCCTACTTCATACTACTTCAGGCACTGCTCTAGGTGCAAGAGATTCACCATTAAAAAACAATCTCTCCCTCGTGGAGCTTACATTCTAATGGCTGGAGCCCCTTATATTAGTCCTAATCCTCTCTAGAGAGAAAAAAAAAAGAAGCTATCCAGTAAGCCGGGAGGATATGACTGATGCAAGTTTGGCGTTTGGGAGCTGGGATCTAATTATTAAGCCTTGTGGAATTTTCTAATTGTCTGTTCATTATTAGAATATTGTTTCCACTGTGGCTATTCCTTTCTTCCCCATCCAAGCCAGCCTGCCCACTTGCTAGATGAATCTCCCTAAAGTTCCATTTTGATTATATAATTCCCTTACTTAAAAATCCAAGGTATTACTCATCATCTATCAATAAAGATTGATAAATGCATAGCTTGACATTTAATACCTATAAAATCTGGCGCCAACCTGCACTTTAAATTTTACCTTTCTGTTATATTAACCCTACTCTGGACAATTGGTCTGTCTGTTGCCTCTTGAATTTACCTTGAGAAGTCCTGCTTTGTACATTTACTTAAGCCATTATTAATCCAACTTACACCTTCCTTCAAGTCTTCCACTTTCCTTCTTTCTCCTTCCCCCCAGTTTCCATTTCTATGCTGTCCTCTCAATTATGTCAAAACTCAGTTGAAGTTTCATCACCTCTGTGAACATTATCCTCCACCAAGTCCTTTAATGCCTGACCCACCAATATGCCATTTAGTTTACATTGCCTTGATTTATAAATCCAATGATGGATAAGACCAAGGCTTTATGAAGCAGGAAAACCTAGATTTGGTTTCCTTTTTTTTTTTGAGATGGGGTCTTGCTGTGTCACCCAGGCCAGAGTGCAGTGCCGCTACTCACTGCAACCTCTACCTTCCAGTTTCAAGGGAGTCTCCTGCCGCAGCCTCCTGAGTAGCTGGGGTTACAGGTGCCTGCCACCATGCCTGGTTAATTTTTGTATTTTAGTAGAGATGGAGTTTCACCATGTTGGCCAGGCTGGTCTTGAACTCCTGACCTCATGATCCACCTGCCTCAGCCTCCCAAAGTGCTGATAGGCGTGAGCCACCATACCCAGCCAAGATTTGGTTTTCATTCCTGCCATCAATTAGCAATATGGTGTTGGTCAAGAGCCTCACTTTCCTTGTCTACAGAATGTTGATAATAGGATGGTTTTCATGGAGTTGTTTAGAATACCAGTTGAGATAATGTATGTAGTCAATATAAGTTTTTGTATTTGGGAACACACTATAAGTTATAAGTTTTTATTATTATTTCTTTTGGTTTAATTATGTCATCTCCAACGAGATGGAAGTCACCTATATAATGCTTTATACACTGTTAACAGTGCATACCTTTTTGTAGGGAGGCATTTTTTTGGGGGATATTAGAGTGACCATATTTAGCCCCTGGGATTTCAACAATCATCTGTTCATCCAATTATGCAGATGTGGGTTTTTAGTAGTTGTGACTGGATAACTGTAAGTTATAAATGGAAACATACATTCCCGAAAATCGGAATGTGAGGGAAAGCAACTGTATCTATTACTTAGTGTTTTAGTAGCTGTTTAAGTTAGGAGAAAAAATATGAGGTTAAAATTAGTGAGTCTTCATCTTTATAGGAAGTTTTTAAATAAAGTTTAGGGAGGAAAGAGACATGGATAAACTGATGCTGAAAGTATCTGTCTAGTTAATATTTTATTTATTTATTTATTTATTTATTTGAGATGGAATTTCGCTTTTGTTACCCAGGCTGGAGTGCAATGGCACGATCTCGGCTCACCGCAACCTCCGCCTCCTGGCTTCAGGCAATTCTCCTGCCTCAGCCTCCTGAGTAGCTGGGATTACAGGCACGCGCCACCATGCCCAGCTAATTTTTTTGTATTTTTAGTAGAGACGGGGTTTCACCATGTTGACCAGGATGGTCTCGATCTTTTGACCTCGTGATCCACCCGCCTTGGCCTCCCAAAGTGCTGGGATTACAGGCTTGAGCCACCACGCCCGACCCTTTGTTTGTTACAAATGGTTTTCAGTGTTGTTTCTTTGCAATCTCAAAGCAAAATCTCTGCCTTAAAAGAAGGAAAAGGCTGGGTGCGGTGGCTGAGGCAGGTGAATCGCTTGATCCAGGCGGGTGGAGGTTGCGGAGCTGAGATTGTGCATGGCACTCCAGCCTGGATGAAAGAGCAAAACTGTGTCTCAAAAAAAAAAAGAGGAATTAAAAAAGGAGATGTAATATATTTCACAATGGAAAGCTATTTAACAGCCAGAGGCCAGGAGAATTAAATTGAATTGTGAATCTGAAGGCAGCCAGGAAAGTGCATTTTAAACTGAGCTAAGCACAAGACACTGCATCATTAAGAGAGGAGAGTTACAGACTCGCAGTGAAGAGGAGAGCACTTAAATTGCTCTTGAGTTTCTTGGAGAAGAATAAACATGTATGCAAAAGCCCAGGAACTGGTTTTTCAGTCTCAAAAGAAAATAATGTGTGTTCTGTCAGTGGAGCTGAGCATTCAAAGGCTCTACAGAACGGCCCAATAAGAGCTGGAAGCAAGGACTTTAAGCAGTAGCTTTTGTTTCATTGGCAGCCTCTTGATATTGGAACTAAAATTAAAAGTAGTTGAGTTCTAAATGTCAGATGGAACACTTTGCTCAGCATGCCGCGCACAACATTGATTTTCCTATGTTCCACATTGTTGTGTGAGATGTTGAATCAGTTTCCTGTTAGCACATTCACTAATATAAGAGCTGGAAAGCAACTTGGTCCACAATGGATATTCTGTGATGTTATTGTCTATATGCCTTGGACTTTAAATGGGCCAGGTTTTTGTGAACTTGTTTAATTCTTTTGATACCTGGAGGCTATGTTTTTCTCATTTCAATTTGATTGGCTTTTTTCATAGAAAGGTCTTATGAATGCTTAAATGTTGTCCTTTCTAAATTTGCACTAAGGTACAGAGAAGTTTGCTCACCACATAGAAAATGAACTATGTGAATTTTTTTTCAGAGAAGTATTATGCTAGTTATTTGATAACTGTTACTACATAGACAATTCAAAGCGAGTTTAAAAATAGTGGTTGTGGTTTAAGTGTCTGAATACCTGTATATAATTTTAATAGCTCCTATTAAGGTTTATGTGAATGTGGACACCACATCTGTTGAAACTATAATCTTTTAATCCAGACATAGGGTAGATTAAGTAAGATAAGAAGAAGAAAGAGAAACTGACTATTTCTGGGAGTTCAGACAGCCTCCTGGGAAACTGAAGAATGACATTACCTTGACTCCATCTATAATAGCTCGAAATAGTTCACAAGTGAGAGAATGAAAGCCCTCTGGACAAGAAAATCCAGGAATTGTTTCACATTGGGCTATGTTTTTCAAACTTTCAACTGCATCAAAATTATCTCGAAGGCTTGTTAAAACACATAGTATTGGGCAGTACTATTGAGGAACATGAAGTTTACCCTGCCCCTATGGCTCCCTTGTGGAGGATACTTGGTAATTATTGGTAGGTGGGTAACAGCTGCCTACTTGATGGATTTTTAAGTGATATAGAACAGCTGTGTATTAATAAGAATCACCTGTCTAAGAGCAACTAAATACTTAGATGAAAATCTGCTCGGGTCCTTCAGCCTGGAATGCCGTCAGCCTCTCAGCTGTTGGTTCCCCCGGATAGATCCACTCTGTTGTTCTATCTGGGTGTCTGCCTGTCAAATACTTTCAGCCTGCCTGGGTGGGAGTCTCCTGACAGAGCTGGTTCTTGGTACCCCACTCCCAGTTTCTCATTTGGAAGGTGGAGGCGGCGGGGCTGGAATTTGCATCTCTAACAAGTTTCCAGGTGATGCTCTTTCTGCTGGTCTAGGAACCACTGGCATAAGGCAATGATTTTTGCCTTATTTTCCTATACTTTGATATGCAGAGGGATCATCTTGGAGAGTTTGTAGAAAGTGTAGTCTTTAAAAATTATACTGAGGTGGGAGTCAACACTGAGGTTTCTGAAAAAGCACCCTTAGTGATTCTGCTATAATTGGTCCAGGGATCTTAAGCCATTGGATCATTTCTTACACTTAGTATTTGAGTCTTTCATGTTTTCATTACCATTCATAGGCTTGAATGTCAGTGAATGGCTATTAGAGTTCCAGTATGCTTTGAAGAGTAAGAGAAAATAACATAGAAGCATGGACACATGTTAGTGGCTTAATGACACCAGAGGTACAAAAAAATTAGAGCTGGATATATCCTGGCTCTGGCATTTACAATGCTGATCAAGTCATATTAACTTTACCATGCTTAGTTTTTCTTACCTGTAAAGGAGACTTAGTAATTCTTATTTTATGACATATCATGAAGGATAAATAGATACTATATATGAGATGGCTAGTGTAGCTTCTGATATATTGTAGCTGTTTAACAAATGGCAGTTATAAAAGGAAGAAGACGGAAAAGGCCACACTCATCTCTCATTTCTTAGTTTTTGTCATTGACTGTTAGGTAGGGAATGCTTACCCAATTTAATACTCTTTGGTCAGCAATTCCAGTCAGTGCTTTTCCATGCATTTAGACAGACTCCGAAAGTAAACATAATCTCAAGATTCTTATGAATCTACTTATGATTGGATGGACATTCTCATATTTTAAAAAATTGATTTCTCTTACATATTAATAGGCTATTTTTAATCTTTTATCACATTCTGTTTTGCCTACTTTACTGAACTCTTGAAATGTTCAAATATTTTTGCTTTGCTCTTTTGCATTTTTAATAGTGACTTTTTAAAATGAAGAACTCTGTCAGCACCTGCTACAAGCTTATTTTGATTTGAAACAAACTTTTTAATGATCAAGTGAAATGATTTCAAACTTCTAATATTTCCTCTTTTTTATTCTTTTAGGTAAGTAATGAAAAGAGACATGAAGAACTGATATTTCAGATGACCACCATGTTGCAAAAGGTACTTCTGGTATTTTAAATATTACTTTAAAGGAATCTTATAAAAAGACATGGAGGTTAGAATGTAACTAAGTACTATTATGGTAAAAACCATTTTTATGAAAACAGATTTAAAGATGTTATAGCATTAACAATTTTTAAATTATAAGGAGTGTAATGTACAATAAGACTTTCCTTTCTGTAGTTTAGGGAATTATTATCGGTATTAGTTGGGAATGAAAAGGTAAATAGATTGATTGTCTTTTCCTCAAGATATTCATTGCTGGAAAAAAGGGAGGAGGAGGAAAGAAATTTGAATGCAATAGACATGATAAACACATTGGGATTTGTTCACCAGAGTCCTCTATTTTCTCTAAGAGCTTAAGGGTTTGTTTTCTGTGATCACAACATTATCTTCATAATTACTTATGAAATTGATTGCCATAAGGTTGTCAATAAAGTGATTTGATTATAAATAATTCAAATAGATTGCGTCCATTTGGAGAATCCTCCAGATTCTACATTTAAATAAAGGGGAAGGAGGAAAGAAGGAATCATTTTACTTAAATGATAGAATGTAAAAATTCTTAGTCTGTTTATATCGCACACATGATTTGGGGAAATCTGCTAGTATGTTTTAGTCATGAATCTCATGTAGAAGAATTTGTTTCTTTTCTAGAAGGAATCTATGAAATATTGTGGAAATCATCTTATTTGGTTACAGAGGAAACAATTACTTGGTGAACTATTATATTAGTTGTATGATACCATTAACATTGACAATTATGCAAAGATCTGTGGTATTTCAGATGCAATAAATCATACATGATCCCTTTATACTAGATTAATAATTTAATCCAAGAACAGAAGATATGTGAGAATACTAAAAGAGGATATATCAACTTTTTAATAAAATTGCAATTTTTAAAGTATTTCTCATTTTGCTTAGAAATTTCCTCAAGGCCGTACAAAATTCAGGTCATGTACTATTAAAGATAAGATAAAAGGAGTGGAGAATATACCAAAAAGTTTATCCTCTTTGAACGATAATTATTTAACATAAATTTTCTATACTTCGTGGCTATTCTTTTGAGTGTTAAATGAGAATTAGACAATTTTATTAATGTTGATAATGATATGGCATTTATCAGTTTGGGCTATTTTCTTTTTCTTTTTGTTTTGTTTTTTGAGACAGGGTCTCTCTCTGTTCACCCAGGTTGGAGTGCAGTGGCACAATTATGGCTCACTGCAGCCTCTACCTCCCAGGCTCAAGTGAGCCTCCCACTGCAGCCTGCTGAGTAGCTGGAAGGACAGGCATGCACCACCGTGCCTGGCTAATTTTTAAATTTTTTGTAGAGATGGGTTCTTAGTATGTTGCCCAGGCTGATCTTGAGCTCCTGAGCTCAAATGATCTGCCCATCTCAGCCTCCCACAATGCTGGGATTATAGGCATGAGTCAATGTGCCCGACCATCTTGGGCTGTTTTTAGAAGGACAGATATTACTCTGCTTTATTATATAATTAGTATTATATAAATACATTCCAATACATTTTGCTTCCTTTGAGGTACCAGTGAAACTTCCAGGTCTAAAAAGCTAAGTCGGAAGTTGGCTAGATGCATCTTAGAAGCTCAGAGGAAAGACCTGAGATTATAGTGTGATAAAGGAGAACCAATTCCAGTTCTGGACAAAGAAGGGAAGAATAATGATTTGGTAGTGAGTGTCAAATGTTGCTGACAGGTCAATGAAGATGAACACATCAGCAAACCAACTGGAATTTTACATGTAAATGTCCTCAGTAACTTTGGCAAGGGAAGTTTTGGTGGAGAAACGGGGGCAGAAACCAGACCGGAGTGGTTTGAGGAGTAAATAAGGGAATGGAGTTAGCAAAAAATAGAGCTATTTGAAAATTTTATCAGGAAATAAAAGTGCAGAGAGTCCAGCATCTGGATAGGGAAGTTGGGATGAGACAGAGTCTTGAACATGTTTATTTTAGTGGAAACAGTGCAGGAGGAGAATGATTGGAGGTATGGGTTTCTGAAAAGGAAGGACGTGATGGAGGAGGTGGTCTAGGAATAGAGATTATCCATAGCTAGTGGGAAGGATGACATGCACATCAACACCGCTAAGGCAATCTCTGTAGGACACATACAGACACAGATAGGTTTGTAGATTTGGTAGGGAAAATTGAAGGAAGTATCAATAAAAAGTTTCTGTTTTCTCTGTAAAAAAGATGTGGCCAGAGTTGTTAGTGAGGATTTGAGGAAAAGAGTAAGGATTGAAATATTGTTTGTGGAGAGAGAGAGAGAGAGAGAGAGAGAGAGAGAGAGAGAGGGAGATATCAGTATTAGAGTAGGTAAGTATTAATGACTGAGAATTTGTAGTATCTTCAAACTCCTAAAATTTGTGTGTATTGTGTACATGAATATTACTTGCTAAAAATCAGAAATCAGATATAATCTGTTTTGAGGGAAGGTCTAAGAAAGATTCCACTCTTCTCTTCTTAGGCCCTCAGTTTTGGTGGCAAAATTTAGGAATGCTTTTTGACCTTGAAGAAAGGATTACTTTAACACTCCAAATGTATGTCCTGTTTGCCATGACTGAAGAGAGCCTGCTGTCCTTACCCAGGTGTCCTTGGGCTGGCACATTCTTTCTGTTCTGCTAAGCATTCTTTGGGTAGTACAGTAGAGTTAGACTGAAAGCGTTAAACAGGCCCTGAAGATGGAAGACTTCACTTTGCTGACTTTGAATTATAAGAAGTTTAATATGTTCATTTCACTAGAAACTCTAGATTTCTGCTTCCCATTTGACTTTTGGGAGTGTTTCTTGAGGGCTTAGGGATCTTTATAAGATGGAAGGAATCTTTTAGTTCAGGTATTTAAAATTTTTCTTTTTAGCTACAAAGCCATTTTGAAAAAAAATCTGCCATTAACAAAGAGAACTATTCTGATTGCAGTGGACATGGGGGAACCCACCCACTCATCCCTTTTCTTTCCCCTCCTCTTCATCCCACATTCAGGAAGTTCCCCTGAGACATCCTCATTGAATCTGGTGGCTCCACTGAACATTGTTTGAAAAGTACAGTTTTAGGTGATCAGAGCTGTATTGAATTTCATCAAAATATGTAGTTCTTAAGATAAATTAACTGTGGTTTGAGGATAATTTTTTTCTTTACAATTAAAATAGGTTAGTATCTACTTTAACCTAGAGCATAAATTCTTACATTGATACTTTTAGTGATATAGATACTAATTTTACCAAAAAAGGTAAAAAAAAAAAAAACCCACTACTGAATATATTACAAATCTGGGATTTGAAAAGCTAAGCACTCCTTTTACTTAATTTTGCTGATCAGGATTACCAAAGTTCATAAATGTGGATCCTTCACTAAGCTCATGAGTAGAACTGTTCTTCATTATCCTCGAAGGACAGACATATGGCTGTGGCAGGGAGGATTGACTGCCTTGGTCTTCAGCGGCCATGAAAGCATGTAGTATGAGTTACCAGTGTTGCTTTTCCATTAGGGTATGACTTTTTCTAGGGCTGAAAACATCCATAAAGTTGGAATTGAAGTTTTTAAGAAAACCACACTTTTATGTTGGAAAGTAGATATTGATAAGGTAGAAAAGCCAGTACAAGAAATGGTTAAAAGAGGGCTAAATTGGAGTATGGAGAACTTAGTAACAGAGTTATAAAGACAAATTAAAGAGGACAGTTTAACTAGAGTTGCTGTTAACAGTCACAGCAGTGCAATGAGGCGGATATTATAAACTTGGTTTTATATTTGATGAAATGGAGGCTCATACAGGTTAAGTAGCTTGTCAAACGCATACAAAAAATTACCAGCAAATGTGGCAGAGCCAAAATTCAGATCCAGATCACTTTATTTTAAGGCCAAAATGGGCTGGTAAAGTCAGACCCAACAAACAGACAGCTAGGATAAGACATAGTTAAGACTGGGAAGCAAGTTCAAAACTGTGAGAGACATAGCAAGAAAAGGGCTGGTCTTCAAAATTATAAATGCTACTCAAGTCAAATAACTCCAATGGCTCCCTGTGAAAAAAGTGGCCGTGAGAGACGAGTGAAAGTTTCTATCTTTAGAACCTGTTTCCTCTTTAGTCACTTCCTCACAATCTTCCCTCTAAATACTATAATGACTGGAGTACTGTCTCTGCAGGACTTGGGGCTCTTGTGCTTATTCCACCAAAAGCTGTTAATATTGAGGTTGGATGAGAAGGTCTCTGGCTGGCTGAGGACTCCCGGTGATGTCCTGACTTTGGAAGTCTGGCTCATTGATTGGGGTTGCGGGGCCTTGTCATTTCAAAATTCATTTCCTACTGAAGGCGAAGCAGCTCAGCCTGGCCTGTGTCCCTGCCATCATCTATTCTGTTGTATATCTCGGAATCACACATTAAAAACTGTATCTATCGGCACATGAAATCTTGTTCTAGTTATACAGAAGAAAGTCACAAAAGGAAATAAGAATAATTAAAATGGTTAAATACAAAATCATATGGACTAGATATAAAATTTTGTCTCAAGTTTTTAAAAGTTGTTTTCAAGGCCTGGGAGGACCACTGGGATAACTGGAAGAAAATAGTGAAAACTAAACTTTTTAGATACTGGAGAATAGAATACTTGCATTGACATGATTATTGATAAGTGTATATTTCTATTTGCATGTGACGCCAAAAATCTTTTGTATAGTTTAGTGGTGTTAATTTCCCATCTGTTTGTGTAAATTAGGTGTAATCTTTGAGCCATCTCCTGAAGTAATGGAAAAGTTACCCTTTGTTCTGGTCAATAATTGTAACATAATTTGCTAAATTTAGGTATCTGAAGCTTCGTATTTTCTGGAATTCTTTTTCCTGAAGAATATATATAATTGGGAGTAATGATAGAGTTAGGTTTGTTCATTGTAATCCATTTATTAAGTGTTTCTAATGATCAAATCAAATGGAAGCTTTCTAGTCTCTGTCTCATCTAAATTTAATAGATATATTATCCTTATATTACTGTAACTGTGTTTTATATGCAGTTCTTGTGACCAGAGAAAATAATTTTCTTTTGTTTCCTACTATTGTTTTTGTTTTGTTATGTTTTGTTTTGGGCTAAAGTGGTTTATAATCTACAGTAACACTTTTTTCTGTCCTTATATGAAAAAAGATGAAAATGAAAATAAATGGAACTACCATGGATTTTTCTGAAAGAATTTTGGGAAAAAAGTACTCATTCTGTGATGAGTGTTTCTATACCTTACCTGGAACCAAATAAGGCTTTTGTGGTCAGTCTATGTATAGCAGGGACTGTGTAGAAGGTATTGATATCTGATAAAAGTGAACAAAGTTCTAATGAGCTCATTCATTATTTGCTTTTTTCAAAGCAAGTATTTTTTTTCTTCCTTTCCCACAATTTCTCCATTTAATTCATACACATTAATTGTAATTCTAGAAATGCTAGTGATTCTTTATTATAGTTACTGTGATGGTCATAGAATTAATTAAGGGTACAACAGTACCATTTGTATCAATTATTATCAGCCATATTCTTTAGTGTTAAAAATTTTGCAAACAAATAAATAATAGAATAAGCATGTTTTTCTTGGGCAAATAGTACAGATTTTTTTTTCACAAGCTTATATGAATCACAGTGCTCTCCAATGTCTGCGTTTACATGCTTAGAGGCAAAACATCTAAAGAAACAGGATCTTAGCCTAATCAGTGAAGTAAATCTGAAAATACTGATCATGCTCTCCTCAGCATGAATCTGGCCCTCTTCATTTCGCTTTCATCAGCTGAGGCTGTTCAGTGGTGCAAAGAAAACATTGTAAAATGCTTACTGCTTTTAGAAGTGCTTCCGAGTTCTTTAAATAATGGTAAGGGTTGCGAATCTTATAGGAAGGACCTATCACAGAAAAGCTTTATTCAGTTGCACAGGGAATGGTGAACTCCCGTTACTGAGAGCTGCTCTGAAGAGAAATACTTATAAGAAAGGGGTACTGAAGTATTCATTATTTTAAAACTTAAAGAGAACAGTTGTGTGTTTCATTGCACATCTAAACCTAATATCTGTAAAGGGGGTCTGTGGCAGCCAGCAGAGGAGAAAGTACAATTCTGCAGATGGATAAAAAGAAACTGGGAATTCTCCAGCAAAATGGGCTGCACTTGGCAGATCTGCAGATATGCATATTTCTGCTCAGTACAATCAGGCAAACACAGAGACTTCCAGAGGAACTAATTATCTTTTGTCTTTTTTTTAACTTTAGAAAGAGAATAATATTTGGAAGACAACTATTAAAGGCAATGTTTAAAAAATGTTGACAGAGAATTGTATGTTTAGCCTTCTTTTAAAAAGTTTTTAATACCCATTTTTGCTCCCAAAATAATTTATCATAATTTGCAGAAGCTCAAACCATTTGGTTTATAATTTGAAGACTTTTATTATTTGCCATTTTCCTTTTTCTCTTTTTGTAATAAAGGGATATATCTCATTACATTGCCCAAGCTGGACTTGAACTTCTGGGCTCAAGAGATCCTCCCTCTTCAGCCTGTTGAATAGCTGGGACTACAGGTGCATGCCACCACACCTTGCTGCCATTATCAATCTATTTTTAAACAAACTCTATTGCTATGTTTTTTTCTTATTATGTTGTCATTGACGCTAGGGAGTGGTGAAAGTTGCTCTATATGATATATTTTGTCAGGTCATTCAGATAAAAAAAGAAAAAAGATATATACCTCAAATATTTAGAGAATTATTTGAGTTAGCTAGAAAAATAGTTTAAGTTTTTAAAATGAGTTAGCTAAAAGTACATCTATTTAATTATTGTGCTAATAATCATGTCTTCTTTGTTGTTAAAAAATGATTTGGCACTTTAGGGACGACAAGTGCAGTTCAAAACAAATTTTCCCCTTTCTGATGAATATTTTTAAAGTGACAAAAATTGGATAAAAGAGAAACCAGTTATGTGGGCCAGTTGTTTCCAAACATTCTTATTTTCTATAAAAAGATGACCAAACCCTGATATCCTGATAAAACTTACTGCTTTAGAAACCATTTATTCCCTTCTTCAAAATCTTCAAGCAAAATTTCACTCGTGTAATATTAAATTTAAGAAAAACTATCTAGTTGCCATTTTTTGAGTGGGATAAGGGGCAGTATATATTATGATTTTCCCATAGTTCCCATTTTCTCCCATAAAAAGTATTTTTCTTTTAAGTGGGGAATCCCAAAATAAAAACATATAATCCTAGATAAGTAAATGTGGAAAATATCACACAATTATGAGAGCTGGATAGAGAATAGCCCATACTATGGTTTCTAGAAGACCAAACTTGTGAGCAGCCTAATTTATTGTGATATTATTAGGAGGAAGTCAGCCATGTGACCAGAGTGAAGTAGAGATATGTATTTGTAAATTAAATAATTTCCAAATTCTAGTCCCAGCTACCTGAAAGGCTGAGGTGGGAGGATAGCTAGATCCCAGGAGTTCAAGTCAAGCCTGGACAACATAGTGAGACCATGTCTCTAAAATAAATAAATAAATATTAAAAAATAATTTCCAGGTTCTAGAAATGACTACATCTAGGAGAACATGATGCAATGAATGTTGGTGGGGTGGGGTGGGGAAAGCACTAGACTGAAAATCCCATGAAGTCTCTAAGGGTTTTTCCAAATTTATAATTTTATGGTATAATATGTCAATGATTAGAACAAAGTATACTACACAGGCTCAGGATGCCTATGTAACAGCAAAATAATTCATATGAGCTCAGGCGATACATTACAAAGTTCTTTGTATCTGTTGTTGCTGGAATCAATCCCATTCTAACCATCTATAGCATAGCACTGTATTAAACATTACTTGAATATTAAAATTTATATAAATGGCCAGTAATGGGTACTTAATTACCTTTCTGTAATGTAGAATTTTATGGCAAAATGAAGCTTATTGTAAAGAATTTTGACTAGTATAGCTATTTTTCCTGTTGAACATGTAGAGTCAATATTATCAGTCTCTCTGTGTTTCCTAGGCTCACCTCAAAGTCCTGGGCTCTAGCGATCCTACCACCTCAACCTTCTGTACACGGTATATTTTTATGTTAAAACAGTTGATTTTACTTTGTACTTTTACTTATTCTAAACTTTCTTAATATGGTGTTTCTGATCAGGATTAGTTTTTGAATAATACATTTTGAAACTGTATGTTCTTCCTCCCAACACCCCTTGAGACGAAGTCTCGGTCTGTCACCCAGGCTGGAGTGCAATGGTGTGATCTTGGCTGCAACCTCAGCCTCCCAGGTTCAAGTGATTCTCCTGCCTAAGCCTCCTGAGTAGCTGGAGGCGCCAACATCCATGCCTGGCTAATGTTTGTATTTTCAGTAGAGATGGGTTTTCACTATGTTAACCAGGCTGGTCTTGAACTCCTCCCTTGTGATCTGCCTGCCTTGGCCTCCCAAAGTGCTGGGATTACAGGCATGAGCTACTGTGCCTGGACGAAGCTATATGTTCTTGAATTTTGCTCAGTTAAGTTTTGGAATTTCTATATGAGTTTAACACCTTGAATTATCTGAATGGTTCAAAAATATCTTTATATCTTCTATTTCCCTCATCTGTACAAATTGACAGAGTGCCTCATCTATAAACTTGTTAGATATGTATCATAAAGTTGTACAGATGTACCTGTTTTTTTGTTCAGTAACTCAAAAGCCCTATTTGGAAGTCAGAGAAAAGTTATTACATAGTACATGGACCAGAGTTTGAAAGAGATCCAAACCTTATAAAAATGAGTCAATTTGCCATGGAATTTAGAGAAATACAGCATCTTTGAAATATTTTTTCTATATATATTTTTTAATAGTAGAGAACTTTTCATGGATATTTATCCTTTCTTTTTTTGACAGGAATATTTTGTTGAATAATAGTAACATCTATAATGCTTACTTCTTACTAAGGAACTCAGGCACATCACCTGTTGAGATAGATTTTTTCATTTTTTTGGGTAGATTTTTATTATCCTTATTTTGTGAAAGTGGAAACTGGGGCTTCTGTAACTTGTTTGGGTCGCATCAGTGGTGGTTCAACTAGACTTCAAATCCACCTGTCTGACCCCAAAACTCATGCTTTTAATCATGACATCAAACTGTAACTTATATATCTAAATACATCTTGGATACATCTATGTGTCCGAATATAAATTGTTTTATGTGAAGATTATAATGAAATGCCCATTTGTGTTACTGTTATTATATCAGTCATTTACAAAATTGGTGTAGAGTAAAATTAGGTGTGATTGGATATGGTATCTAAAGTGAACTAAAATGTGGCCAGGCATGGTGGTTCATGCCTGTAATCCCAGCACTTTGGGACGCCGAGGTAGGCATATCACTTGAGGCCAGGAGTTTGAGACCAGCCTGGCCAACATGGCAAGACCCCATCTCTACTAAAAATACAAAAAAATTAGCTGGACATGATGGCACATGCCCGTAATCCCAGTTACTCAGGAGGCTGAGGTAGAAGAATCACTTGAATGCAGAGGCAGAGGTTGCAGTGAGCTGAGATGGTGCCACTGCACTCTAGCCTGGGTGACAGAGCAAGACTCAGCTCAAAAAAAAAGTGAACTAGAATCTGATTTTCATCCTATTTGCTTACTTTTCTTTTTGTGATCTGAGAGAAAAAAAGGAACCAGTGCACGTGGTTTCACATTGGGAAGAAGTGACACCCACTATTTCGTAAAATTTAAAGCTAGACAGGCCTGGAAAGAGCTGATACTACCCCTGATTTTTCAGAATCAGTATCTTGTATCACAGTTGAAATGATTGTCAAAGGTATGAACACAATGTTTGTCTGTTGGGGGAAAAGTCTGTTGGGGATACCTGAGGGAATACGTGAATTTGAAGATGTGAAATTATATTTTTGGAAAGCTTAATACAGCAGAGTCTGATATAATGGCAAGTGACAGCTGCTTCTAGGGCTGAATCCCCATGAAGTCCCCACTTTCTTCTGAATAATTACTAGAAAATACATCTAGACTAAAGTGTATGACTAAAAATGAGGGCCTATATGTTCTTCTTTTCCCCAGATAATAAGGCTGTGAATTCTATTGAATTGAATTGAGTTACAGAAATTAGATTTCATGCCTTTCCTAGTTGTTATTGTTCTTTATACAGCTTACATATTTTCTATAGCAGGAACCTTTGTAATGTCGAGATCCTCAGGGATGCAAAGTTCATGATGGGAGCTCAGCAAATGTACTGGGATAGATAGATAAATGGTATTTGTGTACATCAAACTTGATCTAAAGACCACTTTATTGAGAACATGAGACCCAACAGAAAAGTAAGACTTTAAATAGACTTTTTTTAAAGGATAAGTTTCAATGAAAAGTATAAAATGGGCTCTATTTTAAATTTTAAAGACTGATAGCAAGATAGTATGAATTATTTTTACATTTGGCTGGACACAGTTAGTCCCAGCACTTTGGGAGGCTGAGTCTGGTGGATTGCTTGAGTCCAGGAGTTCAACATCAGCCTGGGCAATGAGGCAAATCCCTGTCTCTACAAAAAATATACAAAATGATTAGCTGGGCATAGTGGCATACACCTGTAGTCCCAGCTACTTGGAAGGCTGAGGTGGGAGGAACCCTTGGACTTGGAAGGATGAGGCTGCAGTGAGTTGAGATTGTGCCACTGCACTCCAACCTGGGCAACAGAGCAAGATTCTCTTTCAAAAAGAGAACATGAATTTGCTTAATATACTTACTGTAACAGTTGCCTATTATCCCAGAATTTTATACGCGGAACATAAAAAATTAATATATGCAAACATTTTTCCATTCCTGTGTAACTCTTTAGTGTTTTAAATTGTCAGATATTATTGATATTTAGATGCTGCATTGAGAAAAGCTGATGTGTGAGTTTCATTAAGATAAAAAGTTATTGTTAAACTACCCAGTAAAAATATATTTGTTTTATAGCTCAAATAGCATTGTTTACTTGTGAGTTTTGAATGTTACAATTCCTGAATTACTAAAGCAGCCACATGAATCTTGAGGATTTTTGTGTTCTGACATGGTTCTGATGAAGAAGTGGGCTAATATTAAGCCTAATGGTTTATGGATATAAGCAATAAAAATCTGCCTTTTTCAGTTATTGAAAGTTACTGCACTAAATGGACTATACTATAGCAACTGAGCAGGACTGTGAGCCTCCATGACAGAAAATAGGAGAATGTGGGGTTATTAATCAAAATCACCTTTAATGTGTATCACAATTCTATACCTAAACTACAGTTATGATCTGTAAAAACTTGAATAATCAGTGCATAAATAAAATTCCTGCCTTTAATTTATTAAATATTTAGGTATTTCAATGAAACATTTGTAATCTGTATATTTAGTAGCAGTTTGGATAGTGATGTTACTGTGAGTAAAAATGACAACTTTCTACCAAGACCTCATTCTCCTTATTGGCTGGGATTGAGTCACTTTCATATCTCCCATTCCTAGCACAAGGTTGGACACATTAAAAAAGTGAAAAGCAAACAACACCCCAAAACTCTGATACACATTTGTCAGATAAATGAATAAATAAGAATTTATGAGAATATCTTCAACTAGTATAATAGCATCACGATTTTCTCTTCAATGTATTTTAATAAGCAATTCAATGATCAAATTATGTATCTTCTTATTATATGTATACAAAATACTGTGGTAGGTACTTCAGTGGCATTAAGATGTCTTAAATAGGGCCCTGATTTTAAGGAACTTAGATTCATAAAGAAAATATATAGGGACAACTTAAATTCCAGTGCCATAAATGCTAAGGGAGCAGAGAGGCACAGCTTGAATGAAGACCAGTGGATACTCTGGAAATGAGGAAGAGCATGTGCAAAGGTAGGGGGATGTGTGAAACATGCAAATTCCAGAGCACCAAATCATTCTGGGGAGCTAGACCTCAGGGTTTATGGAAAAGATAGGTTTGAGTTGTGGTGTCCAAGAACCACGCAACTACTTTATGCTACCAACTTTCTGCTAAAGCGACAAGTACCACAATGAAAAAGAGCTTCTAACAGACTATTGATAACTGTCTTGGATCTAATTGGATCTAAAATGCATTCCTTTTTATATTACATCCTGGCCAATTCTACAGGCTTTTAATGCTCCCAACTTCCAATGTTGTTGCTTATTCTCCTATTTGAGATTTTGCTTTATAATTTTAGATTTGATGTCCTGAAGCAGTATTCTTATCCTCCACCACCAACACTGTTATAAGTGGTATTCCTGCTGCTGATACGAACTGTAGGACTACACTGGAGGTAAAATTGGAAAAAAGAAAAGGTGGAGCTCAGATCATGAGGGACCTTTATTCCATGTGTTACATGTTGAAAGTCTAAAGAGAAAGAAGTGACATTGACAATAAATCTCAACTGTTTGGTTATTAAGATATACTGTTAGATGACACATGTCCTGGGGATTTACCATGGTTCAGCATTGGATCCTTACTTTGTAGTCTCAGAAACTAGGTTTGTCAGTGCACTAAGAGGAAAGCCATCTCTTAGGGGTGATTTCACATTAAGTAACCTCACAGGAAGTGATGTATAAAATGGACTTTCATTGTATTGTCACATAAAATTTGAATAGTTGTGCCGAATGAATGTGATGTTCTGACTTTATGGGTCAAAAAAATTATGTGGGAACAAAATATTAACCCAAGAGGTTTTTACATAAGCATGAGACCAGAAGAAGGGGAAACAATGATATAATTTGATTGCTAATGGCATCAGACTCTTATCTCAAAGCACTACCTGCATGAAAAAGATTATCTGGCTACCAGGATTGGAGCGCTGGAGATTTGGGGCCTGCTCATTGCTTCCCTTGCTTGGACTGGCACTATCAACGTCTTTCTTCTCTGACTCTGCTTTACCTGTCCGTTCTTTATTTATGCTTTTAGTCAAAGCAGTCTTCTGAATAGTCACCTATTCAAAAGGTAAATGGGTTTTATTATATAGGCCATCTGATTTATCGGGAAAGCTGCCTGGAAAAGTCTTGAGAAGGGCTCTGAGCTCAGCCAAGCTCAAGGGACTAGCATGCTCCTGAGGTGGTGGTTGAGGTCTGCCCAGGCTCAGAGAGGATGGAATGAAGATAACTTGATGCATTTGCCATCCTTGCATAAATAATTCAGGTTATGAAATCACCCAAAAAAACATAAGTAGGATCAACAAGTTTTCATTTAGTGAAAAAAAAAAAGATCAGGTCACCTTCCCAGATTTGTCGTACCTACTCTCACTCTGAATGTCAGCTATTTGACAGTAGCGGGAGACATGGCGGGAACATCCAACTCCAGACGCTAGTTTTCTGTGATCGCCTTCACCATGGTGCTGCGTTTGTTGACTGAGTTAATATTATTTTTCCTGTTTGAAGAATAGAGAGGAGAATGATGCCACACTCTAACAAATAAAACTAAAAGCATGGCAGTAATATTAATGACACGATCTGCTGTCTTCTTAAGTGTTTTGAATGTTATTTGGCATATCAACAGAATGAAGAGTTTTGGATTGCAAATGCTTTTTTGTTTCGTTTGATTTTCATGCTATTTGCTTTCTGTTTTTGAAAATTTGTTGAAGATTTTCCATGACAGTTTGTTTTTCTAAATTCCCATTTGTTTGTTTGCTGGGCTGTTGTTTACTTGGCTACTTCTGGAACTTGGAATTCATGTTTGCATTTGATTATATCTGCATAATTGTTTGAGTCTATATATAGCTAATCAGGGGTGGTAATATGCTCTGCTTTAATTGAGCCCCCCAATTACTTCTGCTTTCTGTGGAATTTCTATTTTCTTTCACTTTTTAGTTAATAAAGATTTATTTATCATTTTTCATATGCAAATACCCCTTTTAGGCCTGACTAAAGTAGAACTTTCCTCAGCTTGGAAGAAATTTCTTAGTATACTAGAATATGCATATTGTGATTGTCTCCCAAACTTAGCTCCATATTGACAATTGGCAATAGCATCTTTTGTATTAGATGGATTTGCAGGTGATAGTGAAGACTTGTAGCAGTTATATGGAGCAGAGTATAGCATTAAAGCAATTTATTATTTTATAATTGAGCATTACTCAGCTTTCATCTCTTTATCACAGTTATTTTTATTTGTAAATGTTAACTGTGTTTTTAAGGTATATAAAAACAAGCATTATTTTAAATTAAAAACTCTATAGAAACTCACTCATTGATGGTCATTAATGTCGGTTGAAGTCCAACCTGTCAGGTAAGGAAATAAAACAATTAGTTTATTTTATGAAGGTCAATTGAATATAATTAATAAATATACTAATTTTCATGTGCATTTATTTTTAATGTGCCTAAGTATTAACAGTGTGAGATACATAGAACTTTCAGTATTCTCTTTATTTTTCTAACATAAATGAAATAAGTATATTACCACATTTATTTTTCTTAACAAAAACTAACAAGTAGAAAATTTATAAAACAGCATTTTATTCAAACTCCTGTCATAGAAAATAATCACTTCTTTGCTTTAATTTTACTAAATGTTTTGCTAATGTTTGCAAATGTAGCAAAGTGTGACGAAACTAAAGTTCCAGTTGAGAAATACGAAAGCAATCTTTAAGCACTTTATGTCTCCCATTAATGAAGATGGAACATCTTAATGTGAGAATAAATATCACTGTGATTAATCAGTCTGTCAGCCTAACTATGGCTTTTTTTCTTACAGCTATTAGTAATTTATTATATTTAGAGTTCAATAATTGATTTTACTTAGAGCTGAATAGTATTATAGAATTTTAGATTTCCTGGGAAGAGCCTTTTCAGATCATTTGGTCCAATGATATTATTTTAAGTACTGTAGGAGTAAAAGTTCTTTCTCTCTCCAATTACTGGCAAAATTAGGTCTAGAACTTGTGTCTCCCCCTGTAAGCCCTCTCTTTTTTACCACTCTATATTACCTCTGATTTGTATGGCATGTAATATCCACCAACCCTTTATAAGACACAAAGTCAATCTGCATTTGTAATATTTAAGAAGAAGACCCAGCTCATTCTTCTTTTTACCAATATTTGTAAAATATGTTGTGTGCTGGCAACAACTACTGAGATGGTTTCAGGGAGAGACGTGATCTCATGACATGAGAGTGGGAAATGTCAGTATATACTGCCTTCCTATAGCCAAAATAAATACATTTCCAATCAAAAAATCACTTAAGAAATAATGTTTCCACAATATTATACATTTATCAGATGATATGGAATGTAACACTAAAGAGACAAAGTGTATTTTATTTCTGTTTTAAAAATCTGAACTAAGTACAAAAGTCTTTAAGGATCTTTGATTGCTTAAACATATGCTTTACTTTTACTTATAAATAATATACATTGAACACTATTATTTTAAATTCTCTTGGATTTCCACAGGATTTACCATATTAGTTATAAATAGTGTGCAGTTCAGCATAGATAAGTCATTTATTTGCTTACTTTTCTTGTATAGTGCGTATTTCATACTGCTATCAAGGACGGTCTGTTCTATTCTTATTTAGTTGAACCCTCATATTCACTATACCATATTGCACACACATGTACTTGAGGATCAAGGATGTGCTCTTCTGCCTCACCTCCCACTTTATTGCTTTGAATGCCAAATAGAAAATAGTTAAATTTTACATTTAAAGTTAACCCTAAATTAAAGCTGTTGTATAGCTCATGGATCTCTGGTAAACTATTCAGGGAATTTTATTTATTTAAACACATCGTGTTATCAGAGTGTTTTTAATAGTGATTAGTCCAAATAAATAATTTTATATATTATTTTCATTTTCTTTTTTTTTTTTGAGACAGGGATTTGCCATGTTGCCCAGGCAGGTCTTGAATTCCTGAGCTCAAGCAATCCTCCTGCCTTGGCTTCCCAAATTGCTGGGATTATGGATGTGAGCCACCATGCCCGGCCAATTCCATGTATTATTTTCTTATGATAAATACTTTCTGCATTAGGTCTCTTTAGGTTTTTTGCTGTTACATAATCTGACACAAAGTTAAGTAGAAATCATTTTGAGGATTGTGAGGTAAAGAGATGGGATATTGCCATATTGCCCAGGCTAGAGTGCAGTTGCAATTTGCACAGTACAGCCTCCAACTCCTGGGCTCAAGCTATCCTCCTGCCTCAGCCTCCCAGCTAGGACTATAGACACATGCCACTGCACCTGGCTTCTAATTTTGATTAAAATTTTAATGGAGAATTTAAAATACCATTCTATGTTTTTTTTTTTGCATTATCCACCATTTTTTCCTGTGTTTAAATGTTTGCTATCATGGCTGCTGAGAAAAGTTTATTACTTTTTCATCGTCAAATGTCAAATAGCACGATATTCTATGGAAACTACTTAGAATTTATAGCAATTAAGCTTTAATTCAGTTGTCTTTGAATATGTCTGCTGGGAACTGCCATCTGACAGATACCAGATGGAACAGAACTCTGGTCTGAAAGTCCCAAGCTTCTCACGATGGTACCAGCTCCACTGCTGTTTAGCATTATGGCCTTGGACATCTGACTAACATTTTTGGACCTGTTTCCTGAGTTGTTAAATGAAGACATAGAACTGGAAAACTTCTATTTTTTTTTTATTGCATTTTAGGTATTGGGGTACATATGAAGAACATGCAAGATTGTTGCATAGGTACACACATGGCGCGTGATTTGCTGCCTTCTTCCCCTTCACCTATATGTAGGGGTACTCTAACTGGTAAATTGTAGGGCTACTCTAACTGGTCTTAGGTGTGCCACAGACACCAGTCTGTAGATCCTTTGGTTTCCTTTAACTGGAGATTTAGAGAGGGAAGACAGGCTCTTTCTTTCGGAGTTCTGAGGACAGAAAGCAATTTTTGAGGAGATCTGTATTGAGCTGCCCTTTACTTACCCTCATATTAACCCTCTGTAATTTTCTTAAGTGGTTGTTCAATCCTTTTCATGTAGCCCAAGAGTCCTAGATAGGGCTCATGGTGCCACATTCATCTGTGACTGGGTTTTTTACTATCCATGGGCCACATTTAACAAAATATTTGACAAGGAATATTTACCAACAATGAAATCCTGTTAATCTGATTTAGCCCAACTAGGCTGTATGTTGAAAACTTTTACCTTCAGCAGTGTTCTCAATACTCTGTAGAAAAAAAGAATGATACAAAGAAGTAAAAGACAGGGGATTTGATTTAAAGATATGGTGCATATTCAATAATGTAGTTCTGCTGGGAAATTTTTGAGATAGTAGCATAGACTGCTCAGCCTTGTGTGACAGAGTCGAAGATGGGGTAAATCAGTTATTTTGAGCAAAGGTTTTATGTAGAGCTTATTTGAATATGAAAAGGAAGACCCTAGAAGTTTGATGCAATAATCGATGTAGGCAATTCAATCTCAATATTGTATTTAACCTATTTAACTATTTTCAAAACCTGAAAAACAGCTTTAATTAAAAATGACTCTCTAATATTCCTTGTCACTGATAACAACCTAGCCGAACCCACGATACAGTAGAAGAGGAAACAAAATTTTTATTTTAGGTTATCACCTCTGTTTCTATTATTATAAAGGATAAGTAGTTTTTACTGTTTCTTAAAAAAAGGAAAGATAATATCTTACATAATGCTAAGATTTTCTTTTTCTAGCTACAAAGAATACCTTGAATTTATTATTAGACATGTGTAGATTTAAATGTCACAAGTTATGTACTTCCAAAATAGAGGTGCAGTTTCATTAGTCAGCATACTGTGGTGGACACATGATTCTATCTTTAACATTTTTATATTTTGACATTTAGTAGCACTAGATTCAAAGCTAATCCCATTCAGCACATAGCACTAAACTAGATATCAGTGAAATTAAATACAATTATATTCCAACACTTTAAAAATTGCTCTAAGGGATAAAATTGAGTTATTTTAAAATGTCTTTAATGCTGTTGCTTAATTGCCTTTTTCAAATATAGTGGTAAAACAATAGACCTAGTAGGGTGCTGTATGTAGTGGGTACTTAATCTGCCAACTAAAATGTTAAAGTCTAAACTTTGGAATTACTTTCAAAATGAGGCTGATTATTTTGAAATAAAATAATAAGAAAAATAAGAAAAGCTAAATGTTGCTGTATTTTTTTTTAAATGAGCACCTGCCTAATGAAATCCCTAAAATAACAAGCTCCAGTGATAGATAAATTTGGGGAAAAATAACATAAGCTAGATATTTTTGAAAAGAAAGAAAGATTATCTTTGCAAATATGAATTAGATATTGAGCAAAAAAATCATGACTGCTCTAAAATTAGAATGTTCATTTTAAGTATTCCCAAAGGGCCAAGTGTTGAAATTTGAACAGTGAAATGAACAAAATGGGAACTAAAACATTAACATTACGCAATGTCTTGAGTAAAGTTGTAAAAAATAGTATTGGTCACTTTTACTATGTTGTTAAGTTTTAGATATTGGAATAGAGAGGAAGGAGGAATTTGGAAAGGAATATAATAAAACGCCCAAATTCTTGGAATTTGATTCAAACCAAAAGGAAATAATCTCTGAAATTCAGTACAGATTTTAAAATAATAATTTTTCCAGTTGTGAAACACATTAGTCACACCTCTGTTTTAATGACTTGGAAGATTAATATATAAGTCCCAGTGTAAAAAATGAAGAATGATAGATAAAAATGATTTTAAAGTTAATTAAAAAGGTAAAGATATAATGACATTTGAAAACTAAGGGCTCTTTTAGATTTCTTGAAAAATCTCTAAAAGATGTGAGCTGTATATTCATGGCTATCACTTAATCTTAGATAAGCAGTACATATTCTGGCTATTGCTGGGTGAGAAAAACAGCTTTTTCAAAGTTGACTTATCAGTATTATGATAGCCCCATTTAGAAGACAACCAAATATTTAATAATAAGGAAATTGTTAAATTATGAAACGCCTATGAAATGAGATTTTATATAGTCATTTAAAAGTAGCTTTTAAAGAAATTGTAATGACAGGAAAAACATTCACGACTAATAATTTTAACATTTAAGATATAAAAGTCTATCCAACATGTTCTCAACTATATTACTTATATTCATAGAAAAAGCAAAAAAATACAGATATGATAGTAGTGTTTTTTATCTGAATACATGAAATTTTTCTTCATACTTTAATTTCCAGTTTTTCTTATAGTAAATATTTATTACCTTTTATAATTAGAAACTACATTTTTAAAAGCTTGCTGATTTCAAAGGTCACTGCAAATTACAGTAGTGAAAATAATCATTATTGAGTTGATGATAAAAGCTAGTTTTTTTTTTTTGCAACGTACAGGAAAGAAAAGAGCAAAGTATGCAAAAATAGCTAGGTTAACCAGAAATTGGTGTCAAATGCCTCAGTTCATCTCTTAAGTACAGCAGTAACTATCTTAGAAGAATAACATTCATCTGTTTTCTGTCTGCTATAGTACATTGCATACAAAATATGCATGTTTCCTTTTACCATTGATACAAAAGATATATCTGCATAATATAGATCCTATTGGCTATAGAAATTATGTCCTGAAAGAAAAATTTCACTTGGTTGAAAACCAGAATAGCTTCAATCTGCAGGTCCCTGCAAATATGAAACTTGGCATAGTCCTCCTAATTCCCAGTGATAGTGATAGTAAGTACGTCAAAGACATTTTTAATTAATAAAATCAAAATATATAAGTATACTATAAACATTTTGGGGCTACTGGAATGGAATAACCTTGGAAGAACTTTGGGAGATTATTCAGAAGAGTTAGTTGTTATAGAATTACTAAGTTTTTAAATTAAAGTTGTAGAGCATGAAATGAGTTTTTTCTTGGACTTCTCTGGCAATCAATTCATTCTCCAACAGTTGAATAGAACCATAGTCAGCAAAGGGAGAAAGCTTTAGTGGTCATGAAAAGAAAATTTGGTGATACTTTTCTTTTAATAGAATGTTTACAAGTAAAGTCAGGCATTAATAGTTTGTGTTCTAGATCTCTACAGAAAAATTTCAGAAATCACTTGCTTGAATATTTTATTTTTTAGTCAATAGTGTGTCCCACCTTGGGCTAAAGTGGGGTGAACCTATTAGAGTCATTTTAAAAGTACATGGACTTGGATTCTGTGTCTGGAGAATCTGATTCAATAGGTTTTCAGTAGTGTCAAGGAGACTGTAAACAAAACAAAGCAAAGCAAAACAAAACAACAGAACAGAAAGCCTCCTCTGGTCATTTTGTTGTGCAGTCCAAATTGAGAATAACTGGGCTGTATGTGCCAGCCATTGAGGATACAAAGAAATGAGTTATCAGGCAGATCCTCACATTGTTATTCTCTGAAGAGCAGCTCAGAGTCTGCTTTTTAAAATTGGTAAAATATTCCTTTTTCTAATAAAAAGTATATTTTCCTGTCATGAACTCTCCTCCCACATGTTGATGGTTTTTATGTCCATTTTCTGAGGTTCTACTATGCCAGGAATATAAGGGCAAAGAACAGGTCAGTGATTTTTTCAGTTATGTCAGTATAAATTGTCAAAGACCTGAAATGGGCAGAGGAAATCATTGGATGTCTGTTCACTGGCGTGCTTGGGTGTTGTCTAGCAGACCTCCAGGAATTATCTGATTCTATAAGGGTGTGTATATTTGATTCTCTTTCTAGGCTATTTTGTAACTTGTAGAGGTAGATATTAATTTGTAGAAAACTGATATTACAAATGAATCTTTTCCATAGAAATGCTAATACATTTTGCCAAGGAAAACTATAATTAATTTCTGTCCCAGAAAAAAGTAATCCCAAACATTATGTTTTATTGCTATGTAAGATACTAACCAGCTTTACATATATTAGCAAAATCATTTCAGTATTTAGCATATGTGGTTGTCCATATTATATTAGTCCATTCTTGCGCTGCTATAAGGACATACCTGAGACTGGTTAATTTATAAAGGAAAGAGATTTAATTGACTCACAGTTCCACAGGATTGGGGAGGCCTCAGGTAACTTACAATCATGGTGGAAGGTGAAGCAACACATGGCGGCAGGAAGGAGAAGAATGAGAGCTGAGGAAAGGGAAAGCCCCTTATAAAACCAGCAGATCTGGTGAGAAATTACTTACTATTACGAGTATAGCATGGGTGGAGGGGAGGGAACCACCTGGTTCCACCTTTGACATGTGGGAATTATTACAATTCAAGGTGAGATTTGGGTGGGGACACAGTCAAACTATATCACACATATATATATCAGATTCTCCTTTGAACCACTTTTGACATCTTACTGATCCTCTCATTGATTAATTAGCTACATAAAATTCTTTACTTATATCATCTTATATCGCTATGATAGCTATGATTTTACCATTTGAAAATGATGCGTTAGCAACTATAAATCCTTATGTGACTCAGATTTGCCTTTGGAATCGATTTTTCCATCAGGGATATTTCTATATCTGCTGCTTTTTAAAGTAGTGGCTGTTTTCTTACAGGTCACTGGATCTGGAGATAGGATATATATTCTCTTTGCTTATTGTTGCTTCTTTCAGAAGTTAAGATGACACATACACAGCCTTTCTCTGATATCACAACACTAAAAACCAGAAAACATTTGTACATCATCTGCCCTTGCTTTTTCTGAAAAATCTATTTTTTCAAATTTGTCAAGAAAAATTAAATATCTTGCAAGTCATTGGTTACATCATAGTCATTCTCATGTCTTTTACTAAACTATAGTCATAAACACCATTGCATTCACTGGAGAATCATTCTTTCCTATCACGGCAACAGGCAAAACATGTCAAAGTGATATGTAACTTGTATATATTTCTCTGACCTGTTGTGTGGAGATGTGACTTTGTTCCTGAAGCAATTCAAAGATATCCTCTCTTGCTTTCTAGACCAATAAACTTCCTCATACTAAATATTCAGAACAAGAAAAAGCTGTCTCTAGATACTGTCTGTACTTAAGAAGAACCCTGCTGTGCCGTTAGCCTATAAAATTTATAAGCACTTTTGGGTTTTCTAGCAGTCCAATAGGGTGATTCTATTAAAAAAAATAAAAAAGAAGCACATTTTTGGAATATGTCATAAAAAGAAACTTTTACCAAAGAGTAGAATCATCTGTGACAACCTGTTTATTTAAATTTTGGAATACTGATTATAAGTGTCTTTAAAAATATTACAAAGATAGAGAAAATAATACTACACTGGACTTCACATGAAAATGGTTGCTTTATTTTTTTTGAACTTGCTTTTGTAGTAACTATACTTGCCAGAAGAAGTCTTTCATTTTTTCTAAGCTGATAGAGTTAGAAAATGTCTTAAATAGAAAAATAATATGGTACTATAAAAATAGTATGGTACTATAAAAAAAGTATGGTACTGTGAGACATTTCCATTGTCAACCATAAAATTATACATTTTTCTTAAAAGATCTAAGGTGTCTAAGGTAGAATTTTTTGGCAATAGTAATTGTTACTGGCTGAATTGTGTCTTCTCTAAATTTCATTGAAGTTCTAACCCTTAGTACCTTAGAATGTGGCTGTACTTGATTATAGAATCTATAAAAGGGGTGATTAATTTAAAATGAAATCATTAGTGTGGGTCCTAATCCAATATGATTGGTGTCCTTCTAACAAGAGTAAGTTGAGACTCAGACACCCACAGGACAAAGACATACACACATATATGTAAGAAAGACCACATGAGGACACAGGGAAGAGACAGCCATCTGCAAGCCAAAGAGAGAGGCTTCAGAAGAAACCAGTCCTACTTGATATGGACCTTGAACTTTTAGCCTCCAGAATTGTGAGAAAATACTTCTGTTGTTTAGCCCACCCATCCCATCTTTAGATTTTCTTGTGATTTTTTTTTTTCTTTTTTTGGAGACAGAATCCTGCTCTGTACCCAGGCTGGAGTGCAGTGGTGTGATCTTGGCTCACTGCAACCTCTGCCTCCCGGTTTCAAGTGATTCTCCTGCCTCACCCTCCAAATAGCTGGGATTACAGGTGTGTGCCACCACGCCTGGCTAATTTTTGTAGTTTTTGTAGAGATGTTGGCCAGACTAGTCTTCAACTCCCAACCTCAGGTGATCCATCTGCCTCAGCCTCCCAAAGTCCTGGGATTACAGGCCACTGTGCCCGTCCTCTGTCTTTAGTTTTTTAAATTGAGTTCAGGTAGACTATGACAACCACCACTCAGATTAGTCTATAAATAGGTAAATTTGTACTTACCAGTTAAAATTTCTTTGACTCCTTTCTTTGGTCAAAGTCAACTTCTGCTTTTAGGAAGTCTATGATTTACACTACTATACTTCTCTTATTAGCTTGAAACTGATTGACATCTTATTTATTCATTAGGTAAGTATCTGTTCTAAAAAGGGATTGCAAAGAGAAAGGCAAATTGCCTTCAGGATTATGACCAAGTGAAGAAATGAAAAGAGCTTTCTGGCAGAGAATCTCCTGAACTTGTTGGCTTGCTGGGACAATTCTCCATCCATTTTGAGGATTCATTGTGTTATTGTGTTCATGTGCAGCACTGAATTAATCTTTCTTTTTTGCTTCTGTTGTGGCCAACATAGGTACTAGCCAGCTGGCCAGGCTTAGTTTTTCCTAAGAAATCTTCTATTTCTTGACCTCAGATGACTGGTCTCGAGGTGAATTCAAAGATAAATGAGGTCTGGATTACAATGAGCGATTGTTCTTGCATTCAGAGTCAGGCGCCTCCTCAGTTCTCATTCTCACGATCTGCACTGAAGACTCAGCCTTAGCACTGTCTCTCTGAGGACCACAAACCTGATGACGCCCCTCTCTGCATGAAAACAGGCATGTGACTTGTTTTCTTCCTAGAAAGTGGTAACCTATACAGATGTTGAAAGAAAAACAATCCTATGCCCAGATTATGAGTAGACATTGCCCAGTAGCAGACTGTGATAGGATCTCTGATTCATAAAGCACAGTCTCTTTGAGTGATTGTCTTGTCACTTGTGAAATAATAAACTTTTTGCTTCCAATTCCACATAATGGAGTTGGTGAATAGGCTGTGCCGAAAGGGTGGAGGAATGGAAGGAGGAAGATCTGATTAGAAATGAAAGCTCCCCTTTTTTATAGCCATTTTTCTCTCATTGAATATGTGTGGGTGTATCTGGTAGATCACGTCTATAATCCCGGCACATTTTGGGGGCCGAGGCAGGCAGATTCTTGGAGCCCAGAAGTTTGAGACTAGCCTGGGCAACATGGTGAGACCCTGTCTCTACAAAAAATACAAAAATTAGCCAGGTGTGGTGGCATACAACTGTAGTCCCAGCTACTTGGGAGGCTGAGGTGGGAGGATCACCTGAGCCTGGGGAGGTCAAGGCTATGGTACGCTGAGATCATGCCACTGCACTCCAGCCTGGGTGACAGAGCCAGACCCTGTCTCAAAAAAATAATAAAATAAAATACTAGAGTGTTGCTGAGGAGGGCTACCTGTACCCAGGCAGGGGAGTTATAGTATGAGGGGCACAGAGGAAAGGCTGGATTTGACGTAAATGATTAAAAAAAAAAAAAAGTAAGAATAAGACTTAGTGATGAGGCCGGTGCGGTGGCTTACACCTGTAATCCCAGCACTTTGGGAGGTGGAGGCAGGCAGATGATGAAATCCTGTCTCTACTAAAAGTGCAAAAAATTAGCCAGGCGTGGTGGTGCAAGCCCATAATCCCAGCTACTCGGGAGGCTGAGGCAGGAGAATCACTTGAACCCAGGAGGTGGAGGTTGCAGTGAGCCCATATTGCACCACTGCACTCCAGCCTGGGTGACAGAGCAAGATTCCATCTCCAGAAAAAAAAAAAAAACAAACTTAAAGGACAACAGACATTTACATATATGAAATGTCTCAGAGGAGAAAACAAATTAGCTAGGCCTTGAGAAGAACTACCAGAATTTGGTCACAACACAAGGTCACGGAGGCCTCAAGGTATCAGAGTTGTAGACAGGCAGGAACTCTGATGATTTCTAACAGTTCCTTCAGTCCTTTCCTCGCAGTGATGATAAGAGCTTTAAAACTCAGCTCTGCACATGGCTAGGGAGAAAGGCTGGGTACAGATGACAGGAGGGCATTTTGTGGGAAGTGGTTGAGCAGAGCAGGGTTGTGGAGACTGAAGTCTTAGTGGCTGGAAATAAGAGGCACCCTGCAAAAAAATCTTCTCCTCAATCCTATTTTATCACAGGCTCAAAGTGTAAATCTATGGTTTTTGAGAAGCTGTAGGTTTGCTAAAAACTAATGAAAAACTTGATTGGATACTACTTATTTTACATACAATTCAAAGGTCTTTTCTTTTCTTTTTTTGGCGGGGGAGGACAGTCTCACTCTTGCCCAGACTGGAGTGCAGTGGTGTGCTCTTGGCTCACTGCCACCTCCTCCTCCTGGGTTCAAGCGATTCTTATGTATCAGCCTCCTGAGTAGTGGAATTATAGGCATGTGCCACCACGCCTGGCTAATGTTTTTGTATTTTTAGTTGAGACAGGGTTTCGCCATGTTGGCCAGGGGTGTTTCAAAGATTTCAATCCTGATAAGTTCCATAAAGGCTCCTGCCCTCTTGAAGTGACTGTAGGTTGGTCTTGATGCTTGGAGAATCACGTGGTAACTCAAACAGTATCCTATGCTATTTGAAACAATCCAGATGTCTCTAACTATCTTGATAGGAATTACACATTTTAAACAGGTAGAGTTAATTTTCCCTTATAATTGAAAGCTGACATGAAATCAAACAATAAAACCTTATCATGACTCTAAAAAATTAAGAATTACTGTTTAATACAATGTAGGTACTGAATATTAAATTTAATCCCTATATTCATACTTAAAAGACAACATAGAATATTATAGTGTTTCTACTTTTAAGAACATGGACACAGGGAGGGGAACATCACACACTGGGGCCTGTTGGGCGGTGGGGGGCTAGGGAAGGGATAGCAGTGGGTGGGGGGATTGGGAAGGGATAGCATTAGGAGAAGTACCTAATGTAGATGATGGAGTGATGGATGCATTAAACCATCATGGCACGTGTATACCTATGTAACAAACCTGCACGTTCTGCACGTGTACCCCAGAACTTAAAGTATAATAATAATAAAAAAGAACTAGCTGTTTATCAGCAAGTATTAATTTGTTGTTTAATAAGGGCAAGAAACAGCCTCTAGACTGATGATAGTGATAAAAATGACATATTTGGGCTGGGTGTGGTGGCTCACGCCTGTAATTCCAGCAATTTGGGAGGCCGAGGTGGGCAGATCACGAGGTCAAGAGATGGAGACCATCCTGGCCAATATGGTGAAACCCCGTCTCTACTGAAAAATACAAAAGTTATCTGGGCGTAGTGGCATGTGCCTGTAGTCCCAGCTATTTGGAAGGCTGAGGCCAGAGAATTGCTTGAACCCAGAAGGTGGAGACTGCAGTGAGCTGAGATTGCACCACTGCCCCGAGATTGCGCCACTGCACTCCAGCCTGGCGCCTGGCAACAGAGTGAAACTCTGTCTCAAAAAAAAAATGTCATATTTGGCTGAAATGTTAAATGATCTTAAGGTACTTTAATTCTGCAGCTGTGACTTTGTTTTTTCCCTGTAAAGGGTATAAGTTTTAGTGTTAGTCCAAAGTTTAAGTTGTTGTAATCAGATTTAGTAAAATGTAAGGCCAATGAGAAAGAAAATCTTTATCTGAAAAATATTCCCCAGACTACTACATATAATTTCACTCTTCAAAGATCTCTTTCAATTAGTTTTTAAAATAGTTTAATAGCAGATAACATTAAAATTTCACTAATGTAAAATGAGTGAAATTAAAGGAGTCAACTTGATGTTACTTTTGAAATTCTATTTCTTTCTATAATATTCAGAATACTGTAAAAGTTAAATGAACCACCAAAATCAACTTTCCCTTTCTTCTTTGCCTCTGTTATCTGCCTTTTTCTTTTTGGTTATAATTTCCATGGTATAGCAGAAATAAGAATGAATCAGATGTTAAGGAGCATGTATCATGCATAAATTAATTGTAAAAAATGTTTGGATATAAGCAGGGAAATTTGGATATTAAGTGGGAATCAGTTGATACTAAGAAATTGTTAATTTTGTTAGCTGTCATACCAGTTCATGGTTATATAAACAAATGTACTTACATATATTTTAGAGACACACACTAAAGGATTTGTGATGAAAGCCAGGATGCCTGGAATTTGTTTCAAAATACTTTAGCAAAGTATTAAAAAATTAGGTGAAGCCAATGTTATTAACTGTTAAATCTAGGGAATGGAAATATAGGTGTTCACTTTACAAATCTCCCTCTGCTTTTGTATAGGTCTGAAATTTTTCAAAATAAAAAAATTAAACAAAAACAAAACCAGAGGTAGATATTCTGGTTTCTGACCCATATGCTGCAGTATTGGATATTATCACCTAAGTCTTCTGATTTTCAATTTTGTCAGTTTTAAAACTGAAGAGAAGCCACCCAACTGTGAGAATCAGATGGTCTAATTCATATGAAAGAACTCTGAAAAAAGTAGAAAGTGATTTTTAAAAATAAGGGGCAAATTATTAATGTAGACATAATCACCTAATCGTGTGCATTTTTTTTTGAGAAGCAAATTGCAAATTTGTGATAGATCAAAAGGAGACTGACTAAGAGGATGACCATCTGGAAACAACATAGTGTGAGAATGGTTAAAGATGCTTGGGAGACTGAGCCTAGAGAAAAGATTTGTGAAAGAGCTGGGGAAGTTGGAGCCTGTTAGTTGTTTTGAAATATTCAAGTTATGAAAATACACCTAGTGTAGTCCTGGAAGACAGAATTGTGACCAATTTAGGGGAGAATAAAGTAGAAGGTTTGGGTTCAGAATTTGGAAGAACTTCTTAACAGAAATTTTTGCAAGATAGAATTTAAATGTCTTGCATAAGACGATTTCCATAATTGACGGTTTCAGTGGAAGTAGCGAGCAACTGTAGAGCTGTCCTGAGGTGTTTCTGTCTTTGAGCTCGAGGCTGGATCCAGCTGAGCTTGAGAAACATTCCAGCTGTCTGTGGCTTCATGAGTCCCTGTTGCTCCATATCTTCCCACTTTTCATTTTATCCAGAACATTAGTCTCTTGACATTCTTTTCTTCTCCCTCCGGTCTCCTAATTCCTCTCTATTTGAATTTTTAGTCAACTTTTCTATACTTTCAACGTTCATCAATTCAGTGGTATTTAATAGATTTCACGACCACATTTTCTCTTTCAGCCCCATTCCCTCTCCTCAGTATTTATTGTATTTATTTCTTCCCATTTTGTTAAACACATGGTTACAGGATATAATTAATTTATAAGAACTGTTGAGCATTCTCTGAGTGTCAGGCAATATTTTTAGGCACTGGAGATTCACGACTGAAGAAAATAAACAAAATATCCTTGCTTTCCTGGTGTTTATATTCTAGTGGAAGGTGACAGAAAATGAAATATATGCTATGTATATGTGATGTATATATTGCATTTATGATAAGTTCTACAAAGAAAAATATAAGAGAGTGATGGGAATAGGAAGGACAGAGGAGGGGATATTCTTTATGTAAGACAGACAGGAAGGTCGTTCTGATTAGATGGTATTTGAGCAGAGATATGAAGGAAGGAAGAGAATAAACCCTAGATACTAGAGGAAAGAACCTTCCATATGTGTTTACGGTGGCTGGAGTAGGTAAGCAAGGAGGAACTTTGGGAACCAAAGTCAGAGAAAGTGTGTGTGTGTGTGTGTGTGTGTGTAGAGGGTGCAGTTGGGTGCTAGAACATATAGTGCTGTATAAGTTCTTGGCTTTACTCCTAGTGAGATGTGACATGATCCAAATTGTATTTTAAATATATTTTCTTTCATTCAGATTTACTGCTTTGAGAAGTGAAAGTTAAACAAAATCTCAGCGTAAAGCTGTGAAGGTAAATATACCTGGTTTATCTGAATCACTATTCTTTCAGTTCTTTTGATGGGGCAGGCAGGCATAGTGCGCAGTTCTGGGAGAAAGGTGTTTGAGCCAGGTACTTGCCTTTGAGATCGTCCTTCTGGTGTCTTGTCTTCTTAGTTATGTTATTTTCGAAGCACACAATAAGTGTAACAATGATCAAAACAAATCCCCTTTGAGAATCTTGCACAGTTAATACTGTGAAGAATATAAAAATAGGCCTAGCACTTTGGGAGGTTGAGGCTGGTGAGTCAGCTGAGCTCAGCAGTTTGAGACCACTCTGGCAACAAGGCAAAACCCCATCTCTATAAAAAATACAAAAATTATCTGGGTGCAGTGGCTCATGCCTGTAATCCCAGCACTTTGGGAGGCTGAGGCATGTGGATCACAAGGTCAGGAGTTCGAAGTAAGCCTGGCCAAGAAGTTGAAACCCTGTCTCTAGTAAAAATACAAAAATGAGCTGTGCTCGGTGGTAGGCACCTGTAGTCCCAGCTACTCAGGAGGCTGAGACAGAGAATTGCTTGAACCCAGGAGGCAGAGGTTGCAGTGAGCCGAGATTGCGCCATTGCATTCCATCCTGGGTGACAGAGAGAGACTCTGTCTCAAAAAACAAACAAAAATTAGCTGGGCATGGTGGCACATACCTGTAATCCCAGCTACTGGAAAGGCTGAAACAGGAGAATTGCTTGAACTTGGGAGGTAGAGGTTGCAGTGAGCCAAGATCGTGCCACTGCACTCCAACCTGGGCAAAAGAGTGAGACCCTGTCTCAAAAAAGAAATAAAGAAGAAAAGAACAACCAAGAATATAGAAATAGAAATAGACAATAAGACCCCTCAAAGAAATATACAATAAGACCCCTGTAACAATCATTCACAGCAGGAGATAAGGAAAGACATACAGAAATAAAAAATTTAAAATTGTAAAGCAACATCAGTGATGGAAAATAGAGAAAGCTAATCTTCCCTGGGACAGGTTAGTCTCAGAAAAACTGTTGCTAAGTTAATCTGTCACTGGTTCAAAATGACAGTCTGTCAGTGGCCACTGTCACCATCTATTCTTTTATCCTGGAGTATTGCTTTGTCTGTCTCTGAAATTATGTTAATTGAAAGTCTGTAATGGAAGAGCTTCAGTATTGTACAGAACCAAATGGCAGATGACTTGGGAAGCAAGTGTAAAGAGCTCATGGGAAGTAGCTCTTTACACTTCCCATGTAGAAACAATGATAACAGTAATAATATTTATTGAACACTTTCTATGTGCTAGATATTCTTTTAAGCATTACCCACTTTTAAACTCATTTTACTCTTGCAAACTTATGAGGTACTATTACTATTCCTATTTTACCAACATGGGGGTCAATAATCTATACAGACCATGTTCCAAACTACTCTACTAATAAAGTTTATTTACAATTTTATGTTTGTTTGTTTGTTTTTTGATACAAGGTTTCACTCTCTTGCCCAGGCTTTGGTGCAGTGTCATGAACATAGCTCATCTGCAGCCTCAATCTCCAGGGCTCAAGTGATCCTCCACCTCAGCCTTCCAAGTAGCTGGGACTACAGGCATGCACCATCATGCCTGGCTAATTTTCTTTAATTTTACTTTTCAGCAGAGACAAGGTCTCACTGTGTTGCCCAGGCTGGTCTTGAACTAAACTCAAGCAATCCTCCCACCTCCGCATTTCAAAGTGCTGAAATTAGAGACATGAGCCATCACAGCTGGCCTGTTTATAGTTTTTAAGGGATTTAAAATTTTTGTCTAGCAAATATATCTGAATTTGGTTCTGAAAGCTTACAAATATCTGAACAGGGGTTCGAGGGCTAGGTAAAATAGTGATAGGTGATAACAATCTCACCTATGAAGCCTCTTTTGGATGGCAGGCTCTATGTGGGAGCAGCTATGACAGTACGCAAGATATGTGAGTATAGAATTTTCTTTGTAAAACCACAATTATTGTTTTTTTTGGGGGGGCGGGGAGGGGGACAGAGCCTTGTTCTATCCTCCAGGCTGGAGTGTAGTGGTACCATCTTGGCTCACTGCAACCTCTGCCTCCAGGTTCAAGCGATTCCCATGCCTCAGCCTCCGGAGTAGATGGGATTACAGGTGCCTGCCACCACCTCCAGCTTATTTTTGTATTTTTAGTGGAGACGGGATTTTGCCATGTTGGCCAGGCTGGTCTCAAATTTCTGACCTCAGGTGATCTGCCCGCCTTGGCCTCCCAAAGAGCTGGGATTACAGGCGTGAGCCACCGTGCCCACCTTATTATCTTTTTTGACTTGGACATTTTTCGGTCTGATTAGTTTGGTTTCTTTGCCTAAAGCAGTTACATTCAATATTATTATTCTCTGAAGAAATTCCTATTCTTTAGGCCTAGCCTATGACGTTTTCAGTGATAGAACAGCCGCTCAAATAGCTCATGTAATGGATAGTGGGTTATAGAATGAGGTGGTCTTTAGAAAAGGTGGGCTTTGCAACTTATTAGCTGTCTTTGTGGACATGGGCAACTTATTCCATCTCTTTGTAACAGTTTCCCCGGCTGTGAATGAAAATAATAATAGAATCTAACTCACAGTGTTGCTATGAATATGAATGAAAATTTTAAAACACTTATAACAGTTCATGATACATTGTAGGCACTAAGTTAAAAAAGTTTAAAAATACTATTTACTCTATTCATGATCCCCCAAACCATGCATTTTCTCTTAGCCAAATCTCTTGTTAGAATCATGTAACTACATGTGTTCACAATAGCACTTTCACAGAGTTTAATCATTTCATCTTTATAAAACTCTCTCAGGAGAGTAAAGATATATTACTCTATGTTTTTCTAACGAGAAACTAAGGTTCAGGGTGATTTGGTGAGTTACCCCTGGTCACTCATCTTAACTGGATCAAAGGTGAACTGAAGCTAGGACTTGAACACATGTTGCTCGATTCATTCTCAGACTTCTTTTTCCCATCATTCTGCAGTATTTCTTTTCAGGAGTTCTGTTCATTCATGGTGAAGAGTCTATCCGCCACCGTATGTGTTGCAGTATGATTGAAATCATAGCTGAAGTGTCTTATGTAGAAGGTGGTATGTTCTTTTATCTAATATTTCTGTATGTTTTTTGTTTTCCCCAAAATGTATACTTAAGCTGTATTTTGGTCCCCAAAAATCAGGTTAAAAACAACATTAGGCCGGGCGCGGTGGCTCAAGCCTGTAATCCCAGCACTTTGGGAGGCCGAGGCGGGTGGATCACAAGGTCAAGAGATCAAGACCATCATGGTCAACATGGTGAAACCCCGTCTCTACTAAAAAATATACAAAAAATTAGCTGGGCATGGTGGCATATGTCTGTAATCCCAGCTACTCAGGAGTCTGAGGCAGGAGAATTGCCTGAAGCCAGGAGGCGGAGGTTGCAGTGAGCCGAGATCGCGCCATTGCACTCCAGCCTGGGTAACAAGGGCGAAACTCCGTCTCAAAAAACAAACAAACAAACAAAAAACAAACAAAAAACAACAACAAAAAAAAGAAAAGACAAGAAAAGAAAAAACAAAACGAAACAAAAAACAAAACAAAATTAAAGCAAACAAGAAGAATATATTCCAGTGTAAACAAGCTAAGTGACTTTTTATTCTGCTCAATGAGACAATGCCACCTAGTGGATTTCTTTTAGATAGCAGAGATAAGAAAGAAGAATTCGGGGAGGCATGAAGATAGGAATGAAAAATGCTGAAATAAATAGAGAGTAAAGAAAGCGGAGATTTAAGACATGGTCTCTTCACCATCTTAGAGGCTCTACTACCATTTTAACAGCTCATCACTGAGATATTACCCTAAGATGTAAGCTCCATGAAGGCAAAAATGTTTCTGTTCTGTTGACCAGTGTATCCCCAGAATCTAGAACAGTACCTGCCACATAGCAGAAACTCAATTAATACTTATTGGATTAATGTGAACGTTGATTTCTTATATTTAAAAAATATTATTTACATTTTTTCTTTTGCTGGAGATGTTTTATAAGCCATATGTGAAAACAAATTTGTCAGAGTTGGTTTACTTTTTTGTACCTTATAGTTTTGTCCCCTCACGCCTATTGTAAAGTTACTATGCTAATATTTTGTGAAACTTAAAATAAACATTTTATTTTAAAGCTATAATGGTTTGTGGAAATATTTTCATGGCTATTCTGTTAAATTTGCTTGCTTCTTAGAAATGAGAAAGCTAATAGACATATTAGTGAAGTCAAATTTAGAAGACACTATGAATTTTAAAAAGTATCACCAAGTTGTTTCCTTCCTTCCTTCCTTCCCTGTATTTATTTATTTATTTTTTTGAGATGGAGTTTCACTCTTTTTGCCCAGGCTGGAGTGCAGTGGCATGATCTTGGCTCACTGCAACCTCCGCCTCACAGGCTCAAGTGATTCTCCTGCCTCAGTCTCCTGAGTAGCTGGGATTACAGGCATGTGCTACCATGCCCGGCTAATTTTTTTGTATTCTTAGGAGAGACAGGGTTTCACCATGGTGGCCAGGCTGGTCTTAAACTCCTGACCTCGTGTAATCCACCTGCCTCGGCCTCTCGAAGTGCTGGGATTATAGCCATGAGCCACCATGCGCAGCCAGTTCATTTTTCAGGAGTTAAAATAAATACAATTTTATTTTAAAGTTGGACATACATTAAAATGACTCATAATTCAAGAAGTGCAAAAAGGCATCCTGTGAAAATTCTTTCTCCTTCTATCTGTCCTCTAGCTACCCAATGCCCTTCCTGGAAGCCACCAAGGTTATCGAAGCCACCAAGGTTATCTTTCCATGTGTTCTTCCTGAGATTTCTTAGGTGTTTTCTTGTTTATAAAATTGTAGCTATTATTATATGTAGCAACTATACAAATTTTACCTATCACTCTAAAGAACAAAATTTGATGTAAAACTTAGAGTTGTTTCAACTTGATTATGCTTTCAGTTATTAAGAAAAATGGCAATGTTTTTTGAATGAAAAATTCCATTTGGTATCCCTTTGATTGTATTTAAATGACAGTTCTTATTTTAGCTTTGTCCATTGGTTAAGTTAGTCTTATAATAAATTTATATTTGTATATAAATTATTCACACAGATTCCAAGTATGTTGGTTGACAGTTTTACTATGTCATAAACTTCCACCAAGTCATCTCGTGTTTTCAGTGCCTTAGTGATTTGCTGCAATCACTGCGGCAAGAGAGAAAAACACAGTTATGGCATTTTATTTTCGTATCAAATATTTATTTGCATGGTAGGGCAATTTTGGCTTAATTTCTTAATTTTGCTATTAAGAAAATGATAAAGAGAAGCCAGATACGTATTAATTTGACAAGTCATTCTTAAATACTCTTATAAGCCTAAAACTGTGCTGGGAACTGTAGAAATCACCTAATTAACTTAGAATATTTGTGGGACAAATTCTACCTAGGGACACACAATAAAAGGAGCTAGCAACATTAAAAAATTTGACTCTATCTGAGCACACACAGGGAAGATCTAATTATTAAAAAGCTTACAGACATGAGATCACATTCACTGCTTTATTTGGTTATAATGAGAAATGATGTTATTCGCATTCTTCAGACTCTCCCAAATGCCAGAGGTATTGTATAGAAAATTAGAATAGCCATCAATATCATGCTGTTGAATAACTGCTGTAGGATTTTACATAGCATATAAACATCTGAACCATAACTACAATGCTAGCTCAGTATTTACATTTTTAAACAAAATGAAGGAATCTATTGCAAATCTGTAAACTTTTTTTTGCATGAAAAATAATTTTTAGTTCAGACAGATTAAAGCACATTGATTTGTTCCTGAGGCATCTGTTTTCTCTTGATCAAAGTATAGCCAAACAGGGATTCTCATGTCAAAGAGTATGATTTATTTATGTTCTGAATCACAGCCCTTAATGCTCAGATGGCTTTTAAAAACAACATCAATGGGAGAAAGGGACAAATACTTTCAAGTTCCTCATGAGGTTGTTGATAAGATTCTGGCAATTGTTTAAAGTTGTTTAAAGTTGAGAAAACAAGAAAAATTGTGAAAAGAGTTTGGCTACTTTGGCATAAAAGTTACCAAATGCACCTTTAAGATGTTCATATTCTTTCTTTATACTGTACTCTATAAAATCATATGGGCAGAATAATAATTAGTAATATGAGAAAATGTTCATGTTATTTTGTTGCCAAAAAAGGATATAAAAAAGGATATTAACTATAGGAACCTAATTCAGTTTAAAAGATTTATATATCATTTTATAAAAGAAAGATATACAGGTCTATATGTGTATATAAATGTACATATTTATAAAAGAGATATATTATATAACAAGTTATATATTAAATATATAATATGTAATATACATATTAAAAAGAATATGAACTGTATGAACCTAATTCAGTTGAAAGGATATATTCTGTTTTGTATATATACACATATATCTTTTATAAATATATCTTTATACATAAAGATATATAAATATATACATAAAAGATATATAAGCTATATATAGCTAAAATATATTTAATAATACATATATATCTTTATAAATATATCTTTGTATATAAAAGGTTATATATAAATTAAATAATCTGTACACATACATAGATATATGTACACATATATATCTATTAAACTTCATATTACATATACATATATGTATATATATATTTTAATGTATGCACAGGGAAAAAATGAGAAGCTGCACATCAAAATTTTGTTAGAAGTTTGCTCTTTGCCTCAGTTTCTTCATTTAAAAAATGAACATAATAGGACCTACTTCATAAGGTTGTTATAAAGACTAAATATAATAATACTTATAAAGTATTAGAACAATAGCCGGCACAAATGGTAACTATTATTGTTCTTTTTATTTTTATATGTGTTTGATAGAACTTGATTTCATTGTTTCCTTATTTTCCTAATTTTCTATAATCAACATTATTTTTGTAATGGAGTTGTTTTAAAAACATATTATCTACATCTAGGATTCTTTAGTTCCCAAGCTCTGTTATCCAAATATTAGAAGGGTAGATAGGATCCTATCATTCTCCTTTGCAGGGCAAACTGATATTGTAATTAATTAATTATCTGAGGGTTGTCTTTTCCAGTAAGCTGGAAGCTCCACTGGGTGGCGCTGTATTGTCTTCCTGATTTTTCTTTCCTTTGTGCCTAATGTTTTTCCTGTTCCAAGACAGTGCTCAATAAATATTGGTGGCACGAATGAAAGATAAATATATGTTGAAAGCAATTGATAGTCACTTTGTATTTGTGGGTTAGTTTTATGTGTTATGTCTTTAAATGATATTATGCCCATTTTCTAGGTGAGAAAACTGGGCAAACTCACAACAAGCAAGGAGTGGGGTCAGGATTTGAACCCAGGTAGTCTTACTTAAAGTATACTGCCTCTTATGAGTAAAATGAGGATAAATGACCAAAGCAATACTGTATAAGGAATTACATCAATAATATTGGACGTGTGTGAAACATTTATTGGGATAAAAAATATAAAGCTAAGAGAAATGAAACAGTATGTGGCACCTTTAGCATGGTTTACAGTTGGGTTTGTGTGTGTACACATAACAGATGCTTTTCTAATAATTTTGCAAACAAATAATTTTTATTTATATCTACTTTAGTCATTTATTTTCTTATCTTTTTGTATTCATTTTTCTTCATAAAATATATTTTAAAAAATTTCCTCTATAACTTAGTCCTAATACTGCCTTTTTTAGAGGGAGGGGAGCTTTTAAACTTACTGGAATCTAAAGTATTACCAACATGACAAAGTGCTAAATGGAACTTAGTTTTACTTGCCCAACATATAAACGATTCAGCTGGTAACCATCAATCGCTTGCTTCTTCTCTGATACGAAAGCTGTGGTTAACAAGGTTGTGCTTCCACTCTTACTCCAGTTTTTCAGCCCTTAATCTTCCTTTTTCGTTCTCCCTACTTTTGTGAACAGGGACATGGCAGAGTCTAAATATGGTAAGGAACTTCTCACTCTGAAAACAGATTTAAGCAATGAGATGAGGCTTCAAGAGAGCTAATTCTTCTTACCCTAGACCGTAGGCGCTAATGTCTCAAATGTAAAACTTGGAAAGCAAGCGTATTCTCTGTGAGAACTCTCTCTTATAACAAACTAAGTTCTTTTGCTTCTTTCTTCCTTCCTTCCTTCCTTTTTTTCTTTTTCTTTTTTTTCTTGAGACAGAGTCTTGCTTTGTCTCCAGGCTGGAGTGCAGTGGCGCAATCTCGGCCCACTGCAACCTCTGTCTCCCGGGTTCAAGCCGTTCTCCTGCCTCAGCCTCTTGAGCAGCTGGAACCACGGGCGCGCCCCACCACACCCAGTTAATTTTTTTGTTTTTTTAGTAAAGTCGGGGTTTCACCATGTTGGCCAGGATGATCTTGATTTCTTGACCTCGTGATCCGCCCACCTCGGTCTCCCAAGGTGCTGAGATTACAGGCGTGAGCCACCGCGCCCCTCCTCTTTCTTCCTTTCTACCCTTCCTCTCTACCTCTCTCCATCCATCCCTTCTTTCTACTGCTTGCAAATCAAGGCAATCTCAATAAACAATTTACTCTAATGACTGAATAATTGCTGAAAAAAACTAGAATGTTTGGAGAATCAGATTTCTGTTGTTGTACTCTTTGCTGTTAATTTTCCCTGTGGCTATCGTGCCATAGCAGAGGAAGCCTGACTGTAAGTCATAAGGTCTGGATTTTAGTCCTAAACTCAATTTCTGTATGATTCTGTCTGCTTATCTTTAAAACAATTGCATTAGAAATCTAAGGACCCATTTAGCTCTAAACCCTTCTAAGTTTATTGTATATTTTACTACAGATGTGTGTGTGTGTACAGATGACAATGTCAAGATTAACGATGTTTCACAAAAATAACAGTAAAATCCAACCTACAATTTTTTTCTTCTTTCCCCTTTACCTTGTTTTGCTGTAAACATTTGGGGGATGGGGTAGGGGTAGTGGAAAGGGGAGATTACTGTGAGAGAATATAATTTAATTTATCTTCTGGCACTCTTGTTAACAATTTTTAATTAAGAAACCAGAGTTGGTATTCAGTAACAAGCTTTATGGATGCAAACTTAATTTGTATGACAGATGTAATTTAGATGACTTCAGACTAAACAAAATGGAGATGGTTTTTGGTGGCCCTTAATTAGAGAAGCCTGAGGTCTATTTTGCAGAATTTTTCAGTCCATTGAACTAATATTACTATCCAGCAAGGACTAAAAAACACATGTATAAAGGTTATCCACGTAGCAATCTGCCGTTAAATCCTTTCCTTTTACTGGACAAACCTTTCGCTTATTGTTCCAAGAGGGCCTGGCATGCATCCATTTATTATGGCTTTTTTCTAAGTCATAAATGATATATTGTGTTAGCTGCTTTGTACTATTCTCTTGTCTGTTTGTTCTCTATGATCTTACCCACAGACTATGGTACATGTATTTTCATTTCCAGTTAATAAACTGAAGAAGTGAATTTTGTAGTTGATAGACCTCTCAAACATAGTATTTTCTTTAACTTGGGTTAATCAAACTGTGCATTAATTAGGAATTTTTAAAAACATAAACAGTTTACTTCTTTCTGATCAGGATAATGGGAAATTACTATTAATAATGAATACATGTAAAAATGCTACAGTACATAAAAGGTATCCTTAACTTCAAGAGTTTAGGAGCTTATTAACCCCAATTTTGTCTTTTATGTCCATATTCTCCTCTGTCCCTTCTCCCTTCTTCATTGAGACCTCAAAATAGGTGGATATCTGGGGTTTGATGAACAGGCTAGTTGTATGTACATGAGAATTTGTAGGAAAAAAAACGAAAAGATTAGCTTGTTTGCAGTGAAGAGAGTTGAGTCAGATAACAATAAATATATGGCTTGTAGAGAACATAAGAGGGAATTTGAGATGGAACTAATCAGTGGACTAGTGAGGACGATACCTTACCTTTAAGAAAATATATGATCTAATTCAAGTAGCTCTCCCTGTGAGAGTTGTTTATCTTTTAGGAAAGAGTATCTTGCTGAAAAAGGCAGTGTTGTATTGAGAGCTGACTTTCTTAGACCAAGAGTGTGATAACCAAGAATTTATATGAGTTATTAGAAAATATTTAAGCAACTATGTATCAGTTAGAATGGGCTACATTGTGCTGTAGTAACAAATAACCCCTAACCTTAGTGGCTTACAATCATGAAGTGTATCTTTTCCTCATACCACATGTATCTTGGGTTGGCAGAGGCTCTGCTTCACATTGTCCTCCTTTTGGGTACAGCCTGACAGAGCCTCCACCATCTGGAATAACACTGCCTGGCCTGGCACTGGGAACAAACATAGCAAAATGTGTTTGAGTGTGAAAAACTTCTCCCTGGAAGTGATGCATGTTACTTCTGCTCACACTTCATTGGCCAAAGCAAGTGTAGGAAAGGGCTGCCCCATCTTGTGCCTAGAAGAAGGAGAACCAGAAATACTGGTGAATTGCACCTCTCAAAACCAAAATAATATTTCTTACTACCGTTTAGTATCAAGATTTTAAAGTAATAGTTAGGTAAGGAAAAATGAACATAGTGCCTTATGACAAAAATTATTTAATAAATCTCTGGGTCAGAGCTACCTTTTCTGATTGGTAACCACAAGCAGTCATTCTAAGAAGTGCGTTTGAGAGTGCATCCATACACATCAGTTTGAGGAACCCTGACAAAACCAAAAATATCCGTCAATTCCACATAATCACTGCAAAAAAGGCTTATTTTCTTTATCATTAGGTAAAATAATACAACATGAGTACCTTGGCAGACACAGGACACCACCCTTAGCAAGAATTCAGTTCAACAGACTCTAGTTTGAGAAATACAACAATATAGTCCTTATTTTGAGTGATGGTCTTATAATGCCCATTTTAACAGAAAAGGAGCTTTCCCAAGTTACACAGCTCAGAAGTGACAGAGGCTTGCCTAGAACCCATGTTTCTCTGATCTCAAAATGCATGCTCTCGTCCATATACTCCGCTACCTTGCAACAAGACTGGCACAGAGAAATCCCGGAACCCTGGTTGGTTCAGGAAACAGTGACTGGGAGAGAGTTAGTGCAGCTGAGTCAGCTGGACCCAGGGGAGGAGGCAATGATCTTGTCACTCTGTAGTAATCATGCTCATAATCTTAGTAGAACAAGGAAGTTGTTTTTAAATTAGTGATTTTCTGTTTTAAATTAGTGATTGGCTCCAGAAGCTCTGTTGCCTTTCCTGAACTTTGAGAGGGGCTTGTTGCTTTTCCTGGACTTTGAGAGGGGCTTGTTGCTTTTCCTGGGCTTTGAGAGGGGCTTGTTGCCTTTCCTGGGCTTTGAGAGGGGCTTGTTGCCTTTCCTGGGCCCTGAGAGGGGCTTGTTGCCTTTCCAGGGCCTTGAGAGGGGCTTGTTGCCTTTCCTGGGCCTTGAGAGGGGCTTGTTGCCTTTCCAGGGCCTTGAGAGGGGCTTGTTGCCTTTCCTGGGCCTTGAGAGGGGCTTGTTGCCTTTCCTGGGCCTTGAGAGGGGCTTGTTGCCTTTCCTGGGCCTTGAGAGGGGCTTGTTGCCTTTCCAGGGCCTTGAGAGGGGCTTGTTGCCTTTCCAGGGCCTTGAGAGGGGCTTGTTGCCTTTCCAGGGCCTTGAGAGGGGCTTGTTGCCTTTCCTGGGCCTTGAGAGGGGCTTCTTGCCTTTCCTGGGCTTTGAGAGGGGCTTGTTGCCTTTCCTGGGCTTTGAGAGGGGCTTGTTGCCTTTCCTGAGCTTTGAGAGGGGCTTGGTATGAGGCTGGGAAACAGGAATATGCCAGAAGACAAACACCAGAGCCTTTCCTGGAAACGAGCCCTTCCCAGCAGAGCCCAAATCCCCATGCCTGCCTGTTGGGGAGTGAGGGGTGGGGTCAGCTTTCAGGAGCTGGAGCGCTGGGGAGTGAGTGAGCTGTGATGCTGTTAGCCTGCCGCCTGTCCTAAGTGCGGCCCAAGTCAGAGCAGAGGTGCAGATGGTCAGGGCCTGTGAGGATTCTTGTAAATTGAAGACTGCCTATAATTTGATTAAGGCGCAGACAGCTAATGGATCTTTAAAGGAGTGTTTAAATCAAATTACCAAATGAGGAAGGTGGAACTTGGGGAGAATTAGAAGGCAAATGTGGTGGTGTTCTCATCAACCAGATGCAGCTGTCTGTGCACTATTTCTAACTTACAAATAAATTAATTTATACAGGAAACTGAGAGCATATCAGATCAGCTAATTTTGGAATTCATAACTGTAAAAATCGAATTTTCCTTAAAATTAACCACTAAACAGTGACAGGTACGATGCCAAGTACTTACACGGACAGTTATTTTGAATCCACATACATCCTTAGGAGATAGGTATGATTATTCTATTTCAGAGGTAAGCAGACTGAAACCTGAAGAGCTTATGTAATTTCCCCAAAGTTATAAAGCTAGGAAAGTAGTGGTGTTCTTCAAACATCTGCTTTCTTTTAAAATGTACTTCTTTAGAAGATTGTGCTCAGTGGATCAATGACTCTTTTGAGTTGAAGAATAACAGCTTTTCTTGAGATCCCTGCTACACCCATATTTTCTAGACAACCTTTGCCAGTTAACTCTGGTATGAAGCTGATGCAGAACCAGCGAATCAGTATTATTTTCTCTTGCACAATTAATTCTTGTGAGTGGGTATTGCATGCTTGTTGAGTCCATATTTTCTTCACATAATATTTTATGCTCTTTGGGGGTAGGAACCATAACTAAACACTTATTTAACCCCCATTATTCTTAATGTTGTGCTATTCAATTAATGACTGATTTTATGAAGTGTAGTTACTTTATGGTTAGGCATTTTATGTCACTCATTAAGAGATGACATATGACCAGCATTTTAATGAAAATACTTGCTTTGGGATCCTGCTGTCACCTAAGGTGTACTTACAATTTGTTCTGAGTGATGCCACAAAATGACTAGAGTTATTTGCCTATATTTCCATAAGCTTAAAATATGGAAAAGCAAAGCATTCAGGTATCTGGAACAAAGCTACAGGGGAAACAGGCAACTCAACTGAAGGTTATAAATTTACTATTTTCAGACAATTAGAAGATATATATTTAACACAGATGTTATATAATGAAGTTTAAAACATTAATATATAAAATGAAAATAAGTGGGTGCAGTTTTCGGTAACTACCCAGAAAGCAGGTGGGAAGCAGTGGAAAGCATGCAGGGCAAAGTCTGTCCTTTAGACGAGGTCACAGCCAGGCATTCTCACGAACAGCTATGTTACCTTCAGCAATTTATAGAATCACTTTGAAACTTATTTAAAAAAATTTATTTCATGTAGCATGCCATTTGTAACTGCAGGGTTCTTCTTAGGATTAAATGTGTAAAACATCTAGACCTGAGCATGCATGCAGTGAAGAATGATTACTACTACTATTATTGAAGCCCAACGCAGGCTGATTTGGTAAGTCAATAAATACAATGCAGATGCCATCTTTTCCATATTTCTGGAGAACAGACTTTGGCGAATAGGACAAACTTATGGTATTCAATAACCTATGACAAGTTTTAAAAGATTTCGTTCTGCTTAATGGTCTGAGCACTCTTCCCTCTTTGACCCTTGCCATTTTATAATATGCACTTCCTAATGTATACATGCAAACCTCAAGTATTAACTTTCTTCTTCATTTTTCTGGCCAAATTAGAAATAAGAGTAGGGAAAGATGGGAGATGGAGAAAAGTATTTGTAGGTTGTGGGTAATTTCTCACAGAGGATCAGGTCTATGCCACCTGTCATGGATACCTGGATGTTAGCAGTCTGTAAGGTTGCTTGAGGGGCTGGCAGCTGCCTTTGCCTAATTACAAAAAGTTAGCACTCTGGGGAAGCCATATGTATATATATGATTCCCAGTTATATCTTGAACATGTCTACTTTCTACCTATAGTTCCTTTGTGAGAATTGACTTAACATTTTAACTGTTTGGATTAAAGTTGAGCATGTTTTGATTTTTACGTTTGGATAATGAAAAGTAACAGAAATTGGTAATTAAAGCTGGATGGGCCCTGTTGAAGGAAGAGATAGACAGATCAATGAGCCAGAATAGAATCCAGAAGGAAATTCAATTATATCATAAATGAGTAATTGCCTTGATTCAATGAAGGATTTGCACACAGAAAACGTTTTATTTTCGCCCAATGCTTCATTCAAACAAGCTCTGCCATTTCGTTTTCCTGGCCCTGGCTATCATCTCAAGTCATCTTGTAGCTTTTACATCACTTTTTTTGGTAATCAAATGGTCCCATTTTCAGATATTAAAAAGTCTAGGCTGTATATATCAAAACGTTATTGTTATATCCAGTTTAAAGGCTTTGTCTTCTTTCAACTCAGGTCTGACTTATGATTGCCTCTGCCCTAAAATCTAAAAACATATTTTAGATTTTTAGACTTTTTTTTTTTTTTTGAGACAGAGTTTCACTCTTGTTACCCAGGCTGGAGTGCAATGGTGCGATCTCGGCTCACTGCAACGTCCACCTCCTGGGTTCAGGCAATTCTCCTGCCTCAGCCTCCTGAGTAGCTGGGATTACAGGCACGCGCCAGATTTTTAGACTTTCTAGGGTTGAGAGAATGAGGTTAATGAGTAGAGGGGGAGAGAGAGAGAGAGAGAGAGAGGCAAAGGCATTTTCACTTACTGCTTTCTGGTTATCAAATGTCCTCTTCATCTCAGGTCTTCAGATGCTGCCTCTTCTCTGATGCCACTGGAGTTATTTGAAGATCTGCCCTGGGATTTCTCCTGTTAACTTTCAGAGTCCCCCTCACTCTTGGGCTTTTGCCCTAGGAGGTACAACTCCAGCCATTTACTGTTGGGGTCCTTTTGCCCCAGCAGGCAGCAGCATTCTTGGGCTGCACCTGTCAAGTCAGGATGACAGAAGCCTAGATATCTGCTTGAATTGGTTTCCTGGTCTCATCTTGAAAGGAGGGACTGGTGTCTCCCCAGGAGACTAAAACTTGCAAACATCTCCAAAGTGGTTCAGTTAGTCCCTCCTTTTTCTACATGACTTCACTTAGGAAAAACACCAATAGAGCATTCTCTTCCTAAAATTTCCGGCAAAGAAACTGCCCTCTTAAGGAATCTATAAGCTTCTCTAGGTGTTTATAATATGTTCACTAGCTGAGTTTTGTACTCTTTTAATTACTGGGCAGTTAAGGGATCTGTTGCTTATTTTAGAAACTAATGTGGATGCTACTGACTTATTAACTCAGTTTGGGGCCTCAGCTTAAAATCTGAGCCAATACAAAAGAGTTCAATTCCACATTCTTTTTCAAGTGCAACCAAATATGTTAGGGAAAGATCTTTCTAAATGACATTGGTAGCATATCTTGCTAACCATTTGAAGCAAAAATAGTTGATCTCTATTTGAGTACCACACACAAAAAACAAATTTGAGATGGATTAAAGATTAAAATGAGAAAAGTGCTAGTAAAACCAGATATTGTCATCTTGGTCTGGAACAAGCCTTTCTGAATTTGATGGCAAAGCTAAGAAACAAAAAGGAAAAGAATATCCAGTTAGCATTTGGAGCAAGTAAAAATGTCCGCATGGCATGCACACAACACGAAAGACAGATTTTATAGTGGAGAAATGATTTGCAAAAAAGGGTTACTATTTTCAATATATAATGAGATATCATTAAGAAAAATATGAGAAAAATGAGGAAACTTAGAAATAGGCAACTCAAAAGAGAAGACATGCAATTAATCAATAAACATAAATATAACTACATGTTTAATCTTGCAAATAATTCACTTTTTGGTCTGCTTGGAATGCTTCCCCCCATTTTTTTTCACAATTTTTATAAACCTGATTACTTTTCACTAGGGTCTTCAGTCTAATGTCTCTCAAATCCATAATTCCATGCATCACTTCTTACCTGCCTCTCTCTATTTTGAATATAAACGTTCTGAGGTCAGATACCTAATCTATGCCTTTCCCCCCCCCCGCCCCCACCAGTGCATATTCAGTGATTGACCATAGTAGACTCTCAAATATTTGTTGCATAAATGGGGGAATAAATGAAGGAATTGATAGAAAGTAAATTGAAACAATTATGTAGAATATTTTCCTATTGTATTAAGAAACGTTAACAAATAAAAATACCGAGCATGAGTGTAATAGTGTATTCTTATTCTTGGAGGTAAAAATTAGCACAATATTTCTGTAGGAAAATTTGGCAAGTTGAATCAAATTTTAAAATGTGTACCTTCTGAGTAATTTAATGCTTGGAAGTTTATTCTATGAAAATTATTAAACAAATGTATAGAGATACATTTGGTTGTGTAACAAAGTATTATTTATGGTAGGGAAAAATTACTAGGAAATGAGATGTTCATTGATAATTAGGAAATTGGCATTTTGTAAAACATTCAAACAACCAAATATTACTTAGTTGTTAAAAATGATGGTATAGATCTGTATTTATTGACATAAAAAGGTATTTGTGATACAGGACAAAAAATTATACTAAGCGTGAGTTATTTTGAGAACTAGTTAGTATAAAAAAGGTTTTTAAAAAGATCATAATTTTCTTTTCCAATGTTATGTAATGAGTCAAATTAAAAGAAAAAAAAACAGATGAAGTAATTTCTTTGTAAATTCCTTTTCCTTCTCATTTGTTTTTCTGATTTTTTTATTCTTTCTCGTTACTGCCACCTAGTGGATGAGGATTAGTTTGCTTTTTTATTCAAGATAAAGTTTATTTTTTCCCCGAAGGTAGCTCTTTCCATCTAAGGATTAAAAAAAAAAAAAAAAAAAATCACCGGTGGTTTGCTAGTAAACGTTTCACACCCAGCTATCCAAAGACATTGTGTACGTAAGTATACATTCATAAACTAGTAAGCTTTACTTATAAAGGATGCACACAATTTATGTGAGGTAGTACATAGTTTATGAATAATAAGAAAACAGATAATACTCTTTATTTAAATTATAAAGAGCTACTCGATTACAACAAGCTGTTTTTGTTGCTTTTTGCTGAACTTCTGTATCTGTAGCAATCCTGTGGTTGCAGTTCAACCATGGTTTGACACATGGGGCTGTATGCCAATTATTAACCCTTTCCCAAATACCATCAAATCTGACGAGTGATCTACCGTTCGACTATTTCTCACCATGTGCAAATTATATTCATTAAACTCAAACTTCTTTTAGCTTTAGCACTGAATCAAACCCTTCTTTATAGTGCTTGTAAATTTCTGTTATGCAAATATTCCCACTATGGTTGATTTCAGTCTACCAATGTGAACACACAGAACCTGATTTGGGGACAGATGCACAGTAGCACTTCATTATGTAGTATTTTCACTTTACAGATGTGATAGACATAATAGCCTCAAAGCATAGATAACGGTAAAATGTAGTAAATGTAGCAAAATAAATATGGAGTGATGTTTAAAATGTATATTTAACTTTATTTTTAATATAACTTGTTTTATTGTAAGTTTATATAACAACTATTAAAACTGGCTTGCAAAATTGAAAAATTAACAGTTGCCTTTGACAATCTTGCATGAGCAAACTCCACACACCACTGAATATAGCTATTATCTTTGCTTTTTGTGTTGTCTTTATTGTTTGGGGAAGCTCCAGAGCCATGAAAGAGACCATTCTTTGAGTTCTAATTTGTATCTGAGCAGCATATTATGGCATGTTTTATTGTTATCTGCCATTACTACATTAAAAAAAAAAAAAACAGATGAAGTAATTTCTTTGTAAATTCCTTTTCCTTCTCATTTGTTTTTCTGATTTTTTTCTTCCTTCTTGTTACTGCCACCTAGTGGATGAGGATTAGTTTGCTTTTTTATTCAAGATAAAGTTTATTTTTTCCCCAAAGGTAGCTTTTTATTTTATCAAAATAAAGTTTATTTTTTCCCCAAACACACGTTAAGGAAGAGTACGATTACATCGTGGGATTACAAGGAAGAGTAATCCTACGATGTACTCGTACTCTTCCTTAACGTGTGTTTTAAGCCTTTGAGCATCTTGTTAAATAAAAGGATGAACATATAAAATATATATATGCAGAGTCCCAAATAACTGAGCAAAATTATCATACAATTACCTTGACTCTTGAGATACTTTTATAAAATAATCCTTTTACCTTTTAAGGTGCTTCCCCATATTGTCTCATTTGACCCTCCTACAAATCTGTAAGGGGCATATTATTATTTTCATCTTACAGGTTAGGAAATGGGGAGACAGAGAGGTAAAGTGACTTGACCAAGTCAAGAGAGATTAGGAGATTATATTAGTAATAACAGCAGCAACAGAATCACTACAGAAAATGTTGACAAAGTACCCAGGATATGCCAAGCACTATTCTAAATACACTGCAGTTATTGTTTCATTGAATCTCCTGAACAATGCCATACATCTCCACTTTTCAAGTAAGAAACCCAGACCAGAGAAACAGAGCAATTTGTTCAAAGTGGGGACACTGGGGTTCAAAGCCAGGTGTGTCTGATTCCAGAACCTAACTCCAAGAGGGGCTATAATCTCCTGACTCTCATTATTAATCTGGATTTCCACTATATCCTGCAATTCAGAGGTGCAGGTCTAGAAATGAAGTTTGATAGTTTATCTGTTCTTTAGGCAAGCATAATTTATAGCTTGAATATTATAAAAATAGTTCCAGAAAAATATCCTTATACACTACATTTTCCTGAAACGATATTGTCTTTCCTTTTTATTTCTCAAAATTTTTGTTATTTTTAGAGCCTATTGGGGATTTTTAGTGTCTTTCCTTTAAATGAACAGCGAAATTATGATGAGTGGCTCATGTACATTTTTTTCTCAATTTGTGGTAGAAAAATACTGACAGTGTAACTATGGTATTTCTAAAACATAGATACTGTTTTTTGTTTTTGTGTTTCTCACTGGGGACATACTATCTTTTTTTTCTTTCTCTAACACTTCCTTGACACTTTCTACCTACCTTCTCACCCCTAATCTTACCTCAGAGTCTTCTCATCCAACACTTAATGCATGAGAGTGTGAGCTCTAACTTTTTCATATATATAGGGAAAATCCACCATAACTATTCTCTTTTTCCTTTTTCTTTTTCTGAAATGGAGTCTCACTCTGTTACCCAGGCTGGAGTGCAGTGACATGCTCTCAGCTCACTGCAACCTCTGCCTCCTGGGTTTGAAGGATTCTCTGCTTCAGCCTCCCAAGTAGCTGGGATTACAGGCACATGCGACCATGCCCAGCTAACTTCTGAATTTTTAGTAGAGAAGTGGTTTTGCCATATAAGCCAGGCTGATCTTGAATTCCTGACCTCAGATAATCCACCTGCCTTAATCTCCCAAAGTGCTGGGATTACAGGTGTGAGCCACCACTCCTGGCCAACTATTCTTTTTAAAATTGTATATATTTAAGGTGTACAACATGCTTTTTTTGTTTTTTGTTTTTATATTTTAGGTTCAAGAGTACAGGTGCAGGTTTGTTATACAGATGAATTGCTTATCATGCAGGTTTGGTGCACTTATTATATCATCGCCCAGGTATTAAGTATAGTAGCTGATGGGTAATTTTCCGTCCTCTCCCTCCTCTCACCCTCCACCTTCAAGTAGGCCCTTGTAGCTGTTCCCATTTTTGTGTCCATGTGTTCTTAAACAACATGACATTTTGAGAAACATATATATGTAGTGAAATGATTACTACAGCCAACAAATGATCCTTTATCACTTTACATAGTTACCTTTTTTTCTTGTGGTAGGAACACCTAAAATCTAAGCTCTTCACACTTTCCATTATACAATAAAATATTATTGACTATAGTTCTCATGCTGTACATTATCTCTAGACTTACTCTTCCTACATAAGTGCAAACTAGTACCCTTTGACCAACATCTCCCCATTGCCCCCTCCACCCAGGCTCTGGTAACTACCGTTCTCTCTCCTTCTGTGTATTTGACTTTGTTTTAGATTTCACCTGAAAGTGAGATCATACAGTATCTTTCTTAATTTCTTTTTGTTCGGTCGTTTGTTTTTGAGAGGGAGTCTATTGCCCTGCAATCGCTTGAATGCCTCACTGCAACCTCCGCCTCCTGGGTTCAAGCGATTTTCCCGCTTCAGCCTCCCGAGTAGCTGGGTGTACAGGCACGCGCCACCACACCAGCTAATTTTTGTATTTTAAGTAGATACAGGGTTTCACCATGTTGGCCAGGATGGTCTTGATCCCCTGACCTCGTTATCTGCCCACCTCAGCCTCCCAAAATGCTGGGATTATTAGGTATGAGCCACCACACCTGGCCCATGCAGTATTTTTCTTTTCTGTGCCTGGTTTATTTCATTTAGCATAATGTCCACCAAATTTATCCATGGTTTTACAAATGGCAAGAGCTCGTTTTCAAAGGCCGAAAAACATTCCATTATATATATACCACAATTTCATTAAAAAAAATCGATTTAATGAAATCAATTAATCACCCTCATATGTCATAGAACACCAGAACTTATTCCTCCTATCTAACTAAAGCTTTGTACTCATTGACCAACCTCTCCCAGGCCCCTTCTCCTCCCTACCCAGCTCCTAGCCTCTGGTAACCCTTATTCTCTCTACTTCTAAGAAATCGACTTTTTAACTCATATAGGAGTGAGATCATATAGTGTTTGTTTTTCTGCGAAAGTAAAGCACAAAGTGTTTCAATTAACATCATATGCTTTAGGTTCATTCATGTTGCCACAAATGATGGAATTCCATTATGGCTGAATAGTATTCACACGTGTGTGTGTGTGTGTGTGTGTGTGTGTGTGTGTTTATGTATATATACACACATCATATTTTCTTTATCTATTCATCTCTAGATGGGCATTTAGGTTGATTCCATACTTGGCTATTGTGAATAGTGCTGCTATAAACATAGGAAGCAGATATATTTTTAACATAATGATTTCATTTTTTTGGATGTGTACTCAGTAATGGGATTGTTGGATTATATGGTAGTTTTGTTTTTGATTTTTCTGAGGAAACTCCATACTGTTTTCCACAATGATGTACTAATTTATGCTCTCACCAAAAGTGTAAGAGGTCTTTTCTCTGCATCCTCACCTACATTTATTTTTTGTCTTTTTGCTGATAGGTATTTTCTTTCTTTCTTTCTTTTTCTTTTGAGACCGAGTTTCACTCTTGTTACCCAGGCTGAAGTACAATGGCGTGGTCTCAGCTCACCACAACCTCCGCCTCCTGGGTTCAAGCAATTCTCCTGCCTCAGCCTCCCCAGTAGCTAGGATTACATGCATGCACCACCATGCCTGGGGAATGTTGTATTTTTGGTAGAGTTGGGGTTCTTCCATGTTGTTTAGGCTGGTCTCAAACTCCCAAGCTCAGGTGATCCTCCTGCCTTGGCCTCCCAACGTTCTGGGATAATAGGTGTGAGCCATCGCACCAAGCCAATGATAATTATTTTCTAACCGGGTAAAGTGATGTCTAATTTTGGTTTTGATTTGCATTTACCTGATGATTAGTGATGTTGAGATTTGTTTTTTCATGTAGTGTTGGCCATTTGTATATCTGCCTTTGAGAAATTATTATTCAGATCTTTGCCCATTTTGAAATCAGATGATGATGATAATGACTATTATTATTATTATTATTGTTATTTTGCTTTTGAGTTGTTTGAGTTGCTTATATATTCTGGATATTAACCCCTTATCAAAAGCATAATTTGCAAATACTTTCTCCCATTCTGTAGGTTGACTCTTCACTTTATTGATTGTGTCCTTTGCCATGAAGAAAAAAGTTGTTTAGTTTGACGTAATCCTATTTATGTATTTTTGCTTTTGTTGCCTGTGCTTTTCAGGTCTCATTAAATATTTTCTTGCCCAGTCCAAATTCATGAAGTGTTTCCCCTATGTTTTCTTCTAGTAGTTGCATAATTTCATGTCTTACAATTAAGTCTTTCATTCATTTGGAGTTGATTTTTGTTATTTGTGAGGGTAGGAGTCTAGTTTCATTCTTCTGCACACGTCACATTTGTTTATTCGTCCATTGACACTTAGGTTGTTTGTATATCTTGGTTATTCTGAGTAATATTGCAATGAAGTGAACATGGGTACAAATATCACTATGAGGCAGTGGTTTCATTTTCTTTGGATATATATGCAGAAGATAGATTGTTGGGTCCTATGGTAGTTCTATTTTTATACCATAACTATTCATTATAATAAATAATTAAAACAATTTCTCATAACAAACAAACTTCATCATGCCACGTTCTTGTGGAGTTTCAGTTGTTTATTCCTTTTGATCGAATGTGAGTTTTGTTTTGCTAATGTGCTAAATTTAATATTTTGCCACTTTGGGGATTTCATCTTTTTAAAGAAGTAGCCACCAAATTGTAGAATTTTATTACAGCTTCATTATCCTCAGCTATGCATATTTTCTATTTTGCATAATTCTAGAAAGAAGTTCTGTTTTCAGGTATTTGCTTCTGTGCAAGATGTACAGTCCAGAGTCTCTTACGACATTTGAAGGAGGGAGGTGCTAATGGCGAGGACAGGCCTGCCTGTTGTTCCTAAGCCTCCAGAGACTTCCAGTCCTTACTTGATTGTGGAAAGAATCCCATTATTTGTTTGTGGAGAGGATTACATATGTTTGGTTTGCATTAATTGAAGAGCCTTGCCATTAGCATTACTCATATGGGACTCTTTCAGATATATATTAATTTCCTTTTAAGGAAATTAAACTTTTGACATTCTCTAGAGGTCTAATTATTGACTGGCTCTTTCCTGACTCTCTACTCGGTCAGAGATAGTTCTTTTGCCTCGTTGGCACTAAACCTTTACACTTGAATTTTGACAAGGATTATTACCAAGCTTTTGGGGCTTTAATAAACATCTTATATACTGTGAAAATAAAGAAACCAGCCATAGGGATTTTATTGACATTATGCAAACATCCCAATTTTTCAGTTTTTTTAGGCAGTTGAAGTCACATTAACAGATTCTTTTTTTCTTATAAATGTAAAGACAGAAAACAAAGAATTTAGAATATGTGATAGACTGGTACTTTATAGACTCAGAAAAATGCGAAACTATTTCTGTTTATATTTTAAACTCAAACAAGATTTTAGTACCTAATGGCCATCACTATGTAAACAATTTAATCCCTTTTTCATAGAATTAAATTTGCCGGTGGATATTGGTGTCTTACCCTTGTATCCTTCTTTTTCTCCTCTCTCCATCCTTCATTTCTCTTCCCTCCTTCCCTCTCTTCCCTCCCTCCCCTTCCTTCTCTCCTTCCCCTTCCTCCCCTTCCTTCTCTCCTTCCCCTTCCTCCCCTTCTTCTTCTCCCTTCCCTTCCCTTTCGTCCCCTTCCTCTCCCCTTCTCTCCCCTCTCTTCCCCTCCCCTTCCCTTCCCCTCTTCCCCTCCTTTCCTCTCCCTTTCCTTCCCCTCCCCTCCCCTCCCTTTATTCTCTTCCTTCCTTTTCTTCCTTCCTTTCTAGCAGTTCAAGAACATGTCAGTCCTGGTATTAGTTCCCACTACGGAGTTAGCATGGCAAAAAGCACTTTCATTAAGTTATTTTCTGAACCAAGGCAAGATGTTATCTGGACTCTAGTTATATCATTTACTGTTTGTGGAAACAATGAGATAAGGTATTTAAGTTAAAGGGATTGTGCAGCAGAAATGTGACAGTTCATATCCATTACATAGTTCAAGTATAAGCACGCTACCAAAAACTCAAATTGTTAGGTGGTGGCTTTTGGGCTTCATTCAATAGAAAATAGCACTAGTTCTCTAGACTAGCAATTCCTGAGTTTTAATATCCATTGATTTCTTAATGGATTTAATTTTATTTCACCATTAACCAACACTTATTTCTAAATAAGTAAGAATAGCAAAATATAAATATCTCCTTTGACAAGGTTTTTTTAAACTAGAAAGATTTTGGTTTTAGAAATGGCAAAGTTCAGAGAATTATCTGGCAGTCTCTCCATTTTGTGATGATCATCATGCAGTATTATAAATGGAGTTGGATTGCTGATATAACTGTAAACTGGAAGAATACTTTTGGAAAATAATTTGGAAATATATATTCAAAGCATGAAAAAATATACAAACAATAATCAACATCTAGGAATCAGTTCTAGGGAAATAATGCCAAATTCGTAAAAAACTGTGTGACCAAATATGTGTATAATTGTAAAATATGTAAATCTTTGGCAAGAGGTGTCCAGTTACAGTAACTATGCTCACATTACAATTATGTTAACAAAAGAGGAAATAAAATGGAAATGACAATATAAGTGAAAAAAAGGATGAAAATTATCCTTTGATATAAATCACATAAAATTCATGAAAAACAAGCTACAGCTTAAACTATTTGCAGAATACAATAGTCAATATGCTAACAGTTGCTGTGATCTACATACTTTATATCTTTTTTCATTTAAAAAGATTATTACTTTTATAATGAAAATATGAAAAATAATAAGCTACATTCCTGACCAAAAACTAGACATCAAAGTAACCTACGCCTGATGATTGCATAAATCAGCTTTTACTTCTTGTATAATGAAAGATTATGCTCAAGGCAAAAGTTTTAATAGTGAAAGGACTAAAACCTTTGAGATTATATATTCTAAATTTCCATTTGACATGCAGATATAATAGCATTAATAGTAATGAAGACTAACACCTTAGTCTTTTAATTCTCAGTTCAAAATCTTTTAAACTGTAAAACATTTTATTGTTAAAAAAAGGTTCTTTAAAAAATGAATGTGAATTTATTGTGCACTTGATTGTTTAAAGAACTGTCAGATTATAGGTGATGGGGAGGAAGGCAGCAAATCACACTGCCATGTGTGTACCTATGCAACAATCTTGCGTGTTCTTCACATGTACCCCAAAACCTAAAATGCAATAAAGAAAAAAAAAGAACTGTCAGGGTATGCAGAAAGCCTGATACAATGGGATTCTAGTCTATAGTTTCATGAATGTTACTTATTGAAAACAAATATATGCTGAGCCTGGCACGGTGGCTCAAGTCTGTAATCCCAGCACTTTGGGAGGCCGAGGTGAGTGGATCACGATGTCAAAAGATCGAGACTATCCTGGTCAGCAAGGTGAAACCCCATCTCTACTAAAAATATAAAAAATTAGCTAGGCATGGTGGTGCATGCCTGTAATCCCAGCTACTCAGGAGGCTGAGGCAGGAGAATTGCCTGAACCCAGGAAGCGGAGGTTGCGGCGAGCCGAGATCGCACCATTGCACTCCAGCCTGGGTAACAAGAGCGAAACTCTGTCTCAAAAAAAAAAAAAAAAAAAAAAAAAAAAAAGAAAACAAATATGCTATATGTAGTAATATATATAAATTACATATTACTTTATATGTCAGTATATATTTATGTAATGTATAATATATAAAAATTATTTGTTACTATATATATTTATATATAAATTATATACTAGGAATAATAAATTATTATGCATATAATTACCAATATTTATGTACGAATCTTTGATAATTAGTAGGGTTTGGGTCAGGAGGTAAAATGAAGGACTAGTTCCCTATTTAGCAAACTTGGGTAGAAGTCATCTTGTTTTCTAAATACATTTTCTTATAGCAAGTATAGGGATTCATTCATTCACTTACATAATTCATGCTTATCAATCACCTGATATGTGCCAATTATTGTGCTTATTGCCAGGAAGTAATGGTAAACAAAAGCACAAAAAACATAAGTAATTTTTTTTCTACTCTTGCCCCTGAGGTGAGTCATCACGTTTTGTACAGTAGTCCCCTCTGATTCTTGGGAACACATTTCAAGACCCCCAGGGGACGCCTGAAACCTCAGATAGTACCAAGCAATTGCTATCAATTGGAACACATTTCTGTTTGTCTTTTACCTACAAACTTAATGTCTTTTTCATCTTAACTAAGCACTTACCGTGCATTATTGCTGTAACGTTTTACAATTTGAGGTATGACAGCAAAACTAGCACAAATTTCATTTTCCTTCTTCACAATTCCATGGACAGAACATTTGTGGATCTTAGCAATATCAGTATATGATTTTTTTTTCCTCCCGTAAGTCAAGAACTTGCGCCTTTTTACTTAAAGAAAGCACTTCGTGGTTTCTCTTTGCCACACCTGAATTGCCAGCATCACTACTCTTGTGCTTTGTGGCCACTATTAAGTAAAGTAAGGATGACTTGAGAAAAAGTACTGCCACATCCAACAGTCAATCTGATAATGGAGAAGGCTTCTGAGTGACTGATGGGCAGTCAGCATAGACATTGTGGATCTGCTGGGCAAAGGGACAGTTCATGTCCTGGGCAGCATGAGATTTCATCACACTACTCAAAATGGCACACAATTTAACACTTATGAATTATTTATTTCTTTCCATTTAATATTTTCAGAACTTTGGTTGATTGGTGGTAATAAATCACAGAAGTGAAACTTTGCATAAGGGAGACTACTGTAAATATTGGCCATCCCTAAAGTATTTGTTGGAAATGATCCCTAAGTCAGTACTCCCTGGGGTCCTGATGCAGAAACTGATGCTGAATGAAGAGAATAAAGTGGGTAAAGATGTTACGTGTTCTGGATATTAATTCAACTTAATGTAAGGTTAGGAAGGTAGGCACTACTTCTACTATGTATTATATGATTTTTTAATTCAACTGGTCTCTTAAATCACCATATTCCCTAAATTATCTGCACTATTGCAGATAATTGATCACATGTTGTATTTAAAACAATCTTGTTTTAAAGATTTAATACCACATGTGATCAGTTTTTTGTTACCCTTTTTGAGTTGATGCTACCTGAATGCCATGTTATGATACATTAAGATATGGACCAAGGAATAAACCAGTTTATTCCTTCTCAATGATAATGATTATCTTTTGAAATTTTAAATTAAAAAAATCTATTTTGGGGGTACAACAGCAGATTTCTTATATGTACATATTGTATAGTGGTATAAAGTCAGGGCTTTTAGTGTACCCACCAAATAGTAAACATTATATCCAATAGATAATAAAGGTTATCTTATTGGGAAAAAAGAGATTGAAAATGCAGAGTGGAATCTTAATCCCTAATGAAGCAGATTTTTTGAAAAAACAAAACAAAACAAAACAAAAACCAAAAAGACCAGGCTCCATTATAAGGTATGTTATTTTGTGAATGAAGCAGTCTCCGCCTGCTTTTTTCCTCTCTCCTGCAGATAAGAGGATGCTTCTTGGGCTTTAAAAATTATTTCTAAATTTCTAATGCTTTAATCAATGTTTACCTAATTGAATTTATGTATAGATTAAAAAGGGAAGGTTTGGGAACTTTGTGAATATATTATGGGAAACACTCACATGTGGATAGGTAGGTACATAATGGTTTATTTTACTCGAGATACTCTCTTCCTTTATTAATTGCCTTTTATGACCAGAATTCCTACCTCAAATGTATTAATATGTAGGAATACATGCATACTCAAATTTCCATGTTTATAAACAGTAGTGCTTCTATGAAAGTCTCGGCAGTAAGATCAAAGAGTGGAGGTACAGGAATTGAGGGCTAATAGTCCTCAGGAAGATTAAGAGAATTGTCAAGCCCAGCTCCAGACACTTGTTGGGCCAGGGGAGTACTTTTTGTCAGCCCAATTTGAGAAACTCCCTTCTTGAAATCTGCCCCAGAACTGTCCACAAATGACAAATGCTCCTGCAATCCAGAGGCCAAGGCTTAAGCTAATTGAATGTTAAGCAGCCGAAATAGCTTGAAACCAGAAAAACAAAGTGTGTAATGGAAACCCTGATGAGCCTGTCATTGTGGTGGTCTCCTTGGTGACAATGGTAATAAAAATAATAATTTATTTAAAATAGCCAAGGTAGAGACAAAAGTCTTTGTGTGTCCAAGCCAAACAACTCAGACATATGGCACCCCCCAGACTAACTTCTGATAAAACCATATTGTGATACCATAAAGCCCATCTGTGTCAGGAATATCGAGAGGTGCCATTAGGCTAGAGAACCTGCATATATTCATATATTGTCCACAGCCTCCTTTTGGGGTCCAGTGATCTATATGGGATGGTGCTAGATGAAATGTATGCAGGGTGAATTCTAAACCAGAGGTAGAGCAGCATTAGTGTCTGCCTTTTTTTAAAAAAATTATCTTTTGGTACTTAATTTCCAAAGCCACTCAAAATGACAAACGTAAATGATCTGATAATTTTACCAGATACATATAAAAAGTTTCTATTTTCTTACATAATTTTTCTGGCTCTCAAATATAATCACTGTTTTGTTTTTCTGTTGCTGTTTGTTTTTTTAAAGAACCAGAACAAGAACTTCCCTTATTTAAAATAAACTGTTAGTCTCAAGCTTTGGACATATCACAGTGTCCTGATTGATAGATTATATTTAATTGAACACCAAATTAAATTGATTTAAAGCAGATGAATACTACTCTCTTAATAAATTTATTCTTTAAAATGATAAATCAGTGATAATTCTTAACATTAACTACTATTGTTTTCCTCAACTACAGCATTTTCATAATAATAAGAGAATTTATTTTATATATTGACTTGCCAGGTTTCCTCATCTACCTTTCCCCTTTTTACCTTCATGACATCCCTATGAGAATATTGAGAGATAGCATCATTACTCCAATTTTACAGATAAAACTCAGGTTTAGGAAAGGTATTTGTTTTTTCATGAATCAGACACCTTACAAATAACCAGACTTGTAAGGTATTTGCAGACTCAATTTCCATGTCATTCTTGTGTAGCAATTTTAGTTTTTAAACTATATTATAAAATCTTTAGTTGATGTAAATGAAATAACTGCTTTTTTGTTTTAACTAGTGGGCTTAATAGAGACAAATATATTATAGACAAAATTCCATTATAAAAATGTCACTACAGAAGAGCTCAATAAGAAAAGCTATCTGCTTGTGCAGGCAGACAGCCTATCGAAAGTGTTTGATCTAGTCGCAATGAATTCTGTGGGAAGAAGCATCTCTGGATATAAAAAAAATCAACATAGCACAACTATTGAGTGTTACTATCATCATAGGTAGGAAAAGAACATAAGGTATGATTTTTTTTAGTTATGTGTAGAGTGACATTTATTGTTTCTAACTCAGAAATAACTACTAAATAGAATCTTAATTTCAAAATTGCCCAAACAAAGCTACATAAATAAAAATTCTGAATATAGGACAGAATTTTTGTCTGAAAGGAAAAGTGCATGTTTAATAAGTTCCTCATTTCTCTAGTTTGTTCTAAATACCTTAAATTAAAATGTATTATAGACCAGGCCTTGATTTAACTGTGCATACTGTGGTGTGAGAATGTCATTTGCTTTTTGTAGGCTATGACTTACATAAACAGAATAAAAGCATGCTACATTTCCCTCATCGTGTTTAGGACTGTTGGACCATGTGTCTATGGTCCACTTTTAGTTAGCAGTTTTCTCTCACTTTAAATTACTGTGTTGAAGATCTTCAGATCAAAATTACTAGTATGATTATAATGACCAGAGCTGAGTTTGTGAGAAGTCAAAATAATAACAGTGGTTCTCAACCCTGTCTGCCCATGACTTGAGGACCTCTAAAAATACTTGGATTCCAGAGATTCTAATTTAATTTTTTTGATTCTAGTATGATTTGTTTAATTTGTTTGAGATGGGGCCTGGGCCTAGGAATTTTTCCAAGTTTCCACAGGATCTACAATGTGCAAGTGGACTTAAGAACCACTAATCTAGTCTGTAGTCTTCAAACGTTGGTTAAGTTTGGATAATGGAAATTTATTTATCTTTATTTTTATTTATTTTTTGTCTTTGTTTTTGTTTTTCTAACTTATACTTTAGATAACGTGCAGGTTTGTTTTATGGATATATTGCAGTCAGGTGTGATCACAGTACTCAACTGGTAATTTTCAACACCTGCTTCCCTCTCTTTTTCCCACTAGTAGTCTGCAATGTCCATTGTTCCCATGTCTATGCCTATGAGTGCTCAATGTTTAGCTTCCACTTATAAGTAAAAACATACAGTAGTTGATTTTCTTTGCCTTTGTTGATTATGGACTCCAGCTTCATCCATGTTGCTACAGAGGACATGATGTTATTATTTATTTATTTTTTTGAGATTGAGTCTTTATCTGTCGCCAGACTGGATCTGGGCTCACTGGAACCTTGGCCTCCTGGGTTCAAGTGATTCTCCTGCCTCAGCCTCCCAAGTAGGTGGGACTACAGGCTCACGCCACCACACCTGGCTAATTTTTGTCACTTTTTAGTAGAGACGGGGTGTCACCATGTTGACCAGCATGGTCTCAATCTCTTGACCTTATGATCCACCCACCTTGGCCTCCCAAAGTGCTAGGATTACAGGTGTGAGCCACCGCTCCTGGCTGATACTATTCTTTTTTATAGCTGAGAACTATTACATGGTGTATATGTACCACATTTTCTTTATCCAATCCACTGCTGATGGGCACCTAGGTTGATTACATGTCTTTGCTATTGTGAATAGTGCAGCCATGAACATACAAGTGCATGTATCTTTTTTGTATAGTGATCTATTTTCCTTTGGATATGTATCCAGTAATGGGATTGCTGGGCCAAATATTAGCTCTGTTTTAGAAATCTCCAAATGGCTTTCCACAGTGGCTGAACTAATCAACTTTTCCATCAACAGTGCATATGTGTTCAGTGAGAATTTATTAAGAAAACATATGCTTAAGCCCCACCCCCAAACCTAGGAAGTCAGAATCCATAGGAAGAGAACTTTAGTATCTGTTTTTTAAAAAGCTTTTTAAGAATCATTGACTTATGGCAAGAGTAGAATGACATGATTTCACTAAACATTAATTAGAGTTAAATTTTAGTATGGAGCCATTCACCATGTGAGGGAAATTATTTTCTCTGGGAATCTCTAGTAGATTCCTGCCAATCATTTGTGTGATCAAGTGTTATATTTATTTATATCTCAGATTTTTTCAGCTAATACATGAATATTTCCTGATTATATACTTTTTCCATCACTTAATTTTTAAAATACTTAATACTAGTCAATTATTTAGAAGAAATATTTAAATAGATGGTGACATGTTCATTTAAATTCAGTTAGTTCTGACTCCATTTTCCTGGTGATACGGTTTAGCCTTCTAAGTGACTTCAAGCTGTGCCCTTCCCTGAAAGCAATATGAGAATGCATTTTTATATAATACTTTCTCTTTCAAAGCCAAGTGTATTTCCAAACACGTGTTGGTTTTTCTTGGTTGACTCTTTTAATTTTTAATGATCTTGATGATACTGAAGCCATTTGCACCTTTATAGCTATGTACAATCAAAAGCATCGTTTTATGGGAACTCAATCTATCTTATATATCTATTATTGCCTACCAACCTCTAATAGTCAAAGCAGCATAGCACCAAAGGTAATTACAGCTTTTAGGTTGAGCAGGTTTTGGTAAGATTACTTAGATTGTAGTCATTCTTGAAATTACAGAAATAATTTATTACTTCAAATTTTTGATAACCAAAAATAATCCATGGACCACAGCAGAGTAGCTTTTAGACAGCAGTGGATGTTTTGAGAAGCGGCAGGTTGCATTTTTTTCCCAAGTGAGTCACTATTTCTCTTCATGACATTTTTCAGTCTTGATGGGTACTTCTATAAAATGGGAATAATAAAGCATTTGCTAAGTTCTTACATAGTTCCTTCAAGGAAAAATATAGGTCACAATAACATTGATAAAATGCGGAGGCTGAACCAAGTCTCCATACGTTATTTGTAAGAAATGAAACAATTATAATTCAAAACATCTAACATTATTTTGAAATATGAAGTGGAAATTTAATAAAAATAACACCAGCATACTAAGGGAATTTCATTTTTTGTGACCCTTTAGGTCTTTATTCCTATTATTTACAGTAGCCAACTATTTGTACTTACTGATGTCTTTTAGCCACTTCTAGGATTGTATATAGTCATACATTATGTTAATGGTTACATTATATTATTACTCGATCATATCCCTATTGTTGAATTCTTATGTTATTTATAATAAAACATGACATTTTCCATTTTTACCACCCTTTTATTTCCAGATGATATTTCCTTTTTAAAATGTTTAAGATTTAAAAAAGTTTTGTGGGTATGTAGTTGGTGTATACATTTATGGGGCAAATGAAATACTTTGATACAGGCATGCCATAAGCAATAAACACATCATGAAAAGTGAGGTATCTATCCGCTCAGGCATTTATCTTTTGTGTTACAAACAATTTGAATGTACTCTTTTAGTTCTTTTAAAATATACAATTAAATTATTTTTTGTACCTATTAACTATTCCTACTTCCCCCACTCCCTCTCCCACTACCCTTTCCAGCTGCTGGTAACCATTCTTCTACTCTCTGCCTCCATGAAGTCAACTGTTTTGATTTTTAGCATCCACAAATAAGTGAGCACCTGCAAAGTTTGTCTTTCTGTATATATTTCATTTAATGTAATGATCTCCAGTTCCATCCATGTTGTTGCAAATGACTGAATCTCATTCTTTTTTTATGGCTGCATAGTACTCCTTTGAATATATATGCCACATTTTGTGTGTCTATTCATCTGTTGATTGACACTTAGGTTGATTCCAAATCTTGGCTATTGTAAACAGTACTGTAACAAACCTGGGAGTGCAGATAGCTCTTCAATATACTGGTTTCCTTTCTTTGGGGTATATAGATGACAGTGGGGTTGCCAGATCATATGGTAACTCTATTTTTAGTTTTTTGAGGAAACTCCAAGCTACTCTTCATATTGATTATATTAATTTACATTCCTGTCAGCAGTGAATTAGGGTTCCCTTTTCTCCACATCCTTGCTAGCATTTGTCATTGGCTCTCTTTTGGATAAAAGCCATTTTAACCTGGGAAAAGGAGATCTCATTGTAGCTTCGATTTGCATTTCTCTGATGGTTAGTGATGTTGCACACCTTTTCATATGCCTGTTGCCATTTGTATGTCTTTTTTTGAGAAATGTCTATTCAATTTAAAAATGAGATTGTTTGATTTTTTTCCCCTATAGAGTTGTTTGAGCTCCTTATATATTCTGGTTATTAATCTTTTGTAAGGTGAGTAGTTTGCAAATATTTTCTCCCATCCTATGGATTGTCTCCTCACTTTGTTGATTGTTTTTAACTTGATGTGATTCCTTTTGTCCATTTTAAATTTGGTTGCCTATACTTGTGGGACATTACTCAAGAAATTTTGCTCAGACCAATGTCCTGGACAGTTTCTCCAAGTTTTCTTATAGTAGTTTTGTAGTATGAGGTGAGATTTAAGCCTTTAATCTATTTTGAATTGATTTTCATATATGGCAAGAGATAGGGATCAAGTTTCATTCTTCTACATATTGATATCCAGTTTTCCCAGCACCGTTTATTAAAGAGACTGTCTTTTCTCTAATATATGTTCTTGGCACCTTTGTTGAAAAAGAGTTCAATGTGGGTTTATGAATTTGTTTTTGGGTTTTCTGTTCTAGATGATATTTCAAATCTCATTCTGACTAGTTATAGTATTCTAGTTATAGCAAACAATGTAATGCTATATTTTACATACATTTTATGTATTTTTATTATAAGAATACTTATAACCTGATTTTACAAAACCATAAAAGGATTTCTTAATAGAAACAAGCATTGTAGGAAATGAAAGAATTTTAATGATACTTTCCAATTTAGAAAAACTCAATTTTAACATATTTAATAGGACCATGTTTTCACATTAAGTGTAGAATTTAAAAAAATCTAAATCTATAAACATCTTCATTTATAGTAATTTAACTATCTGCATCAATTTGGATTCAAAATACTTTAGGAAGAAACTATGGCGTGTTTCCTTCTCTTGGTGCACACTTATACTATGAATCCAAATTACATTATAAATGTTTGGTTAAATTGATACCTTCTACCCTGTAAAAGATTATATGTCTCATTAAAAATATTGAAATATAGGAAAATAATTTTTATGCAATGTATGTATAACTTTTAATATTTATTTTTCCTTATAAAAGTAATTCATAATACTAGCAGAACATTTAGAAAATTATTTGCATTAATCATGGTAAATATTCTTAATGTTTTGTTTTTCTTTCCAGTTTTTCTCAAATGAATACGTGTGTGTGTGTGTGTGTATATATATACACATACTTTTTAAAAGTAAATTTATGGTCATATGTAAAAATTAATCTTTTAATTCTATAATAAGAGTTTCTTCATATTTGTAACTATTCCCAGAAAATATTCCTTTATCAGTGTTGCTTATTTTTCATTTTTAGTAATGTATGGTAAACATTTTGGTACCTAGAATAGATTTTTTGAGAATTAAAGATGTCTATATTTTGGTATCACTTTCAACCATAGTCATATGTAAGATTATGGATATAGAAAAGATATTCTACATAAGCCTTTTTAAAACCTATTAGGAAGTTGTTTTATAAATGGTAAAAAAAATCTTAATCTATGGCCTTTGATTGACAATGCATGAAATGCTGTAAAACCTTATTAAATATGGTATTACTCCTTCTGACCCTCTCCTTTCAGAATGGTCAAATCTCATTTTCAGCCTGAGCGAGCACTGTCAATAAATGTAAGAAAGCTTCATGAGGGCCTTGGGGGTAAGATGTCAAGCAAATTGCTGGTTCCTTGGGTATAAGAGTGATTTTGGGGTGTCCTTAAGACACATTAAGCAGTTCTGAGTAGTAGGAGAAATATATTCTCTATAAATAATTTAGAAATTTTCTCAGTTGAACCCTTGATAAAATAAGTCCTTATTAATTTTTAATCCTGAAGTAAGATGGTATTGTGCTGAGTTCCAAGTAAGGAAGTAAATGTGGTGTCATTTGCACCACCGAGGGGTACGCAGTTTGTGAACCTGTGTGTATGATCTTGGCTCCCTCTTGGCAGACATGAACACTGGATTAGCTCTTGTGCCTTCCTGGGGCTCAAAGCCAAAAGTCAAGATTAAACTAATCTAAATCTTTTCTTTTACAAGTGAGCAAAATGATGCTGAAGGAAGTTAAATTACTTTTCCAAGTTACATAATGGTGTGTCAGAGCTAAAACTTGCAGAGCCCAGTGTAATAACCTTTCCCTCACCACCATTCAGTTTAGGGCTTCAGAAGTCTTCTTCTACTGTTTGATGATCAAAATCGTAACTTAAATGATAAAAGTAGCCCATTATTAGCTGGCTTTTAGCTTTTAAAAAATCTGTGAAAAGGGTTACTGAAATGATGTATACTTTCCCAAAGGTGTGAAAACAAAGTTATCAGAGGTGTAGCAAAAATTTGTAGTAAGTCAAAAGCATTAAAAAATTTAATGTCTTCTTTAAAAAAATCCTGTCAAATCTGTATGTTTTTGATGTTATATCAATTTTTATTTTAGCTGTATCCTTCATTTTTAGCTCTTTAATCACACTCAGACAGATCTTGAATGCAAAATCGTTAGTGTGGGTGGCAGAAACAGAGAGATAGCAGCTTGCTTATTTTAATATTTAATCATTTCCCCTCTCAGCTTGAGCTGCAAAGACAAAAAACCTTGTGAATATATCAAGGAAGATTGTGGAATCCATTGTTCCTCATAAAGAAAAGTCTCCTGATTGACCCATTTCCTATACCATACTGACGTCTTTTTCCTGGTAGTTGATAGTTGATTACTTCCACTAGTTGGTAAAATTAGAAGATGATTTTTATGTCGTTTTCCCCTTTTTAATTCCAGAGAGGTTTGCCCACTCATAAAATATATAACTTTCAGAAACACCGAACTTTTTTCGATTGTTTATTCATTTGAAGGACTTTTCTATGAACCATTAATTATTAGTAGGTTTGTATAATTCTTGAACTGAGATCTGTATTACTTACTACTCAAGGTTTATAGAGGTGGTGGTACAGCTGAATAATGTTCAGATGCATTGATCTTCTCGGCAACAGACTTTACTTTCAGATGTTGGGTCAGTCTGGCTGGGACATCTGTCACCTCCCCATGGACAAGGCCCATCCAACCAGCTGGACAGTGCCATTTCCCATCTCATCTCTCCTATGTCACACCCTTGGCTGAAGATGATGGCCATCCCAGAGAAAAGAGCCAGTCTTTGGTTGAAGAATGGATTGTTCATGGAACCCTGGGACAGATTTTTTCTTTCAGTTGTCTCTGGTAAATTTATCCTGCCATCAAAATTAAGAACAAAGAGGTGAGGATGTAGAAATTTTGCAAAGGCACATTCCCTGTAGAATCATAGCTTTTTGCTTTTTTTCTCTCCCTTCTCTTTTCCCACATTGTGACTGCTGTTGCCCATAGCAACCACCATTATAACATTCACAGCAGCTTTTACTACAATATGAGGGAACCCCAAATTAGAAATTGTTTGCCTTTTCTATATAGGGACACAATTCTTCATTATTTAATGAGCTTGGCATAGGGTTAAATCATTAAACAGTCTGTTCTGGAGAATTCAATATTTTTACATGCCCTTTAGTTGTTCATTTCTCTACTAATACTGATTTCATTGATTGTTTATACCGTTTTAATTTGGTACTAGATTCCCTAGAGAAGCAGGGTCTTTTTGTGTCTTGACCTCAGATTCATCTTCAGAGTCTCAGTTCAGAATGACTCACTTCCTTAATAACCATTCCACATCAGAATTATTCAGATAGCCCTGTGTGTAGTCCAGTAACTATGCTGAGGGCTTTGTATACATTGTCTAATCCTCAACATAAGTTTGCAAGGTAGGTGTGATTACTTATATTCTACTGAGGAGAACACTAAGGCTCTAGGAGGTATTTTCCTAAGGCTTTATTTATAGTTAATAAATGATGGTATCTAAACCCTTCAGACTCCAGGCACTGGAGCTGTTTTCAAATCCACACTAACTCTGTTGATGAGAACTGCTTGCAATTCCACTTAGTTTTACAGCCCATAGATATACCCTGAACACTCTTTTTCCTGGATTTGCAACATCGCATTTCTCTTGAGGAAGAGTCTGCCATTTGCTGACTATCTATCTATAGGCATTCATTTAGGTTGGCCTAGTCTCAAATTCTCCCTTACTTCCAAATTTCTCTCTTAAATTCTTACCTTCTGCCTTCCTCTCTGATTTATGCCATTGCTTTTCCCCTGGGCTTTAATGTTGACACCTTATCCCGTTTTCTTTAAGCCTTCCCTGGAAGAAAATAAAGACCAGGGAGGAACAGAGTGGAAAGGGGAGGTTGTGTTCTGAGCTTGAGACCAATGCTCTGAAGCAGCAGAATAGGAACTGGATAGCATGGAGGAGAAAAACTCAAGCAAACAATATCTAGCCAGTTTTTAAAAATATTTTAGGACATCTCGTTTATAGAATACTTATTCTTACGTCTAACCCTACTTGTGTACTGTAGATTGAGCCGATATCTTATTGTTCTGTCCATGGAAGATATGGATAACAGTTATTCAGCAATCTCCTTTTACAGTTGATAATATATATATTATTTTCTCATATGTAAGCCGAGCTCTGTAAGAGTACTTCAGCCTCACTAGTGATAAGCATGAGAAGGTTAATATCTAATTCCAAACAGTTTTTGATGCAAGCCCCTGTCATATTGTTTAATATAACAATACTGCTAATCTATAGACATATAGTTTTTTTTTTTTTTTTTTTTGAGATTGAGTCTCACTCTATTGCCCAGGCTGGAGTGTAATGGTGTGATCTTGGCTCACTGCAACCTCCGCCTCCTGAGTTTAAGCAATTCTCCTGCCTCAGCCTCCTGAGTAGCTGGGATTACAGACCTGCCACCACACCAGGCTAATTTTTTTGCATTTTTAGTAGAGACAGAGTTTCATCATGTTGGCCATGCTGCTCTCAAACTCTGCCCTCCTTGGCCTCCCAAAGTGCTAGGGCATGAGCCACCATGGTTGGCAAGACATATAAATTTAAGAGTAATATATTTGTATGGTCCTTTCACATGCATCCTCATATATGTAATCTCATTTTAATTTATTTCTACATGACTTTATGCTACAGATGTTTCAGGGAAGCTTATAACTATATTTACATACATATTTCTCTATATGTAATGGTGGGAAGAGTGGGTAGATTTTGGTCAAAGGTACAAAATTTCAGTTAGAGAGAATGAAGAAGTTCAACGGATTTTGAACTTGGAGAATATGATGGTTATAGCCGGTAACAATGTATTGTATACTTGAAAATCAGGAAAATAGTAGATTTTAAGTGTTCCATCACAAAAATGATTAGTATGTGTGGTAATGCATATGCTAATTAGCTTGATTTAGCTATTCCACAATGCATAATATTTCAAAACTTTATGTTGTACATCATAAATATATACAATTTTTATTCATCAATTAAAAATTAATTTCAAATACAGATAATCCAATGGAAAAATATAAATGGGAAATACAAATCATGATTAGACAACATATCTTAAAATTTACTTTTATCAATTCTAAGCAAAAAGAACACAGCGGGGGGCATCACACTACCGGATTTCAAACTATACTACAAGGCTACAGTAATCAAAACAGCATGGTACTGGTACCAAAACAGAGATATAGACCAATGGAACAAAACAGAGGCACCGGAGGCAACACAACATACATACAACTATACAATCTATGATAAACCTGACAAAAACAAGCAATGGGGAAAGGATTCCATGTTTAACAAATGGTGTTGGGAAAACTGGCTAGCCGTGTGCAGAAAGCAGAAACTGGACCCCTTCCTGACACCTTACACCAAAATTAACTCCAGATGGATTAAACACTTAAACATAAGACCTGGCACCATAAAAACCCTAGAAGGAAATCTAGGCAAAACTATCCAGGACATAGGAGTAGGCAAGGACTTCATGAACAAAACACCAAAAGCATTGGCAACAAAAGCCAAAATAGACAAATGGGACCTAATGAAACTCCACAGCTTCTGCACGGCAAAAGAAACAGTCACTAGAGTGGATCGGCAACCAACAGAATGGGAAAAAATTTTCGCAGTCTACCCATCTGACAAAGGGCTGATATCCAGAATTTACAAAGAACTCAAACAGATTTATAGGAAAAAAACAAACAAGCCCATTCAAAAGTGGGCAAAGGATATGAACAGAAACTTTACGAAAGAAGACATATATGAGGCCAACAATCATATGAAAAAATGCTCATCGTCACTGGTCATCAGAGAGATGCAAATCAAAACCACATTGAGATACCATCTCACGCCAGTTAGAATGGCGATCATTAAAAAATCTGGAGACAACAGATGCTGGAGAGGATGTGGAGAAAAAGGAACACTTTTACACTGTTGGTGGGAGTGTAAATTAGTTCAAGCATTGTGGAAGACAGTGTGGCGATTCCTCAAGGCCTTAGAAATAGAAATTCCATTTGACCCAGCAATCCCATTACTGGGTATATATCCAAAAGACTATAAATCGTTCTACTATAAGGACACATGTACACGAATGTTCATTGCAGCACTGTTTACAATAGCAAAGACCTGGAATCAACCCAAATGCCCATTGATAATAGACTGGATTGGAAAAATGTGGCACATATACACCATGGAATATTATGCAGCAATCAGAAATGATGAGTTTGTGTCATTTGTAGGGACATGGATGAATCTGGAGAACATCATCCTCAGCAAACTGACACAAGAACAGAAAATGAAACACCGCATATTCTCACTCATAGGTGGGTGATGAAAAATGAGAACACATGGACACAGAAAGGGAGTACTAAACACTGGGGTCTATTGGGGGGAAAAGGGGAGGGCCAGTGGGAGGGGGAGGTGGGGAGGGATAGCCTGGGGAGAAATGCCAAATGTGGGTGAAGGGGAGAAGAAAAGCAAAGCACACTGCCATGTATGTACCTACGCAACTGTCTTGCATGCTCTGCTCATGTACCCCAAAACCTAAAATCCAATAAAAAATTAAAAAAAAAAAAAAAGAAAAGTCACACAGAGAAAAGAAACAGAAACAGATGAAACAGAAACTCACGCTTCAAGTACCTGATAACCTAGCAAATAAAAATAAAGGATGATACAAATCACAAAAAAAAAAAAAAAAATTTACTTTTAAAAGGGAAAACTCTGACTTATGAAAATTTAAAATGAACACGTCATGGATTTTATTGACTTTATTAACTGATGAGGGATACTTTTGCACTAACTTAGTAGTAGAAAAAAAGAAAAAAAAAAGAAAAAAAAAAGAAAAAAAAAGATGAAGGAACCAGCAAAATGTTAAACTGGTCCAAAGAGCATTTGATTTTTATTAGATTTATTGCAACTTATCATTGCTGAATTAGATATAAAATTGGTAAATGCCCAACAGAGCCATAAAGCATACCTTAGGTTCCACCAGACAGACTTTATTTGCATTTCTGCTGCACAAAATCTATAAGGTAACCTCTGTCCCAACTGAGTTGTAAACAGCCACTAAGTAGGAAGTCAACCCCAGCACTGCAGTAAAAGCACACCTAGTAATCTAGTTTGCCTGTTTCCAAGATTCAGATAGTTCTTCTGAGAAATAATACAAAACTGGTGTGAAGAACCAAGACCAGTGTGGAAGATGAACATAGGTACATAGGTTATAAGGTATATTGTAATTGCTGTGTTTGGAAAGTGTTGTAAATTTTCTGGCAGCCAAAGTGAATAGAATATATAAGAGGTTAGAAGTCTTGATGGTTGGAAAGAAGAAATACATCGGTTCCTTAAGGGAAGGAAAATTTTTTATTTTAAGAAAAAGACAAAGTTGCCTTGAGGACCTTCATATTAGGGGTGAAGGGTCAGGGGCTTGGAATTACACATGCCATGATCCTCAAAAACAGCCCCTGGCAGATGTAGTAACAGATTTCATAGAGCTATTTCCTCAGCATACCCCGTGATGAAAGACTCAGACGTAACATTAAAATATGCCCAGGGAAAATGGTGGAATGAGAAAAAAGTGAGCATAAGTTAATTATTTGACTTTAAGATGAACCTACTTGAACCATCTCCGGCAATTATTCACTATCGAAAAGATGTACAAGAATCACTCAAAGATTGGTGGACTCCTTTTACTATTCTACAAGGGTAGTGTTAAGGGAGGAGAAATGGTCTTGCCAGGGCAAGAAAAATAAATTGATATCTAAAGTGCATGTAGCATAATGCTTAGTATAAAGTCAGTGTTCAATAAACTATAGCAGCTATTGTGATCACTGTAATTATTATTTTTCATTTTACTTTACCTTCCGGGATACATGTGCAGAATATGTAGGTTTGTTACATAGGTATACATGCACCATGGTGGTTTGCTGAACCTATCAGCCCATCACTAGGTTTTAAGTCCCACATGTATTAGGTATTTGTCCTAATGCTCTCCTTCCCTTTGCCCCTCACCTGACATCACACACCCAACAGTCTTTGGTGTGTGATGTTCCCCTCCCTGTGTCCATATGATCACTGTAATTATTACTATTATTACAGAAACTTTTCTATGCTTCTTAGATATCTAAGTGTGGATGTCAGGTAGACTGAAGTTTAGAAGAGTGCCTGGGCCTGGTGATAAGTATTTGGGAGTTGTCGTACAGGTGTTATGTTAAGCTGTGGGAGGGCCTGGGTGAGAAGGGTTAAGAGGTGGCCATAGCCATAGGACAGGACAAATAGCAAGCATGGGATGTGATAGTAATCTAATACTCTTCCACAAATATAATTTCCTCAGTAAGACTTTTTCCAGAAAAAGACATCATTATTTGAAAAAGACACATGCACACACATTTATAGCAGCACAAATTGCAATTGCATAGCTATGGAACCAACTTAAGTGCCCATTGACCAATGAGTGGATAAAGAAAACAGGGTAGGCCAGGGGCGGTGGGCGGTGGCTCACGCCTGTAATCCCAGCACTTTGGGAGGCCGAGGCGGGTGGATCACAAGGTCAAGAGATCGAGACCATCCTGGTCAACATGGTGAAACCCCATCTCTACTAAAAATCCAAAAAATTAGCTGGGCATGGTGGCACGTGCCTGTAATCCCAGCTACTCAGGAGGCTGAGGCAGGAGAATTGCCTGAACCCAGGAGGCGGAGGTTGTGGTGAGCCGAGATCGCGCCATTGCGCTCCAGCCTGGGTAACAAGAGCGAAACTCCATCTCAAAAAAACAAACAAACAAAAAAGAAAACAGGGTATATATATATATATAAAATGGAATACTAAGACATAAAAATAAACTAAATATAATGTCTTTTGCAGCAACTTGGAAGGAACTGGAGTTCCTTATTCTAGGTGAAGTAACTCAGGAATGGAAAACCAAATAGTGTATGTTCTCACTTATGAGTGGGAGCTAAGCTATGAGGATGCAAAGGCATAGCAGTGACGTAATGGACTTTAGGGACTTGGGGGATGAGGTTCGGAGGAGAGTTAGGGATAAAAGACTACATAACAGGAACACTGTATACTGCTCAGGTGATAGGTGCTTTAAAATCTCAGACATCACCACTAAAGAACTTAACCATGTAACCAAAAATCACCTGTACTCCAAAAACTATTGAAATAAAAGAAATCATTTGCATTGTTAAAAAAAAAAAAAAGACTTTTTCCAGGGAAAATAGCCTTAACCTCAGAGACTGAAATGCATGTCTTTCATGATTTTATTTTGAAAATTAAAAAGATGCAGTTTAACTTACATAAAACTCTAGCAAATAGGTGTGACAGGGCATTTTTATCACTCTTTATAGTTGGCAAATTAAGATATACTTAATTTGATATAAAAGCAAAGTGATGTGCTCAAGATGTACATGTATGTGGCAAATGGCAGAGTTAAGTCTTTGCAGAACTTCTATTTCAGTGCTGTTCCATCTTATCTTTCCATCCCACTGTCTGTTCTCTCTTTACCAAGTTTAGTTGTGTTGCTTTTGATAAAGGATCCAAATGAACATGGTCACAGAGAGCTGGTAAGTTATTTTCTCAGATGCTAGCCTCTGCCTTCCTTCCCCGCCTGGCTTTCTATGCAAACTTAATGAGTACATTCTTTGTGCCATAATTTAGGATAGTGACTGAAATATTAAATATTGCAGATGCAAGGCTACTTCTAGATGTTTCTTCAGTCTAAATGGTCATACTTTGGGTGATGGGTTGTGTAAAGTAGTTGGTTCTCCATTAAGGAACTGAATTAAAACCTGAAACTTATTTCTTATGGGCCACTGCATTGTTGTTAGGGGTCAGTCACAGTCCATCTGACTGGATAGATGACCGAAAGTAAGAAATGTTTTATTACAACCCAAGAAAACCCTCAAACTACGCATTCTACAAGCTATCACACTAAAAAGCAAATCACTAAAAGGCATAATAATTAAAGCAGTGCCATACACTGACCTTGTCACTTGATTCTCTGAAACACATAAATTGTTTGCAGCATCAGTCAGCTTTTGATTTGTAGTATCTTTGAAAAACAATTTAAATTATGTATTGGAAAGAGGCCAGGAGACCCATCTGCTGAGAGTTTGTCTTTCTAAATTGGGTGCAGTGGGTAGTGCTGAGGGGAAATGACACACCTCTCTTATGAATATTTTCATGAACCTTCTCAGTCTCTAGAGAATCCACCCATGCACTGTTAAATTGTGTCATTTGTGGGAACACAATGACAAGGGCCTAAATTGGAAAGCAACACAGATTTAGCAAGAAAACGTTTTCCATTAAAAGGGGACCCTGCTAATTTCCTGTGTCCAATATAAAGAGTGAGCGGGATTGAAGAAACTACAGCAATCAAATGCTAACACAAAAGGCCTACTGTCTTTTGTTACTAAATTAACACAAATAGCTGATATTCCATTTAGATAATCACAGATCAAAAAATGGAATTGTGAGATATCTGTGCAGAGAGGGAAAAGAAAGTAAAAGGAAGAGACGACATAGATGAACCTGAACCAGAGCTGCTTCTCCTTTCATCTCCCCACTGGAAATCGACAATAGCAGTAGCATTTGGAATTTATTAAGTGCTTTCTATGCATCAGGAAATACATATGGATTGTCTGCTTTATCCTCAGGAAAATTATATTATTACACTTTGGAGGAAAGGCAATGAAGTTTAGAAAGATTAACAAATTGGTCTAAATTTCTCTAGCTAGTTTTTTTTTTTTTAACTTCATCATCATTTTATTAAGAGGAACAAATATCTATTGAGTCAAAAACGGGACCAAGGATATTTTTTTTTTCGAGACAGGGTCTCATTCTGTCACCCAGGTTGGAGTGCAGTGGCACGAGCTCAGCTCACTGCAGCCTTTGCCTCCCAGGCTCAAGGGATCCTTCCACCTCAGCCTCTTGAGAACCTAGCTAGTTTTTTATATGGAACTTGCATCCTTCATAGAAATGTTTTCTCTGTTTTTTTTTTTTTTTCTCTCCCACTCCTCATTTAGCTCCTATTTTTGCCCTGGGAAAAGAATACAAAAAGAAAAAAAGAAGTGAACATAGGTGTGGTCTATGCCTGTTTGAAAGTAGGGAAGAAGGATTATTGAAAGAAGAAGGAAAATGGCACAGAAAGGAATTTTTCAGGTTGTCTAAATTGACACTTTCATTTTCAAATAGGTAAACTATAGTTTCAGGATAATAAAGTAAAACATTTGGTGAGAAATAAATCTGGATTAGAAACTGTTACCCATTGTCAGCCTGGTACTTTTCATATATCACATGGCTTTTCTTCAAGTCTGCAAAATGTCCTTTTTCCCTTCTGAGAAAAATCTATTTCGGCACTTACCTATCTGATGTCATCTTTTGGTAAAGGAATATACTGCTTAGGAACTTCCATTTAGCTACTTGTATACTATGAGTATGTTCTATTGATGCTTATATCCACTTAGCAGAAATCATAATTTTCCTAAGTTCATAATGACTATTTCAAAAATTATTTATTTTTTGCTAGAGTGAATTTGAATATGCCATTGTTCCATCAAATAAAAATAATCTCTTCTGTACTTTCAGATTATCAAATATAGTTGAGGTATATATGAAAAGTCACTTGAAAGGAAAAAAATATTGGATCCTAAAAAACATTTTGGAAAATATTATATGCAACTTTAAATAATTTTTCACTGTTTGATGTATTCAATATTACAGAAAAATGGGTTTAATTAAACTGAAGGAAATAAATCGAGAGGGCTAACAGTTCTATCCAATGTCACCTAGGAATTGAAAGCAAATACCATCAACCATCTAATTTTTTTCCTTCTATAAATAATATACAGTAGGACTGGAAGCAAGTAATTTCCTTCTTGGAGTAATCCCTTCCCTTCCTTTCCTTGCACAAATGCTTCCCTTTAATGTTAACAATAATCAGGTAACAGATCTCAGGAGCAGTTCCTCTGTATTATCATGATCAGATATATCATTTAAAATATCAAATTAGAGTGCCAGTTCATTCATTTTAAGGGAATTCTTTAAAAGTGATAGATGGGTACCATCTATGGGTACGTTTGGATGTGACCAATCTGTGTCTGGCTTTAGTTAATCTTTAATTTGTTGTTATTCAGAAAGCCTCAGCTGCCTAAGTAGTTGCTCCCATCTTATCTTTAATTGGTATTATTTTCAATTTGAAAATTGAATATGCTCACACATGCTCTGCCATTTTTTTTCATATTATTTCATTTTTTTCCCTGCAATCCACACATTCTCTACATCTTCCTTTTGTGAGTATGCTGGTGTGAAGCAGCTTCAGTGACAAAGCAGCTTAGGAATTAAAAGAGTTTATCATAAATAGCCCTGGGTATTACTGGCTGTGGAAAAAAAATATGTATATATATTCCATGTATATATATGTACATATATAGATACACACACATGTGAAATATATACATATAGATATATATTCCACAGCCAGTAATATCTAGGGCTATTTATGATAATACATAAATTAAAAAAATTTTAAATTGCAAATATATATATATATTTTTTGAGATAAAGTCTCACTCTGTCACCCACACTGGAGTGCAGTGGTGTCATCTCGGCTCACTGCAGCCTCTGCCTCCCAGGTTCAAGCGATTCTCCTGCCTCAGCCTCCCAGTAGCTGGGATTAGAGGCATGCACCACCATGCCCAGCTAATTTCTGTATTCTTAGTAGAGATGGGGTTTCACTATGTTGGTCAAGCTGGTCTTGAACTTCTGACCAGGTGATCCGTCTGCCTCAGCCTTCTAAAGTACTGGGGTTATAGGTGTGAGCCACTGTGCCTGGCCTGGCTGTGGAATTTTTAGCTGACTACTTCTCTGAGAGGCACCTTCCTCATCTTCAATATGGGAATAATCATAGGCTGTTGCATTCAGTAGTATATAAGAACTGCTTAACTTTCAAATGAAATGTAAACTGATAATAGAAATGTAAGGTGATATTCATGCTGTACTTGCTTTTTTTTTTTCTAAAGACATCCATTCGAAAACAGAGAGGCTTGCATTTTTTTTCCTTCAAGAGAGCTCCCAAAACATTACCAATTAGTGCTGACTACTTCTTTTGTGACCCTACAATCTGCCTTTACAATTAAGTCTACCTCTTAGAATCTTTACCCACAATGCAGAGATGTATTTAAGTACATGTTTATATCCTCCTTGGACTCATTTCATTGAGAGCAGGTAGAAAGGGTGACCTCAGTTATCTTTGCATCCCTAGCATCGACGCCTGGGGTTTGTCAGCTGTAAATTCTTGTAAGTCCCCGTTGAACCAGATTTAATTCAGAAAACTAGAATGCAGGAATTCTGTGTTCCACTCTTTCATTTGTTTTTTTTTCCTTAAATGAAGTGGGTGTTTGCCTTTCTAAAAGAGTGGTTTATACTGGGCCACATGTTTACTGATTTTTATGGAAAGAGCAAATAGTAAGAAATAAATTGTATTCATATGACTTTCTTTTATCTTTACTGTAATCTTAAAAAAACAAGGAGATGATGTCAAATTGCTTGGCTGTTTTCTATGTGGAAAAAGAATTACTTTTCAGTTATTTATTATGAATTACCTTTTTTCTTTAAAGAATATACTTTTTAAAAATTAACAATAGCAGAGTACATTTTTATTTCAACAGGGTACAAACTAATCAGAAAGTACTTTGGGAAATTCAATTTTAAGAAATGTTTTATATGAATTTTAAGATATAAAGAAAATTGAAAAGTGAGTTTAAATTGAGTATAACGTCTTTCGTGAATTTAAGTGTGATTATTATTTCTAATATCTACCTTTACTCAATTCTTCATTAAACATTTAATAAGCATGAATGAATGAAATTTTGAATTTGTTTTTATTTTCATTTTAAACTTTAAGTTCTGGGATACATGTGCTGAACGTGCAGGTTGGTTGCATAGGTATACATGTGCCATGGTGATTTGCTGCACCCATCAACCCATCATCTAGGTTTTAAGTCCTGCATGCATTAGGTATTTTTCCTAATGCTTTCCCTCCCCTTTCCCTGACTCCCTGACAGACCCTGGTGTGTGATGCTCCCCTCTCTGTGTCCATGTGTTCTCAATGTTCAACTCCCACTTATGAGTGAGGCTATGCAGTGTTTGGTTTTCTGTTCCTGTGTTAGTTTGCTGAGGATGATGGTTTCCAGCTTCATCCATGTCCCTGGAATGAATTAATTTTTAAATAAGATTTAGGTGAAAAACAATTATTAATCTTTTTGAATTTGTTTTCTGGACCAGAAGCAGTGGCTCACGCCTGTAATCCTAGCCCTTTGGGAGGCCAAGGTGGGTGGATCACCTGAGGTCAGGATTTTGAGACCAGCCTGACCATCATGGTGAAACCCTGTCTCTACTAAAAACACAAAAAATACTGTTTTAAAATAAGCCTGGCATAGTGGTGGGCACCTGTAATCCCAGCTACCGGGGAGGCTGAGGCAGGAGAATCACTTGAACCTGGGAGGCGGAGGTTGCAGTTAGCTGAGTTCATGCCATTGCCCTCCAACCTGGGCGACAGAGTGAGACTCTGTCTCAAAAAGAAAAGTTTGTTTTCTGTTAGTTTCATTTAAAAATTTCCCTTCCTAGGAATTTTCAATGTAATTTTGTTCTACTTTTTTTTTTTGTATCATGGTAAGATACCCTTAATATAAAACTTCCCATTTTAATTATTTTTAAGTGTACAGTGGATTGGTTAAGTATATTCACATTGCTATGCAACCATCACAATCTAGAATTTTTTCATTTTCCCAAACTGAAACTGTATACATTAAACTGTAATTCCTCGTTTTCTGCTTTTCTTAGCCCCTGGCAACCACCATTCTCCTTTCCAACTCTCTGAATTGGGTTATTCTAGGTATATCACATAAGCAGAATCATAGGATTTGTCCTTTTGTGTCTGTCTGATTTCACTTAGTGTAGTGTTTTCAAGGTTCATCCACACTGTGGCATGTATCAGAATATCCTTCCTTTTTAAGGCTGAATAATATTCCACTGTATCTTTATGCCACATTTATCTATTTACCTCTCAGTGGGCATTTGGTTTGTTTCCATACCATTAAAGAATTTCCCAGTTATTTAATGCTTCTAAGCCTGTAATTTTACCAATTTGAAAATGCCTCAACAATGATGAATTTGACATAGTCATTTCACCTTTTTACTCTAAAGAGACCATAGCATGTGCTCAGGGTACTGATACTGGAGCCAACTGTGTGCTCGCATCTTGACTCTGTAGATCACTAACATGTGACTTTGAGTAGGTTATTTGGCTCTCAGGGACCAGGTGTCCATATTTTACCATAGAAGAAATAATAGCATAACAATGTCACAGGATTGTTTGGGTGTTTGTTTTCCAGCCGGAAGCCTCTGTGGCCAGTGGCACCTTTGCCTGTGTTTTGCTCAGGCCTGCTGGGCTCGTTCTGACTACTCAGCCCAGAAGGCTGTGCTCGGCTCGTGCTACCAGCCCAGATCCTATACCTGCCAAGGGCAAGCCAGGTGCAGAGCGGTGAGGGGTATGTGAGCGAGTGTGGGGTCCAGCCATTGTGCACAGCCAGGTGTGCAGGTAGCTACAAGTGCTGGTACAGGCGCCAGCTCCATGCCAGGCTGTGGCTGGGGCAGGTGTACCACAAACAGCCTCCACAGTGGGTACTGGGGAACACGGTGGTGCTTAAAAGCATAGAGATGCCAGGAACTGCAGAGCCCTGGTGTCACAGCCCTTGCTCAGAGCTCCTAGGTCTGGGCTCCTGAAGGGCTGCAGCTCTTCTCTCCTTCTCATCTCCTGCGACCTGGTGAGCAGGGTGTGAGCAGCCCTGTTCGTCTTATAGCGCTTTCAGATTCACCAAATGGTGGGTCCAAAATTCTTGTCTTGCATCTAGGAAGAATGAGGTACATGGACTACTGCAGGGTAAAGAAGGCAGGGAAGAGCTTCATTGAGCAACAGAACAGCTCTCAGGAGACCCAAAATGAATAATGCTTTCCACAGGCAGATTGTCCTGACAAGTCAAGGACATCCCAAGTGGGTAGCTCTTTCTAGAAGCTGGTAGTCCTGACATTCATGTGGGTCTGGCTGGATGTGATTCTGGCTGGGTCTGGTGGTTTTTATGGGCTCAGAAGGGAGGATGTACGTGCTGATTGGGTGGCCATGGGCAGGCTTGGGAAAAGTAGGATTAGTTCTTACTTTCTGTGGTAGATTCCTTCTGGAACTGGCAGCCTGGCCCCAGGCTTCAGGCCCTCCCTGGCTTGAAGGTGGGGTTTCTTTGGAAACCTGCCCCTTTCCATCCAGTAACCCATCTGCCTCCTGACATCAACATGTTGCCCACGCGCCCAGGCTGTTTGTGCCGAGGGACATCTGCAGGTCCAGGCAGAGCTGCCCTCAGCCACTCCCCCGGCCTCCCTTCTGCATTCGTCAGCTCCTGAAGCCTAGAGGGGGCTGAGGCATCAGGGGGCTGGCATGTCATTCCTGCCCCAAACACGCTCACACCTGGGTTGCAACAACACCTGGGCTTGGCGGTAACTTTGCTCCACACCGGATGGGATGCTGAGAGTGGGGATAGGCCCCGGGGAGGGGGAGCAGGCACTTCTCAGCCTGCAGGTGCAGGGGCTTCTCGGGTCCCCGAGAGCAGAATGCCTTTGTTCGGAGCTGTGGCTGGGTGGCTGTAGCTGCCACCGAGAGGGAGAGCATGGGCTCCCACTGCAAACTCGGTAGGGGATGGGGTTCCCGCCTGTTCCCCGCTCCCTCTGGCCCCATGGAATGTGCAACCCCAGCTGCACCTCCCCCGCTGCAGCCAGCGTTTTCATGGCGGCCACTCTGGACAGGCTGTCGCTGCCATCAACAATAGATAACTGTGAACGGCAGATGAAAGAAGGACTTCTTGTGAAAGAAGTATTGCAAATGAGGGCCCTTCTTAACTATGTTACCTCAATTCATTTTAACATACATGGACTGAATGTTCTAATCAAAATATTGTGTCAAGTGTGCTAGCAAATGCTAACAGGGCTGTAGTCTTTTTCTTTGGGGTGCTCAGGGCAGAATATATTTCTGTTATTAAAGCTGATTATAAAGTACGATTCTTAAATCGTGAGATTTTTAATTGAGAGAGATCATTCAGAATATAGGAAGTTGGGAAAGATTTCAGTGATCCCAATGGTAATGCTTACATGCCAGAAGCGAGCATATGCTTCATTTAATTCTTATGAAAAATATGTGTGGCAAATTGGAAGCTTATTATTGGCTGCTTAACACATGAGAGCAGTAAGGATTAGAGAGGTTGCCTAAGAGCTTACAGCTGATGAGAGGTAGAGTTGAGTTATAAACCAAGATCTGCCTGATAATAAGGCTTGTATACACTTGTGTTCACCATTTCACTACACCATGGCTCAGGGTGAAAGTATAAATGTTTGAGATGGATCTGGGAGGCGACGGAAGGAAGAGTGTGGAGGGAGAACATTTCAGCTAACAATGGGAGAGATGTGCTTAAATGAAGTGCACGCTCAAGGCTTCTCTGGCATGTGATTAAGGGAAGGATGAGTTGGACCAGTAATTTGGGCTTGAACTGCAGAGTAGAAATCTTAGGCATAATGCCAGTTTGTGTTTGACTTGGTAGGCAATGGCAAGATATCAGAGCTTGTATAGAAATGTCAGTTGCCTTCATGAAAACTAACCAGTGGAAATACAGGGGATGAAGAGGAGGAGGAGAGAAGCAGATTGAGAACGGTTAAGAGGCTATTTGGAGAGTTTATTTTATTTTATTTTATTTTATTTTGAGATGGAGTTTCGCTCTTGTTACCCAGGCTGGAGTGTAATGGCGCGATCTCGGCTCACCGCAACCGCTGCCTCCTGGCTTCAAGCAGTTCTCCTGCCTCAGCCTCCTGAGTAGCTGGGGTTACAGGCACGTGCCACCATGCCCGGCTAATTTTTTTGTATCTTTTTGTAGAGACGGGGTTTCACCATGTTGACCTGGATGGTCTCCATCTCTTGACCTCGTGATCCACTCGCCTCAGCCTCCCAAAGTGCTGGGATTACAGGCTTGAGCCACCGTGCCCAGCCTGTTTGGAGAGTTTATATGAGAAGATCTGGGTTAGGGCGATAACCTGGAATGAAAGAGACCTCGCAGAGGTGGAACCCATGGGATTTAGTACCTTCATGGATGAGAAATAAAGGAAAGAATGACAGACTGAAGTTTCAGGTTGAGAGGACTGGTAGGGTGATGGTTCTTTTAACAGGAGTAATAAAATGAGAAGGAGGAACTGGCTTGACAAGACGGTAGTGAATTCTGTACTGGCATTAGAGTATTGCAGTTAATCTTTTTGCTGATATACCTAAGGAAGAGACATAGGAGAATACCATCATTAGTGGAAAAGGAAAAAGATGCTGCAAAATTTGAAGGTCTAAAGGAAGTCTGGACTAGAGATAGGAATTTGGGAATGTGAAGTAATGCCTCTTTCTTTAAAATAAATCTCAAAATTCCAAGGTTAGGTGGGGGCCAGATTTTGTGACCCTAACTGTATTCATTCAACAGTCATAAAATACATCTTCCTGGGAGTGGGGGTGTGAAGGAGTTTCTGTCTCTCTCAGCAGTAGTCCGTATCAACGTAATGTTTATGGAAGCAGCGGAACTTTCATTTTGGTACAGGAACAGCAATGACCCTTCCCTTAATTCTTTCTCGTTCAATTGAGACAAGGTTTAAATGTTTCAAAAAAAAAAGCTTCAGCAAACTCAGCACTTCTCAGTGTGTTCTGAAAAACAGAGCTTTTTGGTCTGTGAATTTAAAAAAAGTTTGGAAATGCTGGAGTTAAAAGAAAAAAAGGTTTTTAAAATTATGAAAATAGTATTTTATTTTACTTTATTTTTACTGGACTTTTAGTTTTGAAATTATAAATGTTCACTGTCCATCTCTGAGAAGAAGCCATAGGCTACTAACCATTTGAGAGATTTTGAACTGGAGAGTAATTTTTTAAGATATTAAGCGTGGCCGATAATTTGGTTCACGATATATTGCTCTGTTCTAGGTTCAGTTGGCACCGGCTACAGGTATGTAGATATATTTTTTCCTAGCTCCTGGTCTCCCTCCATGTGATGGTCATCCAGGATCTCAGTTCTACCATCTTTTCTTCTTAAGATTTTTGAGCAAGACAGGTCAGTTCCTCTTTCTTCCCTAGCTGGGACCAATCTTGATTCTAGTCTATAGATCCACTTCTTTCTTGGGTCTTTGACCTGAAGGTTGACCTTAGCCTCTTCCTCATAATTATGATAAGGTAGTATTAATTTTGCAAGTTTTAATTGCATAATCATATCTCAATACAATGTAATCGTACAACTTTTGTTATGGACTAAATTCTGTCTCTTCAGAAACTTATATGTTGTAGTCCTAACTCTCAGTATCTCAGAATGTCACCTTAATTGGAGATAGGATCTTTATAGAGGTGTGTAAGTTAAAATGAGGCCTCCTCTAATCCAATACAGCTAGTGTTCATATGAGAGATTTGGATACAGAAATGCACAGAGGGAAGATGTTGTGGAGACACAGGGACAAGCTCACTTATGAGCTGAAGACCGAGGTCTGGCATAGATCCTTCTCTCCCAGCTCTCAGAAGAAACATGGATCCTGAACTTCTGGCTTTCAGAACTGTGAGAAAATACATTTCTGTCAGTTTAGTCATACTATGTGTGGTAGTTTGTTACAGCAGCCATAGCAAACTAGTACAGGCACAATATTTGTTTAGTGAGGAAGGATGAAGGGAAAAATCGGGGACTGTTACTTCTTACTTAGACTGAGCTGGGTGTCATCATAAAGGATATTTTTGAAGCCATACAAAAGGAAAAGGTCACTGAGGAAGAGATGACAGAAAGAGAAGAAAACTGGTCAAAGGAAGTAACTTCAATAAATATCTTTTTTGAGGAAAAGATAGAGGAAGAGACGGATGCAGGAGATGTGGTCATTGATGGGCCATAGTGTAAAATTCATGGGCTATGGAAGCTGAAGGGAGAAAAACGGTTCTAGTTAGAGGTGATTAATCTCCAGCATTAAATTTCAGGACATGCGTATCATCTTTGACAAATGCTGAAAAGTCAGATTATTTTATAGAATTATCAATACAAGGTAATCAGAAAGGCAGAGTAATCTAATTTGTATGAAGAATATGAATTTAGCCAATTCTGAAAATCTGCTAGGTAGCATAAGAAGATAATTGTTCTCAACAAATTATCTTACTAATTTTAAATTAGTAATTAAGATACTAATTTTAAAAACACATAGTTATTACTATGTTCTTGAAAACAGAATTGAGTTGACACAAGAAATTTAAAAACATTAAAGGCAAGCTAAGGGGGAACTTACAGTGCCTATGTCCAAGAGGAAAAGTTGAAGAGAACTAAGAAGAGACCTTTGAAGATTCAGAGAGGGTAGAGGGCACCGTGGGTGTGATCTGTGACTCTCATGTGTCCAATCAATCCCTGTTGGAAGCTGTGCCCTGTAGATGGGAAAAAAATGACATAAAAAGTAGTCAAAGTCAAAACTGTACTACTAAGAACATACTGTTTATACCTTTCAGTTAAGCGGTTCTAGAAAAATCTCATAATTTAGTATACATCTTGTGACTCCTCCTGGTGTTTCTAGAAAAAAGGAGAGATGAGAAAGCTGTTTTGTAATCTGTGCAGTAGAATGCATTCTTTCAACCTGTGTTATTGGTTACAGAACTGTTTTATGCTCTGTTTGAAGAATCCAACAATATACACCATGGCAACCAGTGCATCAGGCGAATACCCCATTTCAGCCACCCCAACAAGACTAATAATACAAATAGTAACTATTTTCATTTCTCTCATTAACTCTTAGCAGTATTTTTAGCCATCTTTAAATCCAAAATTCTCTTTTATTATCTTAAAGAAAAACTGTCATGCTGAATTTTAAAATAACATGCATTTCTGAATATAATAAGTAAACTTCCTCACCTTCTTACATATTTCATTGTATTTAGCATATTCGATTCTTTCTTATTTTCTAATTCATAAGTATGTTGTAAAATAATTATTTAGGTAGTGACAAAAATAAGTATGCTCCATTAGCATTTGGTGTATTAACATTATTAGGTTAAAAAAAAAGAAATGTGCTAGACAAAAAGAATTAAACTGCTTTTATAAGATTTATCTCTTGCTGTTTCCTTTTCTCTTTCTCCATATCCTGATAAATAAAATAGGAGGTAGGCTGAGATGGAACTGAGGTTGAGGAGAGTGGACAGCTGTCTTTCCCTTTTCCTTCCCTTCATCGCACTTACATGATTTAGTAGAAACTTCAGGATTTTTAGTTACTTTGGGGTCATCATTCAGCAACCCAATATTTTACTGTTAGTTGTATTAATTTAATGAAAACAGAGTCTGGTTAACAGAATTTATCTATGTTTTTAGCATTCTTGATAAAATAATAATGATGATAATTTGACATCCCATTGCCTAAAAGCAATTAAAAAAGTTCTAGACAAACTTTTGCCCAGAAGAGGCTCTGCCAATGTGGAATCATAACCAAAAGTTTCCTATGATATGTTCATACTGTGCTTAGAATTATAAAAATCTATTTATTTAATGCTTACATCAACTGTATAAAATGGAAATTAGTATCTTGTTTTTTCTTACTGTAGGGGGAGAGGATCAGGAGGTTTGGTCAGTGTCTTAGTTCATTTTCACGCTGCTGGTAAAGACATAACCAAGACTGGGCAATTTACAAAAGAAAGAGGGTTAATTGGACTTATAGTTCCACATGTCTGGGGAAGCCTCATTATCATGACGGAAGGCAAGGAGGAACAAGTCATGTCCTATATGGATGGCACCAGGCAAGGGAGAGAGAGCTTGTGTAGGAAAACTCCCCCTTATAATAACCATCAGATCTCATGAGATGTACTATCATGAGAGCAGCACAGGAAAGACCTGCCCCCATGATTCAATTACCTCCCACCGGGTCCCTCCCATATCACGTGGGAATTCAAGATGAGATTTGGGTAGAGACAGACAAACCATATTGGTCAGTATATAAGCAGTGGGGTAGAGATCTGAGCTATAATTCAAAGCCAAGGTCTTTCTTACTGATTCTGGATTCCTTTGTAAAAGAATAAAGATGGATTTTTTTTTTATCTTTATTTACCGACAGAAATTTACCCAATCATGAGAGGTTACTGTTTTCTAACGTGCTTTGCCGTTAAAGCTCATTCGAATGGTCAGAAGTGAGCTCATGCATCCAAACCTGGGGAACCATTTAGATCACCTTTGGACTGAGGCTGCTCAATTACATTACCAGTGTGTGTTGGAGCCAAGTGTAGTATTTGATAAACTGATCTCAGTGGACTAACTCCTTCTGTATGGCTCGAGTTCCTCTCTGCCTGGTTCAACATTTTGTTATAAAAAAGTTACAATATGCAGAAAAGTTGGAATAATTATATAGTGAATATTTATAAGTCCATCATCTAGGCTCTACAATTAAACTTTCATGTAGCCTACTTTAAAAATAATGGTGATGTCATTCAAAGCTGAACTGTACCTCTGTATCTGCTGCTATGAAGACAGATATATTTATATTTCTAACCTGTCTACTAAATTATATAAGGGCTTCCCTTAAAATATCCACTTTAAAAATACTATCCTATACCTAACCTAAACCACTGCAACTGAAATATAGTTCCAGGAATTACTCAGTTGAGTGTGTCAGCAAACTTGTCAGGTTTGATTCTCACAGGTAAAAGATTTGCATTACAATTGAATTACCATACGACACCCACTTACACCAACACATTATGAATGCTAGCTGTAAGTCTATTTGCTTCCCTACTTCTCTCATTTTTTTCTAAGGGTGTAAATTAGGCAGTGATAGCAGAAAGACTTCTACGGAAGTCTCTCTCATAGCAGTGTGTTTCCCTTCTGCATCTTTTTTGTGGGTTTTTACAGAAAGAGGCTGCTTCTTGTATTGAGCATAGTCCTTCTCCATATTTGTGAAGAGGTTCTCATCTGAAGACTTATGAGGGCATTAGTTACACCATAGGGACCTGGTTGGTTTCAGTGTTAGTTCTTTGAAGCTACTAGCTTCAGAGGACAATGTCCATATTTTAATTTAGTAATATGAAAGTCTGCCTTTAGTCTCCTTATTCAAGTTTTCAGGTAGACTTTCTGATTATGGTCCATGGTTTTCCCCTGGAGGACAGGATGTGGGACTGAAGATTCAGAGACAGTAGGCATTGATTAAAAATATATACTGTGGCAATGGACTTTGGGGACTTGGAGGAAAGGGTGGGAGGGGGTGAGGGATAAAAGACTATGCTTTGGGTACAGTGTATACTTCTCAGGTGATAGGTGCACCAAAATCTCAGAAATCACCACTAAAAAATTTATTCACGTAATCAAATACCACCTTTCCCCCCAAATCTATGGAAATAAAAAATAAAATTATGTATACATAATATAAATATAAAAATATAAAATTATATAAATTGTGATTCATACACAGATATACACTGTGGTCTAGGTTCGTAGAATCAGAGAATTCAAAATCCAGGTAAGTTCAGTTTAACTCTCTAGTTTTTATTGATAATTGAACTATATGATAAATTATAGCTTCTATATATGAATGGCCAAATTTTTTTCTAATTGAATATGTCATATCTGTATTTATCAGTGCCTTTTAACATTAAAGATATATTAGAAAGTTCATCTGTAGAAATATAAACTTATAGAAGTATTTGCAATGCTAGTTTTATATGAAGCCATGTGTTTTGGTAACCCACATGTACATAAAACTGGCAAATTCTAAAAACCCCAGAGGGCAGTCAGCTCAGGTTTTTTTTTTTTTTTTTTTTTTTTTTAACATTACTTCAGTTAGGGAACTGTTGATCATGGGAGAAGGAGCATAGGTACAGTAGAAATGGCTTTTGACTCCAGGGAAGAATCTTTCTGGTAACACTCAGTTTGGAAAGTCTTCAACACATCTGAGATGCCCTTTACACTGTGTGACTACAACAGATATCTTTGTAGGAGACATTTTTGTAGAAGGCAGTAGAGGAGTGTTTACTTCATAGGAGTTTTACTGCTACACATTTCCAGTATTTCATATTTATAAAATATCAAATGGGGGAAAATTACTAGAGAAATAACATAATTGGTAATTGAGTAGGTGTAGCAGTTTAGAGTGAACACTGAGTGCTTGCAGATGACAACACCGTGCAGTGTGCCACCTTCTGTGTTCACATTTCACTTAATTTTGACACCTTAGATAGATACTGACACACATGACATATATCAAATTCCATTTTTTACATATCATCTACTTCAGTGGTGTCTAATCTTTTTGCTTCCATAGGCCTCTGAAAAGAAGAATTGTCTTGGACCACACATAGATAGCTGATGAGCTAAAAAACACACAAAAACCCCCCACAAATTTCATAATGTAAGAAAGTTTATGAATTTGTTTTAGGCCACATTCAAAGCCATCCTGGGCTGCAGGTTGGACAATCCTGAGCTATCTAATAATTTCAAAATACTGCATGAGTCTGTATTCTCATCCTCCCATCTTGTTCTCATTAGACTGGCATTCAGGGCAGGTATCTGCATTCCTGGCTCAAATTTCCTCTACTCCAAAGCTTCCTCAGTGGGGACAAGGGATGGTGGTAAGTGGAATGGGCAGTGCTGGGCTGGAAGCAGGTAGCTGTGCAGCCTCGTGATGTTCTCTATCCTCAGCCTGGCTGGGAGATGTGGTCAGGAGACAAACAACAACCCTTCACTCTTTGCTTCAGAAACTAACCAGGTTCAGATTGGAGGCTGAATTCCTGACCTGCCTTTGTTAGAAGGGTCCCAGGTGGGAGATGGCAGGCCTTTGGGGGAAGAGAATGCTGGACTAATTGCTTGTGGTAGGACAAGGAAATGACCAACTGGCTTTCAAGTCAGCAATCCCCAGATACCCGTGAAGGTCATACCCACTAACAGTGTTGCTTGGCTCTGTGAGAGCAGTGTCAGAAAATATATAATTCAGGAGTTATTTTTTCCTTGTTTGATTTCTATAGAAACAACTATAACATATATGTCTATGGCCCAACTTTCAGACATTAAACTTTGTAACAATTTTTAGGAATATATTATGTACAAAATAGGGAATTTCCTGTATACCATTTCGGACCCCAGAACTGACAGTATATAGTTTCTGTATCTTGTAAGCATAAGATAAAGAAACAACAGGGGTGACTCAGATGCTAGAGCAGAGCTAGCGTGACAAGGAGAGAAATGGATTCCAAGTCAGAATAAAGTATGCACACTAACATTTCCTCAGTGCCCTGGTGAGAAGGGATCAGTGGTTTACACAAAACTGCAGTGATCATGGCTATGTAAGTGGGGCTGCTAGGGAAAAAAGAAATATTTTAGAAATTATTGAAGAAGCATAATTCCCCAGTTTTTTAATTGAGCTTCTACTATTCTAGCAACTGAGATGTAGCATTAAAGAAAACAGAAAACCCCTTGCTCTCTTAGCATTAACATAATACTGGAAATAAAGTATACTCGATGGGCCTTGTACTTGTTATTCTAGCGACCATGTTAGGGGCATCTCTTACAGGATGATGGCTGAAGTATCTTGAATGAGTGATCTACTTCTTACTTAAGTGGAATTATCATTGTTACTATGTTTCATTTCATTTCCCACTAGAGTGGGTTCTGAGGTGCGAAATAAAGAATGATCTAAGGAAATTAATGGGAAAAAAAAGGGTTGAGCTGAGAAGAAATGCAGAATGTATACGTTCTCTAAAGGGAGAGGATACAGTTTGCTACAAGCCAGTCAGATGTAGTCACTTCCAGTTCCCAGATTTGGGGATGGAGATGGGAGCATAGTACCTGGAGATATAGTGGTTGATAATTTGGAATATATCTTAGCACTCTTTTCTGTTAAATAGTAACACCTGAAATATGTACAATGCCTCATGACTTACAATCTTCTTTTACCTACTTTATCTTATTGGAACCTAGTAGTAATCCTTTAGGTAAATGGAAAAGGCAATTTTAGCTTATTTATGTGCATGAAGACAGGTAGACGGACTAGTAGAAAGAGTTTAGAGTTTTTATTCTACTCATAGCTTTTAACCAGGGCTCAATATGTAAGCTTTTCCTGAGTAACCTAAATGGTGAAAAAAAAATTCTGATGGTCTCCTAATAGCATGATGGGAGGACACAGATTTTCTGGGTATTTCAGGTCCAATGGGAATGATTCTGTTTTCTCTGTGCAGACAAATGCTTCTTTAATTTATGTGTAGATATATCTCTAAGTTGTGTTCTTGAAGCAGATAAAAACCAATGCCGGGACAGAGGTCTACACTTGATCTTAGCCAAAAGGTTGAGAAGCAATTCAGAGGTAATTCTAAAGATCTTGTTCTTCTCATATTTTAAACAAGAAAACTGAAACACAAAGTGGTTATTGGTTTACCACGCTGAAATTCTTAATGTAGAATTTATAATAATAATAATAATAATATAGCAGAAACTCATATAATTACTTCAGTAGGACAATTTAATAATATAGCAGAAACTCATATAATAACTTCAACAGGAAAATTACATTGTAACACTGATGAAAATGAAGTTTGTAGAAACAAACATATGATAAAACATGTGGTCCTACTGATTCATTGACTCCTCTTAGCCATAATATTTGTCTACCAAATTTCCTTTTATTTTTAGTGGTGTTTTACATTTATTGCAGCTAATTGATTCTGCAGAGGAAAATAATCCCTGGTGCCTCTGACAGGTGCAGCAGACTCATGCAGTGTGTTCTCATTCTACTTACATAAAGTAAATCTCTAGATTATCAGATGTTAAGAACACAGTGGGGCACATTTTAAATTTACAGTTTCAGAAAATATCCTGCAGCCTTATAGTGTATCTTGTCAACTCCCCCAAATGGTGGACAGTCATCAAAGGTCTTAAAAGAGGATGGCAGGAAGTCAGGGAGCTGAATGTTTAATCATAATATGTGGTATGTAAGCCAATCTGTAGTTGGCTTAGTGTTGTTCTGTGGGATAAGAAATGCGTCTAAACCAACAAATTGTAGGCAACATGCACACACATATTTTTTGACCTTGGACAGTTTGTGACTGTATCCCTTCTAAGATTAAATTAAGAAAATCAACATTTAATTCCATAGCTCAGTAGAAATTGCTGAGATTATGATATTGTAGCAAACTAAATTAATAATTAAAAAAATAATGCAGGTATTGGCTGGGCACAGTCACTCATGCCTGTAATCCTAATACTTTGGGAGGCTGAGGTGGGAAAATTGATTAAGGCCAGGAGTTCAAGACCAGCCTGAGAACATAGTGAGACCCTGTCTCTAAAAAAAAATTGAAATAATGGTGGCACGTTCCTGTAGTCTCAGCTACTAGTGAGGCTGAGGTGTTAGGGTAGCTTGAGCCCAAGAGTTTGAGGTTATAGTGAGCTGTGATTGTGCCACTGAACTTCAGTCTGGGTGACAGAGTGAGACCCTGTCTCAATAATAACAAAATAATAGTAATAATGCAGGCATTGAGCCAAAACAATAAATTGGAGTCTATTAAAAGGCTAACATGATCAGAGGCTCGAACTAATAGTCAAGGTATAAAACTCCCATCTCTCAGATATTATTATAGGTGACACTCATTCTGAGTCTATTCCCTAATTACTCCCAGGCACTTCTTTCCTGTTTATGTCCAGCATGTTTGTTAGAGGGTTTTTTTTTTTTAAAAAAAAAAAAACACCTGTCTTTGTGTATCTGAGAGTAACGTATCTATGTATGGGTATGTTTCAGAGACAGAGACTGAAATTCATCATCTCTCTAGCCCTCATCTAGATCAATATTTCATGTTTCCAAATGATAGGCATTTTTTAAAAAAGAGCAGATACCAATTTTGAGGAGTACATTAGACGAAGGGTATGACTCACTGCTTGTTCATGTAAATATTCTACCTTTATCCCAGGACAGAATATGCTCAGAACACCAGCATTCTCCTTTTCCCTCTTCACCACCCTCCATGTGCACGGTTGGTGTGATGGTCATTTTGATGTATCCATTTGGCTAAGCTACAGTCCCCAGTTATTCCGTTAAACTCTAGGTGTTGCTGTGAAAGTATTTTGTAGATGTGATTAAAGGAAGACTGCCTAACAAACTTCCAAATTGGAAATGACAACCAAATTTATTCTAATTTTCTTTCTTTGAAATCCTATCAAGAACCTTGTATTGGAGACCTTTATTGGTTCAATGACATTAAAAACCCTGTAGCACTCATTTGCTGCATTCATGTCTGTATTTGGGGTGCAAAAGCTTGGGTCTCCAAACTGAGCAATGTATTAGCTCAGACTTCCATAACAAAATATCATAGACATGGTGGCTTAAAAATCAGAAATTTATTTAATTCAAACAGGTAGTGTTTTTGCCGGTATAATCCCATCTGTATTCCTGGCTTCTATTGAGATGGCCGATTAAGTTCATGTGTTACACACACCATCTTTTTATCAAAAGGCTTTTCAGCCACACCCCTTCACAGCAAACTTTTCCATATTTTTTGCAATATGGATAGGCTGAGAGTTTACCAAGTCTTCAATTTCTGGTTCCTTTTGCTTAACAATTTCTTCTTTAACTGAACTCTTCCTTTCTCAGTTTACCAGAAGTGGTCAGGAAAATAAATTTGCTCCTTCCATACTTTGTTTAGAAATTCCTCAGGTAAACATCCAGATTCATCACCTGCAAGTTTTGCCTTCTGCAGAACACTAGAACACAGTTTACCCAAGTTTTTTTTTCACTATATAAAAAGGATTGTCTTCCTTCAGTTTTCATTAATATATTCTTCATTTCCATCTGAGACCTCAGCAGAATGGCCCTTAACATCTATATTTCTACATTTTGTTCATTATTTTGTACATTATTTTATGTATTCTCTGAGAAGATGGAAACTTTCTCTTTTTCTCTCCAACTTTCCCTCTTCTTTTATTCTGGGCTTTTGCCAGAATTGCATATAAAAATCCATATTTTTATTATGCACCTCAACAATCCTTTAGCTTCTACCCATTCATTACCTAGTTCCAAAGCTACTTCTACATTTTTTTTTTTGATTGAGACAGAGTTTCACTCTGTCACATGACAGAGTGCAGTGGCACAATCTCAGCTCACTGCAACCTCTGCCTCTTAAGTTCAAGCAATTCTCCTGCCTCAGCCTTCCAAGTAGCTGGGATTACAGGCATGAGTACCACACTCAGATAATTTTTGTATTTTTAGTAGAGATGGGGTTTCACCATGTTGGCCAGGTGGTCTCAAACTCCTGACCTTAAGTGATCCACATGCCTTGGCCTCCCAAAGTGCTGGGATTATAGGCGCGAGCCACCATGCCAGGCCTACTTCTACATTTTTAGGTATTTCTTGGCACCAAAATCTGTATTAGTCAGTTTAGGCTGCCATAACAAAATACCATAAACTGGGTAACCTACAAAAACAGAAATTTATTTCCCACAGTTCTGGAGAGTTTGAGTTTTGGGTACCAGTATGATGGGCTTCTGACAAGGGCTTTCCTTCTAGCTTCTCCCTGTGTTCTCACAGGGCAAAGAGAGGGATGACAAAAACAAGCCCTCTGGTGTCTCTTCTTATAAGGGTATGAATCTTATCAAGAGGGCTCCACCCTCATGATCTCCTTTAATCATCTTTCAAGGATTCCATCTCCAAATACCATCATATTGTGTATTAGGGCTTTAACATATGAATTTTGAGAGAAAACAGTTTAGTTCATACCAAGCATAAATGCTGGTGCTTATTTCTTAAAATTGGCATCTGTTCTTAAAATATTATATGTATAATTGCCAAAACGATTCAAATGTGTCATCTCTGAAAGTTTGAATTAGTTGGCCCCTTTCTTGATATTCTTCATTAATTTATTTAAAATATTTATAGTGTGGGGCCTGGCAAGGTGGCTTATGCCTGTAATTCTAGCACTTTGGGAGACTGAGGCGGGAGGATTGCTTGAGCCCACGAGTTCGAGATCAGCCTAGGTAACATAGGGAGACTTTGTCTCTACAAAAAATTAAAAAAAGCTGGGCAAGGTGGTGTGCCCATGTAGTCCCAGTTACTTAGGAGGTTGAGGTGGGAGGAATGCTTGAAGCTGAGAAGTCAAGGCTACAGTGAGCCATGTTTGTGCCACTGCACTCCAGCCTGGGTGACAAAGCAAGACCCTATCTCAAGAAAAGAAAAAATAGTACATGCCTTTTATATGTCGTAGATTATTGTGAGTGCTAGGAGCATTAAGAGAAATAAGATGACGGCTTCAGGTGCACGAAGCTTACGTTCTATTGACAACTGCGTTTGGTTTTTTTCTTTTTCTCTTTTTGAGCCAGGGACTCACTCTATCACCTAGACTTAAGTGCTGAGGCACCATGCCCGGCTAATTTTTGTATTTTTTAGTAAGACAGGGTTTCTCCATGTTGTCCAGGCTGGTCGTTAACTCTTGACCTCAAATGATCTGCCCTCTTTGGCCTCCCAAAGTGCTGGGATTGTAGGCATGAGCCACCATGCCCAGCCAACTTCTGCATTCTTTAGAGTATCCATTCACACAAACGTATTTTCTTTTTATTTATTTATTTATTTATTTATTTTTATTTTTTAATTTTTTATTGGATTATAGGTTTTGGGGTACATGAGCAGAGCATGCAAGACAGTTGCGTAGGTACACACATGGCAGTGTGCTTTGCTTGTCTTCTCCCCTTCACCCACATTTGGCATTTCTCCCCAGGCTATCCCTCCCCACCTCCCCCTCCCACTGGCCCTCCCCTTTTCCCCCCAATAGACCCCAGTGTTTAGTACTCCCCTCCCTGTGTCCATGTGTTCTCATTTTTCATCACCCACCTATGAGTGAGAATATGCGGTGTTTCATTTTCTGTTCTTGTGTCAGTTTGCTGAGGATGATGTTTTCCAGATTCATCCATGTCCCTACAAACGACACAAACTCATCATTTCTGATTGCTGCATAATATTCCATGGTGTATATGTGCCACATTTTTCCAATCCAGTCTATTATCAATGGGCATTTGGGTTGATTCCAGGTCTTTGCTATTGTAAACAGTGCTGCAATGAACATTCGTGTACATGTGTCCTTATAGTAGAACGATTTATAGTCTTTTGGATATATACCCAGTAATGGGATTGCTGGGTCAAATGGAATTTCTATTTCTAAGGCCTTGAGGAATCGCCACACCGTCTTCCACAATGGTTGAACTAATTTACACTCCCACCAACAGTGTAAAAGTGTTCCTTTTTCTCCACATCCTCTCCAGCATCTGTTGTCTCCAGATTTTTTAATGATCGCCATTCTAACTGGCGTGAGATGGTATCTCAATGTGGTTTTGATTTGCATCTCTCTGATGACCAGTGACGATGAGCATTTTTTCATATGATTGTTGGCCTCATATATGTCTTCTTTCGTAAAGTATCTGTTCATATCCTTTGCCCACTTTTGAATGGGCTTGTTTGTTTTTTTCCTGTAAATCTGCTTGAGTTGTTTGTAAATCCTGGATATCAGCCCTTTGTCAGATGGGTAGACTGCGAAAATTTTTTCCCATTCTGTTGGTTGCCGATCCACTCTAGTGACTGTTTCTTTTGCCGTGCAGAAGCTGTGGAGTTTCATTAGGTCCCATTTGTCTATTTTGGCTTTTGTTGCCAATGCTCTTGGTGTTTTGTTCATGAAGTCCTTGCCTACTCCTATGTCCTGGATAGTTTTGCCTAGATTTCCTTCTAGGGTTTTTATGGTGCCAGGTCTTATGTTTAAGTCTTTAATCCATCTGGAGTTAATTTTAGTGTAAGGTGTCAGGAAGGGTTCCAGTTTCTGCTTTCTGCACATGGCTAGCCAGTTTTCCCAACAGCATTTGTTAAACATGGAATCCTTGCCCCATTGCTTGTTTTTGTCAGGTTTATCAAAGATTGTATAGTTGTATGTATGTTGTGTTGCCTCCGGTGCCTCTGTTTTGTTCCATTGGTCTATATCTCTGTTTTGGTACCAGTACCATGCTGTTTTGATTACTGTAGCCTTGTAGTATAGTTTGAAATCTGGTAGTGTGATGCCCCCCGCTGTGTTCTTTTTGCTTAGAATTGACTTGGCTATGCGGGCTCTCTTTTGGTTCCATATGAAGTTCATGGTGGTTTTTTCCAGTTCTGTGAAGAAAGTCAATGGTAGCTTGATGGGGATAGCGTTGATTCTGTAAATTACTTTGGGCAGTATAGCCATTTTCACGATATTAATTCTTCCTAACCATGAACATGGAATGTTTCTCCATCTGTTTGTGTCCTCTCTGATTTCGTTGAGCAGTGGTTTGTAGTTCTCCTTGAAGAGGTCCCTTACGTTCCTTGTGAGTTGTATTCCAAGGTATTTTATTCTTTTTGTAGCAAATGCGAATGGCAGTTCGCTCTTGATTTGGCTTTCTTTAAGTCTGTTATTGGTGTAGACGAATGCTTGTGATTTTTGCACATTGATTTTATATCCTGAGACTTTGCTGAAGTTGTTTATCAGTTTCAGGAGTTTTTGGGCTGAGGCGATGGGGTCTTCTAGGTATACTATCATGTCGTCTGCAAATAGAGACAATTTGGCTTCCACCTTTCCTATTTGAATACCCTTTATTTCTTTTTCTTGCCTGATTGCTCTGGCTAGAACTTCCAGTACTATATTGAATAGGAGTGGTGAGAGAGGGCATCCTTGTCTAGTACCAGATTTCAAAGGGAATGCTTCCAGTTTTTGCCCATTCAGTATGATATTGGCTGTTGGTTTGTCATAAATAGCTTTTATTACTTTGAGATACGTTCCATCGATACTGAGTTTATTGAGGGTTTTTAGCATAAAGGGCTGTTGAATTTTGTCAAGTGCCTTCTCTGCGTCAATTGAGATAATCATGTGGTTTTTGTTTTTGGTTCTGTTTATGTGGTGAATTACGTTGATAGACTTGCGTATGTTGAACCAGCCTTGCATCCCTGGGATGAATCCTACTTGATCATGATGAATAAGGTTTTTGATTTGCTGTTGCAATCGGCTTGCCAATATTTTATTGAAGATTTTTGCATCTATGTTCATCATGGATATTGGCCTGAAGTTTTCTTTTCTCGTTGGGTCTCTGCCGGGTTTTGGTATCAGGATGATGTTGGTCTCATAAAATGATTTGGGAAGGAGTCCCTCTTTTTGGATTGTTTGAAATAGTTTTAGAAGGAATGGTACCAGCTCCTCCTTGTGTGTCTGGTAGAATTCTGCTGTGAACCCATCTGGACCTGGGCTTTTTTTGTGAGGTAGGCTCTTAATTGCTGCCTCAACTTCAGACCTTGTTATTGGTCTATTCATAGTTTCAGCTTCCTCCTGGTTTAGGCTTGGGAGGACACAGGAGTCCAGGAATTTATCCATTTCTTCCAGGTTTACTAGTTTATGTGCATAGAGTTGTTTGTAATATTCTCTGATGATGGTTTGAATTTCTGTGGAATCTGTGGTGATTTCCCCTTTATCATTTTTTATTGCATCTATTTGGTTGTTCTCTCTTTTCTTTTTAATCAATCTGGCTAGTGGTCTGTCTATTTTGTTGATCTTTTCAAAAAACCAGCTCTTGGATTTATTGATTTTTTGAAGGGTTTTTCGTGTCTCAATCTCCTTCAGCTCAGCTCTGATCTTAGTAATTTCTTGTCTTCTGCTGGGTTTTGAGTTTTTTTGATCTTGCTCCTCTAGCTCTTTCAATTTTGACGATAGGGTGTCAATTTTGGATCTCTCCATTCTCCTCATATGGGCACTTATTGCTATATACTTTCCTCTAGAGACTGCTTTAAATGTGTCCCAGAGGTTCTGGCACGTTGTGTCTTCGTTCTCATTGGTTTCGAAGAACTTCTTTATTTCTGCCTTCATTTCGTTGTTTACCCAGTCAACATTCAAGAGCCAGTTGTTCAGTTTCCATGAAACTGTGCGGTTCTGGGTCGGTTTCTGAATTCTGAGTTCTAACTTGATTGCACTATGGTCTGAGAGGCTGTTTGTTATGATTTCAGTTGTTTTGCATTTGTTGAGCAGTGCTTTACTTCCAATTATGTGGTCAATTTTAGAGTAGGTGTGATGTGGTGCTGAGAAGAATGTGTATTCTGTGGATTTGGGGTGGAGAGTTCTGTAAATGTCCACCAGGTTTGCTTGCTCCAGGTCTGAGTTCAAGCCCTGGGTATCCTTGTTGATTTTCTGTCTGGTTGATCTGTCTAGTATTGACAGTGGAGTGTTAAAGTCTCCCACTATTATTGTGTGGGAGTCTAAGTCCTTCTGTAAGTCATTAAGAACTTGCCTTATGTATCTGGGTGCTCCTGTGTTGGGTCCATATATGTTTAGGATCGTTAGCTCTTCTTGTTGTATCGATCCTTTTACCATTATGTAATGGCCTTCTTTGTCTCTTTTGATCTTTGTTGCTTTAAAGTCTATTTTATCAGAGATGAGAATTGCAACTCCTGCTTTTTTTTGCTTTCCATTAGCTTGGTAAATCTTCCTCCATCCCTTTATTTTGAGCCTTTGTGTATCCTTGCATGTGAGATGGGTTTCCTGGATACAGCACACTGATGGGTTTTGGATTTTTATCCAATTTGCCAGTCTGTGTCTTTTGATTGGTGCATTTAGTCCATTTACATTTAGGGTTAATATTGTTATGTGTGAATTTGATACTGCCATTTTGATGCTAAGTGGCTGTTTTGCCTGTTAGTTGTTGTAGATTCTTCATTATGTTGAAGCTCTTTAGCATTCAGTGTGATTTTGGAATGGCTGGTACTGATTGATCCTTTCTATGTGTAGTGCCTCTTTTAGGAGCTCTTGTAAAGCAGGCCTGGTGGTGACAAAATCTCTGAGTACTTGCTTGTTCGCAAAGGATTTTATTCTTCCTTCACTTCTGAAGCTCAGTTTGGCTGGATATGAAATTCTGGGTTGAAAGTTCTTTTCTTTAAGAATGTTGAATATTGGCCCCCACTCTCTTCTGGCTTGTAGTGTTTCTGCCGAGAGATCTGCTGTGAGTCTGATGGGCTTCCCTTTGTGGGTGACCCGACCTTTCTCTCTGGCTGCCCTTAGTATTCTCTCCTTTATTTCAACCCTGTTGAATCTGACGATTATGTGCCTTGGGGTTGCTCTTCTTGCGGAATATCTTTGTGGTGTTCTCTGTATTTCCTGCAATTGAGTGTTGGCTTGTCTTGCTAGGTGGGGGAAATTTTCCTGGATGATGTCCTGAAGAGTATTTTCCAGCTGGGATTCATTCTCTTCGTCCCCTTCTGGTACACCTATCAAACGTAGGTTAGGTCTTTTCACATAGTCCCACATTTCTTGGAGACTTTGTTCATTCCTTTTTGCGCTTTTTTCTCTGATCTTGGTTTCTCGTTTTATTTCATTGAGTTGGTCTTCGACTTCAGATATTCTTTCTTCTGCTTGGTCAATTCGGCTATTGAAACTTGTGTTTGCTTCGCGAAGTTCTCGTATTGTGTTTTTCAGCTCCTTTAATTCATTCATATTCCTCTCTAAGGTATCCATTCTTGTTATCATTTCCTCGAATCTTTTTTCAAATCTTTTTTCAAGGTTCTTAGTTTCTTTGCATTGATTTAATACATGATCTTTTAGCTCACAAAAGTTTCTCATTATCCATCTTCTGAAGTCTAATTCCGTCATTTCGTCACAGTCATTCTCCGTCCAGCTTTGTTCCCTTGCTGGTGAGGAGTTTTGGTCCTTTCTAGGAGGCGATGTGTTCTGGTTTTGGGTGTTTTCCTCCTTTTTGCGCTGGTTTCTTCCCATCTTTGTGGATTTGTCCGCTGGTCGTCTGCGTAGTTGCTGACTTTTCGTTTGGGTCTCTGAGTGGACACCCAGAATGTTGATGATGAAGTATTTCTGTTGCTTGGTTTTCCTTCTACCAGTCTAGCCCCTTCGCTGTACGACTGTTGAGGTTCGCTCCAGACCCTGCTTGTCTGGGGTGCACCTCTAGTAGCTGTGGCACAGCGAGGGATGCTATCAGTTTCTTTTTCTGCTCTCTTTGTCCCAGGATGATGCCTGCCTAATGACAGTCTTTTGGATATAGAGGGGTCAGGGAGCTGCTTGAGGAGACAGTTTGTACTTTATAGGGGTTTAATTGCTGAGCTGTGCACTCTGTTGTTCATTCAGGGCTGTTAGGCTGCTATGTTTGATTCTGCTGCAACACAGCTCATTAAACAACCCTTTTTTTTTTCTCAAATGCTCTGTGTTGAGGGGTTTGGGCTTTATTTTTGGATGTCCGATCAGGTGTCCTGCCCAGCTGGAAGGCAGACTAGCCACTGTTTGGCTGCCGAGGCTCCGCCCTGCTGTTGTGTGATTCGCGCTGTTCCTGCCGGCTCTGCTGTGGTCTCCGCCACGCCCTGCGGCGGAGTCTCTTCGTTGTAGCGTGTTGCCTCAGCAACGGCAGGCTGCGTCAGCAGTGGGCGTGTATCTCAGTAGGGACGGGTTGCCTCGGCAACGGCTGGCTGCGTCAGCAGTGGGCGTGTATCTCAGTTGGGGCGGGTTGCCTCGGCAACGGCTGGCTGCCTCAGCAGTGGGCGTGTATATCAGTTGGGGCAGGTTGCCTCCGTAGTGGTGGACGCCCCTCCCCCACAGAGCGTCTCGGACTGTCTGCCCGGGATAGTTTGAAATCGCGGTTTTGTTCGTCCCACTGGGTATCCCAAGCGATCTGTCCCTGCAATCCCCTGGGCTGGGCTACTGTGCAAGTCTCGTTCAGTCTCAAGTCCAGCCCTCTCAAGTCTCAGGTTGCCGGTTCAACAAGGCACCCGGACAAGCGCGCCCTGTGGGGATTGCTGGGTAGGGCCGGCCGCCGCCGCCCCGGCTGCCGGCTTTGCCAGGCAGACCTACTGCCTGGCGTCCCGTGCCTTTTTATACTTGGGAGTTTCCCCGTTCTGTGGGCAACAATGATCAGTCTGGAAATGCAGCACTGACTCACCGTTTGCGAATTCAACGCGGGCTCCAATCCTGGGTTGTTCTCACAGCGCCATCTTGAGTCCCCTCCCCCACAAACGTATTTTCATTTGACAGTTTAAAACATCTGTTATTGCTAGCAAGCAGGTTTGGATGCTGATGTTTGGATCTGAATGGAACACTACTATATTAATAACAGCAGATATTAATCCTGATTTTTTCTTTTATATGATATTTATATGTGTTTTCTTTGAAAGAAAGAAAGAGAAAGAGAAAGGGGGAGAGAGAACAGGAGTCTTGCTCTATTGCCCAGGCTGGAATGCAATCTAAACATAGGTATTAAAAACCTCTTTTATGCCGATTATTGTGCTTAACAGCAGAGACAGGAAGGAATAAGGGAAGAAAAAACAGCCAACCAATATTTCATTTAAGACTGTGAAATGCTATGCAAATGCTGAAGAGTGATTTACTTCCAATTATGTGGTCACTTTCAAAATAGGTGTAATGTGATACTGAGAAAAATGTATGTTCTGTGGACCTGGGGTGAAGAATTCTATAAATATTCACTGAGTTTACTTGTTTCAGGTCTGAGTTCAAATCATAGATGTCCCTGTTAATTTTCTATCTCATTGATCCGTCGAATATTGACAATGTGGTGTCAAAGTCTCCCGCTATTATTGTGCGGGAGTCCAAGTCTCTTTAAAAGTCATTAAGAAATTGTCTTATGTATCTGGGTGCTCCTATATTGGGTGCATATATATTTATGATCATTGACCCTGTTATTGCATTGATCCTTTTACCATTATGTTTTACCATTATGTAATGTCCTTCTTTGTTTCTTTTAGTCTTTGTTACTATTAAAGTCTATTTTGTCGGAAACGAAAGTTACAACTCCTGTTTATTTTTATTTTTATTTTTTGCTCTCCATTTGATTGATAAGTCTTCCACCAAACCTTTGTTTTGAGTCTTTGTGTGTCCTTGCTTATGAGATGGATCTGAATACAGCGTACCAATGGGTTTTGACTTTTTATTCAATTTGCCTGTCTGTGTCTTTGATTGGGGCATTTAACCCATTTAAATTTAGGATTAATATTGATATTTGTGAGTTTAATATTGTCGTTTAATGCACACTGGCCATTTTGCCCATTAGTTGATATATATTCTTCATTGTGGAGATGCTCTTTTCCTTTTGGTAAGTTTTTGGGATGACTGATACTGGTTGTTCCTTTCTGTGTATAGTGCTTCTTTCAGAAGCTCTTGTAAAGCAGGCCTGGTGGTGATGAAATCTCTGAGTCCTTGCTTGTTCATGAGAAATTTTATTTTTTCTTCATTTATGAAACTTAATTTGGCTAGATATGAGATTCTGGGTTGAAAATTCTTTACTTTGAGGATATTGAATATTGACCCCCCACTCCCTTCTAGTTTGTAGGGTTTTAGCTGAGAGATCTGCTGTGAGTCTGATAGGCTTCCCTTTATGGGTAACCTGACCTTTCTCTCTAGCTGCCCTTAGAATTTTCTCCTTTATTTCAACCCTGGTGAATCTAACTATTATGTGTCTTGGGGTTGCTCTACTTGAGGAATATCTTTGTTGTGTTCTCTGTATTACCTGGAGTTGAGTGTTGTCCTGACTTACTAGGTTAGGAAAGTTTTCCTGAATAATATGCTGAAGAATATTTTCCAGCTTGGATTCATTATCTTCATGACATTCAGGTACACCTATTAAATGTAAATTAGGTCTTTTCACATAGTCCCATATTTCTTGGAGACTTTGCTCATTCCTTTTTACTCTTTCTTCTCTAATCTTGTCTTCTCATTTCATTTCATTAAGTTGGTCTTCGAACTCTGATATCCTTTCTTCTGCTTGATCAATTTGACTGCTAAAACCTGGGCATACTTCGTGGAGTTCTTGTATTGTATTCTTCCGTTCCATTAATTCACTTATATTCCTCTCTAGATTGTCTATTCTCAATAGGATTTTGTCAAACCTTTTTTCAAGGTTCTTAGTTTCTTTACATTGGGCTAGAACATGTTCTTTTAACTCACAGAAGTTTCTTATTATCCACCTTCTGAAGCCTAATTCTGTTAATGGAATGCACTCGTTCTCCATCAGGCCTTGTTCCCTTGTTGATGAGGAACTGTGATCCTCTGTAGAGGGAGAGGCATTCTGATTTTGGGTATTCTCAGCCTTTTTACGCTGGTTTCTTCCCATCATTGTAAATTTATCCACCTGTTGTCTTTGTAATTGCTGACTTTCAAATTAGGTCTCTAAGTGCACGTCCAATTTGTTGATTCCCAGCACTGGAATCTGAGCAACTCACTTCCAGCAGTGTTAAGATTCATGGTGCTTTTATGCCCGGGAATCTCTGGTCTGGCTTCCTTCTTGAGTCCCTTTTTCAATCACCTGAATAGGCGACTCTGCCTTCCCAGAGCTCCAAACGTCGACCAAAATGGGACGCAGTCCCGTTTACTCTGCACCAAGAACCACCGCGCTGGCTACCATAGTCACACTGGTGACCCGTGGGGCTCCTCCGCTGGGAATCTCCTGGTCTGTGAGCTACAAAAATTCATCTGAAAGTGTGGCATCCTCTCATTCTTTGCACTTTCACTGGGAGCTACAATCCTGAGCTGCTAGTAATCAGCAATCTTGGATGTCTCTCCCTCATATGTTTATATTTTTAATTGTCAAAAGTTATATATATGGTGCACAACAGTCAACCGATTTTCCTCTAATTGTTTTGATATGATCTGGGAGACAGCAACATTTTTACCATTCTTTAACCTTTGAAGAAAGAACACTTCTATGTTTTTGGCATGCATTGCATTAAATGGATGGACACAATTCCTTCATTGGCAGATTCATAGCAACTAATAGCAAAAAGAAAAGTAATGTCATCTTTTACAAAATTTGAAGATTTCTATCTCAGGTAGGTCAACAATTCATAGGAGAATAAGCTAAAAAGTATTGTGGAAGTTTCCTGTACTAATTAAGTTGGCAGTACTCAGAATGTCAGTTTTTATGAGACAGTCTCTGGTAGTTTAAAAAGTTCACTGTAGTATAGACATCGAAATTTTAGATTTAAAAAAAAATTTCAACTTATATTTTAGATTCAGGGGGTACATACATGTGCAGGCTTGTTACATGGGTATTTTGTGTGATGCTGAGGTTTAGGATATGAATGATCCTTTCACTCAGGTTGTGAGCATAGTACCCAATAAGCAGTTTTTCAACCTTTTCTCCCCTTCTTTCATCCCCTCCAGTAGTCCCCAGTGTCGGTTCCCTTATTTATGTCCATGTGTACCCAGTGTTTAGCTCCCACTTATAAGTGAGAAAATTTGGTATTTGATTTTCTATTTCTGAGTTAATTTGCTTAGGATAATGGCTTCCAGCTGCAGCCATGCTGTGGCAAAGGACATGACTTCATTCTTTTTTTTATGGCTGCATAGTATTCCGTGGTGTATATGTACAACATTTTCTTTGTTCAATCCACCACTGATGGGCACCTAGGTTGATTCCATGTATCTGCTATCGTGAATAGTAGATTCACTGCGATGAACATATGTACAAGTGCATGTGTCTTTTTGTTAAACTGATTTGATTCCCTCTGGGTGTATATTCAGTAATGGGATTGCAAGGTCAAATGGTTGTTCTATGTTTAGTTCTTTGCAGTATCTTCAAACTCGTTTCCACAGTGGCTGCACTAATTTACATTCCGACTAGCAGTGTATAAGCATTCCCTTTTCTTTGTAGTCTTGCCAACATCTAATATTTTTTGAATTTTTAATCACAGCCATTCTGACTGGTGTGAGAAGGTTTCTCATTGTGGTTTTGCTTTGCATTTCTCTGACTAGCGGTGACGAATATTTTTACATATGTTTGTTCGTTGCTTGTATGTCTCCTTTTGAGAAATGTATTCATGTCGTTTGCTCTCTGTTTAATAGGGTTGTTTTTTGCTTGTTGAACTAAGTTTCTTATAGATTCTGGAAATTAGACCCTTGTCAGATGCATAATTTGTGAATATTTTCTCCCATTCTGTAGGTTGTTTACTCTGTTAATAGTTTCTCTTGCTGTGCAGAAGCTCTTTAGTCTAACTAGATCCCCCTTGTCAATTTTTGTTTTTGTTGCAGTTGCTTTTGGGGACTTAGTTGTAAATTATTTGCCAAGAACAATGTCCAGGAGGGTATTTCTTAGGTTTGCTTCTGAGATTTTTATAGTTTTAGATCTTACATTTAAGTCTTTAATCTATCTCAATTTCATTTTTGTATATGGTGATAGGTAGGGGGCCAGTTTCATTCTTTCTAGCAGACATCAGGTTTTGCTGTATAATTTGCTTTTATAGGATGTTGGTGAGTATTCCACATTCTTTGGAACTCTCATACATTGCTGTTGGGAATGTAAGTGGTATACGCACTTTGGAGAACAATTTAGCAGTTTCTTAAAATGTTAAACATGTACATACCATACATAGCTGTTCCACCATAGAGAAATGACAACATAAACCCATACAAAGACTTCAATGCAGATATTTATAGCAACTTTATTTGTAATAGCTTCAAACTGAAAACAATCCAAATGTCTATCAACTGGTGAATAGATAAAAAGGATAAATTATTAATACATGCAATAACATAGTTGGATCTCAAAATAATGATCTAGGTGAAGAAGCCAGACATAAAACAAATCTGTGTTATATAAAAAATTTTAGAAAATGCAAACTAATTCATAGTGGCTGAAAGCAAATCAATGAGTGCCTGGGAATAGGGATGGGAACAGGGAAGGACAGATTACAAAGGAGCATGAGGAAACTTGGGAGTGATAAATAGGTTAATTATCTAACTGTCATGATGGCTAATGTATAAATCATCAAATTGCACATTTTAAGTAGATGCAAATTTTTATAAATTAATTATATCCTAATCTAACTATATTTTAAAAGAAAAACATATTTACTCACTTTGCGCATAAAACATGTACTGTGCTTATAGAATGCAGTAGGAACAGCACTTTTTATTGTACCATTCACTTAACTTACATCATTATATTTAATTCATCTTAATTCACATAAATTGTATTTATTATTTATTTTTAATTCTTAATTTTTAAATTTTGTGGGTACTTGGTGTATATTTATGGAGTACATGTGATGTTTTGATATAGGCATGCAATGTGAAATAATCACATCATGAATAAGGTATCCATCCCCTTAAGCATTTGTCCTTTGAGTTACAAATAATCCAATTGCACTCTTTTCTTTATTTTAAAATATACAATTAAGTTATTATTGACTATAGTTACTTACCCTGTTGTGTCATCAAATAGTAGGCCTTATTCATTATTTCTAACTAATTTTTGTTCGCATTAACTATCTCTACTTCCAAGATCCCCAGCCCCCAACTTCCCTTCTCAGGGTCTGGTAACCATCCTTCTTCTATGTCCATGGTCCATGAGTTCAATTGACATAAGTTATAGAGTTCTCTCCTCATGCTTTTCCACTGTCTGTCTGGTATATCTTCACCAGTTAAGATTATGATGAAGTTTATTTTCCTGTATTTTTCAAACTGCACAGCCATCACTGCTCTGTGGATTTTTGTTTTTAGGCTTTTAATGTCACTCTATTTTTTTATTTGTCAATTAAAAAAATAGTGACATTAAAAGCCTAAAATCAGGTACACAACCTGATATTTCAAAATATGTATGTACTGTGGAATGGCTAAATCAGGCTAATTAACATATGTATTGCTTTATGTACTTATCAGTTTTGTGTGTGTGATGACAACACTTAAAACTTATTCTGTTAAGCAATTTTCAAATACACAATATGTTGTTATTAAGTAGAGTCACGATGTACAATAGATCTCTTAAATTTGTCAAATTTCTATCTGAACAAATCTGTGATCCCTCTTATTTCTATTCCTATCTGCTCCTCTTCCTCTCTCCCCCCAAAACCACTGATATGCAATATGCTTAACAAATATATAACAGTATCAACCGTCACTACACCCTGAAACTTTTCAGATGCAGAGGTGATGCCTCCATCAAATCCCTTTTGTATATTTTATTCCTGGTAGCTCATTTCTAGTTAAACACCTAAAAAAGACTTCACAGAACTTCCCTGTTTTGGAGACTGTACCAATTGTTCTTCTCTTCCAATATATATGTGTACACATATTTTGGCCATATTATCATTCATCTCATTAGTTAATTATTAGTTGACAAGTGAAAATTGTATGTGGTATACAACGTGGTGCGTATATGTATGTGTGTGTATATATATAATGGATATAATGTATAATGTATATATATATATAATGTGTGTGTATATATACAATGTGTGTGTGCGTATATATGTGTGTGTGTGTGTATATATAATGTGTGGAATTTTGGGCTATTTTTTCTAATTATGGCGTCAATTTCTCAAAACTTTACTGTAATTTGATGACTATTTTGTCCAATTACATAAGCACATGGAAAATTGTAACCCATAAAGAGCATCTTTTGAGCATGTACTCCTAAATGAGATGGTCTTAATTCCTCATATTTTATTTTCAAAAGCTGCTAGAATTATAAGAAGTCCATTAGTTCAGACTGATGTTAAGACAGAGTCCAACACACTGTGAATTTTTCGGAAATCTTAGATAACCCAGTGGCAATAAATAATTGCCATTTTCAAGGTACATTTGGCTGTTTTGCCATGGGCAAATGGACCCTTTCAAGCAGAAGTCAATTATATCTGCCTTTTGTAGGTATAATTTTCCCCTCACCCACTAGGCCCTTAGGGTACAATTCAAAAGAGATTTGGTGCCCAAAATGAGTGATCGTCATTAACAACTGTTAATACTTTGTATCATTTGCCAGAAGTGCTTGCTGCCTTTTCATTCAACCTCATCACATAGTAGCATCCATCATAATGCATTTGCTGGGGGTTTCCAGGATGACTTTTAGGTAGTAATGTTAGTGAATGGGAAGAAAACTGCTCAGAGAGCCTAGTTAGAGTTGACGCTGTATGTCTTACTTTATAATGACTGCTGCATGTTTGAAACATACTCAATGATCAGGTTTCTCAAATTGCATTATGCATAACTTTAGAGGTTCATGAGATATTAATAGGTGATTGGTTAAAAAATTAGAGTGTCATGGTTAAATAAATTTGGGAAAGTGTGTTAAATAAAGTTAAGCAGATTCATCTGCTGTGGGATTTCTGAGAACCTTCCATATGTCATTGTGAATCTGAATCTCTAAAATAAGCATATAGTACACAGCATTGCCTGAACATGTTTGATCACAGCACCATTTTAAAAAATTTAAAAATACCCAATTGCATCTTGCAGAAAATGAACACTCTTCTAAATTAATTTGGAGAAGTCTTTCTGTCTGTGCTCCCTTTTGTATATATTTTAATTGCAAATCAAAATGGGAGAGATTGGAAAAATAACTATAAATTTAGCAAGAATATCCCTGTCTCCATACTTGTATATGGATAATGTATAAACATATATTAAATATTACAACACATGTATTATACAAAATGCTACACATGTGTACTTTGTGCCCTTTTAAATATTAAAGTAAACCATTTCCTGTCATTGTTTCTTTCCAGTTTCCCTCTGCAATACAGACATATGCTAACAGGTAATTTCTTCATGATTGAGAATATTTTACCAATATTTAAAAAAAACTAAAATAATGGTAAGGAATGCAGTTTCAGAAGGGTAACTATGATATAATACTTCATTTTTGTGTATCACCTTACAGTTTGCCAAGCAATCTTGGATATATTATCTTACTTGAATCTCACAATCACCCTGCAGAGTAGACAAGCCAAGCATGAGCTCTTTTTACATTAAAGAAATGAAGATCAGAGAGATTAAATCACTTACTGAAGATTTCCACAGCCATAGGGGCACCACAAAACAGCCTGCCATTCTGCCTCTCACCTAACAGATAAAGGGAAGGAACAGAATTCCTGAATTGTATATATACTCTTGAAATTTTTTGTTCTTTTATAAGCTGTTTTGGTTTACTAAAATTTTAGAATACAAAATTAGTAGGCCATTTGTAGCAATATACTAATTCTCACCCCCCCCAGCACCCCCAGTCCTTTTCCTCCTCCTCCTCCTTAAAAAAAAAAAAAAGAAGAAGAAAGGCCCATATTCTCCATTTTCAGAATTCCAATCATAAAGGAAAGATTTTGGCCAAGGATTTTAAGTTTATTTGAACCTGGAATTGTCTTACTTTTCTCGGCAAGCATCATAGAAAAGTTTATTTCAGATGTGATATATAGAATGCCTTACAGATGACTGAACATCAGAGAGTTAAAGGGACTTGTTCAATAACACATAGTAAAGTTGTGGCAATTAAGAGTAACAGGGAGTAAAAAAACCTTTCCTCTATGCTCTTAAGTTCAGTGGCTAGGAGCCTACACATTTAACTCATGAAAGACAGATTAACACAAGAAAAGAAATACAAGTTTTATTTTATGTACACGGGAGTTCACATAAAATGACTCAAAGAGAAGAAGTAAATCCCACAGAAATTGTTAGCCTGCAATGCTCATATACCATTTTAACAAAGAGAAGGGGTTTGGCTTGGAGGTGTGATAAACTGTGAGAAAGTGACTGTGAAATATATGAGTGAAACTAATGGAAGACAAGAGTTATTTTAGTAAGGTTTGTTCATGCAGTATCATCTTGGTGCCAGCTGTCTGTCTCTGGTGATAAGAGTTGCTCTCTTCTTCCTGGTACAGAGAGAGGGACACCTTCACAAAGGGAAATTTATGCTACCTTCACACAGGGAAGTTGTATGTTCGGCTTTTAGGTGGGCAAGGGAGGGCAGAGAACTTTTCCTGCATCTCTTGCTTTCCAGCTGCCATCAGCTCAAAATAATTTTTATCCCAAAGTGTCATATTTTCGGGTGGCGTATCCGGATCCCCTTCACCAGTAAAATCTGGGATTCATACTTTATCGTCCAATGTTTCTCCCATTTTACTACACTGGCCAGTGTATTTATGGAGGAAGATAATCCAGTAAGTGAGTTGCAGGTTTTCCAGGGACACAGAATGGTATGAAAAAAATTATGAAAAATTTAGAAAAGTTGAACATGGTAGATACAGTTCAGTGTTGAGTAAACAAGGAAAACCAAATTTGTGCAGTTTTTGGTGAAAGAGTAGAGGCGAATCAGATCACCCACCAGCAATGTAACTCAAAACTGTCATTTCCTTCATGTGGATCCTTAGTCTTCATGACTGAATAATGGCATGAGGATTTTTGATTGTATTATTATTATCCTTGTACCCAAACCAACATCACTGTGAAGAAGAGTGTCACCAGATAATGGCTACTTCTTTGTCTATTTTCCTACCTGTTTGTGAATGACAGGAATAATTTCTACAAAAGTTTGAGCTTATGTCTGAGATAGTAGATATCAGATGCACGTTGAACAGTATTTTTCTTTCCCTTGCATTTTGTCACTTCCTTTCTCTTTTTCCTTAAAAAATAATGTGACACCGGGTGCAGTGGCTCACGCCTGTAATCCCAGCATTTTGGGAAGCTGAGTTGGGCAGATCACCTGAGGTCAGGAGTATGAGAACAGCCTGGCCAACATGGCGAAACCCCAGCTCTACTAAAACTACAACAATTAGCTGGGCATGGTGGCAGGAGGCTGAGGCAGGAGAATCGCTTGAATCTGGGAGATAGAGGTGGCAGTGAGCAGAGATTGTGCCACTGCACTCCAGCCTGGGTGACAAGAGCAAAGCTCTATGTCAAAAAAAAAAAAATAAAAAATAAATAGTGAAACTTTATGCTTGACTATTAAGAAAAATAATTTTATTATAAAGAAAAAAACAAATGATGAAGCAAAAACACCAAATGAAAGATTATGGTCAAATGGTCGACATATTCTTGAATATCCTGGGAATTTGTCAGATTAGTAAATATTTAACTTTGAATTTCCCTTCACTCCCCAAAATATTCAAACCATTTCAGTGTCTCCATATTTCTAATTAAGTGAAAATTATGTAAATATTATTTGGCTTTTGATTCTAGTGACCACTCATTCTTCATGAATTTTACACTGCTATGGATTCTGGGTGACCACTGAGTCAATTCCACTTACAGCGTTGGCCATTCCTTGGTCAGTATAACAAGGATTCCCTTCCATATGACAGTTGGGAGTTTGAATTTCTCTAAGCTTCTGTCTTCAGGCTTTTCCCCTCTTGCTCACATCCTGAGGTGAATGGTGATGAGACAAACCATCACAAAATGAGCATTTTGATTATGACAGCGAATCTCAACAGCCTCCAGATGCACATTTCCATGTAGTTATCTCTCCAGGACTGACTAGGCACATGCTCGAGCAAGAAAGCCTGAATCTTCCCTTTTATTTCCACATACGATTATCTAATGTCTTAAAAATTCCACCTCCTGCCGAGGCGGGTGGATCAAGAGATCGAGACCATTCTGGTCAACATGGTGAAACCCCGTCTCTACTAAAAATACAAAAAATTAGCTGGGCATGGTGGCGCGTGCCTGTAATCCCAGCTACTCGGGAGGCTGAGGCAGGAGAATTGCCTGAACCCAGGAGGCGGAGGTTGCGGTGAGCAGAGATCGCGCCATTGCACTCCAGCCTGGGTAACAAGAGCGAAACTCCGTCTCAAAAAAAAAAAAAAAAAAAAAAAAAAAAAAAAAAAATTCCACCTCCTAAGCATTGCTAATCCATTTCTTGATCTCCATCTATATTGCAGACCTGTGTCATGTCCTACCTTGAAAATTGAAATAGGGTTCTAATTTCCAGGCTAGCCCTTTCTGGAGCATTTTGGACCTCCTCTGTTAATAATCCTTCAATACCAATGGAGATAAAGTCTAAACACCTTGACAGCACATACAGCTCTCTTGTGAGTGGGTCGTTGCCCATGTCTTCAGTCTTATCTCCTCCTACTTCCTCTAAGATTCTAACATATTTGCTCGGGAAAATTATTTGAAATCTACCAAATCGTCTCTTTCTCTCAGGCCTCTGTAGCTCTGTATAGACTCTTGCCTATCTGATGTGGCTTTGCCCACTTTGTCTTTTTTTTTTTTTTTGAGATGGAGTTTCGCTCTTGTTACCCAGGCTGGAGTGCAATGGCGTGATCTCAGCTCACCGCAACCTCTGCCTCCTGGATTCAGGCAATTCTCCTGCCTTAGCCTCCTGAGTAGCTGGGATTACAGGCACGAGCCACCATGCCCAGCTAATTTTTTGTATTTTTAGTAGAGACGGGGTTTCACCATGTTGACCAGGATGGTCTCGATCTCTTTACCTCGTGATCCACTTTGTCTTTTGGGAGACGCTTATTCATCCTTCAGGTACCATTCTCTTGTGCAGTCATCTCTCGCAGCCTGTTTTTACAGATGTTATTAATGGCAGGTAACACATTATATTTTAGTGGTTTTAGAGACCTGTGTCTTTTATTGTAAAAGGTTGATCTCTTTGAGTATGAAAATCTTATCTTGTAATTCTTTATACCCCCAATGACAACAGCAACAGAAAAGGTAAAATGCATGAATATAAATAAAACAAGCAATGTGCGAGCTTTTATGAAACAATTTTTTATATAATTGCAAGGTCTCAAAAGAAGATATGAACAAATAGGCAAACCATGTTTATGCATAAGTAAATTCAATATCACATAAGGTTTTTTCCTAAGTTAATCGATATGTTTAACATGACCTCCCTGAGATATTATAGATTTCTTTTTTTTTTTTTTGAAGGCAGACAATACTGAAATTAAAAAAAAAGAATTAAAAATATATGAAAAAATACTGGCAAAGGATGTATGAGGGAAATGGCCTGGCTGAATATTTTTAATTACTATTAAATGTAGAATATAGTATGGAATATGAAAAGAGACAAATCAATAGAACAAAAGGGAAAGTCAATAAATAGACTGGATACATATGAAGATTGACTATATGATTAAAGTGACATTCCAAGTCTGTAGAGTCCAATAATTAGTGTAGGGTCTACTGGTCCATTTTGAAAAAATAATCCTGTATTACACCACAGTAAATGGCAGTGAATTGAATACTTAAATGTGAGAAATGAAAGCATAAGAGAAATATAGTCATGTGTCGCTTAACGACAGGGGTATGTTTTGACAAATGCTTCCTTAGAGTGTTCTTACACAAACCTAGATACTATATTGCCTACCACACACCCAGTCTATGTGGGATAGCCTGTTTCCTGTTTCACCTAGGCTACATACTTGTTCAGCATGTTGCTGTACTGAATATTGTAGCAGTCGTAACACAATGATCAGTGTTTATGTATCTAAACATGGAAAAGGTACAGTGAAAATACAATATAAAAGATAAACAGTGATACACCAGTATGGTGCACTAACCATGAGTGGAGCTTGCAGGACTGGAAGGCACTGTGGGTGAGTCAGTGAGTGAGTGGTGAGTGAATGTGAAGGCCTAGGTCATTATTGTCCACTACTGCAGACTTTATAAATACTGTGCACTTAGGCTACTACATTTATATTGAAAAGCTTTTCTTTCTTCAAAAGTAAGTTAACCCTAGCTTACTGTAACTTTTGACTTTATAAACTTTTTGTTTTTTTTAAACGTTTAGACTCTTTTGTAATAACACTTAGCTTAAAACAGACTAATTGTACAATTATACAAACATTTTCCTTTTTTTATATCCTAATTCTATAAGCTACGTTTTATTAAAAATTTTTTAAAAAAATTTGTGTGTGGGGAGTACATGTGCAGATCTTGCAGGATTGTTACATAGGTATACACATGCCATGGTGGTTTGCTGCCTTCATCCCCCTGTCACCTACATTAGGTGTTTCTCCTAACGTTATCCCTCCCCACTCTCTCTACCCTTTGCTATCCCTCCTCTAGCCCCCATCCTCCAACAGACCCCAGTGTTTGATGTTCACCTCCCTGTGTCCATGTGTTCTCATTGTTCAACACCTGCCTATAATTGAGAACATGTGGCATCTGGTTTTCTGTTCTTGCGTCAGTTTGCTGAGAATGATGGTTTCCAGATTCATCCATGTCCCTGCAAAGGACGGGAACTCATCCTTTTTTATGGCTGCATAGTATTCCATGGTGTATATGTGCCACATTTTCTTTATCCAGTCTATCTTTGATGGGTATTTGGGTTGGTTCTAAGTCTTTGCTATTGTAAATAGTGCCACAATGAACATACATGTGCATGTGTCTTCATATAGATTGATTTATAATCCTTTGGGTATATACCCAGTAATGGGACTGTTGGGTCAAATGGATTTTCTATTTCTAGATCCTTGAGGAATCTCCACACTTTCTTCCACAATGGTTGAACTAATTTACACTCCCACCAACAGTGTAAAAGTGTTCCTATTTCTCCATATCCTCTCCAGCATCTGTTGTCTCCAGATTTTTTAATGATCACCGTTCTAACTGGCGTGAGATGGTATCTCAGTGTAGTTTTGATTTGCATTTCTCCAATGACCAGTGATGAGCATTTTTTCATATGTTTGTTGGCCACATAAATGTCTTCTTTTGAAAAGTATGTGTTCGTATCTTTCACCCACTTTTTGATGGGGTTGTTTGTTTTTCTCCTGTAAATTTGTTTTGGTTCTTTTTAGATTCTGGATATTAGCCCTTTGTCAGATGGGTAGCTTGCAAAAATTTTTTCCCATTTTGTTGCTTGCTGGTTCACTCTAATGACTGCTTCTTTTGCTGTGCAGAAGCTCTTAAGTTTAATTAGATCCATTTGTCTATTTTGGCTTTTGTCGCCATTGCTTTTGATGTTTTACCCACAGTAGCCTTGCTGTACATAAGATCAGGATCATCAACATAGTTTCCTTCCACCTCCACATCTTGTCCTACTGGAAGGTCTTCAGGGGCAATAACACATATGGAGCTGTCATCTCCTATGATAACAACACCTTCTTCTAGAATACCTCCTGACAGACCTGTCTGAAGCTATTTCACAGTTAACTTCTTTTTCTATAAGTGATGGGGAATACTTAAAATAATAAAATGTATGGTGTAGTAAATACATAAACCAGTAAAATAGTAGTTTATTATCAAGTTTTATGTACTGTACCTAATTCTGTATGCTATTATTGATACAACTGGCAGTGCAGGTTTATCTACATCAGCACCACCACAAACACATGAGGAATGTGTTGTGCTGTGATATTATAGAAAGCTGTGACATCACAAGGTGATAGGAATTCTTCAGTTCCATTATAACCTTTAGGACCACTGCCATTTATGCAGTCTGCCATTGACTAAAATGTCATTATGTGGCACATGACTGTACTTTAGCCATAAGAAAATCTTTTTATAATTTTGAAGTGGGTAAAAGCTTTCTAACTAAGACATGAAAACAATAAACCATAAGAAAGAAGACTGACAAATTCAACTACATATAAATCAAGAATTTCTGCATGCAAAGATCAACATAAATAAATTTAAGAAATAATTGAGAAACCGGGGAGAAATATTTGCAACTTGTATCACAGATAGGTCTAATTTACCTAATATATAAAAAGCTTCCATTTCTTATAAACCTAAAAATAAAACTACTCTATGACCCAGCAATCCCACTTTCGGGTATGTATTTAAAGGGAAAAAAATCAGTATATCAAAGGGGTACCCAAGCTGCATATTTATTACAGCACTATTCACAATAGCAAAGACTTGGAATCAATCTAAGTGCCCATCAAGGAAAGAATGGATGAAGAAAATGTGATATATATTATTCAATAGAATACTACTCAGCCATAGAATGAGTATTTGCTATTTGCTGCAGCATAGACAGAACTGGAGGTCGTTAGGTTAAGTGAAATAAGCCAGGCACGAAAAGACAAATACCGCATGTCCTCACTCATATGGAGGAGCCAAAACAGTTGCTCTTGTGGACATAGAGAATAGAATAATAGATACCAGAGACTGTGAGGAGTGGGTAGCAGGGAGAGAGGAGGAAGAGAGGTTGGTTATGGGTACAAACATGTAGTTAGATAGAAGAAATACATGTTAATGTTTGATAGCAGACCAGGGTAATATGGTTTGAATGTGTGTCCCCTCCAAATCACATGTTGCAATGTGACCTGCAGTGTTGGAAGTGGGCCCAGTGGGAGGTGTTTGGGTCATGGGGGGCGGATCTCTCATGAATGTCTTGGTGCTATCCTCACAGTAATGAGTGAATTCTCACTTTATGAGTTCATGCAAGATTTGGTTGTTTAGAAGTGCGTGGCAACACCTCCTCTTCCCTCTTGCTTCCTCTTTCGCTACATGACATGCTGGCTCCCCTTCACCTTCCACTATGATTGTAAGCTTCCTGAGGCCCTCACCAGAAGCAGATGTGATGCCAGCACTATGCCTTGTGTACAGCCTGCAGAACAACTGTGAGCCAAATAAACTTTTTTTTTTTATCAATTACCATTCTTAGGTATTCCTTTATAGCAACACAGAATGGACTAACACATAGGGAGACTATTCTTAGCAATAATATTTTGTATATTTCAAAGTAACTAGAAGAAAGGACTTGAAATAATACAACACATAAAAATGATAAACAGTTGAGAAGGTGGATAGCCCAAACAGCCTGACTTGATCATTACACATTCAACATATGTAACAAACACACCAATATATTCCTATATTTCAATAAAAGGAGGGAAAGTCTCCCCCTTTAAATAAAGGAAAGACTGATGAACCAATAAATATAGGTAAAAGAGATGAGAAGATAGTTAACAGAAAAGGAAATGTAAGTGCCTCTTCAACATGTGAAAGGAGGCACAACTTCACTCAGAAGAGCAGAACAAGTTTAAATACATTGCGCTATCATTATTTATCTTTCAGATTTGCAAATATAAAAAGTCTTGGTAATAATTTTTGTTAGAAAATGTAGAGAAAGCATCTTTTCTCATAGACTGTTGATAGAGTATAAATGGGCACAGCATTTCTATAGGGCAATTTGGCATTATCTATTGAAGTTACAAATAATCATATTATTTGAGCCAGAAATTTTATATATTATTTAATTCACAGATTTATTTGTAAGTGGGTTAATATACTTAGAAATATCAACACAATTTTAAACTAAAATTTAAATGAACTTTTGCTAAAAACATGTTTATTTTAGCATCTTTTGGTCTAGTGTTATATTTTCCCTTTTCCTCCTGCCTCATGCTGGGGCAATGTATCTCCCTATATTTGGTTTCAAGCATGTAGAACTTTGTCATGAATCCATTATGAACCTGACTAACACGTTGCTCTGAAAATTTCATACTTAAAAATTGTTAACAATTAGCAGAAAATTTAGAACAAGGAAAATGTTTACTCTTCTTATCTTCTATTTTGAAAACAAAAGCTAACATTTTATCTCACCTGATAAATTAAATGGTCTTAAATCATCGATATGCCATCCACTGCTTTTCTAAAACACCGATATATTTTTTAAAAAATCAGTTATTTCTTTTTGGATACATACTTTGTTCAAATTGTATCTACTTATTTTACCTTATAATAAAAATGCTTAAAATATGTAATACGTGGAGCTTCGCAATTTGAGTATTTTGTGCAGCAGTTAGTATAAATATTTTGACCTTCATCTTGTCCTCTGAGGAAAAGAGTAAGCTTTCAGCTTTTCAGAATGGTGTTTCACACATATGGCCACATGCTGTGCTGTCCTGGAGAAGCAGGTGGCTAAGTGTGGTTCTGGTCACAGAGCGCCCAAAGATTTCTCCTTGCCTGACAAATACACTCAGAAACTGTGTATAATCAGCAGTTCCATTACAGGATACCCAAATACTATGTTCTAAGGGCATCAGTGTATGTTTTTTCCCATGTGCTTCATGGAAAGTGTTTTTATTCTTCCCATCTCAGAAGAAAACTATTACTTACAGAAGATAAACAGCTTCTGAAAGACTTTGAATCACATCACATGAAATTTAAGACTTTAATTGCTAAACAGTGAATATACATACAGAATTTATTGATGGTAAGGAAATTTGTACCTTAGACTACAATTAAGATTTAAAAACAGAAGCAAATAAAAGTGAATAAATAAGTCCATGTTATACAAGCACAGGCATAACTGACATTGAAACTAGTAATCATCTTCTCACTACTTGCCCTTGACTAGTCTTAACAAAAAACTAGTATTGGAGTGGATTGCAAACTTACTATGAAACAATTTGTATTGTATTGTGGTAGTGATATGGCAGCAAAAAGATGCAATATACAGAAATTGCAGAGTTTAGTGAACTCAAGCACACCAGTTCACCACCTCTGAAATCTTCCAGTTTCAACAACAGCACTGATTTTCCTCCTTGGAACCACCATCCTGTAGTGTGTTAATTCTTACATTATAGAGTAGTTTTACATGAAAAATGTGGTACCTACACCATTAACTTATTAAGCTTTTCCATTTTTTAACTAAGTGAAGTTTTCCTTTTGAATTACATTTTTAATGGAAATAAACTAGGGTTATAATTTCAGGATTTCCCAACTGCAGAGGACTGTAAACATTACATAAAGCTTTGTGTGCTACACTTTATTAGCTTTTAACGGCAGTTGAGTGGAGTTTATTGTACATAAGTCTTGCATTTGTAGTTAGAGTAAAGCCTCACATGATTGCCATCTGTTTGCTTTTTCAAGTGTAACTCTAGAATTTACTTCTGATATGCCAATAGAAATGTTATTTTAGTTTTAGTTCAACTGGAGGTTTTCTACAGGAAATTTAATTCTCCTACTTGGAAGAATATTTGTGACTCCTTATTATAAGACAATGGGCTAAAAGTTTGAAATTCACTTACATTAAATTAATATAAGATAAATGATGTAAGAATTTCAATCTAACTTACATTTGTACAAAGCTGGTGTTCCTGAAATAAGTCTTTGGTATGTGGTGTCAATATGTGAATGAAAAGAAATGAGGTGATTCTTCTGCAGAAAGGTAAAACATAAATGTATCCAAATACTGTTTGGAGGGCACAGGGGGAAAATGGTCATTTTCCATTTTGTATCATTAGTGGGATATTTTATTATTTAATAGCCCAGACGCTCCATTACTGAAAGAAAGCACAATGCTTGCTAATGGTAGGCAGATGAGGCTGTGATTCTGTATTCCATGTCTAGGTGGTGGATAGCAGCAGTCCAGTCCAGCTGTCCCACAGACTCAGCCTGGTCATTGGGGAAAAGGGCTCAGTGACCAGAGCTAACAAAGACAAGCAGGGAGATAAAGCAATAAAGCTTGCAGCTGCTCATCAGCTGCTTCACTCATGGGGTCTCAGAGAAAGAATTCAATTTGTCCTAAACAGCATGTTTTAAGTTACAATACAACACACCTATCCCCAGAATTATGTGTGGAAGGCTGTTGGGAACTGGTTCTTCCACCATTGAAACAAAGGTTTTAAATTATAAACATGCAGATAAAGGAGAAGACTGTTCTGTTTAGGTTTTTGTTCGTTGAGCTGCTTGTTTTGGGATGCTATTGAAATCAGAGCAAGAATTAACTGAAATGGATGTGGTATTAAGTAGATTCCTCAAAATGATGGCAAATTCATGCTATCCTTTAGTTTAAATATATTCTGAAAACTAAAGAGTGCCTAAGTGTTATGAAAACTGTTTAAAATATATATTTACTATTTAAAAATTTTATGTGTTCACTATATATTTTCTCATTCTCCATATCTTTTTAGTTGAAATACTTTTAAATTTATGGCAATGAGTCCAATTATTAATCTGAAAAATACATTAAATACAAAATAGAGTATGCAAAAAATGTGCAAACACCAGAAAATTTAAAGCCCTGAAATATATCTGGAGATTGAAGAAACATATATTGAGAATGTTGTTCATAAATGTAACTAATCTGCCTTTTAAAATTTTCTTATCCTCTATTTCTCGATCTTGAACATCCCGTGCTTGTAGAGACTTCAGTTGGGTCAGAGCACCCACAGGTCATATTCTCTGGCTCAGAGTTGGACCACTCCTGATGATAAGTGGCTTGGGAATAGATTTGGATTTCTTAGCATTTGACTGTATGTGTCTTCTGTAAAGTAATGCAGAGTAACTCAGTGCTGTGATAAATCAAGTTTGGAAATACTTAACTGTATATTTTAAAAGTGTTTTATCTCTATGGAGTAGGAATGTTCTTTTAATTCTTACCCTATCTTCATAAATAAATCCAAAGGTTTTTAGATTCTGTGTTTTCCAAGGCCCCATTGTTGAGAGAGTAGACACACACACACACACACACACACACACACACACGTTGTGTTTGTGGTACAATTTGCCACCATTTTGGTTTGGGAATTAGGAGGAAGTAGCAAATAAGAGAAAAATCCACACATGGCGAAGGGTGGAAAAATTTAAGAAAATTTGAAACCACTTCTGGGGCTAAATTTTATTTTTTGCTTTTTGCCTTTTACTTTTTATTTGCCTGGTTTCTCTTTTTGAGGGAACTGTGTTGTATGATTCTTATTTGAAGAAATTCTTGATATGAGTAAGATTGTATAATTTTGTAAATATAAGTACCCCGAGAGACGTGTTAGGTGTAATGTCAATCGATTTAATCACTATCCTCTTAAACATTGTTCTCTCCACTACAAAACCAATACATTCCCCTCATAGAACATTTCAAACATAGAGATGAGCCCAAAAGAAAAAAAAGTCACCTCTACTCCTACCAAAATGTTAACATTGGATTAAAAAATCTTTTAATGTACATATGTTTTAAAAAACTCATTTGTTTACTTATTCATCTATTTATTCATTCAACAAATATATACTGAGCATAGACTATGTACCTAATATTGCACTAGATGCTCAGAACACTGAAGTGAACAAGACAGGTAAGGTCCCTGCCCTCTGAGAACTTACATCCTAGTTAGGGAAAGCAGTTATTACATATGCAAATAAAGAAACAAATGAGACCATCAATGGTTGTGATAAGTGCTAGGAAGGAAATGAACAGCCTGGTGTGATGGAGACCATAAAGAGGAGTCCTCTTTAGACATGGTAGATGGAAACCAATTTAGGAGGAGATTTATAAATCCACACCTAAAGAGAGTGTTTCAGGTATAGAATGCAGGGTATACACAGTTTTTAACCTGCCTTTTCCCCCGCTAGATACATATGTCACAATTCTTCATATAAAACTCTTGTAGTAATAGTTTAGAATTTAGAATTTTTTGAGCCTTTGAAACATAATCATCTGTAATCAAATACATGAATACACCACTAGTGAAATGAGAATAACCCCACTGTGTGAGAAAATGACTAAAATAACCTCACTTCAGATTAGGTTTTGGTGTCAAAGAGTTCTGGTCAGATAAAGTTTTGCTGCTAAATAAGTTACACATAAATTTTGATTTTCTACATGTTATCTATGGATTTCAAGATCATGGAAAGGGGATGGTGGAGCAGTATTTCATAATACAAAACAGCATAATCAGTTTAGATAGTGTCACATTTTTACTGATCTATGCTGTTTCCATTTAGGTTATTCAGGTGAGATAAAATGTTTAAACTGGGCTAAATGTTTTTCTAGCCATATATTTGTGCACATTAGTGATCATTTTCCTAGGATATATATGTAGGGGAGGTGAAATTTTATCTCTGTCCTCTTAGAGTTTTTTGGGCCTGAGAATTAAATTGACTTAGGGCAGATTAACAGGAGAAAAGCATACAAATTTATTTAATGTGACTTTAATGTGACATGGGAGCTCTCCTAAGGAAATGAAGACCCAAAGAAGCAATTAGAGTTGAATGCTTATATACAGAATTGGGCAGAGAGTAATGGATTGTGAAAATGTGATAAGACAAAAGAGCTTGGCCTAGAGTAGTTTAATCATGAAAAAGTAACAGAAGATAAGGGATAGTTTAACAAGGTTGGTTTCCACAGATTTTTCTGGGTCTTGACTTCCTGTTTCTCGTGACAAGATGTCATTTTCCTTTTGGTATAGAGAGGATATCTTACATACGGGTATTTTATCTCCTGCTTTTAGGAATAAAAATGGGGAGGTCAGAGGATCCTTCTTGCACTTGCTGTTTTCTTAATGCCTTTAGCTTAAAATAATCCTTCATGCCAAAATGGCATATTTTGGGGTGGCATGGTCTGCCACCCTTCACATTCAATTGTTATATAAGAGATGTGCAAACCATTTTATGCATATTTCTTATGTAGAAATTTTATTTTATGTTAACGAAATAAGAGTACTCTCAGAAGGGTTTCCTAATTCTGTAGCTGAGTTGACGGTAATTATGCTCATAATGTTATGTCTGAGGCTCAAATTTTATCATGTTTAAAGGCAACAACAATAACAACAACAGTAACATGTTTTTTGGTCTTGGTTGTTTTTCACTTTTGCCTTTCCACAGAAACTGCATGTATATAGAGACTGGATTATTTACCACTAAAATGCAGCCATTTAGGGGAAGGAGGAGGAGGTAATTGGTTTTTATTCCCTATCAAAACAGAATGATTCAGGACCTGGGGTTATAGAAAAGCATCCTTTATTTAATTACAGAACCGTGGGCCATGTTGACAGATTTCTGAGTTGTAATTGTCTTTTCTGTGCCCTCATTGATTTGCTCATGCATCTGATCTTCATGATTAAAATCTGCCTGGGAATAACTCTAGAATCTAGTCTTCATAGCTTATCCTGTTGAGAATGTGATAGATCTTTCCTTTCAGAGAAGGAACTCAATCAGTCCCTCGTATCAAATCTGGTTTAAGCATTTGTGATATCAAGGCCACATGTCTGCTATGTACCCTCTTAATTAGCCATACCCTTTCTAAGGCTAGTGACTGCAGGTTTTCAAGTGATATGCCAGTTTTTATCAAAGCTTTAGAGTCAAAATGTCAAAACATTGCTGTTTGTTGCAAATGTATAATTTTGTCACTATATCTGTTAATTCAGCAGAAAAAATATGCAATTTAGGAAGAGTGTAAAATTTTAGCCATAACAATATAAAATTCAAGGATTCTGCCATTATTTACATGTACTCTAAGAGCCAAATGAAATCCTTCTGTAATTTCTAGCCATACAGATTCCACTTTTATATGTGTTTATTACATGCATACATGACATAGTCAAGGCCTGGGTGTGTTGTTTATGAGCACGCTATTCCATTGGATCTCATAGGCCTCTCATCCATAGATGTCTGTCACTGAGATCTGTGTATTTAGAAATTGGAATGTCAACATTATTCTTCTTAGAATAAGTGAAGGGGCTCTGTGGGCGTGAGTTGTGGCTGGTTGCTAAGAATATCAAATCAGGTTGCATTGCTATAGCAACAGTGTTGCTAGGACTTTAAAGTTTCCCTGCAATCAGTTGGAATTCATAAGTGAAAGACATTGTTTATCTCAGTGGTATTTTAAAGTGATCCCAGCTACCATAAGGCAGGAATCCCATACTTTGGAAAGGAATTGATAGCCCCAATGAACTCCACTCTAGTTTATGATTAGTTCAGAGCATGTAATCTACAGAAACAGGGTGGTAATTTAGCAGCCTATTTTTCCAGGTATTTTGATTCCATAGTCCCTGCCTAGTTAAATATCATTTCCATCTGACTCTTCCAAGGGTTCACAAGGTTGTCACACATTGATTATTTTGAAATGAAAAGTATCATTTCATATTTCTGTCACAGAGCAGATACTTGAGGACTCCAAAATATTATTATTGGTATTTATGTCTTTTCCAAAATGAAAATAGCTCTATTTTTCTAATTATAGTCATACTTCATACTTATAAAAAATGTAGGCACAAAGCAGATAGTTAAAAATCTTTGTGTTTTAGAAAGCACAAAGTAGATAGTTAAAAACTCCCAGAGTTACTTTTAACATCTTGTTGCAAACATTATGTATATCTATAGTTGTTAAATAAAGAGACATAAAACATATATGTGTTTCCCTGGCAGTGTGGTTTTCTTAAAGGTAACTTTACATTATATTTTTAAACTGCTATAAAACTATATTTATGTTTGGTCTATTGCGGTTTTGAATATTTTTTTCCACTCAAACATACACTCAAAACGTTGAAATGGTCAGGAGTTAGTCTTAAAGCCAAAAGCCTCTGTGTTTACTAAATATCTTTGTCCTATTCCAAAAAGTATTTAAAATATTTAGTTTAGGGATTTCATAAATCACCATCTTAGTGGAACTTAAAATCAGCATTTTTTTCTGGTTTTAGGCCCTAAACTTTTGAGTGAGGGAAAAAGGTTGTGCAACTGTTTCATTCCAATCTTGTATGTGGAATTTGATTCAATTTAAGGAATTAAAATAACTACATATTTTTAACAGGTTGAGTACTAGAGCCCAGAAAGTTGGTTTTAGGTTGGCTGAATATGGGTTTGCATCAGGCATGGACTAAAAGTAGCATTCCCTGTCTGTTGCATGTTATTTTATAGAGACCCAAAAATGAAATGAAAAATAAAACAGAAAATCTTTGAAGATTCCCTAGGATGGCTGGGTGATCAATAAAGATCAAGCCGCTCATAGACTAAAAGAGAAAAAAGCCAACATTTTTTGATAAGTATGGACTAGGCACTGTTGTAAGAGTTTCATTATTAACTCGTTTAAGCTTTATGATAACCATAAGAAGGTTCTGTGACTTACGATAACCCTAGGAGAAGTCTATTATTATTTCCCTTCTACAGGTAAAAACAATGAGGCAGAGTGAAGTTGAACAACTTGCCCAAGGTTGCTTGACTACCATGACTATTAAGTCTCAGAATCAAAGGTCAAACCCGGAATCTACCTCCAGAGCCAGCTCTTAAAACCACTGTGCTTTGTTCTGAAGGATACTATTTGGTTTGTTTAGGGTAAGCTTTTCTATTGGGTGTATTCATGGCCTATGATTTCATCCACAGCTTTGCTGGCCTGGAATCTTTTTTTTTTTTTGTCAGCTTACTTCGGGTGCACTATCTTTCTCAAACTCTATCTCCAAGTTATTGTAAAGATAGTGAAAAAGTATATATAAAGCATATAGTACTGTATCAGTCATATAGTATTCTTAATACATAGGAGCCAACACTCTCCTCATATTGGATTTGGGAGACATTGTCTCTATAGATGTGGATCATACAGCTTTTTTTTTTTTTTTTTTTTTTTTTTTAAGACGGAGTTTCGCTCTGGTTACCAGGCTGGAGTGCAATGGCGTGGTCTTGGCTCACCGCAACCTCTGCCTCCTGGGTTCAGGCAATTCTCCTGCCTCAGCCTCCTGAGTATCTGGGATTACAGGCATGCGCCACCATGCCCAGCTAATTTTGTATTTTTAGTAGAGACGGGGTTTCACCATGTTGACCAAGATGGTCTCAATCTCTTGACCTCGTGATCCACCCACCTCAGCCTCCCAAAGTGCTGGGATTACAGGCTTGAGCCACCGCGCTTGGCCTCATACAGCTTTTTATTTCTTGTTTACAGAGCAGGTTTAAAGACATTGTTAGAAATAGGCGGGGTGTGGTGGCTCATGCCTGCAATCCCAGCACTTTGGGAGGCCGAGGCGGGTGGATCACGAGGTCAAGAGATTGAGACCATCCTGGCCAACATGATAAAACCCCGTTCCTATTGAAAATACAATTATTAGCTGGGTGTGACAGTGCTCGTCTGTTGTCCCAGATATTTGGGAGATGGTGGCAGGAGAACCACTTGAACCCAGGAGGTGGAGGTGGCAGTGAGCTGTCCCAGCTATTTGGCAGTGAGCTGAGATTGCACCTCTGCACTTCACCCTGGGTGACAGAACAAGACTCTGCTCAAAAAAAAAAAAAAAAAAAAAAAAAGAAATAACCCTGGCACACAATAGTGTCAAACTTTGGGCAAATACCGAATCTCTTATAAGTCTTCATTTTCTCCCATCTGTGAGAAAATATAATAATACCTAATCTTCAAAGTTGTGATTAAGGATGAGAGTAGACTTAGAACTCTAAATAAATAGTAATGACATTTTTTAATAGTGCAACTAGTTGGAATTTCAAAGGATATTGCTTTCCTGACCACATATCCAAACTTTAAGAAATCTACCTCACAACCCTCTTTGCCCTGCCTACCGAATTTTCAAATGTTAAACTTATAATTTAATATGTTCATGAGGCCATTCAAAATATTAGTATTTGTTTTTCTTTTTGCTAACTATCCTTAATTCAACTTAATGAATAATGAAAAATGTATGGGTTGTAGGATGACATTGAAGCATGTTGCATTTTCCATGCAAAATTCATAATCTAATGATTATTGTTACATATGGTGCCATTTCACCAGGTAATTTAAAAGTATCATCAAAACCTTACAGATTTTGAATTCTCGGTTGTATATATTTTCTTTGTCGCATCATGTTTCTACTTACGTGAATTTTTGCTCATTTGTTTCCTGGAGAGTTGAATAAAATTCAGCATAAATTTAAGAGGCTTTGCTCAAGGTTTGTTGAATAGCAAATTGTACATTTGGGGAGACCAGAAAATGATTAATGAAGGAGATAATGATGTGGTCATTGAAAGGCAATACTGGCAAAACATGCATAAACATTTTTCAGAAAGAAAGATGTTAAACCATTTGAGATAATCATCAGAGCAAATTCTCATATGGCTTTTTTGTTTCCAAATGTTTTTCCTTGAGATAGGGTCTCACTCTGTTGCCTAGGCTGGGTACAGTGGCTTGTTCATAGCTTACTACAATCTCAAACTCTTCGGTTCAAGTCATGCTCCCATTTTGGCCTCCCAAAATGTTGGGATTACAGACATGAGCCACTGCACCTGGCCTGGTTTTTTTTTTCAAATTTCCTGGTAGAGGGCAAGTTTCCTGTCACTGGGGGGAAATAGGCAGAAACTGAAAAGGCCTTAGAGAGGTATAAACTTCAACTAATATGTGGCCCATAGAATCATTTATGGACACTTTCAATGCTCAGGAGACACAAACTCTTATAGTTTCTTCATCCACCAAGTTTCTGCTTGGCAGTTTGTGTCATATGTGCTAAATGTTGATGAAAGACAGTTTTGGTATAATGCAAAATCGTCACGTATTTCTGGCAAGTACCCTTTCCACTCTGAGTTCTCCTCTTCTCTGCTCCAGGGATGCTCTTCTGTATCACATTCTTCACTGAACCACAACCTTGGCTTTGCATGGGCTAAAAAGCTGATGAAGGCATTAGCTGATTGTGTAATACCTCTCTCTACCTCTTGTGACAAGAGTATTAACTAACCCATCTCCCCCAACATAAGACTTGTCCTTCTTTAAAGAGCTACCTTCAAGACACAAAGGAATGAAAATAGACAAGAGGAAAATGAACCCAAGGCAGGGGTGTAGAAAGGAAGCTTGATGCTGGTTTGTAGAGACGCATTCTACTAGAAAGCTGTAGAGAGCTACTGAGGACAAGAAGATGTGAAGAAGCCACTTTGCTGCTGCTGCCATCCTCTGCCCTTTGAGGCTGAGGAGCATGGGTTGTCCTTGACTGCCCTACCTCCCATCAACTTGGAGTGATTGAGAATTCACTTCTCCATACCCTGGCCTGAATCCCTTCTCTAGCAGGTGAAGGTGAGTTACCACTATCATCTACTATCCCCTTCACTTAATTTTTATGCAATATACACTTAGAAATGTGGTATGCCACTTGTAAAAATGTTACAAGCACCTACAATGAATAAACAGTTCTTCATTTAATTTAAACGTATTTCAAGAAGATTTGTAGCTAATCTTTGACTTATGTATATTGCTATATTTTCTGTGCAAGTGTTTGTCTTTGTGTTTTATTGAGTTACATATGAAAATTATTTTATATTCCTTGAGTATTTAGATGGCTTAATTTTCCCAAGAACATGTTTCACTTTCAAGAAATGTCTTGTGTGTGTAGAAACTCTGACTCGACCGCTTTTCTATTTTGTGAACGTTATGGTTAATGATATAAACTCTGCAGGATTTTTTTTAATTAAAAAAAAAGATGAAGTTCAGAGTGCTCCATGCATGTCTTTGATATTTTTTCTTTGAAGAAGAAGTTCTGCTAGACTGAAGTCTCTACTTTGGCCTGTCATAAATAGGAAAAGCTAAACCAGCATTGCAGAAATTAGAACTATCATACATTTTCTGCAGACTCTATAATTTAGCCAACTGACTCTCCCTTTGTCAAGTATGCTGCAACTATAAATCTTTTGGAAACCCATATTATTTGGGGTCTATCCAACCCTTGGATTTGCATCTATCATTAACATGCAGAATTTTGTATAGATTTTCTAACTCATTTTCAAGTGCACTTAAAACAACTGTTCCAGTTAAGTGCACTTGAAAATGGGTTAGAGAAACTTGGCGAGTGAAAGTAGAACTTCAGCTGCAGCATACAATTCTTATGAAAGTTTCTATTAAGTAGGAACTGTAAGCGCAATGGTATGTGATGCAATGGGATTCATACCAATTGCTCTGAAAAGCTTTTTCTCCTTACCTTTATTTTAGTGTCAAATAACCCATCAGACTTGATCCTCTGATATTGAAAACACTCATTTTCTGAATCATTAGATGTGGTGAGTGTAAGAGCAAAAGACTGCGGAAGCACTCCTTTTGCGGATTTAATGAGATACAAAAAAGAAACTTCAAAGTAATACGTGTGAAAGCAATGGGAATTCATCACAATTTTCAATTATATTTTCCTTGAAAATAACAAGATGAAATGTTTAGTGCATTAGATTTTTAAGGAGCTTTAGTTGTCAGTCAGTCTTGATGTCTGTGTGTTTAAACTGACAAACCACTGTTCTGTAGCCTGAGGCAACTGGCTGAAATTAATGACATAAAACACAGGCAACTTGACAGGAAGTCAAAGCTAGTGGTTGTGACTTGGAGAAAATTTGAAATTAAGTCTACTTTGGAGTAAAGGCTATATTTTGAGAGATATTAGTCTTTGACCATCAATCAAAACACCAGATTACAATTAAAATGCATGATTTTACTCATAGCAAAATATCCAAGGAACCATACTATAAAGAATCAATGGTCATACTCTCTTAAGAGAAAAGCCTATGTAAATGTAAGAAAAACTAAATCATTCTTACTATTTGACAGCTTGGTAGTTCAGAAATCTAGAGTTTAGACTTATGGTTAGCATACATTTGGACTTTTGCCAAATATGGTATGTGAGATGACTTTTCAGGGTATAGCCAGGATCAACCAAAAGTAAAACTCTAAAGAATATAGAGTTTTATATTCTGGCACCTGCATTCTAGCTCAGGAACCTGAGCATGGTGGGTGTTTCTCCATGTTGTTCTTGGTCATGCTTCAGCCATGGGATGTAACAACACCCTTCAGATCTTCTCGAAGGGCTAATTAGCACATGTTGTTGTTCTTTCACTTTTAATTTCTTGAGATCCGAATAAACAGACTTGACTTACTGCTTCTGAAAGGTTGCCAATTCTTGCAACAATATCAATTTCTTGTGTTAATTCTATAATTCTCTGTGATCATCTTTTATGCTTTTTATCTAACTTGACACATAAATCTAAGGTGAAGCTGAATCTCCTCAAATATTGCATTCCCTCCCCAAATTAACCATTTGAGGGGATCAACTATGCAACTTCCTTTTTTGAGCATTTATGACAGGATTTTAATGCTTTTATTTAAGGTTACAATAAAAGGGGTATGTACATACTTACATGTAAAGATACAGGTATGTTCAGGTTATATGTGTAAAAAGGCTAGTTAATAATCTGCCAGTGGCTTTTAACATTTTAAAATGTCCCATTAACATAATACAAATTTCTCAATATTTAACTAAAAGTTCTTACCAATTTTCCATCACTACACGTAGGATGAAATAGAAACACAGAGTGTGTTTTCTGACCACACTTGTAAATAGAATTGTGAACATAACTTTTTTTTGTATTTAAAGTTGCCCTAGGCATATATAAGTCAGTTCTTCTAGGCAAGATACTGTCAGTTAAATGTTCTTATTTAATTTTGGATAGCCTTTGATCATAGCGACAGAAATAAAATAGGTATAATAAAACACACACAAAATATTCCAGAAAAAATTGTATTTGTTTTTGATTATATATATATATATTTTTGGTTTATATTAGTTTTTAGATATTTTTGAAAGAATGGATTCAGTCTTTAAAAAATTAAGAGGTAACTGATTTGTGGGGTTAAGAATCATTTTGAGCCATTAAAAATACCTTCTGTATATAAGAAAATTATAAGAGTAATTAACAAAATTTCAGTACTTCCCAGAATCTGGTTTTGAAACTTTATTATGTTTTAGGGAAAAAGCTAGATTTTCACTATTTTTTAATGTATATATTTTTGACAGTCAAAGAATATTCTATACTTTTACTTGTGAATCAGTTCATTGTTGTTTGTTTTGTTCTTAGATATGGGGTTTTTCTCTGTTGCCCAAGGACAAAGTATATAGTGGTACAATCACAGCTCACTGCAGCCTTGAACTCCTGGTCTCAAGCTATCTTCCCACCTCAGTCTTTCTAGTAGCTGGGACTACAGGCAAATGCTTATGCCCAATGAATTTATTTTTTATTTTTATTCTTTGTAGAGACAGGGTCTTGCTGTGTTGTGCAGGCTGATCTCTAACTCCTGGGCTCAAGCTATCCCCCGCTTTGGCCTCTTCAAGTGTTGGGTTTATAGGCGTGAGCTATGGTGCCCAGCCTGAGGCAGTCTTAATGATAATTTTTTTTCTGATCAAAAGCTACTAAAACAAGAAAAGAGCTTAATAAATGTATTTGAAAAATAGAATAATATAGCAGTTCATTTAGAGAGTAAGAATATAAAATTGGGGTATTGCCCTGTGTTCAGGAAACAGAGAAAAGGAATGATTTTTCTTTCTTTTTAGTCTTTTTCACAGATATTTATTTGTTACAAGGCAGGAGCTACAGCATTAATTAATAAATAATAATAGCATGGAGCATATTCTTTGGAATGCAGTTCATGGCTTCTTGTCTGGGACAGTAGAACAGCTGTTTCTGCTAAATTACTGGAATGTGAGAAGCAGTGATTTAAACCCTTCAAAAGCACAGAGAGGGAAGGATTCTTTTTCCTCTCTCTTAAATTCCAATGAAAAGAAGCTTTTATACACAAAGAATTCAGAGCGCCCTATACTCTTCAAGCAACACATTTCTTCTCCCTTGTATATTCACAGCTTCATGGGTCTCTAATGATCAAGCTGAGAACAAGTTTGCCAAAATGACTGACCACTTATTCCAGTGATGGATCTAATATAGTCTCTTGCTTTCCATTCTTGTTTCAAGATGATATGGCTTTAAGTAAAAACTTTCCATATGTGTGTGTGTGTATATATGTGTGTGTATGTAATGTTGGGGCATAGGAACTTTATTTTGGGATATTGTGTTCTGAGCCCCAAGGAGCCTTATTTTGGGGTATCATGTGCTGAGCCCCAACACTGTCTATATAAGGAGAAATCTTTCTGAAACATATGTAAGTATTTATGATTCATTGAGATACTTTATTATGTATTTATGAAAACCTCTGTACTTCCCTATGTGTTTGTTAGTTAATTCATGTTACATATAGTTACATAGTTATTTCATGTTACAAAAGCCACAGCTTTTGAGGATCTTGGAATCTAAATGAAAAGAAGACACAGATGAAATTGTTTTAAGAATTAACTATGTTTTAAAATATTAACAATAACAAAAGTAATGCTTAAACAGCATAACACTAGGCTTCCCACTTTGAAGTTGGCAGTCCTTGGATGGCTTTCTTCATTGTCCATTTTCTCTTTTTAAAAACCTTTAGAGCCTTTAAATGTTTCCCCCATTTGTGTAATTTTATATTAATATGTAAGCCTTGACATAAAAAATTTGGGATTCTTTGGTGATTAGGGGTCTAGCAAGTTTGCATCTACGAAGCAGAGAGAGAGAGAGACAGAGAGAGAGAGAGAGAGAGAGAGCGAGCGAGAGAAAGCGAGCGAGAGAGAGAAAGCGAGAGAGAAAGCGAGCGAGAGAGAGTGTGTGTGTGTCCCTATCTCTCTCTCTCTGTTAAAAGGGAAAATAGGGAAAATTATCATTTGTCCAGTTAGTGTTTTAGTGTTGCTGGACATATGTATTTGATAATACAAACAAATGCATAGACTAGTATTTCTTAGCAAATTCAGCAACACAATTCCCATCTTTTATAAAATGCATCCTTTACCAGACTGCAAACTAAAAGGAAAAGCATTATTTCTACTAAAATCAATTCTGGTTTCCCTTCCTCAAATTGGACATTACTTATCTATATCATATTTGACTTTCAATTCCAGGATAATCACATTTTCTAACTGGACAGGGCTCTAGTTCAAACCCTTCACCTTTCACAGTGACTTAGAATAGTTTAGAGATTTGTCCACTGCCTCATTTTTGGTGAATCTAGCATCCTAGTCACATTCTATAGGCAGTTGATTATTGCCTGCCACTAGGAACTAGGTGTACATGGAATTTTAGGGTATATTTCCTTCATTTGGAGCTTATCATAATAGAGGATTTAGAAAGTGAAAATATAATTGCTACCTATTCTATTAATCTTACTGACATTCCAATTCACTTGTCTTGAGGAAATTAAGCCAGCCCATTTGGTGTCCTAAGAATCATGGACTATTTTTAGCAGAGACTTCATATCACCTTTCATTGACTGGATGATGCAATGATGAGACCTGAAATATTAGCCAAATTCCCATCATTGTGTTTTATCATCCTGATGAGAGCAGTGCTGTTGAATTTCAAGAGGTTAGCATAATCAATATTATGAAGTTATAGCAAAAGGGGAGATGTCTCTATTATTGAAGTTTTACAAAGGTATTAAATGTTTGGATTGATTTTTTTTTTAATTGCAAGTAACTCCGTGGAGTGTCTAATAGTCTGAAATAGGTTGAGTATGATCATGAACAGCTAATGCATGTGGGGCCTAATACCTAGGTGATGGGTTGATAGGTGTAGCCAACCACCATGGCACATGTTTACGTATGTAACAAACCTGCACATCCTGCACATGTATCCTGGAACTTGAAATAAAATATTTTAAAAATAGATTGTGTATGAATGAGAGGGAAAAGAGAAGTGAGCCAGTTCATAATTATGGGCTGAAGATTATGGGGAAATAGATCACATCTTAAATTTCACATTTTTTTCTGTATTTAAACATTAAGCCCTCATCTCATTTCACAAACTCCCCACCAATGATCTAACCCAGCAAGATTCTGTCCCTGCCTGGACAGCCCCAGCTACGTCAGCCCATCCATCTTCACCTTCCACCCTCCAGTTTATTCACCTTGGCTTCCTCATGCATATCATGCATGCTCTACCTTTGGGTCCTTGGTGCAGAGAGGTCTCCTCTGCCTGGAATGCTCTGTATAGACATGCTTGTGGCTAACTCTCTGAATCCTTTCAGGTCCCTGAACAAATATCATTTCTCAGAGGCATTGTGTCTGAACATGGCATCTAAGATAGCACCACCTCTGCCACCACTATCTGCTTATCATATGTTGCCAGTATGTCCACCGGCAACATTTTGTCTTCATTTATTTAATTGTTGTTTTCAGTTTGCATGTCCATGCATTACACCATAAGCTCTATGACAGCAGGGTCTTTGTTTCGTTCATCGTGACATCTCCAGCACCTACATCCATTCCTGGCACTTAGTGGATTCTTCATAAATAATTGAGAGATAATCAATGAATTTTCTTGATTTTTTTGATTTAATCGTAGCTATTTATAACCCTTTCTGTGGAAGACATGCACAGATGGGGGAAACACATTGCAGAACACATTCTTATTGGGGACCCCTCTACACTACAGGAAGATAATTTTGAAAGGGAACAGTGGAGGAAACAGATAAAGTCCCTTTCTTCATGGGGCTTACAAAATTTGTTTTGTGTGAAAGCCAGACTTCAATTTAAACCTTCTATTATAATAATGTTACACATATTCTAGTTTATTAGCAAAGTACATATGCTCATATTAGGCTTAAAGATACCAAGAAAGAATAAAAACCAAAAAGGAATATATAAATTCCTTGATTTGTGAACTGCATGACATTATATATTTACTAAAAGAGCATGCTCCTGCATCACAGAGGAGGGTTTACTAAGTATTAGAATATGTTAATATTTTGCTCTTAAAGATTGCCAGTATACTAGACGCTGACTCAGATATACACAGGTGATATAGCCTGTTATTGAATTTTAGGATCTTAGATTTATTTTTTCTCATTAAAAATATTCCCTCTCTAGTTTCTTAGTTTGTCAGTTTGACTGACAGGGACAAAAATTTTTAAAGGATACAAAAATTTTCCTTAATCTACAAAAATAAACACGTGAAACACTTATTTTATTTTTTAAATCCAAGACTCTCAAGGGAATACTCCTCATAACAAACTGTACCTGCCAGAAGTTTTGTAACTAAGCAATAGTCACATGGTCTGTGGCCAGCAGGATAATTGCACGGTACTTGAGGACAAATCATTCCCTTGTGTCTTTGTAATGACTGGATAGCTTGTTCCTTAAAGAGTCCAATGGCATTATGGAAATTTTAATACATTTTTATTTCCCACTTCCAAAGAGCATACAATGAATGCCATATATGAATTATTATTTGAGGCTAGAAGACAGCACAATTTAGGTTATTGGTTCTATGCATTTGTTAGTCATAAAATTTCAGGCCCTGTGATAGTGGTGAAAAGTAGAAAAAATGTTTTATTTAAATATTTATCTTTTCCATCACAGATTTTCTTTTAGATAAATAAAAAGAAGTCCATCGTTACATTTTATAACTACTTGTATTAATTTTTAAATGTAATATTTTAAATGTAAAACTTTTGGTAACTCTCTTTTTGTAGGATACCATTGATTTATTACTCTTGGAATTTTCTTTTCTACTATAATTGTAAAATAGCCGAAATTCTGAATATGATCATCTTTTTTCTCTAATTCTTATATCCATGATTCATATACAAAATTCTCCTTAAAGTCTTCTAACTAATATTGATCTTTTCTACCCTCTTGCCTCAATTTTCCTTAAACATAACAAAAATGCTCTATCTATAAACACCACCCTAAACATGCTGCTTTTTTGTTTTAAACAAGGTAACGTGTACAAAGTGGCTACTTTCTTAAATGATACCTCTCACCCAATAGTGCACAAACTGTGATGTAAAAATCGTGACATAGGAAAAAGGGTTGTATATGTGGACTTGGGAAATCGCCTGAGTGTCCCCATATTCCGTTTCTTTTCTGTTACTCCGTCTACACATTTATTTCTTGGTGGGCCCATCTCCACTTGTATTCTTTACTTTGCCCAAACAAATGTATATTTTTCTTTGTGCCTTATGGATAATCTCCAAATTCCTGGCACATAATGTTTCTTCTATTCAAAACCTTGCTAAAAATTAATCTCTGTGACACTTTCTAAGGCTTCTCTTCAATCATGCCTTCATTCCTTCAAAATGAATGCAACTCTGTCCATATGCAGTTGTAATTAGCTTTGTACATTATGTTTCTTGGCTTCTTGTGAATGGCTAATGAGTACCTCTCTCTTTTTCTCTGTGAAATTATAAATTTAAATTGCTAAGGAGATCTGAGGGTGGAGGGGAAGGGGGTCTCACTCTGATACCAGAAATCAGAAATCGTGTTGTGGAAAAGCAGCTTTTGAGAGATGTAGAGGTATGGGTAGTATAACTAATGTGGAGGTATGATCAGTATACCTGATAGCTATGTAACTTTAAGTAGTAGGCAATGATATAAAGGTGAACTTATGTAGATTATTTCACTTTCATGGGTGTTTTAATTTTCTGATTTATAAAATGTAAAACAAAAACAGCAGGTTAAGTAAATAAATGAAACTGGTTGAGCCCAAGACTTGCTTGGTTTCTTGGTCATTTTGCACTTGGCATGTGATAGACAAAGGGTACATGGTACATTATTTTCCTTCTTTACTATAAGGAAACAACATGAGTGCCATAATATGTAGTCATGGACACTTGAGATCCCACATGTGGAAAGTAAATGCCCTGTTTAAAGGGGACCACTGCAACTTAGCTCTACCTGTTGTTATGTAGGAATGGGAACACAATATTGCCAGATCCGAGTTTTCAGAAGTGAAAAGATCTTTATATGAAATCTCCTGACTTTTAAATGTGAATTCTAATATAACTCAAACCCAAACCATGTGGACTGAACTAAACACAATGAAGCCATGTCCAGCCCACAGATTGCTGGGATATATATCCTGAAGATAGATCATCTCTAAGATCCCTTTCTGCGCCAGGGAACTATAATTTTAAATTTCTTGATAACAGAAACTGTCTACTCTTTCCTCTTTGACTATATCAACAAAGCATTTTAACTGTAGATCAACAACTGGTCATCAGATATTTTTATCACATCAAAACTTTCATTGGATTGATTTTTTTGTAGGAAAATTTGACCTATAGAGGTATTTTCTGTGGACAAGGAGCATTGGAAATTGAGGACAGTCATTTATAAGAAAAGGCTCAAATGTTAAATGGGGAAACATAGAAAAGATTTAATAGCATGCACAGAAAATAGTTTGCAGTAGCTGGAGAGAATAGGATCATGTCTGTGAGTGCAGGATGATGAGTAATCAAGGAGAAGGGAGTTCTTCATAATAGTAGACTCTGCTGACTGGCCTTTTGAAGGGAAAAAATAAAACACGGGAAGAAGCAATTTGATTTGGCTAAGAGGTAGTTATTGGAAACCTTGGAAAGGGTGGCTTTTTCAGTAGTTGGGATGGAAGGCTGACTGAAGAAGGTTAAAGGGATTAGAGGTGAAAAATTGGAAGATCCAGAGGTATGCTGCTTTTCCAGGAGGTTGAACACAAAGGAAGAAGGGCTGGGGTGAGAGTGGAAGAATCCATCTGTTTCAGTGAAGGTGGTGTGCTGGATATGGGGAGCACCTGTGCATGGTTGAAGTTGGATGGTGATACATCCTCTTCATTGTCTTTGGTATCTTGGAAAGTAAGTGATGGTCTCCTCTTGACTTAGGTATTTTGCATGTGCAAACCCCTCTATGGTATGTGAATAAACATAAAATATTTTGACAGTTTTTGGGTGGGATGATCAATAAAGTTATGACTCATTATTTGTATATATTCAGAAGTTTAGTACCATCACTAACTCACAGCTTACAGAATATACACTATGTCTCCTAGAGTGAAAGTTACTCTAGGCTGGGCGCGGTGGTTCACGCCTATAATCCCAGCACTTTGGGAGGCCGAGGTGGGTGGATCACGAGGTCAAGAGATTGAGATCATCCTGGTCAACATGGTGAAACTCCGTCTCTACTAAAAATGCAAAAATTAGCTGGGCGTGGTGGCGTTCGCCTGTAGTCCCAGCTACTCGGAAGGCCGAGGCAGGAAAATTGCTTGAACCCAGGAGGCGGAGGTTGCGGTGAGCCTAGATCGCACCATCGCACTCCAGCCTGGGTAACAAGAGCGAAACTCCGTCTCAAAAAAAAAAAAAAAAAAGAAAGTCACTCTAGTTTGTAAGTATCTGTAGATCCCTGGGAACAAATCCTTAAAGGCAGGTTATGCTTCGATAAAGTTACTGTGGGGTCAGTCTGAGCCAAGAGTGTTGTGTGATTATCTTTGCTGATTGGTCAGAACCTGAGCACTGCCTGTTTACCTGCAGCCTTTCTACTGAGCTCAGTGTCTGTCTCCTTCCTGGGCCACCATGACTGGAGCTGAACCATATGTTTCTGCCCTGGAGACTGCAGCATGATATCACGTTGCCAAGAGCTAAGGAAGAGCTTATGTCCCCAGGCGTCTTACAGCTATTTCCTTTTATCCCTATTGAATGTTATGGCACACTTTCATGTTCACCAATTTAAAAATTCCTCTTGGCCTATTGTTTGCAGAAAATTAAACATAACTCCTTATTGGGAGGTATCTAAATAAATGGAAATACATAGAAATAGAAGTCTATTTGTTAAAGTTTTCTCAAAAACAAACTCATATAGAGGAATGAGACTAGTGACTTTATTTGGAAATGGTGATTTTGGATGAAATGATTGACTTTTTGTTTACAGTATGCTATCAGCTTGTTATGGAATATTGTGGCATAATTTTGTTTATGTTAAAAATAGCACAATAAGATGGTGTAGAATGTGGATTCCCCTGACTTGACCATTTATTTATTTCAAATATTCTTCTACTCCGGTAAAGCTATTAAAATAGATGACTGATGATAATCCATCAAACAAACATTTATTTAACACACACTGTGGATTTTGCCTTAGTGGCAATAGTAAACAATTTGCTTGTTCGCTTGTGTCTAGTAGGGGATGTGAGCAATTAAGCAACTGCAATAGGGTGCAGCAAGTACCATGATGAGGGAATATAAAATACTGTGAGAGCACAGAGTAGGCAAGCACCTGACCCAGTGGGACAGAGGCTACTCAGATGTAATGACCTTTAGGTTGAGACCTGGGGTGGGGATATAGAAGGTGGCCAAACAAATGTGGTTCTGAACAGAGGGGAAAACAGGTGAGACTGTCCAGAGGTCAGGATACCGCAAGTTAGGAAAATGGAGAGAACATTTGTTCTCTTTTGTTCATGCAACAAGCATATATTAAGCACCTATTTTGTGCCAGTGACTGTGCTAGGCACTGGAAATTATAAAACGCAAAGATGACTGTTTCATGATGTTTACTGTGTAGTCAGGAAGCTGACACACTAAATAATTGCAGGATGGTGTATGAGCACTACAACAGAGACATGCTCTAAGGACACAGTAGAACAAAGGAGGAAAAACCAATTATGTTTGGAGGCATGAAGGAAGGCTGGAGATGTATTTTGCAACAACTCAAGTAAAAGGGGTTCTTTTTTTGTTTAGGGGCCTAATTTATAAATTGACCTTGTCCCACTAAGATAACATGTTTGTTTTGAAGCAGGTTTTGGGATAAGAAACCTGAAATAAATGAGAAGAATGTTGCAGATAGAGTGTCTATCCGTTGTATTTGAGACAACAAAAAATGTATTATTTCCACAATGAGGAAAAATGATTCATTAACTCCCAGGTTGCAGGAAAGATACCCCAAAGACCATCTAATTCCATTATATATTGCTGTATGTGAACCTAACATACACTGTCTCCTCAGGTAGGAGATTGAAGTACTCAGTCAACTCAATTATTGTGTATTAATATAAGCTAATGTCTTGGAATAACATGTCACTATGTGTTCTGTTAGTGCAACTCAGCTTCTAAAGACCTGATTATATCTGGTGTCAACACAATGGAGTGGATTTAGAAGATTAAAATAAAAAGCTGGATTCAGATTAACTGGAAACACTCCAGGCACTTTTTAACATATACATAAGTGTGGATTGTGTATTACTTGTTATTCATTCTTAGATAAATAATATGAGGATTTTTTTTCTTTTTTTAGAAATGGGGCACTCTATCATCCAAGCTGGAGTGCAGTGGCATGATTACAGCTCACTACAGGCTTTAACTCCTGGGCTCAAGCAATCCTCCTGACTCAGCCTCCTGAGTAGCTAGAATTACAGGCACACACCACTCCACCCAGCTAATATTTAATTTTTATTTCTGTGGAGATAGGGTCTTGCTGTGTTGCCCATGCTGGTCTAAAGCGATCCTCCCATCTCACCCTCCCAGAGTGCTGGCATTGCAGGCATGAGCCACTGTGCCTAGATAGATTTGGGTATTTTAAAAAGATAATTATAAATGAATTGGGCAGGAGTTCTTTAAAAAACAGACCTTGAAGGCTTAAGAAACTACAGTAATTAGTGGGTCTGAGGCCCACCAAGATTCAGTGAGTTGCCGTGAGCTACTCAGTGCTTGCTCTCTGTCCACCTACGCCTCAGAATAACTGAGTTATCTTGACAGCCAAAAACACCACTCTCAAAATGGCCTGGTAGATTAAGGAGGTCCAGTTATGGAGATGTCTATTGACCTTTTCTTAAATTCTGTGAGGGAAATAATAAAACATGAATACCTGGTCATTTGGTTAACATCCATACAATTTTACATGATTTTCTCATTGTTCTATTTGACATTGGAATGTATAATCTGAATCTGCTTTACTTTTTAACTTACTTGCTAATGAGGTATAGTTTTCCACATGAAAGTTAATAATTATATTATCTAAAACAAAAATGTAAATTAAGAAATCTTGTGTACTACATGAATTATAAATACTATCAAAGGGCAACAAAATAATAGTGAATAGAAAGGTAATTTGAAAATGAAGCCTGTTTCATCTGTAAAACTAAAATAAAATCAGAGAAGAGTCAGTTGTTTATATAACATTAAAAATAATCAAATAATATTTTAGGGAAAGCTCAACCATTTAGAGAGTGGATCAGCTTATATGTGGCTCACTTGATATCTTCTTAAACAAGGTGGTCATCTGTAGCCTGGATGAACTGTTTAAGAAGGAGAATGTTTGACAAAAGAACCTACACAATTTTTCATAACTCAATTCCTTACTGATGAGATTTCAAATAACAGGATTGGTTTGGGGCTACCTGATTAAGAGTCTAGAATATGTCTGTCAGATTTGTCCTTGATGCTCAAATTAAGGTGAGATCTCAAAAAATAGAATTAAATTAAAGTAGTTTTAAAAGCAGAAAATAAAAATCCTACATAGAAAAGTATAATGCCTATTGTAACGTGAATATAGTATTGGACTCAGCACAAGGAATGAAGGAAAAAATGAGGAAAAAATCTGTTACAAGCTGAATATGAATCAGTAATTCACTGCTATTGTTTAAAAAATCATCTGCATCATGATGACTGTGGTTTATATTATTTCTATGTTTGTGAATGACTAAGGTACTTTAAAAACTAAAAGGTAAATTAAAGAATGCTAAAAAATAATCCAAATGATAGAAAATGAAGGAAAAGAAGGCCATATATGAGCACAGGTTTAGCAAATTAAAAAAGATGAGCTGAAAAATGACTTGTATAGACACTTTCAAGAATAGGAAAAGATTTTTAAATGAGGGGGATGTTGATCATTTCCTCTTTATATTGAGATGGAAGAAAAATGGGCTCGATGAAAGCAAAAAGACATTTTGGTGGACTATCAGAGTGATAAATATTATGAGAGACAAAGAGAATAGTAAAATTACCATCCTGGAAAGATTCACTAAGATAATGAATGGTCATTTTTCTTTAAGATTTAAGATACTGGCTTGCTTGAAAAATACTTAATAGCTGAATTGAATTGTCTGCCAGCTTTGTGACTCTAATTTGAAGTTTGCCAAAAACTCTTTAAAATATATTACAAATTTTAATTTAAAATAAACAGAAGAGCTATATAACATTAGTATCTATGAGACGCCTATTGAGATGCATTAGAAAAAATTATTTTTATAATAATTTATTAATTGGCTCAAAATTTTATTTTATTGCATTTATCTGGAGATATTTATCTTTCCCTGAACCATTCATTCATCTTGCCTTGGATCTATTTATTTAAGAACAGAGAGGATGCCTTGGGGACTGTTGCAGAATAATGGGCAGATGGACTGACTTCTTGCTTATTAGTAAGCGGGGATGATTTGACTCTAAACTTCTTCCTAAGGGATGGAGCCACTTAAAATGAGGTTTACTCAATCATGGAAGTATAATTAAAGTAAAGATATTATTTCATCTCCCTCCCTCCCACCCCATTTCTATTTTTTTGGTGTTCTTGTTTGACTTGATGATTTAGTGTTATCACTGATGAAACCTTAAGTAGACCAGTGGTTTGTTCTTTTGTTCTTTTGTTATCAGGGTGGGACAGATGTAACTGCAGCATTCAGCAGGAGGTAGCTAGGAGAAGCTTCTCATTAAAGAAGAATTGAGAAATCCCATCTGAACACACTTTCCCCTATTATTTAGTAAATGGAGAACACATGATGAATAAAACAAATTCTTAATATCAAATACAAGAGTATGCAAAACCTGCAGTAAACTCTCTGTGTGCTTTTCTTCTTTCTTTCCGTTGTTCTCTTTTCTAAAACAAGACATTTGTATTCACTTAAGTTGATCATAGTGTGTTGTTTTGAGGTAGTCATAATTAGACGTAATTACTGTGTGTTCAAGTTATAGCTTAACTCTTCGATGAGCTCAATCGAGTACCTTAGACATAAAGAACTTCTCAAACCAAAACATCCCCTAAATCCATGACAGGAGTGTTAATGCTATCACAAATGAATCAAAGCATTATTTTGACTCTAATTAACAATTGTACTTACTGTTCCACTCTAAGTCTGCACACACTATTTGAAAAATATATGCAACTCAAATCATAAGCCTGTTTGTTTTTTGAGGGAGAAAGAGATATCGAATGTTTTGAATTCATGTCTTCTTTTGTTGATCTGATTTCGGAATTGGTTTCTAATATAGAAAACCTGTTAGATGGCCTTGTCCCAGACCTGGGGCACAAACTGTGTGGAGAGTCAAAGAAGGGCGTGGGTTGAGTATACAGAATGTGAGGCAATGGATACTGTTTTGCCTCTGAGTCCTTTTACAGTGCGGGGTATTCTTCATTCCTACCTTCATGATTTTAACTGTTATTAGAGGGGGATTCCATGCTGAGAGTGTAAACCCTTAAATTTCCCAGTCTGGTACTGTTGGTGTTGGGACTCTGGAAATAGAGTCTCAGAAATGTTTTGTATAGTCCTTGCATCTTTCACTTAGTAATGAGTAAGGCTGTAACATGACTTCGAGATATTGCCAAAAAGCAGCTACTTCTATTATTCAAAGTCAGTGATACCAGTGAAAGAGCTAAAAATCACTTGAGAGAAAAGGAAAGTACTCTTTTACAATTAAATGACTTTAAAAAAATATATTATTCAAAGAGACAGTCACCCCGTAGTGTTTTCCTCCTAGGATAGCGCTCCTGGGCTGAGTTAGAACACTCACTGAAGTGTTTGTAGATGGATCTTTTCTGAAAATATCTGCTATGAAACTTTCAGTTGAAACATTCTTCTACCCAGGAAAGCCTAGACTTTTTCTGGAGAAATCCGATTTTGGAGTGAGTTTAAGAAGATCTCAGGTGACATTCACTGTATCGTAAAATAGCTTCCAGTATCAGGAAAAGCATGTGTGCCCATTTAGAATCACAAGCACTATTCCATTTGTCCACATTGGGCTAAGTTGGATTACACTTGAGAAAAATTAAGTGGTCTTTCCCCTGTATTTGCAAAACTACATATTACCTGGCCTTAGGAACCTAATAAATAGGGATCCAAGGAATACTATGTTGCCACCAATGTAGCATGGGATAACATCTCTATTTTGTGTTATATGAGGACAGAATGGCTGAGTGCCTACCAAACCGGGATTACAACCTCAGAAGTCAACTATAGTGTAACTTTCTTATTTTGGAAATTAAGACACTGAAATTCAGGAAAAGTGACTTGCCCATGGTTGTAATCCAATTAGTGGTGGATTAATAAAATCCCGGGAATAGGATATAAAAATGGAATGTAAAAATCCCAGGAATGGGATTATTATGTCCTATTTCTCCAATAAAGCAGAACAAAAGGCTCAAGGTCTGTAATGGCATGATAGGGGAAAAGTGCTCTCTAGGGAATTAAATCTAGGAAATACTCAAAACAAAACTCCTCGCACATCAAATGCTATGTTAATGTTATTATCACATGCCTAGTTATATTTTTCGAGAAAAGAGATTTATTTCTCTTACAATAGTTACAATTTGAGAAAGAAATTTGTGTATATGTATGAATATCTAAACTTCAAGCTTTGCCAGATGGAATTTGACACTTTTATTACTGCCCATATCCAATATTATAAAGAATCCCATCCATGTTTGCAACTCTTCATGATAAAAGACAAATAGACATTTTCCATTTAACTAATTTAACTGCCCATTTGTTACTGGCACCCACATGTTGACAACCTCCAGCAATCACCTGCCTTGATTCTCTCCTCCGTTGCCTCACTCCTACACCATAGATGCCTGGCTGTTTGAATTACAGGTAGAGCATTCTTAACTATCTTTAACAATGTGCCTTGGCTTGCTGGCTGAGCCTCCCTTGCCAGCCAGATCTCCAGACCCAGTGGGTAGATCTGCTCTTTTCTTGCTTGCTTCATTTTTCCGTGAGTATGTTGCCGTGCCCAGTTAGCTAGCAGAATAGAATGAGTAATTTTCTGGGAATTTCCTAAATAGTTCAAGAGGAAGAAGCTCTGACTCCCAGGAAGACCTGGGTTAAATATTGAAATAGGAAAACCTTGAAGATTATTTGAGATAGGAACCTTGATAGGAAAACCTTAAGGATGACAATTATATCAATAGGGGAAATCAAGGTAAGTTTTTACTGGGTCACAAATGTTCTTTAGATTGGCAAAAAGGAGGCATCTGCTGTTTGTTTGTATTTTGATTTAGCCTATAACTGGATGTAGTTTTTCAATTAAGCTAATAATAACTGAGTAATCTTGATTTATCTTTAATCTATTCAATTGATCAAGAAATACACACTGCCTGCTCTGTGACCAGCACTACTAGAAAGAAAATGGTGATGAGTAAAGACTGCAGCCAATATAAAGAAACCTCCTGGGAGTGGTTTTAACTTTCCTAGGTTTAAGCGAAAGTGGGAACACATTTTCAGTGAGAGGAGAGTACATTTTTATGCATGTCCTTGAGGGCAAGAATCATGTCTAAATTATCTTTGTATCTGTAAAAAGGAGAACAGAAGCTGACACTTAGCAGGTGCACAATAATGTTTGCTGAAGAAATATTGACAATCTTTCTGGTAAAATGTAGAGAATGAGCACATTACCTGATTCTTTCCCACTTAATGACGTTCTTCTCTTTTCTCCACTTCCTGGCTTATGCTGCTATAATGGGGAAATGCAGTTTGGTAACTCCACTGGAGTATGAAGTTCAATTTCCTACAGAAGAAATGTTTAAAACAACAGTTTAGACATTATTAATAGATACATTATTGTATTAATTATACTTAATTATTCATTAGGTATAATTGATATAATAATAATAGTTAGATATAATTTCAAACTGTTTTGCAGGGAACAAATGCTTTTGTGGGCTATCTAGGAACTCAAGTCATATATAATATAATTTCTAGGAACAAATCTTGTGTTCAATCTTTGAGAACCTCATCCTTTTTCTAAGTTGGATTGACATCTATTTTTATTTTTTAATTGGAGTTTCTGCTACTCCAGATGTTGTGAGTATGTGGAAGATATAACAGATACCAACAGTGGCTTTCACTGAGACTAAGATGATATGTAGCAAAAGGTTTCTTTCTTTTTCTTTTTTTTTTTTTGGTGTATGCTACAGCTGGGTTGGGAAGCAGGAGTTCTGGATTTATTCAGATGGAAAGAAAAGACAGATGGGTATTAAGCAGTTAATGAGAACTAGCTTGTGTAATTAATATAGACAAGAGGTGGCATAGTGATCAAAAGAGAAGGAAAGTTCAACATAGTTTGCCATTTATGGAAAAAGCCTCATGGTCAGTTTGGGACTTGAGGCAGGTAGGTTTTAGGGAGATGAAAGAAAATAGAACAGGAATTTTTTAATCTGGAGATTTTTCACCAGCCCAGGAAAATAGGATTTGATGATCCTTTTTTTTGGTCTTAACCTGTTTATGCTGCTATAACAAATGCTCCTCTTAGAAGCTCTGATAACTCTTCCTTAATAAAAATTTGATCATACTGTATTTTGATTTATCTATCCCTTTTGTAGATCTTCAAGTAAAATGCTTGAAGTCAGGAATGTGTAGATCAATTTGAGCAATAGTTGGAGATGTTTCAACTTTATTCTCAAGATGCTGAAGACAAAAAAGCTTTTTTTAAATGAAGAATAAAAATACAACTGTCTGGAAATAAGATTGGAGGAGGAAACATGAAGGCAGGGAGATGGCAAATCCTGTTGATTAAAATAATTCAGGTAGGAGAGAAAAAGGGGTGGAGCAATAGAGAATGAAAGGAATACCTAAGATTTATTTCCTAAGAAAACAAAATGTTTTATTTACTCTATGTAAGAAAGTGGAAAGAGGAGCGGGAAAAGTTACTAGAGGTTCAAACATAGTATATTTAAAAAATTTCTGTCCAAGTTAATGGGTAAAATGCCATAGCATTTGTACAACTGCCAAAACTGTTTTTCAGGTCTAAATAATTTACATCATTACTGTCAGCATTTCTTTGTTCTTCATTATTTTCCAACTGTATTTGTTGACCTTGAGAAAATTAGTTTCCATAGTCTCATATGTCTTCTAATGTCTGTGTTTTCTAGTGGAAAAGGAAAAGGGAATTGAAAACGAAGATAGATACATTACATTCTGTCTGATATTGAATCACTGGCCATTTAATCTCCTTAAACTCTCTTTGAGTCATTTTTTCCACTTTGAAATGTAGCTTCATAGATTCAAGGACTTTTAGTAGTTAAAAAAAAAAAAAGTAGAAAATTATCAGGAGTTTGGATGCCACATCCAGGGCTTGAAACAAACAAAAAAGAAAATTATCTGGGAGAAAAATTAGAGAATAATCACACGTTTGAAGAAATACAGAAACTGAGACCCAAGTAACTTATATAATTTGTTGCGAGCCATGTTGTTAGTTAATGACAGCATAGGGCTTAAAACCTGTATGTACTGACCTTCAGCCATTGCTTCTGATTGTATGCTATAGTGATTTGGGTAAGACTACAGATAATCTTCAAAATGTGTATAATTAAACTAACTGTTTATCTTACTAAACAGATATGTATGCCTGCAGGAAATTTAAAGGAAATCTCATATAGTTTCCACTTAAATTTAGACTGTGACAAAGGGCAAATTCACACTTTGCACCACAACAGCAAAATAACCTACGTTTTTTGAAACTTTCTGTTGAAGAAAAGCACTGCATGTTCTCACTCATAGGTGGGTGTTGAACAATGAGAACACATAGACACAGGGAGGGGAGCATAACACACTGGGGTCTGTTGCGGGGGACTAGGGAACGGACAGTGGGGGGTAGGGAGGTTGGGGAGGAATAACATGGGGAGAAATGTCAGCTATAGGTGACAGGGGGATGGAGGCAGCAAACCACATTGCCATGTATGTACCTATGCAACAATTCTGCATGATCTGCACATGTACCCCAGAATCTAAAGTACAGTAAAAAAATATATATATATATAAGAAACTTTCTGTTGAGATAATGTTCTGTAGATTTCTTGCATTTCTTTCTTTCTTTCTTTCTTTGAGACGAAGTCTTGCTCTGTCACCAGGCTGGAATGCAGTGACACGATGTCAGGTCACTGCAACCTCCACCTCCTGGGTTCAAGTGATTCTCCTGCTTTAGCATCCTGAGTACCTGGGACCACAGGCACATGCCACTACACTCAGCTAATTTTTGTATTTTTAGTAGAGATGGGGTTTCATCATGTTGGCCAGGATGGTCTCAATCTTTTGACCTCATGCCTGTAATCCCAGCACTTTGGGAGATCGAATCGGGATCACTGCCCGCCTTGGCCTCCCAAAGTGCTGGGATTACAGGCATGAGCCACCAGGTATTTCTGTATATCTTGCAAGTAGAGGCACTGACTGTCTTTGTTCTAAATTATTTTTTTCAAAGATGTTGGTATAGCAAGCAGCACAGAGAAGCAAAAGTCTGAGATGCTTACTAGCCAGTATAATAGATAAAGGTTCCTGCTGGAGCAAAGTACACACATGCTTATTGCCCACTATAAAAGATTCAGGCTTTCTAAATTCAGGGTTTCTTTCTGGTACACAGCTCGTTGAATGTGCAGACAGCTATCTAGCCTGTACACATTACTTTAATTGGGAGCAGAGAAACTGACACAAAAATGCTGATGCTAATGTTGCTTGCAGTGGTGTATATAAATATAGCTCTTTGTTTCTGACCCAGGAGTCTCATATCTTCTGCCACAATCTATGAGATTGTAGCAAACTAACTTGTTAGCTTGCAAGTAGGGTAAGATCTCAGCTCCTTCACGGTTTAACATTTTCTAGGCAAAGAGATTTATGAGCCCAGGAAATACTCTTATAATTGGTTAGGCATAAATAAAATTGGAAATGTTGTAAAGCAATGGATATAAATAAATATTTACTTAGATTTCTACAGTTTTAATTAGAACAGCTTAAGTGTGGCATTAATATTCTAGGGCCCAACTGATTAGATTTGGGAAATACTATTTCACTTAGTTGCTCTCATCAATTTCAATCTGTATAGCATTAAATGTATGATTATTGTTATACTCTAAATGTTTTTGCAAATTAACAGTCTGGTGAAAGTTTTTTTTTTTTGACACTTATGCAAGATAAACTGGCAAGCAGATACTATGTAGTAATTTGTATAGTCAATGTGACCAAAATAGAAGGATTGACCATGCTTTAGTTCCCAAGTTTTTTTGTGTAGGACTTGATGAAATTTCTTGAGGAGGATTGTTTTTCCTACTTGAATTTGGATACTCTCCAGGTCTGATTATCAGCATATTATCAAGGCCCAATGCACAATTTGTTCTTGGTAGTTAAGCAGATTAAATAATTAAAGTGGATATTTTCTGTTCTAGAGTTACTTCTAAGCCAGAAACATAAATAAGGCCTAAATAGAAGAGAACAAGGGAATTTGTCAGATATATAGGTTTTGTTAAGGACCAGCACAAATAATATCCAATATTTATGTAAATCAACTAAAGACGAAATTGTAGACTGTAGTAGCAGGTTGTTGACAAGTTAATAAATTTTCTTTCAACTCTATTATTGTCTAATCATTTTCCTATATAGGCTTTGAAGCTAACACACAAATATGTTTGTACTACACATGTCTCTTCTTAGACATTAGCTCAAATTAGTTCTAAGCTATGATATACTTTTGTTTAATTTTTAAGCTTGTTTTTTAATTATTTTTTTTTTGTATAGTAGAATTTTAGGCTGTTAGGAGGTCATATAGATGTTATATAGAAGAGGAGTGGCCAAGGAGAGTGCAAAGTGGGAGGCTAAAGAGAGAAAGTTCAAAAAAAGCTGCACGGCAGTTTAATATGAAAGAATTTCTGTAAATTGATTAGACAGTGGCTCACATTCAGGAAGTAAGATACATGAAACTCATCTTCAAAGATCAACAAAGACTTTGCTTTGAGAGGAAATAGTAGAGCCTGACCCAGTAATATATGATCGTTTCAGAAATTCACATTGCTAACTTGTTTTTTTTTTTTTTTTTATGAATAAAGGGAATGCAGAACACTGCAGTTGTGGCTGGCAGAGTCTGTCCTTTTGGGAAAAGACCCCCTAGTATGTATGTAAAGTCAGCCTGTCTACTTTCTCTCTCTCTGGCCTACTTTACTTGCTGGCCATCTGTGGCCTAGTACATTTTTTAAGATGACTCTCATTCTATATGCTCTTCTGCAGTGTGACCTTTCCACCTACCCCTCAGCAAGAGGTGGAGTCAATTTCTTCACCCCTTGAATCTGGAGGGGCCTGTAACTGCTTTTGACCAATAAAATATGGCAGAGCCTTTAATTGAATAGGCACTTGCCATTTCCTGGCCTCTAGGAAGTCAGCTGCAATAAAAGAACACAACTCTGCTCAGACTGCCATACAGTGAAAACCCAAGCCATGTGGAGAAGCCTTGAAGAATGAAATTCCACATGGGAAGGGAAAGAGAGAGTAACAAGCACCAAGAAACCAGGTATGTGAGTAAGGATGTCATTGGAGGAGTAGATCCTCCAGCCCGAGCTGCCCTAGCTGATGCCACACGGATCAGAATGAATCAGCCAGCTGAGACCTTCCTTAATCCCTGACACACAAATTTGTGAGCAAAATAAAATTATTTTAAGACAGTAAGTTTATGAGGTATTTTGTAAAGCAATTTACCATTGATAAAAAGTCAACAAATAACCTGGGGCCTACATATTTAAGTTCATTATAAATATAAATCATGTTTTAAAAGATATGTACCCATGGTAGTAATGGAATTTACAAGAGCACAAAGAATCCCAATGTTAGAAGGTAACTTAGAAATCTTATCCAGCTCCTACTTCTCAACAATAAGAAAATTGGAACACCTTTACTGGGTGTGGTGGCTCACGCCTGTAATCCCAGCCAAGGCAGGTGGATCACCTGAGGTCAGGAGTTTGAGACCAGCCTGGTCAACATGATGAAACGTACTACTCTACTAAAAATATAAAAAAATTAGCTAGGTGTTGTGGTGGGTGCCTGTAGTCCCAGCTATTCCGGAGGCTGAGGCAGAAGAATCGCTTGAACCTAGGAGGTGGAGGTTGCAGTGAGTCAAGATTGAGCCATTACACTACAGCCTGGGAGACAAGAGTGAGACTTTGTCTCAAAAAAAAAAAAAGAAAAAGAAGATTGGAATCCCCTCGGCTGTGAAATAGGTAATTAGAATACCACCATTAGGTCATTAGAATATCACCATTCCTGGTAATTAAAATACCAATAGGTAATTAGAATACCACCATTCCTGACTAAATGGTAGTTAGAAGTTAGAGAACACTAATAGGTAATAAAATCTTTCTGTTGACTTTTTTTTTCCTAAATGGAAAGAATTTAAGTGGTCCATCATTAATATTTAATTCACAGAGTGATAAGGTAGCAAACTGACTTCCTTTGCCAACCAGTTTTTATTATATCTATTTGTTTAAAGACTCCTTGAAGCTTTAATGTTCATATTATCATTGGTTTCCACTATTCTTGAGATCCTTTGGCAAAGGGTAACATTGTGAAAAACAGGCTCATCCCCAAGTTAATCCTTTTTTGCCTTCCTTTACTTCAATTTGGTTATAGTAGCTCCTGATCGTAACTTGGGGTATTTTGCAGCATTTTGCAAAACAGCAACGGCAACAACAAATTGTTTTCTCTTATTCAGCTCTCTACTTTTAATGTCTGAAACATCTGAAACATTTCTGCCTCGTGGATAATGATTTATGTATTTTTTTCTCACTCTTAGAGCACTGAGCAATTGCAGAGTCTATGTGTTTGCTGAGGAGGGAGGCTTCCTGAATTCATTTTAGCAGAAAGACACCCCACTAGAATATATTAACACTGGATTAGGAATAAGAAAACTGAGAATTTAGTTCAAAGTGCGTAACTGTATATGCAACCTTGAGTAGATAACATAGCCTAGGGAGTTCTAATTTTCTTACTTGTTGAGAGGTAGGAGCTGGATATGATGGCTTCTAAGTTACTGTCTAACACTGGGATTATTTGTGTTCTTGCAAATTCCATTACCACCATGGGTACATATTTTTAAAAATATGATTTACATTTATATTGAACTTAATTATGGAGACCCTATGTTATTTGTTGACTTTTTATCAATGTACCCAGACTTTTTCTTCATTGTTAAAAGAAAAAAAAATTGACGTAAGTGGTTTTTTAAACTGGTTTAAGATAGAAAACATTTACAGTAATAAAATTAAGTTGCACTGGAAAAATATATCTGCCAAGGACACAGTGTGCCCCAATGTGCTATTTATTTGCATTTACAGGAAAACCCAATTATAACAGCTATTTTCAAGAACTAATATCACTAGAGACTGAATGTATAGTAGAGCAAGCAGATGATAATGTGTCCTAAAAAACTGACCTAGCCAGGAACATGTACGTGGTGACTCACCCACATTTTGTTATTCTTCTGTGAAATTCTACATTTGATCTAAAATATTGTTGCTGATATTTATGTAAAATAAGACAGAATAAATCACTAGGCTAAATTTAATATTTGTCTCAGGTGAAGTGAGGTGCTAAAATTGTATGTCATGATTTCTAAAAGTTCTCTTTTTAGATTGGACAGGGTAAATTTTGCAACCAAATACCTCTTTGGTAAACCTTACACCATGGGACTGGTGTAAAGTGAAAACAAGCAGGTCTCTAACCAATTGCTGCTGCTGCTACTTTAAAATTCATCTCAGTGAAACCTTTATTGAGCTGGCTGCAATTCAGGAAGGACACACTCCATACTTACATCAGACACAAAGGTCTTTCCTTCCATAATCATTCCCTAAGGGGAGTAGTTGTTTAGTGGAGTCATTTCTCTGTGGTCTGTTACACCTTAAGCAAGAATATATGTCTCCTTAATTTCAAATCATAGCAGGTAAGATTTAAGCTGGCTTTTAAGTTCATCCGTGTGAAGATGACCATGGTGTAAAGGCTACTCAGTGGGTAGCCTGGGTCCTGTCTTACCTATGCTAACTAGTTGTGGTACCTTGGGAACAGTCCCTAATCTTTCTGGGTCTTGTTCTCTCCTTTGTCAAATGAAATGGATTTCACAAATTTTTCTTTGTGAGCCCTTCCCCATGTGAGACTTTCGTGATGATGAGGTCTCTTTCTGTTTAGGCAAGATGCCTTCTCACTGTCCTCTTCTTGTTTCTCATTTCCTCCAAGGACTTGTGAATATAACACTTTTAGTGGTGACAGACTAATGCATCTGTCCACCCCTCACCATCATCTCTCTCCAGGACTGCTGTTATAGACTCTTAGATACCTCTTGTCACATCCATTCTCTGCTTAGTTCCCATTCAGTAATTCTTTATAAGGAATGCTCTTTATAAAAACCTCAAATTTTATCATTTCACCTCTCTCCTTAAACTGTTAAATGGCTTTGATGGCTTTTAGGTCCAAATCCCAAATCCTCAACGTGGTCTATTGAGCTCTTTACTCCCTGCCATCTCTGGCACGTTCCCATGCCCCCACCATGTTTTAGTTTAAATGTGCTGAAATAAGCACAAATAATATACTTTTACCAAAGGACCACTGGTGATATCATGCTGAGGATGTTGCTGGGTGTGGCTTCTCAAATGTCTCCAGCTCTTCAGGAAAGATGTGCTCAATTTGATGGTCATGGAATTCTTCTTGCCTAGGCATAAGACTGCTTCTTCTATCTCTAAACATATTGCCCAAAACTTAAGAGGAAGTATGTTACATGGTTGCAAAATCTGCCCCGTTTTAGCCATATCACCAGTATATAACATCCTAGTTTTAGGGAAATATTTTCCATAGGCTAACAGGGCCATCTTACTACATGGTTCACAAGTTATATAATAATGATTAGGTATCACACATGGGTACTATATTAGTTTAGGCTGCTGTAACAGAACACTATAGACTGGGTAGCTTAAACAACAAATGCTTGTTTCTCATAGGGTTGAGGCCTGGGAAGTCTACGATCAAAGTGCAGGCAGAGTCAGTGTCTGGTGAGGACCCAGGCCCACTTCCTGGCTGGTAGATGACTGTCTTATCACTGTATCTTCACATGACTGAGAGAGAAATAATTTTTCTCCTGTTTCTCCTTAAGGTCACTAAACTTATTCCTGAGCAGTCCGCCCTTATGACCTAATCACTTCCTGTGATAAATGAATTTTATGTGTCAACTTGACTGGGTTAAGGAATACCCAGATAGCTGGTAAATGTTATTTCTGAGTGTGTCTGTGAAGATACTTCTTAGAAGAGATTAGCATTTGAATCAGTAGACTGAGTACAGAAGATTCACCCTCACCAATGTGGGCTGGCACCATCTACTCCATTGAGGGTCCAGATAGAACAAAAAGGGAGATGAAGGGTGAATTCTCTGTCTTCTTCAGTTGGGACATCCATCTCTTCCTGCCCTCAGACATCAGAGTTTCCAGTTCTAGGCCTTCTGACTCCAGGGCTTACACCAGCCCCTCCACTCTCACCCTGGTTCTTGGATTCTCAGGCCTTTGACCTCGCCTGAATTATACCACCAGCTTTCCTGTTTCTCCAGCTTGCAGATGTTTTATTGTGGGACTTCTCAGGCTCTGCAGTGGTGTGAGCCAATTTTCATAATAAATCCCCTCATCTATTTATCTCTATATATTCACTTTGTTCTATTTCTCTAGAGAAAGCTGACTAATACATCTCCCAAAGGTCCTGTCTTCCAATATCATCACATTGGGGACTTGAATTTCAACATGTGAATTTTGCAGGGACACAAACATTTGGTTCATAACAGATATACATGGGACATTGATAGTCTATGGATAAGCATGCTTGGTGATACTTTTAGGCCTATGATGGAGTCACTACTGCAGGCCTGGCTGGAAGCTACCATTCAACTATGTGGGCCTCATCTCAGTTCTGCCAATGTTACTTACGACCTTTTTCACCAGAGGGCATTCTCCATTGCTGCTGCTTTTGCTCAAATGATTCTTTAACTCTCACTTACACCTTCTTTTTCATTGAGGTAATTTCTGTTTACAATTCAAATCTTCTTAGTTTACAAGTCACTTTTTATCAGAAACTTTTCTTGTTCTTTTAAACTAGGTTGGGGGTCTCTGTTTCATGCTTCTGTAATACCCTTATCTCCTACAGAGGGTGTTACTGTATTTCTAGTTCTATGACCATCTAGCTTTAGATTGTAAGTTCTGTAAGGGAAAAGATTATCTAGTTCATGCCAAAGCCCCAGCAACTAGCATGGGGTCCAGCATATAGTAGTCAGTGACCCCCCAAAAATCTGTTTTATGAATAAAGGAATAAATAAATATAGAGGAGAAAGACATAATAGAGAGGAATTAAAGGATTTCAAGGAGGGAGAGGAAGTACTTCTTGCTGATGCCGATGGTGTAACTACTAAGAACTGGGAGAAATAAATGAAAAACGCCTCTTGCCTGGGCTATGATCCTCATTTTAGCTTCCAAGGAGGTGGAACTGTTAAATAGAGTCCTTTCAGGTCTTCTATGGAAAAGAAGTATAGGTTAACATTAGGACAGACACCTAGTAAATCAGGGAAGGCACTGTGGTAGAGCAGTCCTGAGGCCCAGAAATAGATCTGGCTCCAACTCTGTGTACACTCCTACAAATACAAGGTGCTTTAAAAAAATAGAGACAGGGTCTCACTATATTGCCCAGGCTGGTCTTGAAGTCATAAGCTACAGTGCCTGGTTGACCAGGGCTTTTTTATTGTGAATTTTGGGAAGCTGTATTTTTTCTTTGTTATCTTTATATTCCATATCTTTTCCTCACTGATAGCAAAAGTATAAAAAAGAAAGAAAAAAGAATTCTTAGAGAACCTCAAAAAAGTCATGTGTTTGTTTATAAGGCAGGCAAGCATTCTGTGTTTATATTCTCAGTGAGTCAAGAAGGGAGACCACCATGGTCAGAGCAATAACTTTTGGCAACAGAAAAGGAAACAAAGGATTTATTGAGGAAGAGAGGCAGGAGGAAAAGGAGAGTGGACAGAAGCTGCTCTGAAATTGTGATTCTATAGAATCTGGCAGGCATTCCTTTGAGCTACCCACCCCTAATAAACAATATTCCTCACCTCACCTCTTCTGATCTCCCTGTAATTCCCTGTGGTTCCCTTTCTTACCAGACCAGTGCCTTTAATCCAGGACATAGGATCAATTTTTAATAGCTAAGAATGTTAGTGCAATGAGAGTGCCAGTCATATAATAGACATTGTAAAGTGAAAATATAACTATGTATTAGCTTAAAAACAAGGGTAGATATGATCAGTTATCATAGGTTATTTTCATAAACAACACCATGATCTCAGTGATTAAACTCACATGAGAAAAAGTTACTTGTGTCCTAGAGGTTTAATAAAAAAAGGGAATAAGAGGGACTCTGCTCCACACAGTAATTCAGGGATTCAGCCTTTCCCCAGTCTTTACTCTTCTACCTTCTAGGTTTTGTCTGCCTGTGTTTTCAGCCAGCAGATGATTAGAGATTACTCATGGGAGGGTTTATTAACTAGTCTTGAAAGTAGCATACACTTCCACCTACATTCTACAGGTTAGAACTCAATCTCAATGCTGCAACCAACTATAGGGGAGAATGGAAAATACAATTGTACTAGTTTCCTAAGACTGCCATAGCAAAGCACTACAGACTGGGTAGCTTAAAATAACAGAACCATATTATCTCACAGTTATGAAGGCTAGAAGTGCAAAACCAAGGAGTCCTCAGGGCTATATTCCTTCTGGAGGCTCTAGAGAAGGATATTCTTCTGCCTTTTCTGAGCTTCTAGTGGTTGCTGGCAATCCGTGGCATCCCTGGCCTTGTAGCTACATCACTCCAATTTCTGCCTCTGTCATTGCATGGCCATCTTTTTTTTGTGTGTGTCTCTACATATAATTTTTTTCTCCTCTTATAAGGACACCTGGTCATTGGGTTAGCCCACCCTAGTCCATTATGACCTCATCTTAACAGGATGACATCTTCAAAGACCCTACTTCCAAATAAGGTCACATTTACAGGTGCTAGATATTAGGACTCGAACGTATCTTTTAGAGGGACACAGTTCAACCCACAACAGTGGTCTAGCTATGTGCCCCAAAGGGAAAGAAAAATGGTTTGGTGTCCCCTGTTGGATCTTTGACAAGTTGTTAAGATTTTCTGCTAGAAGTAATAGTGAGTGAGAAAGCCTTTCAAGGGCTTTGGAGAACTGAGATTTTTTTTTTTTAACATTGTTTCTGTGAAAAAATGTGTTTGTAACAACAGACAACTCTGACTCACAAATGGAAACAATCTACCTCTAAGACATAAAGACTTATGCTTCAGGAAACTTTACCCCACTCAAATAATGTTATGAATTTAAATAGTATGTTAGAGCTCATAATACTATTAACTCTAATGGTTTAATAAAATAGAATAGGCATATGAAAATTAGAATAATCACCTCTAAAACTCCGTGCCTATAAAATATGCTTAACATAAAACCAATAAAGACATCTTCATATTTCTACTGGGTCATTGTTATCTGACAGTGGTTTCTGCTCCTGGCATTTTCCATCTTAATCTTTGCCCATCTTACACTTTATTAAGTGGCTGCTTTTCACTGAAGCCAGCCATGATTTAATAAAAGAGCAACAGTCTTCAAATCTGAGGAACTTAAGCTCTATATCTTATTAACTTTCTTACTTTGGTCAAGTCACCAAACCCACTTTTTATTTCAGTTTTCTCACCTGTACTGCGACTGGCACTAATCTCTTGTATGGTTATGACAATCCCATAAAGTCACTTAGTACTTACTGAGTGTCTGTTATATGCTGGCACTCTTATAGGTGCTTGAAATATATCAATGAGAACAACAAAGATCTCTGTTCTTATGGAGCTTCCCTTCTAGGAACCAAAAGGGTTTTAGGAATTATAAAATGCAAATGTAAGGTATTATCATCATTGCCATTGTGTCTCCAGCAACTCAATTTTCTCAAATATCTGTAAAAATCTTATTTAAAATTATATCTAGTTATTAGATATCAGAAAGTACATAAAGAGAAAAAAAATCTAAGAAATAAAAAAATCATCTTTTAGATGTCTAACTAGCAGTAAAAACTTATAGTACATGCTGAAAATAATTCCTTATTGCATATAAAAATAGCTCCTAGACCCCTATTATATGCCATGCACTGTAGTAGGCTTCATATGGCATGCCAAGATAGATAGGAATCCTGCCCTCAAGGAGCTTAGAGTCCAGTTAGGGACATGCCCACTGGAAAATATACTATTAGGATAGAAAGTGAAGAATACTTGGCAGACAGGCACAAAGAAATTGATGGGAAGCTTTCAGAAAAAGAAAGTGACTGCAAAACATTTATAACATCTTGTTGATATTTTCTATATAGATACATTTTCCCTCTGATGTTGTAATCAACACAATAGTACCAGCAGCACCTGTTTAGCTACTGGTGGGGATTTTAATTTTATACAGAATGTAGATATTTACATCTATGTTATGCTGTGTAGTATTTGAGCAGTACTTTGACTCTGTACAGGAAGTGCATTGTATACAAATTTAAATAATATTTCAGAATGACACTGCTATGGCTTGAATGTTGACATCCCCTCCAAAATCATGTTGAAACTTAACCCCCGATGTGATGGTATTGGGGGATTGGGCCTTTAGGAGGTGATTAAGTCATGAGGATAGAGCCCTCATGAATGGGATAAGTGACCTTATAAAAGGGCTGGAGGGGTGTGCCTATAGTCCCAGCTACTCAGGAGGCTGAGGCAGGAGAATCACTTGAACCCAGGAGGCGGAGGTTGCAGTGAGCTGAGATTGCACCACTGCACTCCAGCCTGGGCGATAGTGAGACTCCGCCTCAAAAAAAAAGAAAAAAAAAAACCCCAAAAAACAAAAACTAAAAAACAAACCAAAAAAGGGCTGGAGGGAACAAGGTAGACACTTTTTGCTTTTCTTTCCTTCCACCATGTGAGGACAGTGTTTGCTATGACATCTGTGAAGCCGAGACCTGGCCCTTACCAGACACTGAGCCTGCTGGTGCCTTGATCTTAGTACTTCCCAGCCTCAGAACTGTGACAAATAAGTTTCTATTATTTATAAATTACCACATCTCAGGTATTTTGTTATAGGAGCAGCAACACGCTAAGATATACAACAAGCAGCCAGCAGGTTATAGCAAACTATCAAACTGAGCACTGTATGTTTGTCTGTTGACAGAGGAGGCATTGTTACAAAGGTTATCTGAACACAATCAGAAATTACTAATTCGTAAACTGTTGAAATGTGAAGTACATTATTTTCAATTTGCATTGCAGAGGTGCTGTAAAAGCAATGATTCTATTACTAATTGGGCTACCAAACCCATTGACTGAAAAACATGTTCAGACTTTAGTTGACAAAGAATAGTGTTAACAGCATCTCTCCCCTATTGATTCAGTTACTATGAAGGTCTTCCATTTTGCTTCTTTTCTTCTTTTCATAGTATAATAGTTTCCTCAACATTTTTGCCAAGAAGTTCCCATCTCAGGACCTTTGAACTGCTATTCTCTTTGCCTGTAATATTCTTCCTTCAGATAATTGCTTGGCTTGGTCCCTTCATTCAGATTTCTAAAGAGCATTCCTTTTTTTTTTAATGCAAAATAATTTTATTTTCCCCAACAACAATGAGGAAGCAGAATGGCGTTGTTTTACATTTTTACCAATATCTTTAATATCTGGCTTAAGAGAAGAGAGCTTGATTTTCATATCTGTTTCTGTACTCAGTCAGTTGAGTTGGTTGTGATGTCACAGTTCATATTGACTACACCCTACCCACCCATGGGACAATGATATTTATAATGCCAAGTAACATCTTGATATTCTTATCAAACAGTTTTGACCTTGAAGAGCCTCTGAAAAGGTTATGGCGACCTTGGCAGCCCCACTTTGAGAACCACTGGATAGCTCATCCTCCCCTTCCTGTCCTGTCCTATGCAAATCTCAATGTGGTTTTGATTTGCATCTCTCTGATGACCAGTGATGATGAGCATTTTTTCATATGATTGTTGGCCTCATATATGTTTTCTTTTGTAAAGTGTCTGTTCATATCCTTTGCCCACTTTTGAATGGGCTTGTTTGTTTTTGTCCTGTAAATCTGTTTAGTTCTTCATGGATTTTGGATACAAGCCCTTTGTCAGATGGGTAAACTGCAAAAATTTTTTCCCATTCTGTTGGTTGCCGATTCACTCTAGTGACTGTTTCTTTTGCCATGCAGAAGCTGGGGAGTTTGATTAGGTCCCATTTGTCTATTTTGGCTTTTGTTGCCAATGCTTTTGGTGTTTTGTTCATGAAGTCCCTGCCTACTCCTATGTCTGGGATGGTTTTGCCTAGATTTCCTTCTAGGGTTTTGATGGTGCCAGGTCTTATGTTTAAGTCTTTAATCCATCTGGACTTAATTTTAGTGTAAGGTGTCAGGAAGGGGTCCAGTTTCTGCTTTCTGCACATGGCTAGCCAGTTTTCCCAACACCATTTGTTAAACAGGGAATCCTTTCCCCATTGCTTGTTTTTCTCAGGTTTATCAAAGATTGTATGGTTGTAGATATGTTGTGTTGCCTCTGATGCCTCTGTTTTGTTCCATTGGTCTATATATTTGTTTTGGTACCAGCACCATGCTGTTTTGATTACTGTAGCCTTGTAGTATAGTTTGAAATCCGGTAGTGTGATGCCCCCCGCTGTGTTCTTTTTGCTTAGAATTGACTTGGCTATGCGGACTCTCTTTTGGTTCCATATGAAGTTCATGGTGGTTTTTTCCAGTTCTGTGAAGAAAGTCAATGGTAGCTTGATGGGGATAGTGTTGATTCTGTAAATTACTTTGGGCAGTATAGCCATTTTCACGATATTAATTCTTCCTAACCATGAACATGGAATGTTTCTCCATCTGTTTGTGTCCTCTCTGATTTCGTTGAGCAGTGGTTTGTAGTTCTCCTTGAAGAGGTCCCTTACGTTCCTTGTGAGTTGTATTCCAAGGTATTTTATTCTTTTTGTAGCAATTGTGAATGGCAGTTTGTTCTTGATTTGGCTTTCTTTAAGTCTGTTATTGGTGTAGAGGAACGCTTGTGATTTTTGCACATTGCTTTCATATCCTGAGACTTTGCTGAAGTTGCTTATCAGTTTCAGGAGTTTTTGGGCTGAGGCGATGGGGTCCTCTAGGTATACTATCATGTTGTCTGCAAATAGAGACAATTTGGCTTCCTCCTTTCCTATTTAAATACCCTTTATTTCTTTTTCTTGCCTGATTGCTTGGGCTAGAACTTCCAGTACTATATTGAATAGGAGTGGTGAAAGAGGGCATCCTTGTCTAGTGCCGGGTTTCAAAGGGAATGCTTCCAGTTTTTGCCCATTCAGTATGATATTGGCTGTTGGTTTGTCGTAAATAACTTTTATTACTTTGAGATACATTCGATCGATACTGAGTTTATTGAGGGTTTTTAGCATAAAGGGCTGTTGAATTTTGTCGAATGCCTTCTCTGCTTCAATTGAGATAATCATGTGGTTTTTGTTTTTGGTTCTGTTTATGTGGTGAATTACGTTTATAGACTTGCGTATGTTGAACCAGCCTTGCATCCCCGGGATGAATCCTACTTGATCATGATGGATAAGTTTTTTGATTTGCTGTTGCAATCGGCTTGCCAATATTTTATTGAAGATTTTTGCATCTATGTTCATCATGGATATTGGCCTGAAGTTTTCTTTTCTTGTTGGGTCTCTGCCGGGTTTTGGTATCAGGATGATATTGGTCTCATAAAATGATTTGGGAAGGATTCCCTCTTTTTGGATTATTTGGAATAGTTTCAGAAGGAATGGTACCAGCTCCTCTTTGTGTGTCTGGTAGAATTCAGCTGTGAACCCATCTGGACCTGGGCTGTTTTTGTATGGTAGGCTCTTAGTTGCTGCCTCAACTTCAGACCTTGTTATTGGTCTTTTCATAGTTTCAGCTTCCTCCTGGTTTAGGCTTGAGAGGACACAGGAGTCCAGGAATTTATCCATTTCTTCCAGGTTTACTAGTTTATGTGCATAGAGTTGTTTGTAATATTCTCTGATGATGGTTTGAATTTCTGTGGAATCTGTGGTGATTTCCCCTTTATCATTTTTTATTGCATCTATTTGGTTGTTCTCTCTTTTCTTTTTAATCAATCTGGCTAGTGGTCTATTTTGTTGATCTTTTTAAAAAACCAACTCTTGGATTTATTGATTTTTTGGAGAGTTTTTCGTGTCTCAATCTCCTTCAGTTCAGCTCTGATCTTAGTTATTTCTTGTCTTCTGCTGGGTTTTGAGTTTTTTTGATCTTGCTCCTCTAGCTCTTTCAATTTTGACGATAGGGTGTCAATTTTGGATCCCTCCATTCTTCTCATATGGGCACTTATTGCTATATATTTTCCTCTAGACACTGCTTTAAATGTGTCCCAGAGATTCTGGCATGTTGTGTCTTCGTTCTCATTGGTTTCGAAGAACTTCTTTATTTCTGCCTTCATTTCATTGTTTATCCAGTTAACATTCAAGAGCCAGTTGTTCAGTTTCCATGAAGCTGTGTGGTTCTGGGTTGGTTTCTGAATTCTGAGTTCTAACTTGATTGCACTATGGTCTGAGAGGCTGTTTGTTATGATTTCCATTGTTTTGCATTTGCTGAGGAGTGATTTACTTCCAATTATGTGGTCAATTTTTGAGTAGGTGTGATGTGGTGCTGAGAAGAATGTATATTCTGTGGATTTGGGGTGGAGAGTTTTGTAAATGTCTATCAGGTTTGCTTGCTCCAGGTCTGAGTTCAAGCGCTGGATATCCTTGTTGATTTTCTGTCTGTTTGATGTGTCTAATATTGACAGTGGTGTGTTAAAGTCTCCCACTATTATTGTGTGGGAGTCTAAGTCTCTTTGTAAGTCATTAAGAACTTGCCTTATGTATCTGGGTGCTCCTGTATTGGGTCCATATATGTTTAGGATCGTTAGCTCTTCTTGTTGTATCGATCCTTTTACCATTATGTAATGGCCTTCTTTGTCTCTTTTGATCTCTGTTGCTTTAAAGTCTATTTTATCAGAGATGAGAATTGCAACTCCTGCTTTTTTTTGCTCTCCGTTTGCTTGATAAATCTTCCTCCATCCCTTTATTTTGAGCCTTTGTGTATCCTTGCATGTGAGGTGGGTTTCCTGGATACAGCACACTGATGGGTTTTGGCTTTTTATCCAATTTGCCAGTCTGTGTCTTTTGATTGGTGCATTTAGTCCATTTACATTTAGGGTTAATATTGTTATGTGTGAATTTGATACTGCCATTTTGATGCTAGCTGGCTGATTTGCCCATTAGTTGTTGTAGATTCTTCGTTATGTTGATGCTCTTTAGCATTTAGTGTGATTTTGGAATGGCTGGTACTGGTTGTTCCTTTCTATGTGTAGTGCCTCTTTCATGAGCTCTTGTAAAGCAGGCCTGGTGGTGACAAAATCTCTGAGTACTTGCTTGTTTGCAAAGGATTTTATTTTTCCTTCACTTCTGAAGCTCAGTTTGGCTGGATATGAAATTCTGGGTTGAAAGTTCTTTTCTTTAAGGATGTTGAATATTGGCCCCCACTCTCTTCTGGCTTGTAGTGTTTCTGCCGAGAGATCTGCTGTGAGTCTGATGGGCTTCCCTTTGTGGGTGACCTGACTTTTCTCTCTGGCTACCCTTAGTATTTTCTCCTTTATTTCAACCTTGTTGAATCTGACGATTATGTGCCTTGGGGTTGCTCTTCTTGTGGAATATCTTTGTAGTGTTCTCTGTATTTCCTGCATTTGAGTGTTGGCCTGTCTTGCTAGGTGGGGGAAATTTTCCTGGATAATGTCCTGAAGAGTATTTTCCAGCTTGGATTCATTCTCTTTGTCACATTCAGGTACACCTATCAAACGTAGGTTAGGTCTCTTCACATAATCCCACATTTCTTGGAGACTTTGTTCATTCCTTTTTGCGCTTTTTTCTCTGATCTTGGTTTCTTGTTTTATTTCATTGAGGTGATCTTTGACTTCTGATATTCTTTCTTCTGCTTGGTCAATTCGGCTGTTAAAACTTGTGCATGCTTCGCGAAGTTCTCGTATTGTGTTTTTCAGTTCCTTTAATTCATTCATATTCCTCTCTAAGTTATCCATTCTTGTTATCATTTCCTCGAATCTTTTTTCATATCTTTTTTCAAGGTTCTTAGTTTCTTTGCATTGATTTAAAACATGTTCTTTTAGCTCACAAAAGTTTCTCATTATCCACCTTCTGAAGTCTAATTCCATCATTTCATCACCATCCAGCTTTGTTCCCTTGCTGGTGAGGAGTTTTGGTCCTTTCTAGGAGGCGAGGTGTTCTGGTTTCGGGTGTTTTCCTCCTTCTGCGCTGGTTTCTTCCCATCTTTGTGGATTTATCCACCTGTCATCTGTGTAGTTGCGGACTTTTTGATTGGGTCTCTAAGTGGACACCCAGATTGTTGATGATGAAGTATTTCTGTTACTTGATTTTCCTTCTACCAGTCTAGCCCCTCCACTGTATGACTGCTGAGGTCCACTCCAGGCCCTGCTTGTCTGGGATGCACCTATAGCAGCTGTGGAACAGTGAGGGATGCCACCAGTTTCTTTTTCTGTTATCTTTGTCCCAGAATGATGCCTGCCAAATGTCAGTCTTTTGGATATAGAGGGGTCAGGGAGCTGCTTGAGGAGACAGTCTGTACTTTATAGGAGCTCAAGTGCTGAGCTGTGATCTCTGTTGTTCATTCAGGGCTGTTAGGCTGCTACGTTTAATTCTGCTGCGGCAGAACGCATCAAAAAAACCCTTTTTTTCTCAGATGCTCTGTTTTGAGGGGGTTGGGGCTTTTTTTGTGAGTGTTCGTTGTGCTCTCCTGCCCAGCTAGGAGGCAGTCTAGTCACTATTTGCCTGCAGAGGCTCCGCCCTGCTGGTGTGAGGTCCACCCTGTTGCTGCAGGCTCTGCCCTGCTGCTGCGGTCTCCGCCCTGCTGCTAGGGGCTATGCCCTGCGGCAGAGTCTCCCTGTTGTAGTGGGTTGCCTCGGCAATGGCAGGCTGCATCAGCAATGGGCATGTACCTCAGTAGGGGCTGATTGCCTCAGTAATGGTGGACGCCCCACCCCCATGGAGCTGCACCATCCTGGGTTCAGCTGTGCCCTCAGGGAACCTCTCCACCCAGAGCATTTGGAATCACCGTTTTGTTGGTCCCACTGTGCTACCCCAAACGCTGTTTCCCTGGAATCTTCTGGGCTGGCTCACTGTCCAAGTCCCATTCAGTCTCAAGTTCAGCCCTCTCATTCTCAGATTGCCGGTTCAACAGGGCACCCGGACCAGTGCGCTTTGTGCGGAGCGCTGTGTAGTGCCGCTGCGCTACAGCGCCAGCTGCTGGCTACACTGGCTGCCGGCTGCGCCAGCCAAAGCCTCTGCCTGGTGTCCCGCGTCTCTTTTGTATTTGGGAATTTCCCCATTCTGTGGGCAACAAAGATCTGTCTGGAAATGCGGCCCTGATTCACCCTCTCTGCACATTCACCGAGAGCTTCAATCCTGGGTTGTTCTCACCGCGCCATCTTGAGTCCCCTCCGCCTGTTTTCTTTATCATGATAGCCGCTGTAGTTAGGGCAGTGTGCCTCTAGTGCTCAGTTCCTGGCACACGAGAGGCACTCAATAAATATTTATTGAGTAACTGAATCCAGTGTCCAAGCTGAGGCTACTCCCAAGAAAGGTCAAGAAAGGGGCACCTAGTGGGATGAGATGAGGGAATGAGTGAGGAGTTGGGTGAGCAGGTGTTAGGGGAGTAGGATGGCATGGGGATTTCAGTGGGGGCTCTGAAAACAGTGGGAGTTGGGCTTCTGGAGGCTTCTATAGAAGTTCTTTGGGGTTTTGTTTCAAAAAAACAGAACCTTTGTCTCTGACCTGGCTGTGTGGTCCAAGGTACCACTGAGGCCATGGTGAGAAAACAGCATTGGTGGGATGGGTCTGATGAAAGAGGAGGACGGTGGAGGGAGTGAGGGGCAGCAAAACAGGGTTGACTCTAGATGAGGATGTGGAGAGAGGCCTTTAGGTGGTAAGGCAGAGGGAAAGAGCGATCCTAAAAGCAATGGGGAAAAAAGGTGAATTTTTGTTGCTGCGTCTGATGGAAAGGTGAGTACTCAAATTCTGCAGTCATTTTCACATAAATATTTCTAAAGTTACACTTTTCAGAGTTAAAAACTGTCTATATTTGCAATAATAATAAGATCAGCAATAGTAACACATTTTCATAGGCACCTTCCAATTTCAAAGTGCATTTATATACACTCTCTAGTTGGTTTAATCCTTACTCTATTTTTACTTCTAAGTATGCAGTGTATTATACTTTATGTCCATTTTCTGGGAATAAGGGCAAGTGTTTAGAATATACATATGTACGTTTGTACAAAGTATATCAGGCTCTGGTTGCATCTGCAAGTTAGTATTTTTAAATATGCAAGTATGGCCACTTTAGTCAACAAGTGAATTTGGGTTTCTTGTTGTAAAAACAAACATTTTTTTTTAATCAAGAAGAATTCTGGAACTTGATAGTATATACCCCTTGAGAGGAGGGATTGTGTTCTATTCATCCATGGATATAATTAGGTTAATAAAAATTTTGAGATCAGTTATAAAATACTGTAACTCCATTAGTTTTTTTATGTTTGTATTACTGATAGTGTCTTATATATTTAACAAACCTTGATTAACTGCCATTAATGTGCCATGGATCATGCTTGGTTCTGGGAAATTCACTTCTCCCCCAACCTAGACACACATAGGCATCCCTGACATAAAGCTCTTGGCCTATCAAGAAAAGATGGCTAGGTATTTGTGCAGTTGTGTAGTACATCGTCACAGGTGCTCTGTCAGAAGCTTACATTGGAAAGAGGAGGCACAAGAGAAGAGAGTGGTCTAGGTTACCTGGAGGCTGGAGAAGCTGTTCTCAAGGCTTCATGACAGAAGTCATCCTTGAGCATAGTTTTAAAAGATTATATTTTAAACCAAGTGAATAACATCTGAAAATCATAGCTTTCTTATAGTCACTCTAGGATATTAATAGCCAATCCTTTTCCTTAAGTGGCTCTTGACCAGCTAAAATGTACCTCTTCAGGTTCAGAGACACATTTTAGAACGTTATAGTTTTCTCATTATGTATTGTATCTGTTCCATCTTGAAGTACCTGTAGGAAGAAATTGAGTGCAGGTTTTGTGTGTGCCTTGAGAGCTGATCCTATCAAGGGTGTGTCAGAAACCAACCAGCAGAGTCCCCAAATCACTCGAGTCCCTGGCGTTCTTTTTTCAAGGCTTTCTTCATTGTAGCCTGTTCCTGATGGTAATTGGTTGAATCAGATTTAACAATGCAGTCAGATAAACAGTTGTGGCAGCTGCTGCCATGGCAACGTCACCGTCCTTACCCTCCCAGTGCGCGCCCCTTCCCCACCCCTCCTCCTCCTCCTGCTTTCCTCCAGTAAGTGCATACTCGCTAGTGGTCTGTACAGGCGGCACGGTTTGATGGCAGAGATATTTTCTTTCCAAACAGTTCAAAATGATGAACGAAGATGCAGCTCAGAAAAGCGACAGTGGAGAGAAGTTCAATGGCAGTAGTCAGAGGAGAAAAAAACCCAAGAAGGTAAATCGCCAGAATTAGGAACATCTATGTATAAATATGTATGTGTGTGCATGTGTGAGTGTGTAATATCAGCGAGGCTATGGAAACCGTGGAGCATTATGAGTAACTGTAGACGATAACAGTGCCAAGCTTTGCTTTTTAAAGAGGCAGGTGCAAACTGCTGCTTTTTGAGAATAGTAGAGAAGCCATGGCTCATAATGGATACACTGACTGGAGCATGGTGAAGTGAATAGAGATAAGGTGTGTTCCGCATGTGGATTACTGAGGACTGTGACCACTGATGGGTACTTCTGGTGTTAACTGGGTAGAGAGAGAGAGTCATTTTATATTTAGAGTTTAAAAGGAATAGTGTGAAGCAAGGTGGATTGTGAAGCAAAAGGCAGATTTTTGGCTAGATGCGTTTGGTCTGTGATGATCCTGAGATGGCTAGACAGCAAATGCCTTTTGGTTTCATGCTAACTGTATTCCTCCTAAGGAGAAAAGACTGCTGTGACAGGAGAAATAGCCCCAGCATGATATTTCTTTGGCTTGCTTAGCTCCTCTGCAGTTCTCCCAGACATTGGTGCTCTTTCAATGATGAAGAAAAACAGCTAAATATATTATGGTGTGGGGGCTTTGGGGCACATAAAGCAGTTTGTAGGATTTCTTTCTGTGGCATACATTCCCACACCCTCGATTTTCATGGAAATGATAGCATCGAGAAACAGTGGGAAAAGATGCAAACTATTCAGCCCCACCCAATGCCAGCACTTCTTTCTTTATGGCCTGACTCCTGCTAAACTGTTGCAGCCTCGCAGAGCTTCCCTGAGCCTCACCTCTGAAAGAGATGCTTTATAAATTCTCCTAAAATGCATTTATTTCCTGGAGCAATAATATGGGCAGGATATTAGATATGATTCTAATGTAAATAAGCAGATTACAAAAATAATAAGCAAGAACAAATGAATGTTTTTCATTTTGCTAATGAAGTTGCATTGTGTTTCAAAATTCTAGATGTCTAGTGTACTAAATGTCTTATAATCTAAACATCCTAAGTAATTTGCAACCTCTGATATCTAAAAGATCATTGTATCAGCAAACAAGGGAGTAGTATATTTGTATGATATCATGCAATTTGATAAAAACAAGCATGTGACGATTTTTTAATCATAGCATAGAGATAGTGATGCAATCTGATAAAAGGCAAAAGGATAATTCAGGGCAGGCAGGAACATTGTAGAATGTCCTTTTCCTTTTGTACCTAAGCAGATCCAGATCCCCTAGACCTCAAAGGCATTTTTATAGAGTGTTAGCTAATTGACCAACATTAAAAAAAAGAAAAAGAAAATAGAGGGGAGAGAGAGAGAGAAAGCAAGAGGGGGAAAAAGAAAGAAAAAGGAATTTTTATTAAATTCACATTATCATTTTAAAATGTCTCTCTAAAGTCCTCGTGCTGCTTTAGAAACAATATACTGAAGACTATTTAAGGGGGTAGAGAATGAATCTTGACATTTTGAGCTCGGAGTGATGATACTAACTTCCCATGACCAAAGCCATTTTAAAGTATTTGAGGGGTAGAGACAACAAAGTCATCCTATATAATAACTATCATACCTTTAAGCTGAATTTTCTCAAACATATTTATATTAGGAGTAAGTCTTTATCCAAACTTACATCCAAAATGAAACAGCAAGTTTTGAATGTGTGTGTTAAAGCACCATGAATATTGAGTGTTAAAAGTAGTTTCACCTAAAAGAAATTGCTCTTGAAAAAAATGCCAATTACATAATAGATTGGGAGACAAACACATATAAACACACAAAACACACGTATCCCTCAGTTTGCCTGGTCAGTCAGACATAAGTGGGTCTGAATCTCAGTTCTACCCTTTAATTTTATGTGTTTAGAGCACATCATTTAATTTCATCCAGGGATTCATCTATAAAATGAGAATAATTATACATAGAGTATTTCGTGAGGATTAGAAAGAATGTATATATAATTCTTTGAACAGTATTTAAAACATATAGTCAATGGCAATAACTTTCAGGTGTTATTCTCTTAAATGGAATTTGTTTATTGCAATAAACCTTTGAAGAGAAAAATCTGTTTATACTTTCGAGAGAGGCAGAAATAACAGAATCCAATATTGGTGCTTTGCAAAGGTTAGTAGTCATTTTTCATAATGTCAAAAGTTATATGCTATAATTGGAAACTTTTTTACCTTATACAAATCATTGAAATTTACATAAATGTGCTTTAAGTCTTTATATTATTGGTTCACATCATTTTGCACAGTAGGAAACTTACAATTTCATATTTAAACACTAGACTGTTAATTGTGTCTTGATGAGGAAATTAGTAATAAAGAGATAAGCATCCCTAATAAGCGTAAAACCTGAGAAAGCAAAAATTGGAGTAAAGTCAATGTCACATCACTTCAATGCAATTGTTTGTTTTTCTATCAGAGGTTTACATTGAATCTGCTGTAGGATTCTACTTAAACATCTGGGATTATGGACCACCAACCTCACTATGTCCTGGGTGTAGATCCATCCTACTGAATCATATTCCTTGAAATCATGCCTCTATCTCTATCTAGTAAATGCATAACAGATGGGCTGTAATTTACTTGTTTATTCTGTACCTTCCAGAAGTAGCTCTTCTGAGGGACAGAGCTCAAGGGTCTTTTGCCACAAGACCTACAATGTGAGAAAATAAGCTCAAGGAGGAATTTGTTTATGTCAGAATTTTACTGAGTGTGTTGAGGATAGAAATTCTTTGAGCTTTACTTAAGAATGTCTATTTTGGCTTTAGTAAGTGAGCTTGTCAATGCTCCGCACTCAGAAACCACAAGGAGTACACTGGTGGTTGAACACGAAGGGTTTGTGACTCACTGCCACGAGGAGGATACAAATCATGGGAAACCGTGGGGCATCTCAGTAAGCGGGTGCCAGGAAGAATGCATAGGATACGGGCTTCAGTTGAGAAATTTGAAAGAGGGTTCAAGAGAGTGGTGACTCACTCTGGATGGGGTATTCTCAGAAAGCAGGAACAATTATACAATTGTGTATCCCAGTAAGTCTTATCTACAAGAGAAGAGGCTAGAGGGTTACTAAAGCTTTGGTTGTAAGGAAGCAGCAATCTCATCTGGCAAGAGAGGGAGATGTTTGGTATTTCGTGGCTTGGACAATGTCCTTGTTTTGTCTGTGTTCAGACATGATAAGGGAGTGGTGCTGTTTTGTTTTACTTTGTCATGGTCAGAGTGGCCTTGTCCGATGTTGATGCTTTGAGAAATTTTTTGGGTTCAACAGGAGAACACTGAGGCCTAGCTGATGGAACCAGGCCAGTTCCTGTGGATCAGTGGCTGCTTTTCTCATTCTTGAGCTTGAACACAAAGATACCTTTGGAGAGAGAAACACTTGTTTGTTATTGGATACATTTTAGTACCCAAAAAAATAAATGGTAGATAGTCATGTTGCTAAAGTAGTCATGAAAACCTTCAACTGATATTTCAATGAAGTTTTCTTAGGACCAAGATATTTCATACTAACAGATATTGCCCAAGGTGCAGATTTGGGATTGATGTTCTAGTGGTGGTTCAATGGCGAAGAAATAGGAGCGATTCTAATTCTCAGCTGGAATCCTGGACTAAAAAGAAGCATTGGGAGCTATATAAAATGTATCCCTGTAAGACAGCTTTGAGCCTATTATAAATCCTAGACAACTTTATAAAATCTTAGTTTTTTGGAGGCAGGGTCTCATTCTGTCACCCAGGCTGGAGTACAGTGGTACCATCATGGCTCACTGCAGCATCCACCTACCTGGCTCAAGTGATCCTCCTGCCTCAGCCTCCCAAGTAGCTGGGTCTACAGGCATGTGCCACCACAGCTGGCTATTTTTTTTTTCACTTTTTATAGAGACAGAGTCTCCCTAAGCTGCTCAGGCTGATCTTGAACTCCTGGTCTCAAGCGATCCTTCTCTCTCCTCCTCTCAAAGTGCTGGTTACAGGCTATAAAATATATTCCACTATTCCATTATTTTGACAGGTTAGATTAAAATAATCCAATGCCGTATTTAGGTGTGCAGCTCCACACACTTTCCAATTTTGTAGCAATAACATGGCAGTGGATTTGTACTAAAAGAGGCTGTAGGAGCTTTTGATAATTTACATAAATGGAAATGGGAATACCAAGCATCAATCACAGGTGACAGCTATCTGAAACCACTAGGCTTGTGAGTTCTTCTAAAACAAGTAAATATGTAAATGGTTTAGTAACTGTTTTCCTCATTTAGTGGAATAATAATATGAAGATAAAAATAAAATATAAGCACTATTATTTTCAACAGAGTAGTAGGATAAAATGGCTTTCTATGATACCTTATATTTATTGAAGATGCTTTGATCTGGATCACATAAATATTCATAAGCATTGCAAAATATATTGAAGGTATACACACACACACACACATTTAATCGCTGTTTACTTGCCACTGCCTAAATTGAGAGATGAGAGATGGAAGTGTTGCCAGATGTGTTGTTGAAATGTTGTACCATAGAAATGTGAATGAGTTACATATTTAAAGATTTATTTTTATAGCAGCCAAAGAAACTATGCCCTGTTCAGTGAAATCAGGTAGTAGATCCAACATTTAGGTGTCCAAATAGCATTGTAACCAATTAATTTTGAATTTAAACTTGATGACTTATCTAGTTCACTGGTGTCTAGAAATGCTTCCATGTATAATTTATCATGAATAATATCCCTATTTCTTCGGTCTTTCAAATAACTTACCATTTGCCCTTTATAAAATATCAACTTATAACCCAAAATAGCATGTGTTGCCTCAAGACAGTAATTCCCCATCACTGAAGGTATTTAAAATGACCATCTGTCAGGGATGATGGAAATTTTTATTGGAAAGAAAAATACCTTACAACCTGCTATTCTGTGATTTTCTTTCAATGTTTGCCTCTCTGTTCCTATTTACTCACCTTTATGATATTGGTTTTTTCACTGATAATTTCATGTCTTAGTAATAGCTGATTTGTCCTTTTCAGAGCAGGCTATTTCAAAGTGCTGTCTGTTGACCACAACTATCAGAATTACCTGGGTTACCTGCTAAAATAATTCACTTCTTAGGACCTACTTCAGACCTGCTGTATCAGAACTTTTGAGGATTTTTAACAGACTCCCAACTGTTTCTTATGCATACTCAAGTTTAGAAACAATGCCTTAGCCGGGTGCAGTGGCTTACACCCCAGCACTTTGCAAGGCTGAGGTGGGAGGATTGCTTGAGCTCAGGAATTTGAGACCAGCCTAGGCAACATAGTGAGACCCTGTATCTACAAAAAAGTAAAAATAAAAAATTAGTCAGGCATGGTGGCACATGCTAGCAGTCCCAGCTACTGCAGACAACTGGATACACCCCGCCTTGGAGGGTGAGGTCATAGTAAGCCATGATTTTACCACTGCACTTCAGCCTGGGTGATGGAGTGAGACTCTGTCTCAATAAATAGATAGACAGACAGACAGACAGATAGATAGACAGACAAAGAGAACCATTGCCTTAGATTGTGGTCAACAGTCATGAAGTTGAATCTTATAAAGAAGTAATCTTAGAAAGAAGAATCTTTTATTTTGATTAGATGTGTTAGTTTATTACTTGGCTCTCATGGTAACATTTGTTTAAGTCTAGATGGCAGCAGCAATGACACAAGAAAATAGAGAACATTCCTTTTTTATCTTACTCTTATGTGTGAAATCTATGCTTTACATATGCTATCTTATTTAATCTTCAGAATAACTCTTATTGAGTATTATTATCCCAGTTTCATAGAGGAGAAACTGGAGACTCAAGAGATTTAACATACAGATGATACCGAAGAGACCATAGACATTTTTCCTACTGGTCAATGACTGACATATTTATAGCCATTTCTCCCATGGAAACCAGGTGCTAAGGTAGTTTTCTGTGTCTCTTGCAAAGATTCTGTCATCTTCTGCTAAGATAGCCTCCTGCTTCTTTCTCCCAATGTTGCTGCCATCTCGCATCAGTCGATAACATTTCCAAAAATGCTCACTCTGATCTATGGGAATAACATGGGAAGATGACTTTCTTTCTTTCTTTTCCTTCCTTTCCTCCTTCCTTCCCTCCTTCCTTCCCTCCTTCCTTCCTTCCTTCCTTCCTTCCTTCCTTCCTTCCTTCCTTCCTTCCTTCCTTCCTTCCTTCCTTCCTTCCTTCTTTTCTTTTTTTTTTTTAAGATAAATTTTCACTCTTGTTGCCCAGGCTGGAGTGCAATGGCACTATCTCAGCTCATTGCAAACTTCGCCTCCCAGGTTCTAGCGATACTCCTGCCTCAGCCTCCCGAGTAGCTGGGATTATAGGCATGTGCCACCATGCCCAGCTAATTTTGTATTCTTAGTAGAGACAAGGTTTCTCCATGTTGGTCAGGCTGGTCTTGAACTCCCAACCTCAGGTGATCTGCCCGCCCTGGCCTTCCAAACTGTTGGGATTACAGGGATGAGTCACTGTGCTCAGCCGACTTCTTTCTTGGCTATCTACAATATTCTCCCAAACAGCATTCCTAAAAGAAGGGAAACTTCTTTTGCTTCCATTATATTTTGTGCTATGTTCTTGTAGATGTATCCATCAGTCTATGCAGACAACATATTGGACTTTGAAAATTCACAAAAATATAAGGAACAAAAATCAAGTAAACAGCTGCCTTCATGTGGCTTAGGCGTGTTAAATTAAGCCAGCATAAAAAGTTCATCCTACTTTCACCATTTTAGCTCTAATTATTCTTTTGAGAAAATTTTGTTAGAATGATATTCTCAGTAGTTGTTCTATTAAAGGTTCTTTTCTATATACTCTTTTCTGAAGTGTTGGAGGTTTCTTTTTCCTTCTTGATAAAGTTTCTAAAGAGACATTTGATTGCACATTAAAATAGACTTGAAATTTTAATCTGTATTTGTTTCTGTCTTGTCCTGATTCAGAGCATGCTAAATTATAAATATGCTTACAGCTTTATTTCTTTCTTGCTTGTATTCTGTTCTAATTCCTGTTGGAGGCAGAAACAAAAATCACTGCTTATTTTTATCTCATTGGACATTGGTCGGATACATCACAACAAATAAAGTTATCATTTCAATTTCCTTTTACTAGATAGAACAGAGATGGGATTGCTAACAAAGGAGACAATCTTTTTATAGAAAAAGTTTTTATTTTTATATACTTGAGACCAAATAAATATGATAGGGTATTACTTTTTCTTTGAAATTCATGCATATGTCTCAGCCCACAGGGAGGGTCATTTTGAAAAAGCTGCAGGGAGATGGGAAAATATGTTCTAGTTAATAATATACCACCATCTAGAGGGTGAGCATCTTCTTAGTCATGAGACCTGGTTTTTATTCATGTTTTTCTGTTAACTCGCAGACAACTATCATCTTCTTCCACACACTAATTTGTGTTTGTACTCATTAAGACAAAGACCTTGATTTCTAGCATATGCTTAATGAGCTTCAGTTTCTAAGAATCAGCTTGTTTTGCTCAGTTTAATTTAGGTGTTTCTTCTGAACACATAGGAAAGTTTCCCCAATTTGACAATTGGTATTGGTTTGCCGGGTGTATAGCACTGTGTTAGGTGCTATGACATGGAATTCACAATCTGAGCAGACATTTCTATCCAAGAAAAAAGTAATGAGCAATCTAGAGAAATATTCTAGATATACTCACACAAATTATAAGTGAAATGTTGTGCATTGCCAAGAAGAAACTCTACAGGAGTCTGGAGAAGGGCAAGTGATCAGTGTAATTTTGTTAAAAGAGTAAACCCTATGAGTAGGTGAACAGTAGTACAGAGCCCTAAGTTATGGCTAATGTGTGAGTATAAAGGAAGGGATATACATGCAATCTGGATGCGACAGCCTCAGGTATATAATTCCAAGTTACAGTAAAGATTAGGAAACTGTTGAACGATTTGTTGCAGTGGAGAGTCACAGCCATCGTGAGTGAACTCTGACATGGTTGTCCTTATGCTTTCAGCCTTGGTCAGCTCCAGCTTGCATTTTGGAACCATCTTGTTTTGATGACTGAGCCTCAGTCCTTCTCCTATTAGACGTATATCTTTAATCACTCATTTACCTATGAAGATTTGTCCCATATCTCTGTTTATAAATTATTTCTGCAATCAGTAGTAAGTTCCAATAAGTAAGCCTCCAAATTAACAAGACATCTGAATCTAGTAGGGACAATTTTTGGAAGTATCTAAATATTCAGCCTTCTGCGTTTACCTGAAAGAGATACTGGTATGGATAACCCAGGATTGCAATTATCTAGAACACTTATACAGGCACTCATAATACTTTGCATAGAAGCTAAAAACTGGTTTATTTCTTTGGGTTATTTTGTTGGTGATAATAATGTTACTATAACATTATGAAGGTAGTCCACTTTGCAGGCTGACTTTGAGTTTGCTCTGGATCTTCTGTTGGATTTTCAGATCCTTGAACAAGAAATTCAAGACTTTCCCCTCCTTTCCATTTCCTGACCTGGCCACTGGCTTCTGTGCAGTCTTCTTTGTCCATATTAACTGGCAAACAGAGTGACTCATGAGCAACAATCATTTCACTTCTGGCCACCTTTCACTTTCTGCTTAAAAAATAAGAATAATTATGGCTCCTGTCACTTCAAAGACACACATGGTTAAAGAGAAAGAAGTAAAGGGGTGTTTCAGAAGTAGAAAGAAGTAAAGGGGTGTTTCAGAAGTAAAACTATAGAAACAGAGCTATATGTTAGGGTCTGTGTTAATACTAAAAATGGGAAAATATTAAAAAGAAATTGTGAACCATTCTAGAATGTTTCACCCAGTGCTAGTAAGTGGTACCTTTTTAGAAGTATTTTAATGTAATAATATAATGGTTACTGTAATTCTAATCTTTGACAATATGCTTAACAATAAGTATTTGTATGTGGCAAATTAAGCCCATGTTAGGTGGGAGGTATTCTAGTTTTAAAAAAATATCTGAAAACTTAAAGAAATTCAAAACATTACGAGAATTATATATGGGAAATTTAGTATTCTCTATGTCAAGATTTTGGTCCTCTTTTTGTATAATGCTTATCTTTAAAGAATCCCTTTTTCAAAGGTTCTAAATCCTTGCCCAGAATTCAGAGTGTATGGTGGTGGGATGCCTTTCTTTCTTATTCTGTAGCACTGTCTTGTGGGTGCAGGGGGGTGTCATACACCCAATGGCAGTAATTTAAAGTGAGAATCAGGAAGGAAAAAAATTAGAAGTATAGATACTTTCCATTATTTAGTAGTTTAGAAATGCCATTAGAACTGCTAGAGATATTTGTGCTACTATTAAATTAACGTGAATGTCTGCCTTACTTTTGGACTGATGTAACAAAACTCACTTAGAGTGAGTTGTTTAAAAACAACATAAATTTATTTTTCACAGTTCTGGAAGCTAGGAAATTAAAGATCAAGCCATCCATTGATTTGGTGTGTGGTGTAGACCCATTTACTTTTTCACAGATGATGCCTTCTCTCTGTGTCCTCACATGGTGGAAAAGGCAAGGCAGCCTTCTGGGGTGTCTTTTATGTGGGCACTAATTCCATTCATGAAGACTCTGTCCTCATGGCCAAATCACCTTCCAAAGGCCCTACCTTCAAAAGCCATTGCATTGGTGATTAGGTTTCAACTTAGGAATTTGAGGAGGACACAAACACTCAGATTACATGTTCTGGATGTTATGTGTTCTCCCATTTAGTTAAGCTTTTATTAGATTGTGTACAACCTGGCATTCTTGTATGGTATTTTCTATAAAGTCGATGCAGCAAATCATTTCAGTGTTCTGTGAAGTAGGTCAAATTCAGAAGACTAGCCCTATGTATGAATTTGATCCATGGGTATGTTGTTGCCATGTACTATAGAACATATGTTTAATAATTGTCTCTGTGATTTAGTCTTGGCATGACCTACCACGTATTATCATTTGTGTAGAAAAGGTATTCAAAAGAGACTGTATAAGTAGCCTATAAACATCAGTTCTGTTCAGTGTGAAGAGGAAAGAGTTTTGTAATGGTACATATGGCATTGTTATAGTTCATTCCTCTGTCCCAATACTTTGTACTCAAAGTACAGAGATTGTACATTGAGAATTCAGACATTGGCAACCCTTTCCACATAGCCTATGGTTCATAGTAGGAACTACAAAAAACCTTAATGTGAATTAGCCATTTGTTTCCATAGTTTTAGATTACTCTAAAAAGAGTATATAAATAGCATTGATAAAATGTTCATGAGTAACACATTGTTATACTCGAAGACTCAGAATAAGTTCATATACTGAGGTTTGGGGATGAGTGGTAACTGGGTTTTGGTTTGCATGCTTAGCTATTTAGGACGTAGTGCTAATCTTACTACCATTATCCCACAAAAGCCAGTTATCTTCATTTGGCATCAAAGGCATACACTTCATACTTGACTGAAGAGAGTGGCTGATCAGACACAGCACAGGAGAGTACTGCCACGTGTGTGCACATCCATCGACATTACCAAACACACTATGATTTACTTATCTCCTAATGTGTGAAGGAATTCTGGTCATTTTTAGAAGGTCATATGAGGGGAAATGATACTAATGATAGTCAAATAAGGGTCTTCTGTGGCATTGTGATGAAATCTACCTCAACCAAAACTGTTTGAACAGATCATGTTTTGTTAAGTAAATGGAACAATTTATGTATAGAAAAATCCTTCATTAGAAAAAATACTTCATCCCATTGGAACAGCATTTTTTAATAATAATAATCATAATGAGTAGTTAATATTCATTGAAAGATTAGTATATATACATGCCAGTCTACATAGAGTTCTGCATAGTTTATCTAATTTTATCTTCACAATAACTTGATGGGTAGATAGTTTACGATTCCATATTAAAGACGAGACTGATGTCCAGAGAGGTTTAAAAAAAACTTTCCCTGCCTGAATCTACATAGCTCCTAAATGAGCTATCCCAGCTCAAACTGACCACTCTGCTTATCTCCAAATCCCTGTGCTATGTGAATGCAACAATGTTTTACACAATTAGGATTAAGAATTAAAGAAATAGAGGTTTTGTTTATGTCCCAAACTTGTTTCACTCATGCCTTTGCTGATTGGTCAATTGGTCAATAAATCTAAAAAGCTAACTTCTTTTCCAAATATGGTTTAAAACAGAAGTATAAATCAAAATTGGAAAAGTTGTTTTATATAGTTGTTGACTAAGATTATTAGCTTTCAAAATATTCAAGCCAGATGTGAATTCTCAGACTCAGCTGTGGAACACTGAAGAATGAAGCTTTATAGTTGGTATTTCCATCTGCACTTCAACTGTATTTGTCAAATGGCTGACACCCTTTGCATAGCCTCTCTAATATAAGGGGGAATTTGTTAGTGATTTCATGTTGCTTGTCCTAATTCAAAAGGTCACTAATCTATCATGTGCTCCATAATCTCATTACACAGCAGGGACCTCTTTCTAGTTGTTAAAGAACCAGTAGGACTGATTGGCCTGTTACATGGGGGCAATTAGGCATTTGTTTACTGGCCCATCTAGAAACTTGTGCATTAAACTATTTTTTGAATGGGTAGAGGTCTATTCCATCTGGAATCTTGGTATCTCTTACAGATGACCCTGTCCCAAGTGCCTTCCATGTTTGATTTGTGAGGATAGTTCTTGATCTCCAGCAACAGGTTATATGTGGTTGGGGAACTTAAACTTACTGTAACAAAATGACTTGATAGATAAAAAATTACTGTTGGAATAATTTTCTGAATCACTGGTCCTCATCCAGTGGAATGCTAAAATTCCTCCCCGATTGCTTTTTCACAGTAACAGTTTTAAGGGATGACTGTTTTTGGTAAACTTTATTTATACTTTGTCCAAATGAGGAGAATATTAGCTAAAGGAAGTATGTTTTCCCTTGCAGAGCAATTCATTTTTCTTTTCAAAAAGGCTACTTTTTGTAGGTTGCTTATATAACAGGATCAATAAATTTTAAAAATTACATACACTCATACTTACGTTATTGTGAGTTTTAGATATCAGACTCTCGGAAATAACTTACAAATTTTGTGTTTTTTTTTAAAAAAAGATAAACTGCCATAACCATACTCCAATTTATATTTGCAGTTTTGTACATTTTTTGACACAAAGACTTACATCACAATAGTGATTAATACTTATGCAGATATGGCTGGCTATGTCTTTCAGTATACCGAATGTTTATTGTATGTTAGAATGATCCCTTGCATCTTTTCAAGCACAGCTGTCTAGTGAACATTTATTGACTATTTGTCCAATATTTGAAGTATCTTCAACAATACTGCTGTTGTTTAATGGGCACAAAAAATAGTTAAAAAGAATGAATAGGATGTAGTATTAGCTAGTAAAACAGAATGACTATAGTAAAAATTAATTTAATTGTACATTTAAAAATAACTGAAAGAGTATAATTGTACTGTTCACAGCACAGAGGATAAATGCTTGAGGTGATGGATACCCTGTTTACCCTGATGTGTTATTACACATTGTTTTGTATCAAAATAGCTCATGTAACCCATAAACCTATACAACTACTATGTACTCACACAAATTAAAAATTAAAAAAAATTTAAAAAACAACTAAAAAAATAATATTGCTCCTGCCATAGTTTTACAATAAATTGTCCTCATTCTAAAAACCTAATGCCATCCCCTGTACAGGTTTTGCATTCTTGTCTTAAAGCTTGATTATTAGTTTAGAAGCCATAAATTAAATTTCCAAACATTCAAACAGGCTTCTTTCTTCCGAGGATAGATTTGACTATTTTTATCTTTGTATGACAGGATCTATGATGGCAGTTTTTTGTTCCAACTCAGGTGTCAAAGGTCATGTGGAGACCATCATGATATGACCTAGTTTATAATTCAAATATCATGTATGTTTCAGTTTAATATTTTAAAATGAAAGAAATATCAATGTGCATTTTAGAATTTTTACTGTTTGAATTGGTGTCTTAAGTTTATTTCAAGGTGACCAATGAACAATGGATTTGGATCTCATTAAATTCTTAAATTGTCTGGCTCTCTAGCTCTTTGTATATTTCTGTATGCCTACATATCACACTTTTTTTTTTTTTGAGATGTAGTTTCACTCTTGTTACCCAGGCTGGAGTGCAATGGCGCGATCTTGGCTCACCGCAACCTCCGCCTCCTGGGTTTAGGCAATTCTCCTGCCTCAGCCTCCCAGTAGCTGGGATTACAGGCACACGCCACCATGCCCAGCTAAGTTTTTGTATTTTTAGTAGAGACGGGGTTTCACCATGTTGACCAGGATGGTCTCGATCCCTTGACCTTGTGATCCACCCGCCTTGGCCTCCCAAACTGCTGGGATTACAGGCTTGAGCCATATCACACTTTTATGGTATATTCATGTAAGATATTTTCTGTACTATTTTGTACCATCCAGACGAGCCATATTTTAGGTCGAGCTTATTATATACTTTATGATTTGCAGAAGTAAACAGTTTTGAATAGTTCAATACACTCAAAATATATGGTTTCACATGGACCTCCTAGATCATTTTGACACAAATAATCATCACCAGAGTGATTAATACTTAGGCAGATATGGCTGGTTATGTCTTTCAGTATACTGAATGTTTATTTTATGTGAGAATGATCCCTTACATCTTTTCAAGCACAACTGTCTAGTAAATATTTATTGACTATTTGTCCAATAATTTAAGGCTATGTGGCTCTGATATTTAATAATAGGATTAATATGTTGCCTTTTCTGTCTACATTACTGTACTAATTTGATTATTTTCCCTAGGCCTATCATGATGACAAGGAATTATGTCTGCTGACCCTAAAATGACCTTGAGGAAATGAGGTGGTAATATCAATTTAGGTGACAGATGACAAGTATCTGTGTTATAGCTGACTAAAAATTCATGTTTCACAGTGTAATATCTACTTGGAATCTAACATTTTAAAACTGAATATGACATTTGGTAAAAATATATCCAGTAAAATATATATTCATATGAGTGTGTATGTATTTGAGCCCAATATTATCTTTGGATGTTGCTAAATAATGGAAAAAGTTGCCACCAAATTTGTTACATGTCTTAAATGATAGAATTTGGTTATTGTTTATTAAGGGCTCTCAAATCATACCTGCAGCCAGCATTGTAAATAAGAGAATATTTGATAACAATCATTATTAAAATAGAAAATTCTTGAAAAGGTAAATTTCGGCATTGCTTTTTCAGAAAACATATTGTACTCCTTGGGTCTGCTTTCTTCTCTGTGTCTAGTCAATGTCTGCATTTCTTTAATGATGTGCATTTGCCCTTTTCCATTATAAAAAGAATTGCTTTTTGCCACAATCAGAAAACATTTCGTATATTTTATGTGGCCATTTTCTCAGTTGGGGGAAGACAGAAACCAAATAAGCTGATAAATAGTAATATTCATCCATGATAATAGTAACAGATTATCTTAGTCTGCTGGCAGTTATAGGTAGGTATTTTTATACTTTATTTGAAAAATACTTGAGAATTAACAGCGAATGTGAAATTCAAACAGCTGAATTATGAAAAATGTTATTTTATCTCTTACAAATACATTTTTAAATTCTAAAATAATGAAACTGAACTTTTAGTGTGAATTTAGAAGTGAGGCTGAAAATAGATCTCAGGACTATTTTTAGTCGACTTTGTATAAATTCTTGCTAATTTTGAACTAAATAAATTAGAATTTATTTAGATTGCAATGGAAAAAACACTTTCCTGATTCTTTATTTCATTTGGTGTCTCAAACCCCACATTATTTGTGGAAAACTGATTTTAAAATAATGTTTTATTTTTGAGTTGACCTAAAACATCAAACTGAAATTTGATTTTTCCATAAACATAAAAGAACAGATTTGTTTTGTTTTTGAATAGATATGTAAAAATCACTTTCCTCCCAGTGGAGGGCATTTCTGGAAATTTTAGTGATACAGTCCAATTTAATTGCTGGATTGTTTACATGTGTTAAAGATCTCTAGCACTGATAGAGAAATTTTGCCTTATTAGTTTTTCTTTTTAGAAGTTTGAAGTCCTTTAAAATATAACATAAATAGATTTTGCTTCAAGTTTAAGAGCAGAAAAAGATCCCTTCCACCTACCTCATCATCTCTGTGTAGACTAAGCTCTCCCAAGAGCACTCTGTGTGACTTACCATGATGATAGGTTTTTGTGTCTGTTTTAATCGTATTTACCATATGCAGGTGCCAATTGTTCTGTGAGCATACACATAACAGCAGGTGGTGCCAGTCAGGATTCAGCCAGGATTAAGGAGGAGGGGCTCTGCATTCCACAGTGCACATAGCCACCTTTTGTCTTCCCATGACAGAAATCCCCTTCCCTCCCCACCTGCTAGCCCCACTTATCCATGTCGCTCTCAGTGCTTAATTTGTGGTGGTGTGCTTTGTGGCCTATGTAGTTCTTTGTGAAGTAAATTTTAACATTTATCTTAAGATCTTTGTCATGAAATGACAGTTAATTTTCTTGTTAGAAAATTTTGAAAAACTTCTAACAAAAATGTTAGAGTTGAAATTTAAACAAATGCAGCACCTCTCAAATTCTACAGGAACATAGAGATATCACCTATATGTGTATAATAAATATAATATTTTTGTGATTGCAAAATCAATATATATGTGAGTGCTCTCTTGTGTGTATGTGTGTATGCATGCAAGTGACTTTAATGTGTGATTCATGCTAATTTTATTTTTTAGAGCATAAACTTTTAGAGCTGAAAGTAGCTTGACATTTCCAAATCTAACTGTCTTATTCTATATAAAGAAATGGAGACCCAAAGAAGTCAAGCACCTTGGTACAGAGTTAGTGGCAGACATGGGCCTATAACTCATGCCACTTGATTCCTAGAACAGTGACTTTCCTATTTCTTACAGGTCATCTTAAAGAGCAGTCAAAATCTAGCAATGGGAGACAGAATTTAAGTGTTAATTCTGAGAGAGGTACAGCTTTAGAAATGCCCCTGATCTGCATGAAGGAGATTTGTGGTTAACTTGGAAGTGAGCACAAGCCATGCTTCTAACACCAAATGGGGTACTGAGTTTCTATCTACAAGGTTATTATGCAAAAGTCAATTTTCCAGTATTTACTAATCAATTGCTTGATGAGAACTTGTCACACCAGTGCTCCCAAACTAGGTCTCTCATTCAGGTATGATTTGTGCAAGGGGTACTATTTCACTGTAGTCTCTACTCTGGTGTCCCCAGGAAATTAGATGGCTTCACCTGGTTCAGATATATATTTTGTAATACTTTAAGGCCATCTTTAATTAGAACTACAAAACAAAACAAAAAAAAAGGTAGTTGCAATCAAAATATTATGAGAAAACAATATTTGGGTTTGTTGAACCATTAACACACATGTCCTATAAAGGTGCTTGGTTTGACAGTATGTGTGTAGTTTTATTTTTTAGTCTCTTCTACCTTGATTCAGGTACCTGCCTCCCTCCCCCAGCCCCCCAAAACACACACGCATGAGTATGAGCATGCTCTTAGTCCTCTTAAGTTTTTGCAAGCTGACCTGCAAGGGCTGGACTCATTCTGTAAGTGATTGAAGTTCAGTTACTATGGTACTCTTATTACAAAGGGTTACTGATGGGGTGCCTTTCATTCACTTATGTATTTATTCATTCTTAGCACATTTATTGAATGCCTTTTAATGACTGACACCATGCCAAATACAAGATACAAAAATGACAGAGACATATTCCTTGGTCTCAAGAAGTTCACAGTTTATAAGGGCAAACAAACACATAAATAGGGATTATTATATGAGATGAGAACTGCAATATAGAAACATGCATAGCCTGCCATAGGAGCACAGAAGAGGCTAGGCAAGAGCTCCTGCAAGCTATGATGACTGAGTTGAGCTTTAAAGAATAAATAGGAATGAGCCAGGCACAGGTGTAACAGAAGTACTTCTGAGAGAAAGTGGAGTCTGAGCCCCATCACAAGGTAGTGAAAGCAGCCCTGCACACCCAACCAGGAAGGGCAAACTGAGTAGAGCGTGAACTCTGGAGTGAGACCACCTGCTCTGCTCTATGCAAAGTGTGTGACTTCGGGCAAGTGACAGAGCTTCTCTGTGCCTCAGCTTCCTCACCTGTAAACACCGAAATAATTACAGGAAATTTTAATAGGGTTAATACAAAAATCCTAATAGGGTTTCTGGTAAAATTGTGAGCTAATATACATAAAGTGCTTAGAATAGGGCTTGGTGATGGTAAACATGTGAGTTTTTCGTTGCTGGCTTATGAAGTGAAAAACAAGCAGGACAGGTAAGAAATGATGCTGAAGGCATCAGCAGGAGTGAGATGACTGTATCTGTTGTTTATGAGTGTGGACTTTATGCTATGTAGCCAGAGGGAACCTTGAAGGTCTTCAAAAGGTGGGAAAACATGGCGAGATTTTTCATCACTCTGGAGACTGCAGATAATGAGAAAGTCTGGAGACAGATTTTACCCAGGGAACTGTAGTGCTGGGGAGACATGATATGAAAATGAACTAAAATGTAGTAGTATGTGTAGGGAGAAAAGGGAATTTAGTCTGGTTACCCAACTGAGTAGACATGGGAGTGAAATGGAGGGGTACAGGGGAAACAAGAGTCCAAGATATCACCTGGGTGTGTAGCAGTGGTGATTTGGTGGCTGGTGGTACTAGCAACTGCCTAGCTAATGGTAAAGCAGGAGCAAGTAGAGGGAAAGATACTAGGTTCAGATTTTCACATGTAGGTCCTGAAGTTCCTGATGGAAAAGTCCAGCAAGGATTTGATGTGTAACACTTGGGAGGAAGGTCAGGACAGATAGAGCTTTAGGAACCATCAGCATGATGAGGCTGAAATCATGAGTAATGAAATCCCTCATAGGTGGTGGACAGAGTCTTGGAGTGACATCTATAGTTACACAGAAAACTAAGAAGAGGTCTTCAGAATAGAGACAAAGAAGATAGAAGAGCTCCTGGGAGGACTGGAAAAAGCTCATGATTTTGGCCTCCAGATATGATTCCCTCACTCTCACACATGAATGCCAGGATTAGATTTTAAGACGTGTTCCTCTTAGGCTAAAGTTTACATATGTGGCCCCAAGCATGAGTCTAAGGTTGTCTAATGTTCCAAGGCTTCACCCCAGCCACATGGCCAAGGTAAAAGTAATTAGTCACATGTTTCTCTCTGGTTAGGTGGAACAAGCTTACTCTTGCTAATAGTGGTCACACAATCACTATGTTTCTGGAACCACTAAGGAATGCTAGTATTTTTCCTAAGCATGCTGTTATAAGTCTATTTATCTAGTTCCTGGGATCATTTGGGCAGCCATTCCCAAAGAAAGCCAAAACATATCATCTCTCTGTATGGCACTTTTATTCCTTTCTCATGAGTTTCCCCCTGAATGTTGGAAAGATGTGAGGCTGATTGCCATGTCTTTGCAACAATTATTATTGCCTTGATGTGCACATAAGTCTTTAAGTTTTCCCTGCCCTTAAGAGTGAATTTCTCCTACACAATGAAAGAATTGTGGAGATACACAAAAATTGAGACAATCGGTGTTTTCTAAATTAGATAGCTGCATATAAGTGGTGATATAAATTATGAAGATAATGACTTTGTTAATTTTAAATAATTTGGATACCAAAGTTTCTTGGAGGTTCTTTAAATGTATGTTACCCTTGTTTGCTTGTACCATTGAACATGTTGTGAATGTCATACAAACTTGCATCCCATACAAACTTTGGAAGATTTCAACTTTAAAACATATAATGAAGAGCAAATAAAAATATGTAACACCATTTCAATCCTTGATTAGAAAATTGTCCAGTGAAGCACTTAAATGTATTTTTTGGATTTCAGATGTAAAGTTGATATCATGTAAGAATAAAGAGAATGATTAGAAATGACCCATATGCTTGTATATTTGCATTACAGAGAGAAAAATGACATGGCTAAGAGTCAAATTGTAGACAATAAAGATAATAAACTGTCACTTTAGGGAAATAAAAAAGGTATGAAGTCAAATAAGAGATGTTAGACTGAACAGATTAAGGAAGTTAGAGCTGGGCATGGTGGCTCATGCCTGTAATCTCAGCACTTTGGGAGGCTGAGGCAGGAGGATCTCTTGAGCCTAGGAGGAGTTTGAGACCAGCCTGGGCAACATAATGAGACCCTCATCTCTACAAAAAGTTTTCAAAATTAGCTGAGTATACTATTACATGCCTATAGTCTTAGCTACTCAGGGAGCTGAAGTGGAAGGATTGCTTGAGCCTGGGAGATTGAGGCTGCAGTGAGCCATGACAGGGCCACTGCACTGGGCAACAGCAAGACCCTGTCAGGAAAGGAAAAGAGAAAAGAGAGGAAAGGAGAGGAGGGGAGTGGAGGAGAAAGGAAAGGAGGGAAAGAGAGTGGAGGGGAGGGGAGGGAAGGAGAGGGGGAGAAAGAAAGAAAGGAAGAAAGAGAAAGACAGAGAAAGAAAGACAAAAAAGAAAGAAGGAAAGACAGAGAAAGAAAGGAAAAAGCAAGCAAGCAAGAAAGCAAAAGTTAGAAATGAGGATCAAAGTCCTGGAAGTAAAAATTGAGTAAACACAGAAGAGATTCTGTAGAACAAGAAGAAATAAGAGACAGGCTGCTGGGGCAGGTAATCAGTGAGGAGAGGAGAATGCACAAGGTCAGAGAGAAATGAAGAAAAGAACATTTATGCCCTAATTAGTGAGCAATTTGTTATAAAACAACCTTGCCACCTGGAGAGTAAAATTTAAAAATTTATTGGCATCAAATCAGCCAAATTAGAGCAGGCTGTTTTCCAGGTCTCCAGCACAGGCTACAGTGGACAGTGTGCAATAGCAATCCTTGTCATAAAGGTGGAGAGAGAAAGAAGTGTACTTCAGGAAAGCATGGGCTAATCCAGTCAAAAAGATCGGCATAAGATCATGAGAGTTCCATGTTGCAATCAATCTTTTAAAAGGCAAAGAATGCCTTTTGCCTTTGGTACAGCTATCTGATATCTTAAATGCAGTATTTTGCTACTAGATGAAACTAAATAGGCCAAGAAAGAGCTTCTCATCTCTTTGTTGCACCATCATTTCTACTAAACTTTTCCATGAAAGGGTAATGTTTCTCTTTAACCTCAGGGGCACATGTGAGTCATTGCTCTTTCAGATTCTAACTGTCCAGTGACATCTCTAAATCACTGTTTGTACCTTTAACACACCTCCTATTCAGTCCTCCTTCTGGCCTCCCACAGGACTACATTACTGTATTCAACCTGCAGTGCTGCTCATGCTTGGCTCTAAGAAGCTCTTCCTTTCTTTCTGTTTTCTAGTCATAGGGGTTTTCAGCTTTACAATATGCTGTGAATTATCCTCCTCTGTGTTAACACTTGTGTTAACCTCATCCCAAGTCCTGTGGGATGTCCTGTTCAACCCACCATTTTGCCCATAGTTGGTCCACAATTGAGTCTTTATACCACTTGCCTATTTTGTTCCTGATCCTGCATGGACACTTCAGAGAATTGGTGCATAAACTCTCCTCTCCAAGTCTTTCTGTGCAGAGACATCACGTAGCCTCCTTCATTCATTTTTCTTGTTTCTTGGCATATTTTCCCTTCTTCTAGATGAAATTGATCAGCCTTTTTTTTTAAACTCTACTGAGATCTATTCCTAGAATTCCAACATTGTCCACTTTTATCATTTAAAGAAATCTCTGCATCATGAAACTATGAGTCCTAATTAGGAGGGTAGTGGTAATTTTCTAAGCAAAAATTACTTGGCATAATTTACTCTGGGATTAATAAATATAAATGCATTCTCCCATCTTTGAAATTTGTCTTCTGCTTATGACTAGACATGGCAACTCTGAGTTTGAATCCAAACAAAAATGTACTTGAATTTCCTGGTTTTGGTCCATCATAAAAGCAGTAAGTTTGACAGGAAGACAGCCTATCAGTTTGCCCTGCAAGTCTTATCAGTATTACTTTGGAACCAACCAATCAAACACTTTGTTTTGTTGGGTAGCAACTATTCCTGCTTGTTCAGCCCATGTTACATTTTCTTCCAACGAACATCCAGCCACCTCGTTCCCTTGTGTGACTCCCCCCCATTTCACTCGCAGTTGCCATTAAATGCACTCTGTCTTTTGAAAACACTTAAACACTAATTAAACTAATTTATGATATATGTCATCAATATCCCATTTTTGCCTTGGTCTTTTCTGTCCAAAACAATAAGCATAATTTGAAATGCTTGTGTTTAGTTGCTTAGTAAATCCTTAGTATCCATTATAACATCAAATCTTGATGACATTAATGGTGATGGATAAAGGAGAAAATTACACCCCAGAGAAGTTATGAATCAAGAATCTTTGGTTAGATTTACTTAGAACAAAGTAACAGACAAGATAAAGCCCTAAAAATGTCTGGGTTCATTTTAAATTGAGATGACAACCATCCCGTAGTCCTAAAATAATGACCGCTTCTAATATAGACTGCACATGATTTAATTGCTTCACATTGATTTAAAAACAAAACCTATATGCAATAGTTGCGGACAGAAGCTTAGACCTGATGCCTTTTCAGCCAGGATAGGGACAAGCACTGGTGTGTGTGACAGCAGGTTTCAAACCTCATTCAGCGGACAGGGTAGTAGGCCAGATAATAAGCAGCAATTAGAACTCGCTGTGATGAAAGCCATGGTACATATTGTTAGAGAGTGCTACAGAAACGCGCAGCAGTAGTTCTCTACTCAGACCAAGAGATCAGGCAGGGCTTCATAAACATCTTCATGTAGTGTGCCTTACTTGGGCTGTCACCTACCCGCAATGCCTAGATAATGCTTGCTTTTTTTTGAGGCTCAACTCAAATCCACCTTCTCCTCTTAAGTCAGAATTATTCTTTCCTTGATAAGCTATCGTGCACAGTGCTGTGTTCCCTACACACTACACTCAACCCCAGGAGGATTCATTGCTTCCTTTTAGTTGCGATAAGGGCTTTACAATCTGATCCAGGCTTAGTAGTACACCCTGACACTTTCCCATTTTGATTAAAATCTTCACCACAGGGCCAGAGAAATCAGACAGAAGGGCCAAGTACCTTGAGTTAGGTATGTTAGTTCCTTCTCATGCGGCTAATAAAGATAGACCTGAGACTGGATAATTTATAAAGAAAAAAGGTTTAATTAACTCACAGTTCCAAGTAGCTAGGGAGGCCTCAGGAAACTAATAATCATGGCTAAAGGGGAAGCAAACACATACTTCTTCACATGGCAGCAGGAGAGAGAAGGAGTGCCCCACGAAAAGGGGAAGACCCTTATAAAACCATCAGATCTCGTGAGAACTAGCTCACTATCAGGAGAACATGATGGGGGAAACTGCTCCCTTGATTCAATTATCTCCACGTGGTCCCCCCACGACACACCGGGTTTATGGAAACTACAATTCAAGATGAGATTTGGGTGGGGACGCAGTCAAACCACATCTAAAAACTCAGGCCTCCACTGTCTGTGTTTCTCTCGCAAGCACTTTTGCCATTACCCTATAGATTTAGGAATGGAACTCTGGCTTTGTGATAACTTCAGGGCTACCTGGTATGGCAAAAGGAGACAATAAAACCTGGTTTTTATAACAATTGTTATGTCCTCAAGCCAGATCTCCTTTCCAGGACATCTCCAGCATGCAGGGATGAATCAGAGACACAGACATAAAGAGTCACTTAAGCAAATCAGAGCAGCATATACAGTTGGAATTTGGGGTGGAGGGTGGAGAGGGGCACTGTTTTTTTGAATGCTACGAAGTTCAAATGCTAATCTGTTCTCTTCCTGCTGCACTGGGCTTTGTGATGTTCAAATAAACTGAGCATGACATAGTCTCAAAGTTGGAAGGAGTCTGCGACTATTTTCTTAGAGGCAGAGGTTTGAGTGAGGGACAGAGTGTAAGAGCACCTCATTTAATTGTGTAGGGAGGTTCTTAGAGTCGTTTGGGCAATAGCAATTCCTTATGCAATACTCAGCCACAATTTAAGTGTAATAAATTTTTACAACTGTTTTGATGACTTTTTTCCCTAAAATAGACAATTGCTTTTTTTCTTTTTTCTGTCTTGCCTCTCCAGCCAAGTGTTCAGACTGTATATGTTTAGACTGCTTATTGGTTGCTATAATTGTAGACTTTTGATATTGGAGTGTCCCTACTCAAATTGTTTTCATTACAAAATGTATAACAATTATGCCATTAGTAGACCTTCTTATCTTCTTGATTGTGTCACAAGGACAGTGTCTTTAGTTGTTGTTTTTTGTTTTTGTTTTTCATTTGTTTTTTTTTTCTTTTATTTCATTTTTGAGGTGAAGGCTTGCTCCATTACCTAGAGTGGAATGCAGTGGTGCAATCTTAGCTCACTGTAATCTCTGCCTCCCAGGTTCAAGTGATTCTCCTGCCTCAGCCTCATAAGTAGCTGGGATTACAAGTGCCTGCTACCATGCCTGGCTAGTTTGTGTACTTTTGGCAGAGACGGGGTTTCACCATGTTGGCCAGGCTGGTCTCGAACTCCTGACCTCAGGTGATCCATCTGCCTCCACCTTCCAATGTACTGGGATTATAGTAGTGAGTCACCATGCCTGGCTGAGGGACAGTGCCTTTTGATTCTTGGAGTTTTGCACAACACCTGGCACATAAATGCTGCTCAGTTAATGTATTTTAAAAATAATGACCTAAGGAGCTCTGATTATTGACTGGACATACGCAACTTAGACTTCTACTAAGTAAAAAAAAAAAAAAAAAAAAAAAAAAAGAATACTAGAATAGATGCATTGGGATTGTACAGCCAGGAGAAATCAATCTACATAGATTGTCTATGTGATTCAGGTAGAACTAGGATGCCAGCCTGAATTCCCAAGTATTCTGCAGAAGACTATATGCCAGAGGTAGAACAAAGCAAGAATGGCATTTTTTTTTCTACAATCAGCTTTTACAACAGCACCTCTCTTATTTCTATGGCAAGAATATCTCCTGGGTGCATTGCCAGGAGATTCTCCCTTAGAAATTAAAAAGTAGAAAGAATAGAAGGGAAAGAAGCAACCCATAGCTGTGTTTTCTGAAAACAGCTTGACTCTCCTGCTGATCATCGATGGCTGCCATGCCATGGAAACACCTCATCCGATGGTGCCCAGGCCGCCTCTACACAGCATGCTGGAAGCTTGTGATTAATTTTTTTTGACAGCAGGAAAAAGTATGCCCTATGTTAGATGCCAGCTGATTATTTCCAGTATGTTTGCTGCTGAAAATTCCATTAATGATTTGTAATATCCATTCAACTTGAAGAGAGGAGAAAAGTGCTTTTCTGAAAAAGGAAAAGTAAATTGGACTCACTCTTATGGAAAATCCTAATCTACAGAGTGAATGTTTGATGGCAGATGAGTTGAGGGAAATGTCAGCAATTTCAATTTTTTTTATGTGACAGATTTGCTCTATCACTGGTAATATATCATTAGAGAATGTGTTGTGAATAATAACATATTTTGATTGATGTGTTTTTATTTTCTTCCTGGTGTACAAATATGGCAACTTTTAATGTTCAACTTGATGTATATTTATTAATTGCCTACTATGTTCAAGACCCTCATTAAATATTGATTGAATTGAAATGAGCCCTGGGGGAACCTACCATCTAAGATAGCATTTCTCAACTGTGGCTCCACATTTGAATTCTCAGGGGAACTTGAAAAAAGTTCTGGGACCTCAGAAATTCTGACTTAATTGTTCTGGAGTGAGGTCTGTGGCCTCGGTATTTTTCCATAGGTCTCCTCATATGCATAACGTGTAGTTAGGTTTGAGAATAACTAGCCGATATAAAAGGAAGTGAAAAGGCAGTACATGGCCAAGTCCTTGTAGATGTACAAAGGACACTGTTTTAAAATCATTTATCTATTTGAAAAGTATGATAATTTAAAAGGAGAGGACATTACATTTTATCTAGGTAGCCAGAAGAAAACTCCATGAAAGAAGTAATATTTAAGTGGACTTTAAATATGTAAAATTTTGATCAGCAGAGATAGGTATCCAGGTAGAGGGTCAAAGGCCTGGATGAGAAAGAGGCCAGTTCTGTGAACACCCGGTGACTAACACATGGCTAGGAGAAAAGGAACGTTGATGGCTATTATTAAAGCACCACTGTGAATTTGTAATTTCAGCTAGCTATGAACTCAAATACAGTTATGAAGTAATGGGATATTTTAGCAACTTTTTTCTCATGCACTAAATGTTATTCCTAAAACAGCAGGGTTGAAAAATATGTTTATGGTAGAACAGACATAGATTGAAAAATGCACTTTAGTGTCTTGCTATTGGATTTTGTGGTCCTCAGATGGGCAGCATTGGCATCACCTCTACCTTGTTAGAAATGAAGCTAATGCAGGATCTTGGCCTCCACCCCAAACCTAATGAATCAAAGTCTGCATTTTAATAAGATCTTTGTATACACACTAAAGTCTGAGAAGCACCACTTTAGAATCTCGATTATTATTATATTATTAGCTGTAATTAACTGAGAAAAGTAGAGAAGTACACGTTTCAACAAATTGAATTTCTTCCTATCACTGTGAATGATGAATAGTGTCAATATGCAATAATCTTTTTTCTCTCTCTCTCTTTTTTTTTTCTTTTTTTGAGACCAAGTTTCACTCTGTCACCAGGCTGGAGTGCAGTGGTGTGATCTTGGCTCACTGCAACCTCTGTCTCCCGTGTTCAAGCAATTCTCTTGCCTCAGCTTCCCAAGTAGCTGGGTCTAAGGGTGTGCACCACCACACCCAGCTAATTTTTGTATTTTTAGTAGAGACGGGGTTTTACCATGTTGGCCAGGGTGGTCTCAATCACTCACCTTCTGATCTGCCCGCCTTGGCCTCCCAAAGTACTGGAATTACAGGTGTGAGCACCTTGCCCAGCCTAATTTTCTCTTTTAATCATATCTTTTTATATCTGTCACACTATATATTCCCATATAATAAATTACTTAATTGTGATTAATACATTTAAATATATGTGGCCTTGTGTTCTCTCCAGTTCCAGTCGTTATGTCTGAAAAGATAACATCTTTTCATTTTAGACCTTGGTAATGTTTTCTGTGCTTTTCAAAAGGATGTCCTCAATATCATCTATGAAAATGCATTGCAATCTCCCGTGTCTCTGCCGTCTCATTGCACACTGGTTTCAGTGGCAGATAGCAGATGGGAAATAAAGACCTGGGGCTGGAAACTCGTAGATTCCAGAGGAAACCTGAGGCACACAGGAAGCTGGTTTAGCTTGGGGTTGCAAGCATTATTTACCTCTTTAATCTGAATTAAACAAGTAGCAGTAAATAATGATTCAGAGAAGATTTGCTAAGTGGCAGAATATTTTATGGATGGCTATTTCCTTACAATGCCTCTCACCTAAGAAATGGCAGCCTATCAACAAATAATTATTAAAACATTCCTTTTTCCAAATAGTATTGGGTTTGGTTATCTGCTTAAATACCCTTAGGGTGATACTTAGCAACAAAAGCCTAGTATACTTTAGTTACAAAATCATTGGCTGTTCTCAAACTTTAGTGTGCAATGGAATATCCGTGGATGTTGCTCAGAATAGATACTCCAGACCCCAATGAGATTCTGATTCACTAGTTTAGGGTAAGGCTTAGGAATCTGTTGAAACAAACATTCCAGGAGATTTTGTTGTTGGTACTAAGAATGCTACATTTTGAGAAAACAAAAACAAAAAACACATTGCTGTAAGACAGGGGTATCCAGTCTTTTGGCTTCCCGGGGCTGCATTGTCTAGGGCCACATGTAAAATATACTAATACTAACGATAGCTGATGAGCTTAAAAATATCACCAAAAAAATCTCATAAGGTTTTAAGAAAGTTTACAAATTTGTGTTGGGCTCTCTTCAAATCCATCCTCAGCCACATGTGGCCTGTGGGCCAAGGGTTGGACAAGCTTGCTAAGGCATTATATTCTTAGGAATTTACTATTTCTTTTGGTATTAATATTATATAACCTAAAGACAATCACCAGACAAATACCTAAGCTTAGTAAACCTTTGATAGATCCACCAAGCTTTTTCAAGGAGATGATATTAGAAAATGATTTTGTATCCATTTTAGGATTTCATATTCTAAGCATTGATATATGTAATCTATTGGGCAAGGCACAGTGTAATGTCAACACTTTGAGGGGCTGAGGCGAGAGGAATACTTGAGCCCGGGAATTCGAGACCAGCCTGGGAAACATAACAAAACCCTGTCTCTATAAAAATACAAAAATGAGCCAGGCATGATGGCACACATCTGTGGTCCTAGCTACTCAGGCAGCGGAGACAGGAGGATCACTTGAGTCTGGGTGGTTGAGGCTGCAGTAAACTGTGATGGTACTATTGCACTCCAGCCTGGGCAACAGAGTGACATCCTGTTTCAATTAAAAAAAAGCCTTTTGCAGCCTGATCGCCACCATAATGGGTCGCATGCATTCTCCCAGGAAGGGCCTGTCCCAGTTGGCTTTGCCCTATCACCGTAGCGTCCCCACGTGGCTGAAGGTGACATCTGACAACATGAACGAGCAGATTTCCAAACTGGCCAAGAAGGGCCTGACTCCTTCACAAATCGGTGTGACCCTGGGAGACTCACAAGGTGCTGCACAACCATGTTTTGTGACAGGCAATAAAATCTTAAGAATTCTTAAGTCTAAGGGACTTGCTCCTGATCTCCCTGAAGATCTCTACCATTTAATTAACAAAGCAGTTGCTGTTTGAAAGCATCTTGAGAGGAACAGAAAGGATAAGGATGCTAAATTCTGTGTGATTCTGATAGAGAGCCAGATTCCTTCTTAGGCTTGGCATTATAAGACTAAGTGAGTCCTACCTCCCAATTGATACATAAATCAAGTTCTTAATGACCTACAAAGAGACTTAAACTCCCACACAATAATAGTGGGAGACTTTAACACTCCACTGTTAGACATATCAATGAGACAGAAAATTAACAAGGCTATCCAGGACTTGAACTCAGATCTGGACCAAGCAAGCCTAATAGACATTTACAGACACCTCACCCCAAATTCACAGAATATACATTCTTCTCAGCACCACATTGCACCTATTCTAAAATTGACCACATAATTGCAAGTAAATCACTCCTCAGCAAATGCAAAATAATGGAAATCATAACAGTCTCTCAGACCACAGTGCAATCAAATTAGAACTCAAGATTAAGAAACTAACTCAGAACCGCATAGCTTCATGGAAACTGAACAACTAGCTCTTGAATGTTGACTGGATAAACAATGAAATGAAGGCAGAAATAAAGATGTTCTTCGAAACCAACGAGAATGAAGATACAACATACCAGAATCTCTGGGACACATTTAAAGCAGTGTCTAGAGGAAAATATATAGCAATAAATGCCCACATGAGAAGCAAGGAGAGATCTAAAATCGATACCCTATCGTCAAAATTGAAAGAGCTAGAGGAGCAAGATCAAAAAAACTCAAAAGCTAGCAGAAGACAAGAAATAACTAAGATTAGAGCAGAACTGAAGGAGACAGAGACACAAAAAACCCTTGAAAAAATCAATTAATCCAGGAGCTGGTTTTTTGAAAAGATCACCAAAATAGACAGACTGCTAGCCAGATTAATAAAAAAGAAAAGAGAGAAGAATAAAATAGATGTAATAAAAAACGATACAGGGGGTATCATCACAGATTCCACAGAAATACAAGCTACCATCAGAGATTACTACAAACAACTCTATGCACATAAACCAGTAAACCTGGAAGAAATGGATAAATTCCTGGACACTTGCGCCCTCCCAAGCCTAAACCAGGAAGAAGCTGAAACCCTGAATAGACCAATAACAAGGGCTGAAGTTGAGGCAGCAAATTAATAGCCTACTACCCCAAAAAAAGCACAGGTCCAGATGGGTTGACAGCTGAATTCTACCAGACATACAAAGAGGAGCTGAAACCCCTCCTTCTGAACTATTCCAAACAATCCAAAAAGAGGGAATCCTTCCCAAATCATTTTATGAGACCAACATCATCCTGATACCAAAACCCAGCAGAGACTCAACAAAAAAGGAAAACTTCAGGCCAATATCCATGATGAACATAGATGCAGAAATCTTCAATAAAATACTGGCAAACCGATTGCAACAGCACATCAAAAAGCTTATCCATCACGATCAAGTAGGCCTCATCCCACGGATACAAGGCTGGTTTAACATATGCAAGTCTGTAAGCATAATCTACTGCATAAACAGAACCAAAGAAAAAAACCACATGCTTATCTCAGCAAATACAGAGAAGGCCTTCGACAAAATTCAACAGCACTTTGTGCTAAAAACTCTCAAAAAACTAGGTATCAACGGAATATATCTCAAAATAATAAAAGCTATTTACAACAAACCCACAGCCAGTATCATATTGAATGGGCAAAAACTGGAAGCATTCCCTTTGAAATCTGGCACTAGACAAGGATGCCCTCTCTCACCACTCCTATTCAATATAGTATTGGAAGTTCTAGCCAGAGCTGTCAGGCAAAAGAAAAAAAAAAAAAAAAAAAAAAAAAAAGAAAGAAAGAAAAAAGAAAGGGTATTCAATTAGGAAAGGAGGAAGTCAAATTGGTCCCATTTGCAGATGACATGATTGTATATTTAGAAGCCGCCATCATCTCAGCCCAAAACCTCCTAAAACTGATAAGCAACTTCAGCAAAGTCTCAGGATACAAAATCAGTGTGCAGAAATCACAAACATTCCTATACACCAATAACAGACTTAAAGAGTCAAATCAAGAATGAACTGCCATTCACAATTGCTACAAAGAGAGTAAAATACCTAGGAATACAACTAACAAAGGATGTAAAAGACTTCTTCAAGGAGAACTACAAACCACTGCTCAAGGAAATAAGAGAGGACACAAACAGATGGAGAAACATTCCATGCTCATGGTTAGGAAGAATCAGTATTATGAAAATGGCCATACTGCCCAAAGCAATTTATAGATTCAATGCTATCCCTAACAAGCTACTTATGACCCTCTTCACAGAACTGGAAAAAACCACCTTAAACTTCATATAGAAGCAAAAGAGAGCCTGCATAGCCAAGACAAATCTAAGCAAAAAGAACAAAGCCAGAGGCATCATGCTACCTGACTTCAAACTATACTACAAGTCTACAGTAATCAAAACAGCATGGTACTGGTACCAAAACAGAGATATACTCCAATGGAACAGAACACAGACCTCGGAGGCAACGCTACCCATCTACAACCATCTGATCTTTGAGAAACCTGTCAAAAACAAGCAATGGGGAAAGAATATCCTGTTTAATCAATGGTGTTGGGAAAGCTGGCTAGCAGCATGCAGAAAGCAGAAACTGGATCCTTTCCTGACACCTTACACTAAAATTAACTCCAGATGGATTAAAGACTTAAACATAAAACCTAACACCATAAAAACCCTAGAAGAAAACCTATGCAAAACCATTCAGGACATAGGCATAGGCAAGGACTTCATGACTAAAACACCAAAAGCATTGGCAACAAAAGCCAAAATAGACAAGTGGGATCTAATTAAACTCCAGAGCTCTGTATAGCAAAAGAAACAGTCATAGGAGTGAACCAGCAACCAACAGAATGGGAAAAAATTTTTGCAACCTACCCATCTGACAAAGGGCTAATATCCAGAATCTACAAAGAACTGAAACAGATTTACAAGAAAAAACAAACCCATTCAAAAGTGGGCAAAGTGCATAAACAGACACGTTTCAACAGAAGACATGTATGATGCCAACAAACATAAGAAAAAATGCGGCCAGGCGCGGTGGCTCAAGCCTCTAATCCCAGCACTTTGGGAGGCCGAGGTGGGTGGATCACGAGGTCAAGATATCGAGACTATCCTGGTCAACACGGTGAAACCCCATCTCTACTAAAGATACAAAAAATTAGCTGGGCATGGTGGCATGTGCCCATAATCCCAGCTACTCAGGAGGCTGAGGCAGGAGAATTGTCTGAACCCAGGAGGCGGAGGTTGCGGTGAGCCGAGATTGCGCCATTGCACTCCAGCCTGGGTAACAAGAGTGAAACTCCATCTCAAAAAAAAAAAAAATGCTCATCATCACTGGTCATTAGAGAGATGCAAATCAAAAGCACATTGAGATATCATCTCACACCAGTTAGATTGGCGATCATTAAAAAATCTGGAGACAACAGATGCTGGAGAGGATGTGGAGAAATAGGAACACTTTTACACTGTTGGTGGGAGTGGAAATTAGTCATACCATTGTGGAAGTCAGTGTGGTGATTCCTCAAGGACCTAGAAATAGAAATTCCAGTTGACCCAGCAATTCCATTACTGGGTATATATCCAAAGGATTATAAGTCATTCTGTTATAAAGACACATGCACGCGTATGTTCATTGTGGCACTGTTTACAATAGCAAAGACCTGGAAACAACCCAAATGCTCATCAATGATAGACTGGACAAGGAAAATATGTCACATATACACTACGGAATACTATGCAGTCATAAAAAATGATGAGTTCGTGTCCTTTGTAGGGACATGGATGAATCTGGAAACCATCATTCTCAGCAAACTGACACAAGAACAGAAAATCAAAATGCTGCATGTTCTCACTCATGGGTGGGTGTTGAACAATGAGAACACACAGACACAGGGAGGGGAGCATCATACACTGGGGTCTGTTGGAGGGGAATAGGGAGAGACAGTCGGTGGTATGGAGGTTGAGGGGGGATAACATGGGGAGAAATGCCAGATATAGGTGATGGATGGAGGCAGCAAACCACATTGGCACATGTGTACCTATGCTACAATCCTGCATGTTCTGCACATGTACCCCAGAACCTAAAGTGCAATTAATATATATATATATATGTATACATATTTAAAAAACAGTGGAAAAATAAGAGAGCTATATTACACAATCCATTAGATTTGATTAGTGACCATATCGCATTTTTGTAGGAAAAAATTCACTAACTGTACAGTTTTTACAAGAAACTTATGATAGAATCTGACTTTACTGGTGCTGTTGGTTTCTTAGCTACTTACCATTAAAGAAAGGAAAAAAAAAGAAGGAAAGAAGGAAGGAAAGAAGAAACGTGAAGAACAACTTATGTAAATAGATAATCATTGCAACGTTATTTATCAGCAGCAAAATAAAATTAACTCTCAAATCAAAGGAACATGGATAAACATATTTTGGCATATCCATAGGAGAGAAAAATGCAGTCATTTAAATTAATACTTTTCAAAATATTGAATATAGGAAGATTCTCACCATATCACGTTAGGAGAATAAACAAGATAAAGAAAGTTAATTTTAATAATGATAAAAGCATACACACAAAAAATTAAGTAGAAATACAACAAAATTTAAATTGGTCATATCTTGAATATTAAACTATACATGGTTTCAATTTTTTTCTTTCTAACTTTCTGTGTGGCCCAAAATATTTTCAGTGAGTTTCTGTGACTTTTGTAATAAGGTAAAAAAAAAATAAGGAGTATAATTTTTAAAATCTAGGTTGTTTTAAGAGTGGTTCAGCTAAAGAACAGGTGGATGGACTAAATGAACCTTTTTAACATCTCTTCAGTTCTAAGGACCATCTGCCTAGTCCTATTAACCAGTAACTACAGAAAGAAGTTAGATCCAATTAGTAAAGGCAGAAAGAAACGCTGCCTTTGTGAGTTCTGTTTCCCTGTGCATATCTGCCACCTTAAACTAATGGAGCTATTTATTGAGTTCAAGCTGTCCCCAAAGAAAGCTGCTTTTTACTTTGCTTCTGTGCAAATCTTGTTCACTTTATACAACCAGCTACAGAATCAAAGCCAGCAGCTGGCCATCCATGCTGCTGCACAGAATAATAGCCTGAGCCCAAGCTTCTGAAGAGCAGGTCTGCTTTGGTATCTTGAATGTATGCCTGCATAAAAAGCAGACACCACCCAGGATGGTTGTATCTGCTGCTTCTGCTCAGGCAGTAAATATGAAAATTAGAAAGCCAAAGCACAGCCAGGGCCACATCTCACTGGGTGCCCTTGGGAAACTCAATTGGACATCAGTTTATCTTTAAAGAGGAATCATAATGGTTTGCTCTGATTGTGCCCTGTAAAGTACATAAGTGGTTTATAAACTACAGTTTTAACATATTAGTTGTTAGGTGATCGTGTTCACATTTTTTGTGTAATTCCTTTTTCGAGTACATACATAATGATGCTAAAGAACAGTAAAATAGCAGCAGTCTTCCTGCCATGCTCAGGACTTATGCCATTTTGTAATATGATCTCAAAATGGATTGTAACGGGATGGCCCAGTGCTATTTATTATCACCACTTAAAGTGAACCCATATGCCAGTAGCATATTGAGCTAAGAAGCTGTGATGTCATTGGCAGAAGCAGCTCTTCCAGAAGGCAGAGTTGCTGAGGATTGTCTATGACATTATTCTATTAGCTTATTGGATGCTACTCATCAATAGTAGCCATGGTGACTGTCAGGGGAAATAAGGTCAAGTGAAGCAGTGAGTTGCTGGTGACTTAGGGGTTAGCACCTGTCAAAAATCATACATACAGATTATGATTTTTTTTTCCAAAATTAACCTGATTAATTTTGGAAAAATTAATAGGATTATCATCACTTATATTTTTTGCCCAAAAATGTTTATTAATTTTATAGTAGATAGCCCTTTTCCTTGTCAGGACAGAGTACTATTCAGGTATGAGCCCATCCTGCCATGCTTTCTTTCTTTTCACTAAATTAATAGATCTGTATTACTTTTTGAGGTAGGAGAAATATTGTTGATGTATTTCACAATGGACCCTGTTCTGATTCTCTTTTATCTTACTGATTAAACCTTCCTTGACTCTACTTGAGAGCATACTATGATTTTTTTTTTCCCTTGAGCCCAGTAAGCAAAAAGAGAAGAGGATAGGCACCATATTTTTGAGACCCTAAAAAACTAAGCTCCACTGTCCTATTAACAGTGGAAGCTTACTATCCAATGAGTAGTGGAATTTTGTTCAAGAGAGGGAATAATGGTAATGGTTGCTTTACAGAAAAGTCACTCTGGCCAGCTATGTGGGCTGTAGGCAGGGAGACGTGTGAGGAAGAAGTTATAATCCAGATGATAGTAGGAGATCTCTTCAACCAGGGCATTGGTATTCAGGGATGGGAGGAAGGATTCAATAAATATTTAGGAGGTAAAATCAACAGGTACAGATTGGATTTGAAAATGAATGCCAGGTTTCTAGGTTGGGTACATGGGGTGACACACCAAAGAAGTAGCTACCAATGTTCTCTGTCTACTTACAATCTACAAGAGAAAAGAAACATAAAAACAGCAAGTGCAATTTACTGAATAATTTCCATCTGCCAGGAATTATGCTTAACATTCTAGATGCCCTGTCTCATTGATTCTTCTCATCAGTCCTATGAGGTACTGTTATTATTGCCATTTTAAAGATGGGGAGACTGAGGTTAGGAAAGATGAAGAAAGGTGCTCAAGTTCACTCTTGTGTGGTAAACCCAAATCTGAAACCTCCCAGGTAGGCTGACTGCAGCGCCTCTGCTGCTCACTGCTTTGTAACGTTTACCCGTAAATACTCTGAACCAAATTTAAAAAAGAAGCCCTCTTAACCACTTAGAAGAACTAAATGACAGAGTATTTTACATTTAGCCATTCACATAAAAGTAATGCAAATTAGTAGTAATTTTCTTCTTAATCTCATATTTTAATATACAAATAAGATTTCTAATTCCCAAAGAGAGAATCTTAGAAGATAGTTTGAAAGATGAAAAGTTGAAGACTATTTCATTAAATACATTTATTTTTTATTATTATTTTAAAATATATATCTATTTTATTGCATTTTAGGTTCTGGTGTACATGTACAGAACATGCAGGATGGTTGCATAGGTACATACATGGCAATGTGGTTTGCTGCCTCCATCCCCATCATCTATATCTGGCATTTCTCCCCATGTTATTCCTCCCCAACTCCCTACTCCCCACTGTCCCTCTCCTAGTCACCCCCTTGCCCCACAGACCTCAGTGTGTGATGCTCCCCTCCCTGTGTCCATGTGTTCTCATTGTTCAACACCCACCTATGAGTGAGAACATGCAGTGTTTGATTTTCCGTTCTTGTGTCAGTTTGCTGAGAATGATGGTTTTCAGATTCATCCATGTCCCTACAAAGGATACAAACTCATCATTTTTTATGGCTACATAGTATTCCATGGTGTATATGTGCCACATTTTCCCTGTCCAGTCTATCATCGATGGGCATTTGGGCTGCTTCCAAGTCTTTGCTATTGTAAACAGGGCTGCAGTGAACATATTTGTGCATGTGTCCTTATAATAGAATGATTTATAATCCTTTGGATATATACCCAGTAATGGGATTGCTGGGTCAAATGGAATTTCTATTTCTAGGTCCTTGAGGAATTGCCACACTGTCTTCCACAATGGTATAACTAATTTACACTCTCACCAACAGTGTAAAAGTGTTCCTATTTCTCCACATCCTCTCCAGCATCTGTCGTTTCCAGATTTTTTAATGATCGCCATTCTAACTGGCATGAGGTGTGGATTTGATTTGCATTTCTCTAATGACCAGTGATGATGAGCATTTTTTCGTATGTTTGTTGGCATCATATATACCTTCTTTTGAAAAGTGTCTGTTCATATCCTTTGCCCACTTTTGAATCGGTTTGTTTGTTTTCTTCTTGTAAATCTGTTTTAGTTCTTCATGGATTTTGGATATAAGCCCTTTGTCAGATGGGTAGATTGCAAAATTTTTTTCCTGTTCTGTTGGTTGCTGATTCACTCTAATGATTGTTTCTTTTGCTGTGCAGAAGCTCTGGAGTTTAATTAGGTCCCATTTGTCTATTTTGGCTTTTGTTGCCAATGCTTTTGGTGTTTTAGTCATGAAGTCCTTGCCTATGCCTACGTTCTGAATGTTTTCACCTAGGTTTACTGCTAGGGTTTTTACGGTGGTAGGTCTTATGTTTAAGTCTTTAATCCATCTGGAGTTAATTTTAGTGTAAGGTGTCAGGAAAGGGTCCAGTTTCTGCTTTCTGCACACTGCTAGCCAGTTTTCTCAAAACCATTTATTAAACAGGGAATCCTTTCCCTATTGCTTGTTTGTGTCAGGTTTGTCAAAGATCAGATGTAAACCTATTTATTTTTTTTAAAAAAGGAAAATTGAAACCTAGAGAAGTAGACTTGCTCCCAAAATTCTTTTTTTTTTTTTTTTTTTTTGAGACGGAGTTTCTCTCTTGTTACCCAGGCTGGAGTGCAATGGCGTGATCTCGGCTCACCACAACCTCTGCCTCCTGGGTTCAAGCAATTCTGCCTCAGCCTCCCGAGTAGCTGGGACGACAGGCACGCGCAAGCATGCCCAGCCAATTTTTTTGGTACCAAAATTCTTATCATAAACATGTGGAAACTACGCAAGACCTTAAGGGTCCTGCCTCCTACCTCATGGTCCAATGCTCTTCATATTACTTTGTCCATATATTTAAGTAGAGTTAAGTGATTAAAGTTTGTACCTTTTCAGTGTAGTTGACTGACTCTTCTTGGAATCTATTTAGTGCTTTATTATAGATGCACTTCATTAGTCTCTACTATTTCCCGGATACTATTATGGCTTGATTGTGTCATTGCTCACTTAAACTCAAGATTCTAACCTATAGGAACTGGGAGCAATTTTCAGCATTTTGTGCTTTCTTGCTTCTGGCCATGTATTGTGAGCCTATCTTCAAGGTAATCCCCATACGTACTCATTCAGATAGAATTGCTTGTGAATTGTTCTTTAAACTTTTAATTTCAGCATCTTTAAATTGCACTTACTTGTATTCATGCTTGGTTCTCTCTTCTAAATTTTAAGTTATCTGAGGTCATAGTGCCTTAGTTGTCTTACTGCTTGGCACACTATGTGGCACATTGCAATAAATGTTATTAAGTAAATAAGCTTGGAAATAATTATAACTGATTTCTTTTTTAAACTTCTTTTGTTGATACCTGCTTTTCTTCTCATTTATCTGAATCAATGTGTCATTATGGAAGGTGAGCTTGTTGGAGGAAATAAACATTTCAATTGCACCTGGGCTCTCTTCTTACTATACTTTTTCCTCAGCATGCCACGATCACCTAAATTCAATAAAGCAAAAATAATGAAGCCTAATTAAAGGAGAAAACATAAAGTAGTTTATTAATTTAAATTAAGTAAGCCTGTTATCTCCCTGACATTCTTTTTTTTTTTTGAGATGGAGTCCTGCTCCATTGCCTAGGCTGGAGTGCCGCGGCACCATCTTGGCTTACTGCAGTCTCTGCCTCCTGGCTTCAAGCGATTCTCCTGCCTCAGCTACCCTAGTAGCTGGGACTAGAGGTGTGTTCCAGCAGGCCTGTCTAATTTTGTATTTTTGGTAGAGATAGGGTTTCACCATGTTGGCCAGGCTGGTCTCAAATTCCTGACCTAACATGATCCGCCTGTCTTGGCCTGCCACAGTTCTGGGATTACGGACGTGAGTCACCATGCCTGGCCCACCCTGACATTCTTAATGCCTTGATTCTGGAGGATGCAGTTCTTAGTAACCAAGCTGTGGCCCTCTGATGTCACTTTAGAGAATGATTAATATGTCACGTGGTTAGCTGGGCTCTGAGATGATCTCTGTAACAAAGCAGTCTACATTGTTCTCCCAAGGAAGAGATTTGTGTGTGACATATTGAAATGGAATTGGTTTTGTTTCGGTCTATTATTTCACAACCTGTACTTTCCATTGTGATTCTTTATCACTAGAAGATTTTAAAACTCAGAGACAATAAAATAGAATATAAAAACTCTGGGAAGCCTCCTAAATTGATTGATGAGAAAACAGTTTAGTTTGTCAAGTGCATTATCAGTAGACCTTATTTCCATATTAGGAGATGGAATGGAATATATACATTCCGTTCGAGAATATATACTCAATATAATGCATGAATATACACTCAAGGAAGTTTGTTGCATTCATTGCTGGCATGGCCTCCTCACTGTTTTTTCTAACTCTGCTATGTCACTTGTTGTTTGGTGGATCAGCAACTTACTGAGTTTGTGCTCTATACCTTTGTCCCTGTAGAACTGTGGTTTGGAATCAGGTTTCTTAGGACAGAAAATCATCGGAAGTTGTGAAAGAAGGTGAAACCCTGGATACACTGGAGAGGACATGGCATAATGGAGAGGAAGAGGATGGGCATAGGAAAAAGACACAGGAAAGCCCATTAGGGACAGTTTAGTAACCTCCACATTAATCTACTAGTCACAAGTGCACTGAGAATCCAAACAAAATTGTAAGAGGATATTTTAATCTATAAAATAAATGAAAAAACTATTTTCAAGTTTTTCAAAGACATTACTTACACAATATGTATTATTCTTATCAGACTCCAGAAATCTATCATTTTATGTATTTTAAAGAATAAAATTGCTTAAGAAAACTTCAATAGAGAGTTTTCAAGTTTTCACGAACACAGTCTATCTTTCCTTTAATTAATTCTGTTAATAAGATTTTTATGCACATAGGTATTACCACTTACCACCTTACGTTTTTAAACTCGGTGTTAACCATGCATAGGGAAGCTTCTTGCACACTGATGGTCTTTAATTTTGAAAGGAGTACCTCTCTAAATCATCATCAGTTTATTCAGAGACCTTAACTTCATTTTAGGCTGTCTTTGATCCCCAGCAAGAATGACTGGGAATTTTCTTCCAATTAATACAGCTGGCTACTGTTTAAATGAATTAATCAGTAATTCAACTATCTTGATTCTAGTAGTACGACATTAGGGACCATTTAGTAATAAAGTAAGAAGCTTAATACTTAATGGAAAGAAAGATCCATTTTTTAATGTGATAAATTTTATTGGGGAAAATTTTGCTACCATGGCAAGTATTCTTAGCAGACTCTTGCCTTGTTCCCCTGCTTTGGAATCAGAGTGTTTAGATGATATACCACAGATAGGGATTTGAAATGTAAAGACTGAATTTGCAAAGAGCTTAATTTAAATGCTTATATACACTGCCATTAGTATGGTGACTACATATTTTAAATGCTCCGTAAATATTTGTTAGAGAAATAATACATGAAAACACATTTTTCTTTTTCTTTTTTTTTCAGATGGAGCTTTGTGCTTGTCACCCAAGCTGGAGTGCAATGGTGCCATCTCAGCTCATTGCAATCTCCACTACCTGGGTTCAAGCGATTCTCCCGCATAAGCCTCCAGAGTAGCTGGGATTACAGGCACACACCACCACACGCAGCTAATTTTGTATTTTTAGGCAAGATGGGGTTTTACCATGTTTGCCAGGTTTGTCTTGAACTCCTGACCTCAGGTGTTTCATCCCTCTCAGCCTCCTAAAGTGCTGGGATTACAGGTGTGAGCCACCGCACCAGGCCATAAAAACATGTATTTTAATTAGTTCTGTTAATAAAATTGTACTGCGTATAGGTAATACTACTTACCAGCTTACATTTTTATTTTGGACTTGAATTGGAATGGTGTATATTTTCCATCTAAATATCCAGTAAGTGTGTACAATAACTCAAGCTTCATTTGGTATAAGAATGCCTTCCTGTTTCAAACTTGATTTTTTCCCTTCTTGTGTAGAGTGGGGTCTCACTATGTTGCCCAGGATAGTCTCAAACTCCTGGGATCAACCTTGTCTTCCTGCCCCTTCTTCCCTAAATTTTGGGATCACAGGTGTGAACCACCCAGCCCAGCCAAGAATGCCTTCTTGAATAGAATCACATTTTCAAATTTTTTAATCACTACAAATTTTACAAATTTATTTAACAGTTAGTTTTATATGCTTAATAATGAGATGTATAATTACTAAAACTAAATGAAACGTGTTTAGTTTTAATGCACAATTTTACCTTCGATTTTGTCAGCTAGATTTTTGCAAAACCAATTCAGCATCAATATTTGAAGCATATGTGAGGGTATCCCAATATTGTGGATAATAGCTTCACACTAGAATATTATAAAAGTGAAGAGAGAAAATGTGGCTTAAATAGTGTGATCAAATGCATCTGGCGAATATTACAAAGAAAAATGCCTTCTAAAATGTGTTTGTATTTTCTTCTTTATATTTTATATATCTAGTATTCATTTTTATGTTTCCTGAAAGAAAATATGTAAATTTTGCTATAAAATCAAGCCATCTTTGTAAAAGTGATCCTGCTTAAAATCGCAAAATCTGCCTGAGAGTAATTTATAAAGGTGTGAATGTATCTGGCAGCTTGGGTAAGCAGTCTGAGTTACTTCCTGATATATACATTTGGCTCTGTCTGGAGATGACTGTACATGTCTGTATAGTTTCTTTTGTTGTTTTATTTTAAGGGACAGGTTCTTGCTCCATTTCCTATGGTGGAGCACAGTGATGTGATCATAGCTCACTGTCGCCTTTATCTTCTGGGTTCAAGTGAGTCTTCTACCTTAGCCTCCCTGAGTAGCTGGGCCTACAGGTGCTCACCACCCTGCTTAGCTAAATTTTAAATTTTTTTGTAGAGATGGAGGGTCTTGCTATGTTGGTCTGAAACTCTTGGGCTCAAACGCTCCTCCCACTTTGGCCACCCAAAATGCTAGGATTACAGGCTTCAGTCAATGCACCTGGCTCTATAATTTCTGAATTCCTCCTGTGTTAGCAGAACTGGCTTGCATCTCGTCTTTATCTTCCTCCAGGTGCAAAATCCAGGCCCATCACTGATGCGTATCAGGAATGAGAGAGAGGGGTTACTATTTATTCCATTCAATGTGTAGTATATTAAGCCATCTGAGCCAATCAAAATCATGTGGGCGTTAAAGTTCAAAACTGCAACATAGATGCATTCATTTATAGTGACACTGTTGCTTAGGCAACAAGAAATCCGAATCTCTTATTAAACTAGCCAACAGCAAAAATTTAAAGGATTTTATTTTATATATCTGGTATTTTGAATCAATTAATTATAGGATTTTTTTTTTCTGAGAATGTCTTTCTAATAGACATTTAGTTTTTATACAAAGTTTGGGTGACATAAGAGTTATGGCTGATAGCTACTATAACATAGAAGCTTAAAGCTTCATGGCTTAGCACAAAACATGCTTAAATTTCTTTCACATAAAGTCTAGTGGAATAATGGTGGGGCGAGGGGTTAGGCTCTTGAATCTTTGATATGTCATTGTTTGGGGACTCGAGTTTATAAAGATGTGTTTAGAGAGCCATCTTGAAAGAGACTGCTTCTAACCATTGGCTTCTAAGGTCTCGTTAGCGGTTGACATCCAACTGGCCCACTGAGGAAGTGAGAATGTATGGGACGGTGCAGGAGATTTTCATAGGTCAGGCCTGAAAGTGACGTGCATCTCTTTTGCTTACATTCTGTAACCTGTTGTATGGTCAAACCAAATGCAGAAGGGGTAGGAAAATGAAGTCTTCTGAGGAGTAGTCATTTTCCAAAACAACACTTCTCTGTGAAAAGGCAGTGTGAATTTTTGGTGGACAGCTAGCTTCCTCTGCTATGGGAAGAGAGTGACTGTGATTACTGTATTCAAGCAGCAACTGAAAATTGTCAATGTAATGGTATTGAAAATAAAGTTCTTTTTAAAAATGGAAACTAAATCCATCACTGAATACATTTAGAACTTTGCTTTAGAACTAAAGGAGATGGTATAGCATTAAGTAGAGTCCCATTTAGATGATTAAGGAGATATTTTGGATTTCTGAAATTAAAAATAGTTTTTCCCCCTTTCTCCCTCTGGAAAGTAAAACATAGTTTTTCCCAAGGGAAAAAGGGAAGAAAGTATTTTTTACTTTTCAAGTAAAGATCTAAAATTCCCTCTTTCTGTAGTTGCTCAAATAAAACTGCTAAGCAAGATGATTTTCTTTGAACACATATGCAACACATTATCTTGTATTATAGTGATGACATATAAACATTCTATGATACCAAATTAAATTTCTGTAATTAAGGATAACAACATTCATATAGTATTTTACAAAGTACTTCCAAGTCCTTATGTCACTTTAGCCTCTCAATGAGCTTTTGAGAGGGACAGAACAGGTATTCTCAGCCCCTTTTTGGATAAGGAATATAAGACTATCGGTGTTTAAATGGCTAGTTTATTATTCTTTGGGTTATAATCCAAATAATCTGTGATTATTGTTCAGATTATAGTTCTCATTGTAATTCTGTAATGTTCTTTTCATTATCTGCAATGACTGGATGTACCTGGACACTAGAAAGAGCCATTTGTTTAGATTTTTCAGGTTGTACAATTTATAAAAATGCCCACAAATGCAGTTGATGGGAGAATCACCAAGGTGACTGAAATAATAGATCAGCATTACTGGTTTATTCACTTTGCTGGTACAGACATATTTTGTGTATTGGCTTTTAGGTATTTATGGAGCAGAATTCCAACAGTGGACAGATATTACGACTTTTTCTTTTAATCTACAAGGCATAAGCCATCAAAATTGTAGCTCCATTGGACTTCTAAATGAACCCAGAGCTTTTCTAATATATTTCTAAATGAACTCAGAGCTTTTCTAATACGTTTCTGAATGAACTAGAGTTTTTTTTTTACTATTCTTCAAAAATACTTTAATTTAGCAAACTTTTTGCCTTTGTATTCATTGCCTCTTTGTTGAGTTTTTATTGCCAAGAACTGTGTGGTACTGAGATAAAAGACAAAGTCCCTTTTCTCAAAAGGACTGTAGTCCCATGAGGGGAGACAGAGCAAGCAGAGGCTTTGTATAGTCTGATAAAGGGAATGAGAGAAGGATGGAGAGGAAACCCTACAAACCCAACAACTAGAAGTTGATGCAGCCTTGGGTGGAGAGAGAATGGGTTGCTGTAAAAGGTCTTCCAGAATGGGTGATGCTTGAATCAACTCTGGAAGGATGAGTGAGAGTTCGAGTGAACATGCAGTACATATTTTTTCAAAAAAGTGAAATACAAAGTGCAGTTACATTATTAATCTGTGATTTAAAAATCTGAAATAATACTAAAATATAATATCAACATCTTGGCTTTAGAAAAGGAATTGAAAGGACAGCTCAGTAGAGTGTCATAAACCTTCTTGGGAAAAAAGTCTGAATAGAAAATAAGTTGCTCTTGTAGCTTGTAATATGCCTAGATTAATAATTTAATAACTTGAATTTATTATGTGCTTCTTCACTTATTGTGACTTACACATGTTTTTTGATTCACACCTCTCTCTGTCCCTGTTCTACCTCTGGCTATACAACTTTAAATCAGTCCCACATCTGTTGTGATGCACTTATTATATGTTTTTATTTCCACGATTACTCATATTCTATCTCATCCCCTATGCCCAGTCTTCATCCTTCATAGATATCTGTGGCATTTACATTTCTGTAGGTCTTTTAAACTTATTTTTAAAATTCCCAGTGTCGGCATTTATTGCTTACCTAGAAGTCACCTATGGTTGCCCATTTGAATTTGTATTTTAAAGCATTTGGACAGGCCAAAGCATGTTAAACAAAAATAAGATATATCTAAGCGATAACTCTGTAAAAGTCTTCAACTATTTGAGGTGCCTGTTAGAGAGTGGCTTCTGTGAGGAAGCTGGCTGGGATTGTGTGCCAGCAAAGACCTAAGGATGGCCTGAGAAACTTGGAGGAAGGAACAACTTTCCTTCAGAGTTATTAAGCACTAAAACCAGTTAATATAAAGGTTTTAGAAAACCTTTATATAATTTTCTTTTAAAAGAAATAGATTTTTTTCTTCTGGAACAGTTCACTAGAAGCTCTGCATGTATCTAGAAGGGAAAGGGAGAAGATGAAAAAAATAGAGGACTTAGCGAGATCACTTTTTAATGTTGAGTCCCTGTATGCTGTATGTTAATTTACTGACAAACTATAGGAACTATAAGAGATTTTTTCCTTTTATATGACACAAAAGCTCGTCCAATGTTACATATTAACTGGTCATTGATCAGAAGAGTATAACAGAAATCATGTGTTTAATATAAATATTAAAATTGCCTCAGAACACATTTAGGAACCACTGCATCCTGTTAATATAGACACTGAATACACTTTGCCTGCCTTTGAAATGTAGCTGCCTCAGACGTTGATAAAAGGCGTTCATATCTGCAAGATTCCCTTTTTTTTTTTTTTGTACAATGAAATTTTTATCATAAAATCAACACAATTAAAAATTTGAAAAGAGGTTTGGCTCCCATATTACCTTAACAAAATCCCGTTTCTGTTCTAGTCTTTTATATTCACAGATATTTTTGTACAGTGGCAACACAATGAAAACATAGATCGTTCATTTTTTGACCACAGGTTGATTTAGTGGCTCCTCTCTGGCAGGCCCTATTCTAGGGCTGGAGACACTGCTGTGAATTAAACAAATCCCTGCCCTTGTGGCAGGTATATTCTAGTGGAAGTGGGTGGGGCTAGACAATTAACACATAAGCCAACAGGTCGATAATGTCAAGTAGAAAAAAAACCCACCTACGAAGAATACTGAAGCACAGAAAGGGATAGAGAGTAATGGGGTGGGAGTTGGGTGGTTAGGAAAGGCTCTCTTGAGCAGGGGATTTGACCTGAGTGAAGAGAAGGAGTTGCTTCTGTGACTGTCAGAGTAAGTCCACTTCTGACAGAGAAACAGCAAGTATATTAATGCCCGAGAAGGGAACTCACTTGGCATGCTGGAGGAGGAGTAGGGAGGCCAGTAAAGTCTAGAGCAAAGGGAGCAAGAAAGAGTGGTCAGAAATGAGGTCAGATATCAGCAGAGACCATCTGATAAGAACCACTGTGTATGGCAGGTATTATGTTGGGTGATTGGAATGCAAACATAACTAAAGCAGTTCTTAACTTCAAGAATCTTACATTCACATAGGCACATAGATTTATAAGCAAATAAGCAACGACAAATTGTGTTAGTTGCCATTGTAAAGAAAGGAATATAGTGCTGTGAGCAGTGTAACTAACTGCATCAGTGAGACAATGATGCTGAAATAGGATTTGAAGGATGAATACAAGTTTTCCAGGAAAAGAAGAGAAGAAAGAGTATTTCAAACAGAGATAGCAGCACATGGTAAAGTCAAGGAGTTGTGAAACATCCTGGCATGTTTTTGGTTTAGCAAAATGTTTAGTGCTATTAGACCTTGAAGTTATATCTATATTATTTAAATAATTATTTACTTTTAAAAAATGATAGGTTTCCTAGTTTCCTCATAGATACTGACCTTCCACAAATTCTAGAGTTATAGTAACTTTTTTAGGGACTATTTCTTGCTCATGTAATATTACTTTTCAGGAGATTTAATGTATTTTAAGTGGCTGTTATTGTTTAAAATTTATTCAATTCATTGTCTTGCAATTAGGCTGAAAAGTTTTAGAAATGAATTATAAATAAATTCTTGATTCTGAGCGTAAGTTTTCCCAATGTATTATTTTAACCTCTGAACCTCAAAAGATTTCATTTGAAACTGATTTTATTGGTTATCTTTTTGAAGATTGAAGGGTTTCTAGAATTCCTAGAACAGCCTGGTATCCTTTTTATAGGAAATAATAATCAATTAATAAATATTACTCACTGAATAGATTTAAGGCTGATAAATTGCCATGTCCCTTGATGCTTCTCATTAGAATCGGAAGTACCATGGTGAAACAATGTTATGGGAACCTCAGACTCTGGGGTTTTACAGAGGAGCAGGCAGTGCCTGGAGAGAGAGCATTGGGTCACTGGAAGTTTTCACAGGTGCCTTCCTGGCTATGCCGAGGTCCTTTTATTAGTGGCTAGCAACAGTCACAATTCATTTAGGAATGGGCAAGGGGACAAGCTGGACAGTTTTTAGCATTTTAGAATATACATGTCTATGCAAACAAAACATGAGCATCATCTTTGATTTTGAGACAGAACTTTAAAGTAGAAGTATTTACCTATATAAAGTGGACATTTTCAGAGCACACCATTACCAATAATTGGCCTCACATGTCTAAAAACTTGACTGTAGTCTTATTTTAATGGGGATTATATAACAAAGCTTCAAAACCTAGAATATGATTTTTTTTTTTTTACAAAATGTTATTTAGAAAAGGACATTTTATGTCTCCAAAAGACAGTAAAACAGAAATCAAATGACCTGAACCAGAAAGGAAATTAACATTTATCCATAGATGGTCCTTCGCATATGAATTCACTTAACTGTCACAATTGTTCCACAGACATAATTAGCACCGCATTTCTACAGATAAGTAAACTGAGGCTCGGAGAAGTTGAATGACAGGTCTGTGAATTGGAATCCAGGTCTTTATGGCTCCAGTGTCCCTCTTCACACTGCTTCTTCCTATAATGAGTCCCAGCTCTATTTAAACATATCATTTGATCTTTTTGAGCCATAGTTCTGCTCCAATTAATTATTACAGCATAACAAACCACCCCAACACTTAATGGTTTAAAAATGACAGTTTAAATTCTCTCATTCTCCAATGGGCTCAATTGGCTTTCTTACCTCGTGGTCTCAGGGAAATATTCCAAAAAAATGAAATGGAAGCTGTGAGGTCTCTTAGGACTTCTAGCCTCTAAAGTCATAGTTCATAGGGCCACTTCACCACATTCTATTAGTTGCAGGAAGTCACAAGACCAGCCCAGAAACAATGATGGGAAATATATTCTACCTCTTGATGGGAGGAACTGTAAACAGTCACTATTCTTTTCTTTGCTCTCTTTAATTTTTAACACATTTTGTTATGTTGTATTATTACCAAAGCACTGAAGAATTTTAGCAAGTGAAACTTTAGATCCTTTGCCTCTAAAATATGTCTCCTAATTTTGTTCTGTTTTACTATTGTGAAGAAGATATTTGAAAAGAAATGATGAGCATGAAGATGCTTTGAAAACCTATAAATAGAGCCATTTATGATCTAAGATGTTACTGTGATTTATGGAAGATGCTAGCATTTATTGTAGAAATGGGCTTTTCATCAATTAAAAAAGTAGTTGAAAAAGATATATGAAATAATCTCTAGTTCACAGGGCATATAATTTTTTTCCTCTAGACTTACAGAAACACTAACAGTTTTCTGAAATGCAATAATATGTGGCTTTTTTAAAGTAAGTGTTTTGTTGTTTGTGTGTGTAAAATCAAACAGTGAGTAAAAGTTGAATGGAGTTGGTTTTCCATTCTTTAGGTGGTTAATAGTACTAGAGCCAGATATCCTCATACAAAGAAGTCTGTGGAATCATATCTTGGGAATAGAATGGTTTTGACTAATGCAGAAATTCGTAACTCAAAAGACTTTCCCAAAGAATGAAGTTCCTCAGTTAAATATCTTTCTAGGAATCTTTCCAATTTTGAATATAGCTTGCATAAAAATCTCAAATCATTGATAAGCTATAATTTTATGAAACAAATTATTACTCAACTCCTTACTTTTCTCAAATCTAATTTCTTTTGCATCTCAAAATATTATTACAGCTTGCTAAAATGAGTTTTAAAATGGAAAACCTACATAGTGGCATGAAACAGATATCCTCCTGATGATTTCTTTTTTAAGGGATGGGTGAGTGAGACAGTAGAACTTTTCTTAGGCAGAGGTTCTTGAAAATTAATCCTGAGCTATATTGCTCTTAAATGGCCCAATAAGCTGACATTATAAAGATTAAAAGCTTTGAGTTTGTTCCTTTTTTGGAGTTGTTTTTACATATGCATATCTACTCACATGCATTCTCTACCGTGAAATCTGGGGATTAAAAAATACTTAGACCAAGCCACAGGCATATTCATTTAGCTCACATTATGTTTTAAAAATTGAGTTAATCGCCAAGATTTTAGTCAGACGATTTTATCTAAAAGTCTTAAATTGTAGCTTCGTTATAAAAGTCAGAATATCTGATGATATTGGACCAGCATTCCCACTTGAATATGTTTTGAAGGTGAATAGAAGTTACCTTCTTTAGATGGGGCACATATAACCTGGTTACCATCATTTCCACTTTCAATGCTTTTATAATCTGCCTGGTTGTCCTAGGCTTTTGAGTTTGAGACAATGACAGAATTTTGGCTGAAAGATTCAAACATGCCTCTGATGTTTGATAACAAAGACAATTTGGGGGCTACTTTTGGGCATATCAGTGCTACATCAGTGACAAAGGATGGAGACCCTCAAATGGATGGGTGCAAAGAGAAATTATGAACTTGAGAATTCCATCTGCCTCCTGATCAAGCTCTGAATAGCAGTGGTACAGATTCTGCCCATTTTGAACCATATCATAAAACCTGATTTTGGCAGTAATACTTCAGCACAGATTGCACCTGCTGCTTTAAAAATACTGCTTATCAGTCATTTTTATCATCCTATTGATATTGAGGCCAACACAGCCTAAAATTTTGACTTCCCTCAATGCTCTAAAAGCTATGAAGAAAGGAGGAAAATAACTGTAATCCCAAATGATCCTGAATTCTGAACTCAGGAATTCAGGCAAACTAACTAAATAGTACACCTTTCCTTTGAACAAATTTTGGATTGGCACAGTCTTTAAGAGATGTGATATTGGATCTGTATTTTGGTTAAAAATGTTGTGTTTATCATTATTATATTTTTTCCAGAGTAGTTATCATTGTCCTACCAATTAGAAATTTTAATATTGATTAACAGCCATAAAAAAGAATGAATTCATGTCCTTTGCAGGGATATGAAGCTAGAAAGTATCATTCTCAGCAAACTAGCACAGGAACTGAAAACCAAACACCACATGTTCTCATTCATAAGCAGTAGTTGAACAATGAGAACACATGGACACAGGGAAGGCAACACCACACACCAGGGCCTGTCTCAGGTTTGGGAGCTAGGGGAGGGATAGCATTAGGAGAAATACCTAATGTAGATGATGGGTACAGCAAACCACCATGGCATGTGTATAGCTATGTAACAAACCTGCACATTCTGCACATGTATCCCAGAACTTAAAGTATAATATAAAAACAAAACAGGCACGGCAAATTCCATTATGAAAAAAAGCAAAACTGTCCAAATATCGGCGGTTCTACTGTCTAAAACAGAGAAATGAAATACATCAACACTACAGAAAATTATCAAAATTAGTTTTTAATAACAGTAGCTAGCATTATGGCATGCTTATTATGTGTCATCCCTTTGAGATAGATATCCCCACTTTTAGATGAAAAAATTGAGGCATGGAAAGGGGATTAAATTTGTCTAAATTTGCAGAACATGAGGATTTGTTTAAAGATTATATGATGCTTTTTGATGCTAATAGTCTCGTTTTATAGATTAAACACTTTAAATCACTTTGCTCCACCCTCTCTGAGTTTGCTGTCTCTCAATTTGCCGCCATTGAATTTCACGAAGGTCTTTTTTAGACGTAAAAATGTGCAGGAGTCCAACGTTTATTGGGCTTTTGAGGACATTCTGTATAAAACATGAAGATTTATAATCATATGTATTGCAATAATAGACAAAACCAAAATTAATTAATATGAAGATTGGTGGAAACTGGGTATTCCTTATAAAACAAATTCATGTATTCCACTTTAAATGTAATTTTCTTCTCTTCTTAGATTGTTTGAATATAGCCAGTGTGTGTTCTCAAATTCACTTTTTAAATGTGGTAATGTACAAAGATGAAAATTAAGGTGAGACTATTTGGAATTTTTTACAATGGCATCTGGCCACAGAATTGCAATCCATACACTATATAACATAGCAAATATACATTATAGCACTTAATATAGTTCAGGCTTGCCTTTGCTTCTGACTCCAAGGACTGGAGTATATAAACACAAGGCAGATGAACTAGTGAGAAGTAACTTGGCATACAGACAGAAATAATGGTAGAAGTCCTTGTTAATTAAAATGTCCATGGACTAGCAGCATGGGCGTCACCCCAGAGCTTGTAAAAAGCAGATGCTCACACCCCAGCTCAGACCTATGGAAGCAGAATTTATATTCACATCAGCAGATTATTCCTACACACACTAATATCTGAGAAGCATTCGGTTAGAGAGATTGGATTCTGCCAGTCTCTGGCAATTAGCTGTTCATATTTGAATAAGTCACTTGCTATGCTCTTTGTATTTTAGTTTCTTCAATTTCTTGCTACTTACTACATGTTGATTTTGAGCAATTTAATTTTGTAATCCTCATTTAGTTATCTATAAAATAAGGACATTAATACCTACCTCATATTATTATAAGGATTAAATGGGATGAGTGTAAAGTGTATAGAATATTGTCCACATATAGTATGTGATGGTTATTTTAGTTATTTCTCTCATATACTATATAATCTTATTGATTACATGACAAGTGGAATTAGAAATTTCTTTCAAAATCCCCTATACAGACATATAGATATGCTTTTAAAATTTGAAAAATTAGAAAGAGATAAATTTTCCAAGAGTTAAAGAGCCTAGTGGGAAAAACACTGGAATGGGAATTGGACAGACTAAACTCTAGTCCCAATTCTTTTGACCTTGAGCCTGACATTTAACTTTTTTGATTTCATGGATATTATATAAGAATATAAAATGCCTTAAAATGCTTATAATGCAGTTTTATAGATTTATAGAACTGGCAATAACCAATTATTATGCATACATTATCTTTATGAGAATTTGTGATAGGGTGTTTAGGTGACACTATATTGGGTACTTGTAGAAGCTTCAGTAAATCTTTCAGATTACTAAATTACAGTTTAACCCACAAACATATGTCTTGATTTCTCATATCTAATCTGAAATCCATTATTTCTATAAGAAGTAATTTGTTTTTTATTTATTTTTATTCTATCTTATTTTTTTTTTTTTTTTTTTTTGAGATGGAGCCTTGTTCTGTCGCTCAGGCTGGAGTGCAGTGGTGCTATCTTGGCTCTCTGCAACCTCTGCCTCCCAGATGATTCTCCTGCCTCAGCCTCCAGGTAGCCAACTAATTTTTTTTTTTTTTTGAGACGGAGTTTCACTCTTATTACCCAGGCTGGAGTGCAATGGCACGATCTCGGCTCACCGCAACCTCCGCCTCCTGGGTTCAGGCAATTCTCCTGCCTCAGCCTCCTGAGTAGCTGGGATTACAGGCACGCGCCACCATGCCCAGCTAATTTTTTGTATTTTTAGTAGAGACAGGGTTTCACCATATTGTCCAGCCGGTCTCGAACTCCTGACCTCAAGTGATCTGCCCACCTTTGGCCTTCCGAAGTGCTGGGATTACAGGTGTGAGCCACCACACCCAGCTAATTTGGTTTCTGAAACTCTGTTCATTATGTAATAATTCCAACACATTTATTAAAGCTTCAAATAAAAGTTATCTCTCCTTCCTCTTTATGTCACATGTTCATCTAAGCGATATATTAGCTCTCTGCCTGAATCATTGCAGGTACACAACAGATCTTCACCAAATAAGACAGTAACTTCACCCTTTTTTTCTGCTCTTCATTAAATAATTGATTGAATTTTTTGCTTTCCTTTTATGTCAGCAGAGTCTGTAGCAAAATATCAACTCTATGATAACCAAGAACTTCTAGTCTGGAGCTCACTGTAACTCTTTTTTGCCTGAAAATCTGTCCCAAATTCATAGTTAATTTGGCTAGTGTTTAGGTTGGATTAGAGTCTATTATGAAACTTGTATAAATGAATACTCCTTCTTGGACCTTTTTTAATCTGCCGCTTTTGTTTCTCTTTCTCAATTATTAATGATAAATCTTCCCAGTGAACATGCAGCAAACCCATTGAATAAATATTTCAATTGAGTCAGATGTTGATGTGAATGCAAATTAAATTAGGCATTTTTCCTGCTTGTTTGAATATATCTGCAAATCATATCCCATTGAAGTGCTTTCGATGATTTTTAAAAAAGAGGTAAAATGATTTCTTAAAAACTGGGGAGTGCTGTTATGCTTAAGCATCAGATTCATAAATAAATAAAGACATTTCTTATCAACATATCTCTGAGACAAAGACTTCAGCCATTAGAGAAGAGACATTCTCAAGAGAACCATGTTCTTATAATTACAAATTTTGATACTTATCTGAAGGGGACATTTGATTATGGATTCAAAACAATTACATCCGGCACTAAGAGGACCAGAAGGAATTTTTGTGATGGAAAAGAGTGTACATCACATGTGTGTGTTTGTGTGTGTGTATGTGTGTGCATGTGCACACAAATGTGTGAATAAATATTAAAGCTGCAGTGGATTACAGTTATCTTTTTGTTAGCAGCTTTTGAAAGATGTAATTGGCATAGATATTTAGTGAACATATTTAGTGTAGTGTACAATTTGATAAATTCTGACTTATGTATAAACCATAAAGCCATCACTGCAATCAAGATAAAAAACGTATTTAGTTTTAAACATATTTGGTTATTGAAATGTCAGAACCAGATTTCATCACCAGCAAAAATTTTACTTTTTGTTGCACTTCAAAAAGTGAAGTTGGATTTGTGGACATTCATTTGTGTTTAGTCACAAAGCATTGTTTTTGTAACCGTAGTTAATGGTTTTTGTCATGTTTTTAAAAAAAATTTGGGTGTGGCTGGAATGCATGCTGTAGCATGACTGGCCTCCAGTGGTGTGTTTGAAGAATAGCATCACTGCGAAAATGAAAGCAACAGGTGAAATTTAAAAGAGAAGAGCAATTACACATCAGCTAAGATCTTCTGGCACAGTCTAATTGGCAGGGGCTGGTGAAATAGAACATTAGGACTTCAAAAATGGGAGGTGAGAACTATCTCCTTCCAATATTGGGATTCCCCAGTGGCAAGGAGTGCTTTGATCCTGAGTGATGCTTGAATGAAGTTATCGTTCAGAAATTTTTGATGGAGGAAACATCAAGGTTTATATTGATTTTTTTTTCTAGAGGAGACTTTTTTCAGGCTATATTTTTTCCACTGTGTTGATGCTTCAAAATATATCTTTATTATATTACCTTTATTCCTTTTGTGCTTTTTTCTTCTTACAGATTTTAATTTTGGTTATATACTCCAAGAACTCTAAAATTGTACCTGTATGTGTGAAAATTAATGCACATAAAATGTGCTACTGGTTTGGAGCCATTTTAATGATGAATTTGGGTGCCTGAGAGGTTTGCCTGTGATTTGTATCAGGCACGAAGGCAGCAAGTGTTTAGAACTTGAACAGCTATGTTCTGGCATGTTCTATCTCTTTTATTATTTCTTTCTATTATTCTGTTGTCATAATCACAAATTACATTATGAGGATTGGGGAGAGTCTAGGTTAGAATAAGTAAAACAGATGTACACCTTTCTGTTTATAAGTATATTAATAGTTCTTTTGCAAAAATAGAATTCTTTATCATATGAGAAGGAGAACTAGTTTCTTGTGTAAATACATTTGTAGTCTACATCTCACTGTCCTTGCATGCTCATAGTTTGTCTTCCTACAGTTTTTGTCCATGCATGTTTATAGTAGTTAACTGCAGGGTCCCATCTGTGCTAATGAGTCTGGTGAGCCATTTCACTGGCTGCCATGTGGTATCTGAGCACATCTTTCCTTTTATTTTATGTACCACTGCTCTATTACCAAGCTCCACTGGGGTACAAAAGTGCATATTGTCTGATTAGAACCCTTCTTCCCCATGGTGCTCTGATGTGGGGCTGCCAAAGTAGTGCAGCTGTGCCTCAGCGTCTTACAAAGTTCATCCTAATTCTTCCTATAGTTTTCAAATATGAGGAGCACTCAAAAGCTGACCAGTTCAGTGCCTGAGATAGCAGCCAGCTTTTCCTATTTTATGAAGGACATCTTGTCACTGCATGGATCTCCTTATGAATTACCCCTTCTGCATTTGAATGAGCTGTTTACAAAGGTCCCTCAGTCTCCTCATCAATCAGAATTAATTGATTTATTAAACAACTGATTAATCACTGGAACCAATGAAACCCCAACATCACAGTGACTTAGATAAGATAGAAGTTCATTTCTCTCCTACATAAATCCAGACATAGGTAACCTGAGGCTGGCATGGCACTTTAAGGGCTCAGGAAGCCAGGGTCCTTCTTTCTTCTTTGCCATCCTCACCACGAGGCTTCCACTTCACAGCCTGAGCTGATGGCTCAAGCTCTAACCATCATGTCCAGCAGAATTGCCAAAAGTGGGGAGGAATATTTATGCTTTATCTTTGAGGGCACTTTCAAAGTTGCAAAAAATTCTATTGGTCATTACATAGTTACATAACCACACTTGGCTTTAGATGAGACTAGGAAATGTAAGCTTCAGGGGCACATATGCAGCCATCTGCCCAACTATTACTATTAGTATTGTTGTTCTTGTCATTATTATTATTGTATCAAAGCAAGAAGGGAGGCTATCTATTGAAGAATAAGCCTTTAATGCTGTATGTAGAAACATACATTAAAAACCCCATTAGGTCAATTTTGCCACAATACTCATGCAAATAGGTCTCTGGAAGACTCACTCTACCAGTCCACTAGATTTGTCTAAGTCTGGGTTAAAATTCAAGCTAAGGCCTTACTAAACCTACCCCATTACATTTTGCTTCATTGTAAAATATCATATGCCTTGGGCAAAAGCAGTATTAATTGCTTCCAAAGCCATCAAGGGCTATTTTATTTGGACCTTGCTATGGCAAATATTATCACTCTTTCAATTCCAGCTTTGGGCTAAAATGTCTGGCATTTATACAGTTGTCCAGTGTCACTTTTCCTTTTTTATATCATTGGATTTTTTTAAAGTGAGTCACTCCTACTCTCTCTCTCTCTCCTATGCTGGAATAGTCTATATGATGTGATCTTTGCACCAGTTATGCCAGATAGTATGCTTGGATGACAAGTATTCACTCCCCTAAATTATTCCCACAAAAAGTATAGCTGATTTTTTTTTTTTTCTGATAGAGCTCTGTGCTAGAGTTAAGTTAACAGAACTCAGGCAGGTTGGTTATGGTTGTCTTCAGATCACTCAGCAACATAGTTCCTTTTTTCTGAGTAGCCATAGCTTATACTTTGTATGGTAGATTCTGGCTGCTTTGAGCTATTGTCTAAGAGTGGTAGATTCCAGTATGCAAATTGCACCCAACTTATACAGCTTGGGAATGTGTTTTCTTATCAAAGATTACTCTTTTTCCTAATCCAAGGGGAAAATAAATTAGGATGGACTAGTGTTAGATAAAAAGCAACTGTTTTTAGTACAGGTTCATTTAAGAAGCACTGTATAAATGAAAACTTTCCAATTTTGGCCCAGGGCTGACTCTGTTTGAAGGGCTATTAATTTTAGATATAATCAAGAGAAATTATAGGCCTAGATTTAGGAAAATAAGAATGCTGCAGATATTTGAACGCTGATAAATAAAATCTAACATATCTTAGTGGTTCATAAATGCGATTCATGTAATTTTGGACCAGCTATGTTTCAGAGTTTCTACTTTCTTCTTATATTTGTCTACTGAGTAAAATTTGTAGCATTGAATGAATTTTTGGAAAAGAAGAAAGATTAAAATTCATCAATCTAAGCTTTTATCTTAGAAAACTAGAGAAGAAAAAGAACAATATAAACCTAAAGCAAACAGAAGAAAAGAAATAAGAATTACAGCAGATATCAATGAAATTGAAAACAAAATAGAGTAAAATCAATGAAACCAGAAGCTGATTCTTTGAAAAGATCAATAAAGTTGATAAAACTTTAGTCAAACTAACAAAAAAAAATAAGAAAGAAAAGACAAATTATTAATATCAGAAATCAAAGAGGAATCATCATCGATTCCATGGATATTAAAAGAGCAATAAATAATATGCACAACAACTAAGAGGAAATAGAGTAATTCATTGAAAAAATACAATTTACCAAAACCTATAGAAAAAGAAGTAAGTAATCTGTAAGCCTGTACCTATGACAGAACTCAAATCAGTAATTAATAAGCTCCTAATAAAGAAAGCACCAGGCTCAAATGGTTTCATTGATTAATTCTACCAAACATTTAAGGAAGATATGGTAACAGTTCTCTACAATGTCTCCCCAAAAATGAAGAGAGAATACTTTCTCATTAATCCTGTGAAGCTGGTATAACCCTAATTCTAAAACCTGATAAAGACATGGCAAGAAAGGAAAACTACAGACCAATATCTGTCATGAAAATAGATGTAAAAATACTAAACAGAAAGATTTATATACCATTATCAAGTGAGATTTATTTGGTGTATACAAGGCTGGTTCACCATTCAAAAGTCAATTAAGGTAATTCTTCACATCAACAGGCTAAAGAAGAAAAGTCATATGATCATATAAGTGAAGGTAGAAAAAGTGTTAGACAAATCCAACACCCATTCCTCAAAAAATAAAAAGAATCACTAGAAAATTAGGAATTGAGGGGAACTTTCTTAACTTGGTAAATAACATTTATAAAAGGCTTATAGCAAATATCACACTTAATGGTGAGAAACTAGCTGTTTTTCCCCTAAGTTTGGGAACAAGCAAAAATGTTTTATCTTACTATTTATATTCTACATCACACTGGAAGCTTAGCTAATATAATAACACAAGAAGAAGAGGAAATAGATACATAAAATAAAAAAGATATATATATATATATATATATATATGAAATAAAAGATGTATATATAAAGAAAAAAGAAATAAAACTCTCTGTCCATGTAGAAAATCCCAAATGGTCAGCAACAACAATAACAAAGACCTTTTGGAACTAACATTGATGATAGTAGGATTGCAGGATATAAGGTTAATATACAAAAGTCAACTGATTTCCTATATACCATCAATGAGTAATTGGAATTTAAAAGCACAATACCATTTTCATTATCACCAAAAAAAAAAATGAAACACTTTGTAATTCTAACAAAACTATAATGAAATAAACCAAAGATAATCCAACTAAATTAAGAAATATTCCATGTTCATAGATAGGAAGACTCTATATTATTAAGACTTTACTTTTTTTAACTTGATCTATAGACTCAATACAATCCCAATCAAAATCCCAGCAAGTTGTCTTGTGAATATTGACAAACTGATTCTAAAGTTTATAATGGATAGGCAAAAGACTCAGAATAATAAACACCATATGGAAGAAAAATAACAGAGGACTGACACTACCCAACTTCAAGGCAATATAAAGCTGTAGTAATCAAGACAGTATGGTACTGGTAAAAGAATAAACACATAGATCAATGGAAAAGAAAAGAGAGCTTAGAATAGATACACACAAATACAGTGAACTGATTTTTGACAAAGACAAAAGGCAATTCAATGGAGAAATGATTGATAGTGTTTTCAACAAATGTCCTGGAATAACTGCATACACACCTGCAACAAAAAACAAATCTAGAGGCAGATGTTACACTTATAGCAAAAAGTGACTCAAAATAATTCAAGTTAAATGTAAAATGTAAAACTATAAAACTTCTAGAAGATAACATAGCAGAAAATCTAGGTGACCTTGGGTTTGATGATGAGTTTTTAGATATAGCACCAAAAGGCTAATTCAAGAGAACAAAAATTGACAAGTTGGGCTTTTTTAAAATGTAAAACTTCTGTTTTGCAAAAGACACAGTTAAAAGAATGGAAAGCCACAGACTAGGAGAAAAAATATCTTTGCAAATCACATATCTGATAAAGAAATTATATCCAAAATATACAAAGAACTGTTCAAACTCAACAATAACAAAACAAGCAATCAAATTTAAACTATGTAAGTGATCTGAACAGATCCCTTATCAAAGAAGATATACAGATGGCAAAAGAAGCCTATGAAGCAATGCCGGACATTCCATCTCATTAGAAAATTGCAAATTAAAACAAGATGTTGTTTTACACTACACACCTATTAGAATTACTAAATCCAAAACACTGACAATATTGAGTGCTGGCGAAGATGTGGAATAACAGAGACTCTCATTCATTGCTGTTAAGAATGCAAAATGGCACAGCCACTTGGAGAATCAATTTGGTAGTGTCTTAGCAAGGCTAAACACAGTCTTACCATACAATCTAGTGATCATTCTTCTAGGCGTTTACTCAAATGAGATGAAAACTTAGGTGCACACAGAAATCTGTGCTTGAATGTTTACAGCAGCTTTTTCAGAATTGTGAAAAATCAGATGCAATCAAGATATCCCTCAATAGCTGAATGGATAAATAAACTGTGGTATTACAGTTTACAATGGAATATTATTGAGGGACAAATGAACTATCAAGCCACAAAAAAATATAGAGCAGCTGTAAGTGCATATTGCTAAGTGAAGAAACAACCCTGAAAAGGCTACCATTTGATTCCAAGTATATAACAGTTTAGAAAAGGCAAAACTTTAGAGATAGCAAAAAGATCAGTGTTTGTCAGAATTTTTGTAGGGAGTAGGGGAAGTGATGAATAGATGAAGCACAGGGAATTTTTATGGTGGTGAAACTATTCTGTATGATTCTGTAATACTGTATGATCCTGACAAATACAAATACATGACACTACGTCTTTGTCCAAACTCATAGAACTCACAACATAAGGAATAAATTCTGATGCACACTATAGACCTTAATTAATTAAAAAACAGAACAAAATCAACAGCAAAAACATTTTCTAAATTACAGAGATTACTATTGATAACATGTTGATGTATCTTTTTCCAAATGTATATATATAAATGCATCATATTTACAGTTTTTTACATAAATGAATGAATTTGATATTTCCCCATACAGTGCCAAAAATCATGCTTTGACTAAATACAGAATAACTTTTTGCAGAGATATTATTTCTTCTAGCTGAGAAGGAAATATCCCTAATTTCTCTAGGAAATTCATTATGGATCCCAAGGGATGTGTGAAATTCTAGGCATTAGTGGTGTTAGCTGGACTCCAGAGCTATATAACTTTAGCATTTGTAATTATTAATATTCCTTCCAATGTTCTTAGGCAACAACAAATTTTTCATTCTTTCATACATCCATGCATTCATTCATCTATCCCAGAAAAAGTTACAGAGCTCATATAACATGTCGGTTAATGTTTTTTGATACCAGAAACTTATCTTAGTGGAGTTTATATCCCTATGGAGAGAAAAAAATGTAACAAATAAGAACCCAATTGCCTATATGACTAGAAGTTGTGATAGATGATATGAAAGAGGACACAGGCTTGTATAAGAGTTTTACAAGGAGATCTAGTTTGGCCTCAGTTGGGAATGTATTAAGGGAAGCTTCTATGACCAAGTTATACTGAAGTTGAGATTTGAAGGGTGAGTCAGATGCAAGAATGAAGCCAACATTCTAGTTAGAGATGGAAGTACACATGCAAATCTTGAGGTGCGAAAGACCCTGTTGGATGTAGGGACTGAAAGAAGGTCAGTGTCATTGCTGTATGTTGAAGAAAGAGAAGCAAAGAGGGTCCAGCTCCTGAAGGCTTTGGAATTGTTCCTCAGTATAGTGGGAATTTATTGGTATTTTTTGGGCATTGGCTAAGTGGAATCAATTCAGTAGTTTGACACTGTTGCACTGAGAAGAATGGTGGAGGGATGGAGTAGAGTAGGGGAGCTGATAGGATGTTATGGTTACAGACCTGGTGAGCAGCAGTGCTGGCTGGTGGCTGTGTGGGTGAAAAGAAAGTATACACGGAAGATATGTTTTGGTGGAAAAATTTATAAGACTCAGGAATAGATTGAATGTGGACAACTCCCAGATTTTCGTCTGGATACTAATGGGGAAGCCTGGAGAAAAAACACATTTTGGGGGAAAAATCCAAAAAGAGGATGCAAGACATCAAAGCAGACGTGTCAAATGGGCAGCTCAGAAGAGAGGCTAGAACGAGAGATAGAAACTTTGAATTGAGTGCAAATACGAGATTTACGATCATGAGAGCAGATGCTGCTGGTGAGAAGAATGTATAGGCTAAGAAGAGAGGAAGCCCCAGGACAGTTCTGAATCTGAGTTTTGGTAGAGAAGGAGGACACCTCAAAGAAGATTGAAACAAAGCCAAAAAGACTGAAAAGAACAAGAAAAAGTTGAGTGACAAAACTAAGAAAAGGGAGTTCCAAAAGAGGAAGGAATGGCCAACTGTGGAGTGTTGTTAAAAAGTCAGATAATATAAGGACTGTCAAATCTCTATGAGATCTGGCAACATGTAGGTCACTAGTAATTTAGTAAGATATTTCCTAGTATCTTAACCACATACATAGATGAAACTGAATTTCTAGATATCCTCCTCTTTATTGTTCTCCCCTTCTGTTCCAGGATTAACTTCATTTTCGGTTCCTCTTCACTTTCCCAAGTTATTTTCCTCTATCCATCTATTCTCCTCACTTTGGGCCAATAGCAAGTATAACACAGCGAGGAGAGGAGGTGGGGAAAAGAAAACATGACAAAAGTTAATGCAACATGGTATTTAATTGTGTGTATTCTTCACAGAGTTGCTTTTCCTCCTGGTATTTGCCTGAGTATTTCATTTACTTAGGAAAATCAGTATATTTTATTTTAAAATATTATCTGTTTCATCAAGCTCACATAAATGTAATCCTGTGTTGTCTACTGCTGATGTGATCAAATTATAAATAGAGTTTTCTTTGCAACTTAATTTGCTATAATCTTTAGCATAAAATGAAATTGTCCTTAATGTGGAATGCAAATACTAATGATATGGCTTATGTCATGATGACTTGAAACTTTTCATCTTCTTTCACTAATTTTGTTGTTTATAACATTCATATAAGAAAAGCCTTGGCATTAAATGCTAAGAAACAGATGCTTAGATGGCCAGGAATTGACTGGGTTTGATAGCCTTCATGATACAAAAACATCAACTGTTTTAAAAATAGTATTATCTAAGACTGATGATTTAAATGGAAAATGATTTTGAAATAAAGAAAAAGAAAGTCCGTGATGTTTGAATGGCAATTTTTGAAAGTAGTCAAAAGACTCTCCAGTATATATCATCATGAATTTATGACTAAATGACTAAAATAATTTAGAATTCTGCTTAGCACTAATCAAAATCCAGTTAAAATACTGCGTTGGTACTTTTGAAGCATGTAAGATCTCTGGAAGTGCATTGCTGAATATTATTTGTGCCTTTAATGCTTCATCAACATTTAGGAGTACAAGCTTTTATTGTCAGTGTTTTAAAAGTCAGCTATATAAAGTTGATAGAGTATACATATTAAATATATCCATTAGTCATTTTTCAGGAAATGGAATATATATATACACTGGAATACTTACTTAAATATAAAACAAGAGTAAGGGGTTTAAGCTTCAATGTATAATAAAATACTGATATTTGGGTTTTAGGATAAAAAAATATTAGCTGTGATTTTTGTCCCCTTTCTCCTTCATGCCTTTCATTCCTTCCCTCTGGAGGCAGACAAAATTCTGACTTAGGGTGTATTTTTAAAAATACCAAGGGTTGGCCGGGCGCAGTGGCTCACGCCTGTAATCCCAGCACTTTGGGAGGCCGAGGCGGGTGGATCACGAGGTCAAGAGATCGAGACCATCCTGGTCAACATGGTTAAACCCGTCTCTACTAAAGATACGAAAGATTAGCTGGGCACGGTGGCTGAGGCAGGAGAATTGCCTGAACCCTGGGGGCAGAGGTTGCGGTGAGCCGAGATCGCGCCATTGCACTCCAGCCTGGGTAACAAGAGTGAAACTCCGTCTCAAAAAACAAACAAACAAACAAACAAAAATACCAAGGGCCTCAGAAACCTGGAGTTTGATAAGTAATAGGAACAGGTTGAATGCTAAATCTACTTTGTCCATATTATCATTCTCCAGTTTTTTGTTCTTTTCAGTGGTGAACTAAGAATATAACTCCCACTTAATATTCCTGTTCCTTAAGTGAAATGCTACTGTCTTTTGTTCAAAAGTTAGATGCTGGGATTGCTGTTGTTGGTTTCTCTTTTCTTTCTTTACTTTTTAGATTTTGATGGAGACATGGTAGGAGGTCTGGGCTGGGAAATGAGATGAAAAAGAAAAGCAGTTGTCTTTATATAAAATAAAACCTTTTAAAAAACCGTATCACAGAAAGAGCTTTATAAATCTAGATAGTTGTTTTGAAGAAGGAAAGGGAATTGTGAAAAACATGTATAATTGGGAGGACTGGGCACAGTGGCTCACACCTTAATCCCAGCACTTTGGGAGGCTGAGGTGGGCAGATCACCTGAGGTTAGAAGTTTGAGACCAGCCTCACAATAATGAAACCCTGTCTCTACTAAAAATACAAAACATTAGCTAGGTGTGGTGGCACACATCTGTAGTGCCAGCTACTTGGAGGCTGAGGCACGAGAATTGTTTGAACCCAGGAGGCAGAGGTTGCAGTGAGCTAAGATTGTGCACTGCACTCCAGCCTTGGTGACAAAAAAACAATAACAAAGACAACAACAACAAAAACACATATAATTGTGGAAAAACTGAAAAAGAACACAGGATCATAAAAATATAGCAAATGAAATGAATAGGATTTAAAATTAGTGGCATAAGAAATAATGGGTAACAATAAAGAACATAATTTAGGTAATAGTATAGTATCTTGGGACCCCACCTGGAAGTATCTAATTATGGACAATAAGCAGCAGAAATAGGAATTAATTTAATTCAGCCCACTTGATGACTGGGGTAACCCTAGAAAATGGCTCCAGGAAATAGGTGATAATCCAATCAGATTGGGAGACTAATGTGCATGACAGGAGTACCCTAGCAGACAGGCAAAGCTGATTAGATATTCAGGAGGGGAGGAATTTTGTCGATTTAGTAAAATTATGAGCAGTTGGTCACAGGCAAGTTTTATGAGTAGATAGCTCTTCTGAAGTCTTAGGCATATTATAAACCTAGGTTGGAATTAAAATTTGACATCAACGTTTAAACCTTCTTATCTGAACTGAGATGCAGAAGTAAATTGGTTCTGTATTTTGGAGAATTGTAAAAGAATTGCTTAATCATTTAGAAAAATTTGGAAGTCAGTATCAAGTGGTGAGGATAGGAACCGTATCAGTTGATTTAGGAAGCAGCAGTGACAGAGGCCAGACATGTAACAAGAGAAAAGAGAAGGTGGAAGGAAAGTAAGAGACAGTTTTAATTGCTACAGCAGAAAGATGGGATTTTGAAAAGAATAGCTATATGAAATAAAATTAACCAAAAATTGATCCAAGATTATAAGATACGATTTCAAGACTCATTAATTTTACTATTGCTATCAAACACACATTAAATTGGTTTCCATTTGGGTATGCTGTAAGCATGAAGGTTCATTTGTGAAACAATTTCTTAGAGTATTGTTTTATGATCTCACACACTTCACAAACTGTGTTTGTACATTCAACTTAAAAGTTGAATAGTCTATGGTAATTCTGCCATCATGTTTGAAATTTTCTTACCTTAAACAAAAAACCCGATCATATTGAATTACTCAAATGTGTGTAAGACTAGATTTAACTGAATGTATACTGAATGTACACTGTGAGACTGCATAAACAAAAAAATTGGTTATACATATTTGATTTAATCTAGAATGAGGTTAAGAGAAATCCTTCACCCCATTAGAGATTTGGCAGAGAAGTATGCAACTGATAACTTATAAATATTTTGCTAATGCTCAAATTTTACTAGCTTTCTTTTAATTCATATTTTTACTCAAAATTATATAGCATTTAAATTTATAATTTGTATTCAGGTATTCTAGCTTACTGTTGTATGGTATAGCTTGACAGAAAGAACATTCTCTTCCTCTTCTACAAAATGAAAAAATATACACTAAACAAAAATATATACGCAGAAAGTGTTAAAGTAGTCTTCTAAACCAATGAAGACTTTCAATTCTCCAAATAGTACTTTAGAGCAACTGGATTTAATATCTTTCTTCCAGCAGAGGGCTACCAACCTCCATTAGTTTCTGTGAACACATATGAGAAAGAAATCTACATGGTTTATTTCAGTAGTTTTCAGATTGTTTTAAGCTGCAGATTATTTTCCTAAGATAGAGTTCTACAGTATGGAAGCAAGATACACTCTTTACTTTGATTTGAGAAGTGCCTCCAAGCTGCTTCTCCAGAAGGCCTAGCGAGGTGTGGAGAATAATTGAAACCCTCCACTCTGATTTACTCCAAATTACACTTTCACATTTAAAGTCAGCTCTTTTTGGGTTCACTCGTAATCCTTATGCTGACACCACATGGAAAATGTATAAGTGAAATGATACCCAAGTTACAAAAGTTCCTCTTCCTGGATTTTGTCTTCAATTCTAATTGTAGTTCCTACCATGTGGTTGTATGTGTTGCTCGTTTGTTTTTGTTTTGTTTTGTCTGGGAAGGGTGACATTTCATCTCCAATCTAATGAATGAGAAAGATGCTTATTCTGACAAATTTTCTTCACAATGTTTCATAGGTGTGCCAAACTGACAGATTGGTTGACTGTGTACTCTTATACTTTATTCCTGTATCTCAGCCAGTTTCTGCCCTTAACTAAAACTGGATTTTAAGGATCAATTATAGGAGTGAGAAATAGGTACATCTCCTGACGATTTATTAGTCTGCTTTGGTAATAAATCTATTTTTAAAAGAACCTATTACAGAGACTTCCATTTAGAATTATGCATACTTGATGTCAAATGGTGATTGTTCTTTGTTGTGGTTTTCCATTTGAAACAAAGCTTTCGTGAGGCATCCCTTTATTCTGATAAAGGCCTGGTCTAAATTTTTGATAATGAAGCCTATTAAGTAAAATGATTATAAATAGCTATCCTTCTATCAGGGTTAATAAATACTTTCTCATGTACACATGCTCACTGATTTGAAGACTCATTCCACAGTGTTCCAAGTTGTGCGTTTGATTTTTTTTTTTTTTTTTTTTTTTTTTAAGACAGAGTTTTGCTCTGTCACCCAGGCTGGAGTGCAGTAGCACAATCTCAGTTCACTGCAACCTCAGTTTCCTGGGTTCAAGCAACTCTCCTGCCTCAGCCTCCCGAATAGCTGGGATTACAGGCACATGCTACCATGCCCAGCTAATTTTTGTATTTTTAGTAGAGACAGTGTTTTGCCATGTTTGTCACACTGGTCTTGAACTCCGGATCTCAGGTGATCCACCTGCCTTGGCCTCCCAAAATGCTGTGATTACAGGTATGAGTCACTGTGCCCAGCCAGTGTTGGATATTATCATTACCAAATAGTCATAAAAAGTGTGACCTTATTAATGATGCTGACTATTCAAAGTGGTCAGCAGTCTCTTTGGACACATACTATCTTTGGGGGTGATTCTATCTTCCTTCCAGTCTTTCTATCATGTTTTGGTCTTGTAAATCTACTTTTACTCTCTTATGCTTTTATATTAATGTTTTGTTTTGTTTCAGAACAATAATCATAGTGGTTAACATTTATTGATCACTTACCAGACGTTTTACATATGTTATTTCGCTTGGTTATGTCAGGTAGATGTTATCTTCATTCATGTAAAATGAGACTGAAGCCCATAAAGACGAAGTAATGCGCCCAACATAGAACTCAAATTAGGATTCAAAAACCCAAACTTGTAACCCTCTACCACACAAAGAAGCTTTATTCCATAACACTATCAAGACCATTATTTGATCAGTTAATAAAAAAGATGGTTAAAGTGGAGAATCGTAAAAACTGATATATGAACAGTTTAAACATTTTATTTCAACTTGAAACATGTAAGTTAAAAATTCTTCTACCAATGATCAGATATAGAATCAAGACCTCTTATTTAGGTATATTTTATTTAAGAAGTTTCCAGAATTTGAGGTTTAGCTTTGTCTTTTTAAAAATAAACAATACCTACTTGTAGGTGTCTCACCTATATTCTCTGGTTTATTATCTCTTAAATGCAGTCAGTAATTACAGACACTTGGAAAACAATCTAGGTGTAGAACTTCTAAATATTTTCGAAGCTTCCTCCCCAATCTTTTTGATTTGTTTCAGTCATACCCATAATTCAATAGCAATATTTGTAGAAACTCCTCTTTATCCAATTCTTATAAAGCATTCATATTAATTTTCATAAAGTAACAATTTTTGGAACTCATATTTTTATTGGATAAGATTTGTTTAAATTATATAACTGCAATAGCAAGTTCAATGGGATCAAAAGATTTGGGATGAACATACTTGGCTCTTGATGAGCATATAACTTTACTAGTGGGAGAAGAATGTACACATATTATAGAATGGCTAGTAAGCTACGAGCTTTTAGTGTATGGGGGACATCAGTCAGCATTTATAGAGAAAATGGAAACATTTTCTTAAGTAAAGGTTTATTGAGAGAGCTACTCTGTTTTTCAAGAAATTAGGGGAGAGAGAATTTGCTACTTTTCTGTGAAGACATGGGACTGAAGCTACATCTGTCACAGGACTTGAAACAGAAAAAGTTCTACACATGTTTTTATTTTACAAAGTTAGTTGGGTTAAATATTGCCTAAAGTTTCTACCTGAACTGCCAAGTTTGGTTTTCATAAAAAACTTATAATTTGTGAAAACAATGTTATTTAAATTATTTCAGTTACATCTTATTTATCAGATTTTGGTGATGCTTTTGAATTCTCAAATGTTTAAAGTAGCAATTCTTTGTTAAGATTTATTACATCATTATCAAAGCTTCGTATTAAGAAAAGAGTATAGCTTTCTGCAGTCCTATAGTATATATTGTTTCTGCCATTTATTTGATGCTTATGGTTCTCATTTGCTAACATTTATAATCATCTGTTCTTTTGCAAAGTAGTATGTCTTGATGGAGAGGTAGAGGAGAAAAACAAAAAACACCCATGAAAGAAATCTGTACTCTAAGAATTCAGTTTGCTTAACTTCCCAACTAAGTGATACTACTTTGGGGAACCAGGACTGCTTCCCTCATACTCCATTCCTTTTGTTTCACAGTGCCTTGTTCACAGCTCCATTATTGAAGTCTTTATAGATCTGTTTCTCTCTTCTCTTGTTTCTGCTGTATGCCTGCGTGTCTTTGATTGTATCCTGGACACCATACTTAGAAAATTATTTAAGCAGATAATATCAGGCTAAGAATAAAAGTGACTCCTTCAGAGAAGAGATATATTTACTTCTGCTAGGTTTGTGGTCACAGGTGACTTGGGGAACATTTTAAACCAAGTCTGAAGCTTGAGTTTTGTTGTAAGTCTAGGCAATAAAACCCAGGTTATAAATCTGCCGAAGGACTGGTTATTTATTATTCTGCTCTTCGCCTTAGAATATTGCTTTATGAGGTCTCAGATGACTGTGGAGAGGGCTCCCTATTGGACTGTACACCTTGTGTAGATATTGGCCTTTGATATCTGCCCTCTTGCCTAGGAAGTTTTCAAAATAAAAGCTCAAGTTTGCAGGGAAATGTACTCAGGAAACAAAATCAATTTCCCTGCTTGTTTATCTTTCAGTGATTCCATTTTCCTTCAGTTTTGCCTAGCAATTCCTTGTTATCATCCCAGCAACTTGTTGCTTTTAAGAAGTTATTTATATTTTATCCAGTATTTCTAGTTTGTTTAGTAGTGTTTGTCTGAATACCTGGGTCCTATTAGCTGGAAATACTTGCTGTTCATACAGGTGCTTAGTGTTTTGGTTGTTGATCTGATTTAGAATTGAGATAAAGATCATGACACACAAAAAAGCTGAAACATGCTTTCCCTCTCAAAATGTGGTTTCTAAAGATGATTTTATTTAATTTTATGCTTTGGTTTTCATATTTATGGAATATGAGTTTGCACGAGTAGGTATAAAATGAAAAAGTGCTGGTCATGCTGGATTAGTCCATTCTCATGCTGCTAATAAATATATGCCAGAGACTGGATAATTTACAAAGGAAAGGGAGATTTAATGGACTCACAGTTCCACATAGCTGGGGAGGCCTCACAGTCATGGTGGAAGGCGAAGGAAGAGCAAAGGTGCCTATTACCTGGCGGCAGGCAAGAGAGTGTGTACAAGGGAACTGCCCTTTATAACCATGGGATCTTGTGAGACTTATTCACTATCATGAGAACGGCATGGGAGAAACTCACCCCGTCCCTCCCATGACACATGGAGATTATGGGAGCTACAATTCAAGATGAGATTTGAATGGGAAATTTTAAGATTAATCCCTGTGTCAAATCATATCACATGCCTAAAGCAAGAAACAAGGAATGCCTAGCAACAGATTTTATTTTCAGGTTAACTAAACAACAGGTGCAAGCATACTTATGTCTGTTGGTAAAGAAATGAAAATATCACAGAAGCTTTTTCAGAGGTGGGGAAAAAGAGTTAAATATGACAGCATCCAGAAGCAGTAATAATCCAGATGTTTACAACTTCATAAAAGTTGCCAAGTACCCATGGATGCAATAATCATTTTCACCAGGTGAAAAGTGACCAAATGGTAGCACTTCAATTTTCTGGTGCCAACAATGTAGTCACAGGAGGATTGTTTTTTGAGCGGTTGTTATTGAAACATGTTTTATAAGTATTATATATTTATTGTAGTATCCACTGTACAGGACTTTACTACCCATAGAATTGGCTGTTGAAATTGCTTAAAGTGTTTATTTTTTAACAATGAGGGCTTTGGGTTGGAAAGCAGGAGACCTGACACATTTATCATTGACTAAATGTTTGATCTACAGTTGATTTGGATATACTCTAAGATGACATTTTGCCATTTTTCTATTTTTATTTTTGAAAAATAAGAAAATGCTTTTTCTAGTTATTTATTGGCCAAGAATACTGAATTAAAAGGCTATACTTCATGGCCTACAAAAAGCATAGAATTATAGTCCAGTCATTTTAAATCACATTTATAGGCTTTTAGGCATTACTAATTTATATGTAAATACAAAATTATTTTGTGAAAATTTAAGACACACATGACTTACATTTAGAGTCACATAAAGAATAACAATTAAAAATAGTTTTGTCCTAATCGAGAAAAATCAATCTCTTTCTTTTGCAAATAGTCTAATTAAAATGTTCTATCAAACAATTTATCCAAATGATGCATCTAATTGACATTATGTAAACTTAAAACTTTCAAGCATTGATCAAACTTACTGATAAAATTGTTTCTCTTGAGATGCTAAAGCTGTTAACATATAATTTCTGAGAAAAAAATACAATTCTTAAAGAAAAATTTGAATTTCTTCATGGATAAAGGCACAATATAAATAAGCATACAAAATGTCCTCCTTGACCTTGCAGGTTAATGGGGTTGGGATTGAATTTTCATATTTCAACCACAATTCAGCGCTTGTATTTGACCAAAGTAAAAGGGCTAAGAGTATACCCAAAGCTTTTATGAAAAGCTGTTACCAACCAAAAGTGGAAGTTATATGTGTTTTAACCACAACAATAAATCGTTGGAGGAGTTAGATATTAATTATAGTGTTTTAATCCTTTAATAGACTATGAGGATTTCTTATTCAAAATCAGCATATTTTTTGGAAAGAAAAAACATGAGCAATATAATAAAACATCTTTTATGAGAAGAAAGCAGCCCTGAGAAGACATTTGAGGATAGATACCAGTTTGAAACTTGGACTAAGCATTTGAAGATTTTTGAAGCAGCTTTCTATCAAGATCTGAATATTAGTAATTGCAGTCATTGCAGATTGTACAAAGTGACTGAGATGTTCCAGGAAGGCTGAAAAGAATCGCTTCTATGGCTGGACTTTCATGTCCATGAGGACAAGGGTTTTGTCATTTTTGTAACCAGATGCCTTGTGCTTCATGACTGGCTCATAGCAGGCTTTTAGTAACTTTATTTAATAAGAAGATACAACCATAAATAGAAGCTGTTTGTGCTAATAAGATGGGAACAATGATAAAGTCTTTACTTTAAACAAAGGATATGTTTAAAGGCAAATTTTAAGACTAATCCCTAGGCTTTCAGTTTAAGATACTATTATAGTAAATTAAAAGAATGACTTTAACATCGTGGGGCTTTTCTGACTCTGGAATAAATTTATTTCCTTACTTTCTGTCAAAGAGAGCACAGAAGATAAATTTGATTAGGAAGCTCTAGTGAGGGGATATTTTTCATCAGAAGAGTTTTTCACCATTAGCAAATCCAGCCCGTTTACATGGGCAGACTCACAAGCTAGGCTGTTGCACACTCATTGCACACTCATCTTTATCCACTTGGGAATGACTGAATGAGGCTGGAAGGACACAGGGGGAGACCAGATGTGTATGAAATGTCTTTTGCTTCTGAACTGTGGCTTTTTCAATTTTTTCTTCTCTGCACTTTTCCCTTCCTCTGCTCACTGCAGTGTGGCTGCTACCTGTAATCCCCAGACTTCCTTTTTCATCATAAAGAGAGGTCTGTGGTGACAGAATGGCCACTATTTATGACCCACCCTTTGTGCAGCTCTATCTTCTTTATGTCAAGGGGCATCCAGAAGGTATCTTTTCATTCCTTGTCTGTTGGCCATTGCTACTAGCTAGAAATTTTCTGTGGAACTCCAGAAGCATTATGAGCTTGAGAGGCACACACTTGGGGCATCTTGAGACTGCTTCTGCATCACCTTCTCAGCCTATGAAAACTGCCTGTTTTGATTTGGAGCTGGAGTGTCCTTGCTTGCCTTCCTCAGGCAGGAGTAGAAGGCAGATACCCTTTGGGCATTCTCATTTTAACCAAATCATCTCCTTGTAGAAACATTCTTATCACAAGAAAGTAGGATATTATGAGCAAGCTCTGCTTTAGTAATTTTGCATTATCAAATTGGCTTTTGGGTTTGGTTTGAAGTAAAACAAATTGAGAGTGATATGCCATTAGACTCACTCATTCAATTTGCTTTTCCTTACCTTGATCACTCATTAGTCCCCCCAAACAGGGGAAGCCTCAACTATGGATTAATACCATGAACTTGATTATAATGATGAACTCTTGGCACATAGTTTAAACATAGCTCAAGTGAGCACATTCTTTTTTCTTTTTTCTCCCCCCTGATTAGGTGATGTTTTAACTGTCTTCGTAGTACATCTGCTTCTCTTTCCGCTCAACATCCACACCACATTTGTGGTAGAGTGACAATATATGCTGTTCAATTGCATAGCTGCTTCTCCTGGGCAGGGCTAGGGAAAGAGAAGGGGGAGATTAAGTTGCATATGGCTAGCTCAGTTGTTATTGAACGCTGCCTGACTGATGCCTGATGTCTGCAGAGGATTTTCTTTGGAATTTGATCAATGGAGAGCTGGACAGTGAGGACAGCAAATGGCCATTTTATCTCCTGTCTTTAAAATAAAATATGCCCTCTCTGAAGGGCAGTCTATGCTGGCTCTCAAGTTTAAATGTGAACGACAGTGTGCTCCTTACCTTTGAAGACAGAAACAGGCTTATCCCATTGATGGTCGCAATGCTTTGTGGAAGGAATCAGCTTTTGTTACAAGCTCAAAACTCAGCCAGAATTATATCTCTGCTGGAGGTTTGATGGGAAGAGCCTTTTAATGTGGTGCATGCATCATTTCAATGGCTGTGAGCTCCTGGGATTGGAACCTGGTGCCTTGTCTGTGCAGAGGTCAGCTGGTGAGTGTGTGCTACTCTCTTTCCTCAGAGAACTGATACCGATTATTTTCCATTCAAGTAGAAATCATAGGAAACTTTGTGCAACACAAGTCTACAAGAAGGAATGATTTTAGAAACATGAATTTCTCAACAGCTCACTAGTGAATAAGTTATTATAAAGAGGCAAAGTCATCGCTGTGTAGGAATGCTTAATCTGTCTGGCTTTCCTGAAAGGATTTTGCGCTACTATCTCCTATGGGAGCAGTCTGTTCCTTAATTAAGGAAAAGGGGAAAAAATCACATGCTAAGAACGGGCTTGTGATCAGTTTATTTATTTACAAATATTTATACTAATTGTCTGGGATTTCCCATTTTGTGATTTTAATACTGAGAGCCCTCAATAAGGGCTTTTGGAGTAGATTTCTTTTCCAAGGTGGGTTGATTTAAGAGCCCTGAACCTTGGCCCTCCTGCCCTTGTGAGCCATCCCAAGGAAAGAAACCTGGAAAAAATTATTTGCTGTCTAGTGTCCTTATCTATAAAAACATGGTGACTTTGCTTCTCTGTGTCACACCTAAAGGTATTATGAGAAAATGTAATCCAAGTAGTGAATTATTATTCTTAAAGATTTGGCAATCAGAGTGCTTTGTGCAATGTGTATGTCAATCTAACATCTAACGAACTCAAACCTGGTTCATTGCCTTAACTTTATGAGACAAAGATAAAAAGAGCTGTCATACTTGTTTATAACAAGTAAAAGAGTCTTAGAGACTAAGACTCTGTTAACCGTGTCCCAATTTTTTTTTTAGTTATTAAGTGGAAGTTTAAAAAATGTGTAATTTTCCTGGCATTAGAAAACAACATAATGAAGTTGATAACTGTTTGATTTTACAAGTCTATATTAAGCTCATTAAAAGCCAATGAAATAAAAGGTTTTTGTTGATAACAAGAACTCCTCACTTTCTTCTCTATCTGTGCTTATGATTTTTCACTCTCCTAATGAGATGTCTAGAAGGGTAGAGGATATTTTGATAGCATATAAGCAGGTTTTAAAGGGCAGTGAAAAAGTCTTGTGCCAGAAGAAACCAGAGTCACCCTTGCAACAGGGAAAACATTGCAGGAGGCTCAGCCACATTTCATTGGGTCTCATGCTATTAAGCTAAATGGACATCCATTAATCAAGTAAGACTTGCTTATTGCAAACATTTTTTAAAAAGTATTTAGAAGAAAAGAGAATGCCAGATGGCATTCAGAACACCCTGTGCTCCAGTCTTGCTGCTTTCCTGAACCACTTTCTTTCCTAATGACTGCTTTGACACCACAACAGCTGATTCTCCAGAGTGCTTCAGAGGAGAAAATGTTTGAAGTATGCTATGTCAGGTGGCAGGCAGTGACTCCCCTGGCCAAGCAGATAGAAGAATCCTCCCCACATTCACACATTATCTTCCCAGAAAGTCTGAAAGGCTATGTGTATTGCTATGTAAAAATGTAAAAGGCTTTTCAGACGAGGTAGTTTGAAGGGCTTAGATACAAATGAAGCTGGTTTCAATTAATTAATTTTTAACATGAATTTTCAGCTGTTCAGATCAGAGAAAGCTAATGCTCCCCATACGTGATAAAAACTGCTTCCTTTTCTCCCTTCCTCTACTGTCTGTAAGTTGACTGACCAACATATCAACAATCCAATGCTGATCTATGCCATGGTGACTATTGTTTCATTTGAGTGACTTTTGAATCAGATTAAGTGCTAGATTCTCTATACTACCGTGGAATGCATTTTGCTTGCTTATGGGATATTTTATTAATCTTACTGCTTCTGACTCAGTTTAGATAAAAGGAAAAATTGCAAATTATGTTGTATAAAACATAACATGTACCATCCACATTAGTATTTCCCCCCTAGAAGAGTTGCTCTCTTACTATCTGTATATAGTGCAAGAAATGAGACTTTACAGTCTTCATTTATGGAAGTAGTATGTCATAAGGGTTAGAATACAAAACATCATTTTCTAGGAGAGCACTTTTAATGGTAATTTACTCTTTTCCTAACAATAGCATATATATAGACTCAGACTATTTTGTTTTACTATCAATGATTACAGTAGGGAAAACCCTTCTCCTAAAATGCAACAGTTGTGTGTGTTGGGAAGGAATGTCCATAATCCTCTATATGCAATATAGTGGTATGATTCTGTCTCCAGCTAAGAGTGAATAATTAAGAAGTGAGTGCCATCCTTGGCATCCTATTGGACCTTGATAAAATTTTGGCAATATGTGTAATTGGAATACTGTAGAAAACTTCGTCTTGTTGAGTTAACAGCTTGTATCCTCTTTCCTCTTTCACTGAGCCTCCCTTTTGGGTGTATATATAGGAACATCCAGAAATACTAATCCTGCTTTTACATACAAGGTGGAGTACAGAAAAAAAAAAAAAAAGAAAAAGAAGGAAAGAATACTAATCCTGCTTTACTTCATCACATTGCTTTTCAAGTAAATTTGCAGGTGACAAAAGCCTTTGATAATAATGAGTACCTGTCTGCCCTCTTCGGGTGATGAAGAGTGGCTTTGGGTGGTGCCGGCTTTCCTCTTTCCCTGTCCTTCTCTCCCTCTTTTGAGCTCCCCCTTCTTTGTCCCAGGAAAACCTCACTGAACCCAGATTATACTGTGTGTTCACTGACAGCTCCTTTCTCTGCTTAATGCAGCTCCCTAATGCAGCCTCACGTGGATCTGTAAATGGCACAGTAGGACGCGGCTACTCCCAGCCCTTCCCAGACCTGCTCACCCCTGTATTGCCACGGTAGTGGCAAGTAACTCCAACTGTGCTCCTCTTCTCTCAAAACAGCAACGTCCATTCTTTACTTTAAATGAACCTTGGAGAAGGAAAGGACTGTGAGATGAAAAAGACAGGAATTCATGTCATGTGCTAAAGCAGAGCAGCCGTAGCAACGGCAGTAACAGCAGTAGCACGGCAGCAGCAGCAGCAGCAGCAGCAGAGTCCTTTAGCGAGACTGCACCATTTTCTTCTCACCCTGCATAGAGGTGTGGTTGGAAGCAGCAATAAGCTACCCACCCCCTAGCAGTTTCACAGAGGTGGCCTCTTCCTGGCTCCAGTTAGAAGACACAGACTGTCTGGAGGAGTCCCCAAAGACCGTTCCAATTGGTGATGTGTGTCTAAGGATGGCTTTTTCAACTAGTAGGATGCTTCTCTGCACTTGGAGCCACCCAACTGCTGAAAAGCTGGAAGTCTAGTGCTCCGCCTTCCCTGGGACCATTTCTGAGTGTGGGTGCACACCTATGCCTGTATGTGTGCAGGTGTGTGCTGCTGAAGGTCTCGGTTTGGGACCTTAGTTCCTTGTAGTCAATTGTGGGTGCTGCAGAGGCTGGAGCAAGATTATGACCTAGCCCGGGGGCGGAGTGGATTATCTTGTGAGTGTTCTGGCTGCCAGCCATTGCTCTGGTGGGGAAAATCACATCTCCATACAGCTCTAAAATCACCTGGATTGCTGGGGAGTGGAAACTGATCCTCTGCTCTGCTTCTGCTGATTTCCTCTGCAAAATGGCTCACGCTGCTGCTTCTATTAAAAAAGTTCGAGAGGCTGATCTGGATGAAAAGGAAAAAAATCTTGAGAGAGACAGAAAAAAACAACGGAAAATCCCCAGAGAACGTATGGAACGAAAAAGAAAGGTATGAGGAGCATCCTTTTAACCCTCTCTCTCTGCAGCTCTGTGTAGAACCATCAGCCTCAGAACTGGCAACTTCATCTCGCTTCCTTCCATCATTCCCCTGCACCATTTCCAAGCTCAGTTTGCAGCCTAGAGCTCATGCCTAAATTTGCTGCATTGGGAGGAGATGCTTGAGCAGGGTGAATTTCCTTTGCTTTGACCAAGCAAGGCAAAAAATGTCTCCACTTCATTTTTCTTTTTGGTGTCAATTATCTTTATTTAATCTCAAAGCTAGGTGCTTTATCTCTCCAGGCTACTCTGAGTACTGGGCATAGAGGAAGTAAAGGGCTGATTGATGGTTGGAGGGTTATTTTCCTCTTCTCGTTTCTCATCTCTACTACTGTATCTGTAGCAGTGTGCCTTCTTGCTGACTGTATATTTGATGTAGACCTCTAGTCAAGAATAAACTACAGATTTTATTTACTTTCTTTTTCCCTCTTGGAGGTTTACACCGTTCTATGTGAAGCTGCACTAAGAATATTGGTGCAGTGAGCTGTGTCTCTGCATTTTTTAAATTTTAATTTAATTTTTTGTTTTCAATCATTAATTCTTTAATTTTCTTTTCTGTATATGGCAATTAAGACAGGAAATGAAATGTTGATGCCATTTATGTTAAACTATTGTTTCTTCTCTTAAAATATTGTTTTCCTTTATAATAGAAATAATCTTACAACTTGATGCAACCAAAATACTCATTTAGTCAGTGATCGAGATCTATAAAGGAAGACCTCTGTAAATGTTTTGATTAACAAAGTAGGTCACTGAATAATTTCAGAAGATGATAAGTGGCATATTACATTAGCAGAGCATTAAAATACTGGTTTTTACACAAGCTGTTATTAAACATAACTCTGGGATTAGGGATGCAATGGGGATCCATATACTTAATAATCCATATGCTCAATGGACTCTTTTTTTCTTCCATAATTGATACGTTTACCTTTCAGTTTGGAGGATGTTGTCTTTGCCTTATTTTTAGAAAGACAGAACCCACATTGAGTTGAAATATTACTGCATAGGGATTCATTGCATTTCAGTTTACTACTTATCTCACCACCAGTTAGATCAAATGACTGTTATTAGGCTACAGAAATGAAATTAGCAGTATATAATGATTTCCCTTCTAAGGAAAACTTTACTACTGCTTGTCTGACCTTTAAAAGGCCTTGCTGTTTCAAGATTGCATTAATTCTTTTTTTTAGTATCAAAAGTATTATTAGCCATTTTGTGGAGGTTGACTTCCTTCTTGACAGTGACTGCAGTTCTGTTCCAAATCCTCTAAATGGAACATTATTGTATAAAGCAATTTTCTGTGATTATATCTTTTTTATCTTTTGTTCTCCAAAACACAGTATATGATTTCTTGGCTAGGGGCCCTTTCAGCATTCAGTTGTGACCTAGCAACTTTGCTTAGCTAGAGTACCAGGCGCACACCTGGAAAATCACTTGATCTCCCTCTGGTTTGTTTCTGTATCTAGTTGAATGTTTTTCCTTTTACAAACCTTGTTAAAATAGAAAAACTGTATTGTTAAAATAAAAGGTGCCAGTTGTTGAGAATCTCAGTTGCTTGGATGCTGCATTGCTTTAGCTTGAATCCAGAACCATAGGCGAGATCATTGGTTAGTAATGTGGTCATATGACAGGATCATCTGGTCTTCACATGTAGATGTCATATCTAATCTAGAACCAGAGAAAATTAGGAAAATAAAGGCATAGCTAGTATTTGTTTTTGTTCTTCTTTTTTCATATATACCTATTTCTCCTCCTCCCTTTTCTACTGCAGATATTTACACAGCACAACAAACTTACTTAATGAGTGGATGTGCTTTTTAGCTATATTACATTTATTTTCTAGATAGACAATCCCTCCCCCAAACTTGCCACACACACATACCCACTGACCCACTTTTCAAATTTTATTTAAGAGAAGAAAAATTTACCTCATCATCATATCTTCAAGTGTACCCCATACTGTAAGGTGTACATACCTTCATGATAGTTCATGAGGAAATTAAAAAAATGGTTGCCTATTAGTGGTGTTCTGGAATGCCATTTGCAGAAAGTAATTTTAAAATTATCTTCATTTATTTGCTGATGCCACTTTATAATCATAAGGGAAAACATGAGTTGTAGAGATGATTGAGTGCATCATTTTCATATTCATTTGTAATGCTCTTGCTAATAAAACTGTTTATTTGAAAAATTCAGTTGAAATCCACCCCAATGCAGATAAAAGCCTATTATGGGGCTTGAAAAAAAATAAGCTGATTGTGAAGGGTTTTTACCAAGGTAAAGATATCGAATATTAAAATTAATTAAGCAGTCCTATTTAATCTTCATTTTAATATTTTTTTGTAAACTTGCTGTTAGTTAAAAGAATCTTTGTATTATTATTTTGTACTCCATAAAACACTTAAAATTAATTTTAATTATTAGTAAACTTGAAACATGTTGCATACTTCACTATAACCCCTCTGCCAAGTTGCCAGTGGTGTGGTATTAAAACAATGTATACTAAGGGATCTAGTTTCAATCTCATTATAAGCAGAACTTATCTTAGAATAATATGTTTAGACTTCTTTGGGTTATACTCTAGTTAGCTAATATTTAAATATGGTATAGTATACACCAAATATCTATTGTATCTGTGTCATACTACATAGAGGTAGAATAAAACTAAACTAAGCTTTAAACAAATAGACAAAGATTAAGATGAATTAAAACAAGTTAATTTAATATGTTTGCTGAAGAGTACATTACTCTGGCATTTTACATAAATCAGAAGTTTCCTATTCTAGTTATTAGCATATATTAACAAGTCATTTCTTTGTATGTCCAGATTTCTAGTTTTTATGTTGGAATTTGAGAATTTAGAATTGAGGAGGATGCCAAGAAAAAGAAAAAAAGAAAAAGAAAATGGTTAAGTGACTTATCAGCATTCTCACAAATTTGTGAGACTTAGTGCTAGAAAGTGATTTCAAGTTTAATATTCTTTCCACAACCACATACTATTTCCCAACTGTATGTTTTTTAAATTGGAAAAATACATAATTTTTAGAGAATAAGTAAATTTTTTCTTTAAAGTAAATCGTATATTTATTTATTTTTAAACTTTTATTGTAAGTTCAGGGGTATATGTTCAGGAAGTGCAGGTTTGCTACATAGGTAAACGTGTATCATGGGGGTTTGTTGAACAGATTATATCATCACCCAGCTATTAAACCTAGTACCTGTTAGTGATTTTTCCTGATCCTCTCCCTTTTCCAAACCTCCAGCCTCCGATAAGCCCCAATGTGTGTTGTTCCCCTCTATGTGTCCATGTGTTCTCATCTTTTAGCTTATACATATAAGAATATAAAGCATATATTTAAATAATATTTCTTATTTAAATTTATAATCACCATAAATTTTCACATAAATCAATATATTTACCATTTCTCAGCACTGACGAACCATTGTCCAATCCATCATAATGTCTACAGAGCTCATTGGAAACATATGACTTAAAAGACAAATGTATGAATAGCTCTTAATGTCCTGATGCTTAGGAAATTCTTTTTAGTATTTTAATTTATACTATTAAAATGCCAGAGTTCATATTTTCTGAAAGAATATATACTATTATGTATTAAGTACCCATGTGGTCCTGTATCTGACACTTTACACACATTGTACCTTAATCCTGATAACAGTCCTATATATTTGCTCTTATTCTCTAGATTTCACAAGGAAATTGCTTTATCATGCACAAGTAGCATGTGGCAGAGTTGGGATTTGAATCCAGGTCTGTCTAGCTCTAAAGTTCATTGGAGAAAAAAATAATAAGATTTTGGTCTTGTACCTACACTGAATGTAGATTATAAGAAAATCACTTATTCCACCAATGCTTCAATTTCTTTACTTCTAAATACCTTCCTATAGCTGAAAGAAATTTAAATACTGTGACAATAAATTAAATGATGAATTTGAGGGGGAAATTATTTAAATTAGGATTGGGATTGTATCAAAATTACACCAAAATATTTCATGAGATTTCTTGGAAAATCAACTATAGAAGTCAACATTTGCTCTTTAAAATGATGTTAATTGCTGGCAATTATAGACTATGATATATGATCTTTTTTTGTTACAATTTTATCAGGACTTCAGGGTGTATTAGCATATCTACTTTTACTAAACTGAAAGGTGATTCTGCACGGAACTAAGTAGAAAGTAAAAGCCAGCTTCCTTCCAAGTTATTGTCATTGAATTCCACAGAAAAAGATTCTGAATAGTTATTTGCTCTTTAAAATGTACATAGTCATTAGTCTTGGTGAGAACAAGACTTTTTTCTAGGATAGCCTTTGGGGGAATCCCCCCACCACGTTCTTCTTGTTCATTTGGATTTAATTGATAGCAGTGATAATACTTATTGAATATATATAATGAAGTTGTCATCAAGTTGTAAGGGGACATGGAGAAATAAAGATATTTAAAAGTTAGGTTAGTATTTTTTTCTGAATTTAGTGTTTTATTTGCAAGTTGAGAGTGGAATGTATTCTGTAACTTTTCAGTTGTGTTATAAGAATGAGTTGAAGGGGAGCATCACGCACTGGTGTCTGTGGGGGGAAATAGGGGAGGGACAGCAGGGGGTGAGGAGTTGGGGAGAGATAGCATGGGGAGAAATGCCAGATATAGGTGATGGGGAGGAAGGCAGTAAATCACACTGCCATGTGTACCTATGCAACAATCTTGCATATTCTTCACATGTACCCCAAATCCTAAAATGAAATTAAAATAAAGGAAAAACAAAAAGCCGAAAAGAAAGAGTTGAAAGTGAACATGCAATATAGTGTAAAGCTGAGCATGCTTTCTTTGGTGGTCTGTAGGTGAAGCCTGTGGTGCAGAAGGAGATTGGGCAGCCAAGTCATCCCTCTCCTTTTTGAGACTTCTGCTTGGGCACTTAGCAGCCTGTTTCCAAAGGGAAGCCCAACTCTGGAAGTTGCAACACTTTGTCAAGAACCATGTATGCACAAAGATGTCTGGGCACCAAACCAAATACACTGTGATTAAAAATACAAATCACAACCAGAATAAGGACACTGTAGTTTGTATTACGTTCTAGAACTCTACAAACATGGGAAATCCCAGTCAACAATTTTTAAAACCTACATGGAATTGTCTTTACGTTAACTTCCCAGAACCCTTTCATCAGTATGTGAGTATTTCCAGAAACCACATTAACATAAAGTAGATTAGTGATGTCTTGAGCTTTTTCTGGACAGATGCCCTTCTTATGTCCTAGTGTCTATTTATTTGTGAAAATTCAAAATTTTGTTGATGCACTTTTCCCATTTTGAGTCTAAATAAATATGTTCAGTCATATCTATTTAAATGGGATAACCTCCATAGAATCACTATTATTATTATTATTTAAAACCTTGTATCTTTTTCTTTATCACTCCTCTGATTTCTTAGCTCAATTCACAAATCCTTTCTTGGCTAGAATCATTATCTTTAAATAGGTGACTTGCATTATTAATTACAATCTTCACCAGCACCGTAAAGCTGAGTTTTTATTCGTTTTTAATTATAAAAAACCTCTTCTGACCATTGAGTGGGTGACTAAATAATAGCTTAGGGTTACAGGCTGTCAAATTTGTGCAATTGTGGCAAAAGTAGTCCCAATTGTATAGCCTGCGGTGTATTTTAAGGAGACAGTTGAAAGAAAAAGAAAATCTTAATTGAAAAAAGCTAACATGAGTGACTTGATTTATTTTTGGAATCTAAAATCTCATACACACTCAATGTCATACTTTTTCCTATTTTATTTTATTACTCTTTGTTCATATAAATGTTTTCATCTTTAAAATATCAGAATTAATTCATTGGTTACCTTTATTATCAAACTTTTAATTTTATTAGTCCTCTTATTCACCAATTGATTAGAAATTATGATATTTACACTACATTTTAACATCATAATGAATTCAGAAAATGTTTTGCAGAAAGATTGTAAGAGTCAGTGAAAGTGTAAGGAAGTTGTCTTCTACTCATGCCATATTTAATGATCTACTTGTGTTTGTATTTTTCCATTATGACATTCTTTTTTATTGTATTTCTCAAAATAATTTCTTCTTTACAAAGAATATTGACTTTTAGTCTCAGTCTCAGAGACATTGTATACTAAAATAAAGAAGGCATTTCTCAAATTCTGGATTTCTGTATAAATTGCTAGTGAAGTCATCAGCTATTTGAGTGTGACCCTTTTGCTCCAAAGGCAAGCTATGCTTCTAAACATTTATTGTGGAAAGTCTTGCCAGAATCACCTGGTTCTATCCCATCCATAATAAGTCAGAATCTTGGGATAGATTGGAAGGGAAGAGAGACCATATATTCCAAATATTTTTGAAGCTCCCTTGGTGATTCCAACCAGGGTTGTAAATGACTAGAATAAACATTTCCATTCCCCCACCAACCCCTACTCTGCTCAATCAAAATTTTGAGCAATCATAGATTTACTTCTAATAATCAGTATGACGTATGACTCTAATTTTTCCATGTGTAGATAGGCGATACCCTGGCAACTTTCTGAAAGTTTACTAAGACTAATTGGTTTATGTAATAACCAATCAATTCTGAGCACAGAAAGGAGGAAACAAGTGTTTAAGAGATAAGTTGCAAGACTTCATGATCTTCAGTTTGACTAACTTGCCCTAATGGAATAATCTTCAGGAAAAGAGGTTGTGTGTGTCTGACTTTTATGTAACTAAGCTCAGAGAGGTGGAGAAGTAATCCAAGCTAAGTATTTGAAGGAAGACCACTACCCTGTGAATTAAAAATTATGTCTTAAACAGGTTGTGTTGTTTTGAAAGAGCTCAAGTTAGTGTCCTTGGGATTGAATTGGTGACTTAGCAGCCTTGGAGGCCTCAAACTTTTGGAGATGTCAACACTTCTAGGACTCCTAACACAAGTCAGCAACTACTTTTTGTGTTTTGTACTTGACTTTGATAGATCTTTTCAAAATTATGTGTAATATGACATGAATGTAGTGAGAAAGAAGGAATAAGTAATTCATAGATAAGTTATCTCCCCGAATTCTTCAGATATTCTCTTTCAATCCTTCTAACTCATCAACTTCTTACAGTGCCAAGATCTTTTGTTTATTCGGTTGGTTGGTTGCTTTGTTTCTGTTTTAGTTTTTTTGCATGAACACTTTATCAACTGCTTTGTCACTCTCTTTCTGGTTCACCACAGCTTTCAGAGCAACCAGAAAGTGATTCTTTACTCAGTTGAACAGAATTCTGAAGGTACTTTTTCAACATGTATTGTTGGAATTACTTCTTCTATATTCCTTTATTTCATTAGCAACTTTGCCAGGGAAAACTCTTTTTGCTCCCATTCCAGCTTAGCCTTTTTCTAGAGACATCTTTCACTGTATAACATGATTATGTGCCTTATCGTAAAGGAACACCTTAACAGAAAACAACATTAAGTAGTATTAAGGAAGAGAATATGTGGGCTGGCTGGGTGTGGGGGCTTATGCCTGTAATCCCAGCACTCTGGGAGGCTGAGACCTGAGGTTAGCTTGAAGCCAGGAGTTGAAGACCAGGCCATGCAGCATAGAGAGACCCCCATCTCTTAAAAAAACAAAACAAAAACAGGGCTATGACACTTATTATAAACGTGTATCTTCCAAAACCTAAAATGCAATAAAAATAAATAAATAAATAAAAAAAACATGTCTTAATCTAATCAATTTATTTGGTTAAGAATAATGGTGTTATTTTACATTAAACTATACCTCTTGGCTTCTTATATGTTTTTGCATAGAGACATTTTAATTACCAATTTTAACTCACTTATTTGTAGTTTGTAAAAAAAAAAATGGCTTTAATTAAGACTGAAAATGACCTCTCTTTGAGCATTTGAATGTAATTAATGATGGTTTCTCCAAAAGTTTATTTTTCAGGGAAAAAACTTAATCTCTAGGTTTTTTTTTTTCAAAAATAAATAATGATATGCTAGTAAACATGAATTCTAAGAATCTACTTTTATTATTATTATAAAGATTAAATATTATTTTTGCATTTGAAACCAAGTTTAGCCAATAACCCTTTCAAAATATTGATCAGGATAAGAGGTGGATGTGAGATCTAAGATGATGAAAAAACTGGCAACATACCAGAAAGCTGTTTACTAAGTTAATAATATTTATACAAAATTATCAGATACTTCTAAAGCTCCATGAAAACAAATTCAGGAGACCTATCCTTAATTCTGTCTACTGACTATAACCTTGGGTAAACAACTGACCTCAGTTTTTGCATCTATAAAATGATGCGGACCTGAGATGTTAGAATTCTTCCTGTTTTTATGATTCTGTGTCATTTTGATTTGTTTCTTTGCTTCCCTTTATTATTATAAATGTTTAAGACTGTTGGTAGAATTTCCAAGTTTTTTATTTAAGAAATTTTTTTTTGAGCTGACACTGTGTCCTAGACAGAGTACCTTTATTCAAGGAGCTCATAGGGTTATAGGAACTCTCACAAATAACAAGAATGAAATGTTATTTGCGCCATTATGTTAGAGTTGAGATTGTCTATTTTTGTTTATATGACGCAAATTTTCTTTAGTTGGTCTTACCTGGGAGATGGAATAATGGAAGGAAATAGTTCCTGTTGTGGTGCATGAAATTTTATGGAACTTATTAAGACAGGATATATATAAGACGAAGTCATCATATGAAGCTGTGTGGTTGTTTTGTATTTCAGATACTGATTTGAGCCATTTTGAAGGAAGAAGTTTATTGTGGTTTTCTGAGAACCAGTTTAATTTCTCCTGGAGAGGTTTATTCTCTCTTTTCTTTTAGGTACTCTGTACACTGGTAATACCACAAGTTAGAAATTCACAAAGAAATATCATCATTGTTTTATTAATCATTTTATAAAGATCTTATGGCAGTGATAGTATCTGCCTTTAAATTGCAGGGTGCTGTAATAAACAAGCGCCCACAGTAAATGCTCAAGCCTCAGCAATTCACAAGCCTTAGTGAACTGTACAGCTTAGTGAAAATAAATCTCCTGAGTTCTTCTAGAGGTAGTAGTACAAACTTCTTTATTTATGGCTCCTGCCTCAAACTGGGCCAGAATGCTTAATTAAACCATGTCACATCCTAACATGACTGAAACCAATAAAATGTAAGTGGAACAGGTTACCATGAAACAGTAACTCCTTTGAGAACAGAGGTTACTTAGGGAATGAGGAGCTTTTGTTCAGGGTGGTCACCTACAAAACATGGGGCTTCACTGTGGGCTCTGAAGGACAGGAATCAAAGCCTGGGTGTGGGTGGGAGAGAGAAAAGCCATCTGTGAAAGCACATGTTACCGTTACTGGGGAGAAGGGAGACGACAAAGGACCCAGTACCAGATGCCAGTTCTCTGACTACAAACACTTTATTGAATATAAGGGCCCTTGTATATAATATAAAGCACTCGTACCCAGTCTTTCAACACAAGGGGCAATATTTTAGAACTTTCAGCTTTCATTGTAGAAAACAGACCCAAAAGATAAAAGACTTTGTAATATGCTAATATGACAGATTTTTTGCCATTGAAGGAAACTTGATAATTAAGACCAATGCCCCTTAAACACTGTAACTGGCTTTCACACGGGAGCCCTCTGGGTTATGTATATTCTTTAGTAAGTTGTGTAAGAGCCTCTGAAACAATTTAGCCACTCTGGTGATCTTTAAAATTTTATAAAACTTTATTTTTGATCAGGACATTCAGATAATGACACTTCTTAGTTTTAATCACAGTTTTCACTTAGAATAAAACAGAAGCTCTTTTAAAGTGTGCTTGTTGTATTTCTCTTCTTTCATGTCTTAGATGGGTATTTCCCATGCTTCATTTTCCATCAGGCATCCTCCATATTTCCAAAGTGGGTTCAGATAACTCAGGATATTTCAGTCTCTTGGATGAAAGAATTATTCATTAAATAACTGCTATGAGCCAAATTTTAAATTGAGAGATAAAGATTATTTACTGAAAAAAAAATATTTTCTCTCAAGTAACTTCTCTTTTATAGATATTTAAGGTTAATGTCAATGGAAAAATTAGAGTACATAACTAGATTAGGTATCATATCTTGTAAATTTTTTTCTTTTTTTTAAGTACATAATACATATGGTACATGAGATGTTTTTATACAGGCATGTAATATGAAATAGCTTGTTGCTTTTTAAGAGAAGTTGTAGGCTGTGGATAGGAAGGGTTGGCTTAAGTGGAGACGAGTCTCAGAGGTCGAACATAGAAACTGGTGAACAGCTTGGCATGACCAAAGTGGAAGGAAGGTAGAGGTTGGAAATAAAGTTGGAGCACCTACAGAACAAAGAAGTAGCTGAACTCAGTGAAGCAAAAAATAAAAAGGAATAGAAGGTTCTCTGTGATGAAGAAAGATTACGAGGAGGAAACAAACTGTCAAGGTCACCCAGGAGACTATTATGGTAATCTAAGAGAGATGAACAGGGCAAGGATTGGAATGGTCATACCGGAAGAACAGCGGGGAGGAAAACAGGATGGTTATCAGCACTCAACTAGGAATAAAGAAAAAAGAGAAGAGTGAATAAAAATAACTTTAAGGTTATATATTTCAATGATATTAAAAATTGGTGGTCATCGACAGAAATACAAATCACATGTGAAAGTCAGATGGAAAGTAAAAACACCGTGCTTTATATGTGGTAAGTTTGAAGTGGTGGCAAATGATGTTTATTTTAGTTAATTGAAGATACCTTTTTATATAAAAAGCCAATAAATAAAAATGTAATCTTTCTCTTTGGGTATGTTAGAAAGAGTAAGACATTTAGAGTTTGGAGTCCTTAATTCAAATCTTAGCTCTACCAAATTCTGGATGTCTGATCCCTGGCCTCAGTTTTCTCATCTGTAAACTGAGTTAATAATGATAATTATATTTATGCACACACATATGAAACAGAGTAATTCTAAGGACTAAAATGAAAATGTTTTTGAAAGCACTATTTGTGTAGTAATATTACTTATTATAGCACCAGACAGTCCCCCTTTTTATGAGAGAGGACTAAAGGAAATACCCTTACTACTCAAAAGATTAAAAATGTCCATGAAAGTATCATATGAACTCGTTTTTTAAAAAATATGCACAGACAGATATAAAAACAAATACATGGAGTTGTGTGTTGTGTATATACATACATATAGTTCCTATCTCCTTTCACTTAGAGGGCCTAGAAGCAAGGAGCAAACCTAGCCTACATCTTGGTTTCCAAATAGAATTTTCCAACAGAAGAAAATATAACTTATTGGGAAAATGGCTGATTTGAGTAAGAACAGGCTCAGAAAAATATGGGGCATGTCACCCTGAAGCAGCTCCCAATGACTAAATACAGAGAAATGTGAGCAACAAAATAACTAATAAAAATAAATAATAACTCATAGAATAAAAGAAATATCCATGGGTCTATAGTAATAGAAATAAATAATTGAATAAATAAGTAAATAAATGGACAGACTTTTTTATAGTAGAATTTCATTCAATAAATCTAGAAGAAATATGGAAATTATAAGTAGCACAAAAGCAATCAGCAGTCTAGCTTGCGTTCAAACTATCAAAAATTGTATTAGCAAACTTTTCAATTTTAGAATTCTGTAAAAATTAACCTATTGTGTTTAAGTCATCATAGAGGAAAAAACTTGAGACACAATTGCCTTTTATAATTTAGAGTGACTTTTGCTGTCTCTTGAACTCCCAGGTGTATTTAGAAAAAAGATTATGTTATGGAATTGCCATTTTTACATTTTTATTCTAAAGATAAAATGGAATTACAAGTGCAGAACAGAATTTTTTTTTAAAACGTAAGTCTGTAAGTATTACATAAATAATTATTTGAGGAAATGGCACATGCAAGGAACTTCTATATAGTATATTAAGTGATATAACCAAACCAATCAGAACACTATTTTGTTCATGATAGTACTATTTTTCAAATATCTGAAGTTGATCTTTTTAACTCTATGTCTGCATGATACTGAATGTTGTACTTTTGGAGATATATGACATTGGCATTGATGCACTGCATTTTTTATTTTATCATTTTATTCTTGATTCTTTTTGAGTAAAATAAATTTAAAAGACCCTTTTTTGAGGTAATGGGTGGAAGTAGACTTTAAAAATTTTGTTGATGATATTAACTACATGATATTTAAAATAACAATTGCAACTGACATTCATTGACCACTTTCTATCTCCCTTCTAGTTTGCAAAATTATAACTTTATTTAGTTTGAATTAGTTAGATAACTGTCTCTTCTTTCACTTCTTTTTGCCATGAGCCTGTTCAGGTATCTGTATAATATACTGTTTCTGTTTCAGTGTTAATAATTTTTAACTGAGATCTACTATTTTCCACTTTGAACTAGGGTTGAGTAGGATGAAAACTAACTTTGTCTTTTATTGATCACTCTTGATTCTCTTAATAATTTCCATAAGCAGGCAGCTGCTCTTCACATACAGATAGCACTCTTAAAACTAACAAATCACTCCCTTGGTACCTCCTAAAAAGTCACTCCATTTCTCATTTTAATTAACGTTGCTACGGCATGCCCAAACTCAGTAAAATTTTTTCTTCCGTTTTCTTTGTCTTTAATATTGTCTTTAATATTTCACTTGTCTCTATCAATTTATCTTGGTAAATATTTATATATGTAGTATCTGTTCACTTTAGAAACTAAATTCTCAGTTTTAGTCAAGCATATAATGATACTGCAAGTTGAGCAAACTGTGACCAAAGAGCACGATAATTCCTGTATCAATGTTACATGCATGTTTTTTACATAACTAAGCAGTTTAGTGACAACTGAGTGTGTTTACCTGGGAGAACTTTAGGTATTTTCCCTAAGTCCATGTACTTTGAGGTCTTAATGTGCAAGATGAGAACATCTGGCCTGGAGCAGCCTAATGCCCCGATGACATAGGATCTGACAAGCTTGTTATGCACCTAATAACCATAGGTTTCTATATCACATCACCCTTGCCTAAGACACAATAGATACTCTACTGATTCTAAATATCCAATTACTATTTTTGTGTCCTAAACTTAAACTTCAAATTTGTCACAAATTAGTCGTCTGACTCAAACGTAACGAGAAGTTTTCTTAAGCAACGAATAGATTGTATCAATGCCAAAACAGTTATTTGAGAATGAAACAGAACCAGAGCTTTGAACACCTTGCTTATAGCTATTTTCAATTTTATAAATTAACAAGGAAAGTAAAGATATTGTGAAGAATGATATAAAAACATTTCTGGAAAAATATTTTTATCTTCCTTTGTACCATTTATATCTAAATGTTAATGCACAGTGTTTCAATCTTAAAATCATACAAATGTTTAAAAATGGTGACAGCTTTTAATGAATAGTTTTATTAACTACTAATCCTGCTGTTTTCAAATCAAATTTCTTAGTCTTTGGAAGGCTTGAAACTTTCCTCTGGGATACGTGACATCTACTTTAGGCTGGCAATCCTCTCTCATTACTCCTATCTGCACTGTTTTCCTTTCCCCTTTATCTAGAGCCTTGTTCACACTCAATGCCTATTGGTGGCATGTTTAGCTGCCCTGAAGCATAGCCTCTGTAACTTTCCTGTTCTCTTTCGGTTTGACTTTGATGAATGTCACTTAAGCTCCTAAAATGAGAAAACTGTACACACCAGTGGCCCAGGCATCTAAATTGTCCGGGAATAGGCTGCATTACTAAAATCTAGGTTCTACTCCTTGTTAGACATATCAGTGTTCCTATGGCTTATAAAACATTTGATCCCTGATATCGGTAAGTTTCTCTTGTTTGAAAGCTGCTAAAAAGCATGCACATCACTGGAATGCAAACATAAAACAAGTAGAAATGTGAAGCTCATTTAGACTTTTAAAAGCTGGTCTAAGTGATTGCGGCATGCCAAAGTACTTTATAGATTCCTAAATGGAGACAAACCTGTAAAACAGAACACCAAAGGCACAATTCTGTTGCAACAAGCAGTATATTGTAACGGAGTTTAAAGCCCCCTAACATTCCTGCACCCTAAAGCACAGTAGATTTAAATGGGATCTTTGTTATTCCACATATCCTAAAGAAGCAGTTTTTCTCTGTGTGAAACCACGTGGATTTTCATAGAAGATTCAGGGATAAAAACACATCTGGGCAAGATATAAGAGTGAAATGTATAGACAAAAGGATTAAGCGTTCAAAGGCTTCTTTCTTCTTTTTCCCCTTTCCCTCTTTGAACTCAATTATCATTTAGAGCCACAGAATGGATAGGTCAAGAGTTTGACCGAACAGAGTTGTAAAGTCAACTAGGAAAATATTTTATACCATATAAAAGAAAATATAGAATACTATTCTGAGATGTCACAACTATCAGACCATAGGGTGTAATCCAACTTGATTAGAGGTTTATTTTTTCTTATTTGCTCATTTTGGAGTAGATTCTTTGAGAATACTCATCCTTGGAATTGTTATGTTATGTATATGCATATATGTATGTATGTGGACATATTTATCTATATTCTATACAGATCTATTTATCAAAATGCATTTCCATTTTTATGTTTGAATAATGACTCTCCCTTCACTTTTTTCTCCCAGAGTTTTTAACATATTGAAGTTACAGTATTGCAGTTTTACTGTAGTACGTACTTCAAATGTACTTAAGGGAATGATCATTTGAAGATTTAGCTAAGGGATAGATTCTTTAAATAAATATGTGAAATTGATAGAAAGTTTTTTAGATTAAAGAGTACTGAAATTTAAAGTATAGACTTATTCCACAGAACTACTTTGTACCATCGAACTATACCATGTGGCATAATGGTAGCTTCTCACCCAGACAGAGTCCATGAGATGATGACATGACAGGAACATTTGGGATTTGACATTAGATCTGTGGGTTGAGTGAAGCGAACTGATCTAGAGTAGATCATACTGGGTCCTACAGGGTATCCAGGCATGATATCACATAGTTGCTTCATCCACAATGTATAAAACAGTCAACATTGGGGTTCTCACTCCAGCAGGGGGATACAGCAATGGGGAATTCCAGCAGCCATCAATACTTGGGAATTAAGCAAAGAGGGGCTGATCATTGGTTTTTGGCCATCATGATACTACCCGCTGATATTGATTATGGGACAAGGTTTCAGTGTTGGGAAAGAAAAATGCTGTGATGATTCTACCTTGGGAGATGTATTGCTGCACTTACAAACCTCTTTATGGCAGTCCTCCAGCTGGGGAGATGCACTAGAACTTTGGTCATCCAGGCTAAATTTACAAGCAAGAGTTAATCCTCTTCACTGACACCAGGAAAAGGAAAATGGAGTTATATTTTGAGGGCAACTTAATTTTTGGTTGTTTCTAGATATAGGTGAGGAAATAAGGACTGGCTCCTAAATGGTTAGTAAGGTAGGAGAACAGGAAAGCCTAGTTTTCTGAAGATAACTTCATTGTGAGTCAACATTAGATGGAAGTCAAAAAAAGTTTGACCTTTTATTCTGAAATTAGAGGTGAATGGAGATAACAGGTGAGATGTATCAAGGAATCCAGGCATGAGAAACAGATCCTGAGAAGAATAAGAGCATGTAGATTCTGTACTCGACCTTTTACAATGATTTATTATATTATTGAATTCTCACAATGGAGTAGATATTCTTAATTTCATTTTTTAGGGGAGGAAAATTATGTTTGAAAAGTTTTATTTATTTTTACCCCAAATTTTACGGGAAATAAATACCTTACGTGACAGACCTCAGATGCCAGATTCCAAAACCCATGCCTTTTCTCTAAGTCATGCTGGTCTGTGCCACCACATAATATCTGATTTGTAGTACTTTTAACTTAAATTATAGGACAGATAATAAACAAAACTTAGACCTATCTGATTCAAAAAGAGAAAAAAGAATTGAGTTGAGGAAAAATAATCATAGCTAGCTTCCTGTGCAATGCTATATGCCAGACACCGTCTTAAGTACTTAAGATGCAGCGACCTATTTAATCTTTTCACAACACCATGAGGTAGAAACAATTATAACTCACTTTTTTCAAATGGAAAAAGATTTAAGAAGGGAGGAAGAGGTAAGCCTTTAAACGACTTGAATCTGTGCTTCTCTAACTGACCTTATAATGCTATAAAAGAGAGTAGATGGGATGAAAAATAGGTATCACCAAGTTACGCAAAAATATTTCTAACCTTTTAAGTAACGGACACACAAAATGGGGGGGGAGTCTCTGAAGAATTATCATGTGGTTTACACTACAGCAAGGTCTCTAATAATAAGATCGCAGGAAGAAGAAGGACAGAAGAGCTAGAGTTATCAAGTGCTGAAACTGTCAATACTACGAGCATCTCCAGTGATCAAAATAGCACCAAGGCCAGTATCTAAGTCTTAGATGTCATCAAGAGGAATCTCTTATAACAGTGGAGGAGAGGTGAGGTAGATTCCGACCCAAAGTATCATATGATTGGCTAGTTTGGAGTTAGTTTATTAAACTGCAATGGAAGTAGCTCTAAAATTTCCTGAAAGTTGTTGTTTCTGTTTGTTTGTTTGTTTGTTTTCACTGCAAGCACAGACAGAACCCAAGGACAAAATTCAAAGTAAAATGATAAAGGAAGGCTACTGAGGTATTACTGATGACAAATATGAAAAGTTGGGCAGTGTATAGAGGTCTCTGAATGCCTCTTCTGCTCCGCTGAACAGTGAGGTCAAGGTATCTGGAAGACACCTTTATACTACAGGACAATTGATCCCCCCTTATCTTAGTGCGGAATAATAATAAACTAAACTATATCAGGTTCCAGAGCAAGGATAAAAAAACCTTCTACCTTATCAGAGATGGTTTTTGACACTTGATCTCCAGATCAGCTAAAATCGAATGTTATTAAAATAGAAAGGGCATATTTCAGTAAAATTGACATTTTAAAATGTCAGTGGTTAATGAACACCACAGTCTCTCTTATTGATAATTCTTTTTTTAGGGAGAATTTAGGGCAAAATTAAACTGTCATGACATACTTTTTGGTTTACTAAATATAACATGACCTTTGTATTTAGTAAAACTTGACAAAATCAAATTAGAACTTTGTGCCATGTGGTTTGAGTTATCAAAATATGAAGCCAGATAAAATTTAAAACCATAGAAACTTAAAAGTTGGAGATTCTAATTTTAGACACTAGAAGTGACATAACAGAATTTTTATGGTGCCCATTTCTTCAGGATGCACAGTTACTATAATTAGCATATATGTGAATTACCGATGTTTCATAGTGGCAAAGAATAAAGAGCTCCACCTGGATACTTGAATGGGCTGTTGGTCAAGAACACAGTAGAAAATGTACATCTTTCTATGAGTATTTATTGCAGGCTGATAACTGTGGGGTATTTTTGCGTTTATGAGATGCTATATTATTTGGTGGTTGTCTCTAAAAGGTTAGCATTTGCTTTGAAGGTAGGGCATGTTACAAGTAAAGATACTTATGAAAAATAAGTAAACTCTGGAGAGAGGGGAAGCAAGTGAGTGTCATAGATTAAAGGCCATGTCAGTAAAGTGATGGCCACACAGAGGTGATGGCTGTGAGGAGGATTAGATATCATGGTTAGGCAACATTCTTTGATGGATCCATCACTGGAAAAGGGGAACCAATAATGAAAGAAGGCAGAGAAGCTCTACAGGGTGAAAAGTGTGGAATGAAAGAAACTTCTCACTACATGTAATACCTTAGAGGCCAATGATGGCCAAACCGTAGAGCCCCTCCTCTCTCTCTCTCTCTCCCTCTGTGTGTGTGTGTGTGTACATTTATTATAAGAGTAATCCTTTTGGACCTCTAGAGAACAATAATTATATTTCTCTGACATTAGCAATGATTACTCTCCATATGTTTTATAGCCACATTGATGGATATCCTGAAATATCCATGCTGCAATCAACAGTCTTATTCTTACTTCCTGAACCATCTTCTGGTTTGTAACTACTAATGCTTTTGTGGCCATTGTCATTTTTGTTTTTTTCATTTCTTCTCATGCTCAGATGGCTACCAACAGATTTAGTGCCTGGACAAAAATCAAACATCTGAAAAATAATCATGTAAGAACTAACAGAATAGTAATGTGACCAGAACTAAATCACGTTTTTGTTTTGTTTTTTGAGATAGAGTTTCATTCTTGTTGCCCAGGCTGGAGTGCAATGGTGCAATCTCGGCTCACCACAAACTCCGCCTCCTGGGTTCAAGTGATTCTCCTGCCTCAGTCTCCCAAGTAGCCAGGATTACAAGCATGTGCCACCACGCCCAGCTAATTTTGTATTTTTAGTAGAGATGAGGTTTCTTTATGTTGGTCAGGCTGGTCTCAAACTCCCAACCTCAGGTGATCTGCCTGCCTTAACCTCCCAGAGTTCTGGAATTACAGGCATGAGCCACCGGGCAGATCCCAAAATCATGTTTAATGGTAGTTGGATAAATGGCTGCAGATTGTTATTCTCAGAGACTCATGAAGCATTTCTGTGAGTACATCAGTAATATTACACACTGGTCTCTTTTTATTTAAATGTTGTGCAGGATAAATAATTGTAGGAAGAATGAAATAAATGTTTGCCGAAACCACTCATTTTAAATATCTGAAGGAAGTTTCTTTTATTATTCATTTAGTCAGTAATCAATTATGAGTACCTGCTATATAGGGGCACTGTCAGGAGTACGAGGGGCAAACAGACAAAATATAGTGTCTGTTCATAAAAAGACATTTAAAATACAGGGGAACAATCACCATGATGGCTCTGTGTCCACAGAAGGCCCTAATCCTGTTGGCCAGGCAGGGCTTCCAAGAGGAGTCTTGTAAATGCTGAGAGGGAGGGAGGTGATCCTGGTGGGGAATAGTTATTAATAAAAGTCCAGAAGAAGTTTCAAGGGAGAGAAGACAAAGATGAGACTATGAAAACTGAAAGATGCTGGGAATGGTGGCTCATACCTGTAATCCGGCTCTTGAGTCCCGGAGTCTGAGACCATCCTGGGCAACATGGTGAAACTTGTCTCTACCAAAAATAGAAAAACTAGCCAGGTGTGGAGGTTCACTCTTGTAATCCCAGCTATTTGGGAGGCTAAGGTAGGAGAATCGCTTGAGCCTGGGGATATGGAAGTTGCAAGGAGCGCCACTGCACTCCAGCCTGGATGGCAGATCCAGACACTGTCTCAAAACAAATGAACAAACAAAAACCCAAAAACTAGGGGAAGAAAGATCAGCTCAGATAGGAGTCCATACTACATTATTAAGGATTTGGCTTTTTTTTTTTTTTTAAAAAAAAGAGGAGCTGGAGTGCAGTGGTGCAATCTCAGTTCACTGCAACCTCTATTTCCTGGGTTCAAGCAATTCTCCTGCCTCAACCTCTTGAGTAGCTGGCCCAGATGATTTTTGTATTTTTAGTAGAGTTGGGGTTTCCCCATATTGGCTAGGCTGGTCTCAAATTCCTGGCCTCAAATGATCTACCCAACTTGGCCTCCCAAAGTGCTGGGATTACAGGCATGAGCCACCATGCCCAGCCTAGATTTTCCCTTTGAAGGGAAGATTATAGGGAGTTCCTTGATTAGGTCTGAGCTTTGGAAAGATCTTTCTGGCTACAGTGTGTGACGAATAGGTTTAAACAGAGCAAAGCTCGAATCAGGAAACTCTTTAGGAGACAGTTATAATAATTCAGTCAGGAAATAAATTACCGACCTAAAATACTGGCAAAGGGATAGCAAAAAGTAGACCTTGCAGGACTAGGCATATGGGTACGGTAATGTCAAACACTTCAAGATTACCAGGGTGGGCAGCAAGGTGTGTAGGACTGCCAGTCACTCAGCCAGAGAAGATGGCCAGGAGCAGGTTTGAGAAGGGCATTGACTTAGGAAAGCACTGAGCATGTTTCAATGCTAAAGAACTAGTGGAAAAGAAAAACATCTTTTCTTAAAAATATTATTTAGCAACTGCTCTTAAAGGAAAAAACCCTTAATTTTTAGAGATATCGCTGCATTTCTTTTTAAATTTTAATTTTTAATTTTTTAATACAAAAATTAAGTCCACCCTGCCCTGGGCCAGGTCCACGCGCAGCACCTAGAGCACCAGGGCTATCTCTGCATTTTAAATCATATTTATATTCCTTTCTTCCTCTTTCCCTCTTCCTTCTTTCTTCCTTTCTTCTGGTAGAGAAGACTAATTTTATGTGAACCTCATAGTGTGATTTATAAACTTCTGACTGTGAAGATTAAACACACAGAAACATCAGCATGAGTGTATTTACTATAGTTTATTATTATACAGATGAGGGCACTAAAGTTCAAAATGACAGCTGATAGTGTCCCATCTAGTATTTATTTCTAGCAGCATGTAGCTAATAGCAGTGGTGCTCAGAGGACATAAGAACACATTAACATAATTTTAGAAGCATGAAATAACAGTATTGATTTTCTAATATTTTTATATTTCCAGAGGTTTTGATTGCTTATAAAGTGATTTTGTTTCTAAAAGAAAAGTAGGGCATAATTGAAAACTTGAGAATAATTCTCCCATTTTCCAAAGAGAACAAATTATGCATAATCAGGATATTTATTTCAGTATGAAGACTATATGAAGGATCATAACTGTTCTTTATGCTTTGAAGTGTATAGATACAATTACTCTAAAGAGATCCTGAAATAAAACCCAAATGAATGAAGTTGGACAATTAAATTGAAGTCCTTTTTTGAGCTCTAAGTTTTTGGTCTTTGAAATATAATTAATTTAGTCTATTTATCATTCCATAATTATAGTGCAACTGTTCTTGACTAAATGCACACACATCATACTGTTTAAAATAATAATAATACCATATTTTACAGTCACTCACTGAAGTCGGTGTGGCACAACTGGAAAAGCCTAATTGATTCCACGTTTTAACACAGTATAAGAATATCAGTTATCATCCTCATAATAAATCAGGTTTAATTGGTAATGCTAAAATAAATACTCAGATATGCTCCAGTTGAGCCAGCATTATATATTTAGTTTGAACTTAGGTTTGTTATTGACTGATGAATGCCTGGCTGCTGCCTGGAATATATTTTCAATGTCTGTGTCTCTTGCTTAATTTCAAATATCATGTGCATGTATTTTGTAGGGAAAGTAGGATTTTAAAATATTTTGAAACCAATAGATTAAAATATTTGAGTATAGGATTACACAGAACTGGGCTCTGTGTTACAGTTGAAGAAATCTTTTGGTAATGACAAATGTATCAAAACATTTAAATTCATGTGTTGTAGCCCAAAAAGTTTATGAAAAGCTGTTATTTCTCTAGAACCTCTAGGGTAAATATACAAACTGAACGTATAAATGTATGTAGCTAATGCCTGTGAACTTTCAAAGGAAAATACTGACCAAATAGTAATAGAAATTAGAAATAAGTAGTGGGAAAGTATAAATGAATATGTATTTGGTAGCTTTAGTCAGGATAAATGAATATTTATTTGGTAGCTCTAGTCATGAATAGTTCATTGGGGCTTAGTGGCAGCATTTGCTTAATAGTAAGATATTATTTGGGGGGGTTGATTATAAATTCTCATTGGTACAATACTCCCATTTATCTTGTCTAGATGCTCAAGCAGTGTGTCTAACTACCGTAGTGTGTGGGTCCTCTTTGATTGATAGGTCTGGACAACCATGGCATGCAACATATAGAACATAGCTGGGCAGCATTCTCCCCAGCCTACTATGAACAATCTCACCTCTTCTAAGACTGTTGTTCCTCTGGGGACCAGACTTTGCCCATTAACTGATCAATTCTCATGCTATGCACCATTCATTTTAAAATCACCTTAGCTGAATACTTTTCAGATTATCTCTATCAGCTGGTGCCAGATGGAAACTTACTAGAAGTGTTTATGAATTATACACTGACATAGGCTTCAAAAAATAGCTATTACAGCCAGATTGTAATGAAGCCTTCATCTTACTTTTTTATTTTGATCACTTGACTCTCTTCAAAAAGGCTGTGGGGAGCCCCTGCTTTAGTAGTTAACCAGTTTGGGGGGATTCTGTACATACATATTTGTCTTCAGAATAAGTAGAAGGGCACAATGGCTATATTGTTTTATTCACGTTGCATTTCAAAATCCAGTTCAATATGATGGAACATGGAATTAGTCAAATGGCCCCTTAGGCTTGTTTTGGCCACCCTACACTTCTGTCTTCATAGTCTCTTTAATGTCAGTCAGCGACATATATTGAGTGCCCACTTTGTGCTGGGCATTGTGTGGAGTAGCCTTCAGAGAGCTACACAAGTTGTTAGTACTGTTTATTAAAGAATGTCATCCTTTTTGTACCAGAAGTCAAGAGGCAGCAGTCCGGAATGAAAATAATAGCTGGAAGGAATGTAAAATTAAATTGGTTAATTGATGCTCGTGGGCATGGGAATAGCCTGGCAATATTCATTTTGATTAATCTGTGTAAACCATAAACAGTGAAAGTCATTTATATTGACCCCAATTAGAAAAGTTATGTCCATATAGGGAAATTTAGTGTAGATCCATAAGTTATGCAACAGTTTTCCTGATTGATTAGTTATAAACAGAGCCAATTTGTAAAAGTCATTATGTGTTTAACTTTTAGTCAAATAAACTGTATTGAATGTACCCAAACATGGAGGAAAAGAGCATGCTGCCTTGCTTATTGCACAGAATGTTCCAATTTTCTTTCCACAGGTCAGTAATTCCCAAAGACAGGAGAGCTTGTCCTTGGATTCACGTGACTATGTGGGCATCGAGAATTTTGCATGCAATAGGGATAACCAAACATTAATTTAATTAGATAAATGCATTTGAGTGGAACAATGAGTCTTGAATTATAGCTGCCATGATCAAAAAAGGGGAGAAGGGCAGATAGCAATTGAAGCAAATTTCTAAATTCAGCAAAGGTAACATAAATCTTACATATTAAGGATGATCTGAAAAATATGAATTGCTGACTAAATATCATGTTAAGATAGGTTGTTTTACCCATATGATAGTTTAGATTAAGAGAGACTCTACATGACCTTTTTAAATTCGTGTGGTATTCTTGAATAACCCTTGGAATTTGGAGGAGAAATAAATTGATTTCATAACTCTGAAACATTCTGATTTGCCACTTTAAAAACTCATGGTAATTTTTTTCAGTCTTTTTAATATGATAGCTCTTGCCCTTTAAGAGTAAGTTAATTGGGCTGGGCTCAGTGCCTCACACCTGTAATCCCAGCACTTTGGGAGGCCAAGACAGATGGATCACTTGAGGTCAGGAGTTCGAGACCAGCCTGACCAACATGGTGAAACACCATGTCTACTAAAAATACAAAATTAACCAGGCATGGTGCTGCACACCGGTAGTCCCAGGTACTTGGGAGGATGAGGCAAGAGAATCACTTGAACCTGGGAGGTGGAGGTTGCAGTGAGGCAAGATCCCACCGTTGCACTCTAGCCTGGACCAAAAAAAAAAAAAAAGAATAAATTAATCAAAACAGTTGAAGGAAAATAAGATTAGCTTACACAGTTGATTTGCAAAGACTTGTCTTACTGTCCTGCAAAGCCAAGTTTGAGAGAGTAAGAATATTTCCAGGTGAAAATTATTTTACAATTGTGACATGTAAAAGATGTGGCCGGGTGTAAGTGAGGCTAATACTCAGCAAAGGTGGAGTAAGAGTGAAACGGCCCTTGTCTTAAAAAAGAGCTCCTGGATATCAATAAAGAGTCTGTCATATGCCACAATGATGTTTTCATCCTCCTTATGAGTCTGCCAGGGAAACATTACCGAGCAAAGCCAGCCCATAGATTGAGAAATCATGATGTGAGATACCAAGTGATTCCTATCATTTTATTCCCCATGCAAATGGACTAAATAGATGGTCACCTTCAACTATGGCCTTGTCTTAGTGTTCAAATGTTACATATTCTGTGTCATAGAAGTGAAAAACTTCAGAGCTGGAAGGGATCTAGCAACCATAGAATCTAACTTTCTTATTTTAGAAGCAAGAAAATAGAAGCTCAGATTGATAAAGGTTACAAAAGTCCACACAGGTAAATTAGCAGTAGAAGCCAAACCTGGGATTAGTAAATCCTAATTAAGAGGTCTTTTCAAAACTTCGCTTCAGGAGCCGTGATCTCACCCTTTAGGTTAAATTATAGAACTGAGACAGTTATTTCTTCTCAAAGGTGTTAGTTTCCTGTTGGTTCTGTAATCATTACTTCTTATTTAAAAGGTGAAATTTAAAACTGCAGTGAATGATTTTTAGATTTGCTGTCATAGGGACTTCAGCAGCAACTTTCAGAAGATTAAAGCTGAGAAGTCAGCCTTTGTTCTCAGTCCTTAATCGCTTTTCTCTTATGATGGATTTGAAACACAGCAATACAGATGAAATAATAACAGTAAAAGTGCCTGGGAATTTAAGAAGATGTTGCAAATATGTCACGTCATGGAGGCTTTGAATTTCACTTTCTAAGTCATGTATCAAATTCAAGTATCCTACTCTAAGTGTGGTCAAACATCCAAATATTTGCTTTCTGAGTAATTTGCCCTAATGACTTTGAAGCATTTTTGAAGAACAGTGGTGACATTGTTCTGCCCTGGCAGAAAGCATATTCCTTGTCTGATGTCCACAGAGATCCCAACTGTCTACTGGCAGATTATTAAAGGACGGTGCTGCATAGTATTTGCTAACCCGTCCTTCAGTTTGACAAAATGTTATGTATATAGGTTGTCACATCACCCAAGCTTTTGTGCCAAACCCGTCTGGCAGCCACTCTTGGTTAACTACTGGAAGATAGAACTAGAAATGCTTTAACTTCTGAAGTAATGTCCTCTTCTGCAGACCTCTCTCGCTTTTATTTTTTATTAGACAGTTTCGGATCATTGGCAAAATTTGAAGTGATCACACATAGGAAGATGTTCATTGGAAAGACTGTTTTCGTGGCTATGATATTCTCCAGGTTCCAGGTTGATAATTTAAATCTGTTCAGCCAGAAAATAGGAAACTTCAGCCGTCACAGTCGGACCAGGTGTTTGTATTTGTCTTTCCTTGGCTCATCCCTGTTTGGCTTCAGCAGTGGGGTTCAGGGATCACTACATGGCATATTTGGGGCAGCCCTAATCATAGGAGTATGTATATTATATTGATCAAGCAGAAAGTTTCTTTATTGGGGAAAGCATGAGATGATTTCCCCGAGATGAAGAAAAAGGAAGAGGGGTAGAAGAAAACAAACAACTGTCATTTGAAGAAAGTGTCTTCCAACAGTTGCCAGCATGTTACTTTGTTGGTTCATACTCTCAGTGGCTTTTTCTTTCTTAACAAAGCATTGTCATTTCTTTTCTAGAAAAATTTACCCCAAATGGTGTTAACCATTTTTTCAAAGGCAAAAAGGAAGATTTATTGAAAATCTGGAAAAGAAATTAAATATTTGTCATACTTAAAGATGTTTAAAATTATTAAATATGTTTCTGTTAATGTACAAAAAAAAGTTTAGCTCAGTGTAATCCAGTTCAATATGGATATTATGAATTGCACCCCTATCTGTGGCTACCTTTTATTCATTTATCTCACAAACATTTAATACTAGTGTGCGTATTTAGGTATGTGAGAACATCGGTCAGAGAAAACAGGCATGTCTTGTAAAGAGTGAGAACTGATAGTAGTCGCAACCTTATCCAAAAGGATATTAACACAAATTAAGGGACTAACAAAGGTGTAATGAAGACTTGCAGGAGAAAGGAAAGCTTTAAATGAGCTTTGAAGGAGACAGTGAACATGGGTTGGTAGAGGAGGGGGAAGGCATGCTTGGCTGAAGAAATAAAATTAAAGTCATGGCGGTGGAATGGGTAATGTATTAATGAGACAGAAAGATGCCAGGAAACAATTCGGGCTGTTAAAGCAAGCAAAATTACTCATCTAGCACCTAGGGACATCTCCGTAATCTACTGTGGTTAAATATTCCTTTTCCATGTGTAACTACAGAGTTTCAGATCTCAGCTCCAGAATGAAGTGAGGAGACTAGAGATAATTTTTAGGATTTACAACCAGTGTTTTAAGTGGATATAATTCTTCTTTGAAGATTCTATTGAATGTTTTTAAAATTGTACAGTGATTCCAAAAGTAGGGGGAAAGTGCATCTCTTTCAACAGCTGGACAAATCTTGGTTGGCATTCTTTTTTGGGTTTACATTCTGAATTAAATTGTTCATATATATTCAAGAAGAGGCACCCATTATAAGACTTTGTGGACCACAGATCTTCTCCAGGTTCTAAGAACCTTATAGAAGAAGACAAAAAGAGTTTAAAGAACGTCTTTCTAAAAGAATTTGTAAATACACCATTAAGCATCATATGTTGCTTAATTCCTACAGTACATGGTTCAAATATGTGGAAAATTTGATGAGCAACTACCATATTATGATGAATCGTTAGTCTACATAAAATTATTCAGGCAACATGGAAGGCTTTACTTGATGCATCCCAGCCAACAGTGTAATTAATCTTGATACTGATTTTGAAGCAGCATCTTTGTGAACACTTTCACAACTTCAGCATTTATTTAAAAGGTTTAGATTATGCCCCTTTTGTAAATACTTTCATTTAAAACTTTAACATTTAAAAAAGGTTTAGATTATGCTCCTTTTAGCATGAATGGAGAAATATGCTCCCTTCCATCGTCATCATGATACTGTTGGTTCAGTCAGTAATTTTTAAAACATGGTTTTAAGAGATGTCTTCACCTGTAGGTGGGAAGTTAAAGTAATTTCACTGAATACTGGTGGCGCCTTTCAGAACTCTAAGGACAAGAACTTTATAATAAGCAAAATACTTAAGGCTCATAAACTCTGGAATGAAGAGTTATTCAAAACCATTGACAAGAAAGCAGCATGGGGCCCTGTGGAAAGCAACAATACGAAAATGTCCCCCTCAAATTTGTGTGTTTATGGCTTTATGAACTCAAGTCTGAAAAAAGTGTTTCAGGAATGTTATTTTTAATGTTTAAAAAAATAATGGCATGTTTTTTAGTTTTTATAAACAATGACACATTGGAAAGGTAAATTTTAATCTATTAAATATAATATGATTAGTTTCTGAATATCTTCCACATCCTGTTTTCCCCAAATAATTTCTTCCAATTCAATACTTTTTTTAGACATTTAATATTTAGTTTATAACATGTGGATGGATGATACAAAATCTAAGTCTGAACCCTGCATTGAGTAGTTTAAAATGATTTGCAAAATAAGCTATATAGACATGCAAATAACAAATGAGGAAGAATAGGACTAATATTCAAATAACTCATATATAATAGTTAATATTTACATTACTATGTTTTCATATGGTTTTATGCAATATATACTAGTTAAACTATGTAATATATAAAATCATATATCTATATAAATATGCGGTTTTAAAGGTATCTATAGTTTTGGAAGAAACTCTAATGGAGGAATGAAGCTTAATCCATATTAGTCCATCACAAAGCTTTGATTTTGATCATAATTAGATTCATCTAGCATATTCTAGTGTATATTTGCTATGCTCATCTCAGTGAGAAACAATTTCTCTCAAAAATTTGTAATATGATTTTAAAGATTGGATGGTGTGAAAGCCATCTTGATTATTGTTTGTAAAGTTAGGGAAACATTTTCAAAATACTAAAAATTAAAACAAATATAAATGAATCAGCATGTTTGCTCTTATGTGGCACAATCATGAATAATGACAAATTACATAATTATAAAAAACAAAACCAGTCAGGCGCGGTGGCTCACATCTGTAATCCCAGTACTTTGGGAGGCCAAGGTGAGTAGATCATGAGGTCAGGAGTTCGAGACCAGCCTGACCAACATGGTGAAACACCGTCTCTACTAAAAATACAAACATTAGCCGAGCATGGTGCCACGCACCTATAATCCCAGCTACTCGGGAGGCTGAGGCAGGAGAGTTGCTTGAACCTGGGAAGTGGAGGTTGCTGTGAGTCACGAGTATTCCATTGCACTCCAGCCTGGGCGACAGAGCGAGAGACTCCATCTCAAAAAAAAAAAATTTCTATATCAGTGTCAGATAAGCCATTTGATGGATATGTTTCCAATGAATATTACATGATAAAAGGATGCTAATAGGATGACTAACTGTTTTCTGTAACAATAATGAAAAAGATAGTGTACATAAGCCAAGTAGTTTCCACTTGGTTTAAGCAATTACAAAAATAATTTTTATCTGTTCTGCTGATAAAGCAGAGTCATTAAAATATTTAGTATTGTGTGACTAGAGAGACAGAGAAGAGGGAAATAAAAAGATTCAAAGGCTTTCATTGAGTAAGGCAAAAATTCTCATATGTAGAGACATTTTACCCAGCAGGGACTTAAGTCCATGTGTGAGGCAGGCTGCTTGCATGGTGAAAAACAAAACAACACCGCCCCCTCCCCTACTCTCTGTCTGCCTCACCCCCCTCACTCCATTGACATGCATAGCTGGCCTGGTAGGTGTAAAAATAGACTGGCAGCGCCTGCACTGGAAATGGTCACTGAATGCAGCCTGCAGTTGCCGGGGGTTTTGAGTTCTCTCTGACACCAGCAAGCCAGCCAGCAGATGGGGAGAACTGGTGAGGGGCGTGTAAGGGAACTGAGCAGAGGAACCAAGGATCATCTTGATGAATTGCCCACATTAGTGTACCCCTGGGAGCCCTGGACAGAGTGCAGAGGGCAAGGACGGGCCCACTGACAGCAGGAACTGTAGAGCTGAGATGGGGAATGCAGCCCTCTGCTCTTCTTGCCATGCGGATAAGAGCATAAGAGCACAAGGAAACATGCAGGAATTGGATAAAATCCCAGACTACTATGGCTGTAACAGTGAGGACGTCAAAGAACCTGGGGTGTGGGTAAGTTTTAGGCCACAAAGGAGGAGGAAGGGAGGATGGTGGCAAAGGAATCTACAGTAGACTTCATTGGTCAAGCGTCTAAACTTCCTGGAAGGAAGTTGACAGAATAAAACCAACGTGATCAAATCACCTGACTACCTCTGATCGAGTGGCATGCTCTTGCTTCCTCTTCGTGTTATGCAATGCCATATTTTTGTTTTTTCTTGGTTATCTTTAACTCTGAGCTGACAATTGGGAATGAGCAATGATGCTGTCTCTTTAATTTGGAATTTTGTCCAAAGGTGGACATATGTATTATTGTAGAGTAACTTTCAGGATTATTGCAGAGATTCACTTACCGTCAGGCTGTCAAATTCTTTTACCTATTTATTCATGTATGGTTCATTTCTCACTAAGTAGCAGAGCATTTTTGAAGCATATGCTCACTGAGTATTTCAGCTCCAGCCTAAAAAGGCATTTTCCTTCTAATATTTGACTAACTACAGTGAAGAGGTCCTTAAATACTACTCGTGTTGTGATAATAATAGTTTGTAAAAAGGCTTAAAAGTTAAGCAATTAAATATTTAAGTTGACTTTCAGATTTTAATTATTCATAGGCATGATGTGTTCCTTAAAATGGGTACAAAGGCTTATTGTGAGGGTTTTTTTTTTTTCCGGCCAGGAATCTCTGAAATATTTGGATTTTCATATTTGCTGGAGAATAAAGTTTATCTTTGATCTGTCAGATCCAGGAATTTGACCTTATTGTGAGTTATTTATTTACATAAGTATAAATGGCTGGTTGCATGGTTTGGCTGAAACTATGAAACTAAGATATGTAGGATTTCTGAGTAAGAGAAGCAGAGGCGTTTGTACTTGTTATGTACTTGCCTGATATTTCCAGGAGTGAGAACAAAGTCTGAGGTATAGGAGGTGGTGCCCTTGTTTCTTTAGCTTTTATTCTGACCTGGAACAATGTCATCATTTCTTAGCATGGAAACGCTGTCAGACCACAGTGAAACTAAAACCAAAACTAAGAATTTGTCAATAAACACAACATGTAGAGCAAATATTCGCAGTTGGCAGTGAACAGAAAGCCCTGTAGTGAAAAAGAGGACAGTAGTTCCGGCATGGAAGTCACCGCAGTCAAAAAAGAAGAAATAGAAAGGTGGGGAGGGAGGCAGTCCCAGGGAAGAAAGATAACCCACCATAACAACTGCACAGGCGAGGTTTGTAACCAGGAGCAGTCACGTTTCTTCTGGATTACGGTTTCCACTACCCACATCCACTCCAGAGAGCCACTCCGGAGTTCTCAGAACAGTCTCTTCTAATGCAGCTTTTTGAACTGAGGGAACAACAAGTAACCTTACTACTAGTTCAGGACCACAAAAATGAGTGTATTTTTAAAACCATACAATCTCATTTTTTTCTGAGTTAATTAACATAGCCTGTTAGTCATTGAATAAAATCCTCTGCTGAAGGTTTTATAGACGGGAGCTTATGATTGTTGTGACACTGGAAAGTTGTGGTAGAGGTGGAAGTGGACTTGTTTTGTTTTTTACCTTCAGAAGTCATATTCTGCCCAGAATTTTTCCACTTTGGCCATGGAGGAAAAAAAAGTTAATGTTTAACTTAATACCGAGCATGGCTTAAGCAAAAGATGTGGTTCAGTTAGTTTAAGTTGGACTTTATGCCTTCCAAGTGAGAATGTAAGCCTCGCAAGCATATGTTAGAGTTTTCCTCTGAAATGAGGTTGGCTTTTATGTTAATCCTTAAAGGACCGAAGATCTGCTGTTATCACAATTGGCTTGGCAGCTTCAAAAAGAGGAAGCATGCAGGAGAGGAGAGAGTTAAGGACAAAATTCAGCTGTTTTTAAATTTTTATTTAGTCCTGGTAATGCTTCTGAATTTTTAATCACAGAGGGGAAAACTGCATCATCCCATTATTTTTTCATTTTCATGTATGTAGATGACTGGTGGGCATATTCCAAGTTCACTTGTGAAAGAAGCAGCTCTCAGATATACCTTACAGACTTTGCCCTGGATCCTAGGGTAGCTTTGTCTCAGACACTAGTCAGAAAGGCCTTGCAGGGTCCAGGTAGGCTCTAGGGAGAAGGATTCTTGACCATGTTTTGGGAAAGTGCAATTTACAACAGCATAAAGAAAAATGTATTTTTATTTTATGTTCTTCTTTTGGCTTGTATTTTTGTTATGACCTCATTTATAAATTGCATATTGGTCTGCGGATACTCTATATTTTTCTTGCATTGACATTGTGTATTTTTATTGTGGTTTCTTTAGCATAACAAGTGAATTTGCTTTGCCCCAAGAGCAAAACCATAAATGTGATGATTTATTATAGACATTTTTTAGGTTACCTGTCTTAGCTAGCTGATTTTCAAATTATCACATCCTTCTCTTTTTACCAGTTTATTCTTAGAGATTTTTATTTTATTACTTCATTTGTTTTAACAATTTTTCCCTATTGTAGTAGAGAATTTCAGGTTTTTCATATGAGGTTTTTCATTATTCTGTACATGTTCTTATTACTTTAGACCATGAACCTGAATTCTGGTCTTATTATAAAAACAATTAAAAACTTTTCTGCTAGCTAACTCAAAATATAATAAGTCAATCAGAAAATATTTACTGAGCTAGGTATAGTTTTGAATGCTGGCCATTTAACGATGGCAAGACAGAGTTCCTGTGATATTGGGAGACAGCTTTCAGCATATATGGGGGGCTGAAGAAGCATGATGCCTAACTGAGAGAGGAATGTACTGGGCATATTCAAGGGACAGAAGGATGATTAGCATGATTGAAATGTAGTGATCAAAGAGGAGGATGGACGGCAACGAGATATGAGAGGCAAGCTTGGGCCTACTTGGCAAAAGTTAGATTTCTTTCTAAACGTAGTTGAGTCTTGGAAAAGGATTTGTGATTTCGTTAGAAGCACAGTGGGAAGCCTCTGGAGGGTTCTAGACCAGGATATGGTAGGACTTCACTTATTCTTTGAAGAAGATATCTCTCCCTTTCTCCCCATCTCTTCCTCTCTGGATCCTCCCCTCCCTTTCCTTGGTGAAGGATGAGTTGTGAGTACAGCAAGAGAAAAAGGGAGACCAGTTTAACAGGTTTCAAGGTTTGCACCCCTGAGGTGAGCAAGGAGGGAGGATTGGATTAGGATGTTAATGATGCAGGTGAGACTGTAATCAGATTCAGGATGTATTTTTGTTTTATTGAAGGATTTTGGGAGGATTATTAAAGAAATAGGGGTGTGTGTGCGTGAGAGTGAGTGAGATAATTTCTTATCTATGTAGAGTATCAGTATTTTAAAAGAGTTAAACTTTCCTTCAGTTTTGACCTCTAAAAGAATATAAATAAGAGAGTTTAAATGGTATAATAATGTCTTCTGTAACAGTTTTATAAAAGATAAGGACAATTTGTTCATATAGTTAGTTTTGATATTAACCTTAATAACCAGAAGTGTAATGGAAATCACTCTGGTAAAGCATTTCAAAAAATATAAAATGATGTAGAGATGGTTATGTAACTTTTAGATGATTTATTTAAAGATAAAGGCCTGGCATGGTGGCTCGCATTAGTAATCCCAGCACTTTGGGAGGCCAAGGCAGGCAGATCACTCAAGCCCAGGAGTTCAAAGTAAGCCTGGACATCATAGCAAGATGCTGTTTCTACAAAAATTAGCTGGGTGTGATGGGGCATGCTCATGGTCCCAGCTACTCAAGAGGCTAAGGTGGGAGGATCACCTGAGCCTGGGGAAGTGGAGCCTGCAGTGAGCTTTGATTATGCCACTGTACTACAGCTTGGGTGAGAGGGAGACCCTGTCTTGAAGGAAAAAAAAGAAAGAAAAAGAAAGAAAGACAGAGAGAGAGAAAGATTAAGAAATAAAGAACGATTAAATGAAAGAAAGAAAAATTGAAAGATTGAAAGAAGGGAAGACATGGCTTCTGTTCTTTAGGAACTTACCCACATGTAATCAATTAACTGTAAAAAGTAGTAGAGAATTCACTGGCTGCGTGAGTGATGAAATGAGCCACTATAGGATGCCCAAGAAGGAGGGGATCAGTGCCGGCCTCAGTGCTCTGGAAACACCTTGTGGACAGGGCTAATATTGAGCTGATATGGTGCAGATCAGCTATACTAGTTGTTTACAGTTTGAAGTGCTGTCACACATGCTAATTAAGTAGCTGTTACCATGAACCCACCAACCTGCCCCTTCTGAAGCTAGCAGGACCCCATCCTCAGGATTTCCCAGCCTACTCCCATCTTCTAAAGAAGCAAACAGAAGAATAATGCCTGCACAAGCAAGGGGCTTCCAGGACCACTCCCCTTTATTGCTGCAGCCAGTGTCCATTGGGAGTGGTTGGTGCCTGAGCTGAACTAGTTGTTAAATATTTTTAATATCCATCCTGCCAGTGGAGAAGGTGGTGCCTGAAGCTAACCTTGGAAGCAAAACACAATCTGGATTGCTGTTGAGAAGAAAGTACACTTGTGCCTTCAGTAAGCATGTATTGAGCCCAGCACGGGCCTACCAAGATGAGTAGGACATGCAACCTTGGCTTGAAGGGGTGTAATCCAGGGATAGAAAAAGCAGGACTTTTAAAATTGTGTTCCTGTGTCCTCAGAAAGTACAGGAGATTATTCAATACTTCAGGATGACAACTCAGCCTCAGAGGGTCGCAGAAAAGTTATGTCTTGAAGTATTATGGGAAGTTCACACACTCAGTCTTGGACTCATTAGAATGACTGGGAAGCAGTGGCTATAATACCATTTCTACTGGACATTTGTGGAACCCCCACAGTTTGGATGAGGAGCATAGGCTGAGATTATCAAGAGATTCATAAGCAAAGACTTAGAATTTGAATTATATACTAGGGAAAGGCCATTAACCAGAGGCTGTTGTAGTTTTCATATCATAAGCTCTATTCTCTTTGAAGTGCCTACTACCTAGTAGGTACTAAGTAAATATTTGTGGAAAAAAAATGAATGAATTAATGACGAGGAAATCACCCGAAGTAGCAAATCTATTTATGGGCATTTTCCCACTGCAGGTGACATGCCCCCAGATGAAACCAGAGGCTGTCAACATTGAAAAGGTGATGGAAGCACAAAAACACTGCTAAAAACACTAAAGACGTTGGTAACTAAGAAGTTTTAATTATACCCTTCTGCTCATAAAAAGAATGTACCCTTACTGCAATTGCACACATTACTGGTTGTTGTAGTTCATTTCTGTAGCTATAAAAGAATACCTGAAGGTGGGTAATTTGTAAAGAAAAGAGGTTTATTTGGATCACAGTTCTGCAAGCTGTACAAGGAGCATGGTGCCAGCATCTTCTTCTAGTGAGGGCATTGGGAAGCTTCCACTCATGGAGGAAAAGGAAGGATTGCTGGGGTGTACAGAAACCAGGGGGAGATGCCAGGCTCTTTTTAATGACCAGCCGTCAGGGAAACTCTTGCAGGAACGAATATAGCAGAAACTCACTCCTTATCCCCAAGACGGCATTAAGCCGTTAATGAGGGTCCATCCCCATGATCTAAACACCTTTTATTAGGCTCTGCCTCCAACACTGGGATCAAATTTCAACATAGGGTTTGCAGAGTCAAATATTCAAACCACAGCACTGGTATAAAATACATGTATAAAACATATTTACTCTAGAAAGTAGTATTTTCCTGATTTGTTATTCTCTATATCAAGTTGTACATAAAATACAATGGTTACATTTTAAAGATATTTGGTGAAGGTAGGGTGGGCACCATGGTTTACACCTGTAATCCCAGAAGTTTGGCAGGCTGCAGTGGGAGGATCACTTAAACCCAGGAGTTCAAGACCAACCTGGGCAACATGGTAAAACCCCACCTCTACAAAAAAAAAATTATGTGGGCATGCTGGCACACGCCTGTAATTCCAGCTACTAGCAGGGCTGAGGTGGGAGGATCTGGGAGGTGGAGATTGTAGTGAGTCAAGATTACACCACTGCGCACACCAGCCTGGGTGAGAGAGTGAGCGAGACTCTGTCTCCATTAAAAAACAAAAAGGATCAAAGGATTACATTGAAATGTTAAACATTATCTATTTATTTTTCTTACAATGAGGTATATCCAAACCAAATATTTATATTTACTTGAACTATGTAATAACTTTAAAATAATATCTCTTCTGCTATATTGAATAAGATTAGTTTCACTGTCCACATAGTGGCTTTTTCAAGGTCACTTGTATGATGATGGAGCTGGGAATACTTTGGGAAGAGAGTCCTCTTTTCAGCTGTATTTTGCTTCCTTCCCACACAGACATCTGCTGTGCCTCTTACTCACTTTTAGTTGCTGTTTTGGCTTTTATGCCCCTTCAGTCAAACTTTATTATGCCACCAGAAAGACTGACTTGTTTCCCGAATTCTTTATTTTTATTTAAGGGTTTCTCTGTGAAATCTTGGGCATATTATATTACATTTGATTGCCAAAATTTTGTGTTTCAGTTTTCAAAGGTTACCTTCATATTACATTTGTGTGGGCTTATGTGACTTTAGTAAAATTTTTTGTGTCCTTCTTTAATACTTGTTTATAAGGAATAAAAATATACTGGGCACAGTGGCTCATACCTGTAATTCCAGCACTTTGAGAGGCTGAGGCAGGAGGATGACTTGTGCCCAGGAGTTTGAGACTAACCTAGGCAACAGAGGGAGGTTCTGCTCTATAATTTTTTTTTAAAGTTTGGTGGTGTGCACCTGTGTACGCAATTATTTGGGAGGCTGAGCTGGGAGGAACACTTCAGCCTGGGAGACTGAGGCTGCAGTGAGCCCTGATTGCATCACTGCACTCCAGCTTAGGTGACAGAGCAAGATACAGTCTCTAAAAAATAGTAAAAATATTACAGTGATTATCAGAAGTATAATAATTTAAATCTGTGTGAAAGCCAGGTGTGTAATAGTAGAGACTGTAAATCAAAACTGTGTTTTTGATGAGTTTAAGTGTTGCTGACATACAGTTTCAATTTCAATTTTTTTTGTTCTCTTTACCTACCTCTGTCATCAGTGAGTTACAAAAGGAGGCTTTGAAGTAAATCTTAGATTCTACTTGACACTGTAGCAATTTCTATATTCTAGTACAGCAACTCTATTAAATAAACGCATTTTGTACTTAAATTGGATCTCTCACAAGTCACAAATAATATTTTTGAACTAGAGCTGAAGTATCTTTATATTTGCTACTTTTGTGTCATACCTTTTAGATTATTGGTTTTCTGAAGGATATTAGAAAGCATCTTCTAAGATATCTAGTAAAACAGAAGCAAACAAACATTTGTGAAAAGCTTTCCTTTTTGAAAACCACTGGTTGTTACATATGAATATTTTCCAAGATTTACAAAAGAAAAAGAGTATTTTTCACAACTAAAAGACATTTAACAATTTTATATTAGTAAGGTATATGTTTCACAAATTTATACATCTATAATACATAATTATTTCTTTAAAAATGGCTTATGATATTCACTTATGCATTCTTACAGCATACATTTTGACAGACTAGATGATTAATGATGATATAGGATAAAGTGTACTTAGGATTGTGTAATAAATACACAGTACGAAAGGTCTAGTTAATCCTTTATGTCAGCGCCTCCCAAATCGTATTCTGTGAACCACCACATCAGAAGAATCACCTGGCATGTTTTTAAATGAAATAGATTGCTGATCTTCACTCCAGACCTCCTGAATTAAAATCTCAGAGGTGACAGCCAAGAATATTTATTTAACAAGATGAAGCATGATCTCTAAGTAACCCTTAAGTGTGCTTAAATATGATAACCACTGCTTTATGTTGTAAGAGGCTGACTTTACTGAAGAGGCAGGGTTGAATATGTAACATCAGCACATAAGAGCATAAAAGAAACCCTTCACATTTTATTAAGCTTCTTTTTATCCAATTTAATAAAACACAGTATTGCCAAAATTCTATTTAGTGGCAATTAAAGTATGTGAGACCACATGGGACATGTGGGAGTGGAGGATGCTCTGCCAGCAAATGGGCCCTTCTGCATTTCTTATGCATCATCTTAAAAGTAAGAAAGTGTCTGTGCTGTATCACAATGGAGTTTTAAACAATAGCACTTAGAATCAATTTAAATTTTACTTCCAAAACCTAATAATTGCTGTGTATCTGTATAGAGTCCCTTTATTCATTGTTTAACCTTGTCAGTTTCCACGGAAAATCCAAGCACTAAGGTACTATAGGACAGTGTTATGAAAACGTGTCCCCCAATTTTTTAAAAGTTAGAATTTCATTCCACTGTTGAGCAGTCAGCTTGAACAGCAAGATGGTTCTGAATGATTTGATCCTTCCTTAGAACTGAAGGCTAGTACAGTATCTTGGCTGAATCCCACACTCCTGCCTAAAATGTCATGTAGCACATGCAAGATGATTAACAAAATTCTGCTGGTCTCATTAAAGTTCTTAATATATCGACTAATATGAAGTATATCAAATATTAGATACTCTACATATTTTAAGATTATATGTAAATTTGTAAATTAATTATTAAATGCACTTCTTGCAAGAAAGTAAATAATGAGTTCTATAAGTCTACATTTTTTTCTTCTTCCTTTGTAATATATGCATACACTGAAGAATCAGTATTTCCTTTGGTATTGACTTGTCATACCCACTAATCAGTTCTTTAAAGAATCAAGCAATAATCAGATGGACATGCCAACTGCCATTCTTATTTTAAATGAAACCCATGCAGTTACAGCTACATGCCAAAACCTACCCATGGGCGTTGTCAACTAAAGGACTGGTCTGCTTTCTGGCCCATCTTGGTCTTATCCACTCATCTGGCATTGGGACCAGATCTGTTCTACCCAGGATCACATAACTTAGAGGTGGAAAGCAAGAGGGGAATAAAAAGTCAAGACAGTAGACACATAAAATAAATATATGAATGTCTATAGCAAATTCCATATTATTATCAATAACAGCTATCATTTATTGAGCCCCATTACTTGCTAGATTCTGTAATGGTATATTACGTACCGTTTCATTTACTGCTGACATTAGCTTTGTGAGCCAAATATTAAAATATGCCTTTAATTAGATTTGTACTCTTCCAACACACTGTTCTCAGGGACTTACATGTATGACCTAATTTAATCCACATAATTCTATACATTTTATACACTAGGAAATTGAAGCTTTTTTGAGTTCAGTAATTTCCTCAAGGTCGCACAGCTCATAGCAAATGATAGAACCAGAATTAGAAAGACAGTTCTAAGCCCATTTTATAATGCTGGCTCTTTAAAGAAAGAGACACCTAACTAAAAAAGGAGGTGATGGAGAACTTTAAAGTGGGCTGTAAGATTTTCTACAATTGGAAAAAATTGCAGACGTTGAAAATTTCAAGTAAGATTGTCACTTATGCCTCACACCAAAATACATTTTAGGAAGTTTAAAAGTTTAAATTGCAGAAAAAAGAAACAATTTTTATTTAATAAGTCTATAAGAAAATGAGAAATATTTCATTGATTTCAGCATTGGAAAGCATAAAAGCAATGGAGTAAGAATCTAAAAGTGGAACTTCCTACTTTTAATTTCTATAACAAGCTTGAGAAAATTTTCAAAAACAATGACAAATTGTTACCCTTCTGAATAATATTTAAAAAATACTTTAGAAACTCTAAAATGGCAAAAAAAGTGAATAGACAAATCAAAGAAGAAAAAAATGTGATAGACAATAAATAAAACTGTTCAAAAATGAAAAAGGCAAATCAAACCACAATGATCTACTTATCAGCTAAGCAGAGCAATTTAAGACTGTGTTGAAATGGACTCTTCTGCAAACATTTGTAGTGTCTTTTCAGTTAGCAACTTTCTATGTGTACAGTGTGTGCCAAAAATCTATGTTCTTTGACACTGTTAGTCCACCATTAGGAATTTAAACAATGGACACAGTCAAGACAGGGACAAATAATTTTTATGGTAGCATTGTTTAAAATCATGATTATTAAAAGGCACCCGTTTTGTACAAATGATTGGGAAATGCTAAAAACAATGATAATTTATCCATGGACTATTATATGATATGTAAAATATCTCTTTAAACTTTTGAATGGCATAGGCTATACCAATTTTGTAATGCTTATTTTTAAAAGTAAAACACAGGATATTATCATTTCAACACCATGAAAGCATTACCTACACACACACTTATAGAGTACATGTAGAAAAATTTTATTTTTAAAAAATTAAAAATTTTTTGTGTGTGTGACAGTTTCACTTCCATAGGCCAGGCTGGAGTGCAGTGACATGATCACAACTCACTGCAACCTCTCCCTCCTGGGCTCAAGCGATTCTTCTCATGCCTCAGCCTCTCAAGTAGCTGGGGCTGCAGGCATGCACTACCACACCTGGGTAATTTTCTGTGTATTTTGTAGAGACAGGGTTTCACCATGTTGTCACTTAGAATTCCTGAGCTCAAATGATCTGCCCACCTTGGCCTCACAAAGTGCTGGGATTACAGGCATGAGCCACACGCCCAGCCTTAATGTAGAAAAATTCTTGAAGAAAACATATCAAAATATGCAGTGCTAAGTTTGATTAATGGGATTATGGTTGCTGGCCATAATTTTGTTTTATAGTCATTTTCAAATGTCCTATGTATAAAAATAATATATATTTTACATATATTATAAATATATGTGCATGTGCACATTTCATAGAACATTATATATGATAGATCATATATAATGAAATCATCATATATAAAAATATATGTGTGTGTGACACACAAACGGATTTGTCTGCTTCCATTATATAAAGGCTAGGGAAAGCTATATTTTACTTATATATCTGTTTTAAGAGAAGGAAGATTGCAAGAGCAAAAAAGGCATGAAAGGACATAGACACTTTGTAGTTTTATACAAATACTTTTATGAAATAAATATTTCTAGGATTCTTTAGGTTTTATACAAATTATTTTATTTAGTACTTCATGCTTTAATAATTATTCAGTCAATTTGGGGGAGAAAACTTATGGGTACATTTCTACTACTTAGTTTTCACTGTGAAAAGATTTAATGTTATCATTTCTTAAAGGTGTAATCAACATTTAAACAGCAGGTGTGGTGATTAATTAAGAACAGCTGAGAGAGGTTTCATTTATCCTGGAAGTGGTCCAGGTTTAAATCCCACTCAGGGAAATATGTCAATATGAACTAGTAACAGTCTACATGCTGTTTTAGAAACAGAGGGACAAATGTTGTCTTTGAAGCCTATTGTTGCTGTGAAGCTTAAAAAATTTTTTTCTTTGCATGTTAATCATGATAAGTTTGATAGAGATATTGCTCTAGATTCACTTGTTGGTATAGTATTGACACAATTCTGAAATTATATAACTGTGTCCTTAAAATTCACAGCTCTTCGGTTAGCAACATTTAAGAAAAGAAATCTTCGTGTTTTAGAGGTGGCAATGCTGCACGGTTCAAACTTTGGGCCCTGCCCCTAACAAAAAAAGAGAATTGAGCGTGGAGGGAGATCAGAACATGAGCTTTGAGCTAGGAATGTGGCTGCAGTAGCTTCACCCTGGGGCAGGAACCAGCAGCCACTCCTATACCTTAGTCAACAGTGGAAAGGTATTTAGCACCTTTGGGGGAACTTGGGGAAGTATTAATCAATGGTGGTAACGAATGGTGGTCTCTATGGTAAGACTCACTAGGTACCAATTTCAGCTCTGCCACTTCTTACCCCCAAATATACAGATGAATGATTTAACCTTATGATAAGGCCTCAGTTTTCTCAGTTAGGAGGCTTAAGGAGATTAAATGACATTATGAATGTGCTTGGCATATAATGAAGTTAGCTGTTAATGTTGTGGTAAAGGTAAAAGAACAAAATACATAAGGTGCAAGGTCATATTCATTCCCTCAAGGAGCTGATAGTCTAGTTGAATAGCCAGAGGGTATACACACAAAAGCAAATTGTGTATTGTAGAGTCTCTTGTTTAGATGGCTGACTTAAAAGAAAAAGCAAGTTTAGATGGCATGTAGAATCCTAATTTGATGTTATGTCAGTCCATATTGTATAAGAAAATATTTAAACATTTCAATGAGGAATCACTGAAGCTGCATAAACACGTATGAATCATGTAAAAATGAAGAATTGCCTTGCTTGCTCAATGCACCTTTGACATTGTCTTAAGTGTTTATCTTAAGACAAACCAGTATAAACCCAATCAAAACACATATAATTAATTCTTATAATTAATTTTCTTACTTGAAACCATAATGTTTGGTCAGACCAAGTATTTGTAATGACTACATTTTTAGTATGAAATTAATAGTTATATCTGTGAAAAGATATTATCAGTGGAGGAAACTCAATTACTAATATATCCTATGATTATAATATGTGAAAAAAATAAACCAAATAAAACTGGAGCATCTCCAGCTGAAGACAATTCTATCTTGTAGGAATGCCACAAGATTTAAGGTAGACCACATTACGTGATGGACTCCTCTTTTGAAAGTTGCCAATGAGAAATGGCACAAATTAAACACCTTTTATTTGACATTCTTAACGTCTTGTAGTTTCACAATCTTGCCCCTTAATTACTGAGACAATGATAGGCTGCTACCTTGTTTTTAGTCAAGGTTAGAGATGAGGTATCTACGGTGTTACTTTGGCATTTCAACAAAATTAAATTTGGTTAATGAATGAGGTCTTTCTGGGTACAGTTTACTGCTTTGTCCAAAAAAGTTTTATTATCTTTTCATATATCCCCAAATAATCTAACTCTTATTTAAGTAATTTTTGAAGTTCATTTTTTGAGTAATTAAAGCTAGCATAACCTGTATTTATATTACCTGTTGTCAGCTTTACATAAAAAAAGGTAAGGTAATGACCTCCCCAAGGTTCTGTTATCATAATAATCATCATTATTGGCTGATGTATTTTAGGAACTGAATTAGGTTTTGGCTATTCTAAGAATTGTAAGGCATGGTTTCTACCTTCAAGTGAATTAAAATTTTGTTCTGGAAATAGGGTATATGACTTCCTCTCTCTCCCTTTCTGTTTCCTTACAGACACACACACACACACACACACACACGCGTGTGCGCGTGTGCATTTATATTATGTTACAGATAGATATTTGTATAAAAATGTATATGTACAATGAAATATATAGGTTCCCTATGACTGAAGAGAGATACATTTCATATACATATCAAGTATAGAGAAAACAACCTCTCTCCTTTGTATGTTGGCCAGAATAATTTTGACATAACAATGATCTCTTTTATTTAGAAGGTTAAGTAATCTTACTGTAATTACAGGGGACATGAAAATATATTACTGCAGGTTTTCCATTAAAAAATACTGAGTAGTAATTCCTCTTTCATGGATAACTTATATAATAACTTAAGTTTATGTATTGCTTCATATAAAATCTTTTCCTCACAGAGAAGAGTAAAATTATACTTTCTTATTTCTTTTTTTTTTTTTTCCTTTTGTTGAGATGAAGTCTTGCTCTGTCATCCAGGTTGGAGTGCAGTGGTGCAATCTCGGCTCATGGCAACCTCTGCCTCCCAGGTTCAAGTGATTCTCCTGCCTCAGCCTCCTGTGTAGCTGGGATTATAGGCACCCACCACCAAGCCCAGCTAATTTTTGTACATATATATTAGTAGAGACAGGGTTTCACCACACTGGCCAGGCTGGTGTCAATCTCCTGACCTCAGGTGATCTGCCCACACTGGCCTCCCAAAATGCTGGGATTACAGCCATGAGCCACTGTACCTGGCCTATAATATATTTCTAAAAAAAGAATACTAGTGTTTCTATGTAGTTAGTATCAGCAAGATTCTAATTTCTTTCTGTATTTAATTTCTTTAGTAATGTCATAATTGTCATTTATCTGTTGAACAAATCAAATTTAGAGAATGTAGAGCTGCAGAGCCTGTCTAGTCAAGTGTATTGCCAAGTTCATTAGTTATCCATGACTTCAGCTGTAAGATAGTAATGATACAGATACACTTTACTCGTTAACCCTTAGAAAGAGTTAAGCATTATTAGGTTTTATTGTGGATATTTGATAGAATTACAAAGGAAACTTAAAAAAAAATAGAGACAAAGTCTCACTATGTTGTCCAGGCTGGTCTCAAACTCCAGGAGCAGCCTCTCAAAGTGCTAGGATATTAGGCATGAGCCACCACATCCAGTGAGTAAAGGAAACTTTGAAAAATAATTTTAATTTTAGGCAATGAGTTTCAGGTGAATTAATAAGATAGCAGAAACATATTTTGCTAATCAAGATTTGAAACCAAGTGTTAAAATTTAGTAAGTCGGGAAAAAAATTTACTTGATCCCCAGTTTTCACTAGTTTAATTCATGTCAGTCAATGCTGCTTGACATTCCTATTGGCCAATTTCAACCTGTCGAACATCTTCCCTTATATCTATTCTGTGTCAAGTACTGTGCTGGACAGGGGAAACAAAGTTGAGTAAGTCATGGACTATTTCTACCTCGGAGGGCCAGGCCAACTGGGGACATAGACATGTAAACAGATAAATCGGGGACCCCACTTGAGCCATGCACAACATCTAGCACAGTGCTATGCTTATACCTCACGGTCAAAACATATTCACAAATGACTGTGGTCCCAGCACTTTGGGAGGCCGAGGCGGGTGGATCACGAGGTCATGAGATCGAGACCATCCTGGTCAAAATGGTGAAACCCTGTCTCTACTAAAGATACAAAAAATTAGCTGGGCATGGTGGCACGTGCCTGTAATCCCAGCCACTTGGGAGGCTGAGGCAGGAGAATTGCCTGAACCCAGGAGGCAGAGGTTGCGGTGAGCCGAGATCGCGCCATTGCACTCCAGCCTGGGTAACAAGAGCAAAACTCCATCTCAAAAAAAAAAAAAAAACAACAAAAAAAACATATTCACAAATGATTGAATGTTCAGGATGTTGGGGACCCCAGAGTAAATGGACTTGGTCAAACTTGAGGATAGATTTAAAGCAGTGTCCGGAGGAACCTATCCTTGCCTCTGGGTAATAGACTCACAGGGCCCACTTAATACAAATTCCTTTAGAAGTCAAATAATAAAAGATAACTGGTAAAGAATTCTTTACTGTTTCTTAAACCTGGCTTAAGCCTGATTTTTCTTTTAAAAGATGATCTTGGGCATCTGGGCCAAAGATTAGTTCCATGAGATGAATTAACTAAACTTGCTTTTGTTTTTAGTTATGTTTAAACTGGAATTTTCTTACTTTTCAAAATTCTCTTTAGAGTTGATGCCAGTACTCTTACCCCAACAAAGCAAGAATTTGTTTTGAAAGCTGCCTCAGAAGAAGTTCAGATATTCTTTGAAATGCAGTAATAACTACAGGGATTTTTATTGACAGGGTTCCAACAGAAGAATTTTGTAGTATAAGCTAAGTTTTTTTTAAGGCAGGGCAAGCTACAAATACTTGATTTGCTCATCTTTTTTTCTACTCCATGTACTATGTACTATAATTAATCAAACACTTACATTTGAAGCCTATCCTATCTTTTACATTTTAGTCTAAAATTATGTAAATACTATAGCTTCCATAGAATTCAAGCTGAATAGCCCAAACATTCCTGACATTTATAGTTCATAGCACAATGGTAAATTTAGAAAGTTACAGCAGGTCACATCCAATGATGATAAAGCGGCATCTCAGTTGTGCCCTGGTCTTACGGGAAAAATGAGAAAATGTCAGCTGCATGATATTAGTATTCTGAGCTCATGAGAAAACTCCTGTACAAAATTTTGTTTCAGTCTCACGTGTCTGTGTGTGTGTATGTGTGTGTGTGCATGTGCGTGTATGCACTGCAATTTCTTATTTTATTCTCACTGCTTGGCATTTCATGAAAGATGTTGTTGATAGGTCAGCGTTATTCCCTTCCAGGGGCATTACAAGAGGTCCTTCCGTATTCCTAGGACATTCATGAGCAGAGATATAGGAAGGAGTGAAGCAAAGTCTAGTGTCTACAGAAAAACTGGGCCATCTCCCAGAGGCCACTCTACGGCTGCTATCTTTAGTCCATGCCTCTCTCTTGGACATTTTGGTGTTGCACTTTTAATTCCCTGCTCTACAGTGGCAGCACTTCAAGTTTAATCAGTTTAAAACCAAACTGTGTTCTTTTCTCCAATTTTAGGGTGTTCTAGTCCCCTAAATAATTGATCTTTATTGAAAGTGTCATGCATTATATGCAAAAGCTAGAGGTCCCCAACTTTTCCCTAGTTTCTTCTTTTCCATAAGCCTTCAAAGTCAATTTCCCCAAGTTTTGAAGCTTCCCCCCCCCCATATATGACAAATCCCTTCTTGTTTTCACATGTTTCTGATGACATTGCTTACCAGGACTACCAAATAGTATGCAGAATTTTCTCATGAATGCTATGTTTTTTTTTTAACTTTAAGCTCAGGGGTGCTAGTGCAGGTTTGTTATATAGGAACTTGTGACATGGGGGTTTATTGTACAGATTATTTCATCACTCAGGTATTAAGCCTGTTTTATCATTACTTATTTATCTTGATCCTCTCCCTCCTCCCATGCTCCACTCTCTAAAAGGCCCAAGTATGTGTTGTCCCCTTTATGTGTCCATGTGTTCTCACCATTTAACTCCCACGTGTAAGAAAACATGCGGTGTTTAGTTTTCTGTTCTTGTGTTAGTTTACTGAAGATAATGGCCTCCAGCTCCATCTATGTCCTTGCAAAGGACATGATATTGTTCTTTTTTATGGTTGCACAGCATTCCATCGTGTATATGTGCCACATTTTCTTTATGCAATCTATCATTGATGGGCATTTGGGTTGATTCCATGTCTTTTCTACTGTGAATAGTGCTGCAATGAACATACATGTGCGTGATACTGTATAATAGAATGATATCTATTCCTTTGGGTATATACCCAGTAATGGGATTGCTGGGTTGAATGGTATTTCTGTCTTTAGGTCTCTGTGGAATCCCCATACCATTTTCCACAATAGCTGAACTAATTTATACTCCCACCAAAAGTGTATAAACATTTCTTTTTATTCACAATCTTGCCAGCATCTGTTATTTTTTGATTTTTTAATAGCCATTCTGACTGGCATTATATAGTATCTTAGATCACTGCGGTTTTGATTTGCATTTCTCTAATGATCTCTGATCTTGAGCTTTTCTTCATATGATTGTTGGTTGCATGTATGTCTTCCTTTGAAAAGTGTGTTCATATCCTTTGCCTACTTTTTTATGGGCTAATTTGTTTTTTTCTTGTAAATTTGTCTAAGTTTATCATAGATGCTAGATATTAGACCTTTGTCAGATGCATAGTTTGCAAGTTTTCTCCCATTCTGTAGGTTGTCTGTTTACTTTGTTGAAAATTTCTTTTGGTGTGCAGAAGTTCTTTAGTTTAATTAGACTCATTTGTCAGTTTTTGCTTTTGTTGCAATTACTTTCAGCATCTTCATCATGACATTTTCATCTGTTCCTGTGTCCTGAATGGTATTGCCTATGTTGTCTTCCAGGGTTTATATAGTTTTGTGTTTTACATTTAAGTCTTTCATCCATCTGGAGTATATTTTTGTATATGCTGTAAGGAAGGGATCCATTTTCAATCTCCTGCATATGGCTAGCCAGTTATCTCAACATCATTCATCAAATAGGGACTTTTTTTCCCATTGATTGTTTTTGTCAGGTTTGTCAAAGATCAGATGGTTGTAGATATGCAGTCATATTTCTGGGTTCTCTATTCTGTTCCATTGGTCTATGTGTCTGTTTTTGTATCAGTACCATGCTGTGTTGATTACTGTATTCCTGTATTATAATTTGAAGTTGGGTAGAATGATGCCTCTAGCTTTGCTCTTTTTGCTTAGGATTGCCTTGAACAATGAGCTTTTACCCCTGCAACTCATCCTCCATCCTTAGCCTCATCACATACTAGAGTGATAATTTTGGACATTCTGATGGACATTCTGATCTTGCCTTTTCCGGTCTATTATTTATGGTGTAACACTCAAACTCCCTATTAGGACATACAAAATGTTAATGGTCAGGGCCCTAATTTACTTTTAGAATTTTACTTCTTTCCTGTTTCTAATATGATCTCTATAACTCATGTATACGGAATTTATAGTGTTTTCTATACTTTGTTCTTTCATGCCCTTATGACATTGCACTTGCTATTCCCTGGCTGGCTATGTTTTCCACCTGACTTACCAGCAGGAAACTTTATCAAGCACTGTATTGCAATATCTATTCTAAACGTAAATAGTAAAATAAGTTTGTAAAACAAATACACACCTATTGCTTAGACTACTGCCTCTACATGGATCTCCCTGGATCCACTTTTCCCACTTCTATTCATGATCCATCTTGTAGCTGAAGTTTTTTTTTTCTTTTTTAAGTTTTTAAAGTTTTTTTTTCAAGTTTTAAAAAATGAAAAAAAAAGCTTCAAAAATCATAAAATCTTTGGCAGGATGAATCATGTTTGTTTTGTTTCTTCTACATTCAATCCCTAGCATCTAACACAGTGCCTAGTACATAGTAGGTGCTGCAAAAGTATTTATTTTATTCTCAGCTAAATAACTAATTGTTAAGGACAGATTAAGTTATTTTAACTATTTATCATCATAACCTGCTGTTTATTTTCACTTGACAAATTGAAAACTATAATATTTTTTCATTATATTTATATATTTAGATAAATACAGCTAGATCCTTCTAGTAATTTAATCAAGTCAACTCAGTGAGTTAAACTGGAAAGCAATTTTCTTTTATACAATACACATATTACATATTCTTTAGTCTCTGACAAATTTTACATTAAAAAGATTCGTTGACACTGTTGTGCACCACTGGGCTGGCATGATGGGAGTGAGAAAAAAGATGCAAAATGCCTTTATATGTAACTTATTAGAATTGGAATTTTTCCTTCTAAAGTTCACCATTTGTGCTCAGTGTCCATGTAACTTGTTGCAAATATGCAAAAGATGCTAAAAGCTGTGCATCCTCATTTGTGACCCACATACTTTGGAGAATGGAATGAATGAATAAGTTCTCAAAAAGTATATACACATTAGAAAAATGGGCTTTTGGCATCTTACAGATGACAATGAAACTTTTAAAAAAATAAAAATCCCAGCTTTATGAAGATATATTTCACATATTATACAATTCACCAATTAAAGTGTATAATCCAATGATTTTTAGCATGTTCACAGAGTTGTGCAACCAACACCACAATCAATTTCATAACATCTTTGTCACTCCAAAAAGAAACTTGGTAATCGTCAGTAGTCATTCTCCATTTCTCTACCCACTCCCTCTTGTCTTCCCCATGACACCTTCTGGTCCCAGGCAATCACTTACCTACTTTTCATCTCTGTATTCTTGTCTATTCTGGACATTTTTTATATCAACAATAAACTTAAATAACAGTTTAATAAAAGGGACTAACACACTAATGATTTCTATAAACAGCATAATTTTCATGCCCAAATTCTTGATACCCAGTAAGAAGCAAGTTTTTCTATTTTAATTAGGAACTCCAAGGATGGCACAAACAGAATTGTTTGGTATATTATTCCCAGAAAATTAAAATATTGCCCTGGGACAAGAAATGATACTCACTGCTGTGTTATGTGGGAGGAGATGTTAATATTGCAGCACTTACGTTGTAAAAAAAGTAAAAATGGAAAAATTCGAGTTGAGTAACTGATGCATTGCTCTAAACTGGCCTTTGTTTTGAAAACAGGATAAATTAGTTCAGTGTTGCATTTAAGCAAGTAGAGTTAGGTCATCCCACTGTGGTTAAGCTATGATTAAGTGATATCTCCTAGGAAAAGCAATCACATATGTATGTATGATATATGTGTATATATACACATATGTACAGGTTTTTCATTTGTAACAGTCTAATATATATTAGTCTATATGTTATATATATTAGTCTAATATATATATATATATTAGACTGTTACAAATGAAAAACCTGTATTTCCATGTGCATCTTCATGGGGCCACACTAAGATCAACAGTGTGAGAAGATGTACCATGATAGAAAAACATATGCAAGTTCTTTTAAAATAGTGTCTGTACTCAAAGTAATTGTGAACCTTTTATTTTAAGAATCTCTTTTTTTGTTCAATCTTGAATAATTTAGTGCTAAACAAGTAATCTACTTTTTAGTGTGTGCAGCCCATGGGGTACGGTCAGCACCTCATCTGTGTTGTGTCATGAAGCCGATTCTGATTGAGTGATGTCTGCTTCAGAGCAGATGGTCTCTGAAGCTAAAGAAGAAGGAGACCAGTGGGGATAAAAATGTGGTGCCTACCTCAAGGGGGCAATAATAAATTAACACTGTAGGATGTGGATGTGTAGCCTAATGAAAAATTGATGAAAGATTTTTTTCATTTGGTTGGGTTCGTTTTTCATATCCTGACAGTTCTAAAAGCCTTGAAGGGAGGCTAAGACCTAATCCAGGTTCATTCATCCTAATCCTTAAGTATTGCAGTGGGACGAACTCTAATGTATCTTTTCTAAACGTTCAGTAATATTTTAACATGATGATTAGGGAATGAAAAGAGTTTTGTATAGAGAATATTTCTTAAAGAAAGAATTAAATAAACTGCTGTTACCAAATGATCTCAAAAGTTCCCTCTTTCTTCCCTCGACCCAAATGTTGTTATAGATGGTTGTAATTCACTTATAAAACCAAACTTTTATTTTTATGACCAGTGATGATCCAAAAGGAAATTCCTTTGGAAATTTGTGTACAATATGTAAAAACTCTATGAGCTCTTCCATGTTTGAGCTTATATTCATTTAAGGTATGTTGACTTTTAGATGCTGGCAGAACATTTTTACAGAGATATCTAGCTAATTGAAAATTGAGAAAGAGATTGGGTCTGTGATACAAATTATTTTAAAAATAATTTTTTCATTATTTTATACACAGTTAATAACAGTTGGAGATCCTAAAGCAATAATTGAGACCTATTTAGAATTCAATCACATATAGATGCTATGGTATTATTAAACACCCAATGTGGAGCTCTAAAATTTGATGATTTCTATTGTTGGCATGAAGAAGTACAGATTTCCATGTTACTTTGGTTATTAAAAGTATTAGGGCGAATTATCTGGAAACCATAATAGTCAACATGAGACTTGTATAATGTTTCACTTTCCTTTACATTGTCAGCATTGTGAACATAAAACAGTCAGCAGGACTTTGCGAATATATCTGGTCAACCAGTACGGTTAGGGGTGGTATGTGGAATTAAACTATGATGTTTTAAGATACCTCCACACCAGGAGGAACCAGTAACAAAAATGAGGGAATCATATTCTCCTAGTTCATGTTAGTCTCTTTAAGGAGGAATATTACTTTTTGCTACAGAGTTTAATAGCTAAAGAAATTAAGGTGCTTATCTAACTGAAGCAGTAATGTCTTAAATCTGTGTAACTGAGGCCTCTAAAACAGTATCTTATTTCTTGAAAAAATCTGAAGCATTAGGTATGTGTAGTTTTAACATGGACCTCAAACTGTTATTTAATCTGACATCTGACCTAAAGCACAATGTTTCCCCTATTACCCTGATTCTCTTAGCAGAAATTTGGAAATGTTGTGATACAAGTCACAAATATTTTCATCTACAAACTTACCATGTTCCTATTCAAATTCAGAAAATATTGGTATGTGTTCAGTAGTAGAACTTCTGAGTTCTGTAGGCATTTCAGAGTTATCATACCCGGAGTACAAGTAATCAAAACCTATTGATTTTGCTCTATACCAGAATTCTACATTTTAAATTCACCGTAAAGGAACTTAGGAAACTAACAAAATAATAAACACCTAAGAAGGTTTTCACCTGTCTTTGTTAAAGTTCCCATTTTAGTGAAAGTATCGGTTGCTTCCTTGTCATAAACATTTTAGTAACTGGCCTAGTTATAAAGGCATTTTATGAAACCAAACTAATATCCACACAACGAACTTACTTTTTAAGTCACACTTCTAATATGTCATGAAATACCAGCTACAAATTTCATATTTCTTCAGTTTAATAATTCTTCAAAAATGAACAAATATTTATGCTCATATATGTGTGTGTGTCTGCTTACATACATATATAAGCACTTTCTAACATTTTAAAAGCACTTAGAGAATGTGACGTATAAACAGTTATCAAAGAGATTTCATCAGAAATATCTTTTCTAGTTAACAACTTTTGTTTTTAATAGTTTAGGGTTTTTTGGACGTTTTTGGTAGTAATTGCTATTTACTAGAGGATAGCATTCCATTATTAATATTTTGATTCAATTTTCAGAAAAGTGAATGCCATAAAAAATGAGTGTTCAGAACTTTTAATGTATAAATTATCTCTGATAATTTACTTCACTTTTATTTATCCCAGAAAATTTTAACAACTGAGGTCTCTGAACCAGATCTGGTCTTCTTGAATTTGTAGTGACGATGTTGAAGAACAGGGGAGTAATACTATTTATACAATATATACCAAGTATAATAAAAGTGGAATAACCTTCACTAATGCTAAGTGAAGAGTATAATTCATGTATAATAAAATAGAATTATGTAATTTTTATAATTACAAAGCCTCATGAATATCAGAACAACTAATAAAAAATCCTCCAGAGTTTTATTCTTAGTAAGCATTCTTTTGAGCTAAAGAACAAAATTTTATGTATTTAGTAATCTGCATTGTCTCTTAGACTGTACCATAAATATATAATACAATTTTTATTAAAAACATGTAGGCCGGGCGGGGTGGCTCAAGCCTGTAATCCCAGCACTTTGGGAGGTGGAGGAGGGTGGATCACAAGGTCAAGGAATCGAGACCATCCTGGTCAACATGGTGAAACCCCGTCTCCACTAAAAAATATACAAAAAATTAGCTGGGCACGGTGGCACGTGCCTATAATCCCAGCTACTCAGGAGGTTGAGGCAGGAGAATTGCCTGAACCCAGGAGGCGGAGGTTGCGGTGAGCCGAGATCGAGCTATTGCACTCCAGCCTGGGTAACAAGCACGAAACTCAGTCTCAAAAAAAAAAAAAAAAAAAAAATATATATATATATATATATATATATTTCACTTAGCATTAGTGAAGGTTATTCCACTTTTATTATACTTGGTATATATATCATATAATATAGTCTACATTTAAAAATTGCCTCCAGTGTGGAGAAAAGGTAATGCTTTCGAATACTAATTTTTCAGTCTATTTACTTCTCTGTGATTTTGTCATCAGTTTACAAATTAGGAATAACTTATTTTTCAGGACTAACCTAGCTAATTTTTTAAAAAATACATTTTATTGCATTTTAGGTTTTGGGGTACATCTGCAGAACGTGCAGGATTGTTGCATAAGTACATGCATGGCAATGTGATTTGCTGCCTCCATCCCCATCAACTATATCTGACATTTCTCCCCATGTTATCCCTCTCCAACTTCCTAACTCCTGCTGTCCCTCCCCTAGTCCTCCCAAACACCCCAGTGTGTGATTCTCCCTACCCTGTGTCCATGTGTTCTCATTGTTCAATACCCACCTATGAGTGAGAACATGCAGTGTTTGATTTTCTGTTCTTGTGTCAGTTTGCTGAGAATGATGGTTTCCAGATTCATCTATGTCCCTACAAAGGGCATGAACTCATCATTTTTTATGGCTGCATAGTATTCCATGGTGTATATGTGCCACATTTTTCTTGTCCAGTCTATCATCAATGGGCATTTGGGTTGGTTCCAGGTCTTTGCTATTGTAAACAGTGCCGCATATGTGTGCATATGTCTTTATAATAGAACTCTCTCTCTCTCTCTCTCTCTCTCTATATATATATATATATACCCAGTAATGGGATTGCTAGGTCAAATGGAATTTCTATTTCTGGCTCCTTGAGGAATTGCCACACTGTTTTCCACAATGGTTGAACTAATTTACACTCCCACCAGCAGTGTGACAGTGTTCCTATTTCTCCACATCCTCTCCAGCATCTGTTGTCTCCAGATTTTTTAATGATCGCTATTCTAACTGGTGTGAGATGGTATCTCAATGTGGTTTTGATTTGCATTTCTCTAATGACCAGTGATGATGAGCATTTTTAAAATGTTTGTTGGCTTCATATATGTATTCTTTTGAAAAGTGTCTGTTTATGTCATTCACCCACTTTTGAATGGGTTTGTTTGTTTTTTTTTCTTGTAAATCTGCTTTAGTTCTTTGTAGATTCTGAATATTAGCCCTTTGTCAGATGGGTAGCTTGCAAAAATTTTTTCCCATTCTGTTGGTGGCTGATTCACTCTAATGATTGTTTCTTTTGCTGTGCAGAAGCTCTGGAGTTTAATTAGATCCCATTTGTCTATTTTGGCTTTTGTTGCCAGTGCTTTTGGTGTTTTAATCATGAAGTCCTTGCCTATACCTATGTCCTGAATGGTTTTGCTTAGGTTCCTTCTAAGGTTTATATGGTGTTAGGTCTTATGTTTAAGTCTTTAATCAATCTGGAGTTAATTTTAGTGTAAGGTGTCGGGAAGAGGTCCAGTTTCTGCTTTCTGCACATGGCTAGCCAGTTTTCCCAACCCCATTTATTAAACAGGGAATCTTCCTCATTGTTTGTTTTTGTCAGGTTTGTCAAAGATCAGATGGTTGTGGACATGTGGAGCTGGCTTTGGGGCATCTGTTCTGTTCCATTGTTATATATCTCTGTTGTGGTACCAGTACCATGCTGTTTTGATTACTGTAGCCTTGTAGTATAGTTTGAAGTCAGGTAGCATGATGCCTCCAGCTTTGTTCTTTTTGCTTAGGATTGTCTTGGCAGTGAGAGCTCTCTTTTGCTTCCATATGAAATTTAAGGTGTTTTTTTTCCAGTTCTGTAAAGAGGGTCATAGGTAGCTTGATGGGGATAGTGTTGAATTTATAAATTACTTTGGGCAGTATAGCCATTTTCACAATATTGATTCTTCCTAACCATGAGCATGGAATGTTTTTCCATCTGTTTGTGTCTTCTCTTATTTACTTGAGCAGTGATTTGTAGTTCTCCTTGAAGAGGTCCTTTACATCCTTTGTTAGTTATATTCCTGGGTATTTTATTCTCTTTTAGCAATTATGAATGGCAGTTTGTTCTTTATTTGGCTCTCTTGAAGTCTGTTACTGGTGTACAGGAATGCTTGTGATTTCTGCAGATTGATTTTGTAACCTGAGACTTTGCAAAAGTTGCTTATCAGTTTTAGGAGCTTTTGGGCTGAGATGATGGGGTCTCTAAATATACAATCATGTCGTCTGCAAATAGAGACAATTTGACGTCCTCCTTTCCTAAGTGAATATCCTTTATTTCTTTTTCTTGCCTGAATGCTCTGGCTAGAACTTTCAATACTATATTGAATAGGAGTGGTGAGAGAGGACATTCTTGTCTAGTCTCAGATTTCAAAGGGAATGCTTCCAGTTTTTGCCCGTTCAATGTGATATTGGCTGTTGGTTTGTTGTAAACAGCTTTTATTATTTTGAGATACATTCTGTCAATACCTAGTTTATTGAGAGTTTTTAGCACAAAGTGCTGTTGAATTTTGTCGAAGGCCTTCTCTGCATTTATTGAGATATTCATGTGGTTTTATCTTTGGTTTTGTTTATGTGGTGAATTACGTTTACAGACTTGCATATATTGAACCAGCCTTGCATCCCAGGGATGAAGCCCATTTAATCGTGATAGATAAGCTTTTTGATGTGCTATTGCAGTCAGTTTGCCTGTATTTTATTGAAGATTTCTTCTATGTTCCTCATGGATATTGACCTGAAGTTTTCTTTTTTTTGTTGAGTCTCTGCTGGGTTTTGCTATCAAGATGATGTTGGTCTCATAAAATGATTTGGGAGGATTCCCTCTTTTTGGATTGTTTGGAATAGTTTCAGAAGGAATGGTACCAGCTCCTTTTTGTATGTCTGGTAGAATTCGGCTGTGAACCCATCTGGAACTGGGCTTTTTTTGGTTGGTAGCCTATTAATTGCTTCCTCAACTTTGGTCCTTTTTATTGGTCTATTCAGGGTTTAAACTTCTTCCTGGTTTAGGCTTGGGAGGGTGCAAATGTTCAGATATTTATCTATTTCTTCCAGGTTTACTGGTTTGTGTGCATAGGATTGTTTGTAATAATCTCTGATGGTAGTTTGTATTTCTGTGGAATCTGTGGTGATATCCCCTTCATCGTTTTTTATTGCATCTATTTGATTCTTCTCTCTTTTCTTTTTTATTAATCTGGCTAGTGGTCTGTCTATATTGTTGATCTTTTCAAAAAACCAGCTCCTGGATTTATTGATTTTTTGAAGGGTTTTTTTTTTTTGTGTGTGTCTCTATCTCCTTCAGTTCTGCTCTGATCTTAGTTATTTCTTGTCTTCTGCTAGGTTTTGAGTTTTTTTTTTTTTTAATCTTACTCCTCTGGCTCTTTCAATTTTGATGATAGGGTGTTGATTTTAGATCTTTCCTTGCTTCTCATGTGGGCACTTATTGCTATAAATTTCCCTCTAGACACTGCTTTAAATGTGTCCCAGAGATTTTGGTATGTTGTGTCTTTATTCCCATTCATTTCGAAGAACATCTTTATTTCTGCCTTCATTTCATTGTTTATCCAGTCAGCTTCCCAAAGCCAGTTGTTCAGTTTCCATTAAGTTTTACAGTTCTGAGTTAGTTTCTTAATCCTGAGTTCTAATTTGATTGCACTGTGGTCTGAGAGACTGTTTTGATTTCTGTTCTTTTGCATTTGCTGAGCAGCGATTTACTTCCAATTATGTCATCAATTTTAGAGTAGGTGCAATGCGGTGCTGAGAAGAATGTATATTCTGTGGATTTGGGGTGGAGAGTTCTGTAAATGTCTATTAGATTTGCTTGGTCCAGATCTGAGTTCAAGTCCTGGATATCGTTGTTAATTTTCTGTCTGGCTGATCAGTCTAATATTGACAGTGGAGTGTTAAAGTCTCCCACTATTATTGTGTGGGAGTCTAAGTCTTTGTAGGTTGTTAAGAACTTGCTCTATGTGTCTGGGTGCTCCTGTATTGGGCGTGTACATATTTAGGAGAGTTAGCTCTTCTTGTTGCATTGATCCTTTTCCCATTATGTAATGCCCTTCTTTTCTCTTTTGATCTCTGTTGGTATAAAGTGTATTTATCAGAGACTAGGATTGCAACTCCCACTTTTTTTTTTTTTTTTTTTTGCTCTCCATTTGCTTGGTAAATCTTCCTACATCCCTTTGTTGTGAGCTTATGTGTATCCTTGCATGTGAGATGGGTTTCCTGGATACAGCACACCAATGGGTTTTGACTTTTATCCAGTTTGCCAATCTGTGTCTTTTGACTGGGGCATTTAGCCCATTTACATTTAAGGTTAATATTGTTGCATGTGAATTTAATCCTGCCATTTTGATGCTAGCTGGTTGTTTTGCCCATTAGTTGACACAGTTTCCTCATTGTGTCAATGCTCTTTACCATTTGGTACCTTGTTGAAGTGGGTGGTACTGGTTGTTCCTTTCTATGTTTAGTGCTTCTTTCAGGAGCTCTTGTAAGGTAGGCCTGGTGGTGACGAAATCTCTGAGCAATTGCTTGTTCTTAAAAGATTTATTTCTCCTTCACTTATGAAGCTTAGTTTGGTTGGATATGAAATTCTAGGTTGAAAGTTCTTTTCTTTAAGGATGTTGAATATTGGCCCTCCACTCTCTCTGGCTTGTAGGGTTTCTGCTAATAGATCTGCTATGAGTCTGACGGGCTTCCCTTTGTGAGTAACTCGACCTTTCTGTCTGGCTGCCCTTAGCATTTTTCTTTCATTTCCATGCTGGTGAATCTGACAATTATGTGCCTTGTGGTTCCTCTTCTTGAGGAATATCTTGTGGTGTTCTCTGTATTTCTGGACTTGAATATTGGCCTGCCTTGCTGTAACCTAGCTAATTTTTAAATTTTTTGTTGAGATGGGGTCTCACTCTGCTGTCTAGACTGGGGTCACTTTCCTTTTATTTTTTGAGATGATGTTGTGCCCTTGCCCAGGCTGGATTGTAATGGTGCAATTTTGGCTTACTGCAACCTCCACCGCCTGACTCAAGCAATTCTCCATCTAAGCCTCCCAAGTAGCTGGGATTAGTAGTATGCAACCACACTGGCTAATTTTGTCTTTTTGGTAGAGATGGGGTTTCACCATGTTAGCCAGGCTAGTCTCAAACTCCTGACTGCAAGCAATCCACCTGCCTCAGCCTCCCAAACTGCTGAGATTACAGGCGTGAGCCACGGCTCCCTGCTGGGTCACCATCTTTTAAAGTAAATATTTTACTTAATTATAGCACACATACAGAAAAATCCATAAATTATAATTGTTCATCTTGATATGTCTTAGAAAGTGTACATACCTGTTAAACTGCACCCAGAACTAGAAAGTAGAATTAGAACATCATCAGCAACCAAATCCCTTTCTGACTCTTTCCACAACTACTACTGATTTTTAGCACTATTTGTTCTGTCAGTTTTTGAACTTCATTTTGTCAGTTTCTGAACTCTAATAAATGAAATGAAAGACTTGTCCTTTTTTTGTGTCTGACCTTTTTTGCTTAGCATTATCTTTGTGAGATCTATTGATGGTGCATGTAGATATGGTTCATTCATTCCTGTTCCCACTGCTGTTTAATATTCCAGTTTTACTCTCTTTTAAAATGTAAGAATTTTGTAAAGGAATTCATGAATCTCAATATAATATCACAAAATAATCTTAATGCTTTGAAAGAGATGGAATTTGTTATGCTATAGGTGGTTCTTATTTTTCATGGTTGGTATCTTAGGGAAAGCGCTGATAAGTGATATAATTTATCTAGTGTGCTAACAAAAAATAATGTTAAAATGTAATACTAAGTTAAGAGAAAAATTGCTGTCTTTATAAAAGTGAAATTTCAAATCATCTCTTGCTTAAAATATTCAGGTAGAATTTATTTAGTTAGATGTTATTCTGATTCCAATTCTCAATTTTGTGTTATTAATTATCTTAAGCAACATTCAGAAGTAAAAATATAAACACTTAAGTTTACTCTACCTTCTCCCCGTAACTAAAGCATTTACAGAGTTCACTTTTATGTCCGAACCAATTTTCTTAACACACGGGCCATTGGATTAAGAACACTCTTTTGGGAAGAAGTTGCATTTACTCTCTCGAAGATTAGAGCACCTGTCAGTATTTTCATTTAGTAGCAATCTAAGGAGCTGTTGAAGGACACTGTAAATGTAGGTTAACCTACATGCTTGAGCCAGAGTGTACAAATTTATGATTTATAAATTGATGGCAGCTGAATAGAAATTGTCAAGTGGGATTTTGCAGTGTAAAGTGTTTTATATCACTTATGTGTTTTGACTGCAGGAAAGTGACTTGTGCAATTCTTTCTAAAAAATTCTAATATATCTAGCATGCAGTTCCTGGTTGCCCCCAGATTCTTGGTTTTTGACAAGATAGCAATAATGACATGAGCTATTGAAAGAGTTGAATTAATTAAACAATGGAGCAGTCCCTTGTTTGTACAGAAGTATAAATCTGTAAGTACAAGCACTCAGATATCACAAAGAAATTTCTCTGCAGCATCGTCATCACTGGAGACAGACCACACCCAGTTCTGATTCATTTTGTCCCTTGCACCTGTACATCTCCGTGTATTTTTAAGTGCTCTGGTATAGCTTAGGCCTGCTGGCCGCACAGTAATGTCAGGAACCTTCACATTTAAAAAAGGTCATGTGTGTGCCTTGATAATTTGATTTATTGTTGTGATTTTGCATTTTTCCCTCACAAGAAAAACCACCAATATAAAACAAATTCAGTAAGTGTCCTCTGCCTGTCACTGGGCGAAGCATGTTCGCATCATCATATTTTTCCTTAGCAATTCTATAAAGTACATTTACTTTTTGAGGCACACAATGACCCAAGATTAGACAAGTCACAATTTGCTAGACATGGATTTTAACTTATCCTACATTCCTAGGAAGAGACCTAGAAATTGTAAATGTCCCTTATTATTGTGGTATTCTTATTAAAGTTTTTCCCCTCAAGTGACATTACTGAGTTTTATTTATTTTGTACTGCTATAAAAATGCAGATCTCAGAGTAGGCAGGGAAATGACCCTGTTTTTACAAAGGAATGACTGCTTCCTAAGAAAATAAGAAGATTCCTCAAATTCCACAAGGAATATGTGCTTTACGTAAGGCTAACCAGTCAGCAAATATGTGTGTAGGGCACAACATAAGCTAAAGACTGTGACGGGAGGTGTTTGGTGCCACTCTTTTAAGGCTAGTAGGGGCTGCTGGTTGGGCCACCCTTTTAGAGAAGTGGTTCTCAAACTTGAATAGTCTATTGATTTCTTTTAAAGTATATTATAAAATTATGACCTCCAGTGTTATTTTTATTATAGTGTTAATGTAAATATTAAAAACATAAAACTCCTTAAATTCTTGTACCACTATAAAAAAGAAACTTTGACAAATTAGGTAAAACTTAGTTACATAAATTTTATAGTGTTATTCAAATAAAGGATGTAAATTTAATACAATGAATAGAAATGTCTAAAACTAAATTTGACATACTATGTTTAGTAATAAAAGATATAACCTCCAAGTTCTATATTTAATTTAATTAGTTTCTGATTTTGACTCCAATAAAAATGATATAAAGAACACCTTTTTTGTAAGTATGTTGTACAAACTATTCTTAATAACTTTAAGGTGTCAGTTCCTACTTCAGGCTAATAAGACTTAAAGCTATCAGAGAATAGCTTTAAAAGAATATAATCTTTGAACGCTCTCTTTATTTACTTGGATAGGAAATTACTATTGGGATAGAGTTGTGTATTCAAACCAATAAAAGCTAAAATTGAAAACTGAAAAAATGTTTCACTGTGGATTTTCTGTTACACTTACTGCTAATGATCAGTGCAAGTTGAACCATAGGACGATAGCATCTGAGCATATGTTAATACGCTGACTGCTGCTGCTCAGGCACTTTTGGCTCATCATGTCCTGCCATATATGATAAGCAGATTCTCTGATGATTCTTGTCTTTCTACTACAGCAAAACATTCTGTCTATATGTATCTGTATATCATTTGGACTTCACTTGTTATGCACTAAGTTATAAACTCAAAGGCATATGCTGAAATTATATGGTTATACTCACTTATAGGTTAGCCATGTAGACGACCTGGAATATGCTATTATTTTCTTTATTAGGTTATTATTGAAATGTAAACAGAGAACTAAAAACTTAAAAAACTTGTAGCAAGCTCATGGACCCCTGTGGGTACACCCCTAGAGCCTTTGGGACAGCACTCTTTTGGAATATAACATGGCTCTATGAATGCACATTCCTTCCTGCCTTTCAAGTCCACACTGCTGGGTGCTAAGAAAGTTGTTCTGTTTTTCTAACATTCAGACACAAGACAACATACAGAACTGTGTCAAGAAGAATTTAAAGGGAAATTTTTCTTTCTCGGCCTGAGATGTCACTCCAGGGTTATAAAGGGGGCAAGTTTTAATGACATCCATCTGTTGCAGATTAAAATAGGTGGGGCTCAGCATTGGAATTCCTTGTTCAGAGTTTGACTATGGGCAAAGTACAATTGGTTTTAGGATTTGAGTGTCCTAGGGACACAAAGCAGCAAGGCAGAGAGAGGATAGTCTTATATTTGTCTGAGACTTTCTCCCAAAGGAGCTGCTTTTGCCTCATTTTCTCTTTATTATGCTTTTATGTGTGAAATCTCCTGGTTGAGCAAAGAAAACCGTCTATTTTAAAGGCATGCTTTTCCTCCTGCTTATCCTTGATTTGAAAACTCTTGCTTTTATCATAATCAGTGGGAAACACAGGATGGCAAACACATTGCTGTATCTCTCTCCATGAATGTTTGAATCCTCTTTCATCTCTGTATTGATTGAAGATAACCAGGATAACCACTGTTTATCCAAAGCGCTTGTGTCAAGAGCTTTAATCACAGATTGACCTCATTGTAGGGTATGATGTGCATGTGTTTGTATGGAACGGGGAGAAGCATATTTCTATGCAAGTGTATACATTTGAGCTTCAATAATGTCAACATTCACACATAAATTTTAAAACCCTGTTTTATTTCTGTCCATGAAATTCACATTCTTGGACTATTTTATAATATTTCCATGTAATGCATTTTTTCACTGTGGGGGAAGCTAAATCCCTTACAGGATTCTAGAAGAATTCAACTTATACGAAGGTCTCCTATGACTCAACTGCTGAAGTGGTTCTTGGCAGGATGGCTCAGATATTACATTTCCATTTGACCCAGCCCCTTCAGAACACTGGACGCACTGTTTTCTAAAATTCTAAAGATTTTCTGTAACCTTGACATGCATCCACTTTTTAAAAGTCTGATTCAGGAAAGAGAAAACCAGTTATGAAAACTTTTTGTTATTCTATAACATCAAAAGCAATCCTCAATGTCATGTCCAATCCCCAGAGAAGGTTCAAAGACTGTCTATGACAAAGACCTCAGCAATACCCGAGGCCTCGCGAGACCATCATCAGCTGCTCTAGGCTTCTGCAGTGCTCTCTCTAGGTGTCTCTTCATCCCTTTGGGGTTAGGGTCTTCCTCTGGCTCCACCTGTTCACAGCATTCTTTTTTATAGGAACAGTAAAGCATCTTGATCTCTTGCTGAGTTTAATCATGTTAGGCATGTAGAGGGAGACAGACAATTGGCTTCTTAATGCAAAGCATCCTTTATCACCTGTTTGTTTTCTCATTCTCAAATGAATGTGTTTCTGAGTAGTTTGTCTCAGATTGGCTCTTAATTTTTCTAGGTTCATGTAGATGGGTGATAGCTGTGAGGGTAGGGAGGGTAGTCAAGAATTTCCTCTCCAGTCGAGGCACTTTATTTAGCAAGTGCCATGATTTACAGAGTAAATATGTAGACCAAAGGCATAACTGTGGTTAACATAGATGAAACAAACCTATAGCTCACAGGCCAGAAATCTGTAGTAATATCCACTGTGATATTTGAAGGTGTTGGATAGGATAGCAGATAAACACCTTCTGGATAGGATAGGAGATAAAACTTCCAGCTCTAAACTGATGAACATAAATTAAATTTTAGGTCTTCTACTAAATAAGTGTGTGTAAATATGTGACTTTGGAAATTTCTAAATATCTTTCCTCATTTATTAAATGGGCATAAGAATAGTTTTTTTCTCACAGTATTATTGTGTTTGTGATATAATACATGTGACTCCCTTAGCTCTGTTCCTGACCCACAGTAAACACTCAGTAAATGCTACCTATAAGCATTTCCTTTACGTACAACTTGGAAGCACTTTATAGGAATAGTCTCTAACATAATATATAGCACACAGATTTGTTTTGGAAAAACTTTATATAGAGGAATAATATGTTCATATTTTATACCTGTAACCTAATACGATTTAATTTCTGTGGTTTTATTGTAAAATTGATATTTCTTGTGAGATGTTAATTTAATACATAGTGTTATAATTCACTTTTAAGTGCTGTGACAACAAACCTGAAAGTAGGAAATCTTGGAATTTAGCATTTGCTGCAAACAGCAAAATAAATTTCACAGAATAGTCGTTTAAATATGAGTCACAGTTCAGTTACTATAGCATTGCAGATATTTGTGGGGCACTCTGCCATCGGCACAGCCTTCAGGAAGGATGAAGAGTGAAGAACAGTGTGATATTAATCATACAATGAAGCATTTCTAAAGAATCAGGGCATGAATTCCAGATGTATAGATTTCAGTCACACCTTTCAACTCTTAATAAATAATCTATCTCATTTATAAACATATATGCAACTTGGTATTTGGGTTAAAAGTGAGGTAATTTAGTTCTGTGGTTTTCAGTCTTCCCATGTGTAAATCATTTTAACAGTTTGCAAGTAATTCTATATTTGAAACTCCCAGAGAAAATACTTCCATTTCTATCTCTATATATCACCAGGGATCATAATAAATAGCTGATAGAGTGTGCCAAGAGGTTCCTGCCAAGTACATTTTTTGAGGGAGGGAGGCAGTGTAGCCTAGTGAGGAGAATGTTTGATTAAGTCATCAAACCTTCATCTCACTTACTAATAGGTAAATTATGTCTCTTTTTATGCTACCATTTACCATTTTCTCTTCAGTCAGATATTATATCACAAGAAAAATTATAACAGTTATGCAGGTGTCTTGGGATCTAGCAAAAGTTTGTCATCATTATTATGTTAAGGTTTAAAAGTCAGACTTCATAACCAAGCCAGAGGGGCAGCATGATTACAACTGTGCATCTGGAGCAGCTCTCTTTAGGACTTTTCACGGACAGAATTCAGCTGATTCTCCCAGCATTCGATTTTGAGAAGAGTGTGGGAAGATGAGAAACTTAAAAAGCAGTCACCCCATCCAGTGACCATCTTTACCAGAAGATTTTAGTCTGGTATTATGTCAGCTGGTTCAAATTTAATCATATTTTCCCAAAATCACTGGGATCACAAAATTTGCATCAGCCCAGTCCACACCTGCCAAGTAGTATTATCCCCTTTCTTCAAAGCACCCTCAGAGCTTTCTGTTATTCACTTATAATGAGAACAGATGATTGGCAAGTGACCCATACTCAGTGTCCTTCCTCAGAAGCATCTGAAAACCGACAGGAAAGAAAGAGAAAGAAAAAACAGTAGCTTTAATTTCTTTAGCTTTCTGATTCTTTTTTGACTCGACACTAAGCTCAGTATAAAGCTGCTAGAATCTTGAAGCTAAAATGAATAATAGCAGTATTTGAGGCTAGGATCAATACATCTTCAAATGTGGCTGAAGATTTTGAATAAAGCAGTAACAATTATTTCGATTTTAATGGTTCTTTTATACTCTAAAATACTGACTTTTAATGTACTTAACTCTCTAGAAATATTGTGAAGTTCCTACCTTATACAGTAAATGATTTTTCAATGTTTTAAACTCAGCATTATTGAAATCTTTCCAACTAAAGCTTTTCTGACTTCCGTGTAAACATTCTTGTCTTTCTGTATTTGATACATTTTTATTTCATCAATAGTTCACTAAAGTCTTTTCTTTTTCTCACAGTCTGACAGCAATGCAAGCTTTCTTCGTGCTGCCAGAGCAGGCAACCTGGACAAAGTTGTGGAATATCTGAAGGGGGGCATAGACATCAATACCTGCAATCAGGTAAGAAAGTGGCAGCTGGCTGTGTGTCGTATAATGAAGAAACACTCATTATATTCTCAGAGCCAAAAATTATTTGTGTCTTTATTAAAAATACTAAAATATCAGTGACTCAGACTCCTGAAGCCCTATTTTTGTCTCCTTACCAACTTTTCAAGCATCAGATGTTTAGAGCTAGTGTTGCTGAAAAAGTAGATAGGTCAGTTTTGTTTATGAAATGATCTGGGCCACCTTTAGTTGGAAATTTGACCAAAAATGATGTTTTACTTCTCATTTATCATCTAGTAATCTAGATCTTGGCTTCTTTCCTTCTCTACTATATGCACTTTACTCATGGGAAAGTAATTACAATTCAGTACAGAGAAATAAGAGGATAAAATTTTCTCCTTTTTAAAAATTTATTTATTTATTTATTTATTATTTTTAAATTTTCTCCTTATTAATTTTAAAATATGGCTTATAATGATAGTAATTTGAACATTATTGTAAATGAAGTATCTATTTCTAATGTTCATTCAATAAGGATTTTAGAGAATATTATATGCTTTGGTTATTATTTGGTACCAATATTGACACATTTGTGCTATTTTTGACTGAGATTTTTACATCATGAATTAAAGTGTCTAGTGGACTGCAATATTCACTTTAATGCTAAATGTTGTGTTGTATGTGTTGTGTGTGTGTTTGACAGAGACCTAACTCGGAAGTGAATAATTCTGACTAATTTTAAGTTAAAAGGCGGTAAATGTCATTACTGGATTCTAAATTATATGTAAATTCTTTTTTCTACATCCTGGTATATATTGAACCCAGTTATGTTTAACTTATAGGCCACTAAAATTAGTAAATCTTTCAAAAACAACTCTTCAAAACCTGAACCTGGTATCTTATCCTCAAACTTACTGTACTTCCAAATTCCTACCTGCTGATTTCCTCGGCAATGTGCCATTTCAACCCACCTGTTTCCCATTCCTCATCTTTCCCCCTCTCCAGCCATCACTTCTCTCTTTGTTCACCTTCTGCATCCAGATTACATGAGCTCGGATCACCTTGCAGTACTTAACAGAGTTGTCATAACAGCCTTCTTATTAGCTTCTGTCTTCAGTCTTGTCCACTCTGGTCAATTCTCCACACAATGCCTTGAGTGATAAATAAAAAATCAGATTACAACACTTACTTCCTCCCCATACTTTCTCTGGCTACCAATGCCCAGATTAGTGAGGTGGTCGTATCAAAATCATCTGCAGGCTTTGCAAAGGGTACAGGATTTCCCTCCTTCCACTTCAGTCACTGGCATAGAGAGCATTGTTACTGATGTCAGTATTTCTCGTATTTTAGGGGAATGTGTCTCTTATCCTGAAAGCATGTTGAGAGCTATTTGATGTTGGGAAAGGCATTCTGCTGTGGCCCTGAGAAGTCCTGCAGATACTTTCGGGAATAACAAGAATGAAAGACTTTAGGATTGCTTTTGATCTGGGCCATTTGTCAGGATGGTGCTTGCAGTGAGCAACCTTGAGGGCTTAGGCAATATCTCCCTCTGGATACAAAGCAGGCCTGTGTGAATCCCCCAAGGTCAGTGTTCTCCTTTAACACAAGGGATATGTACAGGCATCCGTCATTGTTTCTTTGCGTCAACCCTGTTAGACGTTAGGGGAAGGAGAGGATAGGGAACTGGTGTAAGCAACAGGCTAACACTTGGCCACTGCTTTTTCTGTGAATTACAGTGTCCTTTGTTTCTGACCCGGAAGACTTATGTTTTCTTCCAGCATCATGAAACAGTAATGGTTTGTCTTTTAACTTTTAGGTAAGATAAAATCCCAAGAACTTTACACAGTTCTTAACACAGACCTGTGGAACAAAGCCAAATTACTGTATCCCAATATGTAATGCCTTCATATGCTGCATTTGCATTCCTCCATCTTATTTTTCATTATCAATTTATCTGATATGGTTTTTTTGTGTTCTTCTGGACAAATAATTTGAACTTTAGATACATTAGTTACCTTAAGAAAGATAGAGCATTCAAACTTTCATATGGATATATGGACTTACTCTATAAAATGCCTATGAAGTTGAATATGAAATATTTAATACTTTTGAGGTACACTCAGGTTTCTTTAAGTAGTTTAAATGCACTCCCCAAATATCAGTTTATTAACTTTCTAAATTTACAATATGTTAGAGAATAAGCAATGAAACTTAGTTCATTTAGGTAAACTTATCATAAATAATGCCAAAAAAGAGAATCCAAGGAAAATAAAGCTCATTTCAAACCAAGTCTGCTTCACACTGAAGTATAACAAATATATTAATTGTATGAAAGGTCTTAGGGTTATTTTAAGAAAGAATAATCTCTCAATAGTAAATACTCAGTTCTTATCATACATATAGACCAACCTAACTTCTTGAGTTAGCTTTTTCTTATAGTGGCCAGCCATCCACGAACATGTCACTATAAAAGGCAAGAACATTTATTTCTGTGAGAAGGCAACATGATGTCACAAAGCCCATATAAAATTTAGAGACCACAGGTTCAAATTCAAGTTTTACCTCTACTTTTAAGAAGTCATTTCACTTCAGAAAGTGACACTTTTCTAACTTGTAAAACAGGATAAAAACAATACATTTGATGCTTGTATCCCTGGGGTTGCAATATAAGTTAGATTATTAAATATAAAAGGACTTTCTAAGATATATGTGTTCTAATTACAATTACTGTATATAATTCACCAGGAATTATACAAATTAAAATTGACTTACACCCCAAATAAAAGGTTGATTCTCCTCAATTCCCTCAAATCACCAAGTATAAAGTAAAGGCAAGGCCAGGTGTGGTGGCTCACACCTATAATCCCAGCACTTCAGGATTATAGTGGGAGGCTGAGGCAGGAGGATTTCTTGAGCCCAGGAGTTCCAGGCTGCAGTGAGATATGATTGTGCCACTGCACTTCAGCCTGGGTTGGTGACAGAGTAACCCTGACTCTCAAAAAATAAATAAATAAAACAGGCTACACCTGTAGTCCCAGCACTTTGGGAGGCCGAGAGGGGTGGTTTGCCTGAGGTCAGGAGTTCGAGACCAGTCTGGCTAACATAGTGAAACCCTGTCTCCATTAAAAATACAAAGAATTAGCCAGGCGTGGCGACATGCACCTGTAATCCCAGCTACTTTGGAGGCTGAGGCAGGGGAATTGCTTGAACCGGGGAGGTAGAGGTTGCAGTAAGCCAAAATCATGCCATTGCACTCCAGCCTGGGCGGCAGAGCGAGACTCCATCTCTAAACAAACAAACAAGCAAACAAACAAACAAACAAACAAAATCCTCAAAGTAAATGTGGTCTGATACTGGTTCTGTATTTTTATTAATACTACTCAAGACAGTATATTAATTAAAGATTAGGGAAATAAAGTGACTAATGTTACCTACTTAGCTACTGTGTATCAGACTTTGTGCTGGGGCTTTACATGTGATGATTGTTAATCGAGATGAAATATTGTGAGATAGGGATCAGCTCAAGTTTATGAATGTAGAAACTGGGCCCACAATGGTTAAGTGACATTCCCAGGGCCACAGGGATCTCAGTTTCCCATGTCTAAGCTTTTTCCTGCTAAAGGATATCTTTTTGTGTAGCTATTTGGAGCTGCCCTTCAAATTAATGCAGTAGTGGTCCTTCATCTTAAACCTCAAAACTTATTTTTTCATCTGCTACTGCTAATATAAAAGAACTTTATTCATAGGCAGTTACAGGATCTTTTAAGTCAAAGAGCACCACCACCAGGATTACTGCTAAAACTCAAATAAAATGTGGAACAGGAAATTATTTCCAAATACCCAGGAAAGTAAAAGAGGCAACTATTCAGCCAAACTATTGCTATTTCTAAATATGCAATATTTAAAGCTAATACAGCATATGAAAGAAGAAAAGAAAATGTATCCTCTATTTTGCTGCTAAGACTGAGTTTCTCGGGAGCATTACGACATGTAATATAGAAACCAGGACTTTCTGTACTCTGTTGTATTTCTCAATGAAAGGCAATCTGGGCTGCACCAGCTTTCCAAAAATATCACATGTGTTGGCGTGCTAAGATTCCTTAAACTGAAATTTGAATCAATGTTTTTTCTTTATAAAATTGGTCTCACAACTACCATGAGAAGTTTAAAATGTAATTCCAAATACTATTTTGCTTCTTAATTATTTAAATGATATGGAGAAAATTCATAAATTCAGCACAAGAAAACACTCTTAAAAGAATGTCAATTTTTCATTATTCTTTTTGAAATGATTACAAATAGGGTTGTTAACTTTTATTTTCTTTAAAAGATTAAACTAGTCATCTATTTACCATATTATTTCTTGTACATTCAGAAGAGAGAATACATGTTAGCATTCAATTTATTTAAGAAACTCATAAAGACTTATATTCTTGCCTATTACCTAGCATAATTTAATGCTGTTACAAACAAGATAAACATGCAGAGATTAAAAATTGAGTTTATAATATATTAATAAAAGTTTATAGCCAGTTACAAGCCAATAAAAACCCCAGAAGTTTCAGATACTTTTACCATGTATACAATTTACTGGTTTCACCGTAGTTACTTCAAAATGAAAGACTATCACTTAGCACTTATTTAATATATAATCCTAGATATGACACCAGTGATTAACAGGTTTTAAAATGCCCTGATTTTTGGTTTTGACCTTTTACTACTAGAGTGTAAAGGTGCAAAATTATCAGTTAAATCCTGTGTTTCCTTTTTCATAAGCAGAAGGCAAGGTTGAAGCACCATTTTCAAAACAATATTAATGTTCCTCAAATAGCAGACCTTTAACAAGAAGAAGATACACCCAACAATGACTTTAGCATATGCTCACCCAGTATGACTCAGACCATGAAGCATATTTGGAAGTCACATTAACAATGTGGATGCTGGAAACCGAATTCTAGTTTTTCCCACTTACTAGCTGAGTGATCCTGGGCAATCAACTTCTGCAGGCCTGAGTTTTCTCAGTTGCAGTAACCATAAGAGCACTGAAGTTTTAGGATTGTTCTGATGATTAAGTGAGATGTTTGCAAAATGCTTGGCAGAGCAATTACTCAATAAATACTAATGAAAATGATTCATATTATAATAATGTAATCTTTTCATATTGATTCTCAGCCTAAGCTTTAGCAAAAGTAGGACTGATTCTCACAAGCATGACAGAACATGAAAGGTATTGCCATAGCCTGTATCACCAAATAGGAAAAAAATTATGACTAGAAGCAATTTGGTAAAGTTACTGTTTATATGAGTTGCATTAAACTAAGATGTTTTTCTGGAACTAAAATCTTGTTAACAAATGCCATTTAGATTCATCTGGTTTAGGCTTCTTTTTAAAAATATTGAAAACAGTTCTATTAGCTTAGGACCTTATAAAAGCAACAAAAATGAATAGGAGAGAATTAAATTCATGAAATTAATAAACTATGAAATAAACTATATACAGTTTTCTAACCAGTTAAAGTATGCACAAATATATATGCAAAAATATAGCTTTATAGCCAAATGCTTATTACTGGCCCCTCATTTAGAAGAAGCAAAAGAAGATGTTTCCATCTGGTTCTTGATATGTGGTTTTGGATTCTGTACCATCCTGTAGTCTCTTTCAATGCATGAGTGCTGGTTCTTGCTCTATACGGGGTAGTGCTGATTCAGATTAGAATTGAGTAACACCTGTCTAATATTTTGAGTACTTATAATTTTCAGTTTCCTTGTTGATATTTGTTCAATGTAAAGTAAATCCAGTAGAGAGTTTTCATCAACTACTTGTCCCCAGCTCTAAGAAGTTTTGACCTATTTATAATTAGACAGGTTTATAAAGATTTTGAAATGTGACTTAGCTTCATGTAAATTATTTCTATGACTGTTTTCTTAAGTACTCTGTTAGAACGGTTTAGATTAGAACAGAATACTTTATATTTTGGAAATTCTCTTGAACACTCTCTTTCTATGGCTAAACAATATGGATTTTAATACCTGATTCCAAGCAGCCACTTGACTCTTCCTAGCTCATTTCAGATAGAGATCTCAGTAGAATCACAGCATTCTTTTCTGCCAGTCTGAACTCAGGTGCACTATTTGTTCATCTACTTATTCAAACTTGTATTGTGTGTTTACTCAGTGGCAGGCTCTGTCCTAGGTGCTGGGGATGGAGCAGCACAGAGAGACAAAAACTCTACTCTTATATAGCTCATAATCTACAACCTTAGAAGAGAAAAGGTAGTATGTGATATCGAGAAAAATACTGCATGGGAGGAGAGAGGAGTGGAATGGGAGCAGCGCATCACCTTAGATAGGATGGGCAAACGAAAATATGAAAAGTTGAACAAGGAGACCATGCACACTGTGGAAGGAGTGCATTTTAGGAGAAGACTTGACAGGTGAGAGAACCCTACAGAGGGAGCATGCTGGTATGTTCAAGGGCCAGCAAGGAAGCCAGCCTGCCTGGAGTAGAATGAGGGAGGGGAAGCGTAGGAGGAGGCTGGGGAGAGCAGAAAACAGCATCGGGTCATGTAAGGCCTTGTAGGCTATTTTGAGAACTTTGGCTTTAATTCTGAACGAGCAGAGAAGTGATTAGAGGGTTTTTAGTAGAGAAGTGACATATGCTGACAAGTCTTAATAGTAACGATCAGGCTGAAAGGGAGCAAGGGCAGAAGCAGAGAACACTTTTGTGATACTTTAGGTGAGAAGTGAGATGTTTTACAGTAGAGCAACAGACAGGAGAATTGGTGAGAAGAGGTCGGATTCTAGATACGTTTCAAAGGTACAGCTGATGTTGCTGATGGAGTTAATGTAGGATGAAGGCAAAAGAGGAATTCAACATGAGGGTTGAGGTCACAATGGAAAGAAAGAGCTGGAGTTTTATTAACTGAGATGCAGAAGACTGTGTGATGAGCAGGTTTCAGGGAATACTCAGCAGGCCAGTTTGGAACATGTTAAGTTTGATTTGTCTGTGTGATATCCAAGATATTGAGTAGGCAATTGGATATATGAGTTTTCTAGGGTCCAGAAAAAAGATTTAGGCCTGAAGTATACATTTTGGCACACCCAGTATATAGATAGTATTCAAAACAGTGATACTGTATGAAGTCACCAAAAGAGAGAGTGTTTATGAAAAATAGAATAGGTTCATGGGCTGAGCCCTGGAGTACTACAATATTTAGAGGTCAGGACGATGAGAGGACACCAAGGAGAATGGTAAAGTGTCTGGGGTTGTAGGAGGAAAACCTGAAGTGTGTGATTTCTTAGAAGCCAAGTGAAAAAATTATTTTATGGTGGATGAAATGATAAATTCTGTAAAATGCTGTTGATCCAATAAGCCAAGGAACTGAACAACAGCCTTAGTACTGTGATGGAAACTGGTGACTTTGATAAATGCAATTTTGATGGAGTGGAGTAGTGAGAGCTGGACTGGAACTCATTTAATACATGATGGGGAGACCAAGGCCTGGCTCTTTCTATCAGAGAAAGAAGAGAAAAATAAAGGTGACTAGAAGAGTAAGTGGAATCAAGAGAGGCTTTCTTTGCAATAGGAAAGAAATAATAGCTTTGCTTTGTTGAAAAAATCAACAAAAAAGGAAAAATCAATAATTTGAGAGAGAGAGAGAGAGAGAGAGAAAGAGAGAGAGAGAGAGATGAGAGAATTATTGGATGGTGTCCTTGAGTTGATGAGAAGGGGTGATGGAGCCTGGTGTACAAGTAGAGGGATTGGCTTTTGCTAGAATCACGGTAGTTCAGGTAAAGGAAAGGTAGTATATGGGCAGAGAGGCAGGAAGTAGTGTGAGTGCCATGCTGGGAGCTGAATGTGGAGCAGAAGTTCTAATTGCTTCTATTTTTTTCAGTGAAATATGAGTCTAGGTTATTAGCTGAGAGTAAAGATAGGAGAGGAGGGGATAGAGGTGGAGGAGGGAGAAGGCGTGAAATAATAATCCAGGAGAGTGGGAGAGATAGCAATTGAGGGTAAGACGGTATGATTGTCAGGCAGCATTAAGGGTCTGCTTGAGCATCATGATCAAGAATTTAAAGTGAGTCCAGGTGGCATATGTGTGTGTTCTTCTGCAGCTACATTAAGAAATGGGATCACATAAGGAGTTATATATAGCCAAGAATGTGGTTTAGCTAAACATGTATGGCAGAACTAGAGAAACACAAGGGAACTGAGGATGCATATAAGGGAATGAATAAAATAAAGATAAAGACTATGCACAGAATTCATGTCAAGTGAGGAGATAAGTCGGCACTGTGAAAAGATGAATAGCTCTAAGTATCAAGGATTGAAGGATTGCTGGAGTTGGATGAGTAGATTAGAAAGAGAGTAAGTGGTGCTCAAAGGGTTGGATGCTTAAAATTAAAATCCTAGGGGAAGTTTATAATTATTGGAAAGGAAAATGTCTAGCATGTGATTGTGGAAGTAAGTGGATAAGGTAGAGAAAAGGAAAATCATTGGCAGAGAGGAATTCAAGAACCTGAAAACCTGGAGTTTTGGAAAAATCACTTATGTATACGTAGGAGAAAGTGGCAATGAGCTAGAAGCTAAAATCTTCAAGGGACAAGGGATGGGATAAAGAGGATATGGGCTGAGACATCAGGAGGTTAAAAAAATGGGGGAGGAAAAATAGTTTAAAAGATCAATGAGAAGCAAGGCGCAAAATATGGCTCCCCCAAGTTCAATGATTAAAGGAATATGGCGGGGGGTGGTTTTAAGTATCTATCACGTGAGTAGACTTCAGGGAAGCAGTGTCTTTGGATTTCAATTAAAGCAAGAAGCTTAAAAGGGTTATTCAGGGAAAAGATTTAGCCCAGAGTTCTTGCTAACAACTACACTCATGCATTCTAAAGGATCAGTATGGGAGTTTTGGTAAATGGGAAGTGATAGGAGATAGAAATCATAGGAGACAGAATCAGAAAAGGAGGTATACAAAGGTGGAGAAGGATAAGATGTGCAGGGATGATGGTGGCGCTGGTGACTACTATTAACAGGGATAGAGAACATGATAAGTTTAGCCCAGACAGTCCCAAGCAGATAGTGATGGTGATATTGTAGAGACTGTTTGGAGCAAGAGTTGGGGGAATCTATCCAGGCGTCTGTAGAGTTCAGAAGTCCCATCTTGATTTTTGCTGTTGGAGACCAGCAGAGGGAAGATCTTAATCAAAATATGTACTCGCTGCAACTCTTCCAGTATGTACTACACAGGTGATGTGTGAGAGGAGGTGAAGCTGCCATTACTGCCTAATCATTTTTCTCCCATTATACTTTAACTTCTGGGATACAAGTGTGGAATGCACAGGTTTGTGACATAGGTATACATGTGCCATGGTGGTTTGCTGCACCCATCAACCCATCATCTACATTAGGTATTTCTCCTAATGCTATTCCTCCCCTAGGTCCCCACCCCTGGAAAGGCCCTGATGTGTGACGTTCCCCTCCCTGTGTCCATGTGTTCACATTGTTCAACTCCTACTTATGAGTGAGAACATGCAGTGTTTGACTTTCTGTTCCTGTGTTAGTTTGCTGAGAATGATAGTTTCCAGCTTCTCCCATGTTTCTGCAGAGGACATGAACTCATCCTTTTTATGGCTGCATAGTATTCCATGGTGTATATGTGCCATATTTTCTTTATCCAGTTTTTGAATTGGCTCCAAGTCTTTGCTGTTGTGAATAGTGCTGCAATAAACATACGTGTGCATGTATCTTTAGAGTAGAACGATTCATAATCTTTTGGGTATATACCCAGTAGTGGGATTATTGGGTCAAATGTACTTCTGGTTCTAGATCCCTGAGGAATTGCTACACTGTCTTCCACAATGGTTGAACTAAAAGTGTTCCTATTTCTCCACATCCTCTCCAGTATCAGTCATTTCCTGACGTTTTAATAATCACCTTTCTAACTGGCATGAGATGGTATCTCATTGTGGTTTTGATTTGCATTTCTCTAATGACTAGTGATGATGATCTTTTCTTCATATGTTTGTTGGCCACGTAAATGTCTTCTTTTGAGAATGTCTTCTTCTGTTCACATCCTTTGCTCACGTTTTGATGGAGTTTGTTTTTTTCTTTTAAATTTGCTTAAGTTCTTTGTATAGTTTGGATATTAGCCCTTTGTCAGATGGATAGATTGCAAAAAATTTTCTCCCATTCTGTAGATTGCCAGTTAACTCTGATATAGTTTCTTCTGCTGTGCAGAATCTCTTTAGTTTAATTAGATCCCATTTGTCAATTTTGGCTTTTGTTGCCATTGTTTTAGTTTTAGTCATGAAGATTTTGCCCACACCTATGTCCTGAATGGATTGCCTAGGTTTTCTTCTAGGGTATTTGTGGTTTTAGGTCTTTAATCCACCTTGAGTTAATTTTTGTATGAGGTGTAAGGAAGGGGTCCAGTTTCAGTTCTATGCATATGGCTAGTCAGTTTTCCCAACACCATTTATTAAATAGGGAAGGTGGAGCTTTAGCAGACTTAAACGTTCCTGCCTACTGGCTCTGAAGAGAGCAGTGGACCTCCCAGCACAGTGCTTGAGCTCTGCTAAGGGACAGACTGCCTCCTCAAGTGGGTCTCTGACCCCTGTGCCTCCTGACTAGGAGACACCTCTCAGCAGAGGTTGACAGACACCTCATACAGGAGAGCTCCAGCTGGCATCTGGCAGGTGTCCCTCTGGGATGAAGCTTCTAGAGGAAGGAACAGGCAGCAATCTTTGCTGTTCTGCAGCCTTCGCTGGTGATACCCTGAAAAACAGGGTCTGTAATGGACTTCCAGCAAAATCCAGCAGACCTGCAGCAGAGGGTCCTGACTGTTAGAAGAAAAGCTAACACACAGAAAGGAATAGCATCAACATCAAAAAAAGATGTCCACACAAAAACCCCATCCAGAGGTCACCAACATTAGAAACCAAAAGTAGATAAATCCATGAAGATGAGGAAAAGACAGCACAAAAGGGGTGAAAAAAGGATTTTAAACAGTCTTTGCCTCTCTCTCTCTCTCTCTCTCTCTCTGTGTATTGATGATTGTAAAGTAGTAAACAAATCCTATGATCCCTAGTTTTTTCAAGGCCTCTTCTCTTATGGAATACATAGAAAAGAAAAAGGAAACCTTGTTTTCAAATGGCAATTTATTCAAATTGGGGATTCTCTTCTTAGAAAAAAAGAACATTGTATAGAAGATAATTTGTCAGAATTAAGAAGTGGTTGTCAGAGGCTGGGTGCAGTGGCTCAAGCCTGTAATGCCAGCACTTTGGGAGGCTGAGGTGGGAAGATCACAAGGTCAGGAGTTTGAGACCAGCCTGGCCCGTATGGTAAATCACATCTCTACTAAAAATACAAAAATTAGCTGGGTGTGGTGGTAGCGTGGATCTGTAGTCCCAGCTACTCAGCTGAGGCAGGAGAATCACTTGAAAACTGGAGGTTGCAGTGAGTGGAGATTGTGTCGCTGCACTCCAGCCTGAGGAACAGAGCAAGACTCTGTCTAAAGAAGAAAGAGGAGGAGGAGGAGGAGGAGGAGGAGGAGGAGGAGGAGGAGGAGGAGGAGGAGGAGGAGGAGGAGGAAGAAGAAGAAGAAGAAAGAAGCAACAGCAGCAGCAGTAGTAGTAGTGGTTGAGTGGTTGTCAGATTGATGTGGGCATGATCAGAGCAACCTGTCTGTGAATGAACCTGCATATGTGTAAGTGTAAAGCCTCATGTACACAATTGTTTTTAGTCCCCATACTCAGTTCATTTTTTGCCTTTTTACTCAGAAATGAGAGGTCTTCAGGGTAGGATGAAAGAGACCCAGATGCAGATGAGTAAGAGCCCATAAAAGCATGCCTTGAGGCATAAAGACGCTTCCCCATTCCACCCCTACCCCAAACTGTCATTACTTAAAAAAAGAAAGCTCTTTTTGCAGGATGGGGTGGGCAGAGGGGACAGTCTGAAATGAATCTCTGCACCTTAGTGGGTATGCAGTCATTGCTGGAGTTGGTGAAGGCTGTTACTGCCTTTGGGAAAAAGAGAATTTGCAGTGTAATATCTCCTTTGAGAAATAAGGGAAGACAGCAATAGTGCCCATGGGAGGTAGAGGAGGGAAGCAGGCAGAGAAAACTGTTTATCAGAAAGTTGAGAATATAATTTCTCATCCAAAGTAACCATCAGAAATTTTTCAAGAGATGTGTTATTCAAGTTATCTTGGAATTTTGAGTTTGGACGCCAAACTAATGATGGTCACTTCAGCCCTTTTTAACAACTCTTTTTTTAGTGAAATTTTTATATGTTAAAGAAGGCACTAGTTTCTTATTAGCCAGTTCTGTCCCCAGCTAACAGTTTAGCAATATGGTGACAGGAAAGCAAGTCCCACAAACTGGGAATTTGGAACTTTAGCAACACAGGAAAATTGAGGAGTTTAGAAAGAAAAGCTCATAGATTATACAAATATAAATAGGGTTAAATTAAATTGACTGGGGAGGGAGGCTGTCACTGACATGAACCAATTTCAAAGAATGATTTATAAACTAGAATGTAAGCTTCAGTGTTGTGTAATGACAGGAGCATGGTGATGGAAAGAACAAGACCCAGGATTGACACATAATAGATGTCCAATTAATATTTGATAAATGAATGATTGACTGAGCACTGGACATTGGGTCAGCCACTGAAATAATTCTGAATCTCAAATTATCCATTCATGAAGTGGGAAATAATAATATAGAGTATATAAAATAATACTTACCTTTATTGCAAGCCTATTACATCCTCAGTACACTGTGTGTGTGTGTGTGTGTGTGTGTGTGTGTAATATTCACAACATAATTCTCTACATTAAAAGGAGATGATTGGGGCCTCAAGTGATACATATGAAAACCAATTGTGTTGTGCACACTGTTAGGAGACCAAATTATGGCTCTGATGGTTATATTTACATAGAATTTGGTTAACAAAGTTAGAGTAGCCACAGATGATTATTTCACCCACATGAGAGTAGCTGGATGCACAAATTCTGAACAAGTACTAACAAGTATATTCCTTTTGATTTTGGCTATAAATTTTCTTAATAAATTGTCATAATTTCTTTTAGATAATTTATAGTCCTATGGGACATAGGAAAGCTTCTAATACTTAGGAAGGTTCTAGTCACGCCTCCTTAAGCATCCGCTCTGCTTTCTAGATGGAAAGACCCACATATTATCAAGTTCTATTTACAAACCATCTCTTAAAGCAGTATCTCTTCCACTTATAGAGGGAAACTTCTTGTGGTATCCTAAGAAAATACATCTGTGTGCCTCAGTTTGAGAAAAAATGCATCGAAATTTGAATGTTTCCTTTAAGTGATTCCTTGACATCAACACAATCAGAAACATGACCAAGAACACAAAATTACTAAATGTTAAATAAATATGATTATCCAGATGGTCCAGAATATGCTTCTATTAGTGTTTTTTAGATTGGCACTAAAATAAACATGTAAAATTTAAAATTATCATAGAACTCTGAGTTCTTAATAACAAAGGCTATTTACAGTAAGTCCTTCCTTCAGAATCTAATTTCCTCTTGTATATGTTAACAGTAACCAATTTGGTCCTCCGAGAGTGAATGTTTCCTGATTGTATTTCCAAAAATGGATATATTTATACTTAAGTTTTGTTTTTTGTTTTTGTTTTTTGAGACAGAATCTTGCTCTGTCGCCAGGCTGCAGTGCATTGGCGCAATCTCGGCTCACTGCAGCCTCCGCCTTCTGGGTTCAAGTGGTTCTTCCACCTCAGCCTCCCAAGTAGCTGGGACCACAGGCGTGTGCCACCACGCCTGGCTAATTTTTTTGTATTTTTAGTAGAGACGGATTTTCACTGTGTTGGCCAGGATGGTCTCGATCTCCTGACCTCGTGATCCGCTCACCTCCGCCTCCCAAAGCGCTGGGATTACAGGCGTGAGCCACCGCGCCTGGCCTTATACTTGATTTGTTCATGTACTGGCTTGCAATTTGCTGACAAAATGTAAAGTACCTGGATGATTTAAGCAAACTCCTGTTTACTTTCATACTGCACATATTATTCATTAGCCCATTTATTGTACAAAGATTATTTAAATACATATTTTTTGTGCCATGTACTATTAGGTGTAGAGGTTACCAATATGAATAGAGTGTGACCATTTCCCATGAAAAGCTTTGTTGGGAAGATAAACAGGAAATAGACAAATGTATTAAATTGGTGAAAAGAACCAAATTTTATGATTGCTCAGAGGATAAAGTGACTAAGCCAGCTTGTGTGCCTCAGATGTATCTGAAATTGATACCAAATGTCATTTATACAAATCATTTTATAATGATGAAAAACAGAACACCAGGGTGTTATTTAGAAGATTCTGTGAGGCTTTTATTGTCTAGTGCTCCCTCCTCTCTCTCCCCACAGACCCCAGTATGCCAAATTTGGCTTATTTTTAATCAAAAAATGTGGAGAAGATCGGAAATCATTGTAATTCTCTAATAGTATTACCCAACTTTTATATGGAGACCTTGAAATATAGACTTGTCTTCTAGCACAAAGTTTAGCATACAATAAATAATCAACAAATGTTTTAGTATGTGAATACTTGAATTCAGTTACTATTTGTTGAATTGAAGCTATCCCTTTTTCTATTAATTTGAAAACTCTGTATCATGTGTACCCAAGTTTAATATTTTGTTCAAAACTGTTTCTTCACTTGTGCTTCATTAGAAGCAGGAGGATAAGGCACACACTGGAATCTGCTGCGGAGTTTCTTTAGTTCTAGTCTCCCTTCTTGCCTCCTTTCCTTGGAGGTCTTGCCACCTCTTTCTTCTCTAATTCCAGCCTCACCCTTGGTGTCCAGAGGCATGGTCATTTCTGGCTGTCTCACTACAGAATTCTCTTGTTTCATGATGTATACTCCTTCTCCTGCTTGCCAACCTTGATAAATTCTATGTTAGTGGGAGAAAGTTCAGGTTTTTAATGCCCTCTTTGAAGACGGGTTCAATGAAATGTTAAATGAGTCAGTGATAAACATGCAGAAATAGGACCTAGCCTTTTGGGTTGTATCTTTAAAAACTTCTAGAAATTAGACTCTCATTACTTGTCGTCTGATCTTAGAACCATAGAATTTTGTTACTGTAAAAAAAAAACTTAAGGGAGAAACCTTTCTAAACCCTTTCCTCCATTTGTACTCAGCATTTACTTTTTAAAAATTTATTTATTTATTTATTTATTTATTTTGAGGCAAGGTCTTGCTCTGTCACCCACGCTGGAGTGCAGCCTCAGCCTCCCACGTACCTGAGATTGCATGTGCACACCACTGAGTCCAGCTACATTTTTTTTTTTTTTTTCCTGTAGAGGCATGACTCTCTGGGTTGCCAAGGCTGGTCTCAAACTCCTGGGCTCAAGCAATCCTCCTGCCTCAGCCTCCTGAGGTGCTGTGGTTATAAGCATGAGCCACTGCACCTGCCTAGAATTCACTTTTAAATGCTAAATTTGGCATGGATTTGACACCATAACATTATGGAATTCACTTTAATAGTTTTTCTTTTCTAATTTTGATGTATTTGGACATTAAATCTAGAAACCTAAAAGAAGTAATTTTTAGAGACTGAGATATTTTCTATCAGAAAATAGAGCTAATGGGAAGTTGAGGTCTGAAGAAAGTAAAATAGAATTATAATGCAGAGGCCATTGATTTTTGTGTTGCAGAGGCCAGGGAGGGGTAAAGAGAAGGAGGTGTAAAAGTGCAGTGTCTGAGCCAGAATCACCAGGTGGTTCAAAACACATAATGTTCAGTTCAGTTATATGAATCAATGCAATTAAGTACTTAGAACAGAGGCTGAAACAGAAGAATAAAGTCTGATACATTTTAGCTATGATTTAAATGATTTGCTGCTCACTTTTAAATTTAATTTTTACATCACTTTAAACCATGACTGTTAAGTAGTTCAACTAATTTTTCTTCTTTGAGCCTTATATAAATATATTTTGTTTTTATACATGTTAGGCAAACTACTAACGAAGTAATTTACCTGTGTAATCTTATAAAAATTAACTTAACCAAAGAGATGGAGACCACATGAAAATGGCATTTACATAAGGAGAGTTGAGGCTGGGTGTGGTGGCTCATGCCTGTAATCCCAGCACTTTGGGAGGCCGAGGCAGGAGAATTGCCTGAACCCAGGAGGCGGAGGTTGCGGTGAGCCGAGATTGCACCATTGCACTCCAGCCTGGGTAACAAGAGCAAAACTCCGTCTCAAAAAAAATAATAAATAAATAAAATATACTGGAATATAATATACGTAAAATGTAAAATGTAGTAGTGATTCCTATGTTATTACATTTCTTATTCTTTTATTCATCAAATATTTATTTCTCAGCATTCATAACCTCTTCATTTTTCTTAATCTTAAAGATTAAAGACCAATTTTTACAGTTTTTTCTTCTCCCAGGCTAATTTGCTACCATATTCAGTGTCATTCTCTATATTTTAGGAATTGTATGATTAAAAAGCAAAACAAAACAGAACAAAAAAGCCCTTGCAGACAGGGAGAAAAGATCAGTGGCCAGAAAGGGACCTGCTATCCTGGGGCGCTGGATGGGAACCCACTATGGAGGACATGGACATCCTGATGTTGACTATATAATGTGACATCTTCAAAGCATTCTATTCCAAGTCTTTTCACTATGAAATGATCAATGACCTGAACTGCCAACTTCCAATTCTCATTGTAAACATTTTAAAATTAATGAAGGCTTAGTAAATACTGCATTAAAAAATTATTTGGGAATTCAAAAGAAACCCTTGAAGATCTGAGAGTAACTAACTAATAAAACAGATATCCTCTTGGATCACCTATAGTTGGATTTACTTTGTTAAATCAGAAACCTGTGGAGACCAGCCAAAGACACAGTCAGTTCAGTTAATCTGAGTCTGACAAAGATGGCACATTGTTTGCTTTGCTTTTCCTGATCTTCATAAAAACTAAATAAATCCTTAATTCCACCACAGCAAATAAATATGCTTGGTTTAGAGAAGCCGCCATGGAAGAGGTGGGAAAAGTGCAGATAAAAGATACATGGGTGTAAGAAGTGAGAACGGATAGGGAACATGTAAATTAATCATTTTCATTTTTAGTTAGATTTTTTTCTTCATTGTATAGATAATTCTTTGTGCCAATGTCATTTATACTAATGGCAGAGTAAAAACTGTAGAAATATTTCACAACTATTTGTGTAACACGTATGGCATGTATTTCGTCTTGGGAAGAGTTCTTGGCTTAGGGGAGTCTGTGACATGGAAGTGCATTCAGAGCAGTGGTGAGGGCCGCGAGGCCAAGTTTCACTTTCCTTTGCAATTACTGCCTTTGGATGTGCCCATTTTCTCTCTATCTCTTTCTAATGACCTCTTTCAAAAACTTTCAAAAACTCATATATTTTAATTGCCTTCTCCCAAATATTTACATTTTCATACAATTAAAGATGTTATATGAGTTAGTTGTACTCTTCTGATATGCAAAAGACTTAGACTGTGAGACCCTTAATTCAACATGTAACATATGCAAAACAGGGCAGCCAGATATCTGAAAATAAAATTATTGACAATATGTGCTACTGTGTTCAGTTGTTTAATAATAAGCATTTGGGGGCCAAATATGTATGGGGATAAAAATTGCATAATGTGTCCTTTACTTCTTTCTTAGAACCTAGCACTGAGAGCTGAGCACTTAGTGGGTACTTAGCAAATGCTATGGATTAACTAACGTTTGTATTAATTATGAATTTATAATAAGGTGAAAACACTTTAATGGATGATGATGCAAACATTTAACCTTCATGTAAGTTTAGCCGTATCTTCTTGAATCTGTTCCTCATCTTTTCCAAATGGATTCCTTTGTGGTTTTCCTGTATATATAAGAAATGCTCAAATGGTTTCATGAAAATTTTTATTGGCTATCTGTTCTACCTGGAATTTCAGCCACTTGCTTTATATGATCATAGACAAGGAATCAATGGGGAAAATATTTCATAAAATCAGCAAGAGAAATAGTGAATAGAGGTTATTATAAATCTGATTATGAGCAAAATGTTAAGGTATTGCTTTATAAAATTTGATAGAAGTGCTAAGCAAAAATGATAACTTTGTTCTGTAGGATTGATTAATGTGCATGTGGTTGTTTCAGAGTAGCATTATCATCTTATTTTTTAAATCTGTCTGGTACTTTTAGTCATTTTAATGATATTATATGGAAATAGCATTATTCTGAAGTGATGATATAAAAAATACCACGTCCTGAACTCACAGATCTGCAAAGCCCAGTATCTTTCTCACAATAAGAGTTCAACAAGTATTTGCTGATTGTTTCAAAAGGCTAAGTCTGTATTATTCTATCAACATTAACTTACATAAAGTCAATATCAATGACTTTTCAATAGCAGCTTGCTTTAGTTGTTTCCCATTTGGTATGCAGTATATATAAAATTGAGAGAGATTTAAATCATTGCTAGAAATGAGTCTATAACCTGACATAGTGAAACTGATAGATACATAGACCATCGCTGGAAGTGTATCTATACCTCGATACAGCTTCCCCCAATTATGTTAAAATTATTACCTCATAAATTAACATTTCAATAGAAGTCTATTAGACAGCACATCCCTGAACTACAAATCTGATCATATTACATATCATTGTCATGTCTTTTGCCTCTAAATTTGGAGGCCCTATCAAGAATATTAAGATTGTCTTGCTTCTCTGACTCTAGAATCATAAGATCATTTTACTGACTGATTTCAATTAAGTGGTCAGGAATTAAAAATTAAATATTATTATTATTACTATTAAATGTCACAATGTAAGAAGAAGGACAGTTTCTATAATCTTCAAATTTAGTACAACTTTTTCTTTTTTACATTTAGAGTATGATTACACTCATTCTTAGAAAAGTACTCTTCTATAACAGTCTATGTAATATAAATTATTCTGTTCCAATATCCAAAAACATTTATGATTAGCTTCTATGATTCTTTATGAAATAGCATTTTATAGCATTACTTGGGTCTATATGATATGTATAAAACAGTGTATTTCAATTTGCATGTGAAAAATGTTAAATTATTCAGTATCAATATTAGAATACCATCTGTATAAGACAAGTGGGCTACGGAAGCTAATAACTGGCACCATGTACCAGCTGTTAAATTGTCACTTTATTTGCATTGCTCTGTTTAAGCTTTAATACTGTGTCAGTTGAAGACTTTAATCTTTGTTTTGAAGATGAAGAAACTAATATTCTACTATTTTTCAGGTTTAATTAACTTAAGATTTTCCTCTTAAAAATTTGTTCTTGATTTTTAAAATTATATTAATTTTCTTCTAAGTTTTTTCCAATTGTTGGTCAGTATTTTTAGTAATAGAGTTGTTAGTTAGAATTAGTTATAATGTTAATCAAAGTATAACTGTTGTCTATAAATCCCAGGAGGTGGGGAGTACCTCTTCCTAAGTGTGAATAGCACTTAGCATAGTGCTGCTTTGAGATACAAAAGAACTGGAAAAATCTAAAGCTGTGCATGTTCCAGAAAGTGGACATAATTTCATTTTGTGTTGGTACAATAAATGATATGAAATTGTCCTCTTTAAGTCATTTGAAAAATGTAGAAATTTCTTAGTTTAAAAAAAAACTTTGTTGAAATGAAGTTGCCAAATTCATGTTTCTAATGAATACTTACTTTATTGCCTCTCTGAATCCAAAACACTGAAATTAGTCTCTCTTAAAATAATAGATTCAAGAATCTAATGCAAAAAGGAAAAAAAAAAAAAAGAAGAGATCGGAGTCTATCTATTCTCTGGGTTATATGCTTGAGTCGGATCAGGACACCGTTTCCCTCATTACTTCACTTATTAAAGGCTTGTTTGTTTCTTCTCTCAGAATGGACTCAATGCTCTCCATCTGGCTGCCAAGGAAGGCCATGTGGGGCTGGTGCAGGAACTGCTGGGAAGAGGGTCCTCTGTGGATTCTGCCACTAAGGTAATATTCATGCTGGTAGAATTTATTTTCCTTAGAAAAGAGAAAATTATTTAAAGCTTTTTATTTGTATTTATTTATTTTTCTAGACAAGGTCTCTTTCTGTTGCCCAGGCAGTAGGACAGTGGCACAATCACGGCTCACTGCAACCCCCACCTCTTGAGCTCAGGTGACCCTCCTACCTCAGCTGCCTGAGTAGCTGAGACTATAGGCATGCATCACCATGCCCAACTAACTAAAATTGTTTTTTTTTTAGTTTAGACAAGGTCTTGCTATTTTGCCTTCCTGGGCTCTAGCAATCCTCTTACCACAGCCTCCCAAAGTGGGATTTTGGTGTGAAACACCACACCTCGCCCACTTAAATCTTCTCTTTCCTCTTGCACATTTCAGAGGTTGGTTAGAACACCAAGATTCTTGACATGCAGAATTAAGATAGAAATCCTCTCCATTAAACTTTGCAGAATTTGAATTGTTTCATTTAAGTATTTATAGGACATGAGTCTGAAACATTTGCAAACCTGGTTTCTAATATTTTGTATTTCCCCCTTTGATTCACAAAGAGGACCAGATTAACACAATCCTTTATAGACAATAGCACCTGTTTTCCTAAGGTTAATTTATTTTTTCAAAATACACTGATGTGGGAAACTTCTGTATGGAAATGAACAAGTAATTTTTAATGTATTTATTAAGTTTGGTATGAGAATATGCAGAATCCTTTATACTCTACTAGAAAAGAGATTTGGGGTCATGGATTGAATTATTAGGGTAATGTTAGATTTTATCATCATAATGTGTTTGGTAAGGAAATTGGACTCAGTTTTAAAGAAATGCACAGGACACTTGGTAAACCGGAAACTGTTCCTTCTTGATGTTGCTTTTGCTGAAACATTTTTGAACTTGTTGAGTATTTATTTCATAAACAACAGGCATTAAAAAAATAATCAATTTTTGTCTTTGGAAGGTAAAGTTTTATTTGGAAAAATACAGTGCTAATCTGAGCCAAGCCTGCTGACCAAGCCTAGAACGTGATAACATGGGTGTGGAAGATGCAGAGAGAGAAGTCAGACACTTTGGTTTCTAGATGGGACATTAGTCTAATCTGGAGTAAACAAACAAACAAAAAAGGACAAGAATAAATTAGAAACATGACCAGTTAACCTGGATTTCTAACACCTCATGCATAACTCCCAAAGTGTGCACTGGTTCTGCTTATAGCATAGTAAATAGCAATTCTAGCAGACATTAAAAAACAAAAATTAACAACAGTCTGGCAATTCCACAGAAGTAAACATGTGAATTCTCTATATGAAATAAATTTCTTACGTCGAACTTAAAAAGAGAGTAAGTATTTTTATTAACATTTCTATCTGGCACATAAAATAAATTTTAAACAGATAAAGAATATCTGTCTGAAGCCCAGTGCACTGGCTCACGTGTATAATCCCAGCTACCTTGGAGCCTGTAGCTCAAGGAGCACTCAAGTAAGCCTAGGAGTTTGAGACTGCCACTGTACAACCTCACCAACATCTATTATTTTTTGTCTTTTTAGTAATAGCCATTCTGACTGGTGCGAGATGGTATATAGTTGCCCATGTTAATATAGTGTATTCATTAAGCCAATTATTTTTGCTTGCTTAAGTGTTTATTACTATTTTTGTTTTCCCTTTCTTCTAAACTCTACTGATATTTAAAAATTAGGTTTACTTTTAATCATAGATTAGCATTGTAGAATTTCCCAGAAAAAAAAATCTCATTTAAACAGAAGGAAACTGAGGCCATCCATATTAAGTGAGTGGCGAATGCTCCCACAGTGAGCGGGAGACAGAAAGAGAACTAGAGTCCAAATGTTATGGCTTGGAATCTACTGGTTTCTGTTTTTCTTTGTTGTTGTTGTTTTTTTTTCTTTTTGTTATTTTAATTACATAACAGGTAGTTTTAATCTCTTGGCCTTAATTTTATTTTCACAAAAGGTTTAAATTATTTTTCATTGGTGCTGGTGTTATGGATGATAAATTTCAATGTAGTAAATGGTAGAAAATTATTGTAATGTTTTGATTTATGTGAAATTTATTTGTTTTTATTTGCAACATATCCCCTAGTGCCCTAGTAGGCGCAAACACAAGTGTAAGCAGTTATTCTCTACCACTGAAAACTCCTAGGTTTCTTTGAAAAGTGAAAGAAACTCAATGCTTCAGTAAACTTTTTTTAAGTTAATATTTCTTTGCAGTGGGGTTCTTAAATTGCATGAATCTCATGAGATATTGACACACACAGATGTACACAAACACACCCTGCAAATTTTTGATACATTGAAAACTCAGTCATTCTGTGTTAACACTATATCAATATTGTGAAAATAGAAAAGGAAGATACTATATGAGGTGGCCAATTGTGTGTGTGTGTGTGTGTGTGTGTTTAATGGTAAAAAATAATCCCTTCATAAGTGGGCTACTATCTTGATAAAATAACAAATTTTAATCAGTCAAAGTGATTAGCAAAGTTGAAAATACCTGCACATTTTGATTTCTACAAAATCCAGAAACGTTGAACATTGTCTATTTTGTCTCTCCAAAACAGAAGGGAAATACTGCTCTCCACATTGCATCTTTGGCTGGACAAGCAGAAGTTGTCAAAGTTCTTGTTAAGGAAGGAGCCAATATTAATGCACAGTCTCAGGTATTACATTCAGATTTTCCCTAATGTACATATATTTAAATTGTAACAGTGTTGTGAAGTTGATTTAATGGGTTCAGCTAGATGTTCTTCTGATAAATTTATTATAAATACTTTGTTATTTATTTTAGCCAAATTATTTTATTAACTTCTATGATGAAATTAATTTTTCAACATATAATCTCCCTTTTCATGTAACTTAACACTTGACAAATGTGAGTCTATCATTGTCTATATTTTTCAAAAGAATATAAGGTTATTTTTTTCAGAATGACAGTGACATCTGTGAAATATGAATTATTCACACAAGTTTCATGTTACTCTATAAAAGTATTCTCTTTCCATAAATTTAAAATACTCTCAAAAGATTTGCATTTTAGGGGGAAATCTGCTGTAAGGTGGGAATCACACTACTTTGGTCACTTTACACCCCTAATGTTAGCTTTACTAATAATAAATAGGAAATGTGTGGTTTTAAAATGAAATTAAGAAAAAAATTAAATAATAATTATTTAATTAAAATTTTACTACAAGCTTGACACCCCCCCCCTTTTTTTTCCTGGTAGAAAAGGGGAGAAAATGTTTTGCCCAAAACTTTACTCTTGATATCTATCATATAGTGTATGCATGTAGGGATTGAGAAATATATCTTTATAATAAAATTCATTTTCTCTATTTTTAGGCTTTTCTCTTTTGCCTCTCTAATAACGCAGACTAAACCATGGAGGATATTAAGAAAATAAGCCAATTCTGTTCCATTTGTCTTTTGGGATAACCTCACCAGCTTGCATTTTAGTGGGAAAATGCAATTCTAAACTTTATAGGCCATTGTGTAGGAATACATATTAACTACATAGTTCATTCATTCATTACCTAGGCATGGCTCTAGTTCCATAGATGGCACAAGTTCTAGATCTAGAAAAAAAAATGCAGTGGTTAAATCAGCCCTATTTTCTTTGATTTTAGTTTTGGGAAAATCTGTTGAAATTCTGATGGGTACGACATATTTTTATCTTTGTAATATCATGCTATTTTAATTAGTTATATTTTTTCCCTTACAACTCAGACGTTTAGTTGGATACACATCATGCTTTAACATGTATTGAGAATATGCCTTAGTCTAAAACCCTTATTAGATGAAATTTTTATAATTTCGTACCATCTGTAAAGGACATCTGTATATTCTATAAAGTATAATAGCATTTTAAGCTTGGAGAGAAAGGTCCCTGCAGAAGCTACTGCTCCACCATAAGTGACTAAAAACTTTTCTTCTCTTTTCTAAACTTCATTTTATTTAGATTCGAGGGGTACATGTGCATGTTTGCTACATGGATATATTGTGTAATGGTGAGCTTTGGGCTTCTAGTGAACCCATCACCCAAATAGTGAACACTGTACCCAATAGGTAATTTTTCAACCTTCAGTCCTCTCCCTCCTCCCCACTTTTAGAGTCCCTAGTGTCTATTATTTCCATCTTTATGTCCATGTGAACTCATTGTTTAGCTCTTGCTTCTAAATGAGAGCATGCTATATTTGATTTTCTGTTTCAGAGTTATTTCACATAGAATAATGGCCCCCAGCTCCATCGATGTTGCTGCAAAGGATGTAATTTCATTCTCTTTTATAGTTGCCTAGTATTCCATGGTGTATATATACCACATTTTCTTTATCCAGTCAACCATTGATGAATGCTTAGGTTGATTCCTTGATTTTGCTATTGTGAATAACGCTGCAATAAACATGAGTGCAGGTGTCTTTTTGATATACCAATTTCTTTTCCTTTGGGTAGATACCCAGTAGTAGAATTGCTGGGTATAATGGTAGTTCTATTTTTAGTATTTTGAGCTATCCCAATACTGGAAAACCTTTCATTTTCAAGAGAACATCTTTTTTCTTTAGACAGAGGTTCTGCATTATAACCACCTGCATGGCTTGTTAAAACCCACGTTTCTAAGCTCCACCCTAGGGTTTCTGATTCGGTTCTGGAGTGGAACCTGAGAATTTTCACTTTTTACAAGTTCTCAGATGATGCTAATGCTGCTAGTCCAGGGACCACATTTGTGAACTACTGCTTTAGCAAATGTGAGTGAAAACTGGGTGTAAGATATTGCAGTAAGATTCACAAAGTATAGATTCAACTACATGACTGAATCAATAATGCACTTAATAAAGCATGGAAATGAAAGCCTGGTTAAATTCAGTTGTTCCTTGGAGAGTCTCCTGACTTTGACAGGAAATTCACCTATACATTGGTGCTGTTAAAATCTATGAAAATAACATATTTTCCTTTTCTCAAAATGACTAGTTGAACATAGTGATGTTCCAGAAGTTGACTAGTAGCAAATGCTGCAAGGTAAATGCTTGTTAAAGCTATGATACCAGTTATTACACAGTAGTTCTTAGAAATATATATGCTTTGGAGGCTTTTCGAGGAGAGCAAGCTAAAACTGTTTGTTTAATTATAATTTGCTTTCGGAGTCAATGAGGCTGTTCTTTATAAGGTGTAATCATGCCAAATTATAACAGATCTTAAAAGAAGGTTTGTATCATTATTAAGACATTAAAATAATTCTAGTTATAATTTATATTATTAACTCAATTTAAGATTTATATTCCAGGGAATTCTGACAAATACCTTCAAACTCATGTTCATATTATGAGAAAGTTTTAGAGTAAGAAAAATTAATGATCAAATTTTAGAATATTTTTCTAAAAGTTTTTCTAAGTCATTTGATAAGGACTATGACATCATTTCCTGTACTGAATGTATGTACCCAATATTAATAATGGACAAAAATTATTATCACTTAGAATATTTTATAATATAATGATTAAAATTAAAATACATGAATTTATATGAGGGTTGATTATTTTGCTCTGTATGTGAGCCAATCCACAAATTGATGGTTTCAGGGCCATTGAGAGCTGTTGTGATTTCCCCCACAGATATTATTCCTCTCGGTACTGTCTTAATGAAGATACAGGTTCCTTTATGTGACAATATTGGGTGTCAAGTGGATGGATGGGAGATATGCTCATGGCAGTTAAACAGTTTCTTCCTTTTGAGAACTAGAAAAACGACATAGGGATCCTGAATGTACAACATAATGTCTAAATTTGGTATTCAAGTGATACCTTCTTCCACATCTTTGTAAGAACATAATTTAAAGCATTGAGATGCAGAATAGTCTTATATTGTAGGAACATTGACAGCTGCATAGTACTATGCCTTTGGCAAACTTCCGAGTTATTTGGAAACAGACTGCTAAAATTACTTTTGAATTAAGAAGATAACAAATTTTTTGAAAAAACTTTCAAGGGATATATTTGGTAAAATTTTTGGAGAAGGTTATGGAGAAATACACACTTATGGATTTTTCTGCATTTTACATATAAACTATGAGATCCATGTGAGCCTTACTTCTACATGACACAGTGCCAATTTTGCTGAGAGTGTCCTTAGTTCATTAAGAGTTCCAGAACACCAGTAGGATCAACTTCAATACTTTAATTGGTATTGTGTAATTGATTTAGCAACAATGAACAAATGTTTATTTTTGTTTCTTTGTTCAACAGTGGTATCAGTGTGCTCTCTGCTGAGCCAGTTCTTAGCGTGATTTTAAGTATTGCTCCTGACCATGTAGCTCTCTTAGCTCTCTGGCTTGGTTCTTTGGTATCCTGGATTCAGTGGCCTGGAGGTCTCATCCATGGGGCTGGAATAATGGAGCTAGAGTCAAATTACAGAGTTGAGGAATGTTGTTTGCTTTGAAGATGATTTTTTGCTTTCTGAAAATACAGTCACTTTCAGAAAATCTTTACTAGGCATCTTATCCTCTAAATGATTCTACATAGGTGATGTTGGGGTGACGTCCATCTAAGCTGTATGGGACATTTGTTTGGTCGCTTTTATAACCTGTAAGTCTGTTAACTAGAGACACACTTTTAAAAAATTGTTCCAATTCTATGTTGTTATCAAAGAAACTCTACTTAGAAAAAAATTTTTAAATATTCTCAAAATTTAATGAGTTTCTTTAAATACTTGTAGCATTCTATGTTGACTTTTTACCTATTGATATTTGCCTGTCTCTGATTGCAAAAACAAAACAAGACAAAAAATCCATCTATAATTTCTCTAAGTTGGTAAACTTCTTGGGAGCAGGTAATTTTTCTCTCACTTTTTTTTATCGTTTCAGGATTTTGCATAATACCTTGCACATATATGACTGGAGGATGAATATATGCATGTATACTCTTTCTGCATAAGTCTTAGCTTTGTTGTGTATTTCAATAATTTCTAACAGTAGACATTAATATTAATACAAGTAACAACATTGGCTGCCAGGCATTGTCTCTAGTGTGTTGTGTACATCATCTCTTCTGATCTTCCTTTAGTTCGTCATTATTGAGGACAAATTAAGACTCACGTGGCTCATTTAATTGCCCACAGACTTCCTCCCCAGGCGACATTGCTTCTCATAGTTCCCGTAACAGTTTTACCTTCTCTACAGACCCCAAAGGATAATTTTTAAAATTCCTTTTTCTTCTCACTCAAATCCTGTTCAGGTCCAAATAAGCTGATTTTCTTAAAGTAGAATCCACGTAAAAGGTTTAAGATGGAATTTCTCATTTAATATTTTTTATGAACTCTAAGTTCCCTGCAAAATTGTTCAAAAAATTGATTCTGCTGTTACCGCCAAGGAAACCCGGCTTTAGAATTTCCCCTTATTATTTTCTTTACAAAAAAATTGATTTTTTGTTCTCAGATAATTTTTTCTTTAGATACTTATTATTAATATATTCTCTAAATATAAAAGCATTAAAATCAAAAGGGGCACTCTAATAAAGCAAATTATCTTAAAAATATCCATTTTTATTATTACAAAGCAAATTGGGTTATATAATGTATATTTTTACATGATAAAAAAGCTACACTGGATCCTACAATAGACACCGTCATCAAACATAGAAGCTAAGGAAAATTTTGGAAAATAGATGTGGTAAATTTCCCCATCTTTTAGGAAAACATGATTTTCTTTTAGAAGAAGGGAAGGACTAGAAGTTCTCATGAGGCTCCTCAAGAAGTTTGTGTCTGGGGAGGTCAATCTGCATTGGAGGGAATTCCAGTGTCACCAAACTACAGCCCACTAATCATATCCTGCATTCAGACCCTTGATTTTAAACTGTATTTTTATTTGTTTAATCTCATTCTACATTTATAATTATGTGACTCAACAATGAGTATTCTCATTTTGGACATGGAAAAATCTGAGGCAAAGATAGGGAAACCAAGGTCTTATAACAATTAGTGATGGAGCCACATACCTGTGATCACTGGTATGGACAAATTCCTTCCAAATAATCCTAGGCATACTTCACTCTTTTCCACTAAATTGTTTTACACCAACTACTTGCTCTAGGGAAGTCCAAAACCCTGCTTGTCTTGGCATTCAGCTGCTGTTATAAATAAGAGCCTTCTGCAAAGCTAGGCAACTAGTGAGTAAAGAGATTCAGATGTACTGAGAGGTTGTAATCACAACATGGGCATCATTCAATTATCCACCTCTTAGGCCGTTCTTTAATCAAACAAAATTTTTAACATGTCTAAGACTTAAATATAATTTCTGAAGTTGTTTGGTGATGTCCTTTTCAATTAGTTTTTCTTATCTATCTCTACATTCTTCTACTTGTTCTTCAAATTTCGTGTTTCTGTCCTCTCATAAGGACTCTAAAAGCAGATTTTTTTTCTTTTCACCTTATTTTAATGTCAAATGAATTCAAATAAGATGTTCTCACTTGGCATTTTTGATATAATATCTTACTGAAAATTGATTTCTACTTTTATTGTCTTTTTTTGCCTGTTTTGTTATTAATAATTTTTGTTCTTTCAGTCCTGAAAATTTTGTTTCAAAAGAAGGCTTTCATGCTATTAACTCAAACATGATTAGGTGATTGTTTTATTAGCTATTGGATTTTTACAGACCACAACTATTAATGCTAGTTGCAAGATTATATCACCATTGATTACACCCCCAGGTTTATGGGGGTGCATGTGCCCACTGTATGCAATGATAAATGACTTTTCAAGTGTGGCTTCCAATAGTTTTTTCTCCATTGGCCCTAACCCATTGTCACAGATAATGGAATTGAACTGTGAAGAGGAAGGAAACCCACACAGTTGGCCAGCATGCCCATTACCTTGAATTGCTTCCATATGGTCATAGAGCCATCTTTGGCTCTGAAAGGAAAACCTCATAATGGATTATTCTGTTCTATGTCATATGCACAGAGAAACACACACACACACACACACAGAGTGTATAAAATGGAATCCGTAGTCACAAGTTTTTTCAAACAGGTTTTATTTTCAGGGGTTTTCCCCAAAAACATATGCATATGGTTCTTTCTCTTTTTTAAAAATTTAATTTATTTTATTTTAAGTTCCGGGACACCTGTGCAGGACACGCAGGTTTGTTATGTAGGTAAACATGTGCCATGGTGGTTTGCTGCACCTATTAACTCGTCACGTAGGTATTAAGCCCAACATGCATTAGCTCTTTATCCTGATGCCCTCTCTCCCCCTGCCCCCTGACAGGCCCCAGTGTGTGTTATTCCCCTTCTTGTATCCATGTGTCCTCATTGTTCAGCTTCCACTTATAAGTGGGAACATGTGTTGTTTAGTTTTCTATTCGAGTGTTAGTCTGCTGAGGATATTAGCTTCCAGCTCCATCCATGTCCCTGCAAAGGACGTGATCTCATTCCTTTTTATAGCTGCATAGTATTCCATTCTTTAAAAGGGTCTTAATTTTTTTTCCATTGGGAGTATTCCTATTTGTAATACAAATCCTTTGAAGTTCAAATGAAGGCAGGTACTTGCATTTGACAAGGAATAAGAAAGAAGTCAAGACACTTGTGTTTTTGACTCTGAAAGTCAGGCCACTGGATGATTACAAGTTTGCAGGGGCATCTGTGTTCCTCGGCACTCCAAGTTAAAGGAAATATGCTTTTTCCAGTTCTCTATTCCTCAATATGCTTGGGAAACAGACAAGAATTGATGTCTTTAATATTTTGTCCAGGTCGGGCGTGGTGGCTCACACCTGTAACTCCAGCACTTTGGGAGACCAAGGTGGGCAGATCACTTGAGGTCAGGAGTTCAAAACCAGCCTGACCAACATGGTGAAACTGTGTCTCTACTAAAAATACAAAAATTAGCTGGGCTTGCTGGTGGGTGCCTGTAACCATAGCTACTCTAAAGGCTGAGGCAGGAGAATCACTTGAACCTGGGAGGCGGAGGTTGCAGTGAGCCAGAATTGTTCAACTGCACTCCAGCCTGGCCAACAGAGTGAGATTCTATCTCAAAAGAAATTGCCCCAAAAGACATCACTATCCTCTATTCCAGTAGAACTCCAACCTTAAAATTACTGGTCTACAAAGTGCACACACACATACACACACACTCACACATACACACACACACTGATACATTCTAAAAGACAATAATATTTTCATTTATAATAAAGTAATTTCTCAACTTTTGAAATAAAATTAATGCAATTATATTTTGCCTTTATCCTCATTTATCTGGGGACAGATGGTGTAGAAAGGCTAAATCCTGGTTGTCATTTTGTTCTGAAATTTGAATGAATAATGGAAGACATCATCACATCTAAAATCTCCGGTAGATGTCTCATTTATTTATCACTACACAGGCCTATCCAAGTCCAATGTGATTGCATTTTAAAGGAACTAAATTTGTAGTCAGTTAAGACTTGTAGGGAGAAAAGTAAATGGTCTTCAAGTTCTGCTAATAGAATTAGACTTGAAATTTTACATAAGAGTTACTTCTTTTTCTCACTCTCTAAGTAAAAATGAAGGATAAGCTACTCTAGCACTAAATGGTTAAAATAGTACTGTAGAATTCTGCCTCTTACCTCAAATCTTACAGCATTAATGTGTATATTCCACAACAACTAAGATGCTAGGTGAAAAACCATCAGGAACCAAAATGACAATCCTTTGAGGCAAGGATTACAAAGCCAAAAAAAAAAAAAAAGGTAAAACATGACACGAATTAAAACCTCCCAATAGAAACTGATTGGAAGTAATAATTCATGGACTCGCTCACTCAGCAGGTATTTGAGCATCCAATGTGTGCCCTCAAACATTTGCAGGGGTACAACGATGAAGTGGGCAGGGGGCATGGGGAAGAAGACCTAGAAAGTGATAACTGAACTGCTTTCACAAAAGAAAGTGTTAATGCACACATCAGGGGTCAGGGGATGACATGTGCTATGGGAAAATAAAATCATACATCCAAGAACCTAAAAGAAATGGGCCATCTGGAAACTGAAGCATCCAGGGGAAACACAGTGTATGAAATGAAGTCCAAAGAAGAAAGATCCTGCAAGACTTATGAGCCATATTAAGGTTTTCATTCTAAGACATGTATCCTAAACCCAATATGAGGCTGGCTTGGGGGTGGAACAAGCTCAGAATTCTGTTTTTGATTCTGAAAACATCACCCTGGTGTAGCTTGGAGAACAAGTTGAAGGAAGTCAGGGGCAATTCAAAGAAAATAATTTGGAGACTATTGCCATGATCTATTCCATATAAGAGGTGATGTTAGTTTGGAATGGAGTAGTGGTGGTCTGGGTGATGGAGGAAAGGGGACTGTTATAAGACTGATTAAGGACCAATTTCAGAGCACTCGATGATGATGGCCTATGGGAGGAGAGGAAAGGGATAGGGTCGAGAGATCTTTCCCTTGTCTAACAGTACAGATAGTAATGTAACACTAATATGTAACACTAATATAACAGTAGATAAAGACAAAGATTTGTCTGTTTTTTATTTTATTTTTTTGAGATGCAGTCTCACTCTGTCACCCAAGCTGGAGTGCAGTGGCATGATAATAGCTCACTGCAGCCTTAAACTCCCAGGCTCAAGCAACCCTCCCACCTCAGCTTTCTGAAAAGCTAGGCCTACAGGCACACACAAGCACGCTGAACTGATTTTTAAATTTTTTTGTAGAGACAGGGTCTTGATATCTTGCCTAGACTGGTCTTGAACCTCCTAGGTGGAGGTTCACCTCCACCTCCCAAAGTGCTGGGACTATAAGCATGAACCACTTTGTTTCTCGTTTCGTTTTTGGTTTTGGTGAGGAAAGTAAGAGATCATGAATAGCATTTGAACTGCTTGTTATACATTCCTAAAGGAAATGTAAGTGGTTATTACATCATTTGATGTAAGTGGTTATTAAAGCAATGGACTTGAATGAGACTGCCAGAGCAGTGCAGCCAGTGAAGGGGCAAAGGGCATACTTCCCCTTCATCCTCTGAAGGTTGGCTAAAAATCAACTAACAGGAAGGCAGATTAATAGGAGAAAAGGAAATCAAATGTATGAACGTACACGGGAGCCAGATGAAACTATAACAACTCAAAAAAACGGCCAGATGATTGACTCTTTTATAACATTTTGAGGATACAGGAAGAATAGGGGCTTGGAGGGAGCATGGCAAAACAAGTTATAGGAGGGAAGGAGGACGAGGTCTGCCTCGCAAAGGAGATCTTGCTATAAAGATGAAACCTCACAAGTAGGAGCCCTTGGAAAAAATAGATGGTGAATGTTTCTTTTAGACCTTTGAAGGTGCGAGACTCTCAGTTCATTTTTACTAGATCTGGACAAGGGAGGGCCCACAGAGAAAGCCTGGCTTCATCAATGCAGATTCGCTATAGATGCAAATCTTCCCTGCAAGACAGCTTTGCAGGACTACTTCTTTTTGCAGGCCCTCTGAACAGCCATCTCAAAATATGTCAAAGAAGGATATTTGTTATCCCTCCAAACTGGGGCTCACTCGCCCCGTGTAGTATATACCAGATATCCACACTGAGGTTTGCAGTGGGAGAAAGGAAGGTATTTATTGGCAAGGTGCCTACAAGAAGGATCAGGCAGCTCATACGACCTCCCTGATGGCTTGCAGATAAGGATTTTTAAAGGCAGGGGTAAATTTCAGAAAGCAGCAATTACAGGCAACATTGTAAAACAAAACCTGAAGGTGCCACATTGGTTTTGGCCTAAAAGGTTATGATATCTTGAAGCAGGTGACTTACAGGTCTTAGGTAGATTCAAAGATTTTTTGATTTGCAGTTGGGTAAGGAAGAAGAATTTGTTTAAAAATGTAGGGTCAGCAGAAAAGAATGTTAGCCTCGGTTCATGGTTGTGACTTTTTTCAGGCCCCTCAGGAGGAAATGTGAAACAAAGAATGTTGGCCAGAGTTCAGTGCCCAGTTCCCCCTTACCAGAGGCTTCTGTGCCAGTGGATCTATTTGGAAATGGGTGTGGGTTTCTGAGAAAGAACTCAGAGACATATGTTAAGATGTTAGCTTTTGTACCTGTAGGGGAACCCTTCATTTCGTGATTCTAGCTTCCTTAGCTGCTGTTTTAGGCTACTATTACCTTCTTTCTCATCAAGTTCCTTATTTACTTCTCAGGGCTAGCTACGTGTGTGGAATTTCCCTGGAAGAAACTCAAAATTTTCCTTTATTTCGATATGTGGGGGGCCTGCAGGTCTCTAAGAGGGGGTCCTTGCTTGCTCTATCTCATATTTTGGGTATAAAATATTTTGATTATCTTTACCAGATAGACGAGAGTTTATGTTTTCACATTGAAGAAAATAAGATGGAGAAAATTTGAGGCATATGTCAGAAAACCTGAAAAAAGTTATAATAATTGATCAAAGGACTTTGGGTCCTTAGTATAAAATGAGTGAAAGTAGCAGGCTTGCAAGAATTAAAATGAGAGCTAATCAAGTCCAGTTATATCAGCACTTGGTTTAAACCTGGACTGTCTTCAGTTTAGCAGTGGTTAGAAGCAAGAATCCAGAGTCAGATAAACTAAGATTTAAATCCTGCTTCCATCACTCACGAACCTTGTGACCTTTGGCGAGTTATTTACCATTTCTATGTTTCAATTTACTTATATTTAAAACAGGTAAAGAATAATTATAGTTCATAAAATTGAGTTTTTGTAAGGGTTGAAAGAATTATGTAAAACACTTAACACAATCCTTAGCACATAGGGGGCACTCTACGTTAGTTGCTGTTGTTATATTTATATTTTCATTGTTAGCTTCATGAGCATGGGAAGGCTATTATACTACCTTTGTGGGAAGCATGGGATCAGTTTTTGTTGATTCTTTAGGTCTTGAATTACTTTCCCTCCCTATGTATTAGATTTATTGATTCTTACAAACAAGAGGACAAGGAAATCTAAATTTGCATTCAAATAATTCAAATCTAAATTTGCATTCAAATAAAGAATATTAGAAAGAAGCAGAGGAGTGCAGTGGAGATAAGTATTGCTCAATGAAATCTATAAGGACGGTTAATAGAAACCTGGAAACTTAACTGGTGGAGAAGAGAGACAAAGAATAAACCAAATTCTGTACATTCAACTGTATCAAGATAAATCAGAGATTTGGAACTTCTGTTCACAGGCAATTATAATCTTTTTGACTAGGAAAGGATTCTTGCATCAACATGAGTACAAAGAATTCAGCTAATGATAATTTGTGCATTGTTCTTGTTCATAACTCACTAATATTTGACAATTGGACCAACTGCAGAGGCTTGAGAGGTGGCAGCTCTTTTCTTCTTTCTCGAAATGTGGCATTGATTAATAATTAAACAGCTTGCATTTTGGAGTAGGGCTCCATAGACAACATCATCTAAGATGGGCATTTTGGTATTTTTCCTATTTCCTCAAGTATTTTTTTAGAAAGATCTTAACCTTCTAGATTAGATTGTGCTTTGTATTTTGACCAAAAATTGGGGAAGCAATAAAATGTAGACAGTCTTTTAACTATTTTGAAGATAAGTTTTCTGTGGATAAATGCAAATTTTTTTGCTTAACTTGGGTAGTGTAAGCCTCTTACATCCTTCACATATTGTACTTTTAACTAAATCACTTCAATGTATAACTGGAAGACATTGTGTCCATAACACTTACTACAGGAATTTGAAATCCACAGGGTCAAGCGTCTTGCCCAAACTTGTGTCTTCTGATATCTGGTTAAATACTCCATATATTTTAACTATTTGTCTGTCGGTCTATCTATCTATCTATCATCTATCTATCTATCTGTATCTATCATCTCATTTATCAGACTGTCTTAACTTCACAAGTAACATGAATATATTCTTATTTTAAGCAATCAAAACAATGCAAAAGTATATGGAGAACAAACCTAATTCTCTCTTCCCAACTTTCAGCTACAATGACCTTTCTCAGAAGTATTTTTTTGTTAACTTTTTACAGTTCAATTCTCTATATTGTATTATCATGCTTTATAAACAATTGCATCTTTATTGTTCCTTAATGAAGTTTTCCAATTATGTATTTCTAAAATCCTGAAAAACCTGAGTGAATTTATTTGCAATATTTTATTCATGGTTTGCGTAGATGTCAGACACTGCTTTCTTCATTTTGTAAGGAGGAAACTGAGAGTTTAGGTAATACCCACGGACCAAAAGTGATTTGACTCACACCTCAAACATTGATTAATTACATAATCATTCTTGAAAGATGAAAATTAGACTCTTTGTTATATCTTAAGTTTTTAAAATCAAATTTGGTGCAATTACTGCTAACTGTTTTCAGATACTATTCTTTAGTATTTATTTCTTTTCTTAATTGAGAAAATATGCAAAGCCCAATAATTGACTAAACATGGTAAATATAAATTTGTATGCATGTACAACACAGTTAACTATAGCTATTAATACCTATCCAAGTGTAATAATTGGAATCCTCTGGTTATTTCTACTCCTTATTTGTGCTCTTAAAGCTGAAGGAGAAGTTTTTAAGACTTTAAAATGGCCAATGATCCCTTCCGACATTGCCTGAGGTAGGCAGCGTAGTGAAATGGATAGGAATGCAAACTCTGAAGCTTAATGGTCAAATCTCAGAGGTCACATCTCAGCTCTTCTGCTTTCTACTCATGTGACTGTGTCTTAGAGTTCTCATCTGTATTACGGGGATCATAATAACAGTGCCTTCAGCAAGTGGTTGTTGTGAGATTAATCCATGTTCGGCATTCAGAATAATGCCTGGCAATTTTCAGAACTCAATGACTGTTAGCATCATTGTTGCCAAATTCAGCACTAGTGCATGCAAGACCAGCCATTCTGTATGCCCGCTGCGGCCTTTTCTTGGCACAGTCAAGAACATAACAAAGTTTGTGTGACTGGCTTGTTTCACAACCTCCTTAGAATGCTGTCAATTTGAGTATATGAAATTACATTTGTCTAAGCACAGATGCCTATAGAGTTTTAAGTAATTTAATAGCTAAAACATTTATAGCATAGACATTGATTTCCTATGGACACTTGAAGCTTCAGGCTAATGGAAAAAAGAATGAGGATTGTCATCTTAGATAGTCTGGTTGGTGAAAACAGAAGTCCATCTAATAAAAGGTCTTTTAACCAAATATTATTTTTGAAAATCACTTTCAGAAGGCATTTCTCAATCTGGAAAATTCTAAATGGAACATCACAAACCTAAAATGTATTGTATTTACATTTGCTTGTGGCACAATAGTAAAATGATTTTTGAAGTATCTATAATATAATATATCCTAGTTAGAACAAGGTATCAGTGAGGCTAAAGTCACAAGTTTAAAAATGTGAAGAACCAACTTCAAATTGCTGTTTAAAAGATATCCAATGTTCTTGATTACATGGGCTAGATTTCTATAAATGTAAAGTTCCATGCAACACCTGCTATTTGGGCAAATACTGTTTGGGCAAAATAAGTCTATGTGGGCAATTATTATGTGGGCAGCTGTCTCAAATATAAGTCTTGAGAAGGGCTAATTGGTCATACTTTTATGGGTTAGTGTAGTGTTCATTATAATATAAATCTTTGATTCAATATTTTAATATTCAGATGATTCATAATACATGTAAATAATTTACATTGATTTAATATAAATTTTAATCTGCAAATATGCCCTCTGGAATCAGCCTGATATTCCTAGTTGGTTATTTTTTAAATGTTTTCATTAATTCCAGATTAAATAGATCACTAGATTAAATTGTAATAATTATTGAAAATTATCCAATTAGGAACATCAGGTTCCTTGCAGAAGAAATATTCCAAAAATGACTTCAAACATCAGTATTCTCATTAAAGCCAGTAACAAGAAAAAGATTTTTGTTTGTGATACTCTTTGACATTGCAATCAATCCCTAGCCAATGCCATGAAAAGAGAAAGAGAACTATGAATATAAATGGAAAAAGAAAACACAAAAATGTGGTGGTATACAGAAGTAATGATTATGTAAATAGAAAAATCTGGAAAAATCTACAAACCAATTATTAAAATATTTTTTACGTTCACTAGTTTATTAAGACCCCGCTGCTTACAAAATTCAATACCATGCATCACAGAGTTGTTCCGTCATGGTATTTGACTAAGATTTTCTTCAACCTAAAGGTTAATATAAGTTAATCTGTAAAAAAATTATTACTAAGAGTAATAAGCAGGAAGTTTTACAAATGAGCATGGTAGGTTAGGACTTTAAATATCCTATATAAAATTAGACTCGTGAGGCACAGTTTGAAGCGTCAGAGTATGCTTGCCTGACCAACTTCAACTATATTTTTTGTTCTTTTCAAATCATTGGGAAATTTTTGTTTAATAATTTTGAAAGGCCATGAAATCATATTACTGTGAAAGTCCATATCATTTCACTTAAAAAAAGTGGCCCTTTGTGGATTTGCAGGAATCAAAACACATGTGAACCAACAATGTTATCAAAAGACATTCATTAACTATTTGATTGTACAGAAGACTCTCCTGTATGTTGTCTGAACATAACTAGGTACAATCTTTTAAAACATACCCCTTAAGTATGTTATGTTTCAATAAAATGTTAACTTGAAGACACGAATAGCAGAAATATACATAATATAATAAAACCTTCACATTAAAATAAAAAATTACAAAGATGTATCTTGTCAGTGGAGAGCAAAATAAAGACATCACTAAGTGAGGTAACTGCAGGAGCAGGGCAAATCCCACTCTAGTTCTGAATAGGAGAGGAAAGGCAATCAAATATGTTTCATTAATCCAGGAATACTACTTGCAGAGATGTGACTTCATGCAAGGCTCTGTATTCCAGTGATTAAGAACTTCTATTCTATCACTATTTGTGTGACCTTGGGCTTATAACCTTTCAGTGACTCCATTCTCCATTTGCAAAGAAGGGATAGTAGTATTTACTATATAGGGTTGATATGGAGATTAAAAGGGTTAGTATGCTTATAGTGCTTAGAACAGTCCCTGGCATGTAATAAGTGCAGTATAAATGTTAGCCACTCTTCCAATTATTAGATATATTTGTATTAACTATTTAAGTTATTGGAGAAATAAATTAATTCGAGTTGAGAACAATATTGCCCCAAATGGCTAATTGTCCATTAAGACTGAGAGATTATTATTTTCTGGAGTGGGGAATGGAGAAAAGATTGTACAGATGTTTCATCTTTAGTATTTTCAGTGGCCTTTCTATTTGCTGACAATAACCAGACATGATATAATATCATGTTTTAAAAACATAGTGTTTGATGTTAGATGTGTTTTTAAAAGGTTTGGGGCAGCATTTTATTTTCTCAAGGACAGTTAAGTAGAAATAAAACTATTTGGTAGTTATTCATTTAAAAAAAGTTGGGAGGTATAATGCGTGAGAGAAGTAAAGAGTTATAGCTTATTCTGAGTAGTTTAATCTAGAAAGTAATTTAATCAACCTCACAATGATAGAACAATAACCAGTTAAGTTAATACTGTAACTTAGTGCAAAATAATTTCAGGTTTATGGGTTTTGCTCTGTTGGGGGAAAATAAAAGCACCCTACAGTGATTGTTATTGACTTAATTTTCTCAATGTCATAGGCCTATACAAAGTAGTCAGCATTTTTGCTTTTGGTTCTTTTCTCTTGCTTCTAAGTTACTAGGTCTTGTATTAAATTGCTCAATATACCTATTTTCATGCACTGGCCACATGCTGAGCGAATTATACTACATACTGAAGATCTGAATCTGTAATCTATGTTGTTAGACATAGATTGAAAGTTTAGAGAAGTTTCATTAAGGAAATGTATCAGGGAATTAATTTCTATCCAATTTCAATATTCAAATATTTATTAACTTTACACTAAAATTTCACCTCTGACATTTAGACATTTTTATTACTTTTATAACAAATTGGGTACAACTATAAAATTTAATTTTTATTATTTAAATAATTTATTATATATAAAAAATAAAGGCATTTATATATTGTTTTAAAATTGTATGTGATATAGTGAGAAGCACTTAATCTAAGAAAAGCTTAACATTTCTACTGAGAATTTAAGTAAAAATTAGCCTTATATGTACAAAATAATGAAAAAACTGTACTGCTATAATCTTATTTTGTGTTTTCCCCTCACACAGTAAAAAGTATTTTAAAATCTCATCACTTGCAAGAACAAATTTACTTTCTTACTGAAAATGAACCTGTTTTGTTGCAGTTTAACCTCATTCTTGATAACCTATTTGAAATTTTCCCCTCAGATGTGTCTTGGGGTCACTAAATAATATATTTTAGCCTAATAATAGTAAATTATGTTTTTTTACGATTATTTCTGTGATGTGATTTGTGATACGCTTCAGATTTCCTGGAAAATGCTTCCTTATAAACTAATGGCAGTGGTACAAATTGTATTTTGGTATATACCAAACTAGGATATACCAATTAGGATACCTTCAATTACAAATAAGAAAAACACCTCCTCATTAGATAAACAACAAAAAGGGGATTTTCTTGGCTTTCACAGATAAAATTTTCAAATTTCAAATGAGTTCTAAGATTGCCTCCTGTCCCTCCGGTGGCTCATTCATAACCAAGGACTCAGAATCTTTTCTCCTCTCCGCTATAATTTCTGCAGTGCCAGTTTATCTTTGTCTGGCTTTCCTTGTGGTCCTAGGATCAGAACCACACATTTTCTTGTTCGGCGTCAAAAGAAGGGAAACATGTCTGTCCTAGCTTTCCAAAAGAAAATTTGAGTTTGGTTGATTGGATCAGCTTAATTTTCTTTCCCAAACTTAAACCAGCATTACTGAGAGAATGTAATCTGCTGATTGGCTTAAATCATTTGATAACCTGTCTGGACCTAGAAGATAAGGAGAGAAGTTCAGCTTTATTGTAATTATGTGGGGGTGCCTAGGTACTCTAATGAAAAACCAGGATCCTTCCAAGAAAGAAGGAGGATTCTGGGTAGGCACCTACAAATACCCACTTCTATAGCTTGACTGTTCCATTTTTAAAAAGTCATACTTTTTCTGTTTTAAAACATTTTTATTTGTTTTCTTTTTAAATTTGTTTGCTTTCTCTATGACTTTTTTTTTTATTTCATTATACTTTTAAGTTCTGAGATACATGTGCAGAGCATGCAAGTTTGTTACAATCTGCACATTCTGCTTTCTCTATGATTTTTTAAATATTCATTTGCTTTCTCATTTTTTTCGTTTAAAAATCTAAAGACATAAACAATAGAATTATTCAGTCACAGCTTAAAGAATTTAGCAAGGCATTTACTCATTTTTGCAAAGTGAGACAGAGAGAAAAAAAATATTTTGGAGTTATGTAAGAGTAAATAAAACATCACTAGCCGTATCAACTTTTCTGTAGAATGAGGTGATGGTAATTCAGCTGTTAAATTTAAATGTTAAATAAAGGAGAAAAGCACAAAGCTAAGTCACCTATCATTGCAAGGAACTGAGGAAAATAAAGCTAAAAGTAAACTGTTAGTCAATCAACAGCTATTTATTGGGCACTTTCTATGTTCTCAGCACAATGCTGATTTCTGTGGAGGATTCCAATCGTGTAAAAGAAGAGGCTGCTTTCAAGAAGTGCATAGGCTACACACAAAGTCAAGATGAACACACAAGGAATAAAGGCAAACAACAGAAGATAGTATGTGATTTGGTACTAAATTGTATGGAACAGACTATGTACTAGAAAGGAAGACTTGGAATAGGCTATATTTTGTTAGCGGAAAACTCACAGAGGACTGGAGCCAGGCATTGACTCGTAGATAAGTTCTGCAGACAGAAAAATAAAAGGGAGGACTTTGCAGATGGGAAGATTAGTAACAACAATGTGAAGAGGTAGAATTGAGCATGGTGAGTGTAGAAATAGTGCCGAGACACGTTGGTCTGGAGCAACATCACAATACGTTTTTAAGGTTTGCCTTTATTATAACTTACTGAGTAAAATGGGACAAGGATATAAAAGGTCTTGATCTTCAGTTACTGTCTATGAAAACTAATCTCCAGGGCTGCGTGGGATGGCTCACATCTGTAATCCCAGCACATTGGGAGACCGAGGCAGGCGGATCACTTGAGGTCAGGAATTTGAGACCATCCTAGCTAACATGGTGAAACCACGTCTCTACTAAAAATACAAAAATTAGCAGGTGTGGTGGTGCAGGCCTGAAATCCCAGCTACTTAGGAGGCTGAGACAGAAGAATCGCTTGAACTTAGGAGGCAGAGGTTGCAGTGAGCCAAGATCATGCCACTGCACTCCAGTGTGGGGGACAGAGTGAGACTCCATCTCAAAGAAAAACAACAACAACAACAACAATAAAAAAACTGATATCCAGTCACGACAGTGTAGGTAAGTAGTTTGTTGACAATAGATTTTAGAAAGATTAGTTCAGGTTGATGCATAGGATGCACTAGAATGAGTAACTGGAAATATATAAAACAGTTTAAATGCTTTCTTGGTAATTTATCCATGAGAAGTTGAAAGCAGGGATCATGGTAGACCCAGAGGGGATATAGTATTTTCAATGGTCTTTCTGTTTGCTAGCAATAACCAGACATGATATAATACCATCAGTGGAATTTGCTGTTAAAACACATAGCAGAATAGTAGAGTTGAAAGAACATGAGATCACTTAAACATGGTTTTGAATCCCAGCTCGATGTTTTAAGTAGTGTGAAACTTAAGGCATGCTTCTTAATCTCTGTGAACACGAATTTCCTTGAGTCATATAAAGATACAGTATTTGTTTCACTGGACTGCTAGCATTAAATAACAAATGTAAAGTACTTCTCTCTTCTTACTTCTCTCTTTTTACTAACACCACCCAAATTTCTTACCCGCTGGAAATAAAAACTGGAAGAATTCCTATGCCTAACAAAATACTTGAACATTCTTCATCAAGCAGGTCATAGGAATTCCACAATGTCACAAGGCAGAGCTTCCCAGCTCATCCCTAGTGAATGGCTTAGATGAAAGCAGAAAAAGGTTAATCATCCAATTACTAGATAAAAGTACAAGTGTTCTCTGAAACTTTTTTTTTTTTTTGAAACAGGGTCTTGCTTTCTCGCTCAGGCTGGAATGCAGTAGTGCAATCTCGGCTCACTGCAACTTCTGCTTCCCTGGTTTGAGTGATTATCTTGCCTCAGCCTCCTGAGTCTGAGGCAGTTTGATTCTGGTTGAAAGGGCAGCTGTGGGAGTGAAAGGAGTACTGAGTTTGGATCCCTTTAGTGTTCAGATCTTGGTCTCACCACTTGGTGTGTCCTTGGGTGAATAACTATGAGCCACAGTCTCATTTGTAAAACGGGACTAATAGCATAGTTATGGAGCGAAAACAGGATGACACAGTAAACACTTGATAAAACTTAACCTTTCTAGAAAGATTTAGAGCATTAGTCATTTTAATCTCATTGGATAATTTAACTAATAACTAATCTTTTAATCATCCTTGCAGAGAGGAAGGTAGTTAAAATACCTTATGATGTCCTAACCCTGGCTAAGAATTATCAACTTCAGGTTATCTGAGAAAATGTATATGATAAGTTAATTAATAGGATGCCTTCTTAACTATTAATACTAAACAAGTATATAAGCATATCTTTTTCGTTATATGCTCCCCCAGAGTGCACAAAGTAGTCTTTATTTTTGTGACTATGATTAGTACCCATTGGATTTTTACATCCTTTGCAGCTGTGCATTCATAATATATTTAGGGAAATAATTGGAATCATTATGACCTTAAAGCTTGATGACAGTTTGGGGATGTTTTCCAACTTATCTCTGATAATGCTAATTCTGAGGAAGAAGAAGATGCACAGTATCTGGAATGGGAACTAGAGTAGTATTTTCCAATCATGCATCATCCATGAAATTACCTAAGATCTATCTTTAGCTGAGTGGTAGTATAATGAGTTGTAGTTTTCTATGTTATGGTTTGGCTAAGAGATCTTTGAAGTTTTTTTTAAATTTTAAGACCTGTAAGATTTATTTTCAAGATTCATTCTTGCATTGGCTTTTATCCATGCTAGTAATTTCTCTTACTGTTATTTCACTATTCACTAGACTCCAGTTTAAAGGACAAAATCCCCTAAGTGAAATATGTATCTGCACCAAAGACACTCATACTCCCCCTACAAACACCACATCTTTTGAGAGACAATGGAGCAAGAAGAGAAAAGAACAATAAAGAATATTCTACTTTCTCTATATCTGCCATCTTGATTTCATTTAGACCTCCTAATTTTCTCTCTGATCTGTGTGCATGGGCCAAAATATACCTTCTTCATGGAATTAATTGCTCAGTCTTTAGTGCTCTGATAGCATTTTATTCATGTTTCTCTTTTGGAAATTATAGTATGTCTGGAGCCTTAAATGACTATATATAGATGTATTCTGTGAATTGTCAAATTTTTTACTCTTGAGAACAGGAACAATATTGTATTCACGTTTGCCGCTTTCAGAACACCTAGCCCAGTGCCTAGGAATAATTTTTAGAACAAATCTGGTGCTATAAAGACTGTTCAAAATTGATAGTAATGCTGACCCTTAGTATTAAGGTAAAAGTAATTTTATACAATCACCCTTTTTAAGTCAACCAAGTGACGAATATTCACTTGCATAAAGTAAGAATAAAGTTATGTGTGCTGGCAAAATTAAGGCTGAAAAGTTAAGATTCTTTAAAATTAGTAATAATGACAATTCTTAGAATTGAAGTTCTTGTCCAAAACATTGATGTTAAACCATTCATTACTTTGTACATTGACAATAGTTTTTATCTGTATAATTTATTTGGAATAACATACAAATATCAATAAGTATACTGGTTTTAAAGATTTCCAAAAGCTTCATAAATCTACATCTGATATGTAAAAATATAAATATTAGCTCATGCACATTCAGTTTGTCAAGATAATCCAGTTCCCACAAGGAATTCTCACCAATGGTTAAAAGCTGATTACTGGTTTATTGTTATATTACTAAAGTAAATAGGAATATATTTATGTAAAAAGTGTTTGAATTCCCTAAAATATGGCATGATTTCTATATATGAAAAAAAGCATTATAGTTGTTTAATAAATCCAAGAACTATTATCAATGACTGATAAATAATACAGACTGCACTGCTGATCATTCTAATCATGAAGTGAAATATAAATAAATGAATAGTAAATTACACTTAAAAATACTAAAATCATATTAATATTGTAATTCTCACTTCTTGGGATTTTAACAAAAACTTGCTTTCCACTCTTCTGAATTATATTGTCTAGCCTCCGTTTTCCAGTGTATCCTCCCCATTCCTGGCCAAGTAATATCTTTAAAGAGCCAATGTGTCTGTGTCAAACCTCTCTACAAAAACCAATTTCTCCCAAGGCTTTCAGAATAAAATTCAGACTCCTCAGCAAGCAGACAGGGACTGATTCTTGCCTATCTCAGCCACTTCTCCCCACTAACAATGCATTATTTGTAAGCTTCCATATGCCCTCTTGAGTTGTTTCATCACATAGTGTTCCTTCTGCTTTAAATACCTTTCTGCTTCAGTGTCTTCAGTGTCTTCTAGCTGTCACCCCCAGTAACTTCCTTCAGATATCATTTCCTTATCCAGTTGAGTTCTGGGTCTTTCATCTGTGTTCTCTTTATGTCCAACACATAAGTTTTGTCTTGTTTTGTTTTTAAACTAATTATATGTGTGTTCACTAAACTGTAATACAGTAGTTTGCGAACTTGTCCATCTCAGTCTCTGGGCTGCGAATTCTTAAAACAGGAATCTTATCCTTTGTCTTTGAATCACTAAGGCTGAACACAATGCCTAGCAGTGAAAAGTCACCAAACGTATTTTTGTTGAGTAAATATAAATGAATAACAAATAATTCATAGTTTATTTGTATAAAGTTCAAAATTATACAAAAATGTATAATTTATACATTTCACAATATTTAATAACCAATTGCTAGAGACACCTGTTAGTCACACCAGAACTACCGTAACAACCAGTAATGCTCTCTGTACTCATTTCACCCACCCTGTATCAGCCCGGGCTATGGGTATCTTTGACTTTTTTATACCAAAAAAAGAGAAAATATGTATATTTTCATACCTACATGCAACCAGAGACTTTTTAGAAAAACATAGAGACATAACGTGTTGGAAAGCACCTGGATGCATGTACACTGAAGCCAATACAGTTGTGTTCTTAAGCTATTTATATGTGATGATAAATGCTTTCCTATAAAGTTTACAGTGGTGTTAGAGTGTTGCCATGCCTTGTCCTAATTATCCAGCGGCATAATTCACATTCCCCAGTGGGCTATTTTTTTGTTGTTAAATAGCAGTAAGTTAAGAGAGAATAATTTCCACATTTTAAAGACCTGTAGTAAATATTTATTGCCTTACTTCCATGTTTCGTAACAGTAAACAACTCTCCCTTCTCCCAACCAAAGCTTCCTTCATCTTTTATATACACTACTGCAAAGGGTGGTGCAGGAGCTGACTGACAACCTACTTCCATTCTTGTCTTCTAGCACCTCAAGCCAAGGCATCTGTTTTCACCAGAACGAACTTGCTAAAATGCAAATGTGATTATGGTACTCCCTACCAAAAACCATTCAACTTTTCTGCATTATCTATAACAAACTTTTCAAGGCAACTAAAAAAAATCTGCTTGCTTTTTTTTTTTTTTTTTTTTAAAAAAAGCTCATTTTTGGGCTTTGCAAATGGTGACTCCAATTCAATAGGAGCAGGGTGGTAGAGTGGTACTTAGGTGCTCTTAAAGTTCTTACAGGAGATTCTATCACACAGCCAGGCTGAGGAAAATTCAACCACAGGATGGAGTCCTAACACCATTACAGGGAAGAAGATTATTCAGAAACTGCCACCTGCCTGACACTTATTAGCTGCAAGACTTTGGCTTAATTATGTGGGTATTTGAGCCTCACCTGCCTCAGTTTGAATGCGGATAATAGTACAAATGTTGCAGCACTATTCTAAGTATTATATATAGTATTAGGTTATTTATCATCCAGACTACACTATTTAATGCATCCAAATGCACTATTAATAATTACTGTCATCCAAAAGCACTATTAATAATTACTCCAGGATACTATGATAAACTTGGCTGTCCCAGACAAACCAGGGTACTATAATTTGAGGAGATGTATTAAATGCATTTTGTACAGTGGATATAACAGAAGTTCAATAAGTCACCTTCATTTTTATCATTCTTCACATTTTCTCCTCTACTCTGCTGGAAGCTGTAGCACACCAAGGTCATGGCACAAGGCACACAAATAATGCTTGTGACATGCTCTAACCAAGATCCTGAGTGTTTGTCTATCACTACCTTTCTTTACATATACTTGATACTTTCTCCCTTGACTTGTTTTGTTTTTTATTTCTATAGATTTTTAGGGAAGAGGTGGTGTTTGGTTGCATGAACAAGTTTTTAGTGGTGATTTCTGAGATTTTGGTACACCCATCACCCGGGCAGTATACACTGCCCAATTTGTAGTCTTTATCCTTCAGCCCCCTTCCACCCTTTCCACCAAAGTCCCCAAAGTCCACTGTATCATTCTATACCTTTACATCCTCATATCTTAGCTCCCACTTATGAGTGAGAACATACGATGTTTAGTTTTCCATTTCTAAGTTTCTTCACTTAGAATAATGGTCTCCAATTCCATCCAGGTTGCTACGAATGCCATTATTTTGTTCCTTGTTTATGGCTGGATATTAGTCAATGGTGTGTGTGTGTGTATCACAGTTTTTTTATCTACTTGTTGATTGATGGGCATTTGGGGTGGCTCCATATGTTTGCAATTACAAATTATGCTGCTGTAAAGGTGTGTGCAAGTAACCTTTTCGTATAATTACTTCTTTTCCTTTAGGTAGATACCCAGCAGTCTCCCTTGATATTTTGTATAAGCCTTGATATTTCTTTCCTTTTTTTCCTCTACCACTTTAGCTCATCTCTTTTTAGGTCCCAGACAAGGAATGCAAAGAGGCCCCCTTGCAATACATTTTTTTAAAATTAAAAGCTACATATCAAGCTAAAATACTGTTAAGTATCTCCTACTTTGACAGATAAATCATGACAGGTCCAAAATTAGACTTCCTGGAATCCTTGGAGTTGCACACAGGACTTTGATGAGGGCAGTGCCAATCCTGGGGGCCTACAAACAGCCCATCTTCTACTCCTATCCCTGACGATCTGCGTGACAGGAACATCATATGTAAGGGTGTGGACACCTCAACCTGTACATATTCAAGCTCTGTTCATCTCCCACTTTTACCTTCCTTAGCAAACAACTCGAAGGGTGTGTATCATATATCTGTTGCTACTGTAACAAATTACTATAACACCAATGGCTTGAAACCACAAATTTATTCCTTTTTAGTTTTGGAAATTAGTCTTACAGGACTAAAACCAAGATGTTGGCATTGCTGTTTCATTCTGGAGGCTCTAGGTGAGAATTCCTTTCTTTGCCTTTCCCAGCTTCTAAAGCTGCATTCATGGATCATTGGCCCCTTCCTCCATCTCCAAAGCCAGCAGCATAGCATCTTCTCTCCTCTTTGACTTCTGTCTTGCTCTCGTAAAGACCCCAATGATTACATAGAGCCTGTTTGGATAATCCAGAATAATCCCTTCATCTCAATTTTTAAAAACATAATCACATCTAGAGTCCCCTTTGCCAAATTAGGTAGCATTTACAGGTTTCAGATATTAGGAGATATATGTGGGGGCCATCATTCTGCCTCCCAAAGGGTGTGCATACCAAAGAACACTTGAGAGCATGAACCTAAGGAAGAAGTGTGAGTGAGCACTGGAGCCACCCTTGGAAACACTTAGGCAGAGATTATGGTAATTGACAAGCTGTGGGGTCATGTGAGCATGTCCTCTTGGCCCTCAGGATTCTTTGCCCTGCTTAGCCAGAGGAGGTCCTCTAAAGCTGAGGACCCAGGGCAGGGTTCTTTCTTAGGGAGGGACCTCAGTACATCTCCTTTCTCCTGCTGATCTGGCAACCTCTGCCTGTTACCCATTCTCTTGATCTACCTACAAGACCCTGTCAGAGGAAAGCATGTTAGCAAATTGTTTTACTCTATTAAAAGTTCTTTTTCTCTTATTTTCATTCCTGCCTTTTGCTTGTCGTGAAAGAGCCCCATTACACACCCACTCATTGGTTTTTAACCATCCTCACTGGCTTTCCCTTCTTTTGAATCTCTAATTCTATCCTTCCGCCACCTCTTCAGTGTTCTTAAAATACACAAGATTTCACCTGCTTGTGTGTTTCTTTTTTAAACATGCTATCCAGCTAGCAAGTTATTCCGGAATCCTACAACATTGTTAATTAATTCCTCTGTTATTCTTTTTCAGTTCTAAATTTTCTTCCAGCATTTGAAGCCTGAAGATTTTCTTCTATAATCTAATTTAAAATCACTTTACTTGGTCTACTTGTATACTCTGTCTTTATATTTTGCTAGATGTTGGCTATTTAAAATAATGTTTCCAAACTTATATAATGTATATAGAAGAATTTTTATTTCCAAAAAAGTATCTTAAAAGATGTTTTCTCCTCTTTTAACTTTTTGAAAAATATCTGAACTTTGATCTATGTTTTTACAGATTCTCATTAATGCATGGAAAGTTTAAGGAATCATCTGTGATTAAGGTCTGACGTGGTTTTGAGAGCTAGGAATTATTTCACAAGAAGATTTTGTAGGTTTTTTCCTTAATGAAATATGATATATTCCTAAGGCTCTGATGAAAAGAACATTTGTCCATGTAAATTTGATTTTAAACTTATATAATTTCAGTGATTTTAAAAATCGATGAGTCTAATAATGTTACATTACAATAGTGTGTGCTCTGTTCGGGTGCATGTGTCTGTCTTATTTATCACTGCAGCTCAGCAATAGCCTTGCTACCAGTGTTCGTATTTTAGTAAATAACTGAGTAAACGAATGTGAGAATTAATGATAGAATTTCAAATGGCTTTAAAAAATGATATAAAGATATAAACCATGCTGCCTCAATCACAACGCTGAAATACAGACTTAAATTTTCAATCAAATTTGTAGTCTCTCCTAGCCTATTCTGCTATGAGTAATAAATTATTTCACTAAGGGTGCTAACTAAACTGTGTATATTCAAGGTAACCACGGTCTGTTTAAATAGTTTATGAATGGTAAGTACATCTCTATAAAATAGATGTTATTTTATAGAGATGCTATATATAGTGATAATTCCATATGTTATAGAATTATATAGATACTGAGATACCAACTATGCAAAAGACACTAAGATATCTTTAACACAGTGTTAGCTGATGAGAAATTGACTCTTTGGTACTGAAATGAAGACAAGAAATGAGGGAAATATTTCTCCCTTAGCCCCTTTTCCTCATTGCTTTAGGAATTGCATATGGGACTTGGTTCACTGCAAATTTCTATAGCTTTTTAATGGTAAATATGTGTCTAATTTTTTCAGTATGTAAATATTTTATATGGCTTCACTATATCGAATGTTTGCTTCCCAGTGTTCTCTATTTTACAAATGATTGAAGATGTCTTTTTTTATTGCTTGTCCTCAGAATGGCTTTACTCCTTTATACATGGCTGCCCAAGAGAATCACATTGATGTTGTAAAATATTTGCTGGAAAATGGAGCTAATCAGAGCACGGCTACAGAGGTAAGACTGTCAGCCCTAATGTCGTAAATTATTTGGTCTTAATGTCCATGTTTTTTATATCAGCCTGCAAATAATCTCCATTGCTTTGTCTAAAATATGCTAGGAACGTTCATGTTACTATTATAATCTCAACAGTGGCTGTGAACAAATGACTCAGGCTTGTGCACAGAGTAGTTCCACCCGTTTACGCCTTCATTGGGATTCATTTCTATTTATTGTTATATAAAATCAGGCTTCCATCAATTTTCCATCCTCTGATTTTTTGGAAGTTTTGTACCATTCTAAAGTTTGATTGCAGTAAATTCGACTCATCTCTTTTCACCAATATTTTATCTTTGTTAGGATCCAATATGATTTCTTAAAGGAACAATATTTTACCATCAGAAATAATTCATAAGTATCTGTGTTAAAACAGTTTTATGAAGAATGTCGCAGGAAAAACCACTGTACCTTATTGAAGCATGAATTATGACACATGGTTGTGTGACTGATTATGACAGCAACTGAACAGAATGTCCAGAATCAGTCTAGTTTTCAAAAGTTTCAGGAAATCTGGACATAAGAAGTGGGAGTGGGCAGGGACCCTTAGAACATCAGTTTTCTTTCCTAAGCATGCCCACCTAATAAGTAGAAACTGCTTTGTATTTTCCTTCTCATTTTTGCCTAGGCAGATTAAGGAGCAAGTTCAATGACTATCTAGGGCAGTGTTTTCAAGTGATGCTCCAGAAGCCCTTGTGCTTGGGGTCACTGGAAGGTTGGGAGTGAGTGACATTGAAGAGGAGAAGAAGAGAGCTCCTTGGAGACATGCCTTTCCTCACCTCTTTCAACCAGAGGATACTGGCGTGTTTTTTTTCTATTTCATATTTTGTGTCCCCACTGATAAAATTTCAAAACTCCTGGCCTGGAGTGAAAGATTTGGTAGATGCTTGTTACCCAGAAACTATTTTAAGATAATTTGTAATGTCTAATATGGCTTCCTTTCCGGATAATTAAGACTTTAGTACGTGAAATCCCTTATATGCTGTGTTAGAAGGAGAGGTCATTAAAATTTAATAAATGCCTTTCCAGTCCCTTTGGGAGAAAACTTTTTATGGAGCCAATTGCAACAACTTTCTGACAGCTTATTCTCGTTAGTTTTCTAAGGAAAAAAACCCAAGAATCACTATTAATGAGACTATGTTTCCTACTTATGTGACTGGAAAACACAACTACCCAGTATGAAATGTTTGTGAGTTCTCTATTCAATACACGCAGATCTTATAGTCTTGCCACTTGGATATGGTGTGATTTTTATAATTTGGGACTTTTTTCCCCCTCAGACACTTGTTCTATCCATGAGTAACATGTGAATATCTTCAGGCAGAGCTCAGGTAACAATATGAGACTGCATCTTTGCATCAGGGCCTCTGAAAAATATCTCAAAATAAGGAAATCTGGATTTGTTTTGTTTGGTTTTGAATTCTTTGAAAGCAGAATCATTTACCAGATGAAACCTTTTACTCTAGAGTGCTTTTATTTACCAAATAGACTTACTGTTTCTAGTGTAGGATTTAGGAAAACTTGGCTCACTGGCATTCCCAGCTGTCTCATGGCTCCTGGCTCCTTTGGTCTAGACCACTCACTGTAGCATTTCCCATTTGGTTCCAAAAATACCCTTTTATGAACATTGCATTGGTAGAGACCACATTACACTCTGTTCCCAGAAAGTTAAAATCTTCTCTGATTCCACAAAGAATGTGTCTTTTGCAAATAAATCATGTGAGGTTTTGAAATTTAGCTTAGGCACATTATATACCTATTATTTGTTTCATTTCATAAAATTGTTTAGATAACCAGTTACTTTTCTCTGATTGAATATGTAAACTTGATTGAACTCTCATTGCTTGCACTAATGGTTGTAAAAAAACACACATATGAATGAATCTTTAGATATTCCTTTTTAGTGTATCATTCTGTGAAAAAAAATGTTTTTACAGGGCTGTATGGTCGATTGCCATTTGATATCCTGTGTTATATTGCTAAATACCTTCTATAGTCTTACGTGCACATGTGTGACTATGCCTAAAGAAGGCACTTTCCCTGAACTGGTTGGTAGTTAATTTGCAAAAATTAATGACTAATCAAGACATTATGATCACTTTAAAACCAAGTGATTGTGAGATTATTCAATGTGGCAATGAAATTCATAACTGAGAAGAAATAATTAAAGTTTAAAAATTTTCCATAACTATAGCACTTAGCATTGGTAAATAAAATGTGAACAATGAAGCTACTGAACTTTAATATGGATTTCCTTTTAGTTGTGGTAATTGAACAAATCATTCCAAATGTTTAGCCTTATCCCATGAAGTACAGATTAAAATAAAATCTACATGGTGAAGATCCAAGGTTAAATTCTCAGAAGGGAGTTCTCAGTCTCTCCAGTACCATTTTTATATAGTATTTCTCTACTCTCTTCCTTCTTCCTAAACGCTACCAAAATTAAATGCCTAAAACTTTTTAATCTAAAACTTTCTAAATGCTACCAAAATTAAAGGCCTAAAATTCTGTTCTGTGAGCAAATGCCTCATCTCTAAGAAAAAATTAATTTCACACTCTTTTAATATAAACTACCACAGTGCTGCAGGAGGTAATACATTTAAATATGTATGTGATAATGAGTCTGTGCTTTTCTCATTCACAGAGCATTTAATTTGTGCCAAAGAAAGTTCTAAATTCAGGCTACTATTTTTCATCTTAAGATACTACATGCTTTACTCTTCCATTCTGTTAAGTATTTGTTGTATTTAAAATTCAGTTATTATTAAAAAATATTATTGCTGGTACTACGTACATAATACAATACACTGAGGAAATTTTTTTTTCTCAGTAGTCTACAACTTAAAAAAATTATTATTGGAAAAAAATTGAGTAGTTTAATTATAGTAAATTACCATCATCTCTAGAATGTAGTCCCAGGTTCAAGCGATTCTTCTGCCTCAGCTTCCCAAGTAGCTGGGATTACAGGCACAAGCTACCACGTCTAGCTACTTTTTTTTTTTTTTTTTTTTGGTATTTTTAGGGGAGATGGGTTTTCACCATGTTGTCCAGGCTCGTCTCAAACTCCTGACCTCAGGTGATCCACCCACCTCGGCCTCCCAAAGTGCTAGGATTACAGATGTGAACCACTGCACCCAACCTAGAATGCAAGTCTTTAAATTTACCTTACAATTGCCCTCATTTTTTTCTCTATGTGAATGGAAACTTGTAACTTTCAGACTTGTTTCCCAACTTTTGTGGATTAAGGGTGGTTTTTTCTTTCACATAAATAGAGCCAAAAATATATTACTTTTTTTATGTACTTGTCACCTTTCCAAGAACTGAATACTTGTTTCTAGAGAGAAAAAATGTAGCTATCCAAGTGTTCTAGCATGATTATCTACTGCTAAGTTTCCCCTACCTTTTCACTTTCCATGATACTATTTTTTAAGTTCTGTCTTTTTAAGTTTAGAATTGAAAAACAGTTTTTTTACATTATCTAGCACATGTAATTTTATATCTGAATTGTTTAAATAATATAAAATTTGATTATTAAGAGCATAATTAATAAATTAACCTAATTTGCCAAAGAGTTTTAGATCATATTGTTTCCTAAGCTTCCAAAATTGAATTGGTAATAGACAACTCTGTTCATAGGGGTTGTTTCCCTAACCATTCCGAGATATTTAGTAACCTGCTGAATCAATCATATATTTTACTTCCCTGTCTCGATTACCATATCTTTGATTCCCAGTCAGACTTGGTCTCCATTCTTTCTGCTCTTCCCACTTTTCTGCTTAACCTACAGAGGCATTATTTAGGATTCGTTCTCACTTTTATTTTTCAATTGCAATCATACATTTAAGCATATCCTGTATGTAGTATGTTTTGTTAAGGAATGCAGATGTTTTTTCAAAATGTATAGAATAAAAATTAGGAGAAGAGTCTGATTAAACTATTCCATAATATGATGAATAACTGGTTATACTCTGCTTCTAATCTTTCCAGTAATATTTTAACCTTTTGCTTGTCAATATTGATTATTAAAAATTAGAGCCATTATTGCTTAGAACTAAATCTCTAGCATCTGAAGATGTTAACAGACAATTTTTATCTTCTATTTTACTATTTAGGATGGCTTTACTCCTCTAGCTGTGGCACTCCAGCAAGGACACAACCAGGCAGTGGCCATCCTCCTGGAGAATGACACCAAAGGGAAAGTGAGGCTACCAGCTCTGCATATTGCTGCTAGGAAAGATGACACCAAATCTGCCGCGCTCCTGCTTCAGAATGACCACAATGCTGACGTACAATCCAAGGTAAAAGCTGAACACATTTGTGGAAAGGAACTCTTTGGCTGCCAGATTCCTCCTTGGGGATGATAAAGAAGTGGGCCATGGTGATAATGCAAAATTGTTTCTGGTCATAAAAAGAGATAAATGGACTTTCAGAGGTATTTCAAAAAGAAGGGGACCTCTAAAAAAATTAAATGCAAGATAATTTTTTTTTAAAGATGAGGTTGAGTTTTTTAGAAATCTGCTTATTCTGTTTATAGTCATAAATAATAGCATTATTTTAAAAAATTGTATTATGTAGTGCTTGGGGACATCTTTCAGTAGAATGCATTTTGACGTGTTGGAACAGTATACCCAATTGCAGTGAGCAGATTGACTATTTCCATAATTTTGCATTGTGTAATATCTTCCCTCTTTCTCCCAAACAACACTGCTTCAGATGATGGTGAATAGGACAACTGAGGTACAGTATTGTGGTTATACCAAAATTTACCTTTTCTTTATTTATTTTTAGGTTTTGCCCAGTTAGAATAAATGCTCACTAATTCCTACTAATGATTAGAAGTTCCATTAATGGGAAATTAATTTGGAAACGTTTCCCATCATGAAGGCAAACTGATAATTCAAAGATATTTAATGTAACATATATTTGAAGCATTATTTTTACCAGTAAAACTATTTGAATAGTTTATTAGAGCATGAAATTCAACTCTTTCTTAACATATATTTTAATAAGTGAGCTTTACTATTAACTTATTGCTGAGAAGAGATATAATTTTATTTCCTTAGTGAGAATTCTCAGGTTAGAGTTTTAAGGAAGTGAAAATTTGGGAGGTTTCTTTGGCACTGAGTTTTGTCTTTTTATCTAATTGCAGTTTCTCTTTTTTTTCTGTATGCTCCTTTTCTTTACCACATTTTAAATAATCAATGATGATATTGAGCATATCAAGAACAAACTAATTGCTTTTTCTTGTAAGTCTTAAAATATTTGTATAGGATCGTATATTTTCCACATTCCAAAATAAGTCACATCAATCAATGAGAACATTAAGTTCAGAAGCCTCTCAGTGTGGTGTGTTTCTATATGCATGTATTTAGTAGTCTCTCCTTGGCCATTGCTACAGAGAGACACTAACACAAGCATTGTTGAAGTATATTACACAAATTAACCTCTACTTCAAGACAAGTGACTATTTATTTAGGTCTATTATTGCTTTGCTGAGGGGATTCTTTAGACTATCATCTTGTTTGATGACTAGGTTGTGGACCTCTGAGCATTATCACAGAGTATACGTAAATTATTTGTGTTATTTCTTTTGTTCCATATCTTTGCGTGGAACTTAGGTCAGAGACAACAACAAAAAGCCCAGCTGTTTGGTGAACTTCTTCACAACTGGAACCATTCAATTTGATATCTTAATAACTGGTTTCATTACCTTTAATTTCTTAGATGCTTTTCGGTGATTATTTAAGATACATCTTTGAAAGCAATATTGGCTCTAAATACTGTGAAAGCAGAAGTTTAGGCAGATTTTTACTGAGTTATACATATTTCTTTGAAGACAATAGAGTAAAAAGAAGAGAAACCCCTTCATCAAATCCTGTAGAAATGTGAACTCTACCTCCCACTTCCATGTTAATCAGGGAAGGACTGATACCAGTTTTGTGCTGATCCAAGATTCACACCCTGGGTATCATTATGAATGATCAGTGAGGCTGTATTAGAAAATTAGGTAGCTTATTTTTGCAAATGATATTACTATATTTAAATACTTAGAAGATGATTCACTCAGAAGTCAATGTGTTTTTCTGAAACTAAATTGTAACATCAATAATAGACACACGCTCAGGATATGTCTGGGTGACAGGAAATATCAAGATAAAAATAAAACAAATTTAGTCAATTATTTCCTAAAATATAAAAATTTGACATTTTAAAAAATAACAGCCAGATTGAGACTGATTTTTTCCCTCCATTTTGACATGAATATTGATATGACGTAAATGTAAAATAGAAATTTCTTGACCACAATTAGGGTATTTGGATTAGTAGTTACTGTTCTAGTTTTGTGTCTTGCTTCTCTCTAACTAAGAAATCATTTGTAGCTAATGTTGCTATAGAAATAGCACAAATTTTCATTTCCTAAGATATCTGAATGCTTATTTAGGATGTTTTTAAAACAAAGTCAGCAAAGCCTATATATCTACTCAACAGAAATAAATGGTTGTAATTTTGAAAATATTTCTTAAAAACAATACAGTAAACATCATAGTTCATCTCAAGTAAATGAGAGCAGTATCAAGTAACCCAAAAATGGCAGAATAACAGTTTCTATTTTTCCCATAATCTTTTGTTAAGTGGTGAAAATTATGGACAGTAAGAAAAATTATCAGATCTTTTTGTACTTTAATAAGTTAATATGCTTCAAAAAAAGAGTTAATATGCTCCTATTGTGAAAATAGCAACAATTTTCAACTAAACTTTTCATTAGAAAAAGAAAGAAAAGGCAATTTTTTTTCATTTGATATTTTCAGAATTATTACATTTTGAGAGTAAACAGTTCTGTAATGCCCATGTAGGTGATTTAACCCGGTTGGTTAAACTACATTTTATTGTACTGATAAAATTTAATTCATATTCAGAATTGGAGTGAGCTGAACTTTTTTCTTTCTTTTATATTCCTATTGATGCCAAGTATATTGTTTAATTTTTGTTTTTTAATTATTTTATCACGATAACAACATAATCTTACTACACAGTTGTAAAATGGTATAGGAATATTATGACAGTGTAAATGACATGGAACAAATTCTATATCCTCTGTAAGAATGTTTCAACATATTTTCATGGTTCCAAAATTAGAATGCCAACCAATACTGCTTTTTTAAAACAAAAATAAGGGCCGGGCGTGGTGGCTCAAGACTGTAATCCCAGCACTTTGGGAGGCCGAGGTGGGTGGATCACGAGGCCAAGAGATCGAGACCATCCTGGTCAACATGGAAACCTGTCTCTACTAAAAGTACAAAAAATTAGCTGGGCACGGTGGCGCGTGCCTGTAATCCCAGCTACTCAGGAGGCTGAGGCAGGAGAATTGCCTGAACCCAGGAGGCAGAGGTTGCGGTGAGCCAAGATCACGCTATTGCACTCCAGCCTGGGTAACAAGAGCGAAACTCCGTCTAAAAAACAAAAAACAAACAAAAACCAATAACACTTGTTTTGAGTCTTTCTCTGAAAAGGCATTTTAAAAATTTTATTGATACATTAATTCTATGACTGAAACCTTATGTGTTTAATCATATTCTGGTTTTCTTTAATATGCAAAACCAACTTAAGAAACATTGTTTTGTACAAACAATGAATTTCATAAATAGATAAATATTTAAGGTAACTAAAAATAATGTTGCCAATAAATATAGGATATTTATTTACCTCTTTATATATTTAGTTATGTACCACCTTACAACATTAAGATTTAAGATCTTACTAAAGCATTTAGTATTGCTCATATATTAGGCAGACAGTTACCATGTGACTTTCTTCACTAATACAGTGACTGCAACAAAGAAAAGTGAAGCGCTATACTGACTCATATCTTTGCTTTCAGAGTGGTTTTACCCCTTTGCACATAGCTGCACACTATGGAAATGTCAACGTGGCAACTCTTCTTCTAAACCGGGGAGCTGCTGTGGACTTCACAGCCAGGGTATGGATTCAAATAGTTTCTCATTCTATAGCAGTAAATGAGTATTTTAACAAAGAAAAAAAAGACAAAACACCAATGCCTTTCTTAAAGGTTTTATTTCTTTTTCCTTACCTGGGTCTATGCTAGAAATATTAAATTTTCCATTTTTTTTCTTTAAATCACATGAAGTCATCTTGGCTTAAGCAGAAAATAAGAATGTTGTAAACTCATGCAGAAATCATTTCCAATAGTTAGGGAGGACATTAATTCTGACCAGTATGAATAGTTATATTTAACAATCATGCCATGAATCCTGGTAAGTCATGTTAATAAATAGTTAAACTCTTAAAATGTTAAGTATAAAATGTAGACGTAGCACGTCTTGTGGTGATTGTAGGGCACACAATTTGGTAGGGAATTGTTTTCAATGAATTGAGAGTTTGTTCACATGAAGTCTTACTAAAACACATAAAAGGTGTCATATTGTTACATGTTTAATGGTATGCTTTTATTAGAAAGAATTCACTTATATGATAGTTGTAATAAATCAGTATAGTTAATATACAGTTAGTGCAGAATATGAATATTCAAAAATTATAACACAAAAAATCAGGTACATATTCTTGCCTTAATGACATGTGATAGCCAATAAAATAAATAAATATAATTTGTATGCATAATGTTTTTGTACTAAGAAGTCATCTGCACTGAAACTATATTGTGCTATTTTCAAGCTGTTTTTCTTTCTGAATTATTCTGAAGGAGTTGTTTGTTTGTTGTTGTTGTTGTTGTTGTTGTTTAGAGACGGGGTCTGGCTCTGTTGCCCAGGGTGGAGTGCAGGGGCACGATCATGGCTCACTGAAGCCCTGAACCCATGGGCTCAAGTAATCCTCCTGACTCAGCCTCCTGAGTAGCTAAGGCCAAAGGCACACACTATATACCTGGCTAATTAAAAAAAAAAATTTTATTTTTGTAGCAACAAGGTCTTATTATGTTGCCCAGACTGGTCTCAAACTCCTGGCTTCAAGTAATCCTCTCACCTCAGCTTCCCAAAGTGCTGGGATTACAAGCACGAGCCACCATGCCCAATTTGAAGGAGATGTTTTTAAGAATCATTTTTATATTGAATATTAATATAAATATTTGTATCCTATTTTTAAGCATCATAAAACTTAGGATTCCAGACTCTAAGCACGTGGATGTTATAGAAAGACTTTACACTAGTGCTCTATCTTAGGTAGATTTTAATTTGTTGTTTCTACTACATTAAAATGTTCCCTTTGTCTCTTGACTGTAGCATGTACATTCAGTACTTATTTTCTAGTATTGACTAAGTTATGCAGTTTCATTCCATTTTTTGTTCTCTAATTGTTTTATGATTCATGTGTTTTTTTGTTCCTTAAAAATCAAAATCATAGAAAGAGTAGAAACTGTGGATCAAATTGCCACATAGGTCACAACCTCCTCTGTGGCCTTTAACACAAAGGCATCAGCATTATGCCCTATCATACCCAGCAGCTCTTGTTTGGTCTTTCTGTGATACAGAATGGAATCACTCCTCTGCATGTGGCTTCCAAAAGGGGAAATACAAACATGGTGAAGCTCCTACTGGATCGAGGTGGTCAGATCGATGCCAAAACTAGGGTGAGTGTCTCTGTTCTTTCAATTTTCTACCATTATTGTTTCTTTCAATCCTCATAGAAGGCACATCAAGACACCAGGTTGTAAACATAGTCATTTTGTTTTCAAGGAAATTGCTTTATTGGAATTGATTTAAATCTCATGCAGTATTTAAAGGGCTTATGTCATAAAGTGAAATTAATATTTGCTCATAAGCTCCCAGGGAAGCAAAATGTAGGCTGCTCAGCGAGATAGTTTTTCAAGTTTTTGCTTATTGATTTTCTGGGAACAAAGATCAAAGACTGGGCTTACACAACTCGGTTTGGGGTAGTTATAAGTATCAGGAACTCAAACTAATTACCTTACATTAAGCTTGAGAATGTGGCTTTTACAAAAAAAACATTTTAATACATATTTATAATCTTTTGCTTCTAACTATTCAATTCCTAATTCATTTTTCTTAAATGGCTATGCTATACTGACCTGCGCAGGCGATTTGCTGTTATGTAGAAAAACATACAGTTAGTATGCTAGACCTTTATTTATGTTATTTTGGTAGAAGTCATTTGTTTCAAATGTAAGTAAAATATCATTTCAAGTTTGCAATACACTGCAAATAGATAATAAGATAGGCAGTAGAGTGCAGTTGTTAAAAGTGCAGAATGAGGGCTAACTGCCTGATTTCAAATCCTACCTTTTACTGTTAATAAGTTACATTACATTGACAGTTTACTTACCTTCTCTGAACTTAGGCTAATAACACACTTACCTAATAAAGTTGTGTAAGAATTAACTCTTAGCTATATTATTTACCTTTTTTTTTTGAAAAAGTGGAGTAAATTACATAGCTCTTTATGATATTTGATAATATTACTGACATTATACAATATAAAGTTAATTACTGAAACATATAAGGAATATTTCAATATTAATTCTCTGGGGTAGATTTGGTTAATCACAGACTTTGACAAACTTCAAATATGCCTATAATCCAAATATGTTAATATGTGGTGTAAAAAGTCCTTGTTAATATGTGGTGTAAAAAGTCCATCAAAGATGACAAATAGAATATGTCTCTTAACGTATTTAACTTCGCTTTATTTAATTCTGAGACTTCATGTTTTTATAGTCCCAGCAGTAAAGATCAGATATAGTTTCCTTGTAAATCTGAAGACTAGCAAACACTTTTGTTTAATAAACTTTGTCATCTGTAAGCTTCCAGGATCTATACCAGCCCCAGACTATAAATTATCATTTTTAATGACCTCAGGAAACCTTGCTTTCTTAATCTCACTTCTCTAAAGCTTTTGACCCAGAATGGCTACATCACGTCACCTAGGAGAGGTTCGCATTCTGTCAAATCTTTGTTGCGATGTCCAGTGTCTTTGCATCAGAGTTTTACGTGGTATCTACTTTTTACTTAGTAGGCACGCCTTTTTCCTTACCATACTATGAGTATACAGAATTTAGAACAGTATGCGTTATGTTGCATGGTTTGCTTACCTATTTTTTATATTTAAAGGAGTGAGTTTTTGCACATTGCTATAGCATCATTACTAACAGCACCAATGCTAGTATAATTTTTTCCTATATGCTGCCTCTATGAGATAACTACTGGAAAGAAAGCATTTTGGAAATGCAAAAAATTTTTATCTTGGCCAATGTCTTAGGGATGCACATTGCTTTTATTAATGCTTTTTGGAATATTCATTCATTATTGAAGCAGTTGATTTTGTTCTTATTAATCACCGCAATAATTACTTAATAAAAGTACTCTAATTTGGGTGGCTTACAGACATTTGGGTATAAAATTAAAAAGTCTAACTCCAAATAGGCAGTGTATCTTCATAAAAAGAGTACTAATAAATGAAGAGTAATGGATTCTTACACTAGTTCTGTGATTAACTAATTATCCTTGAGCAAGTTAACAATCGAATGTAAGCCCTGGTTTCTTTTATGAAGGGAATATTTGGGTCATATTTTGTATAGTTCAGCCTTTAGATACAGCAAATAAATTAAATTTCATTCAAGGATTTAAAAAGAGTAAAATAGGTTTTCTAATTATGTACATTGTATAAACATTCCATTCATTTATTCCTTAAATAAATAACTATCGAGTTCCTTCTTGGTGCTGGGAACCCTGAAGATACAACAGACAAAAAGACAGACTAGGTCTCTAGACTCACAGAGATGCAAGTCAGCAGTTCAAGGAAATAACTTAACAGTCTTCTGATAAAAGTTTAATAATAGGTTCTTTTTTTAAAAAAATCTTGATTTGTAGCATTGTCTTTGCTGATTTCCATGGTATAAATCTTTCTACACTGGTCAGTTTAGAGTTAGCAATATGGTATCACTAAATGCAGACTTGGGATGAGGTGTGCAAAAACTGGCTCTCCTTATTTCATATGAGCTGGTTCCAGCATACCCCAGGATTAGGTACAATATTGAAAGGTTGCACTGAATTTTTTAGCACTAAACTTTCCCCAATAAGTTTATTTCTGTATATATTTTTGGAGACAGTAGTTTCACTCTGTTGCCCAGGCTGGAGTGCAGTAGCACAGTCTTGGCTCATTGCAACCTCTGCCTTCCATGTTCAAGTGATTCTTCTGCCTCAGCTTCCTGAGTAGCTGGGATTACAGGCACGCGTCACCATGCCCAGCTAATTTTTTTGTATTTTTAGTAGAGATGGGGTTTCACCATGTTGACCAGGATGATCTCGATCTCTTGACCTTGTGATCCACCCACCTCAGCCTCCCAAAGTTCTGGGATTACAGGCGTGAGCCACCGCGCCTGGCCTTCCCCAGTAAGTTTAAATACTTCTTCCTCTTTAAGCAGGAGGATTTTAAAAGCATTGCTAAGTTCTTTTCATTCTGGCTATCGCTAACAAACTTATATCCCTCTTACCAAATGCAAAATCAGGTAGGAGGTAAATACTGAAATCAAGGACTGTGTGCTGAAATTGGGAGACCAATTCTGGAACTATAATATTTGATTACTGAAATAAATGAATATGTTTTGCTTTTTCTTTTGCCTTTTGAAAACAGAGATATGTTTGCATAAAAAATAGAAAATAGGAAGACGTTTGTATTAGTTCTCATGCTGCTATGAAGAATTGCCTGAGACTGGGTAATTTATAAAGGAAAGAAGTTTAATTGACTCATACTTCTGCAAGTCTGGGGAGGCCTCTGGAAACTTACAATCATGGCAGAAGGGGAAATAAACATGTCCTTCTTCACATGGTGACAGGAGAGATAAATAAGTGCCCAGTGAAGGGGGATGCTCCTTATAAAACCATCCGCTCTCATGAGAACTAACTCACTATCATAAGAATAGCATGGGGGTAACTGCCCCCATTATTCAATTAGCTCCCACTGGGTCCCTCCCATGACACATGGGGATTATGGGAACTAGAATTCAAGATGAGATTCCGGTGGGGACACAGCCAAACCATATCACTGTTTAGTTTGTTTTTGACTATACTTTTAGATAATATAATAGAGCTTCTATATATGGAATGTTTTTGAAGTATTATGTTTTGATGTTTTTGTCATTGACATCTCAATTTCCCACTGCATTTAGATTAACCATAAATATTCTGAATTTAGTATGTTCTGTCAAGGATTTTCCTTTGATCTTCTCATTATTTTTCTTATTCATAAGGTTTTTATTATCTAGAGAATAGCAAGATCTATAGAGGCTTTTAGATAATTAAAAAATAACAAACAAATTTTACCCTCAGTTATTTCTTTGCTCTCACCACTATTTTGGCAATCATTGAGACATTTTCTATCTTGTTGGCATTCTCATCATTGACAACTATCTAATGTGAAACTCTAAGACATTTACACCAGAGCCTTTTGCTGGTATCTGAAAGACCTCATTTTAATGTGAAAACATAAATTTTATAGCTAGCTAAAAAAAATTATAAATTTAGGTTTCATTAAGGGCATTATTTTTTATTTTTAAGCTTATTTATTATTTAAATGTAGAGATACCCCATATAAGGATTATGTTTAAAATATTAAAAAACATATTTCAATGCAAACAATAAAAGGTAGGCAAAAACATTAAAGGATGATGAACAAAAAGCAACACATAGCGAAAAGGAGTCACCCTTGCTACTTGTTATTAGGTGTAATAATTAAAGCAATAACAATAATGGTTGTCATTTGTCATATGCATATGTTATTCTAGGCACCCTGCTATGTGCTCTACAAGTACCATCTTATTTTGTCTTCCTAACAGCTTATGAAGTGTGTATCATTTTCTTGTTGAAAACATATGGAGGTCTTCATTTAAGAAATGAGACTACCAAAGGGAAAAATGAGTTTCAATGGAGTTATGTAACTTGACCTAGGACACACAGCTTGGCAATCAGCAGAGCCTACCCATGTGAATACATAAACTTTAGGATACATTGTTGGAAGAATGACCTAAGCAGAGCATCAGGGAAAATATGAAAAGATAAACTAGATAAATGGCATTTCTACAATATTGGTTAATCTTCCTTTGTCAAAGTTGTCCACATCATGGTGTATAGTACATCAGTGTGATTGATTCTAGAGAAAACAAACAAACAAACAAAAAAAAACCAGAAAAAACACAAAGGGTCTCTGGAAGGGGGAAAAACCCATAACCTGCAACTATAAACTTAGGAATTTAAGTAAAAAGGTTGTAGAATACAAAACCTTGAAAATATTTTTTTTTGGCATTAAGTTGATAATGTGCTTTGTAGAAAATATTCAAAATCTAATAAAATTGAGCCTGTTGGATAACTTGAATTTGATGTCATTATTGACACATCTTATAAGGATAGACACTTTGCATCATTAAATGTAGGATTTATAACTAATTTAATCCATATTGTTCTTTCATGTTCTTGTGGGTATATTAAATGTTCTCCATAAAGCTCCTATTAGTACTCTGAGAGTATTTTGGAGGTTTCAACATGATTACACAAAGACTATTTCATGTAATTTGCAGAAAGCAATACATTACCTTTTCTAAAAGAGATGTGAAGCAGCATTCCCTCCTTCATTTTTCAAACAAGACTTGAAAGTTAAATAGGATAAAAGACATCATCTCCCCTCTATATATCATGAAGCTGAGCCTTGGGGAGATTCACCCATAGTTGCTGATATGAAATTCACTGCAGGAATCCATGGCTCCAAAGTCCATACACTGAACCATACATTGCATATGATGTCTGTGTTCACTATGTGGGATTTCTCAAAACTTAGATCTCCACAAAGCCCCCACCAAGAATATGTTTGAGAAACCATACTATATCTATTGTTATATAACTTATGTAGTAACTAATGCTCTAGTTCCATGACAGGGTGCTGTTATCAGGGTTCAAAAGTGTAATTATTATCATTTCACCAGCATAACTCTTAGCCTCCTGTCTGGCAAACTTTAAAATAATGTAACATCCCAACTGCAGTAAATACTTTTTTATGAGAAGGGAATCTTTTCAGGCTAATTCTTAGGTACCCAAAACTTCAAAAACTGTTTTGGTTATTCACTATCTTCCTAGTAGCTAAATGGATTTCACAAAGCAAAGAATCATTATCAGTCAAGGTCCTAGCCAAAAACAGAGGCCCAAATTCAATCATTTTATTAGAGATTATTGAAGGGTCTATTTATAATATGGTGTAGTCTGTTGGAAAGGGATAAGGGACAGTGTAGAATCCTAGGGGCTAGTAACAGCAGGACTCAGTACCACTGCTCGACCTAAAAAGCGAGAAGTAGAAGAGCCTCCCAGAACTTCAAAGGGGAGAATTGTGTGGCATGGCTGCTTTGGCAGGAGAGTAAACTTTGGCAAAGACACACAGCCAGATTTAGGAGATCCCTTGAAGTTCCTTTCATGTCTTGCTGCATTGGCTAAGCCCAACCGGAAACCAGAGGACAAGGCAGCTCACTGATGTCCCTAGAGCAGCTGGTCTGTTGGGACACAAAGCAGAGTCGAGAAGGGTAGTGCATGGGTCTGGAGGGGCAAACAGAAGACACCTAGCATAGAAATCCCAGCGTTGAGTCAGAAAGAGTGTTGCGATTCGGATAAACTATTTTTATTTGGAGTAAAGTATAGCCTGTAGAGATGGTCCTGGAATTAGAGACACAAACGAGAGGCCATTCGAGTTCTGGATAAATCAGATATTGCTGAAGTCCTCTTAACTACTCATCATCCATTCTCTGTGATTTCCCCAGCTTCTCCACTTCTGTCCTTGAGACAATCTTTTTTTCTTTTTCCTCCAGCCTCAAATCACCAGTAAATTTATATACTCAGTATTTCATTTTCTCTCCCCCTTTTTGCCCACTGTTACTTATGTTTTGCCTCTCATTTCCCACCTGCTCTGCTTTTTGCCCACGCCACCCTAAAGAGAAACAAAATGTAAAAGACAGTGAGCACTTGGGAATTGCTCTGGAATCAGAGGCTATCTCAGAAGCGTTAAGGTCAGAAAGTTTTATAAATAATGTAGCATACAGTTCTACCATATTTTATTTGATAAAGTTAGAGTCCTAGTTATTAATAATAAAGTTCCTCTTTGGGAATCAATTATGTGATTTTCAAAATGTTGAAATATATTTGTAAAAATATTTTAAATTGTCTAAGAAATGACTTCCTTTTTACAAGCATTAGGATGCATTTTAGGAAAATTTATGAAAGTGGTAACAATTCAAAGGAAAACATATGAAAAATTACACTAAGAAAAATTTTTAGGTCAAAGTGTGTTAGAACAAACAAAATGAAAACAGTATAACCTAATATAATCCCTGTTTTGGGGTCCAGTGTGTAGAGCTTTAAAGTTCAACAAATGCCACGTGCTCTGCTTTTCCGTCTTCTTGAATATGCAAACACATGACCAGAAGCCCGTTTCATTCCATTGACCCTCCACACAGGGGATATCCCTTGCTTTCTCCCTGTCTCTGTGTTGTTTGTCTTTCCCTTTCTCCTGCTCTCTGTCAAGATCTATTTCTGACTTGTTTTCTCTTTCACTCATCTTCTTTCATTGATTTACTGAGTGATCAGGATTGAATTTAGGAAACTCCCTCTTTATGGTTACAATAGATGCAATATAGATTTTTTTTAAGTGAACTGGGGCCCAATTCTTTAATTCTTTTGGCAGGATGGGCTGACACCACTTCACTGTGCGGCACGAAGTGGGCATGACCAAGTGGTGGAACTTCTGTTGGAACGGGGTGCTCCCTTGCTGGCAAGGACTAAGGTGAGTCATTATCAGTAAAATGGAATCCTAAGGAATTTTTAAGTCATTAAAATGATCTCTATTCTTTTTTAAATAGAAGCATCAGCCAAGCATTTTCTACTTATTTAATAATTGTGTGCTAGAAATAGGAATATATATCAAACTTTTTAAAATTATTAAAATAAACAGATATATAAATCGAGACGTATTGAATGTGTGCCTTAAGGGTTTTCTCTCTCTCTCTCTCTCTCTTTCTCTCTCTCTCTCTCTCTCTCTCTCTATATATATATATATATATATATTTTTTTTTTTTTTTTTTTTGAGATGGAGTTTCACTGCTGTTACCCAGGCTGGAGTGCAATGGCGCGATCTTGGCTCACCACAACCCCTGCCTCCTGGGTTCAGGCAATTCTCCTGCCTCACCCTCCTGAGTTGCTGGGATTACAGGCACGCGCCACCATGCCCAGCTAATTTTTTGTATTTTTAGTAGAGACGGGGTTTCACCATGTTGACCAGGATGGTCTCGATCTCTTGGCCTCGTGATCCACCCAATCGGCCTCCCAAAGTGCTGGATTACAGGCTTGAGCCACTGCGCCTGGCCTTTTTCTATATTTTTACCTGTTATTCTTACTCCAGATGAAAATTTGAATACATCTATATTTTAATTATAAATGAGAATATCTCTTAGATTCTGAATCTAGATTTTTATGATCCTCTCAGATGACTATGAAATATATATAAAATTATCTTTTAAAGCAGCACAATTAACAACATAAGTTGAATCTTTTTGCTCATCCAATCTCTGTCTCTTAGGCAATACTAATAAAAAATAATTTCTCAACAGTGGTATTGGTTGCTTATATTGAAGATTAGTAGAGGTGATTTGGAAAACACAAGTTGCAATAGGCCACCTACAAAGAGCTATTAAGAAAGCATATTTTCTTTATGACACAGTACATCTAGCATTTTTTTCTCTGATTTTATCAATATGCTCAAACACGGGGGAAGCACTTTTCCATATACATGAACACCACACTGTGAGTTGGTGTTGAAGATTTTCCATTATCAAATGTATTTTAAATGTTTTTATTGTTGTATAGTTCTCCATTATCCAAACTTAAATTGGGTTATCAGAAAATATTTTGAGACACGAATTGAAGATACTCATACAGAGCCAGTAAATGTGACACGCAGCAAACTTGGATCCTTAAATACAACAAAAATTTAGACAAAGAGCGCTTCTCATATTTTCTCCCTATTCCATTCCACCTCATGCCCCCTGCCCACACACACAGAGTTTATATCCACTAATGCTATTACTATGGTAAGCTGAAGAAACTAAGGCAACTGACACAAATATTTTTCAATTTATATATTTTAATTGAAATCATTTGAAACAAAACTAGTCCATATGTTTAAGATACATGTAGAACGAACTCAATTTGTAATGATGTACCCACATGCCATAAAAGAGTGGCTTCAAATCAGTAATATATGAAGAAGAGAAATAATTATCTGCGGCCGGGCGCAGTGGCTCAAGCCTGTAATCCCAGCACTTTGGGAGGGCGAGACGGGTGGATCACGAGGTCAAGAGATCGAGACCATCCTGGTCAACATGGTGAAACCCCGTCTCTACTAAAAATACAAAAAATTAGCTGGGCATGGTGGCGCGTGCCTGTAATCCCAGCTACTCGGGAGGCTGAGGCAGGAGAACTGCCTGAACCCAGGAGGCGGAGGTTGTGGTGAGCCGACATAGCGCCATTGCACTCCAGCCTGGGTAACAAGAGCGAAACTCCATCTCAAAAAAAACAAACAAAAAAGAAATAATTATCTGCATTATTTTCATTCTCATACTTGTACTGTGAATGTTGTATAAATTTGTCTTTAAAATGCAACAATTTGGGCTGGGTAATGCAGCCAGCCCAAATTATGGAAAGTTTTGTTAAAGAAACATTGAAATTTAAATGGAAATAACAAAATTTCAGATTAATCATGTTATAACCAATACCAAAACCAATATCAAGTTGAAAATAGGCAGATAGGCCTTCAAACCATAAAATAATCTTATCTGCAGAGTTTGCTTGTAATTGTCATATCACTAATGAAGCGGGTTACTTAGAAGGAATTTTTAAAATGTCCTCCCTGTAAAATCAAGTATCATTCATATGTAAGGATCCTGCATAAAGTGTCTCTGAGTGTACAGTTATATTCATGTATTCATGCATCGAACTATTACATAATGTTAAGATACATAGATACAATTTGCCAGGCAAGCGTTCTAGTCACTAAGGCACCATCAAGATGAATAATACACAATTTATAGCTGCAACAAGGTCAGAATTTAGTGGGCATGACAGAAAGGAGATAATTATAAAAATTAGAGGTATGTATAGGGTAAGAAACACAGAGAAGATGAACTAATCAGGTTAGAGTGAGGGGATACTGCTCTCTTGGGAGCAGAATAGGTGCCTAACGCTAGACTATTCCCCTCCCCTTCTGTATTAGTCTGTTTCATGCTGCTGACAAAGACATACTTGAGACTGGACAGTTTACAAAAAAGGAGGTCTAATGGACTCACAGTTCCACTTGGGGAGGAACTCACAATCATGAGGCTGAGGAGGCCTCACAATCATGGTGGAATGTGAAAGGCACATGTCACATGGCAGCAGACAAGAGAAGAGAATGAGAACCAAGCGAAAGGGGTTTCCCCTTATAAAACCAGCAGATCTTGTGAGACTTATTCACTACCACAACAACAGTATGGGGAAAACTACCATCATGGTTCAGTTATCTCCCACTGGGTGCCTTCCACAACACAAGAGAATTATGGGAGCTATAATTCAAGATGAGATTTGGGTGGGGACACAGCCAAACCATATTACCTTCCATAAAAGTCCTAGGTTTAAATCACCCATTCTTTCTCCTGAAGCAACCATCTAAGTGTCACCCCCTCAGACTTTGTAAATTCTAACTCTTTGCAAACTGTGACTCTTCATCACAACCTCTTCTTATTCTTTGTGACTTTAATGATCTTGATTAGAGCAGTAGATAATTCTTCTAGTTGGCCTCTCAGTTTGGTAACTGTACACCCTCTACAATTTCTGTGTCTAACTTCCCACATGCCAGCCCTCCTATGTTTCAGCTCACTTTCTTCAGAACCCAATTCCAGAAATTCTTTTATTCTGCTGGGACCTTCAGTCATAGTTCCACTGTTCCTCATTCACATCATCTCCTCACCTCTGCCTGACACAAATTCCATAGTCATTTATGCTACTCCCTCACATATTCATATTCCCTACATTTCACTCAATTAAATTCAACACACATTCATGCAACCAAATGTGGCTACAGGAAACACCCAGCCACACTAACTGTGCTCAGTTTAGATTCATGATCACTAACCTCAAGTCAGCTGGTAATGCTCCCTGACAATCACGCTCTATTTTCTAAGTCTATTCACTCTCACTTCCTACTATCTGACCATTCTATATTTTCTTCAAAGTTCTTTGAATTTTTCCTTGTCTTCATTTCCCACAACATGAGAGAATTTAAGCAATTGAAGAGAATTTCCAGAGATTCCCACCTTCATATCTATCCAATGGCATGACTTGGAGCCCATGTAGTCTACGTTCTCTCCTGTTACTGCCATCTGTGTGATTGCTTGGTCCTGCCTTTTTAACACACTTTCTTTATTTGCCTTTTGGGACATTACATTCTTTTGACTTTTCTTCTGTTTTCCTAGCTGCCGCTTCTTAGTCTCCTTTACTAGCTCCTCCTCATGTCTCCCATCTCTGAACCTTAAACCTCCAGAGCTCAGTTTTTGTATCTTTTCTCTATCTGCACTCACTTGCTACAAAATCTCATGCAGTTCTATCTTTAAATAGTATCTGTATGCTGGTGCCACACAAGTGTATATCTCCCGAATTCCATATGTAGATGTCAGCTCCCCATTGCCACTTGGATGTCTCCTGGGCATCTCAAATTTAGTAAGCTCAAAATTAAGCACTGGATATAATATCTGCGCCTCAACCTGATCTTCCTGTTATCTTTCTTGAGGTCAACCAATGGTCATCTCAGGCCAAACACCTCATGTCATGTTGGACTCTTCTTTCTTGCACTTTTCACATTTTGTCACCAAACACTGTGACCTCTTCCTTCAAAATGTATCATTAAGTCAGCAGCTTGCCAACAATCTCATTACTACCACTCTGGTCCAGGTCACAATCAACTCTACCTGGAGGACTGCAAGAGCCTCCTAATTGACTTCCTTCTTTGACATTTTGTCCATATAGTCTATTCTCAACACAGCAGCAAGAGTAATCCTATTGCCCTAAACCTTCCAACAGCACCCCGTCTCTGTGAATAAAAATCAAACCTGCCAGGTCTGTTACCACTCTGAATTCCTCCCCTTATCCATCATTCTCATTCACTCGCCTTAAACCACATTCTTCTCCTTACTGAATAGCAACATTGATCATGCCAGGTGTACTCCCAACACAATATGTTTGCACTTGCTTTTTCTCTGCCTCAAGTGTTTTTTTCCCCCAAATCAACAAGACTAGCTCTCTTACTTCCATCATGCCAAAACTCACCTTCTCAGTAAAGCCATTTCTGGATATCCTATCAAAATTGCACCCATGTACATAAACTCCCTTGGCCATTCTGTGCTTTAGTTTTCTGCTTTCCGTTGGTGGCCATCTAACACACTATATAGTTTAATTCTTACTATTTTTAAATTGTATGTCTGTCTTCAACACTAGAATGTAACCTCAATGAGGAGGGGGTTTCCTGTCTGTTGTGTTCTATTCTGTATTCACAGTACTTGAAAAGGGCTTGAGTAGGTGCTAAGTAAATATGTGTAAAATGAACAAAAGAGTAAATGATAAATATCTTATTTTTCACATAAATAACCTTCAAATAGGTAAAACAGCATCAATGAATGATAATTTTAAAAAGAAACAGGCAGCACTCTAGTCCAAACATCATTATCAAGGCTTGAGTTTCTTCTACATTTTGCCCTTGACAATTACCTTCCCCTCATTGTATAAACACCTTCTCATCAGTCTGTTCCTCATTTTCAAACTTATTTAATTAACTTCTAAATATGAAAGCAATAGTTATGAATGAAGATTATTTCAAAATATATAATTTGTGAGTCACATATACTCTACCACTCATCATCTACCAAATTAAGAATTCACGTATTTGTTTTTGTGACCCCTTACTGTTAAAATCACCTTTCTTGTTAAGAATATCATTCTGGAGGCCTTTTCTGGTATCTTATCCGATGCAATTTCTGCTTTGTTGAATGTAATGACTGCCAAACTGGATACTTGGCCAACAATCCTTTTTCTAGTGGCCATATTTGTGTTGGTTATTAAGAAATCCCATCTCTTTAATAGGCACTTTTTTTTAATTTAGTTTTTTCCTGAGTTTACATATTGTTTCCTGAAAGTTTGTTTAGCTTTTTAAAAATGGCAGTCTTACCTAGTCTGATGAACAGTGCATCGCCCTACTATCGTGTGTTCCTGCTGTTGACTTCATTTTAGAATTAAGGCTAACACTGTTTTGGTCCATATCAATGATGGAAAATTTGAATAGAATGAGAATAGATTATCCTCAAATTTAAAAGTTGTGAGGCCATCGGCACATGGCCCACATTCGCCTCACACTCTTCTAGCTCTTACCTACCTGTTTTCTTGAAGTCCAATTCAAGTATCCTTATACTATAGGAAAAAGGAATTGTAAAATTTCACAGCAACATGGATCTACATGATGATCAGTTTCCTTACTCACCCATTTCCCTCTGTATTTATAAGAAATGCAGGCAGAGAGATTAAATGAATGTAGACTTCTGTGCATGAAGTTGGATACAAATAACTTAAGCATCAGCTGTTATCTACTTTTCTGTATTTAATATTGTCCTAATAACTGTAAAATCAAGCTAAATTACCACACATACCATTCATGACAGACATACTAATTTGCCTTTTTGTCTATGGTAGCATAATTATGAAATTAAATGTTCTCTTAGTGTCCTTTTCTTCCAAATATAGTCTGCTGTATATTCTCATTTCAAATGGAAATTATTTTTTCCCCTGCCACTAACTGTGTTAGAGATCATCAATCAACTTTGCTGTATTTTGGAATTTGAAAATAATGAAAAAAAAATTGATGTTATTTTGTTTTGTTTTTATGTGCAGAATGGGTTGTCTCCACTACACATGGCTGCCCAGGGAGACCACGTGGAATGTGTGAAGCACCTGTTGCAACACAAGGCACCTGTTGATGATGTCACCCTAGACTACCTGACAGCCCTCCACGTTGCTGCACACTGTGGCCACTACCGTGTAACCAAACTCCTTTTGGACAAGAGAGCCAATCCAAACGCCAGAGCCCTGGTAAACTTGGTCCAGCCCACATTAACTGAATACAGATTGAGACAAGCAAACCCAAATTCATTGACCAACATGCATACACCAGCAATGCATGGTTACAGATATATAGTTAATCCTGCTAAATTTGTCACCCTTCACAATCAGCCTGTCTACTTCACACCTTCATAGTTTGCTAGCATATGCTGGTGAGCAAAGATGTATTTAAGAGAACACCAGTGTAACATTTCTGAAACAAGTGAGTTCCAGACAGATAGATATGAAACCTTAGGAGTGATAAGCAGTTTTAAATGGAAAATAGAAGTTGAAAAATAAGAAATTACAAAATAAATTCTAGATACCTCTAAAGTTAAAACATGAGTGTGAAAAGTTGAATTTATTAATCACTTTTTGGAAAAAATAATGGTGAATACATTTGACTATGTAAGAGTATAAAATGTAAGCCTATCAAGAGTTCACTTGAAAATTTTTCTTGTTGGCTTGATTTCTCAGCCACTGGCTAATAGAAAAGTTATGCCTAGTGTGTTACTGCTTCAGGAAGCGTTTTATATATACCATCTCAGGAATTGCCCAAGAGGAAATTCCAAGAGGCTGTCCCTAGAGCAGCTTTATGTCTTCCCGGTTCTAATAGTGAATAAATCTTCCTTGCTTCACTTATTTTCTAACAATAATCATTGGAAGTATTAGACATGTACTAATTTACGCCTCTTGTTTCCTAATTCTCAAACTAAAAGTAAATCTTTTTTCTATGTGTTTACATGGTTTGTGTCAGTTAAAATTGGTCTTCAGACAGTCAGTATTTAAGCTGAGAGACCATTATAGGAATCATCAAATACTAAATATGATTTCTATGAATTTTTTTTTCCATTGAAATCAATTTATTGATAATTATATGGGAAGTGAATGTATTTTCTGGGTTATGTACAATTATGTGAAAATATTTCTTTTCTCTAGGGAGTCAAAAACATTAATTTTCAATTGGATAGTGGTCAACAAGCTTATAAAATATCACAGTCTGTTAATCGCAAATATTTTAAGTGCTGCATGTGCATGTGGCTATTTATATCTGGCATGCTGTATAGCTCATAAACAGGGGAAATGACTTAACCAATTAATTATGTTTGTCACTCTATTGTGAAAAATAAGAAGTCATCAGCTTAAGTTAGACCATATGCTTTCCTGAGAACTGCTAGTTTGTAAAAATGTTGATTGATGATTGATCTGTGTTGGGACATGCAAAACTGTTAGCTGGCAGAACAGACATAACAAAAGAACAATCTTGAAATGAAAAAAAATATATAATACACAACAAGTAAGCACGCAGCCAGTTAACACATTTTTCTTCATTTGCCCCAATTTCTGGGCATTAGCTTAGTTCACCAAGTTAGAAAGTACCTGACAAACTTCTCCACATTTCTTTACCCCTAGAGCCACCTCCTTGCAGTTATCCCGGAAATTCTCCATACATTTCTGGAAACTATTCAGGAACGTAACAGTCATTTCTTTATACAATAAAATTTATTTGATTGGCATATATGTTATAAAAATGATAAGAAACATAGCTTCTGTATGTAAAAATGATCAGCATAATGATCTCTGCAGTCTTGAAATAGTCCTTTATAAAGAAAATAGTAGCGAAGTTGAAATATTTCCCCAAAGGCAATATATTCTTAGATTTTTAAGTAGATGAATAATTCTTATGCTCTGGGAAATGGCTCTTCAGAAGAATATATGCTTATCTTCAGTTCATCTTCAAGTAATTTCATAACCTGGACAATCAATATACCTTAAAACATTTTAGAACTTCTAAAACATAATTGCCTCTCTACTTTTCTTTCTTTCTTTTTTTTTTTTGAGACAGAGTCTCATTGTGTCGCCAGGCACCAGGCTGGAGTGCAGTGGCACAATCTCGGCTCACTGCAACCTCTGCCTCCCGGGTTCAAGCAACTTTCCTGCCTCTGCCTCTTGAGTAGCTGGGACTACAGGTGCACACCACCATGCCCAGCTAATTTTTGTATTTTTAGTAGAGACGAGGTTTCACCATGTTGGCCAGGATGGTCTTGATCTCTTGACCTCTTGATCCACCCACCTTGACCTCCCAAAGTGCTGGGATTACAGGCTTGAGCCACCATGCCCAGCCCTATTTTTCTTTCTTTAAAGAGAAGGACCATATATTTTTCTTCATTTTTGTTTTCTCTGTAACCACACAAACAGAATTATGTACAGGCTCACCACACATAAGCAAATTTCAGTGCCTATAGGAACATATCACCATTTTTCTTTCCAAATTCCAACATCTACAGGGAATCTAAGAAACGGTAACATTATGTGACAATGTAACATTATTGCCTGCAATGTGCCAGCATGGAGTTGTGTGAGAATTGTTTCTGCATGTTTTCAACTAACTTGATTGTCTTTTGCACAGAATGGTTTTACTCCACTGCACATTGCCTGCAAGAAAAACCGCATCAAAGTCATGGAACTGCTGGTGAAATATGGGGCTTCAATCCAAGCTATAACAGAGGTAGAAAAATGTTTTAGCTTGTCACAAAGCATTTCTTCTCTTACTCCTTCCTCCCTTTCCTTTTTCTCATCTTCTGTCCTCTTCACTCAAGTTTTATTTATCTGAAGAAGCCCCAAAGCCCCACTGGTGCAGAGGAGTAAAACTGCTGTTGCTTTGTTTCGCAGTCTGGCCTCACACCAATACATGTGGCTGCCTTCATGGGCCACTTGAACATTGTCCTCCTTCTGCTGCAGAACGGAGCCTCTCCAGATGTCACTAACATTGTGAGTATGGCTTGGGTCAGAATAACCCCAGAGAGGAAGAACGAGAGGAACAGAGAGTGTGGGTGTATGCACGTGTGTTTGCGTGTATGTCATCAAAGTAACCAAGCTTTGAGAAAGGCCCTTGTAATAACATATTGTTGAAATAATTGATAGAACTTCACTGCAAAGAACCTGGATAGGGTAAGAGGTGTTATAAAGTAAAATGGAAGCTATGAAGTGAGACAGCTTAAGATTCTGGGTGTAGGTGGATTGAACAAGCATCTTAAATACATTTTTTTAAAAACAAAATACATTTTAAAACTCCTCTGAAAGTGAATGGATAATTGGTTGGAATCGAATCCTAAGGGCTCAGTCTAGTTGCTTGAGGGTACTGTATTCCAGTAATGTTCACAAAAGCATCAGATCAGTACCATAATCAATCTTAACATAAACAATCAAGATTAACCAGAGATAGATCAGTATCAGCGACTTTTACTTGGTATCAAATTTTTCCTTCTTCAATGACACGGATTTCCCATTTCCTAACATTACTTTGATTTTTACTTTTGATTTGATCTGGTTTGCTATAGTGGAGGCTTCTTTTACCTGAAAGTTATACCACATATCCTACACTGAATGTTGGTCTTCAGACCACTTTCATTCAGTCAATAAATACTGAATATCTCAGAATTTTTCTACATAATCTAAATTAGAATTTTCACTTCTAATTTCTTTACATTTCTCTCATGTTCTTGGATTTTTGTCCCTTTATTTGGTCATTGTGACATAACAAATTATCAAATGCAAATTTTCTCCTGAGCAAGAAAAGTACTCTGCACAAGGTGCAGGCATGTATTTGAAGTTCCAGAAGGGCAGTAGAGTACTGAGATTCACAACAGAAATAACTCCCTCAGAATAAATGTGATTGCTTCTTATTAAAATGAGTTATGTTTTCAAAAGCAATTGATTGTCACTTGTTGCTAATTTTTGGTATCTCATTTCATTTAAGTTGTGAAAAGAATGTCCAATTTCACTTTTTATTTGTATTCCCCCTCATGTTTCTATTTCTCTGTATTTCACACACTGTTTCCACAGTGAAGTTTCTGATGGCTGGGAAAACCCATTTTGAGAATTAATTTAATTGATTTAAAAATCATTTAATACTCTCTCTTCATATTATTCAGTTATCAGAGCATAAAATAATTGAAGAATTTAAAGTCTGTGTTTATAAGTTTTCTTAATTATAGCTTATTGGTTCTAAGGTCATAATGTTATATGCTAATCTTTATTTACTCCATTAGGCATAAGAGTTAATTTCACACACAAAAAATGTGCTAATGTAAGTTTAATTTCTAGTTACTTCTTGGAACTTCAAAAGTAATCATCCCCTCTCCGCCCCCCCACTCTTTTTTTTTTGAGATGACCACTCTTCTTTCTTAAAAAAATTGAGACCTGAACAGACTTACATACAGGCCAATGACATTAAAACTAAAACAAAAAACAACAAGATCAAAAGAAAACAAACAACTAACCAAAAACCTCTGTGTTCTTGCCTGCCTTTTCCTTCTTTTTCTCCATCTTTTCTTATTTGCATTCCAATGCCTATAGCTCACTGGAGCAATAGTGACACTATGTTACAATATGTTATTACATTATAAGGATAACATGTACAAGAATATTCTGTGGATTGCTTGATTGCAATCCCCTAAATTAATAGCTTCCAGGGGAGATTTTTACAAAATTTTCAAAAAATAATCCATATAAAATGATTGTGGGATTTGTGGCCACTCTTACTTTGCTTCTTTACTGACCAAATCCAAATCTTCTGATGGTTATGGAATTGTAATATATTCCCTTCTATTTAAAAAAAGCTATATAGGGTACATATATATTTTCAAATAAAAATAAAATATTAATTGAAACAACAATTTTGACATGTTTTTCAACTTGTTGAAGACTCTCAAATTTGACAATTGCTATGTTGAACTTTAGCTTTCAACTGTTGGTCATTTAAAATTCTTCATTTTACCTGTTCATTTGTCCATTATATTATCCTTCCATCCAGGTCCCTCTAAAGATATTCTTGAGATGCACATGCCAATATAATCTCTATGTTTTCTAGTTGGTTTTGTGTAAAATACATCCTTCAGGAAGCAGATACTCTATTGATAGGGTTGCCAGGTAAAATATAGGACTCTCAGTTAAATTTAAATTTCAGATAAGCAATAAATTTTCGTATATGACTTGTGACAGTTAAGACATAGTAAAATAATTATTTGTTGTTTGTCTGAAATTAAAATTTAACTGGCTGTCTTTTACTTTCAATTTCTAAATCTGGCAATCCTACATTTAGAGGAATTTAACTTTCTCTAAGAATGGGATACCTGTGAAGTTGTGTTTTCTCAGAATATGGGGATATAGCTACTGGATCCAAAATTCTTTGCAAGTTGATTAAGAAACTGTATGAACACTGACTGCCTGCTTGCTGTGTCAGAGTTGGCCATTTCCTGACCCTAAAATACCCCACCCTTGGAGCCTTTGTGTGTTGCCTGAAATCATGTTGCATTTTTTAATGCAATGCTGTTTGTTGTGCTTTGATGCTTTTCAGCTTGATGAGCCCAAAGTGGAAGTCAATGTAGCCTGTCAGCAGAGTCAGTTTTAACAACTGAGAAGAGTGGCATGAAATTTAGTACCTGCTTTGGACATGAGCGTAGCCATTCTCTTGCTAGTTTTGTTTTTGTCTGAAAATTCACTCTAGTTTTGAGGTTTACCAGTAACTCAATAATCTACAGACTTTTTTTTTTTTAACTGAAAATCTCCTTTTCCAGAAGGAGATTTTCAGTTAAAAAAAAAAGATTAATATACTTTGAAATTGATTTTCAAAGATTGATACACTTTGAAACCTAGAATGCCGAACTGCCAGTTACGACACATCCATAATCCAAAGTATTTACCTACAACCACAGGAATAGAAAACCAAGCATTTTAACAACTATCGGGAATAGAATTCAAGGTCTTACAAAGTTTTATGTTCCTTCCTATGACAAATCAATGAACTAATGGTAAAGTCCACACATTAAATTATGCCTAAAAATTCCCCCAATCCTTAAATTTCAGATAAGGAAGACAAGGCTATTAAAAAATAGGGTGCCTGACAATCAAAACATGGAAGTTATTTATTAAAAATATATATCCTGGCCTTCATTTTCTCATTTATTCTTATATTAAACAATGGAAACAATGGTAATATTTATACAAAAAACACAGGGCAGTTTACAGTAAAAATCCATTATGCCAGAGGCATTAGATAAGAATTAAACAAGACCATTATTATAAAGTGGAGAGACCATATGTATGTTTATACATAATCTTTGTTTGAATATAAGCCATAGTCTTTTAGATCAGATTCTATATCTAACTAATCAATTTCAAGTATATAAAACCCATAAAAATAAGTACAAAATAAGGGTTTTAGAAATATTGACCAGTACTATAAACCTTTCAGATTTTGAAAGCCTCTTATTGATAAAGCTTGGCTTAAAAAATAAACATGATTTTGAAAACCTCTTATTGATAAAGCTTGGCTTAAAAAATAAATATGATTTTGAAAGCCTCTTATTGATAAAACTTGGCTTAAAAAATAAACCTGATGGGTGGGTATGGTAGAGGATGCCTGTAATCCCAGCTGCTTGGAAGGCTGAGGCAGAATAATCATTTGAACCCAGGAGGCAGAATTTGCAGTGAGCCAAGATTGTTCCACTGCACTCCAGCCTGGGGGACAGAGCAAGACTTTGCCTCTAACTAACTAAATAATAAATATGAATATTTGTCATTGAATAGGAATTCCTGGGACCTCTTTGACTTAATTTCCTGTAAGGAAATTTATTTTTATCTTCATTTCTACCAGAATTAATAAAACTGCTAGCCTTTTATCAGACCTAGAAATAAAGATTTGAGGGATTTTGTCTTTGTTTTCTGAGACAGGATCTTGCTCTGTCTCCCAAGCTGGAGTGCAGTGGACAAGATCATGGCTCACTGCAGCCTCAACCTCCTAGGCTCAGGCTATCCTCCTGCCTCAGCCTCCCATGTAGCTAGGACTACAGGCATGCACCACTATGCCTGGCAAATTTATTATTACATTTTTTTAGAGAAGATATCTTGCTATGTCTTCCAGACTGGTCTTGATCTCTTGGCGTCAAGCAATACTCCTGCCTTGGCCTCCCAAAGTGCTGGGATTACAGGCTTGAGCCACGATGCCTTGTCTTATTTTGTTTTGTTTGAATACCATTGGCCCTCTGTATCAGCAGCTTCTGTATCTGTATTTGAAAAAATCAAATATTTTCAAAAATATTTGAAAAAATCAAATATTTTCAAAAATATTTGAAAAAATAAAAATAAAAAAATACAATTAAAAAGTAACACAAGTTTTTTAAAAATACAGTATGACAACTAAATAGCATTAATATTATGTTAGGTTTTATAAGTAATGTAGAGCTGACTTATACAGGATTGTGTACATAGATTACACGCAAATACTACACCTTTTATATAAAGGACTTGACCATCCATGTATTTTGGTATTGGTGGGGGAAACGAAGAGCCTGGAACCAATCCCTCGCCAATACAGAGGGACAACTGTAGTTAGAAGACCTTAGCCTCATCTATTTAGAGCCAGGTTTTAAATGACATAGAACACAAGTTAGAAATCATGGTTGTCCATGGAGAAAAAATCTTGCCATACATCTAAAGTCTGAAGATAAATATAAGCATTCCAGTAATATGTCATTTTATAAAACAACATACTCCAGATATATTTACTTTACAAAAGTCTGAATCAGTCATCAGAAAATAAGCTCCTTAGAGGATAAATGAGTCATCAACAAAGAAGAGAATAATTATTAGAGTATTTAATTTAGTGCTTTCACAATCAATCATTTGACATGAATTTCTCATAACTTCAAAAGAAATGGGTCTCTAAAATACTGAAAAAAAATTAACTGTTATCTATATGCCAAATTAAAGTTCAGCTCAAAGTTTCTAGATTTAAGGGTTTGTTGTACAAGTAATCAGAATAAATTATTCACTGGAGTTTGTCAGAAATATTCAATCACCACAACAAACTTTAAAATCAATTTAGTTTATTTGGAATGGTTTACTTTACTTGGTTGAAATCAGCCTTATTTTCTAAACAGTTGTGGTAAATCAATCTGTAGTAATTTTTATTCCAATATCTTATTCTGTTATAACCATAAAATACTTGAGTGAATGAAACCCTGCCTTCTTTAGAACTACATATAGTTTTAAAATATGCTGATTTTTAAAAACCTCTCTTAGAGACAGTAGAGTAATAACCGGCTTCTTGATGAGAAAATTCTCTTAATCTAACCCTCATTCTTCATGCTGCACCTAAAGCTACCCTTTCCTGATAAGTGTGTCATATTTTGGTGTAGAACAAAGATACTTGAGGAATGATGAGTGGCCTACCTCAACAGGTAACACTGCTGACAGTCACTTTATTCATCTTCCAGTGGCTCTCTCCAATAACTGTCCATAATTAAATATGCTCATTAATCTTAAATAAGGGACCTCCTGGGCAAATCAAATTTTTTGTCTGAACAGTTTTTGTCTAGTCTCATAACACAAAGAAAACTCATATATAAAGTAATAGTTTATTTCAGAAATAAATTTTGAATCTTGAAAAGAAATGATTTATTTATGGTACAAGTGGTGTTAATTTGTTGCAATGTGTTGATCTTCAGCAACTAGAGTTTCTCACTGAAATAGATTCAAGTTGTGATCACATAGTTAGGTGAGACAATGGCAAATTTTAGGTTTGTAGGGTAAAGATAACTTTATCACCAAAATCAACTTAAAGGGATATTTGGCTGATTGTGAAGTTAACCCTCAGAGTATTCTGGATGTTTGGGGAAATTTACTAGTTTGTCATGGACTTAAAAAAAAATAAAATGAACATTTGTTTTATCTTTATAAAAATGGAAAAGAAAAATACAAAAATTAGCTAGGTGTGGTGGCGTGTGCCTGTAGTCCCAGCTACTTGGGAGGCTGAGGCAGGACAATCACTTGAACCCAGGCGGAGGAGGTTGCAGGGAACCGAGATGGTGCCATTGCACTTCAGCCTGGGCAACAATAGTGAAACTCCGTCTCAGGAAACAAAACAAAACAAAACAAAAATCAAAGAGAAAATACAAAGCTATATTTTCCTGACTAAATAATTATGCCTTGTCATGGGTTTCTTAAATCATTGGATATAGTGCTGAACGTCACAAAAAGGGACAACTTTATTCTTTACCACCCAGAGCAGTGGGTTAATTTGTGATTTAACGATCATTGTTCCCTGGCAGCGTGGTGAGACGGCACTACACATGGCAGCCCGAGCTGGGCAGGTGGAAGTGGTCCGATGCCTCCTGAGAAATGGTGCCCTTGTTGATGCCAGAGCCAGGGTAGGTGCTGGTATTCTGAGGTTCTCTTCTATTGCAGATTGTGACCCTCATCCTTAAGAGAGGGGGTTTCCCCTTCAGTTCTTTGATTTGGAAATACCATGGACTGTAAGTGAAAGGATCAATTCAATAGCAATTTTCCAGGAAAAAAAGAAACAGCAAATACACACAATGAAAAATGTACCCCAGTTTCAGAAACATTAACATTTGAAAAAATGTACAACTTACCCTCTAACAAATATGGCATTGACTAATATTTTAATACTTTTTTTAAATCTCAGGAAGTGCTTTCTCATATCTCTTTATTTTAATGAATTTTAAATTTAACCTATAGTATTTAGATGCTATACATATTAAAATTTATTTCTTACCACCTAAAGCAATCACATGTCCACAGTCATCCCTTACTAGTTACATTAAAGCAAGTTATTCTCAAAGTTTTAATGTTTTTCCTTCATCTGGCTGACTTCCCTCCTTTTATGATATTTACTTTTCTTGCTCTGATTTTACATATTTAGACATTCTGTATTTCCACTATTCCAGAATAGAATTTGGGCACTGAAGATTGCTTGATCAGACTTGTCCTGTTTTTAATAGCTTCTAATTCCCTCAAGAGTTGCTTTTTCCTTCTTTTTCTTTTTCTAAAATTTTACTTCCCAACTTATTTTCTCACCCCTCTTTATACTGAATATACCAGAATACACTGAATACACTATCAATATACTTTGTCTTCTATTTCCTTTTCCATGTTGTTTGGTTAACTTTTTTACGGCATCATTGAGATTCTCATGTTAAATAGTTTCTTCTTCAATATTTGATACCTAAGTTAGAACTCATTTCCGTCTGAGTTGTATCATTATAGCTCCATTTTAAATACAGTGCTATATTGGAATGAAAGCATCTGGCTATGGTCATATAAATTGTAAGTGATTTCAGGCAAGTCACTTCACTTCCAAGTCTTTTTTTTTTTTATTTATTATACTTTAAGTTCTGGGATATATGTGCAGAATGTGCAGGTTTGTTACATAGGTATCCAACTGCCATGGTGGTTTGCTGCACACATCAACCCGTCATCTACATTAGGTATTGCTCCTAATGCTACCTCTTCTACCTGCCCCCCACCCCTTGATAGGCCTCAGTGTGTGACAATCCCTTCTCTGTGTCCATGTGTTCTCATTGATCAATTCCCACTTATGATCTAGAACATGTGGTGTTTGGTTTTCTGTTCCTGGTTTGTTTGCTGAGAATGATGGTATCCAGTTTCATCCATGTCCCTGCAAAGGATATGAACTCATCCCTTTTTATGGCTGCAGGGTATTCCATGGGGTATATGTGCCACATTTTCTTTATCCAGTCCATCATTGATGGGCATTTGTGTTGGTTCCAAGTCTTTGCTATTGTGAACAGTGCTGCAGTAAACATATGGAAGCATTTCTTTTTCTTCATATCCTCTTCAGCATCTGTTGTTTCTTGACTTTTTAATGATTGACATTCTAAATGCCATAAGATAGTATGTCATTGTGGTTTTGATTTGCGTTTCTCTAATGGCAAGTGATGATGAGCTTTTTTTCATATTTGTTGGCCACATAAATGTCTTCTTTTGAGGAGTGTCTGTTCATATCCTTCACTCACTTTTTGAAGGAGTTATTTGTTTTTTTCTTGTAAATTTGTTTAAGTTCCTTACAGATTCTGGATATTAGCCCTTTGTCAGATGGATAGATTGCAAAAATTTTCTCCCATTCTGTAGGTTGCTTATTCACTCTGATATAGTTTCTTCTGCTGTGCAGAAGCTCTTCAGTTTAATTAGATCCGTTTATCAATTTTGGCTTTTGTTGCCATTGCTTTTGGTGTTTTAGTAATGAAGTCTTTGCCCATACCTATGTTTTGAATGGTATTGCCTAGGTTCACCTCTAGGGTTTTTATGGTTTTAGGTCGTACATTTAAGTCTTTAATCCATCTTGAGTTAATTTTCATATAAGGCATAAGGGAGGGGTTCAGTTTCAGTTTTCTGCATATGGCTAGCCAGTTTTCCCAATACCATTTATTAAATAGTATTTATTCTCACCATTGCTTGTTTTTGTCAGGGTTTTCAAAGACCAGATGGTTGTAGATGTGCGGCATTATTTCTGAGGCCTCTTTTCTGTTCCATTGGTCTATATATCTGTTTTGGTACCGTGGCTACAGTACCATGCTGTTTTGGTTACTGTAGCCTTGTAGTGTAGTTTGAAGTGAGGTAGTGTGATGCCTCTAGCTTTGTTCTTTTTGCTTAGGATTGTCTTGGCTATATGGCTCTTTCTTGGGTCCTTATAAAATTTAAAGTAGTTTTTTTCTAATTTTGTGAAGAGAGTCAATGGTAGTTTGATGGTGATAACATCAACTCTATAAATTACTTGGGGCAGTATGGCCATTTTCACGACATTAATTCTTCCTATCCATGAGTATGGAATGTTTTTCCATTTTTTTGTGTTGTCTCATATTTCACTGAGCAGTGGTTTGCAGTGCTCCTTGAAGAGGTCTTTCACATCCTTTATAAGTTGTATTCGTAGGTATTTTGTTCTCTTTGTAGCAATTGTTAATGGTAGTTCACTCATGATTTGGCTCTCTATTATTGGTATAGGAATGCTTGTGGTTTTTGCACATTGATTTTGTATCCTGAGATTTTGCTGAAGTTGCTTATCAGCTTACAGATATTTTGGGCTGAAATGATGAGGTTTTCTAAATATACAATCATGTTATCTGCAGACAGAGACAATTTGACTTTCTCTCTTCCTATTCAAATACACTTTATTTCTTCCTTTCTTCCTTTTTTCCTTCTTTTCTTCTTTTTCCTTCTTTCCCCTTCTTTTTCCTTCTTTCCTTTTCCTTCCTTCCTTCCCTCCCTCCCTCCTTCCTTCCCTCCTTCCTTTGTTCCCTCCCTCCCTCCCTCCCTCCCTCCCTCCCTCCCTCCCTCCCTCCCTCCCTCCCTTCCTTCCTTCCTTCCTTCCTTCCTTCCTTCCTTCCTTCCTTCCTTCCTTCCTTCCTTCCTTCTCTTTATTTTCTTTCTCTTGCCTGGTTGCCCTCACCAGAACTTCCAATACTATGTTGAATAGGAGTGGAAAAAGAGGGCATTCTTGTCTTGTGCCAGTTTTCAAAGAGAGTGCTTCCAGCTTTTGCTCATTCAGTATGATATTGAATGCCCATTCAGTATGATATTTAGTATGGGTTTGCCATAAATAGCTCTTGTTATTTTGAGATATGTTCCATCAATACCTAGTTTATTGAGAGTTTTTAGCATGAAAAGGTGTTGAATTTTATCAAAGACCTTTTCTGCATCTGTTGAATAATCATGTGGTTTTTGTCATTGATTCTGTTTATGTGATGGATTATGTTTATTGATTTGCATGTATTGAACCAGCCTTGCATCCCAGGAGTGAAGATGACTGGATTGTGGTGGATAAGCTTTTTGATGTGCTGATGGATTCAGTTTGTCAGTATTTTATTGAGGATTTTTACATCGATGCTCATCAGGGATATTAGCCTGAAATCTTTTTTCTTGTGTCTCTGCCGGGTTTTGGTATCAGGGTGATACTGGCCTCATAAAATGAGTTAGGGAAGAGTCCCTCTTTTTCTATTGTTTGGAATAGTTTCAGAAGGAAGGTGTCAGTTGCTCTTTGTACCTCTGGTAGAATTTGGCTGTGAATTTGCCTGGTTTCTGTGAATCTTGTTGATCTGTCTAATATTGACAGTGGGGTGTTACAGTCTCCCAGTATCATTATATGGAAGTCTAAGTCCCTTAATAGGTCTCTAAGAACTTACTTTATGAATCTGTGTGCTCCTGTATTGGATGCATATATATTTAGGATAGTTAGCTCTTTTTGTTGCATTTATCCCTTTACCATTATGTAATGCCCTTCTTTGTCTGTTTTTGATCTTTGTTTGTTTGAAGTCTGTTTTATCAGAGACTAGGATTGCAACCCCGGCTTTTTTTTGCTATCCATTTGCTTGGTATATATTCCTTCATCCCTTTAGTTTGAACCTATGTGTGAGTTTGCACATGAGATGGGTCTCCTGAATACAGCACACCAATGTGTCTTGACTCTTTCTCCAGTTTGCCAGTCTGTGTCTTTTCATTGGGGCATTTAAACCATTTACATTTAAGGTTAATACTGTTATGTATGAATTTGATCCTGTCATTATGATGCTATTTGGTTACTTTGCCCTTTAGTTGATGCAGTTTCTTCAGAGTGTCAATGGTCTTTATAATTTGGTATGTTTTTGCAGTGGTTGGTACTAGCTTTTCCTTTGCATATTTAATGCTTCCTTCAGGAGCTCTTATAAGGCAGGCCTGGTGGTGACAAAAATCTCTTAGCATTTGCTTGTCTGTAAAGAATTTTATTTCTCCTTCGCTTATGAAGCTCAGTTTGACTGGTTATGAAATTCTGGGTTGAAAATTATTTTCTTTAAGAATGTTGAATATTGGTCCCCATTCTTTTCTGGCTTATAGGGTTTCTGCAGAGAGATCCGCTGTTAGTCTGATGGGCTTCCCTTTGTGAGTAACGTGACCTTTCTCTCTGGCTGCCTTTAACATTTTTTCCTTCATTTCAACCTTGGTTGGATGAAATGATGAACCTGATGATTATGTGTCTTGGGGTTGCTTTTCTTGAGGAATATCTTTGTTGTATTCTCTGTGTTTCCTGAATTTGAGTGCTGGCCTGTCTTGCTAGGTTGGGGAAGTTTTCCTGGATAATATCCTGAAGAGTATTTTTCAGCTTGGTTCCATTCTTCCTGTCACTTTCAGGTACATCAAACAAACATGGATTTGGTCTTTTCAGATAGCCTCATACTTCTTGGAGGCTTTGTTCATTCCTTTTCATTCTTTTTTCTCTAATCTTGTCTTCACACTTCATTTCATTAAACTGATCTTTGCTCTCTGATATCCTTTCTTCCACTTGATTCATTAGGCTATTGGTATTTGTATATGTTTCACAAAGTTCTCATGCTTTGTTTTTCAGCTCCATCAGGTCATTTATTTTCTTCTCTAAACTGTTTATTCTAGTTAGCAATTCCTCTAACCTTTTTTCAGCGTTCTTACCTTCCTTGCATTGGGTTAGAACATGCTCCTTTAGCTCAGAGGAGTTTGTTATTACCTACCTTCTGAAGCCTGCTTCTGCCAATTCATCAAACTCATTCTCTGTCCAGTTTTCTTCCCTTGGTGGTGAGGAGTTGTGAGATCCTTTGAGGGAGAAGAGGCATTTTGGTTTTTGGAATTTTTAACCTTTTCGCGCTGGTTTTTCCTCATCTTTGTGGATTTATCTACCTTTGGTCTTTGATGTTGGTGACCTTTGGATAAGATTTCAGCAGGGATGTCCTTTTTGTTGATGTCGATGCTATTCCTTTGTTTGTTAGTTTTCCTTCTTACAGTCAGACCCCTCTGCTGCAGGTCTGCTGGAGTTTGCTGGAGGTCCACTTCAGACCCTGTTTGCCTGGGTATCACCACTGGAGGCTGCAGAACAGCAAAGATTACTGCCTGTTTCTTCCTCTGGAAGCTTTGTCCCAGAGGGGCACCCACCAGACATCAGCTGGAGCTCTCCTGTATGAGGTGTCTGTTGACCCCTGCTGGGAGTTGTCTCCCAGTCAGGAGGCACGGGGTTCAGCGACCAACTTGAGGAGGCAGTCTGTCCCTTAGAAGAGCTCAAGCACTGAGATATCTGCTGCTTTCTTCAGAGCCAGGAGACAGGCATGTTTAAGTCTGTTCAAGCTGTGCCCACAGCTGCCCCTTCCCCCAGGTGCTCTGTCCCAGGGAGATGGGAGTTTTATATATAAGTCCCTGACTGGGACTGCTGCCTTTCATTGAGAGATGCCCTGCCCAGAGAGGAGGAATCTAGAGAAGCAGTCTGGCTACAGTGGCTTTGCCATGCTGTGGAGGGCTCCACTCAGTTCGAACTTCCTTTACACTGTGAGGGAAAAACCACCTACTCAAGCCTCAGTAATGGCCAGCGTTCCTCCCCACACCAAGCTTGAGCATCCTAGGTTTTCATACTGCTGTGCTGGCAGCGAGAATTTCAAGCCAGTGGATCTGAGTTTGCTGGGCTCTATGGGAGTGTGATCTACTGAGGTAGACTGCTTGGCTCCTTGACTTCAGCCTCCTTTCCATGAGAGTGAATGGGTCTGTCTTGCTGGCATTCCAGGCACCACTGGGTATGAAAAAAAAAACTCCTGCAGCTAGCTCACTGTCTGCCCAAATGGCAGCCCAATTTTCGGCTTGAAACCCAGGACCCTGGCAATGTAGCCACCTGAGGGAATCTCCTGGTCTATGGGTTATGAAGACCATGGGAAAAGCGTAGTATCTGGGCCAGAATGCACCATTCCTCATGGCACAGTCCCTCACAGCTTCCCTTGGCTGGGGGAGGGAGTTGCCTGACCCTTTGGGCTTCCCAGCTTAGGTGACACCGCAGCCTGCTTCAGCTCACCCTCCGTGGTCTGTACCCACTGTCTAACTGGTCTCAATGAGATGAGCTGGGTACCTCAGTTGGAAATGCAGATATTGCCTGCCCTCTGCGTTGATCTTGCTGGGAGCTGCAGACTGGAGCTGTTCCTGTTTGGTCATCTGGCCAGCCTCTGGCCACTTCCGCGTACTTATCAGTAAAATAGAGTTGGACACAGAAACTCAAAACTCCTTTCCAGATTTTCTTAACGTTCTTTGATTCAATGAATTTCATAGACATTTTCTTGTAACAGGTTCCACAGATCTTCAGGCAGAATCCAGTGATACACAGACAGCCTTAACATTACTCTCGTTGACTTGGTTTTCATCTGCCTTGCTATCTGTTGTCCACATAGTGTCATTTATGTTCTTTGGTAATCATCATTGATCTATTATATTCTTATCTATTTAAAGCTTTATTCAGCCATGAGCTTACCCTGCCATAGTGTTTTCTGGTTTCCTTTTAAGGTTACATGTCATTCAGCTATTTAGTCAACCAGTGCACTCTGAGTGTCGTGAAATTTGACGCACGACACATCTGAGTTGCACATCTGAGTGACTGGAAATTGTGTTGATGATCCTGTAAATTTTTTGTGATTCATGTTTAATAATGAAAGGGTTTCCCATTTCTCTCTCCTAAAGTAAAACCCCTTAATGTTTTTCTATTATTCAAATTAAAATTTCTACTTTTAATGGAAATTTATTCATTTTAATATATCTCTGCCAAATTTTTCTGTATTGATATAATCCATTATTACAAACTTTTATCTTTTTGGATACCCTCTGAAGCCTATTCCTTAAAAGCACCACTGGCAACAGACTCTTTCCTTTCAAATATGAATTAATTAGCTAATTTTACACACAGATTTCATTAATTCTACTTTTTTTTACTTCTCATTTGCAACTACATTTTGTATCCTTGTCTACATATATAAATATCTAATTTCTTATTCCTTCTAATTTAAATATCAAATTTCAGATGTTACCTTTTTTTTTTTTCAGCTCTACCTCCCATTCATTCTAAGCTACAACTGAAATCTCTTCCCTATAGCATTTTCTATTGTGAAGCCGTGCTCCCTAAAGGTCAATATGTGTACAAATTACCTAGGGACCCTGCTAGAATGCATATTGTAATTCAGTTCTGCAGATCTAACAAACTCTCAGATGATGTCAGGAATCCTGATTTGGGGATTATGTTTCAAGCAGCAAGGAGTTAGGGTTTTCCTGTTCACAAGTCCTGTTTTAAGGTGTACTTTCACCATGAGGTTTTTATTGTCAATCCTTTTAATGTGTTCCTGGGACTCTTTGATTTAGTTAACATTTCAACAGTGCTTTAGAATTCATCAAGCATTTAAACACAAAGTATCTTATTTGATACCCAGAGCAATCCTGTGTTGTAGGGTGGCTTAGTGTCCTGAAATTCAAGATTGTGCTGATTAACTTGTGGTGACAGAATTAAGATAAGACAAACATTTCTCCTCTGATTCTGCATCTTTCTCCTAACTCTTTTTCCTAAAGGTCATTACCTCCCACTTCAGATGTAAAGAGAGCCCTTCTCTCTCCCATTGGAACAAATCACTGGTTTGTAATTAGTCATATTTTCTCCCTGAGCTTATGACTTGGGCTCCTATCCACTCACGTGGCCCATTTATGGGGTGGGGTAAGAAGACTGGCAGCCCTTCTAGAATCACAGGGAATATGGGATATCTAATTCCTCTAAATGAGGGAGGGCTGTCACAGAAGAAGGGTGCAGGGAGTATTGGACAGAAAAATGAGCACATATCTGCTATTTTACTTCTTGATTTTCCAGACATACACACACAACCACACACACTTTTGAAAACTTCCTCTCTAAACCTAGTAACATTGCCCTAGAATTCGCCCTCTTCCAAAGAAGAAATGGTAAAAAATTGTGCCCAGCTACTACATTGAGCTCCAAGGTCAAGATCACTGGGTAGTTCACAATCTTCTCAATCAGGTTTAGAAATAGTATCTCATGGGTATATAATCATGGGGCTAAGTCATATGTTTTGCCTATTCACAAAATATAACAAAAGAAAAACCATATATTCATAATAGTATCTGTAATTTTTTAAGTACATGCAGCACACTCTATTCACTAGTCCAGAGCATAAGACACATTTTGCTGGACAGACTGGAAAGCAGAGTCTACAGTGGCCTCCGTTCCTCTGTCAGCCAGTGTGTTTGCCCCCAGGTCCTGCTCTTAGGAAGGCCCTTCCTTGTCCAGTGTCCTCAATGGACACTACTGAGAGGGCCACCAGAGCCGGCCCATCTGGGAGCTGGTTTTGTTGGCACAATTACAAGGCTTGTCATTTGCTTTAGGGAATCATGCAATCTCAGGGGTCCTAGGCTTAAACTCGCCTGAAACTTAGCTCATTTAGAACTTTAGTTAGATACTAGGAGATGTGCTCTTAGGAACCCTATTAGCTAGTAACTAGTAAGAGAAATTTTTTCAAATCTCTGAACTTTATCATGCCAGTGTTGTTTTTCTCTCTTTGTAAAAAGGGTTGGAGCTCAGCAAGTCTCCAGAGTAAAATGATAGACTGCAGTGGCAAAGCAAAGCTCTTCTGCTTCTGGTCCAGGCTATATCAGATAAAATGCTTATGATGAGGGAATTGTTGCCTCTCATTGTTGGAAGAGGTCTAGGTAATCAGGCTTCCCCCATTTCTTTACCTTTTCCCATGAATCTTTTCTTCTGCACTTTCCCTATTCTTTGCCCTGGTTTGAATTATAATTACCCTGAGGCAGTAAATTCAACTTTCGGCAATTCAGCAGGGAAATAATTGGCCAATCCTAAAGGTCTTATATCCCTGGTTACAGGTTGAAATATTTTCTTTGCAAAATTTATATGTTCTTTCTTTTTCCACTTTCTGATGGAACTTTAACAAAAATGGAAAGAAGTAGGCAAGACATAAGCCTTATTTTTTGAAGAAGAACATTAATGCTATACAGTCTAAGAACCAAGGATCAATAGTTAATAATTAACCAATTACCTACCTACCTCCAGTCGATGATTGCCACTTCTCAGCACTGGATTAAAAAGTCATCATCACCCCAACTATCCCTCTTACTCATGGAAAATATATTTTAGAGCGTGTCACTTGCATTACCCATCCACCTCTATCTCTGCAGGGCAGAGATCTGAGAAGGGAACCCCAGAAACAAGTGTTCATCATAGCTATTCTCAAGTTCCTCGGTTTTTAAATTGTCTGTTTTACTAACCACTTATTTTTAGAAATAAAAATATGTTCATTTTAATTATAAATAAAAAATGTTTATTCTCCCTGCCCCTCTATTTTCTCCTCTGTATTTCAGAGAAATTTTATCTTCTAATGTGTTATCAGTCTCCTTTCCTACTAAGAGTCACTTTGCCCTGACAGGTCTCTTGGTGACCATCTTATCGTAGTATTTATTTCCAAAGACAGTATAGGCAGAAACATGTCTTTAGAGTCCAATGCCCGGAATTCAAGTTCTGTTTTAATAGCTGAGTAAACCTGGACAATCCTTGAGTACTCATTTAATTTTTCTTAATCTCAATCTGGAAAATGGTCTAATAATACATTTTAGGTTTTCCTTTTAACTCTATCAGGAGGATTAGGTCACATATGCATCATAAATAAAGAAAGCTGATCAACAGCAAATGTTCACAAAATTTCAATTCTAGTGCTAAAATAATCATATTACTATTATTTATTTATTTTCTACTACCTTGAAATTCATGCCGGACTATTTTATCTCTTACTATAACTCCCTCTATTTTTTCTTATAACTTTAAGATAATTTATAAGAAAACTTATCTTAAGTTTTTGGATAGATCTTCCTTCCTCTATCTACTTTTCTCCATTCATTCTTAGCCCTGGAAGTCAGCCCAGTTTTCCCTTCCTCACTTTTGTTATGACATGCCCTTGGGCAGTTGTAAAGATAATACCCTTTTTATCACTAAATTTACACTCAGTTTTCTTTTTATAAGACAGTGGTTTGGCCCGGTTCTCTAAACACTGAAAACATTATTTCCAACTACACATCAGAGTCAGGTGATTTTCTTGAGTCTCCTGGAACTTGTCCTTCCTGTCCCTTATACCTAGCTATATTGTCTATTTTTAAATGTAAAGCAGTTGGAAAATAGTTCATCCTATTTGCTTCTTGCCAGAGTCCCTTTCATTTTTTAAGTCCTGTATGCAAGTTCCAGAACTATCTGCAGCATTTTCTGAAACATCTTTTAAAACTAGATTACAATATCTTCTTTGTGCACTGTTTCTCCATGAAGAAAACGACCAGCGTTTGTATCCTTGGCTTGCTGAATGGAGTAAAATCAAAGATTTTCCAGCATCCCTTGTTCTTTTTCTCTTGATAGAGTTCCCAGAATAGATCCTGCCTTTAAGTGAAAACTCTTGGATGAAAATCTAGGTCTTAGGACTTTTGGACTAGATTTCCTTCTTATTCAAAACCATGAGTTAGTTTGTATTTAAACATAAGTGAGGCCTGAAGGCTTAATGAATTGAGAAATACTTTGGGATGCCCAGAAAGCAATGATCAAGTTCATGGAAGTACGTTCTTTTTAAAAATCGAAGGGAGACCTTGTGACCAATCAGGTCACAAATATAAAATTCCAAAATACAGGATTCCAAATATAGGATTCCAAAATATAAAATATGCCGTGGTCAAAGCAGTAATGATTTCCTTTTGGGTGGGGTTCCTAGAGATTCCAAGAAGACATCATGAAATAGATGAGTGAAACATATCACCAGTGAAGTTCTGTCTGCCTGGCACTAACTTTTTACTTGACTTGAGTTGTAGGAGGAACAGACACCTTTGCATATTGCCTCCCGCCTGGGTAAGACAGAAATTGTCCAGCTGCTTCTGCAACATATGGCTCATCCAGATGCAGCCACTACAAATGGGTACACACCACTGCACATCTCTGCCCGGGAGGGCCAGGTGGACGTGGCATCAGTCCTGTTGGAAGCAGGAGCAGCCCACTCCTTAGCTACCAAGGTAAGGAGAATGACATCATGACAACATGGACCAAGAGGATTCCTAAGTCATGGCCTTTCTGCTCTACCACATACAGAACCAAGAGGTAGATCTCCTTAGGCCTTGACTTACTTCTTGCTCTACATATTTAAGATTCATTCTCTAAATGATTTAAGGGAATTGTGAGATTCCATATATCTTCAGTAAAGAGTGTTGAATTTCATTCTAATTAATGCTGGTGTTGTTGCTAGGACAAGTATCTAGTACTCTAAGACGATTTTCATAAAGCAAGGACCACTTTTTCTTCTTTGCATTATAAAACCTATAATATATTCTGAACAAAAAGATAAATGGAATTCCTAAATACATTGAACTGGTAATACTAATGAGGAAGACGGTACTGTATTAGATGTATGTGTCGTGAGTTGTAGTACCAGATCGAAGCTCACTTTACTTAATCTTGCATTTTGCCAACCCTATCATTAGCCATCACTTACCTGACATTCTCATTCCCATATTAGTTTCCGATCTTTTGCCTGGATATTTGCAGTGCTTAAACAGAGCTGGGCTGGAAAATCACACCTCCTTAGTTATTAATGACACTGAACAAAGAATTTTACTTATGTTCCAAGTTTCATGACAGGGCAGAGCAATTTTTCCTATGCTTTATACATTCTATTTGACATTCATAATTTGGAGATGACTTAGAATAAAACATGAATATGCTCAGCTAATTGGAGCAAAATAAATAGAGCTAGTGCAAGTGGAATTGTCATGGGGCAAAATAATTCCCTCAAATGTAACAGTGATTCAGATTAATGAAAGGACAATTTCAATTCTCTCATACTAAGTAGGCATAGGGACTGCATCCAGGGAGAAGGAAGGTTGCAAATATAAACTGAGACAGTGATGTGGCTTCTGTCCTGTTATAAGTAGGAGGAGCCCACTAGCTGTTATGGCTTATCGGGTTGCCTCTTATGGCTTATCTGGTGGCCTATGGCTATAAAAAGTATTTTGATATAAGAAATTGATAATTATTGAAATTTTGCATGCTGAAAAGTTGAAAGGATTTTAAAAGTTCTTAAAAAACAGAAACTAAGCAACAAATGTGGTAATAACCTGAGAGACTAAGTGATTGTCCTATCAGAGGAAGGTATAAATCATCAAAATTAAGATACATAAAATATAGAAATAGAGAATAAAAAATAGTTTCTTTTCTTTCAAAGATTTTTAGTATTTAAAAAATATAACTAGATCCATGGTAAATTAGGGCAATAAAATAGAATAAAATGTTAAACAGCATTTTAAGAGTTAAACTGATGAGAGCTCAACAGTGGTTGATTCATCATTATTAAAGCCATGTAAGAGTTTCTAAATATTCAACTGACTAGGGCTCAAAGTGGTTGATTCATCATTATTAAAGTCATTTAAGTGTTTCTAAATATCAGAGGGTAAATAAGTCGTGGTGGGATTAACATAGAGGAAGAAGGTTGATGTATGTATGACTCAAGAGATGCCTTCTAACTTTGGTTTTGTTATTCTTCCGTATATTTTATGGAGTTTTGTCTAATAATTATTTCCAAATTTATAAGAGTTGGATCACTATTCTAGCAAGACTTTAAAGATAAGGAGTTTATTTTTCCTTCTTCATCATATAGTTTGTCTCAAAGAACTGCTTCATCCAGAGTATCACCCTCATCATTGAGTGGAGGGGGGAGAATTTTATGCTGGTTTATATGGACAATGCAAGAAGGAAGAAATACTTCCTACATTTGTCCCACATTTGGAAAAAGCCAGAAGATTCACTGTCTTCCAAGAATTTATTAATACCAAATGTTCAAAAAGAAGCAAAAAGAAAAACGTCATCTTATTTAAAAATAATTTGTCTGGAGACACTGAAAGGGGAATATTGCTTCTTGGGGGATATTCTGTGTTTATGATGGGGGCTTAAATGGTCCCAGGATAAGCCATAGCTTAGAGCACCTAATCCAGGCATATTTGCTGTGTGTTTTACAGGCCCTGGTCAGTGTTAGAATTTCCCTACTCTGACTGTAGTGCCAGAAGAACATGTGATTAAACTGTCTGGCCAAGAGGATGGATTTGAGATCATGGTGTAGGAACTGTGCCATCCTCAAGATCTTAGTCCACAGACTTATCTGTTTTTATAACACACTGCTAAGTACAGAGTAAGGCCATTGTTCAGGCATGCAAGACACTGAATGTACACATATCAACATGTGTAGGAGAGCAGCTTTCTAAAAAAAAGTTATAAAGTTTCAGTGTGTTTAAATGTCTGCTGTTAATCAGCTCAACATCATGCCAGAAGTAGAATGTATTGGTCTTTTAGACAGTTGTGAGTCTTCTTGGAAAAGCAATTGGTCTTTTAGACAGTTGTGAGTCTTCTGGGAAAGGGGACAAGTCAGAAAGGGAGTTACTTTTTAGTAGTGCACGTTTTTTGTTCTATAGACCATTTATCTTGCTGTTTCTGCTGAAACATGTCAACTAATTCACGGATACTTGTTTTTGCTATGGCTGCCAAAATATCCTAAAATTTAAATAAATTTGGAATTCAAGTGTTATAAAAAGGTTTAAAAGGAAGAGGAGAGTTGGAGAGAAGGCAGCTGTTGTTTCAATTCTATCAATTTTAGAGACAAGAAAAAGGCTTTTTTTTTTCCATTCACAAATTGGAGCCAGTTTACTGACACAAGTGGCTTTTAAAAATCCCAAACCTGTAAAGTCAGACTTCAGTCTCCAAGCCCTTAAAATAAAATTTATTTTGTGCAGTCTATCAAGCCAAACTTTTGCATGTTAAATTTCATTCTTTTCTTTGTCCTTGTTCATGGCTAACAGATTTAATGCTACCAATATTTTTTCCAAATGAAGAATCAGTATAGTTTCCTTAATATGTTAACAAATAAAAAGATTTTGTGAGGAGTTACACAAACAAATATGATTTTACATTTGTTTCTCACATTTTCAGAAGGGTTTTACTCCCCTGCATGTAGCAGCCAAGTATGGAAGCCTGGATGTGGCAAAACTTCTCTTGCAACGCCGTGCTGCCGCAGATTCTGCAGGGAAGGTAAAGATTTTCTATACCTTATATAACAGTTAAGGTGATAGATTAGGAAATCCTTAAAGACGTTTTTCTCACTTCTCTGAAAGGAATGTGAGAACAACTGATGAAACTATCCCAAATAGACATGGTGACGATGTCTATCCATGACCATCAATGTACACACTGATTCAGAAAGCATTTTTAACTGTGCCTCAAAGTCTTGTCACAACAGTGCCAGAGCATTTCTATATTAAGAAGAATTCCTGCGATGTTAATATAGTATTTCTTACATAGCAGTTTAGACCTTTGTATATTGTGACCATCAAGATGCTCTTTGCTGGTGATATGTTCAATCATTTTTAACTTTAGTTATGTTTTTAATATGAAAATTATTAGGGATTTGTTTATTCTTTTTTTTATTGACTATATTAATTCATTAACATGAACTTAATCAATATCCAAGCATCCTGGTAGCTTCAGGGCAGCTAACTCTTAATTTATTAATGCTGAAACTTAAACACACCCTTTACAGAATGGCCTTACCCCGCTCCATGTTGCTGCTCATTATGACAACCAGAAGGTGGCGCTGCTGTTACTGGAGAAGGGTGCTTCCCCTCATGCCACTGCCAAGGTGAGGACCACAGAAAAAGGGTGTAAGGATCACCTGAAAAGACATGAGAATTGCCATTTAAACACATGGTATAGTATAAGTGAGACTAGTCCTAGCAATAGTAGCTTTTGGTATTGACACCTTTTTTTTTTTCTTGTATTTCTACCAGTTGCATCTAGAAAACCTTTTAAGATTTTTAGAGTCAGCAGATATTAAGGGCATGTTCCTATAAACCAGTAGAGATGAATCTTATTGCTAACATTCTGTGTGTTAGAGAATGATGTCTGAATTTTGAGAAATGAGAAATAGGGTCACTAACATGTGTTCCCTTCTCTGCTATAAACCAAATGCTATGATAAAAAATGTCCTTTTATACTCTCATTCTTTCAGACTTCAAACTTCTATTTGTTTCTTTGTTTTTAAAAAATGTTTTACCTGTGTTAAATGTAGCTTGGATCCCTCTAAGTCCCTAGACTTGGGGATGGTGTGGTATGCCTTTTTTGTGTATATCTATACAGCACCAAATTCCAAAACTAAGACTTGTACTTATGGACAGGGCATTTCCCACCACTCTAGTTGGCACCTTATTACACTGAAAATATATATGAATGACATATAATACATAAAGTCCTTATTGTATCTTCTGTTCATTAATTCAGCAAAACTATTTTGAGAACACATCAGGGTTATTTTAAAAATATTGATTATGGCTGGGTGTGGTGGCTCACACCTGTAATCCCTGCACTTTGGGAGGCCGAGGTGAGTGGATCACGAGGTCAAGAGATGGAGACCATCCTGGCCAACCCTGTCTCTACTAAAAATACAAAAATTAGCTGGGTGTGGTGGTGCGGGTCTGTAGTCCCAGCTACTTGGGAGGCTGAGGCAGGAGAATCACTTGAACACAGGAGGCAGAGGTTGCAGTGAGCCAAGATTGCGCCACTGCACTCCAGCCTGGTGACAGAGCGAGACTCCGTTTCAAATATATATATATATATATATATATATATGGAAAAATATTTATGCTGTATTAGACAACAAAATAAAGCGACGGCCACCATTTATTTGCTAAACACCATGCCTAGCACTTTACAGGCAATATCTCATAATAATCCCATGAGACTTGTATTCTCATGATCTCCATTTTGTAGATGAGAAAGTGAGATTTAAGTAGGTTAATTTTCCAAAGGCATTTCTTAATATGAATATTAAGTGTTAGAGCTTCTACCTGTGTTTGACCTCAGGTAGACTGACATTAGAGCTGGTGCTCTTAACCACTAGATCCTTTGTGACCCAAAGCAATATAGAGAGATTTATTCCACTTTTATTATACAAATATATACATATATATACTCATGCCTATGTAAATTATGCATATTATAAACAAAAAATGGAATATATACATAAAATATGTTCTGTATAAATATATATTTTATATATAAAATGTTACATATAAATATATAACTTTATACACATACGTACATATACATCTACATATATTTACATCTTTTTGATGCCAATGAACAGTTTATAGTAAAGTACTCTAATTGTAAAAAGAGGGTGCCAAATTTTCAGTTATCCACACTGTTCTTATTTCTCTTTTTTCTACAACCTCATCAATTCTGCACATATTTTATGTCCTTCTTCAAACTAGAATATAAGCTACTTGAGGAGTATTTATATCATATTCATGTGCATATCCCTGAGGTGTTTAATACCATATTATGAGGGTCTCAATAAATTTGGATGAAAGAATGAAGATTGAGCAGCTATGGAATAAAAAAATACCTGCTCACTTAAGATGCCAGCATTTTTTTTTCATTAGCTACCCAGGATAAGCATTCTTAACATAGATAAAAAAGATTTCATCAGTACTCATGAGCACTTTCACTGAACTCTTGCAATGTGCAAAGAAAGGATTACAGTCACTCAATGGGAGGTAAAACTGTACAACATGTGTTTTCATTCCACAAGGGACTCTTAACCTACTTGCAAGAGAAGACCTAAATTATAAAATAACGTGTATGGTTTTCCTAAAGAGACAAACATAGCCTCGATCTCTAGCCTCTACCTTGTATGGTCTTTACTCTTAGGCATGCACATACTGAGTTCTGAAGATGATGTAAAGCATTTCTCTACTCCAGAGTCTACAGTAGGATGGCTGTTCTGGGAAGGCCTCTCTAGTGTCTTTCACTCACCTGCCCAGCCTGTCACTGAACATGAGCCTCTCAGCTTTGGGGCCCCTCCTAGGGGGCTCCAGGTGGTACGATCCCGCCGTGGTCTCCACCTTAGACTCTTTCTGCTCATTATAATGACCCCTCTCCTCAACACACACAGTCCTTTGACCACGAGAATTTGGATTCTTTCCACCAGAGTCCAGAACCTTCTCTTAGTCTTCCTTGGGAGTGCTGCAGTTATTTGAGTCCCAAAATATTTACTCTCTGTGGAGTCAAAGGGCCCTTTAGCTCTTGTAGGTTGAGTATCTACCAGACAAACCTCATCCATTGCCAGAATTGACACGTTCTTTGATAATCACTTACATTGTTTTGCTAAAACATCCCTTTACCTAACCTTGGCAGAGCCCATGCTATAGGAAGGGGGTAATTGAAACTAAAGAAACACATTGTAGCAAAAAGAAGTTAACTAAATTCATTTGGTCCACAAAAATCTATGTGTCTCCTTTTCAATAGAGCCTATGGACACAAATACAATATTCTAAAGCAATTAAAGCATGTAAGAGCTCTGATCAGACCCGGAAAAAGACTTCCAAGCTGAATTTCCTTCTGTTGCTTCAGGGAAAGAAAATATTTGTCAAAAATAAAAGATACTTATTCTTGCTTGGAGAAATGGGGACAGAGTAGATAATGTAGCATCCTGTGAGGATCAAGATTTGATGATGGCATATAAAGACATTTAGATTCTCAAAACGCCTTTTTATTTTTTGGTACACTTGGTAGCTAACATTAAGGAAATAGCATGACCTGAAAATGCCTCTCATGTATTGATTACAGGCTCCAGTCTGTAATCTCAGCACTTTGGGGGACCGAAGTCAGCAGAGCACTTGAGCTCATGAGTTTGGGACCAACCTGGAAACATGGCAAAACCTCATCTCTACGAAAAATACAAAGAAATTAGCCAGTCCTGGTGGCGTGTGCCTAGAGTCCTTGGTACTCAGGAGGCTGAGGTGGGGGATTGCTTGAGCCTGGGAGGTGCAGGTTGCAGGGACTGGGATGATACCACTTCACTCCAGTCTGGGCAAGGAAGCCATACCTTGTCCAAACAAACAAACAGACCTCTCATGGTAATCTCACAAGAAGCACTTGACCATTATCCTGTCTTCCCTTCAGCATGTCACTGAAGGGAAAAACCACCGTTAATGGCAAAGCCACTGTTTTGAATTTTAATTTGACTGGAAAATTCTACCAGATTTTTTAACGAAAAGGAAAGAAAATAATGTATACTGCAGACCTACAAATTGTTCCATATTTTTTTTTCTTTTAGCTAAGTATGGGGTTTAGAGTTCTGTTCTTGTAAGCAGAGCATGAGTTATTCTGGTGCTTTCCACAAACTCCCCCCCAAAATGAGTAGTCTCATATTTCTACTGTTGAAGCAGCAGGTTATGAAGAAGGGGAGATCTAGGATTTGGATGGACCACAAGATTAATATAAGCTAATTTTGTTGTTTAATATATTTTAAATTAGAACACAATCCATTAAAGACAAGGATTATGTCATGTTCACCATTGTATTCCCACACCTAACACACTGCTCGACATATGCTGGCACTCAGTAATATTTATTGAACCAGTTTAAAATACAATCCAATCAGAAGCATATTAGTTTGAGTATTATAGTAAGATAATAGACATAATGACGTTTTATTCAGTACTGTTATAACCATATCTGAAGTACAGCCTTGGTTCCAGGTAGCACACACAATTCAAGAACAATATTGACAAACTAGAATCAGCTCAGAACAGGTCATACTTATAGGGAGAGATCTAGAAATGGCACTTCCACCACGAATAGTTGAAGAAATAGAGAAAAGTAGCTTGGAAAAGAGAAGGCTAAAGGTAGATATGAAAACTATCCCCGGGTGTTTAAAGGATGGTCATGTAAAAGAGGAACCTGGGTTATTCTATGTTGCTCTCAGGAGAGAACCAATATTACAAGAAAAGAATTTTCAGCTTTGGTGCTTTGATGTTTCTGTCTTACAGTTAGTTGAATGGGGTGCCTTATGACTTTTATTGTAGAGATTTGGTTATTGTTGGATGGAAACATGATGAGTGAGAGTTTGGATTAACTGTAAACTCATTTTTAATTATTCTGTTGATTTGTGATTTTTATTTCCTTTAGAGACATATTAGAGCAACTGTTAATCTTACTCTATATGCATGTATTTTTGTTTTTTTTAGAATGGCTATACTCCGTTACATATTGCTGCCAAGAAGAATCAAATGCAGATAGCTTCCACACTCCTAAACTATGGAGCAGAGACAAACATTGTGACAAAGCAGGGAGTAACGCCACTCCATTTGGCCTCACAGGAGGGGCACACAGATATGGTTACCTTGCTTCTGGATAAGGGAGCCAATATCCACATGTCAACCAAGGTATTCTGGCCCTGCCTCTTGCTTCAATCACGAAGCAATCATGTTTTGAATGCATGCAGACAGGAACCAATCACAGATAATTTGGGACAAAAGGAGCAATGTGTTAAAAAGAAATGGGGATATCTTGCAGACACCAAGAACAGGAAGGGAATCAAGCTTTATGAGAGACTAGAAAACCATAAGGGAACAAGGGAGAGACTCTCTGTATGGCAACATTTTTGCTTCTTGACTTTTCTATGCAAGTCTCATTGATCTCTACAGCCCTGCTTTCTTTGCTTCTCCGTGTGTGTCTAAAGAGGCTGCCCTATAGCTCCCAATGTTAACATCACTATAATTGCTCCAGTGTCTGCTGCTCCTCATTCCAAATTTCAAATATATATAGAGAAAGAATGGTTCCATCTGGGGTTTAGCTTAAACAGCTACTTCTAAGCTGGCAGACCCATGTCTACCACCCAAGGCATTCTTTGGCCCTGCTGGGCATCAGAGGCCTCTGGATAGGAGGCGGGAAACTCAGTAAAATATATATATACTTTTTGAGTCAACATAAGCCTAGCTTGAGGTGTTTGGTGGTGGTGGTGAAAAAATCTTTTTTGTTTTTTTTAATAAGGCACATCAATCATTTTAGCCTTTCTCGAGGGACTGGCCTTTGTAGGCCTCCACATTAACTATAATAGAATGGCAGTCGAAACTATAGAGAAAAATATTCAAATTTAAAAACACATATTTTTACAAGTACATGTTTTCCAATAACTCTATCCAATCATCTACATATAGATCTATAGATCCACCTAACTTTCTGTCTTACACTTGTATGTGCTCTGCTATAGCCAGCTGCTGAGAAACACAGAATTGCAACCTGTATTTATTAAGTTAGTTTGTCATTTGATGTCTTGATGCTTTTTGTATTATGTTGTATGGACTTAGTGAAAATTAAGTTTCTTAGCTCTTTCCACAAATGTACAAATACCCTATGTTTTGTACATTTCACTGTTAATTGATACTTTTAAAATACCAGTGATAAGTTGGTCTTAATGACATTCGTAAGTAGGTTATGTAGCATGTATCCTTTAGGAAGCGCTATGAAACAGCAGGTTGCCTTGAATACTTCTGGATCTCAAAAGTGTTCCCGTACCTCCCCTGCCCTTACGTACTTTTCTGGCCTTTATAAAAAGTCCCCACAAACCCTTTTTTAAAGTATGTTGAGAGCAAATCATAGGGTTAGTCTTCCAAAGGATATTTCATTTTTACAAGAACGAACACCATAAAGCCTTATAGTGAAATTCATTGTATCAGATGGACAATCATTACAGTCCAGGGCATGGACTACTAAAGTCATATCATTCAGGTGGTCATTTACCTTGTTGGGGAAAATCTGATCATAAAGCATATAATATTTTATTTAATATTAGTGTGTGAAGGGGCATATGTTTATTAATAACAAATCTTCATTTGAAAATAAGCCAAAGAAATCCATAAACAAATTCAGCAGTATTTTGAGTAGGAGTAAAATTCCAGCTAGTTTATGAAACTGATCTTACAGTGCTTCTGATGGTATTATTTTTAATTTATAAAAATGACAGATATATATTGCAATCACTTCAGTATGCCCTCCTTTAAGGTTTTCTTCTAAATACATTACTTTCTTTGAGAGCATTTTAGCAGTTAACAAATATTTAATGAGTATTTTTGAGTTGCACACTTAGTAATGAAGAAAAACATTCAATTTTGAATCACAAAGTAACAGTGATTTCAGTATTACATTTGAGTGGTGTCCTAAACACATAGTGTATTTATCACTAAAGTAAAACTTTAGTAAGTTTTCTCAGATATATCTGAATAGTAATACAATATACAAAATTTTGCATATAAAACCTATAACCTTGCCTTTTGGATAGAATTATAAGATAATGCAACTGTAAAAATATCTCAGGCCAGGCGCGGTGGTCACGCCTGTAATCCCAGCACTTTGGGAGGCTGAGGCGGGTGGATCATGAGGTCAAGAGATCGAGACCATCCTGGTCAACATGGTGAAACCCCGTGTCTACTAAAAATACAAAAAGTTAGCTGGGCATGGTGGTGCGTGCCTATAATCCCAGCTACTTGGGAGGCTGAGGCAAGAGAACTGCCCGATCCCAGGAGGCAGAGGTTGCGGTGAGCCGAGATCGCACCATTGCACTCCAGCCTGGGTAACAAGAGCGAAACTCCGTCTCAAAAAAAAAAAAAAAAAAAAAAATCTCAGATAAAAACCAAAACTGATAAAAAATTTTCCCATTGCTTTTGAAGAGAAGATATATTCTTTATCTTTTTAAGGCCAACTGAAATCAATAGTTTTATACCCTCCAAATGATTATTTCTCATTATGGACTGTGATATAGAAATTATATTATATTCATTATCCAATCACCATCTGTAATAAAATAAAATAAAATAAAAAAGGTTAGTTGTTGAGTTTACCAGTGTATCTTAGGAAATTAGTTACTTTTTTTTGAAAAGAACTCCTTCAACACTTTCTATTTTCTTGATTTATTAGAAAATGTTTTTCCCCAGAAACCTTTCAAACAGTGTTTTTACTCTATTCTCACACAACCACATAATAATCATCAACACAGAAGACTTCTGTGACCAAATGTGGAGAGGTATTCCCCACATACCAAGCAGCACACACCAGCTGTGTATCTTCCAATTGAGTTCCAACACTGAACTGGAACTGGAAAGAGTGTTAGATCCCTTCAGTTCAGGGTTCAGTCCCCAATACTACCCTCTGCACAGACACTATCAGAAGTCTGGGCCTCTGAACTTCTGATCGACTGGCTTCAAGTTGGGGTTTCCAGAACACTCCCTTTGAGTTCCATTAATACACTGCAGTGGCTCACAGAACTCACAGAAATACTTACCTTTACCAGTTTCTTATAAAGGCTATTACAAAGGATGAAGCTGAAGAGACACATAGGGCAAGGAATGAGGGAGGGCGTACAGCTTCCATGTCCTTCCTGGGGGCACCACCCTCCACAAGGAAGCTCCATGTGTTCAGCTAACCAGAAATTCCCTGAACCCTGTCCTCTGGGATTTTATGGAAACTTCATGACATCGGCATTCATTCCCCCAAGGGTATTGGTTAGCACTCTCAGGAAGGTCTTATGACCCACAAATGCTGGGGGGAAGATTAGAGTCTAGCCTGGGGGAAGCGAAAGGAGGCTAGGAGAAGGTGGGAGATAGTTTGTTTCCTGAGGCTTGCCCCTGAGGCTAACACACAAGGTGTTGTGACAAAAGACTGTAACAAAGGGCTGTGGGAGTTATGAGATAGCTACTGTGGACAAAAACCTATATACACTGCAGGTTTACATTTTTGAGTTGGATATGCAAGTTTATCACAATAAACTGCAGAGATTTTATACTGGTTGTTAGTTTGGAATCTTGCATTGCAGAAAATCCATTCTGCAAATAGAGTAGAAAAAAGCACACACATTTAAAAGTCATCAAAAATGTCTTGATATTTGATGATCACTTCATGTAATGATCACTTCAATAATAGTTTTATGCAGACCATCTCTGTAAAAAGAAATATCCTGATATTAGTTATTTTAGAAAGGAGATACAAAACAATCTTGTTTTATCCTAATATTTCAGATTTTTTATACAATAGCATTATATAATATTTGTTAAGTGATGAAAACTTTAATAGAAAAAGGATATATGTCTTCTGTCTCACCCTGTGTTTTATGAAACTCAAAGTTGAGCTCACCTAGAGCTCTAAGGATTAAAAAGCCCCAGGCCCACGAGAAAAAAGCCTCCTCTCAAGTTGTAGAATGGGTTTTTCGCTGTAGGTTTCACTTCCATTTTTGGAATAAGGTCAGTGTTACTTTTTGATTTCCAGAAGTAGCACCGTGGTTGGAGATCATGAATTTTGAAGAATATGGCTTAGCTTTCTCAGCCCAAGTGCTAATGCAGGAGAGTGGACCTAAAATGCAGTGGTCAACAGGGGTGGTGGATTTTAATCAGTTGTGAACTGGGGAAGAGGTGCTGACTCAGAGCCCAGGTAGTCACCTCAGTCTATTGCTGCAGTCCAGGAAAAGCATAAATATACTAGGCATGTGAGCAATAGTGAAGGGAGAGAAATATATGGTATAAACAGATTGTAAGCTAGAATGTAAGCTCTATAAAGATGGAAATTTTGTTTACTGCTGTGTTCAAGTTCCTAGAATATGAACAGTTCATGACATATGAAACATACCCAAGAAAACACCTGTTAAATGTAAATGATGTAGTAAGGCCACCAGAGTGTGGCATTGACTGAATAAACCACTTTTCCCCTCCTTTCACCATGCCTTCCTTTTTAAATTAATTCATTACTGTACTTTAATTGCATATTCAAATAAACCAAATAATTACTTGGTGTACGTACACCAAACATATTGCATAAAACTTGGCAGTTTACAGTGCTATATAAATAATGGGGTTACTTTAAGTTAACCTTTAGAGGAATTTTGTGAAAAGCATATTCTCTTTGGGTGCTGGAGAAAGTTTTTCTGAACTCATTTCCTGTAACTGTCCATTTTTTTACACTGATGTGATATTTTGTTGATAAAATATGAATGATTATTCTGCTTATAAAATAGGTGTAATATTTGGTTGATCAGTTATTTAAATAAATAAGTTGGTACAGCAGGAGATCCAGATGGATTTGAAATAAATGTCATTTGAAAGCTTATTAGCTGAGCTATTTTAAAGCCTCGCATCATAATATAAGTACCCAACATAGAAAATAGAAAATCTAATTTGCCTGAAGTGTTGATTGACTTAGAGGATATGTCTTAGATGAAACATCAAAAATTTAGAGAGTTTGCCTTAAATATCAGAAGATGCGGTTTCTGGGAAGAGGTTATGAGTTTTCCAGGATTTTTTCAATATTTTATCATAATATTATAGATGATGCAATTTATTTTCTTCTTCAAATGTATCCCTTTGGTTCCATTCTTTTTGTAGAGTGGACTCACATCCTTACACCTTGCAGCCCAGGAAGATAAAGTGAATGTTGCTGATATTCTTACCAAGCATGGAGCTGATCAGGACGCTCATACAAAGGTAAAGCAAATCATTGTCAATAATGTGACAGATTCTGGCTGGGATGATTCCCAGTAGCCCCCATTTGGGTCACCCCATGTCCTGGGTCTTCCCTCCTCAAGAGTTCATTCTGAAGTATAAACTAATCATAACCCTCTCCTATCCACAAATCTATGGCGGTTCCCCATTTTTTTTGCTGGAATCAATTCCAATTGATAGCATGGGGTCAGGACCCTTTGCAGGAAGACTCCAATTGTGCAGACTTAATTCTACCCTCTCCCTTACTACTTTAGCTAGTTCACATGACTTGCTGTGTTCCTCATGTATTTGCTTGTCTCCATACCCTTGGTCTGGAAATGGGTTTTTCCCTCTCTATGCCATAAAATTCTTACCCATTCTTTAAGCCTGCTGTAGCTACATCTTTCCTGCATCTCCCATCAGAGTCATTCTGTATTTGCTGTTTTCAGATATTATTTATGCCTCTCTCTTAGTTCTTTGCAGATTAAGTCACCCATGTCTGATCTCTCTAGCCGATATGAAGTTCCTTGTGGTCAAGGGTTCATATATAATTTGCTAAATAATATCTTTAGTCAAACTGAATTCTCTGAACTCTGCCCAGTCTTTCTCCTCTACTACTCTTAATAACTAGAGTAGTAAAGTTTCTACTTTATCTATTTCTAACTTTTTATTATTATTTACAGCTTGGTTACACACCTTTAATCGTGGCCTGTCACTACGGAAATGTGAAAATGGTCAACTTTCTTCTGAAGCAGGGAGCAAATGTTAATGCAAAAACCAAGGTAAAATACTTGTAGTCATTTTCAATTCCTACAAGCAAAGAGGTTCAGCCATCTGGACGCCTCATTACTTAGCCAGAGCTACAAGTGTATTTTTTCCCCCTTTTTAGTTCGTCTAAAGTGATTTTGAAGAAGTGATGTAGTTTTGTAATTATTTGAGAATTTTCATTCTAATAACCTTTGACAGCCTTGCAGGTTAGCTTCAGAACTACATAAAGTTAAAGTAGCTGACATCGATTTAACAACTTACTGCAGGACACAATAGATGCCTGCTAGAACATCTTGATGTTCTGGCAGATTTCCTTTATATTGTTTCAGGGCCTTGCCCCCCCCGCCCCTGACTCCTTATCCTCTCATGAAGAAATACAGACCTGCAGCCTAGACTGCATGCTTTTCATTTTTAATGAACTCTGTCACATTCAGAACATCACGTGGTCACGCTCAGTGAAGCAATAATGTATAAGGCCCGGGCTGGAAGTTCTCAAGGATAATGCACAGCTGACTTGATCCCAACAGTTTCCCCAGTGGCATTCAAAAGGTCCTATTCAGCAAAGCAAGGCTGAAACGCAACACTTTACTTCAGTGAATTAAATTTGGTTCAAGGTGAAGAGAAGTGCAGACTATAACTATGGCCATTATGCATAATACAACTTGCTGCTCCAAGTTCTTTGGTCCAAAGAAATATTTATTTGTACTTTTTTTAAAGGTCATATATCAGAAATTTCTTTTTTTCATTTCTTTCTTTTCTTTTTCTTTTTTTTTTTTTTTTTTGCAGACAGAGTCTTACTCTGTTGCCCAGGCTGGAATGCAATGGGCAGTGGCATGATCAGAGCTCACTGCAGCCTAGAACCCGGGCTCAAGTGATTCTCTTCCCTCAGCACTGGCTAGGACTACAGGGGTACAACACCATGCCCACCTAAAACATTTAAAAATGAAACATTCAACATTTAAAAATGTTTTTGTAGAGATGAGGTTTCACCATGTGGCCCAGGCTAGTCTCGAACTCCTGGGTTCAAACGAAATTCTCCTGCCTTAACCTACCAGAGTACTGGGATTACAGTGTGAGCCACCAAGCCTGGCCCAGAAATTTCTAATTAGAGCTATTTGAGTGGGCTGAAGTAAACGAGTGTGAGCATATTCAGGACTTTCCAAAGCCATCATTCAAGATTCTATAAATTAAAAATATAAAGAAGTTTTCTAAGTCAGGTATTCTCTTAGAAGCTGAAACAAAGTCATTTCTACACATAAGTATGTTTATAGCTAATTTAAAACAAACTTATTTTTAAACTATAAATAATACTATTAACATTTAAGATTCAAACTTATAATCTTACTCTAGCAAGAATAGCTGCTGCCTAGTTTCTGATCAGTTTTTAAGTTCTCGTGAAATTGTGCTTTGAGACCTATTTAAAGCCTCTAATATGAATTCTCAGGCATTAGCTCCTAATGCCTTTTCTGCTGAGCCAGCTCTGATAGAAGGACTCCAGGGAAGACATTTTTTGTTGTAATCCAAGTGTTCTCTCGAAATGAACAAATGTAACAACACAGTGAGATGTTGGCAGGGCTTGAAAATGCCTGTCATATTTTTAAATGTTTCATTGTTGAAATGGTTATAATATTTAGAAGGCAAACACTATATTGTCTAGAGAATACCAATGGTCTCCCTGGAGTTTGATCTGCATTGAATGAAGATTTGATTGAAAGAAAAATCTCATTTTATCATTTCAGTTTTTTTGTTTTGTGTTTTTTAAGTAAACTGTTACTTGGACTGTTGCATTTCAAACCATGTATCTTCAGGGAAATAGACACAAACCTCAAAGGACAGTCTTTTAATGAACTCTTCAGATTTTTTTTTTTTTCATGTGAAAATGATATCTTTGAGAAAGGAATTGGGTTTTCTTCCTCAGATCTTATCTGTAGTTAAGCTGTAACTATATCGTAGTTGTAGCCACTAAAAATGGTTTTATTGCTTTAAAAATATAAACATATATATTAACTTAATTCCTAAACTCTCATGATATGGTATAAAATATTTGGAAAAAGGTACTTACTTTAGAAGACTATTTGTTGCTTAAGATTGGAAGAAAACCCTGTTACAGCAGCTTGGGGCAAACCAGACCTGGTTAAATATATATTTAATTGGTGAAGAGGGTTTAGAACAGCATATGAAAACATTGTCTTTATTAAAGATACTGTGAAGATTACAGAGCTCTTCAATGAGAAAAAAATAATAACCAAAACACCAAAGTGTTTGCTAAAATTTTCAAAGTTAGAAAAGAAAACATATTCGTGAACAACTTATCTGATCCTTCACCAAGCTTGAAATCTTGGCCATTCCCATTTTACAAATGAGGAAATTGGGGTTTAGAGAGGATTAGGGATTTGCAATTAATTGGTAGAACTGGGTCTAGAGCTTTTAGACACATGGGCCTATGACAGTAGATTAAGAGTCAACCAAATGTTTATGTAAACACTTGAATTGCTCCAGACTTACCTGGCAAATATACTCACTGGAGATTCCAGGTAAAGATTAGATTAAATCAGGGCTGGGGAACATATCTGTGGCCACAATGTCCACTGATCTATTGAGGGCGGGAATGTTGCTTTGGAATTACTAATTTACATATATTTATAGATCATTTAAATTTATTAATATGTCATAGGGGTATATTATTTTATTAATTTAAACACTAAGTTAATTAGCACATAGTGTGTAATTAGTAAATGCTTGTTGAATGAATTAACTTGGCTGATACTGAAGAGATGAACTAAATTCAGTGGATAAGACATTGTAAACACAAAGAATAGGAAGAATTTTTACGAAAAGAAGTATCACGTAGTGTATTCTCTTTAAATGTCCATGGATTATCTGATTTGGCAGCAGAGTCCCTGCAATAGCCAAAGGCTTCTTGGAGTCCCTGTAATTGATTTATATTTTCAGGTTTCCTGGGGCCATCCCATTGTAGGGATTTATAAGCAGATGTAACACTTCCAACATGACAGAACTGAGGAAGTGTCACACTTAGGGACACAGAGGTAGACCTTGACACATATGGGCATGTTCCTATGGGCAGAAAGAGTACAATGAATCTATAAAAGAAATCATGTAGCACCCACATATATAGTAGACAGAGCAAGAAAATACGTATGTTGGTCACAGGGCAGCAATGACATTGTATGAACGGGATATGTACACTTAAAAGCTTAGAGTATAAAAGGGCCATTTAGAACTTAGAGGCTGGGACAATTGGGCCTGAAACATGTAGATAAAATATTGTGAGTGGTGAGGCAGGTAGATTTTTTTTTTTTTTAATACTTTTAAGTTCTGAGATACATGTGCAGAACGTGCAGGTTTGTTACTTAGGTATATATGTACCATGGTGGTTTGCTGCACCCATCAACTTGTTATCTATATTAGGTATTTCTCCTAAGGCTCTCCCTCCCCTGGCCCCCCACCCCCCACAGGCCCTAGTGTGTGATGTTCCCCTCCCTGTGTCCATGTGTTCTCATTGTTCAACTCCCCACTTATGAGTGAGAACATGCAGTGTTTGGTTTTCTGTTCTAATTTAGTTTGCTGAGAATGCTGGTTTCTGGCTTCGTCCATGTCCCTGCAAAGGACATGAACTCATCCTTTTTATGGCTGCATAGTATTCGTTGGTATATATGTGCCACATTTTCTTTATTTAGGCTATCATTGATGGGCATTTAGGTTGGTTCCAAGTCTTTGCTATTGTGAACATTGCTGCAAAAAACATATGTGTGCATGTGTCTTTATAATAGAATGATTTATAATCCTTGGATTAAAAAAAATAGCCATTGTCTGATAACCATTGGCTGTCATGGTCTTCTGCATAGGATCTGAACCTCGACTGATGGTGGAGAAATTACTTAACTTTCTTATTTTCAGTTTCATCTTGTCTGAAATGAGGAGAAAAGCTGTTCTTGGAAAGGAATATAAAATTTAGATTTACTTTCAATGATTTAGAATCCCTAAAGCTAAGCTGAAGGTTAAGTATTAGGAGAGTCATGATGAACAGGCAGTGGTTTATATGACCTCTGCAGCCTTCATTTAAAAACAATTTTACTCTTACCTGTTTCCCAGGGAAGAAATCACAGGGGTCATGCTCTTTCTTATTTTAAATCTCTCCTTTCAGCTCACATCTGAGCAGAAGTCGATGGCACCCACCCCCTTCACCTTTTAAGGGAGCCCTTATTTTTACTGCTAACTGGTTAAAATGTGTTAATAGTTCTCATTTGGATTATGTGAATCTTGTTTCATCAGCTGCTCTCTTCTCTTTGTTTAGCAGACCATAAGGTGTGAGGGAGTGTTTGCTGTGAGAAATGGGTTGCTGATTATCTTGGGTTCCAAATAAAGCGTCCGTAATGGTTTCGTCGTAAATAAGACTATTCAAAATGAAGGCTAACCTAATTTTCTTCTCCCTCTGCAAATCGGGTGCTGGGCCCACCGCCACTGTCCTCCACAGAACGGCTACACGCCTTTGCACCAGGCCGCGCAGCAGGGCCACACGCACATCATCAACGTCCTGCTCCAGCATGGGGCCAAGCCCAACGCCACCACCGCGGTAAGGCAGACGCCACTGCCCCTCACCACGCTTTCTCCTTTTCCCTCCCTTGCCCTGGTGGCTTCCTGTCTGAGCTGAGTGAGGTCAGATTCACTCAGAGAGCCTTATTCCTTAAATAAGCCCCCTGGACTCTGGAAAGCCCCAGATTTTTAGGCAGGCTTTCCAGAAGTCACTGTGACTTCCCCAGAAGTGCTTGCCCTGGGAGGGAAAGCAGTCAGCCTGACTCGTTGGCTGTCTCTGGAGAGGGGGGCCCTCCTCTTGGGCTGTGGGAACGTGCTCTGCTTACAGCTGGCTCTCAGATGTGAGCACAAATTGACCCCCTGCCCCGCCCCCACCGCCTTCTTAAGGGAGCACAGTAAGGGAGCTTCTGGCTTAAACAAAGCTCATTGGGTTGTGGAGCCATTGAAATGTAAACTAAGCGGTGCAATTAAACAAACTGGGATCCCCGTGGCCTGGGCTGGATGCAGCCTGAATTGCTTGCTTGTGTTACTTTGCTGCATAGTGAGCTTCTGCACAGCTGTAGCTAAATATGTTACTGTGTTCCCTATGGTAACATCTTACCTGCAGCAGATGGCCTGACCTCTGTTGGGGGATAAGTGTACCTGGTACTTGCTAACAGGTTTGGAGGTGTCAAGAGGTACTTTCTTAAGCGCAATACGGTGTTTGTAGAAGATATTTGACAACCTTAGGGTTAAAGCGTCAAGTGCTTCTTATTAAAAAGAGCAAGCAGATGCAAGCTTGTTGTGTTACCATGGTGACCTGGGCTATAGTCTGAAGAAGTTACAAAGACAGATTTAGACGTAATGGTAAAAACTAGTGATTTTCCTAAGCTGTGCCTTGTTTTGGAAGGAAATGCTGGCTCATGCAGAGCAGCGGGTGATCTCATTGGCTCACATCGCAGTCCGCTCTCTCATTTCTCACTCTCTTTCTTTCACTCTCTCTTCAGAATGGCAACACTGCCTTGGCGATTGCTAAGCGTCTGGGCTACATCTCCGTGGTCGACACCCTGAAGGTTGTGACTGAGGAGGTCACCACCACCACCACAGTGAGTACAAGTGACTGATGATCTTCAGCCTTGTTGTCTTGGCTTTCAAGCTAAATACATGTACAGTACTTTTTCACTCACAAGATGTTTGGAGCTTTTAGTTTGGACTTCTTTTGTTGAGTGTATTGTGGCACATACATAGAAGTATGCAGAGGTAAATGAACTCACACAAGGAATACAGGGCTTTAGCTTCCTCTACTCAGCATTGATCCCTATACAATGTGTGAGTATAGTTTTATAATTAGTTCCTTTTTCTGTGACTGGCTTATTTTCTGGCTCCCCTGCCCTTTTCCTTTAGTTGTGTGTGACACCTACTGCTGGCAAAGCGGTAACACACTCTAGTGCAGACTTCTTCCCTTAGCCAGGAAGTCAGGCCAGCCTCTGGAAAGACCCTGGTCTTCCCAGCACCGTGCTCATAACTGGATCACATGGACTCCCAGTGAGAGCAATTCATCCTTATTTGCAACTTCTTTCTGATCATTATTTTTTAATTCAAAAAGAGAATAGCCTGTGCTTTGTAGGTAAATTATGCCTGTATCATGAAAAAGTATATATTTAAATTTTTTATTTTCTCTGTTTTGCATACAACTGCTGATTCTTCATGACAGATCTGTTATTATTATTACTGGCCTTTGCTAGAGAAACTATAGACGAGTAAAGACCATGATAATACTGGGTCCTAATGCTCCTGTACCATCAGTGGGAGCAAAGTTTAAAGGAGGCCTCCTGAGAGGGGGCTCCTACCTGAAAGTGGAAGTACTACTATATTTGCATTTATTCATTCACTAACTTTCTACTTTAAGCATGGATTAAAGAATGGCTCTTTGCTCTATCTTTGTAAAGTAGAAAAGTAGAGGAACAGCAAAACATGAGAAGTTCTTCAAAGACAGTAAGACCACAAATGAACAAATACATAATTCTGAAGGAGGTTCTAGTAAATGCTCCAAACTAAAAATTCATATGGAATTTGAAATGCTTGGTTCATTTGACAGATGTGAGGAAAAAGAAAGGAATTTTGTTCTTCAAGCTGACAGTAAGTTCCTGTTGACATACGTTGAAGTGATGGAATACAGTTGGTTTAACGTGCAATTTTAGGCAGAGTGGAGTATGATTTATTAATGAGCTGCAAGACACAAACTGAATTTAGACGGGGGAGAATAGCACTGCTTGTTTTCTGAGGCAGAATTTTAAAACCTTTGGCCAGTGCACCATAGTATTTTAAAAATTTAAAGTATGGCTTTAATAAATTATATAGGAGAAAAAGGTCTTGTCACTGCCTAGCACCATACTTGTAGGTCACTATATTTAACGGTTTTTTCCTTACTTTATGATTTCTTATGCCAGGAAAATCTTCATAGTAAGGATCTGCACATATATACCACTTTATTTTGATATCTTTTAAACAATGTGTACATCATAGTACGTGAAGCCTGTAGTGGCAAGATTGGCCAAGCACAACTGTTCTGCAATTAGAAGTCATGTTTTCTCTAAACTTTATTACCCTTTTCCTGTTCTGGGAATCTTTTATGTTTATTTTACCAAGTTATCACTAGATGGCAAGCTTGTATCTCTTGCTATCTTGTACCTACCTTGCTTCCATTCATTTCATTAACTGATTTGTTCGTTCATTATTTATTGGATGTAAAATATGTGCTAAGTGCCGAAGAGTTATCAGTGGTGAACGCCGGCAACTTCAGTGTAGTGAGAATGGAGAATGAGGCTCAGGCTTGGTAGGAAAATAAATTCATATTTTACTCAACAAAACGATTGAACTTATATGTCTGGTTTCAAAGACATCTCAGGTTTATAAATATTACTCAGGTTAATGACTTCAAACACAAAGATCTCTATTTAAAAAGAAGAGGAAATAAGCATTCTCTGGTTTGTCTCTGAATACTGTAATTGCTGTTTCTAAATAAGTTTTCAGTGTCCTTGTCAGAAATCAGATACAAGATCATCTCTCCACCACATCAAGCGCTGGGGAAGACAGGGACTTTTTGAACTCTCTGAGCTTTTTTCTTTTCTGGTAACTATTATTCTCTACATTCTGTAGCTGAGCATTGCTCCATCAAAAGTTGCTATACTTAGAATTCAAGTTTCTAGGTGAAAAGCCAATAAAAATAGAAAACATAACACCATTTCTGCTTTCAGTTAGGACACTAAGAAATCATTGTCACATGAACTGAACAAGTATCTCTTTTATCTAAATGGATAGTTTTAGTGGTTACGTTTCCATGCTGATCTCTCTTCATTGTCTGCTGCTCTTTGAATTGGTTTCTCTTATAATTGTGAGCTAAATTGTTTTGTGAAATGGAAGTTGGGAATAAGAATTGGAAGAATAGACTTCTTCTCTATGTCTATTTTGGGAGTCTTCTTACAATAAACTTCCTGTCTTTGGAAAGAGATTTTCAATAATTCTTTTTCCACATAATGTGTTATTAATGATATTAAAGACAGTAATATTTAAGTTGAAAAATATGTCAGGCATTAAGGGAAGATCTAAGGTTCAAATTTAGGTTGTTGGGTTTTAAAGCCCATGTTTTTAACCTTGCTGATATAACTGACTTCGGTTTTGCTGAAAGTAACTTAACAGGAATTTTATGAAAAAACTGTTTTCACCTGATTTTCAACAAAAAGAAAAACCACTTAACTGGTGCCTTTTATTGACTTTTGTGGGAGTATCATATTCAATATCATTTTTCAAAATCTATAGTCACTAAAAATGATTTGAAACTGTTGATGATCGCACAAGAGACACTTAATAGTTAAGTAAAATTGATAAAATTTAATGTTATTACCATTTAAATGCAACAGTTGAATTACACCTGTAGTACAACTGACACATTAATTCAACATGAACTGGATTTTTATGATGTGCATTATGAGCAACCATGTAGTCCTTTTGATTAAAGAAGGTTTCCTTTCCTAGTCCTCCTTTTGAGTTCTTTACTACAAAGTATGAATAAAGTTGGTAGACACCAGAGTAAGGCAGTCATTTGTAAAGGAAAAACCAGTTCTGTAGAAATTTCTGAGACATTTTGGAACTGTGGTCTGTTTCCTTAACCTTTGCTTTTCTAGCTTTACTTTGTGAGACGCAGCTGGGAGTATGAGACAGTTGAGCATTCTCCTTGGATTACAATCACTGTATGTCTGCCAGAATGGATATCAGAATGTTAGAGACACATTTCTGGTGACAGAAGCCAACAAGCCCAATCCACTAATGCAGGTTGGAAGAACTGTGGCATATGACTCATCCTTCTACTAATTGATCAACCATCATCAATTATTCCTATTATTTGTATAAAGTGTCACATTTTATGTTACATATAATTGATATACAGAGCATAAATCGCTGAATAGTAAAATAAAAATATTATATTTATATTATTATTATTTGAACATTAGAGAATATTTAAGTGAACTGCAGAAAATGTGAATATTCTAACTCCTAAATCTTATCTGATGCCATAAATCAGTTAACATGAAAATCAGAGGAGGAGCAGATAAAGAAGAGTTGTCTAATGCGTACAAAAGTACAGCTAGATAGAAGGAATAAGATCTAGTTTTAGGCAGCACAACAGGGCAACTATAGTTAACAAAAATGTATTGTATATTTCAACCTAACTGGAGGAATGGATTTGGACTGTCCCTAACACAAAGAAATGATAAATGTTTGAGGTGATGGATATTCCAATTACCTTGATTTGATTATTACACTTATGTTTACATCAAAATATCACTTGTACCCCATAAATATGTGCAACTATGTATCCATAAAGATTTAAAAAATTTAAAAATAGGAACCATAAAAATGGCAATGCAACAAATATTTGTAAAGTCATTTGACATCTTTTGAGGTAGAACCAAGATCTTTTCTGTAAATATAGTCCATCAATTATAAGTTATATTGCCATTCTTGCACAAACAACATCAATAATACATATTACATTGTGTGTGTGTGTGTGTGTATATATATATATGCTATATTATGTATATTTATATGATCTTTATGTGTTCTGGGTATCTCTCTCTCTCTCTTTCTTTCTTTCTTTCTTTCTCTCTCTCTCTCTCTCTCTTTCTTTCTTTCTTTTTTTTTTTTTTGAGACAGGATCTCATGCTGTTGCTCAGGCTGGAGTGCAGTGGTGCTATCATGGCTTACTGCAGCTCAGTTGATTCTCCCACCTCAGCCTCCAGAGTAGCTGAGACTACTTGGGAGTAGTAGGTGGGCATGTGCCCCACTCCCAGCTAATTTTTGTTTTGTTTTGTAGAGACAGGGTTTTGCCATGTTGTCCAGGCTGGTCTCAAACTCCTGGGCTCAAATGATCCACCTGGCTGGGCCTCCCAAAGTGCTAGGATTACAGGCATGAACCCAGCCCTGTGTATTTTCTTAAAGAGACTCACTTAGTGCAGAATCTTTTTAAACTTTTGACATGTTTTTTCAACCTGTGATAATTGTCTCAATTACATCTAGTTTGGTATTATTTTCAGTTACTCACCTTTGTTAAGACTAAAAAACATCTACCCTAGTTTTTCTAGAAAAAAACCCCGGTATTGGTATAATATTTAGTTTGGTTATCAAAGTTGTATTAATATATATGATTGGTATGAATATGTTTAGAAACAGAAACAAGTTTAGCTTGAACTCCACTGATGGAAGCGATGGGTATGGCCATTAAAAGGTAGCATCATAACCAAGATTACTCAGTGCGCTGTGGTGACTTAGTGAATATGTGATATAAATGCAATTGCTGGCCAGGGGGTTTGGCTGAATGAGGGTTGGCTAAGTGAAGATCAGTTAAGCACATATTTTCTTTTGCATAAAACAAATCCAGATATTGTCTACCATTTATAAAGCAGAAAGTTAAGAACTCTTAGTTTATTTCTACATTTTCCATATTATGATTAACAATATAAATTCATTATTAAATCTCTCATCCATCTACTATGTCTTATTTCTTTTGCCGTATTATCTGGTTTAATTATATTCCATTAAACTTGAACCTAGTATCCTACTCTTTTAACTTTTAAAGTAGTTTCTAATCTTGACCATAATATCTTAATTCTGTAGCAGGAGATATCCATGATCATTTTATTATAGCCTTGTTCTCTGTGTACATTATAGCTTTGTTCAGAGATAGTTGCATAAAACCATATTTATGTTTAAATAATCAAATTTTCAAAGGACATTTTGTTTAAAAGGAAAATACGTATTCATTTCTTGTTACATAAGTAGGATTTGTCATCCATTCAACAAATACTTGTTGATGGCCTTCTAAAGGTCAAATACTCTCTCATGTGTAGATGCTATTATATTTACCACATTGCATACAGAGGCCATTTTTAGTCTCTATACAGAAAAATATCCATGACCAATATGATCACAGTGTATTACTCTTTCTGTTGCTACATTTGTTTGCTGGTAATTCTGATAGCATTCAATGACCAAACTGAAGCAAATTATTATTTGCACTCTTCCAAGTACAAAGGAAATGTGGTCCCATTATCAGCACCTGAAAATAGAAACTGCGACTACCAGGCAATGAAACTTAATCATTTAAAAAGTATTTCCAGCAATTATTTTCAAACAGAGAAGCATATCCTTATTGAAATGTTTCTATGAAGGACAAATACTCTAAAACATTTCTGCAAAAATTAACTTTCTAATGTACTCGGATATAGTAGACAGCCTATCGCATTTTTAAATATTCCCAAAAAGTTGAATAAAGGTCAGGAGCAGTATCTCACACCTGTAATACCCATAATTTGAGAGGCCAAGGTCAGCCTGGTTCGAGACCAGCCTGGACAACATGGTGAAACCCTGTCTCTACTACAAATACCATAATGAGCCAGGCATGGTGGTGTGCACCTGTAATCCCAGCTACTCGGGAGGCTGAGGCAAGAGAATTGCTTGAACCTGGGAGGTGGAGGTTGCAATGAGCTGAGATCACACCATTGTACTCCCATTCTGAGCAATAAAAGCGAAATGCCATCTCAAAAAAAAAAAAAAAAAAAAAAGAAAAGAAAAGTTGAATAAGATGTCATAGTAGGGTAATCTCAATCTTATATTTTAAATGCAAATCATTTTCCTACATTTTGTACACTTTCCCTAATACAGGAAAATGAATCTCAAATTGAACTGTGCAATAAACCCACCTAAGGAACTTAAAAAAAAAATACCCTGATACCAATTATAGTTGGGCCTGATTCCCATGGATTTTGATTTAATTGATTCATGATGGGACCCAAGCAACAATATTTTTAAAATTATTCTAATAATTGTAATATGTAGCTATAATTGAATACCACTGATAAAGAACATGGGTTCTAATTTTTGTGTTAAATTTCTAAATTAAAATGTATAATATTAAAATAATAATCAAATTGTATAAGAGTCTTTCTGAGTTTGTTCATTCAACAAATACTTATCAACCACTACTGTTCTCCAGATTTTTGGATGGATACTTTTGTTTTTCCTGCAGCATTTACTTTCAGTGAATAAGACACAGAATAAAACCATTTAAATATCACTAGAAATATGCAGGCAAGCTGAATTTACAACCCTTGTCTCCAGTGGTGCTTTCATATAACCAGCAGGAGACTTCCTTTACTTTCTCTGTTTCTTCCTGTCTTTTAACTAAGATTCCATTCAAAAGACAATGCATTTCATCATGATGTGGATTTTTAATTTATTTTTTGCATAATTTGGTATCATCAAGTTTTTTGATACATTATTTGAAAAGCTTCTACTATGTTTTAGGTGCTGTGGAAACAATCTTTCTCTAAAATGACTCACAATCTCACATGGAGGCAGATAGGCAGAGGGGGCACACACAGTGTGTAGCGTATGACACAACACACATACTGCTCTAGGAGTACATAGCAGCAGATAAACAGAGTTAAACACAGACATTCACTGGGGAGGATCAGGGAATGTTTCTCCAGGAAAGTCACATCTAACCTAGCCAAGAGAAGAGGGGAAAGAAGATTTCTGGTAAACGAAAGAATATGTGTAAAGATTTAGAGGCATAAGAGAACATGACCTGTCAAAATAAAGGCAGTTTAACATGATCATAGCATAGAATGAGAGATGAGGCTTTGCTACATCTCCCTTTTTACTGAATCACAGAGCTCTTCTGAGCCAGTTTAATCAGTTTTCTGACGAAAATGAGCCGCCGAGAAGCTCATGCAGTATCACATTATGATCACTTCCCCTTAGCACACAGTATTATATATGTATATAGTCAGAGTTACTCAGTTGAATTTGATTAACCAGTTGAATTTCTTTGTAAATATATTTGAAGTTATCTACTGCTTTTGGAAAGAAATGAATTGATGATAGGTTTATGATAGCCATTCAAGTAATTCTGTAATGTTTGTGTCAAAGCCTAAAAAACTACACAACCTATTTTTTTGTACTTTGATGGCTTTAGTTGAAGATGTTACTTTTATGTCAAGGGATTCTTTTTTTTTTTTTAAGTTTCCTTGACAGCATCAATTCATGCACATATTTTCAATACAGAAACTGAAGGTGTGAATTTGAGACTCAATAGTCTTTAGATGATGCTGAAAATAATGAGATTTGGATTTTTATCCTTTTGGGTACTTGTGTCTTTTATTTATTTATTTTAGTTGGCAAATAAAAATTGTACATATTTATGGTATACAACATGATGTTCTGATATACACACACACACACACATTGTGGAATGGCTAAATCAAGCTAGTTAATGTATCTATTACCCCCACATACATTTCCATTTTTTGTGATGAGAGCACTTAAAATCTAGTCTCAGCAATTTTCAAGTATACAGTACCTTGTTATTAACTATAGTCTCCATGTTTTACAATAGATCTCTTGAATTTATTTATCCTCTCTTATTAAAATTTTGTATCTTTTAACCAACATCTCCCTAATGCTCCTCCCACTTCCTTTTCCAATGCCTGGTCACCATCAGGTGTCTATTCTCTGCTTCTGGGAGTTTTTTTAGATTCCACATATAGGTGAGATCATGCAGTATTTGTCTTTCTAGGTCTGGCTTATTCTGTTATTTAAACAAATTCTGGTATATCTTGTGTCTGAAATAGTGTCAAGCATGCAGTAGACATTCAAAATGTTTCATTTAAAAAGTCCAGAGGCTCTTCACTTTTAAGATGCATTTAATATTGAGTCCCAATAATCATAATAAATTATACTAGCAAATATTTATTGAGTACCAACATATGTCAAGCACTGTTTTTAGAGCTCTTGCATATATTACATCATTTAATCTTCATTTTATGAAGTACTTTTCTATCCTTTATTTATAGTCGAGGAAATTGAGGCACAGATAGGTTAGGGGACTTGCTGAGGCCTTATAGGTAATAAATGATGAAGTTAGAATTTGAACCCAGACAGCTAAACTCAGATCCTTGTCTCTTAACCTTACACTATACATCAGGAATGAAAGGTGGTGGATCTGACAACCATGAAGTGCTGTTGCATAAGGCAAATAAGCAACAAACCAGAACCTTAGCCCACTGAAATATTATAGAGATGATTTGATCCTCTGATCCCAGAAGAGACGTGTTATATTTTCTACCCAAATAGTTTCTGTCTTTCACATTATTTACATCTTCTTTTCTAATGGTTTTGCTTTTAATACATTGCATATGCTCATTGCTTCTTTTTAAAGCTTTTCTGGAAACATCATTTCAGAGAAACTTTGAAAACATCAATCTGCTTTCTCAATATAATTATTATCAATAACACCATTGCTAAGGAATTTATTTTTCAAATGAGAACTCAAAGAACTGTCTCATGTACAACTTCTCTGGCATAATTGATCATTTATCTTCACAAAAAACAAATGAGTTTTCATGAAAGCAAATTTCCAAAATATACACATGGAAAAGATGCAGTAGTCCCGGCTTGACGGCTTGCTGCTGCTATTGAGTATGGCCTCCTCTGTGATGCTTTTCATCTTTTGTTTACTTTTGGCTTCAACATGAACATTAATGATTTTTGTTTTTCCAGACGATTACAGAAAAACACAAACTAAATGTTCCTGAGACGATGACTGAGGTTCTCGATGTTTCTGATGAAGAGGGTAAGACTTCTATTCAACCTTCTACGACACCTGTCATGTTCTTACACAAGGGCAAGTCGTCCTTTGTTTCAGAGACCAAGTTGTGATATGGATGATAGAATGTTATAATTTAAAGTCACTTTTTCACCCTTGTTTCAATACATTTTACTTTTGCCATGGCAGCGGGGGCCAGGGAGCAATTCTGTCTGATTAGTATATATTTTTCTGATATTATCTCTTTTTCTGTGTGTGTGTGTGTGCATTTTTTTTTTTTGACAGAGTTTTACTCTGTTGCCCAGGCTAGAGTGCAGTGGTGTGATCTCTGGTCACTGCAACCTCTGACTCACTGGTTCAAGCGCTTTTCCTGCCTCAACCTCCTGAGTAACTCAGATTATAGGCATGCACCATCACACCCAGCTAATGTTTTGCATTTTTAGTAGAGATGGGGTTTCACCATGTTGGACAGGATAGTCTCAATCTCCTGACCTCATGGTCTACCTTCCTCAGCCTCCCAAAGTGCTGGCATTATAGGGCATGAAAAACCGTGCCCAGCCTCTTTTTCTGATTAGTATATTTTTTTCTGGTATTATCTCTTTTAACTAGCATTATAATTAGGTTATCAAATAATATGACTGGAAAAGGGGGAAAACTGTATTACAGCTATGTAATAACACAATTGTTATTAAAGTAGGTTTTAATTGTGTTAAAAATCTTTTTTTTTTAATTCAAATGCCTTTGAGTAAAGACTTTAAAGTATACTCCATCAATGAGTATTCTTCCTCAATTGAGAAACCTCTGTATTCTGGTTGGTTCATATGTACAGAATATATTTTAAGTACAGAGGAAAAGAGCCCAGAGAAAAAGAGAAGGTTTAAAAATAGTATAGCAGGAAGCAGTACAAATTCAACATATTAAGTATTAAGTCAGAAAATATTCCCCCTATAGTTTTAGAGCTGATAAAACATGGTCTAAGGCAATGGCTTCCTAAGTGCCGGGAATGCTGATGTTCTAGAAGGAGCAGTGGGGACTGCCGAGAGTGGGTGTGGGGCATCGTGCTAGAGCTGGAGGTGGGTCGGTAGGGTGTCTAGCTCCCTATCTCTACTTCAACTAGAGTAGCTGACTTTTCTAAATTTTATTCCTTGAATTTCCATGTAATATTCCATTCAGACAAAAAAAATCTACTAAAAAGTCATGAAAGCAGCATATAAGATTTGCAAGCATTTTTTACAAGAATATAGAAAAAAGAAAGAAAACACGCAACCAAATTTCAGTAGTGCAGCTATTGTTCCAATGCACATGATTGAAAAACTGCTTCCATACATGTATATGAAAAAATGTATGTTTGAAAAATTATTGCTGTTAAGAATGGCACTAGGTTTAATACCAATTGCTTTTACAGAGAAATATTAAAGATGATTCTTTAGGTTCTTCAAGATAGAATCCTAAGGTAAAACTTTACATTGAGATGTCCTTATTTAGAAAAAACTTGTTGAATCACCTATTGGTAATAGGTATTGAATTTTCTCATCTTTTATAAGAATTTATGACAAGAATGAACAAATGTTAGATCAAAGTATTTTTATGAGTAAATTCAAAGGGGTTCCCAAAGCTAACAGTTCCAAGTATTTAGTATAATTTTGTGTTCTATCTTAGTACTTGCCAACTGATTCTCAGCATTCCTGTATGCATCTTATATGCTTTTTGTGGGATCATCTTTCTTATCTTCACTTGTGTGTTGAACAGCTCTTAAACAGTTTGGTGACCACTTTATTGATGGGGAGGCACTTAGTGATTCAGGTACCATTAGAAGAAATTTTTGGAGTGAAAGCTTTTCTCTGCTTTTAATTTTTCTTAACTGGATAGAACAACTTGCTTAAATTTGTGTGCCTAATACTAATCTTTTTCTTTTGAAATAGCATGTGTAATATGAGTGGAATTGTGTATGTGTGCATTTGAGTATGTGGATTTTATTAACTTAGAAACTTAAAGTCATGAATTATTTATACTGCTAATGATTTTGTAGCTATTATTGAGACCTACTAACATAATTATATAATCTAGTGAACATTATAGATTTTTTTTTTTGCAATTAATATCTCTTCTTAGAATCTAAATTCAGAGAAAAGTAATTCTTTGGTCAGTTGACATTGAGCTAGCCTGAACATGATAATAACTAAGACCACTTGAAATGAATGCAGTTTATATTCTTGGTTGATGATATATTTTAGGTGTGATTAAAAATATATTAATAGTTGTAATGTGATTTTTAATATAGCTAAGAATAGAAATAAAGTAACATTTAAAAATTATTTAGGGTGAATTTGGCATATAAGGATAAATGAATAATGTAAGATATTTTATATAGTAAGAAGTTTCCAAAGTACACATGGTACCACTTTTGCAACTCTGTAAAATTTATAATGTATAAATTTAAATGTATAAATCAGATAAATTGAATAGTGATTATTTAATTTAAAAATAGCCCTTTATTTACAAAATAATTGCTGGATAATTCCATTAGTACATTTAAAGTATTTAATATTGAGTTTATTAAAAGAAAACCATTTATACAAAATAGCCTTTCAGATCTGCCTATTGCATTAAATGAGATGAGTTATAACATTCTGTAATTTTATTATTAAAAATATTATATATTAAATAATGTTGGTGATAGGAACTCTTGGTTCATGGAGAATATTGGTGAATGACCAAGATTTTGTGTTAAGAGAAGTACAGTTTTAGAAATAGCCGAAAACTTAATAACATTTCTTTCCCAGATGAAAATTCAAGTTGAATAATTTTCATGTAAAGGATTTATTTGAGTATTGATGAGTAACTTTTTCATGGAAAGAATTAGTATGAACGAAATTGGCTGGTTGACATTGCCAATGGCAACCTTTAAAGTTTTGGGAGGTTAATATGTTTTTATGAAACCTGATATCATCCACATGGACACAATGCAACATGTGTTTGAAGATTATTAGCTTATCCCTGTTTCCTCTACAGTCTATTGTTTATTAGTAGTAACAGTGTACTGATACCCAAAAAGAGTATTCAAACTTCTGCCATTAAGGATGGCACTATGTTTAATACTAATAACTTTTAAGGAGAAATATTAAAGATGTTTCTTTAGGTTCTTCAAGATAAAATCATAAGGTCAAACTTTACATTGAGATATCCTTACATTGAGATATCCTATCAAGCTAACTTGCTGTATACATATTAAAGTAGTCCATAATATCCACTCATGAATCCAATTAACAAATAGTGAATGTGATGTTATTGATGTTATTGTGTGGAACACTCTATAACTGGTGCACAGTGGAATCAAAGATGAGCATGAGGCATGCCTTTAGGAAGCCTATATGGAGAAATAATGTATAAATTAAAAGAGATACAATGGAAGGCACTATGTTATCCTTTTCATGTCCACTTGGGGAGATCAGAGATAGATATACCTAACACAGTCTCATTAACGTGCTGAGAGATGACAGATTAATAACAGGGTACATAGATTTTAGGGATTAGATAAGGAACAATATGGGAAAGTCTTGAGATAGGAAAGTACGAGAGAGAGAGACGCAGAGTGGAAACATCCTCCAGTCATTTGGTTTGCTGATGCATAAAAACATACCAGGCTCTGTTGTGGACTGTTTGAATTCTTAGCCGAAAAGTCTGGGAAACAGGATACCTTAAATATTTCAGTTAATGATTAAAACATTTAAACCTGTTTTTATAAAGATTTAACCAGCAGTGGTACACAGAAGGAGTTTATTGGGAAGAACCTGGAAAGAAGCAGAAATCTAAGAAAAGAGAAAGCATTTACTAAACCTCTATAATGCTAGGTACATGCCTCATTTAATCTTCATACCATTCCTGTGACACAGGCTGTGGATATCCTTCCACATTTTTTTTCAGGTAAGGAAAGACTTATTTTTGGAGAACAAGGCCTAGACACATTAAGTAGTTTGTTCAATGTCATGCAGCTATTAAGTGGTGGGTATGGAATTCAAACCTAGTATTGTAATAGCACAGCTATAATATAAATAACATCCTTTTGGAAGAATATGACAGTGAAATGCAAGGAAAAGACAGAACTGAGAATTCAGTCTAAGAGAATTATAGCATCCGGATCTAATGAAAGATGTGAAGGTAATCCTCTAAGTCTTTGTAGGATCATGAGTTGATCCCTGTCTTCACTGACTCAACTTCCCAGCCATAAATGATGAGGTGGGGTTCAGAGATTTTGGCATCTGTACAACCAAAATGCCTATAGAGATGTGACTCACTTATGCCTTATTCTCATGGATTCATGAATGGATGGCTTGTGCATACATCTCTGCAAGTACTCTGGAATGACATGTACTAGTAATCAAGAGAATGCCAAGCTGGCCAAGTGCTGGGATGAAATATAGAGGCACCTTCTCCACAACGTCTATTTTGAACACTTAACACTTAGAGGGGCTCTTCATCTCAGGTTTCAGTCCTTTTTCCCATATCTCAGCAGGAATAATATTTGCTTGAGAGGGAATGGGTTCCATAACATTTCAGAGAATCTTCCTCTTGCCAGCATCGTGAGGGATTGTCAGGAAGGGGAGCCATTCCACTTTTATTTTTTTTTGAGACAGAGTCTTGCTCTGTCACCCAGGCTGGAGTGCAGTGGGGTGATCTCAGCTCAGTGCAGCCTCCATCTCCCAGGTTCTTTTGCCTCAGCCTCCCGAGTAGCTGTGACTACATGTATGCGCCACTACACTAATTATTGTATTTTTAGTAGAGACTGGGTTTCACCGTGTTGGCCTTGCTGGTCTCGAATTCCTGACCTCAGACAATCCACCTGCCTCAGCCTCCCAATGTGCTGGGATTACAGGCATGAGCCACTGCTTCCGGCCACCATTCCACTTCGTTTAAGTTATTCCCATGCTATTGAGATCTGTGTCCTACGGGGGTTAAATACACCACTCACTATTGATGAGGAATCTTGTGGTTTCCAGATATCAAAACAATTGTACATAAAAAGCCCATAATACACTGATGCTTTACAGTTAGTAGAGAAGAGTTTTCACAAAATTGTTTGGAAACATTGGAAAATAAAACAAGAAAAAGCTAAGTCATAAACCTGGGAATCAGCATTCTGTTAAGTGCTGATTCCCACTTGAAGAAAAGAAAGTAAATAATGATTCTTTTAAAGCTGTCTGAGTTGTACAAAATTTTTTCCAAGTATACTGGCACTCTACTCAAACAAATAAGAGCTAAAGCTTTTAATCTGAATATTATTTTAAATAATCTTTTCTCCCCTCTTGGCTTAGGCAAGGAAGTAGTTGTGCTATTTGCTCATGTAGGGAATTTTCAAAGAGAACTACATTAGTAAAGGGGTGAGTAAAGAAGATGAGTTCTGCTGTGGACATGCTAAATCTGAGATGCTTATAGAAAATTTAGGTGGAAAAGACCAGAAGGCAATTGAAATATAAATGTAGAGTTCATGAGAGAGTGTCTGGGACCAATAGAAATCTGTGTTTAACTAGTGGACCTCTAAGTCCACATGATAATATGTGAAATAAAAAGAAAGGGCAGATGGAAAATAACATTTAAGAGAAGTAGAGACAGAAAAGAAAGACTCAAAGATGTAAGGGGAAGACCAGGAGAGATTTGTGTCAGAGAAGTTAAGAGGAATAGTTTTTCAAAGAAGAAATCACTTCTCAGCCACTGATTAATTGCGGAAATTAACAAGCTTCTGCTTGATAAGTTTGTCTGTTAACAAAGAGGAGTCAGAGTGAAATAAAGAAGGTCTAAGAATTAGGGAAAGAAGCTACCATATTTCAAAGATGGCAGAAATATGGATGTTTTATCCATGGATGGGGAAAGACATTCATAGAATCTGTAACAGAGGAGAGAAGGCTGAAGATGAAGGGCCTAGCAGACAAAGTATCTAGGAAGATGAGGGGGGATAAGTCTTTGGAGGCAGGGATGGGCCAGCTTTACACGAGCAGAAATCTTCTCACCCACTAAGGGAAGCAAGAATATGACCGTGTTATTTCAGGGGCTCATTAAATACATTTAAAGCTTTGATCTGTATGCAGAATTTTCTAGTTATATACCAACTTGGGTGATTTTTTTCAAAGTGATTTTTCAGATTCTGTTAGTTTCTACTTGCATTCACTTTCCACCTCTCACTGCAGATATATCGTACTGAATAGCGTGATTTATATGCAACTAACTATCTTTGAGATAAATTTTATATAGCACTGACAAGATTAGTCCCCAGAGAGGTGCCTTTCCAGCTAATGCCAACACTGGGATAGTATTAAGACACTGCTTTCAGCATTTAGGTCAGCATTTAGGGTCTTTGCTTCTTTGGATCATTTCTCTCTGAGACATAGTCAAGACATTGTCTATATATCTAGGGCCACCATAGGTGTATGTAAAATACTAAAAACTTACTTTTAATATCACTCAACCTAGCAGCTGCCTTAGGCAGATAGCATCATAACAAAACCATCAAAATGCGCAAAATAAAGGAGAATGTAAAGGACATTCATTCATGAACTCTCAGTGTAATCAGAGGTGATTTTTTTGGTTGTTGTTGTTGATGTTGTTGAGACAGGATCTCATTCTGTTGCCCAGGCTGGAGTGCAATGGTGCAATCATGGCTCACTGTAGCCTCTACCTCCTGGGCTCAAGCAATTCTCCCACTTTAGCCTCCCAAGTAGTTGGGAATATAGACACAAGCCACCATGACCAGATAATTGTTTTAAATTTTTAGTAGAGATGAGGTCTAGGTGTTGCCCAGGTTGGTTTTAAACTCATGAGCTGAAGTGATTCTCCTGCCTCACCCTCCCAAAGTTCTGGGATTACAGGTGTGAACCACTGTACCTGGCCAATCAGAGGTTTTTAATTTTTGGCTTATCATCAGAGTCATAAAATTTTGATATATTTTATTAAAAATATACTCTTCAAATGTTTTTCCATCTTCTAACAAGATTCTATTTACACAAGAGGGGAAGGCTGGGTTCCTATAATTCATCTGCATGTTCTACCTGATCAAACACTGTGCCTTGCTCCTTCAGATGTGGAGGCACTCCAGCTAGACTCTATTCTTTTATCTTTATCTTTCTCACCTTTTCTTTTTTCACCCTGAAAAACCTTCCTCACCTACTGAGGTATAACAAGAGTGAGACCGGGCACGGTGGCTCAAGCCTGTAATCCCAGCACTTTGGGAGGCTGAGGCGGGTGGATCACGAGGTCAAGAGATCGAGACCATCCTGGTCAACATGGTGAAACCCCGTCTCTACTAAAAATACAAAAAATTAGCTGGGCATGGTGGCGCGTGCCTGTAATCCCAGCTACTCGGGAGGCTGAGGCAGGAGAATTGCCTGAACCCAGGGGGCGGAGGTTGCGGTGAGCCGAGATTACGCCATTGCACTCCAGCCTGGGTAACAAGAGCTAAACTCCGTCTCAAAAAGAAAAAAAAAAAAGAATGAAAGATAGATGGGAGAAATAAGAAAACTTCAAATGTAGGTCCTATTTTATTAAGGAGTTTTGAGGATTTTTAAGAACCAAGAAGTTAAAGCTTATTTGAGTTATATTTATTTCCTGTGACCATCTTGGCTGCTGAGAGACAGCAGTGAGAACTGGCAAATTAGGAGAAGCAAGATGAAATGCAAAAGCAAACAGACTTTGAGGAAGGATGGGATGCCCGAAGCTGAGTAGTATTCAGAATATGGTGCTGGAATTTTTGGGAGTAATGATGGAGTAGGAGAGTGGAGAAATAAAGAGAGAGTATATAAGCAGACTTTTGCTTTTTATTATTATTATTTTGTATTTTTTGAGACGAGTCTCTCTCTGTTGCCCAGGCTGGAGTACAGTGACACAATCTTGGCTTACTACCTTCACCTCCTGAGTTCAAGCAATCCTCCCAAGTAGCTGGGACTACAGGCACATACAACTGTTACCAGCTAATTTTTGTATTTTTAGTAGAGACAGGGTTTCACCAGATTGGTCAGGTTGGTCTCAAGTTCCTGACCTCAGGTGATCCACCTGCCTCAGCCTCCCAAAGTGCTGGGGTTACAGGCGTGAGCCACTGTGCCCAGCCAACTTTTGGTTTTTAAAGAATCTTTTTGGCTTTTCGCACAAGGGATCCATAATGTGCAGCTTGCATTGTGCTTGTATTATGTGACAGATTCTGTATTCAACCATTCCCTTCACTTTATCATGAATAAGAATAGATGTAGTCTTCTGAAATGTTAATAAAACCCACATTTTTTACTGAAAGTAATGTAGGCTTAATCCTAAAGGAGACTATGCCTATATTTTGATAAATCTATAGTTAGAATTCATCTTAGAAGTTTTTTCTCTCAGAAGTAAACAACGAGGGGTATCCAAACTTAATATTAAAAGAATTAAAATTCAAATGATTGCTTTTTCTTGGCAAGTGGTAAGAAAATGAATCAAATCTTGTATCTCTAAGTTTTAACACTGTATAGTCGTTTGCTGGTGTTCTGTGTTCTGGTGTGCAGTGCAGTTTCATCCATGTCAAGGCAATGATGTTGGTGCATTTCACAATCATGATTATATTTTGTAGTTGATATTACATTCAACAAATAATCCTCCTTCTTCCTCTGATTGTTTCAAGGTGATGACACAATGACAGGAGATGGGGGAGAATACCTTAGGCCTGAGGACCTAAAAGAACTGGGTGATGACTCACTACCCAGCAGTCAGTTCCTGGATGGTATGAATTACCTGCGATACAGCTTGGAGGGAGGACGATCTGACAGGTATTTCATAAAGCTTATACTTGATATCAACCAGAAGTATCTGCAACATATTTTTATGATGATGAGACAAATGTAGATGCAATTATTGAGCACTTAATAGGTACCTTATTAATCTCAGAAGTTAGCATGCTATGTTATTCCATTCTCTAACAACTTGCCCATTTTAAAGAAAAGAAAACTAAGGCCTAGGAAGATAAAATAACTTGGCAAAATCAAACAACTAGTAAGAAGCAAACCCATCATAAATAAGAACTCTTATCGTTTAAATGTGGTGTTTTTAATCACTGGCCACTTTTTCCTCAAAAGGACAATTTTGCCTTACAGACATTCTCACTGAGTGGTATCACAGACACTTTGAATACTCTCCCACCCCCGCTTTTTTGTTAGTGACATATTTCTGTGGATAAAGTATGTTGTGAGGCTGAATTAAAAAGAAATACATTCAGAACAAACTATCTGGAACTGACTTTTTCATGAAAAAGAATCCAAACAGAATATCACGAGAGCCTGGATACAAGAGAAAATCAGAGCACAATCTGAGGGAGCCCAGCATTAATAGACAAATCTGGGAGGTTTATGTGATATTCTGAGATATGCGATCAGTGTTACTTTTTGTTATCATTAACTAGTACTACTGGCACTTGTTGTTTTTTGATGCAAGTTAGGTGATAACATTCTATGGTTCCTCATGGAAAGTGTGACTGATAAGGGAGGCCATGAGTATGGATGTCATAGCTAGGCACAGTGGCATGTACCTGTAGTCTCAGCTACTTGGAAGGCTGACGTTGGAGGATCACTTGAGCCCCAGAATTTAAGTGCAGCCTGGGCAGCTTAGCAAGACATTGTCTCTTAAGACAAAATAGAGTAAGTTTGTCCATGTAGTATAATGTGTTCTGCTGATCAATAATCTCAGGTTTACAGTTTTAAAGTTGGCTCCATTATAAGCTATTTTATGAATATCCAGCATACTTAGAGTCTAAGAAATAAATAGCTAAAAGAGTAATAGAGTCTAAGTGCATAATGAGCAAAACCAAACTTTTCTTGGGCTTTTTCCTTGAGCACCAATGCCCCCTTCCACTATCTTTTTTTTTTTTCTTTAGCTAGATAGACTTGCTACTTCATAGCCTAATGAGATGGGAAAGGGTATAGGCTAGTGGTACACATAGAGGGCCACCAAAGCCCTGAGGCTCTAGGTTACAGGAAAAGATGAAACCAACTGAGACCAAATGATGAGTAATAATGGCGAGGAAAGGTGTTGAGCAAAGGCTCGTAGGGTGTGTAAGAGAAAAGGGAGTGCAGTGTTGCTGGAGTGTAAGTGTGGAGGATCGGGAATTATATTTGCATAGTGGGTGGCTCCTTCTTCCAGTCAGAAAGAGGATGAATTTTAAAGGAGGCTTCCAAAGAGCTAAACCTGGAGATTGCAATCATTCTGAGAAGGAATTGTGCATGTATTAACTGTAGGTGCCGTGAGAGGACTTGCATTCTAACCTTGGTGAGAGTCATGGAGAGAATTTCAGAAATAAAACATTTGAAAGTTTTTTGAGACATGTGTAGGAGGCAAAACCAGTCAGATTTAATAATGAATTTCCTGAGTTAGGTGAAGAAGGGGAAGGAGATTAAATTGACACCTTGGCTTCAATAACTCAGATAAAGGGTGTTCACAGAAGGAGGAGCCCCTCTGGAGGTAGGAGTAGAAGGGACTGGTGTTCCATAAGCCCTCTTGATACATTGATAGATCTGTACCTTATACTCTGAGATTCTTAAAAGATTTCAAATTTGAATAGAATGTAATGTTTATGGCATTGCATAAATTGATGATAATCTGTAACTAGTAATATTACTGTCAACCATAAAGCTTCTATTTTTTGCATGATCTTCCTTATTAAGAATAAGTACTTGATTTGACCTATTTCTCTTCTTTCAAAGTACTTAGGTTGAGGAAGAATTTAGAATAATACTTTCTATGAAACAGGATGGATGGGTCAAATGCTTCTACTTAAATTCAATACTTTTCAGCACATAAGGTCAGGGGACATAAAACAAACAGACATACTGTGTTCTCCAGGTCTCCACTTGCATTTCTAGATCACCAGATGTATTCACCATTTCCAAATCAGAATTGCAGGCAGCATCTCATTTCCATGGTCTTATTCTTTTATTTTTAATTTTGCTTAGGCAATTCAATATAAGTTACCTGTTTTCAGTGACCATTTTTTCCTTTGCATTATGTCTTTATTTGAATTGCTTTCACTAGTACCATGCCCAGGTAGGTATTAACAGAGCATGGAAACAAGCCCTTCCTGGATTTATCCACATTTCCCTGCTCACCGCTCAACCTGTGTGTGTGTGTGTGTGTGTGTTGCTGGGGACGGGGGGTGCTTATATTCTAGAATTATGGATTTATTCTAAAATAAAGAGTTTTATATATTAAAATGAGTAACTAACTGAGCTAGAAGAGGTGGATATATGATTAAAATGAAAATCTGTGACATGACCCAGGTATGGCTTTGTTTCAACTATCACAGCTCCACCTTGTGGTTGATAACACATTAGCATGGCTTCCTCCAAACAACCCCAATTAGCCTATGTGTAGTTGGAGAAGACAGAAAAAATAGGCCGGGTGCAGTGGCTCAAGCCTGTAATCCCAGCACTTTGGGAGTCCGAGGTGGGTGGATCACGAGGTCGAGATATCGAGACCATCCTGGTCAACATGGTGAAACCCCGTCTCTACTAAAAAAATATAAAAAATTAGCTGGGCATGGTGGCGCGTGCCTGTAATCCCAGCTACTCAGGAGGCTGAGGCAGGAGAATTGCCTGAACCCAGGAGGCAGAGGTTGCGGTGAGCTGAGATCGTGCCATTGCACCCCAGACTGGGTAATAAGAGCGAAACTCCGTCTCAAAAAAAAAAAAAAAAAAAAAAAGAAAAAGAAAAAATAACCTGATACCTAAAATATACATAGATATGGAAGATTGCAAATGCATATAATTTAGTGCAAATTAAATACAAATATAACCAAGTTATGATTAGTTGGATTTTATGTCTGTTTTATTTTATTGTTGCTTCCAAATTAAAAATACTTTCCAAATTTAATATAAAATGCTAAATAACAATGAACCACAGAAACTTCTTCAGGTTTTAAAACAAATTCATTGAAAATTTTGGATTTCTACTTGTTCAATAAAGTTTGCAACTCCACTAATTGAATGTTTAATAAATATTACAGTTTAGCAAGATAGTAATTATTATACTTTTCAATAAAATTACACTTTCCTACCACCTATTTGTTCAGAAAACAGTTGTACCATAGTCCAATAAAAAGTATAAATTAAGACCATAACAAAACCGCTATCACATCCCCTAGCTGAACAGCAAATAAAACTTTACACTTCTATGGCTATGTTATTATACATTTATTAAGTTAATAGCAGAACCATTGACTTAATGAAAAATTGGTAACTGTATTGGAAAATATTTAAACTTGTTTTTAATGTCTGAAATCAGAGTGAACAGTTTCTGACCCAAGGACTTAAATTATTCCAGACCTTTGTTGTGCTGGTTATATGATTTTACTGAGAATAATTCTTCAGTTATATTATTTTAGAGAGGATATTCTTTTAGAGGGAATAATTTCTCTGCTGTTGGAATAGTCTGTTTTTATTTCATTTAAGTAGATTATATGACATCATTTTTTTCAAAAGCAGTTAGAAACTATACACATTGATTAAACAATCAATTAATATTCAGAAAGCAGTAAGTAGAGGAAGTTAAAGTAAAACTTAGAGAAAGGTAGACACTCCGATATATGATTTTGATTTATTCATTCTTGCTTCCTCTCTCTGTCCAACTTTTCTCACTTTCTGTGTATATATCCTCATATCGTTCTCTCTCTAATCAATTTTTTGTCGTCAGATATCACTTTGTTTCCTTCTTTCTCTTCTTATTGGGGTTTTAGGAAAGACAAAAATCACCAGCACTTCTCTGTTCCTCTCAGTACAAAACCAATTTAGAGAAAGACTCAGGTGTCAACTAAATGGATATCAAAATTTCACTTTTATGAATGATACGCTGATTGCAAAGTGTGGCTTTACTTTTGTAGCCCAATGGGCTCTTTAATAACACATTCCTGAAATAGACTTGTCTGCTTAGCCATAGTCACTCCCTGAGAGCGGTAATTGAGACTTCATTCATTCTTTCAAAGTTTAGACATTTGCAATCTGGGAGCCACATCACAAGGTTTTATTTGAGGTACCATTATTTACCATTCAGTTTGTTCTCATTCAAATTAAATTTCCATTTTCCCTTTTGAGACCAGTGTTTCTGCTATTCCAGAAGATGGTTGAGTCCATAGACAAGCCGTATTGGAAATAGAAGAGGTTGGCTCCTCTACTATTTTCCCTTCCTTGGCCAATTTCAAAACAAAATAAAAGTAAATAGAATTTAAGAGTTGCTGATCTAATGCACCTGGTACAAAACACATCCAAGTGAATCTTAGCTATCTTTGTCATTTACAGAAGGAAAAAACTCATCTATTCCACCAACTGAGACAGGCTTTTGCTGAGATTAACCTTTTTCCCGATAATTTAATTTCCCATCAAAAGCTAAATGTAAAACCAGTTGTAATACAAATAGCCTCCAATTGCTGGAGCTAAAACTCTTGTTGATGAAATTATTTAGGCTCTGTCAAGAGCCTCAATCTTCTCCAAGAGCCTAATAACATAAAATAGCTAATTCTCAAATTATATTTAGATTTTGTTTTATTATAAACACAGATTTATGTATGTGTAAACACATAGGATCAGACAATCAACTCCTTTTATTCATGTCACTTACCCTTTAAGACTCCTTTTTGGAATATACCTACATGTAAAGTAAGAAGGAGGAGGTCCTGGATTACTATGAATTACCTATAAAGTGATGACTCCATCAAAGACAATTGATGCTGGCTATATTGACATCTCATACATATGATAGCACATTGCTTACAAAATTAAATATACTGGCAAAATGCAGATAGTTTCTACTAATAAATATGCTAATTTAACATTCAGTCCATAATTCTATAGTGCTTCATTAACCAAACACCTACTAGCTAAAAGTAAATGAACGTTTGCTTCTATTGTGAAAGCTTGCATATCTCTTTTTTTCCCTTATGGGCTTTGGGCTAATATTTTGAACATAGATCTTTAATACTTGAACTATACTGTATAAAATATAGTTTATTTAAGTGATCAATCTATTCTTTGAGTTTACAAATTGATTTAAAAGGAATGAGTTTGCATCTATGCAAATGTCAAGTTTTACCTATTACATTTGAGTATGTAATTTAGAACTTCAAAATTCAGACCTTTCAAAAATGTAATGCATGGTTTATCAAGGCCTAAATCCCATTTTGAAGCAAAACCTCACTTTTGGTCCATGGCCATTGGCAATTTGTCTTTGTGCTGGCAGGTGTGTCTGTGTTCTGGGCTGGAGCTTAGAAACAGTTTCTTGTGCTCATGCATCTCATCACCACGGCAACCAACACTCTGGTGCTTCACTCACCACATACAGGACATGCACAGGGGACAGTGCTCTCGTTTGAAATAATAGCATTGTTGGAGTCACCAGAGACAAACAAGAGGAACTTCACTTCCGCAGGAAGCATGCTTCTGGCCACAGTCCATTTCACTCTGTACCTTCCAGGGGAATGCACCAACATTCAGTCATTCACAGTTCAAAGAGGAGGAGAAAGAGGCATGGAGAGAAAATGGAAACTAATGAGCGAAAATGAAACTGGGCTTTCATTTTGTTCTTCTCTCTGAGAGCTGTCTACTTTCCTCCTAATATTTTTCTTAGTTGCAGGGAGATTAACATTTAGCACAGATTTAAGCAATCTATCCTGGAATTATTTCCTGTGAGAATTTCTTGTCCTGGCAGTAATAAACTACAGTTGCTGGTTTCAAACATTTCTGGGAAGAAAATGAATCAGATTAGGAGTATCAAATTTTAACTTCTGGATTCCCTTGTGCTCTTGCCATTGAGCAGTAGGAACCTGTCAAAGGATGTGTTAGTTTAGCTGTTGAACAAAAAGGTAGGACAACACAGAGACTTGTGTCCCCCTGGAAGTTGCGCTGTTAGCTAATAGCACGCTTTTTTCACTCTCCTGCTCGGCTCATCATTTTGTCATCCCAACCCTACTACCGCTGTTGATATATGCCATGGCCTCCTGCCCACCTACCAGCCTTCGATCCTTCAGTTCCGACAGGTCTCACACTCTGAGCCATGCCTCCTACCTGAGGGACAGTGCTGTGATGGACGACTCCGTTGTGATTCCCAGTCACCAGGTACGTGACATTTTTTCTTCATGTCTTTGCTGTCTTGAGAGCTTTTTAACATTATCGGATGCTAGAAATGTCCTGAGAAAGTTTTTAATTCTCCCCAAAATCATTCTTAATTTGGTTGACAAGCTAGGATAAGAGATTTGAGGATTTTCCTAAAATGTGAAAAATGTTCATTAGATGTTTTCCAATGAGCAGCGTTTTTCTGAAAAAGCATACTGCTTATTTCTTCGGCTATACTGAATTCTTCTGTGGAGATTATATATACACATTATTTTTTAAACAAACATAAAATCTTCATTAAAGGAAAAAGAGAGGTGGGATGCATTTAAGGGATGAATGCTACAGGTTAAGTTGTATCTTTCAATATTTAAAATTGCTAGCTATGAGAAAGGCTTAAAGTTTATTGTGGAATATTTTAATTCTAGTTAGGATTTTATCACTTTTGGTAGATTGGGTACAGGGAAGTAGATGGGTACCTACTCTCTTCAAAGACAGTTACACAAATGTAATCTTATATAATCTATTTAATAATGCAATTTAAAAGAGAATGCATTTTAAAAGATTCATTGTAAATAATACATTGGTCTTATATTTTTTTAATGAAAATTTTCCTAGGTAAACACTTTCCAGTGACGCCACTTTTTACATTTCATTATATTTTACTTTAATTGAAGCAAAGTGTTTTTATTCAATCCAGTGTTCTTTGTGTTTAGGTGTCAGCTCTAGCCAAGGAGGCAGAAAGGAATTCTTATCGCCTAAGCTGGGGCACTGAGAACTTAGACAACGTGGCTCTTTCTTCTAGTCCTATTCATTCAGGGTGAGTAAATCAATATTATGTATCCTGATCAAGAGGTAAAAAGAGATGGGGGTGAAAGTAACAGCTTTGTCCAGTAGCTTTAGCTGGTGACTAGCTTTACAGTGGAGGTGCCCTTTGTTTAAACTTGTAAATAACATTGCTTTATCCAACATAAACTCTATATCTACAGCAACAAACCAACAAAAAAGGTTGAATTCAGCATTAAAAAACTATTCTTTTAAAACAACTCATAGAATGCATCAAACAGCTTGCTACCTAACTGGAACGTACTGGCCTTCCTACTATTCATGTACTATCTTTAAGACATCTTAAAAAGAGGAGCTGAATCATTTGATTTCCAGAAAGTTTCTATTTATTAGGATTAGCTGATTGGTTCAATGAAATAAATGCCTTTCTCAGATGTTAATGCATTTAAAATAATGTTACAGAAGTTTGAATCACACAAATGTATAGAGGAGTTTATATATTATTTGAAGTAGGGATATAAAGAAAAAGGGAAATTTGAATGCAACCAGTCAGGTTCTCAGTCATCTTCTTAAAGTCATTCAGAGCATGTACACACCAGTGTTGAAGCAATGCTGCCTGTTTTTATTAACTCATTAAAAAATAGGAGTTCGAGTCATACTTTCAAACATACTTAAAGTTGTTCTTAAGGTGTTCAGTTGTGTGGAGTATAAATTCCTTTAGGAGTTTTAAATTGTAAAACTCTTCCAATTTTTTCCTTACATATTAGTAGTTTCCAATAATATAGCAATATCATAATTATATATATAATTTCTATTTTTATTATTTTTAAAGCACTATTTATATTCTATATATCAGAATGCAGTCCTTTGGTTTTAATTATTATCCCAAAATTTCAATCCATAAATTTCAGAACTATTTTGAAAAGTAGATCCTTTCTTATTTTTATTATTCTAAAATATTCTCCTTTTAGGAAAGAGTTCAAGATGTTTTAGTTAAAAATTTTAGACTTCTTCAACTAATCTTCTACTAAGTAAAGGTTCATACAATAATATTAGTTACATACTTATTGAAAACAATCCTAATACTCTTTTCCTTGTTAAATAAGTAGAGGCTAGTTTCTGATGGAAGAGTTATTAATGAGAATAAAAAACACTTCATTCAAATTTACTTACTTTTTTTTTTAAAAAAAAGCTATAAATTACTCAAAAAGTATAACATTGCATTCTGCTAGTAAACTTCTTCACAATGATGAGTAAGAAGGAAAAGAGGCCTGGATGTAGAATATTGAAGGAACATAGATAAGACTCTAGAAACCTTAATAAGGTGTTTAAAATTCATATGCAGCCTACAAAGCGATGAGATGATTTTAGGTAAAATGTAATTGACTAATAATAACTGAATTTACAAAAGAGTAAGTGCATGGCAAAACTTCAGTTTTCAAAATGAATCACTTATATTTTAAAAAAGGAACTTTTGAAAGAGTTCTTTCATTACTGAAAAGTAGCAAAATAGTCTAAATACCTCAATTACACCTCACTTGTATACAACTAGATACTAAGTAATTATGGTGCATTACTTATAATGAACCAACAGCATCCAGTAATTACAGATGAATTACTTGTTAAGACAAAGATCTTTAAATTCATAGTCTTCAATAAGCCAGTTTTCCTATGAATCTTAAGCATTTAATACTGACTCTGAATAATTCTCAACTTTAGCTGTGCATTAGAATCACCTAGGAGCTTTAAAAAATACTAGTGTCCAGGCCTCAACCCAGATCAATTATTTTAGAATCTCTCCTTTGGGGGGCCTGGCACTGATACTGTCTACAAGCACCTATAGTACAGATGCTTTATATAAACTGTTAGGAAAAACTTTGCTTAATAAGGCTTTGGTTATTAGAGAGCTAGTTAATTAAGGTATACTTAGTTCTTGCAAATGTTCTTTACTTCTTCCATTCACTTAGGTATTCATTCTTCACACATTTGTGCAATTCTACAAAGTACCTGACATTGTGCCAGGTACTAAGGAAAATAGCTAAGTAAGATCTAGCCCCTGCCTTTAGAAAACACATTATATGTTTTTATTTAAAGTTAGAAGACACTGGATCTGTAAAGAGAGGGAAACATGGCGGTTAAAAGTGTGCTTTGGAGTCAGACCTATCAGGATTAAATCCTGACACTAATAGTCATATGTGACACCAGACACAAGTTATATAAAAATCTCTGAGTTTCAGTTTCCTTATCTATAAGATGAGTATTATATTATTGATCCCATAGGTGAACTTTAATAACTAAATGCTTTTTAAATAATTAGTACTAATAAGTGCTCAGTAGATTATAGCTATTAGTATTTGTACAGTCACCATACACATGTTCCAGATTTTCACAAATTGCATATCAGTTAAGCGAAATGTATTTTGACTCCTCTAAATGACGACATCAATATGGTTCACTTTTCAGTAGTAATGATTGACTTGCTGTTATTTTTAATTAGGGAAATTATTCTCTATTAGCGTCTCTAGTGTTTGAACAAGCACAATGCATTTGATGACTCTAATAGGATGGGTTATTGCTATTGAAAACTCAATGATTCTGGGTTTCCTGATATTTGAAAGCTACCATGATATTAATGTATATGAGTAACACTCATCATACCATGTCATGTAGCAAGATTTTTTGTAATTTTATTCATTATATACCAAGTTCCTAAATAGTAGCTTTTATTTATTTTTGGAGAAGTTAGTTTTTATTTAATTAATTGGGTGAATTCTTAAGCCACTTCAAGATCTACCCAAAATGTAAGAAAACACACACACACACATACACACACACTTTTTTTTTTGTGGAGATGAAGTCTTGCTCTGTCATCTAGATTGGAGTGTAGTGGCTGATCTCAGCTCACTGTAACTTCCAACTCCTGGGTTCAAGCGATTCTCCTGCCTCAGCCTCCCAAGTAGCTGGGACTACAGGCATGCACCACCATGCCCAGCTAACTTTGTATTTTTGGTAGAAACAGGGTTTTGACCTGTTGGCAAGGCTGGTCTCAAACTCCTGACCTCAGGTGATCTGCCCACCTTGGCCTTCCAAAGTGCTGGGATTACAGGTGTGAGCCACGGTGCCTAGCCAAAAAATAGATAATTTGATAGAAGTCATAATAAAGTTAGTTTTTTATTCACATGCCACTGATTTGTACATATAGTGTTCTCTTAAATGTAATAAAGTGATTTTAGTTGAATAGAAGACACTGTTTCTACCAATAAGCAGTATTGGTGATTTTATTTTACCTCTACGTTATGTTTCCAGTGACTAATGTTCATCAGTACAGGACAATAGGTATCAGTGATTTAAAAAATCTGTTCTGCTCAATAGACACAGCCAATATCTGTGAAAGAAAGACTAATATTTTCTGTTTATGTTAAATCATTGTCTTCTGATTCACAATGACTCTAATCAACACTCACTGCTAGTATCCCAGTCATGATCATAACAACAGTCTTGGACAAGAATTTTAATCTTACAAATCTTCATCATTTCATAAGTGCATTAGAAATTAGAAAATGCAAGACACAATTCCTAGCAGTAGCTAGCTTTGTAAATCATATTAAATGTTGTTGTTCCAAAGTCCTTTAGTTTTTGTAGTGTTTTAATTATAGTCAAATGACAACAATTAAATGTCAATTCATGATATTGTGCTACACAATATTACATTAACTAGGGGTCTATAAGGTGATCTTTTAAAAAACCTTTTTTTTCATAAAAGCATGTTGAAGGCAATTTTGTTGTTTACCTAAAATTGCTCCAAAAATAAAGTCTATTTTAAAAAACATCTTGAAGATGTTCTCTCAAACAGTGGGATATTTGGAATGCGAGGAAGTTGAGGTTCTCGTCTGACAACATTAATGTTTATCTAATATGTATGGCAGTTAGGTTAGTTGTTCATGTATTTCACAACACCCTAGACTTTTCTTTTAGCTACATAAAGGTGAATCTTTTAGATGAAGAAAATTGTTTCATAATAAGTAGCAAAACAAATGTTTTATAAGGTTGGATTTGTGCTCCATTAAGCATGCATACTTTTGTACGTCATTAGGGTTGAAAACACAAGAGAATCATGTAAAAACTTACAGAAGGTTTTACGGAAGAGCAGACTCATAGGTAGAAGAGGAGTGAAAGGTAGAACCATAATGTGGGATTAGATATTATGACCAGTGAGGAGGACAGCAATCTCTAAAGCAGGAAATGAAGTATTGACCAAGCCTTTGTTTGCATAGTTTGTTTTTGCTACAATCTTGTGGGTAATTGGTATTACCTACCCTGCCTTATATTTTATGCTACTGTTTGTCATTGAAGCTATACTTTAAAGTGTGCCCTCTCTTTTTGCATTTCTTCTGTTATAGATCAAAAGGTTATTATTATGATTTTTTAAAGTATTAAATGTCTAAAATGTTTTTGTGTCAAAACTATGTCTATCAAATCAGAGCCTTTATGTTTTTCATCATAATACCCCTTGATGTTTCCGTAGCTTCTTGGACACTCAGACTTTGTTAAGCACCATCACGACCCAGTGTTGACCAAGGTTACAAATCCATATCCAGTGATTTTATAACATCCCCAATTCCCTAAACTGGAAGTTGCCACGAAGCCCCCATACCTTGCTCTTCTCTCAGCATTTGAATAGAGCTATATCTCATTTGGATTCCATTTGTTTTCAATGAATACTGTATTGGTGTAAAAATATGTATTTCAGTTGAGAGTCACTTTTGATTTTCTTCCTTATATTTCACTTCATCCGTTCCTTCTCTGTGCTAAAGTATCTATTCTGTTGCAGCCGCGCCTCTCCATGTCTTGATCGTGACAACAGCAGGTGAACTTCTGCATAATTCTTTATCTGAACATGTTGCCTATCCTCTCCCCCTTTACCATCTCCTTCTGCGTATTCCTTGCCTCAGGATGCTTTAGTGTGAAGATACCTAGCCAAAGAGAGAGAAAGATTGATGTTCTCCAAATCATGGCTATTGCTGAATTCCCCTTTCTCTATGATGAGGAGAAAGTGGTCTTTTTAATTTCAGTGGAAATAAAGTGGGGCTGTCCCAGACTTAATGTGGTCCGCCTGTCTTGGTCCTGGGTCTCCACATCTCCAGCTTCCTTTGTGAGAAAAAGTGCTACATGGAGATGAAAAATGTTGTTCCCCACAGTCATGCAAATTGGTTGAGCTATTTTAAGGTTTTATTAAAGGTTATGATTTTAACTGGCACTTAGCAGAGGTTTTTTTTGGTTGTAGTTCTGGGTTTTATTTTAAATACTATATTCTAGGTGAGGCAAAGGCTGAAAGTGTATTAATAGTGCTTTTCCTTGCTAGTAAGTAGTGCTATAAATGCAACCTTTTGATATTTTAGAAATTGTATTATGGAATGACTCTAGTCAGTGTTCTAAAAATACCCATTATTCTGTTATTTATTTAAAGTTATTTTTAAAGGTTCTGATTAGACTGATAATTATAGTATTTTTTATTATACAGCCATTCAGTATGGTACTACAGATTGTCAGTCTACCAAAAAGACAGTTTGTATTTTTATTTTTGAAAACTTTTATATACATTCTTATACTTTTTCTCAAATGCATGCTATTGTCTTTCCATACACGACCACAGTGGTTGATAAAGAATTGTTTGGTGATTTTAACAAATTTGAACCACTTTTTTCAAAGCCATTCCAAGCAATTTTTCAGTTTGTAGAATTTCGAGGATTAGGAAAGAATTAAGGGAGTTAGAGAAGAGAAAGAGCTCATGTTATGGTTTTGCTCACCATGCCTCAGAAGTCAGATTTAATCTGAGGCCCTCTTGCTATGTATATGAGGATCACTGAAGCACTCTGATGATTTTTTTTTTCCTGTTCTTACAACTAACTCTGAATGCTGCAATCTCCTTCCCATTCCCATCCCATGGTCCTTGATGACTTAAAAATAAAACTAAAGGAGTAATAACTTTGGAGGTGGAGGATGTAGTCCTCAAAAGACTGGATCATGGTTTTCTGCTGCCTCCTCTGAAGCATGTACTGTTTAGTTAATCAAATTGTGTATTTGTAGGCAAATCATCCGCATAATAATGGTTGCTTTTGCTTTTATTCTTTTTAAATTGTGATAACATTGTATCTCACAATTTAGAAAACTTCAACAAGAGTTTCTACTTTGCATGATTGCTGAATTTCATTTGGAGAGTAAGAGATGCAATTAAAACTGAATGTTAAATGATATTTTTTGTCTGTTCAATCTTAAGTTGATGTTTAGTGCAGTGTGTGTACATAATTTCTGCAGAACAGCTGTTTTAAGAATTAAGCAAAAATAATATATATTTCTTGAAGTAATAGCAGTTTATTTTCCAATTAGGAATTTTTTCAGAGCAGCTGAAATATTTAAGTACGTTTCCTAGCCTACTTAATAGTAAACTGTGCATAGAATTGTAATACTGGAAGGCAACTTAGAGTCTATTTAGTAGAAGTCTCCCATTTTATGGATAAGAAAACTGAAACCTAAAGATGTTAAGTGACTTACCTGAGGTTACAACATTAATTCAAGACAGAGATATATCTAGATCCAGGGAAGAGTATGGTACTTGCTGCATTTTCCTGTGCTTTGTGATAATAGTATGTTTTATATTTTATTTAAGCAGTAAATTTGATAAACTAATACAAATTTCATTATCATATTAAATTACTTAGCATAGTTCCAGGTTCACTGTAGGTACTCAATAAAGGTTAGTTTCTCCATTTATTTTTCAAGTGGTGTATTGTATTATTTTTAAGATATTTAAAATATGTAAAATCCTATGAGTGTAGAGAAAGGAAAATGATGGGAACTATCATCTATTGAATTCTGTATGCTTTACCCACACAAGATTTAATTCTCACCATAACCTTAAGTGATAACAGTGTTATTTTTCATTGGCAGGTGAGGCTTCAATGTTAAAGCTCATAGATGACAGGCAGAGTCATCAATCCATATTACCACCTCCTCTAAACATAGTTAATTATATGTTTTTACTTTAATTATTTTCATCTTTAGATGTTTATAAGGATTGTCTTGTCCCATTTTAATCTCCTGCAAACATGAGAAAAATCATATTGATTCAGTCTATTCTAGTATGTGAACCACTCACCGCATGACTCATACCTTCTAACCTTTCACATTTTCCTGTGGTACATAGAAGTACATTTGCTTGCAATTTGTTTTTTGCTTATTTGCAGTTGTTTGCTACATGGTAGAATACCTGTCTCCTAACTCTACTACCTGTCCAAATAGTGGCACTTTTGGATATTCTGATATTTTTAATGAAAATGCTCAAATGCTTACCCAATTTTATATTATCAACTATTGGGATTAACATATGAGCATGCTGACTATTGTCAACAGACTTTTCGTAAGCACCTAGCGATAAATTTGAGTTATTTTTTCTATTCTTTCTTAAATAAAAGACTTCTTTCATTATGCAATTTTGTAAATTCAGCATTTTTATCATCTATTTGGCAATTACATTATTTGAGTCCAATTTGTTTATTTTCTTGCGGATTTATAAACATTTTTACTCATTTTGACTATTAATATTTAGCTTTTTTTATGTCTTCCAACATTTTTGTTTCTTTCTTGACATCTTTCTGTTTTACTTTTCTTCTCTCTCTTTTTCTCTTCTAAAGAAAATTTCCTCACTACAGCTTGGTGGGTTTTTTTTTTTTTTTTTTTTTTTTGGTTTGTGTTTCTTCCTTTAGTTACATGATAAAAACACAAAGTCTTGTTTTCTTTAAAAATTTAGTTTAGGCCAAGTATGGTGGCTCATACCTGTAATCCCAGCACTTTGGAAGTCCAAGGTAGGAGGATTGCTTAAGCCAAGGAGTTCAAAACCAGCCTGAGCAACATAGGGAAACCCCATCTCTGAAAAAAAAAAATCAGTCAGGTGTGATGATGCTGCCTGTATTCCTAGCTACTCAGGAGGCTGACTTGGGAGGATTACTTGAGCCCAGAAGGTTGAGGTTATAGGGTGCTATGACAGCACCATTAAACTCCAGCCTGGGTAATAGAGTGAGACCCTATCTTAAGGAAAAAAAATATTTTTTTCTCTGAATTATGCATATTGGGACCTTTAATTTTTTAGTTTGCTTTGGATTTTTGTGGAATACTTAAATATTACTTTCCAGATCTACCATGACACAGAGATACTTTTAGGTAAATTTATCTGCTTGCAGCTTCAGGCTTTAAGTGCTTTTATTTTGATTTTCCCATCTTTGGTCTTTCTTCATATAATCTTCACTTCTATTGAGATTGTTTATTTTGTTAAATTCAGACTTCTGGTTTTTGCTTACTTTCATTTTCTACTAATTCTCTCTCAGAGGAAATAAGTTTATTAGGTTTCTCCATTTACATTAGAGCAGGAATAAGATTGTAGAAGAATATTTAATGTTAAGAATAGTCGTTCCCAACTGCTTTCCTACATCTGAATATAGTGATTTGAATGACTTCTGACTGCTCTGATTGTCCAGAGACTAAAGAATTAAATTTTCTCCTTGTTACCCTTAGACATAAATATATACAGCTCCTCACATCTTGCCCTTTTCACTCTGCTGTACATTCGCTTACTCAACAGATATTTATTGACTACCTACTAAGCGCTCCATCCACATTGTGCTGGGATGGAATTAATATGGAGGACACAGGAATTAATATGGAGAAAATGCTCATTGTGTGGACTAGCCATTTCTCGGTGACCAGGCTGAACAATGATGAAACCATCGTGTGATGTCTGGGGCTCAGACCATGGACTTTTTGGCAGCAGCTGCTGTGTCTTTACTTTCTGTATCCTCAGTTCCTAGCAGGGCACTTGACACTTAATAGGAGGACAACAAATGTTGCATGAAAAGGAGCATAGAAATAGAAATATAGAGCAAGTGAGAACAAAAAGAGGGTTTCAAGAGAAACAGTCAGTGACACAATCAGGGCCAGTAATCTAACCTGTAGTTGCTTAAACAAGAACTTAGCTACTCCAATGCACTCTTTAGAGAATGGGCCACCAGAAGATACTCCACTTTTTCTATGAAGGCGCCACGTTATATAGGCCATAAGCCATCACTGCAATAAATGTAGTGGAGAGGTTATAGCTTACAACATGAGTGTGGAAATTTCTTAAATGCCTTCAAGGGTATAAACAGTACTGAGGATTGATAACATTAAGCAGATATAATAATTCCTTACTAGTTTGAGTTCCTGTCTGTGCACCAATGGAGGCAGTAACCAAAAGATGAAGAAAAAAAAGAGAAAATATTAATCTTATTTATCACTGAGTCAAAAATATTACTGAATTGGAAGCAGCACCAGTTGAAATATGTCACTTTTTGCTACCTGTTTTTACAAGAATCAACCCAAGTATCCTATTCAAATAAAAACAATAAAACGGAAAGGAAAACTTTATATCCATCTAGAAGTGTTACCAGTATTTTCATTCTTTTGAGCAACAAATAGTTCACGTAAAAGTCAAATAAAAAAGAAAATTTTAAAGAATTCATACCTGAAGACTAGTAATAAGAAAAGTGGCAAAGATTTCTCATTATGTTTTGATAAAGACTAGAAACGTCAGCACTTCAGTACTGAACTGTTGATTGTACTTGCCGGTTTTTACTCCTTCCTGAAAACGTAAGCGGGCTAGGTGTGAATGGCAGGTCTAGCCTGGCCCCTGCATGTGGGAAGGACTGTGCTGCCTCTTGTGGTCTCATCCTGCATGATGTGCTTCAGACAGGCACTCTGGGCTCATTCGCACCAATTTTGATTACTAGCCACAGGATTTTTGTTTAATAGCATGTTTAATGAGTTCTGTGTTCTGCTTTGAAGAAGATGCTAAGATATTTTTCTTCATTTATCTAAAAATAACATAAATGTTTTCTGCTTATATCCTTATAACTTGCTTTGATAAAATACTTTTCAAATGTTTTTAATGTTGTCATGGAGGCAATATCTAGGTGTGACAAATTCAGTTGGTTCTGTGCTGATCAAATTATAAGCAGAGCCATGATACACCTATATGTTGTTTTCCTCTTCCCATTTTGGTGTAAAGATCTTGCAAATGCAATGAAAATTGGAAAAGACACTAATGTGATTTGTGAAAGAGCGTACACACAGTTTGTATGTCTTTGTATATGTGTACACAATGCTTAGATTGCCGTGTTGTTCAATTTTTGCTCCTTGACACAGTAAGTGCCTGGGAGACTTTATTGAGAGATAATACTAACCAAATGACAAGCATTCAAATTAACCTGGATCAGGATCTGCTAAGACCATCCCAAAGGAAACAACTTCGAAGTTAAGACAAACCCTTTCTCTTGGTACACTTAAAATAAACAAACCAAGTCACTTCGGATTATAGTTCTCCTTTTTCATGAACAATTAGCCTAGCAGAAAAGGAGAAAAAATAATGGGGATTCTCTTGACATTTCTAAATTATAAGCTGTGATTTTTTACATTCAGTTGGTTATAATTTGAGGAAAATCATGATACAGATGATACAGATATCCTCCACTAGCATGAGCCCAGGGTTTCCCACTCCTGAAATTTCACTCAAAAAATGTTGTGTGGAGGGCTCTAGTTGTTTCCTATCCACCTGCTCTTTGTTTCAATTAGAATGGTATGGCAGAGAGATTCCTCCTTAATAAGTAAAAAAGTACATTTTAACCAGCAAATTGGTTCAGTTCAAAACCTTTAATTATTTTGCTTTTCTCCTCCTTTAGGATATAATCAGTTAAAAATCTACATCCTGGGTAAGATGATTTTGGAACAGGATGCAGAAAAACTGCAGTTTGGTCTTTTCACTCTATCCTTGTATTATTTCAACATGTAGATATTTTAGGACATACAAGTAAGGAAGCAGAAGTCTTTGCATTTATAACAAAAGGAAACTTGTCAACTGTTCTTTATGTAATTTCATTCAATTTTCTTTTAAAATTCATTAGACTTATTTTGAATTTACAGTTTATATTTTCAGCAAAAATTAGAATTCTTCTTTACAGATTAAAATAATATAAAAATTAAAACAACAACAAAACAGAATTAAAGGCATTGGTATAAAGTAAAATCACTTTTAAAAACAAACATTTTGCCACCGTGCATTTAAATTAAAAAAAGAGAGATTTTGAGAACAAAGCATTATGAAAAACAACTTGACAAAGCTTGTTCATCCGCTCCCAATATTTCAAAGCATATCTAATCTTCTATTTTAATTTTCAGTTTCCTGGTTAGTTTTATGGTGGATGCCCGAGGTGGTGCTATGCGAGGATGCAGACACAATGGGCTCCGAATCATTATTCCACCTCGGAAATGCACTGCTCCAACACGAGTCACCTGCCGGCTGGTCAAACGCCATAGACTGGCAACAATGCCTCCAATGGTGGAAGGGGAAGGCCTGGCCAGTCGCCTGATCGAAGTTGGACCTTCTGGTGCTCAGTTCCTTGGGTAAGGGTTTCTGATAAACCTCCCATTTAGTCACCGATGAGCTTGTGTCCTCCACATGAAATCTCTAAGATGGAATGGAAAAAGGTACGTCAAACCATTTTGAAAACGGATTGGCGCCAATGACATTTTTAAAATTGGAAGTAGCACCTCAATGCTTGACTCCACTTACACGCCTCTTACTTTAAGGCACTAATGAGTTAAGCATTCAGGTTGAATACCACCTATTCTTTTTGGATGTAATAATAGCTGCCAGACCCCCAATGTGAATAACCATATTTTAGCCAATGGTAGGTATTTTTTTTTCATCTGAGAATTAAGTAATAAAGTAACAAAGAAAAAAATTCTACTGTGTTCCAAACATAAATGTAAATTCTTATGTAGTTATGAAACAGAATCATTATCTTTACTTTGGAAAGCAATGTTACCTTTATAGAATACCTACAATTTTAATCAATGTGGGTTTTTTTTCTGCTATCGAAATTGCTACATTGAGCCTTATCATTACATTGGTTGTCTATTTAATCACAGTTTATATCAGGACAAATACATCAAGACTTAACTTCTGCCATGCTCATTTTGGCAATTTTGAACAGAATTTAGCATTTCTTCTTTCTTCTGTTTGTTTGTATGGCTGCTATTATATTAAGTGGCATTTCAACGTGCCAGGAAATGAATAGCTACAGCGGAAATTAACAAAAGGATGAAATTTTGTAGGGGGACAAGTTTCAAAATATTTTGAAACAAATCAATTGTATTTAAGTCTTGGTGCTTGAAATACTGGGAGAAAATCCTAATAATCGTGAACTGTTTTACGTTGCTGATGTCATACTGGGAAGAGGATTTCTTGCTTTAGAACTCAGGAAATGTTCTAAAGCTTTGTAATTTGGACCAAGCTATTAGCAGATTGCTCCAAATTATATGCACACCCAAAAAGGGGTGTGTTTGTATTTCCCAATTATAGCAACCACCTCTCATGTCCTCCAATCAGACAGACCAGAGCTTTAGAAGGAGCCTGTGAAGTTCTGGGTTGCATCAGAAAATGCCATTATGGTTGGAGTAATTCCCCAATGGTTCTTTTCCTATTCTGTGTCAGACCCTTCTCCCCTCATGCTCAGGTAGTTTAGGCTTTTCAATAATCTTCAGCTCTGTTGGGGAATATTCATGAAAACATCTGGCCTCCGTACAGGGCAGAGTTTTCATCATATTCCCAACAGCTTGTCTTTCTTGTGGAGCATTTTTTCCCCCTTTTTGGCTAGTGCCCTGGCGGTGAACCTAATTAGGGACAGACCAGACAGCTAAGTGCTCTCCTTGCACAGACGCGCCTCCATTGTACACTCTGGGTCTTCTGTTCCTTGCTCTTTGTGACCAATGGAGGGGGCAGAACCAAACGCAGTGTGAAACCAAAGTTCACCCTGTGGATCAGCTGGTGATGCTGGGGTTCTGTGGAAAACAATACCTGAAGCTTACCTATGTTCTTTCTTTCACTGCTGCTTTGGATGTACTCAGTAAACTTCACCTGCCAACGGCTCCTCCCCCACTTAATGAGGGAGAAAGTTTGGTCAGCCGCATTCTTCAGCTGGGGCCTCCTGGAACCAAATTCCTTGGGTAGGAGTGACTTAAAACAAATTGATGGCTGCTGGCCCCCCATTCTTCTCCTTCTTCTGCAATATGATTTCTCTTTTTGTCATTGTGCCCATGACATGTCCCTCTCTATTATTTAAATTCTGTACAACCTATCTTTAGTGGACCATTTCTGACCCTTGTGGTATGTGACTTTTATTTTTGAGTGATGTTTTTATATCTTTCCCCTTAAAGTGCTGTGACCTTCATTTTCGTTTAAGCATGAGATCTGCCTAGTTGTACTATGTGCTAGTTATGATGTTGTTATGATGAATTTGGAGTCTGTATCAAAGCAACCTGGACCCAAAAATCAAAACCCTGTATATATTTTGAGAACGAATGTGACCTAAAAGTAATAGGGCAGTGCATGTTCCGGATCCTGTATGTAATAGGCATTGAACACAATTGGGCTGTCTGCTGAGGGCCTCAATTAGGACCACACTGTGTACACATGCCTATTGTTTCCTTGAATGAAGAAAATATAACCAAAAACCACGAGTGCATGGCTCTTTAGTTCACAAGTAGTCGATTTTCTGACATCTCCTCATTTATGGCACATCAAATTATGCAATGTGTAAGCCATTTTCCTCTTAAACCATTTCGTCATCTTGCACCTTGTCGAAAATGTTTTAGGAGATTGGCAGACATCATAGATATGCATGTACATTTCTTTTGGTTAAATGTGTTCTACTTACATTTATCAAAGGAGAAGTTCCAGAATGCCACATGCACTCACAGGGAAACATTATTTGGCTTAAGGTAGCAGCATGTACCTAAGGATTGGTGCCCTGAGGTGGAGTGCTACTATGTGACCATCTGCTAGCCAGTGGGCTCCAAAGGATGGCCCACTATGTCCCTATCCCCAGACAAAGAAGAATTCCAGGTCACTTTGCCACAGAGTCGAGGTGCTTGTCTTGCTGGTGGTTAGCAGCTGTCCACACTGAATGTTCTGCATTGCTGTGTCAGGCCTGTGATCGTGGAGATCCCTCACTTTGCGGCCCTTCGAGGAAAGGAAAGGGAACTGGTGGTCCTGCGCAGTGAGAATGGGGACAGCTGGAAAGAACATTTCTGTGACTACACTGAAGATGAATTAAATGAAATTCTTAATGGCATGGATGAAGGTACTTTCAGATTAAGGGTTTTAAAAGAAATCTAAACTGGAAGCATGAAAATGATTCATTTCTTTCTTATGACCTAGGGGTGTATGCGTGTGTGTGTGTGTGTGTGTGTGTGTGTGTGTGTGTGTGTCATTTGTGGTATTTGACTACAGCAGCAGTCTGCTTGGCTCCTGCAGTGATGAGTTGGAATGCACAATACTTTTGCTTAATCTTACTCCTGTTACATTCTGAAAAATAAAAGCCTTTAATATAGCAAACATCTCATTAAAGAGATGCAGCATGCTTCCATTTTTAGTGGAAATTTTTTGAACTGAAAATGAGATAGAGTACCTATTGTTGTTTCATAATGAATGAACTGATACTGGATAATAAATCCTTGATTTAAAAACATGACTAACTTGAAACATTAGATATTTAAGATACTGATAAAAAGTGTTAATTTATTCTGTTGGAAAACATACATCTACCCATAACTAGTACAATGTAGAATACTATAATTTTTTTCACTTTCTATTATTAAGGGGGTAGGAAAATTAAGTTCATTCAAATTTCTAACTATAATTCAGACAGGGAGTTAGCCAGGGTTGAATCGCATACATACACACACATACGCATCTAGTTTAGGAACTTAGTTTTCCATTAGAATTTTAATCTCTGTAAATCTCAACTCTGTCTTGGGCCAGACAAGGTTGTAATATGTCAGTATGACAAGAGGAAAGCAGCTCTTCCTTAGGTCTCCATAGTTTGCACAGAGAAAAAGTCCTAGTCCTAATAGTAGAATTCAGATTCAACTTTAAGTACACAAATAGAGGAATTTTTTTGCCTACATGCCAAGAGCTACATGCCAAGTTTTGTATACAGCTATACATGCCAAGAGTAAGTATAGCTGTTTATCAAGTTCTTGAGGCTTCTGGCACTAGTTTCAGGTATGGCTCATGAATAGGAAAGCGTAGCTGAACCATAGCTTCTTTACCATTTCTTTCTGCATCTTACCAAGGTTTCAATAAGAATAGAGACCAGGCTTATCTTATCCAAGGGGTGGATGGAGGAAGAAATTATTCCCTCTAGATGTATAAGTCAATATCTTCTAAGCAAAGTAAAAAGATCAGGGTTTTTATTAATAAAAATTGTTCCCTGAAATATTTAGCTGCTTCTACTTCTTGGAACCATTTATTTTACTGGCACTTAGGTTTAGGATATTTTTCTCTGAGACATTTACCTATCAATAACACTGCCAGTAAACACTGGTATCTTGTCCTTGGATGGGGACCCACTCTTTAACTTTCTATTAATACCTACGTAAAAAGCTTGTTATTAAACAAATAATCAGATTGTGTATGTCTGGAAATTTAAAAAATAAATATAGGCTAATATGTGCCAGTGCATCAGTTTCCAGTCACATGTGATCAGATCCTGGGACTTCTTACTTTTACTGTCCAGCTCTGCCCAATAGTCAAGAAAAACATAGTTGCTGTTCCTGCCTCTATAATGAATCGTAAATTGATTTCCATACATGAACACCTTTCCGCCACCTCTTAAAATTCAGTCATCCACGTAGTTCAAATTTTCGACATTTAAAACTAGTCTGATTTTTTTGTATTGCCCTGAGTATCTGCACTAATGCAATGTAAAGAGCCCATGATCCCATTCTGTTGTTGTTAAACGATATATTTGGAAAGTTAATGGTGTCAGGGGAATATTGAAAACCCTGAATTAATAATCACTGATTTTTAAAATATCCACACTAAGTGTCTCAGACACACCCCTTACACTGGAGTAAACAGATAAACATAAATCTTACTCTTCCAAGACAGATTTTATTCCTGCACTATTCCCCTGAGAACCCAAAGGGCTGTGTTACTTCTCAAAATCACAATAACTTGGCTTTGAGCTAACTTTGAAATTTGTAAAGAAAAAGAGTCCAGTAGCACTTTGGGAAGTTAAGGCCTCCTTTGGCTTTGCTTTGGAGAGATGATGACATGCTTGGTATTCCATTTGGATAATCAGGAAACCTCCCTAGTCCATCCATATTGCATCAGAGTGGGATTACAACCCTGGAAGAGTCCACTGCCAGAAGAATAGTTGCTTTCCTTGGGTTTCCAAAGCTTTTAGATTTTCTGGATCAAGTAACCCACTTCTTAAAACCAGAGATCAGGAGTTCGAGACCAGCCTGGCCAACATGGTGAAACCCCATCTCTATTAAAAATAGAAAAAATTAGCTAGGCTTGGTGGTAGGCACCTGTAGTCCCAGCTACTTGGGAAGCTGAGACAGGAGAATCGCTTGAACCCAGGAGGCAGAGGCTGCAGTGAGTCAAGACTGCGCCACTGCACTCAGAGCCTGGGCTGCAGAGCAAGACTCTGTCTCAAAATAAAAATAAAAAGGAAAAGGAAAAGAAAGGTTAATCCTTCCAAATATGGGGGTAGGATGAGTAGAGCTTGTTTGATGTTGAAGTTGGTAAGGAGGGAGTAGCCTGAGACACTAGCATTGCAAACTTCCCTGGAGGTTTCCAGTAGCACTACTGTTCTTAAAAGAGTTTTGTTTTAACTTCATCTGCTTTGTTAACATCCAGTCCAATTGAGGTGATCTCAGAGGCATGTTCAGGACACCTAGCATTGGGAAGGCCACCTGCCCAGGTGGTTGAAAAGAAAATTGGTCTGACAGCCTGTTGTCTTTTGTCTTCATGTAATGTTTTTTGTTTGTTTTAAAGGACTAATGTTTATTACAGTGTTAAAAGTGTAATATACTAAGTGTATAGAATAAAAGTGCAATAACAAAAGAAAATGACTTTGGCACACACTTCAGTCTTTATCCTCTCTCCTTTCTTGCCCTAGCTTTTTCCATAATATTGTTACCGTGTTGTGTGCATTTTGAAGAGACGCGACTCTGGGTTAATCTTCGTTAATGTAATTTTGAAGGATTGGGTTTGGTTTTATAGAATATTCTGTACACTTGTTGGGAAACATAAATACCAGATGTGCTGTATAATAAAGATCACATTAATGTTTAAAAAAAAAAAAGAGTCCAGAAACAACTTCCTCTTCATTACATGAACCAGGAATAGAACAGATTCATTTCATCCCATATTTGCCCTCATCCCCTCATTTCAAAAGTGGCCCTGCAATGCTGCATCTAGAACTAAATGATCTTTCTCAGTGACCTGGAAAGGCCTGGTTTTCACAGAGAAAGGAAACATGCAAGCTAAATGCTGGCAGATCTTAAAAGATTGCATTTTTTTCCCCTGGTGTTGTTAGGATAGCCTTGTTTTAAAATTTTCCTGTTGTTTCCAAAAAAAGGGGGAGGTTTGCTGGCACTTCTGTTTATTATTAACCATGCCAATGAGTTGGCTAGAATGCTTTCAATAGGAAATCTTTGCTGTATGAATGAAGGTGGGTTATTTCTTGTCTTAGTACTAGATAGCCCAGAAGACCTAGAAAAGAAACGAATCTGCCGCATCATCACCCGAGACTTCCCACAGTACTTTGCAGTGGTGTCTCGTATCAAACAGGACAGCAACCTGATTGGCCCAGAGGGAGGTGTGCTGAGCAGCACAGTGGTGCCCCAGGTGCAGGCCGTCTTCCCAGAGGGAGCACTCACCAAGCGGATCCGCGTAGGCCTGCAGGTATGCCCATGTTAGATGCAAATGATCCTAACAGGATGGTATTCTACGATTAAAAATTGGCTTTGTCAAGGACTCTTACATTTCCAATCCTACCAAAAAGGAAGGTATCATTAATAGTATAGCTAAAGTCAAATTCTTATTTATTGGTTATTAATATATTTAAAAATTCAACTTATATTTGGAGGATTAACCAAAATTAATCTCCAGCTATAAATGTTTTCCTCTTTTTTAAAAAAAAAGAAAACAAATTAGCTTTCAAATGAGAAATAAATTGTTAAAGAATCAGATTATTCTTGGTAAGCAAACCCTGCCATCAGAGATCATAGATCTTATGAGTTCTTAATAATAGCACTGAATTCATAATTACCATAGTTGAAGTCCACCAAACTTATTTGTAAGATAAAAAATAATACTTTGGGTAAGAAATTTGAAATTAAATATAATGATTCATTCTTTATTTAAAAAATATATATATATATATATTTTTTACTTTGAAAAGGCTCAACCTATGCACAGTGAGCTGGTTAAGAAGATCCTAGGCAACAAAGCTACCTTCAGCCCCATAGTCACTTTGGAACCTAGAAGAAGAAAATTCCACAAACCAATTACCATGACCATTCCTGTCCCCAAAGCTTCAAGTGATGTCATGTTGAATGGATTTGGGGGAGATGCACCAACCTTAAGATTACTATGTAGCATAACAGGTGAGTCACATATGACTATGTTAGTAGAGAGTTCTGAAAAAAGAAACTTAGATCATTGTAAATATTAAATTACCTTTGTCATAAGATGTCTGCAGGGTCACATGCATTAATTCAGGGAATGCATTTTAATTAACTAGGGAATTGAAAGGTGAAAGGAAATAACTATTATTTACTAAATAAAGTCTGTATGTGAAATTGTTAGATAGTTTATATGCATTGTCATTCTAATTTCCACAGTAACCCTGTGAGGAAACTTTAACCCCATTTTACTGAAAAGGAAACCATGGTTGAAAGAAGTTCTGTAAGTTGCCTGAGTTACACTATAAATATTTGGTGGTGTCGCGATTCGAAACCACACCCATATGTCTCCAAAGTTCAGGCCTCGAGCCTTCATTGAAGAGATCAATACATCTGCTAGAAAAGAAAAAATAGTAATATCTTGAGTAATTATACCCAATAGTTCAAACCAAACTGTTATGTCATGGAATTGGTTATGTCTTTATTGTTGATCTATTGAACTAACTTTAGATAAACAACTTAAAGGTTTTAAGATTCACTGATTTTTGGCAATTGTTTAGTAGCTTTCACACAGCTACCAAACTCTCCAAAGACACTCCCAGTAAGCTGGTGGTCTCTTTAAAACAATGCTGCCACAAATAGTGAGGCAAAAAAATTCACAGGAATAATCTGTTTTAGGGCTAAATAATTTGATAATTTCTCTATCAATAATTACATGGTGTTGGCATTCAGTAAATATTAGTTCTATTATTAGAAGGAGCAGTAATCATCCCTGGATGTTTTGGTATTGAGGGGAGCTCCAATAAAGGGATTCTCTTGTGTCTCTTGGTCTCTCTGTTTTTCTCAACTTGAAGAACATTGTTAAAATTATTTTTTCACTTCTTTTTCATATCGGCAGAATGTCCACCTTCAATTTGTTTTCTTTAATTCTCCCCTTCTTACTAATATGTTTCCTTTAGTTATGACATAGAACCATGAGATTATTCCATAAGTTTAATAATAAGACAAAATTTAAAAATATATAGGCTATAATGAATAGTATGAATCATATGCTTCACTTATGATTTCTTTCCCAATTGCTCATTTTTGGTTATTACTATTATTTCTGGGTATCTTTCCCATAACTTCTGCCCCATAGGTATATGATTAACCTTCTATAATGTGCAGTATAATGTCATGGATATAAAACAAGTGAGACTGAAGAATGTCTGTGATACGCCCTGCCTTTATAATGATCAAATGAAGATACTATAGGGGCCTAGACACCATCTACTCTCTTTATTCCAGTCCAATGTTTTTAGACAGGTTCTCATAAACATTTCTTAAATTTACTAAAATTATTTTGAAAATTAACAAAGAATTTTATGAATTAATTGTTTAAATACCTAAACATTTGAGGTTTTGTATTTTGTTGTGTCACACAGTTATGCTGAGTATGTATTTTAAAGTCCTACTAGAATAAACTTTCATAAACTTTTGTTGATAACTTGTTCTCTTCTTTAAGAAACTTCACAGTCAAGACTTTTATTCATTTCAAACATCTATTCCTCCTACAGCCTTTGACATAAAATTTTGTCTTTGTCTATGTCATCTTAATTTCTCAGTAGAAATTAAAGAGAGGTGTCACCATCAGCCTTCACGGTAATTTTTTCAGTGACAGGGGCCATCCTTTGACATTCATTTATTTTTTCATTTACCTTGTAATATTTATTGCGCTCTTACTATTTTACAAACATTTTTTTGGCCAAACTTCCATTGCACATTGAAAGGAATTTTTTGAAAGCAATTGCATAAAATATGCAGTTTGGGAACAAAATAATGTTTAGATTGTTTATTATTTTAAAGAAGCGTTCAGCTCCTTATTTGCTCAAAGGATATTTTAAAATAATCAACTGTATACAATTCAACATTTTCTTCAGAGCCTAGCAACAGAATATCAGGCAGAGAACAGAAGGCTTAATAAACAGTTATTCAAATAACTACCCTAAAACTTAGTTGCTTGAGAGGTAGTCTGCTGTTTGTTTTCAGTGTGTCATTTTTCAGCATGTGGGTTTTAGTCATTCTTTTTCCAGTGTGTCATTTTGAGGGGTGGGTGGGCTGGTGAACACAGACAGAACCACAAAGACTTTATTTTAGGATCTAGAGTCTGGAGTTTTGCCTGATTTTTTTCAACAATCATATTATTTCAGGTGGAACCACCCCTGCTCAATGGGAGGATATTACAGGAACTACGCCATTAACATTTGTCAATGAATGTGTTTCCTTTACAACGAACGTGTCTGCCAGGTATCCTTATACAGCACGGAAAAGCCCGCTATGATATTTACCCCTCAAAAAAAGCCTGCCTTTTGTTTTGTTTAATTTTGTTTCTTTATTGTTTAAAGGTTTTTTTTTTTTGTTTCATTTTAAATATGGTCTGCTTTTGCTTTTATATATTAAACTAGATCTGTCAGCAAATGGAATAGTGATAATACAGTAACAAAGTACTACCAATCTGATTAAAATCTAAGGAAGAGGAGTGAGTGATTGTCTGCTTTGCCTGTGTGATTCTGACTTAGTCCATAGCAGCCACTGCTGATTTTTCCACTTCCAAAGGCCTTAGGAATGATAATTTTCTGTTGTCAGCAAAATAGCCCAAACCACTTTTCCAACAGAATGATAACAGTACAAATCTCACTGTGGTTTGCCTAAAAGGCTTAGAGGCTTCAGTGGCTCTTATACACATTTCTTATTTATGTATTAGAGATCTTTAAAATGCTGAAGTTATCTAGTTTTATTTCTTATGCGTATTCAATTTATTAATGTTAGTTCTCATTTGTTTGGTCTTTAATTGATTGCTAAACATTTTTCCCTCTCTTTAACTTGATATTATAACAACTTTGTGACTTAAGTAGGGCAAGAGACATTATGTCCATTTTACAGATGAGAAAACTGAAGTTGAGAGTAATTAAAACTTACATTCCCTTTTTGGGGTGGGAGAGAAAAGATAAAAGTGAGTGAATAGCTAAGTAATGGCATAGCAATAGTTGGGTGCTGTGGCACATGTTTATAGTTCCGGCCACCCAGAGCCTCAACTATTGAGTCTACAATTCTGTATTTTGATGTGTTTTGCCAAGTGAGCAAAACATGTTCTGAATAAGAGGTATAGACCAGGGGGACTAAAAGTATGAGAAGAGGGTGTTCGAATTGGGATAGCTAAAGAGGGTATCTAAGAAGAGGTGACTTGAGACATATGTTGGAACCTAATTGGCAGATAAAAGTGAAAAAGAGAATAGCATGAGCAAAGATGCAAAGACGGAATGCAGAAGGTATATTGGGGGATGGCAACAATTATCCATGTAGTCTGTAATTAAAAAATAATGCTTGAGGCTGGACCTGGTGGCTCATTCCTGTAATCCCAGCACTTTGGGAGGTGAAGGCAGTGGATCGCTTTAGCCCAGGAGTTCGAGACCAGCTTGGGCAACATAGTGAAACCCTGTCTCTAAAGAAAAAAATATAAAAATTAGGTGGGCGTGGTGGCAAACAACTGTAGTCCTAGGAACCAGGGAGGCTGAGGCAGGAGATCTCTTGAGCCCAGAGAGGTCGAGGCTGCAGTGAGTCATGGTTACATCACTGCACTCCAGCAGTGACAGAGACCTTGTCTCAAAAACAAAACAAAATAAAACAACAACAAAAAACAAACAAAATGCAGGACTGTTGGTTGGCAGCATTTTATAAAAGGTCTTAGAGGGTAGATTAAGAAGTGATAAATCACCATAAATATATACAATTCTTATTTGACAATTAGAAAATTACCAAAAGCCCCTGGACCTTCATGAAAATAAAAATACTATAAAAGAATAAGACTGGGCATGGTGGCTCATGCCTGTAATCCCAGCGCTTTGGGAGGCTGAGGCAGGTGGATCACGAAGTCAGGAGAACTAGACCATCATAGCTAACATGGTGAAACCCTATCTCTACTAAAAATACAAAAAAAATTAGCTGGGTGTGGTGGCATGCGCCTGTAGTCCCAGCTACTTGGGGAGGCTGAGGCAGGAGAATCGCTAGAACCTAGAAGATAGAGGTTGCAGTGAGCCGAGATCACACTAGTGCACTCCAGCCTGGGTGACAGAAGGAGACTCCTTCTCAAAAACTAAATATAAACAAAAATAAAAACAGTTGCATTTAAAATGTCAGCTATTTTGTGAGAGCATGTAAAAAATAAAAAATAAAATAAAACTAATTAAAATATCAAAAAAGTGAGAAGGAATTAATATGTTATTGTACTAATAATTTAACCCCCAAACAATTGAAGAAACAGTGAACAGAGTAAGAGGAAGGTAACTGAGTGCTCGCCATGAGCTGGGAACTATGCTGAGCCTTAGAAACATTCTGCTAATTGAAATAAGCCAGACATAAAAGGACTAATATTGCAAGAGTCCACCTGTTGGAGGTACCTAGAATAGGCAACTTTATAGAGACAAACAAGTTTAATAGAGATTTACAGGGGGAAGTAAGGGGGAAATAGAGAGTTATTTTTTAAGGGGTACAGTTTCTGTTTGGGGTGATGAAGTTCTGGAAATGGATACTGGTGATGGTTGCACAATACTGTCAATGTATTTAATGCTACTCAATTGTACACTTAGAATTAGTTAAAATGGTAGATTTTATGTTATGTATATTTTAGCACAGTAAGAAAAAAAAGAGGTGGGTCAGGAACTTGAAAGAGAGGGTAAGAGAATAAGAAAATTTCATGACTTTAAGATGCAGAAATTTAAAAACAAAAAAAATTCAGTAATGATAATTTTAGATTATGGGAAATGAGTCAGGGGAAGGAGATTAATCCTTGGAGAAATGTTCCAAAGCATGAGAATATAGATTAAACCTTTGGAAGTATAAAATAACAAAATGAAAATATTTCCATCTGATGACATCTACTTTCTTTGTGAAGTTAGCTCTCTTAGGGCCTGTGGTGAGGGGTGAAGCTCAAGGAGTGTCATAAGATTCAGTAATGTTACTATAGTGAACAAAAAATTGCCAGTCAATGTTACAGACTTAGCCAACGCTGGAAATCATAGTCATTAAAGCCAGGAATTTCTTCTATGAATTATATTCAGCAATACTTAGGAGTTCTGGAGCAGGTTTTTAAAAATGGTTGGGTTGATTCTGCTTTGGTGATTAGAGAGTTCCTTGGAAAAGAATAACCAGGGGAGGAAAAGCCAGGTAGATTTTGTTGAAAAGAGTTTCAGGATAATTAAATGATGGCTAGGGAGCGGGATTGAGCAAAATAGAAACCCATGCAGCGAGATACTTGTCTTATGTCGGCTATTGAGCTCACTCCACTGAAAGATTCTAAAACACTAAAGATAGAGTTCAGAAAACTGAATATTCAGAAGAGTTTCCAAAAAAGAAAATTAGAAATACAATATTTAATAGTTCATCCTGAGAACCTGATATCTTTCTCTCTTCTCTTCACTCCTTTCTGCCTTCCCATCTATCCTCTTACCTTTATTTTTGTGCCTGTCTTGCTTTTTCTTTCCTTTGGCTTTCTCTCAGTATCTCCCTCTCTCACTTCCTTTTTTCCAAGAAGCATTTGTTGACTACTTTGATCATATTGAAGGAACTGATTTTATTTTTCAAGCGGCATATTTTGAACTTTAGATAACTGACTTTATTTCTTTTAATAGGTTCTGGCTGATAGACTGTCGGCAGATCCAGGAATCTGTTACTTTTGCATCACAAGTATATAGAGAAATTATCTGCGTACCTTATATGGCCAAGTTTGTAGTGTTTGCCAAGTCACATGACCCCATCGAAGCCAGGTTGAGATGTTTCTGCATGACTGATGATAAAGTGGATAAGACCCTTGAACAACAAGAAAATTTTGCTGAGGTGGCCAGGAGCAGGGATGTGGAGGTACTGTGCCAAAAATAATAATAATAATTTATGCCATGTTGTTATACCTGTATTAATAGATTACATTTAAATATCACTTAATAAGTAGAATCATTAAAAAGTGAAAGACCAGTTCATATCTTGATCAATTAGAAGGTCAGTACCCCAAATCTGCCAATTTTAGCCATTTTGGACCTATCCAATAGGAATGATCTGTGCATGTGAGTAGGTAAGATGATTTCTTTAAAGATTATTTAGGGAAAAATTATAAGTTATTAATAAACTCAAAGTATGTAAGTGACTATAGTAGTTTAGATGTTTTTAGCTTTCCTTGTTGTCTTTATTTTTTAATAGTAATTAAAACACCCTGGGAAGTATATCCTTTTGCATAAATGTTGAAGTAGGATGTCTAGTGCTTTTCTACATTACTTTTCCTCATTGCAGAATTTTCCATCAGTATAGATCTTTGGGTGTTGAAGTCCAGTAACCTGACTCATTGTGATGTCAAAAGTTGCCCAAGTAGGCTGGGCGTGGTGGCTCGTGCCTGTAATCCCAGCACTTTGGGAGGCCAAGGTGGGTGGATCACCTGAGGTCAGCAGTTCGAGACCAGCCTGGCCAACATAGTGAAACCCCATCTCTACCAAAAATACAAAATTAGCTGGGCATGGGGGCAGATGCCTGTAATCCCAGCTACTCAGGAGGCTGAGGCAGGAGAATAGCTTGAACTGGGAAGGTGGAGGTTGAAGTGAGCTGAGATCACAGCACTGCACTCCAGCCCGAGTGACAGAGCAAGACTCCATCTCAAAAAAAAAATTACCCAAGCATAAGTTTAAATTTAGGATTTAAATGCATTTTGGGTTTGTGGATAATGGGATACAGTTTTTACAATGAGATCATCAAATGCTACCATGCATTGAAGATTCCCATTACTAGTAAGAAGAAAGAGTGCTGGACATGTTGTGCCAAAGATAAGACAGAATGTCAGTTGGCAATTTAAAGATTGCTGTATGTGTATTTTAAGAATTTGAAATGCCAAGTAGTACTACCACTTCTTTGTGTAAACAAGAAGTTATAATTGCAGCACCTTTATTGTTATTTCTCTGTTTTCACTCAGGTATTAGAAGGAAAACCCATCTATGTTGATTGTTTTGGCAACCTGGTACCATTAACTAAAAGTGGCCAGCATCATATATTCAGTTTTTTTGCCTTCAAAGAAAATAGACTTCCTTTATTTGTCAAGGTAATATATACATGGAATTTTGTGATGCATTTTATTCAAGATCAGGGAAAAATTTGACTTCCTTTAGTAATAGAAAATTTTTGCTTCTCAGTCATTTTCAGAGTTTTCTTTTTAACCATATTTACAACATTTTACAGCCTTGGGAAACCAATTATTTTTAGTTCTGAGGTTCAAAGTCAACCTGAATTTTTATAGACTATGTTTAAGGATGAGAACAGGACAAATAATAGCCAACTTATTAGTTAGGACCAGTGACCACTCTTTTCCAAATTTGAAGGAAAGTCTGTCTTACTATTATAACTCTTAAATATTTACACTTAGCTTTAAAAATACATGTGAACTTCACAAGTATGGAGATCAAGACTTCTAAGTGGCAACTTTTCATAATAAAACCTCTCAAAAGACCCAGCATCTCCTTCAGCTAATAAGAAATTATCTCAGATAGAGATATAGACTTGATATATTTTCATAAATTCACTCAATAAAAAGCATCCACATATTCTCACTTATAAGTGAGAGTTAAACAATGAGAACAGATGAACACAGGGAGGGGAACATCACACACTGGGACCTATCAAGGGGTGAGGGGCTAAGGGAGGGATAGCATTAGGAGAAATACCTAATGTGGATGATGGGGTGATGGATGCAGCAAACCACTATGGTACATGTATAACTGTGTAACAAACTTTCATGTTCTACACATGTACCCCAGAACTTAAATTATAATTAAAAAATAAATAAATAAACAGCATGGAGGCACGTCTGTGCACCAGGTATTTGTCGGCTCTTTTTAGAAATATTAATCTAAGTTAGGGATTTGAGGTGATATATACACGTTTCATTTTTGATTCCAATCTAAAAGGGACCACAAATGAATGAATAAGAGATTCAGGAAATAAAAAGAAGGCAATAATTCTACTCTGCTTTGTTTTCCAAGCTCATTTTCCTTTTTGTTTTTCACAATTTATCTTACTAATCTAGAGGTCCTAACACTCAGTCCTCTCAAGTATAGGCTGGTTTTTGTAGGTTTGTTTCCAGTCCCTTTTCACCTATTCATCTCCAACTGTTCATCAGCAGTGACTCCTTTGATTATTTTAACCCCTTATTATTTTTCAAAACATGTATCTGGAAACCTCTTATTAAGTTTTCCAAAGATCTCTACTGAGTCTCTCTTATTGTGCCACTTCTGGTTCAATTGCTTTGCCTGATTGATGATAGATTTTTTATTTTTTATTTTTTTATCATTCTTTAAGGTCTGGGGTACATGTGCAGATTGTGCAGGATTATTACATAGGTATACACATGCCACAGTGGTTTGCTGCCTCCTTCCCCACCATCATCTGTATTAGGTATTTCTGCTAATGTTATCCCTCCCCTATCCCCCACACCCTGCTATCCCTCTCTTAGCCCCCCAACCCCAACAGGCCTTGGTGTGTGATGTTCCCCTCCCTGTGTCCATGTGTTCTCATTGTTCAACACCCACTTATGAGTGAGGACATCTATTTGGTTTTCTGTTCTTGTGTCAGTGTGTTGAGAATGATGGTTTCCAGCTTCATTCATGTCCCTGCAAAGGACATGAACTTATCCTTTGTTATGGCTGCATAGTATTCCATGGTACATATGTGCCACATTTTCTTTATCTCGTCTGTCATTGATGGGCATTTGGGTTGGTTCCATGTCTTTGCCATTGTAAACAGTGCCACAATGAACATACGTGTGCATGTGTCTTTATAATAGAACGATTTATAATCCTTTGGGTATATACCCAGTAATGGGATTGGTGGGTCAAGTGGTATTTCTATATCTAGATCCTTGAGGAATCACCACACTATCTTCCACAATGGTTGAACTAATTTACACTCCCACCAACTGTGTAAAAGTGCTCCTATTTCTCCACATCCTCTCCAGCATCTCTTGTCTCCAGATTTTTTAATGATCATCATTCTAACTGGTGAGAGATGGTGATTGATGACAGATTCTTACAGATCTCCACATTAAGCAGTAACTGCTCAGGGGTAATGAATCTATTTAACACAGACAGCTGTATAATTAAGCTAATGTTTGATATTGCTGGTGTGCAGAATCATTCCACAAACAACCCAATACAAAAATGACCAAAGTGCTTAAGTAAACATTCTCCAAAGAAAATATACAGATGGTCAATAAGCACATGAAGAGATGTTCAACAGTGAAGGGAAATGCAGATCAAAACCACGAAGAGGTACCACTGAATACGCATTAGGATGGCTATTATTAAAACAAACAGAAGAAAATAAACAAATGTTGGGAAGGAAGTGGACAAATTGGGACCCTAATGCACTGCTGGTGGAAATGTAAAATAGTGCAGCCACTTTGGAAAACACTACAGTTTTTCCTCAAAAAGTTAAATATAAGATTAGCATAGACTCAATTACTTGCATATCAATGTTCTTAGCAGTAGCCAAAATGTCCACAAACAGAATGTGGTATACACATGCAATGGAATACTATTCAGCCTTTGAAAGGAAGGAAGTTCTGATTTATGCTACAATATGGTAAATGAAATAAGCTAGACACAAAAGAACAAATATTATATGATCTCACTTATATGAGGTACCTAGGGTAGTCAAATTCATAAAGACAGAAAGTATTTTTTTAATTTATTTTTTTGACCTCTCCTTGTAGTGAGATAATGACAGAAAGTAGAAGAGTGGTTGCTAGGGACAGGAGAAGGGGGACTTGAGGAATTATTGTTTAATAGATAGAAAATTTCAGTTGGGAAGATTAACAAGTTCTAAAGATGGAAGGTAGTGATGATTAGACAGCAATGTGAAGGTACTTAATGCCACTGAACTGGACACCTAAAAATGATTAAAATGATAAGTTTTACATTACATATATTTTATCACAATTTTTAAAAAAAGGAATGAAATTCTGACACAGGATGCAATATGGACTTGGAAAACATTATGCTGAGTAAAATAAGCCAAACAAAAAAGGGTAACTACTGTATGGCTCCGTTTTTACCTGTACCTAGAATAGGCAAACATATAGAGACAGAAAGTAGAATAGAGGTTATTAGGGGCTGGGCAAGAGGGAATGGGGAGCTATTGCTCAGTGGGCACAGATGAAAACATTCTGGATAGAAATAATGATTATACAACTCTGTGAATGTGCTTAATGCCACTGAATTTTATACCTCAAAATAGTAAAAATGGTAAATCGTATGTTATCTATATTTTACCATAATTATTTAAAAAGCTAAGTTCTGAAGATCTAATGTATAGCATTAAACTACAGTTAATTATATGTAATATATTACATACTTGAAATGTACTAAGAGTGATCTCAAGTGTTCTCATCACAAAAAAGAAGGGTGAGGTGATTGATATGTTAATCAGTTGCTACGATAATCATTTCACAATGTATACATATATCAAATAATCATATTTTATACCTTAAATTTATGCATTTTTTTGTCAACAGTACTTAAATAAAACTAAAAAAGAAAGCTGAATGATTTTTAAAAAGGCTTTCCAGATGGTAAGGAAAAGAGAAAGAGGAAATCTTTGAGTTCTTACCTAGCATCAGCAGATGAATTTTACTTTCTCTTTAAAGCATCATCTATTAAAGTAAATGCTGCATGTCAAATATGCATGAATCACGTATGTCTTTCTTGTTCAAGGTACGCGATACAACTCAGGAACCTTGCGGACGACTATCATTTATGAAGGAGCCAAAATCCACAAGAGGCCTGGTGCATCAAGCTATTTGCAACTTAAATATCACCTTGCCGATTTATACAAAGGTATTGTAAAATCTGCTGTAGTGCAATTCAGCTAGTGTAGGAATTGAGATTTAAATCTTGTATTAGGTCAGTGCAAAAGTAATAGCAAAAACAGCAATTATTTTGCACTGACTTAATAAAATGAGTATAAACAAAGACTGAATGCAAGCACATGTAATAATCACGTTTGATTCTCTGTCAAATTTACAATTTCCACTTAAGAAAAAAAGCAGTGCCACCTGATTTTATGTTAAATGCACTTTGATGCAAAAATTCTATTAATATTGGACATGGAAGTGAGAAAATTGGGCTTCAGATTTAACTTTTTGAAGAAATTTTTAAAACAAATTGGCTTTTCTTTTGTTTTAAACAAAAAAAAATTGTTTTTATGTGCTTTCCTGAGACCATACTAGCGCATTTGGCCTTACCAAAATACTAGAGTTCAACTTCTGTTTACTACCAGTTCACAGGGGCCTTACATATTATTAAATTCAGAGGCGCCTTATGATATTTTATTTTTTCTAAATGATTTCCTAAGGATCTTACAACTTATCATGTTTTAGGAGTATATAAACTGGTGTGATGGTGCACAGCTGTACTCATAGCTACTCAGGAGGCTGAGGTGAGAGGATCACTTGAACCCAGGAGTTCAAGGGCAGCTTAGGCAAAATAACTTGTGTAACATATTAGAATAAAAAAATAGTATAAATAGTTGATTAGTTAAAAATATTTGCCATGTTATGAAGAGTAAATTTAAAACATTGCTGAAAAGAAAAAATTTCACTAATTTCTGACCCCAAGTCTACCTACAGGAATTACTTTCTTTTCGAACCTCTTTCCATCATGTAATTTATTAAATAGTCTGATTAAGTCAAATAAGACAACTAAATTAATTAAATGTTGTGGATAACTTATGTTTCATTCTTTTAAAGTTTTTAAACCGATATTTCTTTTGAGTTGGAAGCTCTCACATGTCAATCTGTAGGTGGATGCAGAAGTTGTCAGTGTCTATATGACAGGTTGGGAAGAGTGATGAGTGGTGGCTGCAGAAACCTGGAGGAGAAGTAGGCATATATTTAACATCCCAAATCTTGACATCACAAAACAAAAATGTCCTATAGTTCTTTTTCTCCACCACAATTATTAAATTTTGTATTTGCTTAACTAATTATTCTTATAAATAGAGATCAACCATATAGAGAAAAGGTCATCGTTTTAGGTTTGACATTGTAAATTTTTATTAAATGAATAAAACAAAATATTATTTATGTATGTAAATATACATGTAATTCCAAAAACTGAAATATAGAAATGGGTATGTTGACCCAGATGAGCATAATTTCATTGTATTCTGATGGTGCAGAATGTATTTGGGGTTTGTATTGCTGATTAGTAGAATCACTGGAGGCAGTACGCCAAATAAGAACCACAAAGAAATACGTACTGCTGTGGGTAAGCCACCTAAGTGTTATAGAAAGATGACTGATATTTGGCTGATTTCAGTGAGCTTTCAGTGTGTTCTAAAGAAAGCATTAATTCTATTATTACATTTTATTTCTAAGTCAACACATAGCAGACACAGCTACTAAGGCTGTGATGGTCCAGCTATTTTGTAACTGAAAAAGAAAAAAATGCCAGACATTGTACATTGAAAATATACCTTAGAATTTAGTACCTCTTGGCTGGGCACTATGGCTCACACCTACAATCCTAGCACTTTGGGAGACCAAGGCAGGAGGATTGCTCAAGTCCAGAAGTTCAAGACCAGCCTGAGCAACATAGCAACACCCTGCCTCTAATAAAGAAAAGAAAAGAAAAAAAAGAATTTAGTAGCTCTTTGTTATAATAATGTTTCTAAATATTGCCTGTGTATTGAAAATTTTTCACCATATGCTTATTTGTAGCTTTTAAGATTTTCAACCAATTTCTATAATGACTGGGATATTATCATCAGTATTTCTAAAGACAAATGCCATCCAGTTCATTTAAGGTCAGACTTCCAGACTGCTGTGGTGATCTAGTATCTGAAATTAGTATATTTATAATATTGGTTCTTTTGTCTCTTAAATCTATAAATTTGTATTTAAGTCAATCCTCTTTTCTGCCTTTCTTCTGTAAACTGTTAGTAAGAAGAAAACAGTATGCTGACCATATGCTTGCCTGTTGATGCTCGTTGAATGTTTATTTGCCCTTTCCTTTTCTTCTAAATACTTTCTACTCTTCCCTCTCTCTTTTTTCCATCTTGCATGGCATCTTGGGGCGGAAAGGAATCAGAGTCAGATCAAGAACAGGAGGAAGAGGTAATTTTATGACAGTGTCACTTGTTAACAGCTGTGTCATTGATATAACCACTAACTAATAAGAGCACATAGTTAGCCTCTGTTCTTAGAAGGGGTAGGCAGTTCTTCTTAGTAATTAGAGGGGCACAATTTTACTTAATCTCTCTAAGCCTGTTTTCTCATCTTGTGGACTAACTTAAGAGAATAGTAAAATTTCACTGTAAATTGTTGCCATGTCTCTAAATTTCTCCACCGACTATTAAGAACTAAACCATCATCTCAGGGGTTCTTAGTCTGAAGACATCTAGTGGTTGAAACTCTTTTTATACTAAGACATTATAAATGTCTAAATTTTTAATTAATTAATTTTTAGTTAAACATCTTAGTACATTTTTAATGTAGTAATAGATAATTTGCCTTTTCAACTTCTATATCTTCACAAACTACAGAGGAGTCTTCCAGAGGCTATACTACATGTGATGATATCGCCACTCTGGCAGTTAATGGAATGTATGCTTGCATACTCCTAGGTTCTAGCATTTTCTCAGCTTTCATTTGTAATACAGATATATATTTATACGTGTCACACACCATTAGAAGTTTTTCAGGCTCAGTAATTTTTAGGAGTGCAAGGAGGCCCTAAGACCAAAGAGTTTAATAAGCACTGAGACCAAAAAGCTTTAAGAAGCATATAGTCAATTCCTTAGACTATAATATCATAATGCAGAACTATACTACTACTACTACTTTCTTATAAAGTGGGATCTTTACTAAGTGTTGCACATGACTCATCAATATTGGTTTCTCACAACCACCAATGAGGTGTCTATTATTAAATATTACATTACAGATGAAGAAAGCAAATCTTAGAGAGGTTACCTGGAATAAATAGCCGTATGAATTATACCTGCTTCAATATTTAAAGCAATGTGTTGGTCTCCCTTATAAAGATCTGAAAATGCTCATAATAGAAGTGAAAAACATAATTGGAAAACTTAATGTATTTGTTTCTAAGATAGATGCATATTAGCTATATGTAAATGTTTTCAAATATAGTTTTCTTTTTTTAATGTTATTCTAATGCATTCAAAATAAAAAAATATAAAGAAAAATATAATAAATACCCTTGTACCCACCAGCTTAAAATGCAAGGCCTTACCAGTTTAGAAGATGATCCTGGATTCATTTTTTTTCCCCTGATATCTTGGCAATGGTGCAGGCTGAGAGGGGTGATTATAAACGCACTGTCCTGCTGTACATAGCCATATACACAACTGACTTAAGACTGAAGTCATTCTTTCCCTCAACCGCACAAATACTCTTGGTTTCATATACTCAATTTCCTTCCTGTGCTCAGTGACCCTACTACCACAGCTGTTAAAAATGAAAGGAAAGCCATCTTTGTCATGTTCACAAATCACTTTTTCTATTAGATAATTTTCCTACTGAATACTTTTTAGAACTATTCAGAGCAATAGATCCATTTTATATCCTTTTCAGGATCTGGAATGCTGGCTTATTATTAATGATAATGAAACTACTTCTATAGAACATATCATCCTGGCATTGCTGTTTGTCATTATTTCCCTTTTCTCCACTAACTTAATGGATACTGATTATTGAATACTGACTTCACCCTTTTTCTGATCTATTCCCTAATAAATATGTGTTTTAATATCAAAACTAGCCTGGGTCAGATCTTCCCAGTATTAACATGTTAGAAAGGACTTTCTACCTGTAGTGTGTAGAAAACAGAATTTTTTTTTTTTTCAAAATCAGGATAAGAATCATGGAGACTCTCAGGAAAAACTGTAGCAAAAATACTCTGACCTTCCTATAGCTATGATGTCGCCCCACATTTATAATTATGAATAGGAGCTTTTTGTGCACACCAGGGGCTATGAGCTAAGGCAGTATTTGTAACCATTCAATTTATGTATGTTTTCTTTCAGATCGATATGACATCAGAAAAAAGTAAGAATTTAAATAAAATTGAGTTTGTTTTAAAGCTGCCTACCATAAAAAGAAGCATGAATTAAAATGCAAGCTAGTTGCTATTACTAACCACTCTAGTAATTAAATTTTTGTATTATCTTTATTAATCATTAATTATAAAAGCAGCTTGGCCAGTTAAATTACAAATATACCTAATTTGTGAGCTATTTAGCAGTAAAATGCAATGATTATTCATCTAAGCATTCACTTTCTTTTGACATCCTTGTTAACCCTGGTATTGCTGTTATGCTTGTTTAGAAACCCACCCTACCGTTTTGTCCATTTGTTAGCATAACATTGTCATCTCATTATTTTTTAAGCACTGACATGACAGTATCACTTTTTATGTAATGCAATAGTGATTTCTGTAGAAAGCTAATTATTTTTGTAGGAGACACTTGCAAAAGTGATACTGTCTAATAGCTTTTAGCTGATGCTAACTCCATCCAACACCTGCCTCCCCCACCCCTCCTTTGCACTTTTTACTGTGGTGAAGTGTAACCAACATCTTTAGGGCTGAGGTCTAACAGACTTCTGTGAAAACTTTCTGGAAAAAATGAAAACAAAAACAAAGAGCAAAGAATGCAAAAATTAAAACTCCCTGGTAAAATTACTAATCACAACAGCATTTTATTATAGGGCTAATTTTAAATAATGATGCAAATCCCAAACCTGATCTAGTAGAGAGAGAACTGGTTTTTACAGACCTCAAAAGAGCTATCTTAGAGCTCATTTCAGGTTTGTAATATCCAATTGATATTTTAGTTTGTTGGACTATTTCTAATGACTCTCTGGCTTCTTGTGGAAACTCCAGTTGAATTTTACAGATTTCTGTTTTTGTGCCTCAAATGCTTTTTAAAAATCTGATTTTTAAAGTTTATTGATTTTAAGATCAATAAACTTTATTTCAGAGTTTATTTTGATTTACTGTATTTCAAGTGTATTCCCAAAAGGAGAAAACATAGAACCATGTTTAATATGGTCATCTGGCCCTATACAATGATCTGAGGGCTTTTTTTAAAGTCCTAAGACAACGTAATTTACTACCAAGTTACTGAAGTTGCTTTGAATGAGGCTTACCCTCAGGTTAAATCATTATTCAGATCTGGAATATTTGAGATTCTGGATGTTTTCATTGAAAACATCATTCAAAACAATTGAAAAAAATTGTATTGGTATAAATTATATTAATATATTTATATCTGTGAATTCACATACTGTATCTCAACAAATACAGATTCTCCCAAGAGAAAGCACTTTTGTTTATATGACATATTACATTGCCTTAATTGATTCCTTTTTTAAGTGATTTTACTGTATTCTCTTACTTTCTTCTTCAGAACTACTCCATTTATTTAACTGGCCCCTTACTTTGCTCCTCTGATACAAACTAGTAAGAATTAAAAATTAATTCATCCATCTGACTCAATTGTTAACAAAAAAAAGAAAGAAAGAAAGAAAAAAAAAATGTTACCATGTTGCTATAATGCCGTGGATTTTCCTGAATGATTTCTAGGTGTTTTGAGTGTTTCAAAAGTTTCAAATACAGACTTATGTTTGCTTTTACTTTAAAGATAATCATTAAATAATCTTCATCTAAGTGTAAACTAATCTCTAAAGAAGGGCTCTGTGGAAGGGACTCTCACCTGAAGTCTTTTTATGAGTACCTTTTAAAACAGTTTACTGAGTTTTCTTTCTTACCTTTAATAGGTGTAAGACCCCATAACCTAAGCCTCAAATATACCACCTTCAGCAGCGTATGCCTGGATTTGTAGGGAAATAAGTTCACTTCACCACAGTAACGTTTTACATATCTGTTCTAAATTCCTGCCATCCTCCTGCCCATGTGTTTCAGCAAGGCCGGCTCTCCCAGCAGTTTTACTCCACCATTGCTTTGCATGGAAATAACTTGGCTTACATAAACTGTGCGTGTGTCCTGTGTGACTGTCTCTGACTTGGGTTGCCATGCATCACATTTTAACTTTGGACTCACATATAAGTTTAATCACAATTGTTGTTTCTGTTGTTTCTCTTTCCTTTCCTTTATTTCCCTCCTTGGTCTGTCCATTCTGTGTCTAAACAAGGAGGTTGCTCCAAGGAAAGGACCATGCCTTGTAGTACCAAACTGTTTGTTTCATTGTTAGGTGTGAATTTCCCTTAGATGAAATGCCGGTTTGCAGCTGATTCAGATATATTTTATATAGTCTTTGTATATTGGTAGAACTAAACATACAGAATTTTAGATTTTTATATGATTAATAATGTATATACATCATTAGATGTGACTCTGAGCTTGCTACTACTGGCTTTCTCCTAGAGGAAATCAACTTTCTGCAATTTCTAATGCTTTTTTTCTTATTTTTTCCCCATGGTTGTTTTTTGTTTTTCAACATCGATCTGTAACATCTGAACAATCTTGAGATACCTTTGTGTAATTTCACTGTGTTCTTTGTTTTGATATGTAAATGGGTTTTTCGTGTGTATGTGTGTCTTGTTTTAGCTTTGTTGTATGTGTGGATGTGCTACAAGTGAGAAAAATTAAGCAAGTTATTTCCTGCTCATTTTTCCTTTTCAGTTTTGTTTTTTTTTTTTTCCGTTAGCCTTGCTTTGCTCTTGTACCCCGAGGCCTTGTGGATCTACCATTCCCAGCTCGTTTTGTTGCCCCTCCCACCACAACAGGAAAAGACGCTGTGTCGTTTCAGTCCTGATTACATTTGCCAATATCTTTTTTGATTTCCATTTTACTTTCAATGTTTTTCATTCACATCAAAGATGATGAGACAGAATCTACAGAAACATCTGTCCTGAAAAGTCACCTGGTTAATGAAGTTCCTGTCCTAGCAAGTCCGGACTTGCTCTCTGAAGTTTCTGAGATGAAACAAGATTTGATCAAAATGACCGCCATCTTGACCACAGATGTGTCTGATAAGGCAGGTTCTATTAAAGTGAAGGAGCTGGTGAAGGCTGCTGAGGAAGAGCCAGGAGAGCCTTTTGAAATCGTTGAAAGAGTTAAAGAGGACTTAGAGAAAGTGAATGAAATCCTGAGAAGTGGAACGTGCACCAGAGATGAAGGCAGTGTGCAGCGCTCTCGGTCTGAGCGAGGATTAGTGGAAGAGGAATGGGTTATTGTCAGTGATGAGGAAATAGAAGAGGCTAAGCAAAAAGCACCTTTAGAAATCACTGAATATCCATGTGTAGAAGTTAGAGTAGATAAAGAGATCAAAGGAAAAGTAGAGAAAGACTCAAGTGGGCTAGTGAACTACCTTACTGACGATCTGAATTCCTATGTGCCTCTTCCCAAAGAGCAGCCACAGACAGTTCAAGATAAGGCAGGGAAGAAAAGTGAGGCTCTGTCTGTTGGCAGGAGCTCTGAAAAGGAAGGGAAAGACAAACCCCCAGATGAGACACAGAGTACACAGAAACACAAACCAAGCTTGGGAATAAAGAAGCCAGTGAGAAGGAAATTAAAAGAAAAGCAGAAACAAAAAGAGGAAGGTTTACAAGCTAGTGCAGAGAAAGCTGAACTTAAAAAAGGTAGTTCAGAAGAGTCATTAGATGAAGACCCAGGTTTAGCCCCTGAACCTCTTCCCACTGCCAAGGCCACATCTCCTTTGATAGAAGAAACTCCCATTGGTTCCATAAAGGATAAAGTAAAGGCCCTTCAGAAGCGAGTGGAAGATGAACAGAAAGGTCGAAGCAAGTTGCCCATCAGAGTCAAAGGCAAGGAGGACGTGCCAAAAAAAACCACCCATAGGACACATCCAGCTGCGTCACCCTCTCTAAAGTCAGAGAGACATGCACCAGGGTCTCCGTCCTCTAAAACAGAAAGACACTCTGCTCTTTCCTCTTCTGCAAAAACTGAAAGGCACCCTCCAGTATCACCATCAAGTAAAACTGAGAAACACTCACCTGTGTCACCCTCTGCAAAAATGGAAAGACATTCACCTGTGTCATCGTCGAGTAAAGCTGAGAAACACTCACCTGTATCACCCTCGACAAAAACTGAAAGGCACTCCCCTGTATCATCTACAAAAACAGAAAGACACCCACCTATTTCACCTTCAGGCAAAGCAGACAAACGTCCACCTGTATCACCCTCTGGAAGAACAGAGAAACACCCACCAGTATCCCCTGGGAGAACAGAAAAACGCTTGCCTGTTTCACCCTCTGGAAGAATAGACAAGCACCCACCTGTATCAACCACTGGGAAAACCGAGAAGCACCTGCCTGTGTCACCTTCTGGCAAAACAGAAAAGCAACCACCTGTATCCCCCACTTCAAAAACAGAGAGGATCGAGGAAACCATGTCTGTTCGGGAGTTGATGAAGGCTTTTCAGTCAGGTCAGGACCCTTCTAAACATAAAACTGGACTCTTTGAGCACAAATCAGCAAAACAAAAGCAGCCACAAGAGAAAGGTAAAGTTCGGGTAGAAAAAGAAAAGGGGCCAATATTAACCCAGAGAGAAACACAGAAAACAGAGAATCAGACCATCAAACGAGGTCAGAGACTCCCGGTAACGGGCGTAACAGAATCCAAAAGAGGAGTTCGTGCTTCCTCCATAGGGATTAAGAAAGAAGATGCAGTCACAGAAAAGGAGAAAAGTCTCAGCCACAAAATACCTGAACCTGTTCAGTCAGCACCTGAAGAAGAAAGCCACAGAGAGAGCAAAGTCCCCAAAGAAAAGATGGCCGATGAGCAGGGAGATATGGATCTCCAGATCAGCCCAGATAGGAAAACCTCCACTGACTTCTCTGCAGTCATTAAGCAAGAGTTGGAAGACAATGACAAATACCAACAATTCCGACTGAGTGAGGAGACGGAAAAGGCACAGCTTCACTTAGACCAAGTACTCACTAGTCCTTTCAACACGACATTTCCCCTCGACTACATGAAAGATGAGTTCCTTCCAGCTCTGTCTTTACAGAGCGGTGCTTTAGATGGCAGTTCTGAAAGCCTAAAGAACGAGGGGGTAGCAGGCTCTCCGTGTGGCAGCCTGATGGAGGGGACCCCTCAGATTAGTTCAGAAGAAAGCTATAAGCATGAGGGCCTAGCAGAGACCCCCGAGACGAGCCCAGAAAGCCTTTCTTTCTCACCAAAGAAAAGTGAGGAGCAAATTGGGGAAACGAAGGAAACCACCAAAGTAGAAACCACCACAGAAATTCATACAGAAAAAGAGCATTCTGCCACCAAAGACATTACTGGTGAGAAAAGTGAGGAGCAAATTGGGGAAACGAAGGAAACCACCAAAGTAGAAACCACCACAGAAATTTATACAGAAAAAGAGCATTCCGCCACCAAAGACATTACTGGTGGCTCTGAAGAGCAAGGTGCCACAGTCACTGAGGGCTCAGAGACTTCTACTGAGGGTTTTCAGAAAGAGGCCACTCTAGAGTCTCCCAAAGACACAGGTCCCAAAAGAGAAGATGATTGCACAGGCAGCTGTAGCGTAGCATTAGTAAAAGAGACACCCACGGGACTGACTGAGGAGGCAGCCTGTGATGAGAGTCAATGTACCTTTGGTAGTTCAGCCTACAAGACACAAACTGATAGTGAGGCTCAGGAATCCACAGCCACGTTGGAGGAGACAAAGGCCTCGCTGCTGCCTGAGGCTTCTGTAAAGACAGATACAGGAACTGAATCAAAGCCTCAGGGAGTCATTAGAAGTCCCCAAGGGTTAGAACTTGCACTCCCTAGCCGAGATAGTGAAGTCCTCAGCGCTGTGGCTGATGACTCATTAGCTGTGAGCCACAAAGACTCTCTGGAAGCCAGCCCTGTGCTAGAAGATAACTCCTCACACAAAACCCCTGATTCTCTGGAACCAAGTCCTCTGAAAGAATCCCCTTGCCGTGACTCTCTGGAAAGCAGCCCCGTTGAACCAAAGATGAAGGCTGGAATTTTTCCAGGTCACTTTCCTCTTGCTGCAGCTGTTGCCAAAACAGAACTCTTGATGGAAGTGGCCTCTGTGCGGTCCCGGCTACTCCGAGACCCTGACGGCAGTGCTGAGGATGACAGTCTTGAGCAGACATCCCTCATGGAGAGCTCAGGGAAGAGCCCCCTTTCTCCCGACACCCCCAGCTCTGAGGAAGTCAGCTATGAGGTTACACCCAAAACCACAGATATAAGTACACCAAAACCAGCTGTGATTCATGAATGTGCAGAGGAGGATGATTCAGAAAATGGGGAGAAAAAGAGGTTCACACCTGAAGAGGAGATGTTTAAAATGGTAACCAAAATCAAAACGTTTGATGAACTTGAACAGGAAGCAAAGCAGAAAAGGGACTACAAAAAAGAACCCAAACAAGAAGAATCTTCTTCATCCTCTGACCCAGATGCTGACTGTTCAGCAGATGTGGATGAACCAAAACATATAGGCAGTGAGGAGGATGAAAGTTGTGTCCCTGTATCAGTAACTTCAGAGAGCAGGAAGGTGTCTTCCTCCTCAGAAAGTGAACCTGAGTTGACACAGCTAAAAAAAGGTGCTGACTCGGGTCTCTTACCAGAACCAGTGATTCGAGTTCAACCTCCTTCTCCACTTCCATCCAGCATGGACTCCAATTCTAGTCCAGAAGAAGTACAGTTCCAGCCTATCGTTTCCAAACAATATACTTTCAAGATGAGTGAAGACATTCAGGAAGAGCCAGGCAAATCAGAAGAAGAAAGAGATTCTGAATCCCATTTAGCTGAAGACAGTCATGCAGTTTCCACCGAGGGTGCAGACAGGTCTTATGATAAGCTAAACAGAGACACTGATCAGCCAAAAACCTGTGATGGCCATGGATGTGAGGCCATGAGTCCTAGCAGCTCAGCTGCTCCTGTCTCTTCAGGTCTGCAGAGTCCAGCTGGTGATGATGTTGATGAACAGCCAGTCATCTGTAAAGAATCATTAGCTCTCCAAGGCACTCATGAAAAAGACACAGAAGGAAAAGAACATGATGTTTCTACAGCAGAATCTCCACGAGTAGATTGCCCCAGTGAAAGCTTTTCATCTTCATCCTCTTTCCCTCATTGTTTGGTATCCGAAGGAAAAGAACTGGATGAAGACATATCTGCCACATCTTCTACTCAAAAAACAGAGGTCACAAAAACTGGTGAAACATTTGAGAGCTTAACAAAGGACTGCCCCACTCAAGACTCATCCATTACTACTCAAACAGATAGATTTTCCATGGATGTTCCCACGTCCGACCTAGCCGAGACTGATGAAATCTATGATCCCCGAATTACTAGCCCTTATGAAAATGTCCCTTCCCAATCTTTTTTCTCTAGTGAAGAAAGCAAAACCCAAACAGATGCAGATCACCCCACAAATTTTCACTCTTCTGAAGTGTATTCTGTTACCATCACATCCTCTGCTGAAGACATTGTAGTGGCAAGCTCCTCTGGTGGAACTGTTTTAAGCAAAGAATCTAATTTTGAGAGCCAGGGCCTAAAAACGGAATCCCAACAAGAAAGTACCTTGTGGGAAATCCAATCAGACAGTGCCTCGTCATCTCTCAAACCTTCTCTGTCAGCTACAACAGAAGTTGTTGGTGAACAAATTAGCAAAGTCATCATCACAAAAACTGATGTGGATTCTGATTCCTGGAGTGAAATTCGGGAAGACGACGAAGCCTTTGAGGCTCGTGTGAAAGAGGAAGAACAAAAGATATTTGGCTTGATGGTAGACAGACAATCACAGGGTACCACCCCTGACACCACTCCTGCTAGGACCCCAACTGAAGAGGGGACCCCAACAAGTGAGCAAAACCCATTTCTGTTTCAGGAAGGAAAATTGTTTGAAATGACCCGAAGTGGTGCCATCGATATGACCAAAAGGTCCTATGCAGATGAAAGTTTTCACTTTTTCCAAATTGGTCAAGAATCCAGAGAAGAGACAGCCTCTGAAGATGTGAAGGAAGAGGCTGCTGGGGCTGAGCCGTTACAGCTGGAGACATCAGTTGAGTCACTAGTGCTTTCAGAATCAAAAGAAACAGTGGATGATGAAGCAGACTTACTTCCAGATGACCTGAGTGAGGAAGTAGAGGAAATACCTGCTTCAGATGCTCAATTTAACTCCCAAATGGGGATTTCAGCCTCCACTGAAACATTGACAAAAGAAACTGTTAGTGTAGTTTCTTTTGTCAAGGACCGCTCCACCATGCAAATGGGTGATACACCTCCTCTTTCTGATGTAAAGCAGATATCCTGCCCTGACTCTTCTGAACCAGTGGTACAAGCCCAGTTAGATTTTTCTACAATCACCAGGTCTGTTTATTCAGATAAGGGTGATGCCTCTCCTGATTCTTCCCCAGAAGAACAGAAATCAGTGATTGAAATTCCTACTGCACCAATGGAGAATGTGCCTTCTACTGAAAGCAAATCCAAAATTCCTGTAAGGACTATGCCCACTTCCACCCCAGCACTTCCATCTGCAGAGTATGAGAATTCACTCTCTGAAGATTTTCTATCCAGCATAGATGAGGAAAATAAGGAGGACGAAGCAAAACCGAAGTCCAAACTCCCTGTCAAGGTACCCCTCCAAAGAGTCGAACAGCAGCTCTCAGATCTAGATACCTCTGTCCAGAAGACAGTGGATCCTCAGGGACAGGACATGACGAGCATCACACCAGATGATAGGAGCAAATCTGAATCCGATGCCAGTTCTTTGGACTCAAAGATCATATACCCAGAAAAAACCAGAAGTTACACTGAGACAGAAACAGAGAACAGAGAGAGGGCAGAGGAACTTGAGTTAGAATCAGAAGAAGGGGCCACACGACCAAAGATACTTGCCTCCCGATTGCCAGTTAAGAGCAGAAGCACCACATCTTCCTGCAGGGGGGGCATGAGCCCCACAAAAGAAAGTAAGGAACATTTCTTTGACCTTTACAGAAATTCCATAGAATTCTTTGAGGAAATTAGTGATGAGGCTTCCAAGTTAGTGGATAGGCTGACACAGTCAGAGAGGGAGCAGGAACTAGTTTCAGACGATGAAAGTAGTAGTGCCCTGGAAGTTTCAGTAATTGAAAATCTGCCACCTGTTGAGACCGAGCACTCAGTTCCTGAGGACATCTTTGACACAAGGCCCATTTGGGATGAGTCTATTGAGACTCTGATTGAACGCATCCCTGATGAAAATGGCCATGATCATGCTGAAGGTATTTGCCAGCCACTGGGATTCCCTGTGCTACGCATGTCATAAAATTGATATAGTTTCTCTGTATGTTTGTTTTATTTGATGATTTGTGTCTCATTTTCTTTAAGCTTTCTGTAGTGGCTAATGTGTTTGTGTAAGCCCTTTGTGTTTTGTGCTTTCTTTGTATACTCTTGTCTAAGAAAACAATCTCAAGATTGAGTAATGAGAATGCTTATGGAAAACATAAACATAATAACCAGGCAACAGTGATCTTGCCTTTCTTTAGCCTCTGCACGTAATAAGGCCATGCGAGCTTTGAGTTTTGTTGTTCTGAAGTCCCAAGCTTAGACTCAAATTAAACACTTTTGCACATGAATATATTGGATTTTGTTTCATAGCATAAAGATACATTGCTTTTCTTCTTACCTTTGCATACTTTAAAATAATTTGTACTTACAATTGTAATCATTAGGAAGCCATTTGCTTGAGATGATTTCACATAACATGAAATTCTAATTGTTGTGGATCTGTTTTTGATTCAAAAAGGTTGGATTTCAGATACCATTGGTAAATACTTTAAGCAAACAAACCTAAGGTAAAAATATTCTTTTCATTTATGTGGTAGATGAATGGAGAATGTATTCAAATTAGATGCAGCAGACAACAAAAACTCAAACTTTGCAGTTTGACTGTGAGGAGATAATGGCTCTTTGAGTTATAAAAAAGGAAACCATAGATGGCTTTGAAAAGTAGCCTGTGTTCTTCCAATATCTCTACAATGAAGACTGTTATTCCTAAATTTGGGTTATGCAAAATTTCCTATACCATGGTGTAAAATGCTGCCCATCAATCAGTGGGAGTTAAAATAAATGGGAAAATTATAGTTTATAGGAGTAAGTAGTATATAAGCTTAATAGCAAGCAAACAGAAACTTTGTCCAAAAGACATGTATGCATACAAATACAATATACACATATAAATGCATGTGCTTTTGTCCTTGTTTTCCAAGGTCACCAGGACCAAGGCAAATATTGTTTCTGGCCATACTAATCAGGATGGTCTGATCAACTCATAAGCGAGATCTCTCGTGACTCTCTGATGTGATTCCTTTCAGACATGACCTGGAAATGATCTATCCCTCCACAAGCAATAATAGGAGGTCCTAGCCAATTGCTCCACTTCTGCATCCCATTTATGATTTCTCTGGTGTTTCATAAACAAGATTGTGATATTCTGGTGGGCAGTATTCTCTCTGATAATTTAAAAGAAAAGTTGTAAGACTACTGGAAATCAGCAACTTATATAATTATGTCTAGTAACTAGTCTTGATTAAAGAGATATGGAAGCAGATGGTTTTCATGATTCATATTAGATCTATTCCCCATTCCACCCGGGAAATCAGACACACAGTATGATCTGAAATGTAATATACAGTTTGTGCTTTCAAGTATTTGGAGAAGTGACTTCCTTTCTTTGAATGAATCAGTACTGTGGTTCCTCTTCTGTCATAGACAACCTTTGGCCATTCTGTTTTTGACCTTCTCCAGATCCACAGGATGAGCAGGAACGGATCGAGGAAAGGCTGGCTTATATTGCTGATCACCTTGGCTTCAGCTGGACAGGTAAAAAGAATGTAACCCAGTGTTCCAATAAAACCTGACATAGATGCATCAGTCAAGTGTCATTAACAACATAAAAGGTACCACCACCCCTTTCTTGAGAAAGAATATATGAAAAGAACAAACTAAGAACTAGAAAACCTGGGCTCTGCATCAGTTAATGGTGTAGCCCAGGGCAGGCCTTTGGTCATCTCTGAAATTTAGAATCATAATACTTTCTATTTGAAGATTTAGAGAACATAGCAACCTTCAGGAACCTTCTTTGGCAGTTGTAGAGATCTAAATTGGGGAAGATATCAATTTTAGATATAATTATTATCAAATTTAATGTGAAATTTAACCAGGGCTACTTCTTTTAGATACCTTATGTCAAAAATCTTCATAGTAAACAACAACAAAATTTGCTTTGGCTAAGTGTTAAAACACACATGAATGAGATATTTTACCAATATTTTTGAGAAATGAGAGTGTTTAAGTATAGAAATTTTATGTTAATAATTTATTTTAAAAAGTGAAATCTAAAATTAATATACTTTATTTATAAATTATGAATTGTAGGTTTTAAAAAACTATACTTTTTCATCTACCTGTGACTTAACCTATTAAAGCAGGATTGTCAGTCTGGTTTTATTTTTTTAAGTCTTTTTTTTTTTAATATCACTGTGACTACTTCAAAGAGACAAACATTATAAAGTAATATTCTTCTCCTTTCAATTTCTTAGATTTGGTGATGAATATGAGCCCGTAATACTCATAAAGATAACTAATAATTTAGAGTAGATGACTGGAAACAGGAGGAATAGCCATTTTCTCACTTTTAATGATTTTAAAGTACTCCTTACTTACTGATCAAACTTAATTAATTCAGGGATTTAGGGGAGACAGTGGTGCCAAGCTATCCCTGATTGACTTACTAGATAACATTCAGAAGTATTTCTTTTGCTCTTTACATATGTTTGTACTCATACTTACAAATTAAATGCAATATGTATATATTCAGTAAAAATTCAAACCTACCACCATATAGAATGACATAAAATGAAAAGTAAATATGGCTCTCACACCTTCTTCTGTCTTCTAGCCTTGTGCCTCAGAGGTAACTGCTAATACTTTCTCATGCTTTCAGAAAAAATATACAATGCCTATATTTATGCCTGTTATTTAAAAGTAGGAAAAATATTTACTGAATAATATTCCTCATAAATAGTTTGTTAACATAGAGATATTTATTTCATTCTTTTAAGGGGCTATTTAATTCCACTATATGGAAGTTCTATAATTTTATCGATGGCCTTTGTTGACGGGCTTTAGGTGGTTTCCTGGTAATGGCAAAAAGTAATCTTGTGCATTGGTATATTTTTGTGAGCATATCTTTAGGGTATATTCTTAGAAGTAGAATTGCGGGAAAAAAGATACATATATTTTTAATTTTGAAAGATATTGTCAAATTCCTTCAAAAGAAGTCACCCCATTTACACACCTACACACACATACACACACCCCATAATGTATAAGCATCCATATGTAATAGTTTGTTTATTGTTTTGTTTGTTTTGTTTTATAGAGAGAGGATCTTGCTCTATTGCTAGGTCAGAGTGCAGTGGCTCATTCATAGCTCACCATAACTTCAAACTCCCAGGCTCAAGTGATCCTCTGGCCCCAGACTCCTGAGTTGCTAGGAGCTCAGGCAAACACTACGACACACAGCTAATTTTTTAAAATTATTTTTTGTAGACATGGGGTCTCACTATGTGGCCCAGGCTGGTCTTTAGCTTCTGAACTCAAGCAACGCCTACTACGTCAGCCTCCTTAAAGCTCTAAGATTACAGGCATGAGCTACTGGGGCCCACCCAATCCATACAGAATGTTAATAGAATTCAAAGGAAGACTTTGTGTCTTCTTCCCCGGATCAATTAATGTTTCCTCCACCTCTTGTTCACATGACATCAAATCAAATAAAGGAATTTATCCAACCACCATAATATAGCTACAACTAGTATTTATCAAAGTATCCAGAAAAAGGATTTATAATACTCAAAGTATCACTCATGTTAAAGGGAATTTTTTTTCTCTTGTTATCGGTCATTTATTTTCCATTATCTTGCTTAAAAGTATAAGCAAGTATTAATGATCTCATTTGCATTTTGGAATCAAATAGGCCTGCTTTATACATATCTTATCATCACTACCTCACACTTACTATTTTCAGTATGCAGTGATCAATTCTATACCCAGTTTTAGGGGAAAAAAATCCACACTTAATACTGGAAGAAAAAAAGCATGTAAGAGTCACTTCTAATATGTAGAAATAAAAGAACCCAAATACTCACCGCAATATAAAGAACACATTGTTTACAAAATCACAAAGCAAGTTGTAGAGACTAGAACTTTGATGTTAATGTGTTTACAAAGTAGTATTTTATCTTCTAGAATTAGCAAGAGAACTGGATTTCACTGAGGAGCAAATTCATCAAATTCGAATTGAAAATCCCAACTCTCTTCAAGACCAGAGTCATGCACTGCTGAAGTACTGGTTAGAGAGGGATGGGAAACATGCTACAGGTAAGTGGGGAACTATCTGTATATTGCGCTAAAGTTGGACATGTCTTGCTCAACAACTGCATTTTGCAGATTCAGTGAAATAGTAAAGTAACAAATGCCATTAATTGAAGTGTAACAAGTCATTGAGTAATATAATTTTGTTCAATGTCATTTCCTTATAACGTTGATGAGAAAAAAGAATCAGTTCCCAGCAAGGCCACTGTTTGTGTATAGTTTTTGTATCCTCTCCATGTTTGTGTGGCTGTTTCCTCAGTACTCCAGTTTCCTCCCACATCCCAAAGATGTGCACATTAATTTCACTGATGTTTCTACATTGTCCCAGTCTGAACGGGTGTGGATGCGTGTGAATGCACCCTACAATGGAATGGCATCCTCTCCCAGGTTGGTTCCCATGCAAAGTGCTCTGAGCTGCTAGGTTAAGTTCCAGCCACTTGAGACCTTGAACTGAGTAAGGGGATTGAGAAAAGAATGAATGAATGAATGAATGAATACAAATTATTGTCAAATAAAAATGTGTACAGTGTATGATAATTATACAAGTGCATGAAATAAATGATGCCTTAGGAAAGTGCTCAGCAAGCCCACCATATTTGTTATTGTTTGTTTATAAACAGCATGGTGGGAGGAGATGCTCCTTACATTTTTCACTTTGTGAAGACTTATTCCTTGATTGAATCCCACCACCACTATGACCACCATCACTCACTGGTTCCTCAAAAACTGAATAATTATCTTATTTATATTTATTAATCTTTCTTAAATGTATGTGTAACTCATTTTCACTTCAGTGTTTAGTATTAAAAGTGTTTGGGGGCCGGGCCCGGTGGATCATGAGGTCAAAATCGAGACCATCCTGGTCAACATGGTGAAACCCCGTCTCTACTAAAAATACAAAAAATTAGCTGGGCATGGTGGCGCGTGCCTGTAATCCCAGCTACTCAGGAGGCTTAGGCAGGAGAATTGCCTGAACCCAGGAGGCGGAGGTTGCGGTGAGCCGAGATCGTGCCATTGCACTCCAGCCTAGGTAACAAGAGCGAAACTCCGTCTCAAAAAAAAAAAAAAAAAAAAGTGTTTGGGATTTTATTTAGAAAATTGACAGTGTTTTGTGACCAGAACATTGTTTTCTAAGAACCTACCAATGATGAGTGAGAACTTAGTGAACTACTCTAAGAAAATGAGAATGAGTTACTGTCACTTCTAAAGTATGCATATTGCATAAAGACTCTTAAATGATATGTGTATGAACAGCATTAAATGTAAGAAATTATAACAGCCCTCACTTCTAACTGTAATGTTACTCAAGCCCCAATATTTTTAAACTACTGATAAGTGTACACAATTGCTCTGTTTAGCATTGTTTCTTGGTAGTGCATTAACCTCAGTTTCTGCTTCCTTTACTCATAAATAACATCCAGTCTACATTTATCATTCCTTCTCTTTACATTATTCTAAGTAGAAGTGTCAGATTTAGCAAATAAAAACAGAACAACACCTAGTTGAATTCAAGTTTCAGGTGATCAGAAAATACATTTTTAGCATAAGCATGTCCCATGTAATATTTGGGGCATATTTATACTAAAGAAGTATTTGTTTTTGATCTGCAATTCGGGTATGGCAGGTGTCCTGTATGTTATCTGACAATTCTATGTTTAGGACTTGTGCCCCTGCTGTGCCACCTTTTTTGTACATATCTCTTTTGTCTGTTTGCTTATTTGTACAAAGACATTTAATTAGGCTTTGATTGTTTCCTGTACAGATAGCAAAAATTTAGTAAGGTAGTTGAGTGAAAAAGTTTTTTAAAGGAGTACCTCTCAGTTGTAATAAATGCTCTTTCTCTAATATGTCAGATACCAACCTCATTGAATGTCTCACCAAGATCAACCGAATGGATATTGTTCATCTCATGGAGACCAACACAGAACCTCTTCAGGAGCGCATCAGTCATAGTTATGCAGAAATTGAACAGACCATTACACTGGATCATAGTGAAGGTCAAACTTTGTGTGTCTGTGTGTGTGTGTGTGTGTGTTGTGTCTGTGTGTGGTTAATTGAGGCACTGGACATACTCTCTTTTTTGTTCAGAAGGTAGACCGTGACATATGGTGATCATACGCTCTTTTTCTTGCTACCCTGAGGCTTTTCTCCCTGTTTTATAGAACCCTCTCACCTCTGCTTCATGCTTGTTCTTTGTTACTTCACAGATGACAGAATGATCCATTGAATCCCCTTTCCTCAATTCCATGGTGGCACTTCTTACACTTACATTTTTTATTCTACGTTAGCCACGCATTTCTAGGCACACAACTAGGATTATATCACTACCCATGACTGTACATTTCCTCTTTTATTTCTGTGCCAACAGTTCTTCAGACCTGCGGGGACCTCCAGCCTTTGGCTGTACCACATTTTCAGTATCAAAGTTTCCCTAACCTATTCTCATTCATTTGTGGTCTCTAACACTATTTTTTTCTCTCTCTTTTATCTCTATTTTACGTGTTCTCTTCTTCCTTCAAACCTCCAGTTTTGTCTCTTTTCTTTATTTATTCCCAGCCGATGACCACACTTCATATTTCTTAGAAAATATAGGAGTAATCAGAAGCAAATGTGTATATTTTTCCAGCACAAATCTACCAACATGAGTGTATCTCAATGCATATACTTGCTCTACATGCCATCCTATTAAAATGGACAAAATTTCCTCACTTTGCTAAAACCATCACCTCTTGTTTTATACTAGATTTCATCTCCTTTTACCCAATCAGGGACTCTATTCCTGCAAGTATCCATTTTGGCTTCCTTCCACTAGACTGTACCCAACAGCATTAAACCATGCTTTAATAGATACCATCTTTAAAAACAAAACAAAGCAAATAACTCCTTTTACCCCATATGTTCCCCTGGTATTGTTGCTGTTACTCTATCCACTTTATAGGAAACCTCTGAAAAGAACAGTCGAAATTTCCTGTCTCTGCCTCCTTTCTTCCCATTCCCTCTAGAACTCTCTCTATATTTCACTCTAGTCCATCTTTTAAAATTCACCTGTTTTTTCCTCATTGTCAAATTTAGCAGGAAGCTCTCAGTCTTCAACTTACTTTGCCTCTGAGTAACATTTGGCATGAATATTGAAGCCTTTCTTCTTAAAACCCTTTCTCTACTTAATTTTTATGACATTCTTGCTTCGCTTCTTCTTTGTCTTTTTTTCTACTTTACTGGGTGTTTCTCCTGAGTCTTTCCTTCTGTGTCAGCTTACTTCTCGTGGATGTAAATGATGATGTATCTGAGTGTTGAACAAAAGCCTCATGGCTTTTCCCCGTCTCCCACCACTCTGCTTGTCTCACTGCTCCTTCATGCCTGGCCTCCTTGCCATTCCTGGAACACCCTCCGCATTCTCCTGTTTCCGGGCCCTGGTATTTTCTTCTCTCTCCACCCTAACGTGTTCTTTCCTCAGATCAACATATATCTTTTTCTCTCACTTTATTGAGGTCACTGCTCAAATATCACCTCCTAAGCGGAGCCTTTCCTGACAAGTCTATTTAAAAAACTGATGGCCGGGCGCCGTGGCTCAAGCTTGTAATCCCAGCACTTTGGGAGGCCGAGGCGGGTGGATCACGAGGTCGAAATCGAGACCATCCTGGTCAGCATGGTGAAACCCCGTCTCTACTAAAAATACAAAAAATCAGCTGGGCATGGTGGCGCGTGCCTGTAATCCCAGCTACTCAGGAGGCTGAGGCAGGAGAATTGCCTGAACCCAGGAGGCGGAGCTTGTAGTGAGCGGAGATCGCGCCATTGCACTCCAACCTGGGTAACAAGAGCGAAACTCCGTCTCAAAACAACAACAACAACAAAACAAAAAACAAACAAACAAACAAAAAAACTGGCCCCATTTATCCTCTACCTTTATCCTGGTTTAGTTTTCTCCCAATATTTATCATAAAAATAAATCTGCAGAAATGCAAGTTCAGTGAGGACAGAAGCTTTTTCTGTCTTGTTCACTGCTGTATGTGAAGCATTTAAGCAGCACATACTACAGAGTTGATGCTCAAAATGTCTCTGTTGAATAAATGAATAAATAGATGAATGCCAATCACTCCTCTGCTAAACATCTTTCAATGACTCCTCATTTCCTTGAATATGATAAAATTCCTTAGCCTGTCATAAGAGACTCTACATAAAACAAGTACTATCCTCATAGTGTTAGAGTGAGGATTAATCAAGTTAATACTTGCAGTGCATTTGGAACGGTGCCTATTAGCCATTATTTATTATGATTATTAACTGTCACTCTTCTTACTCTTTAGATTCTATGCTTTGACTATATCAGTCAATTCCTGCTTACCATTAGGTCTCCTTAGCATGTAACACACTCTGCATTTCCTTTCCAAATCCTAAGCCCGTGTTAGGTGCTCCCACACTCATTGACTGGCACCTATGGCCCAGTTGCTCTGCATTGGAATTGACTCTTACTTGTCTGGACTCTTCTATACAATCAGCATCTTGAAGGTGGACACGGTGTCTTCTTCATCTTTATAATCCATGGGCTATCTCAGGATGTAGACAAGTAGTTACTTAATAAATATTCATTCAATATAGGTAAGCTTCAACTAAATACTTAAATCATTCTCCCTTTAGGGTTCTCGGTACTTCAGGAGGAGTTATGCACTGCACAGCACAAGCAGAAAGAGGAGCAAGCTGTTTCTAAAGAAAGCGAGACCTGCGATCACCCTCCTATTGTCTCAGAGGAAGACATTTCTGTTGGTTATTCCACATTTCAGGATGGCATCCCCAAAACTGAAGGGGACAGCCCAGCCACAGCACTCTTTCCCCAAACTCACAAGGAGCAAGTTCAACAGGATTTCTCAGGGAAAATGCAAGACCTGCCTGAAGAGTCATCTCTGGAATATCAGCAGGAATATTTGTGAGTTTCCAAAGAAAGCCTGTCAAATGTAATTCCATAGATACAGGCTAATGTGGGTGCCAGGCATATATAAGCGTAACTGGTTTTTAAATAATTTTAAAATGACCCTATCCATCAAAAGTGCCAGAGCTAAAGGGGGAAAAAAGCATTAATATGTAAGAGACATAATTGTGACAGTGTCGTGTGGCACAGACATACAATAACCAACTTCCAGAGCTGTGACTTTTAACAAGTCCTTAAGTGCTTTAAATATTCATTTCCACATCTATAAAGTATAGTAATAATACATACCTGAGTCATCTCACAGGGTCAAAAGTGTAGTGTATCTATGACAGCATCATCTAAACTGTAAAATCCCCTGTAGATGACACAGCCATGACTTGTAATATTGCTGCACCTCGTTTACTCTGTAGTGCTTCAGTTGTGGAGCTCATGGTGCCATTGCTGGTTGGGAGTATGAGCAGTGATGATGGAGGTACCACAGCCAATGGTGCATTTCAACCAAACTATGAGGGGACTAATCATCAAAGTGTAAATGCAATGCAAACTAGCCACATAGAATGAAAGACTATTAAAATGAGGTGAGATAGAGTTGGGGTGGGAATAAAGAGAAGTCTTCTGAAGAGTTTCTGGCTAAAGGAAACTGCAGAGCTGAATTCTCCTCAAATTTAAGTTCTGGCCTTTATGGAAGCCAAAGAGAAAGAGTTGTTTAATTGACACTGATGGTGCAGAAAAAGAAAACAAATCATGAGAAAGGCCAACATATCCCTCACCCTGAAGTCTGAGAATAGGGTGTCATGAGATTGTATCAAAGCATTCCCTTGTCATTTGGTGAGTTTTGTGGTCACTGACATGAGAAGAGATTGAAATGCATAATGAAATTATCTCTTCTTCCACTAAGCCACCCTTGCCCCATCATCCTATAGGCTTTAAGGGTGAGCATAAAGAAAATATAAGAAAGAAGGAGAAGGACCAAGAAAAAGACAGGAAGAAGAGGAGAAGATAACAGAGACATTTGAGGCATTTAATATCTATGGAGTGACAAAAATTGCACTAAATACCAAAAGAAGGCATAGAAGAGGCAAAGAATCTTCTTATTTAGTAGTTGAGATTATTCAAGGTTACACTGGAGTAACTCCAGACTGTATCAATGAAAAAAGTTTTCATGTCAACAGATGCCTCCATTATTAAACAAAACAGTTTTTTCAGAGGTACTGTAAGAATTTCCTTGTATTTGTAGTTATGAAAACTATATTAACATGGAGATTTATTTAATTCTGCCAAATTTTGATTCTTGCTTCAAAAGCCTTATTATCTAAAAATCTTTACGTAAAACTCCTCACATCCGCAATATCACCTTGAGTTAGAAAAGATGAAACTATAACTCTACATTGTAGAGGCTGGGTAACTGTAATATATTTTAGGATAATTTTTATCTTTAGAATAATACATTACTCTCTGCCAATGCTAGATCAATGAACTATGACTCTATATCTTGTCATATTATTTTTCTTCAAATGTCCTTTCTTGGCAAAATGTACAAAAACGATTTTGACTGTCAGACTGTTTTGACTCTCATAGACTATGGAAAAACCAGTTCCATCTTGCCTAGTGATTTCCTTGTTTGAGCAGGAGATGACATGCAAATGTGCCTGAAGTATCATTTGGCTTTTTTATTCCAGTGTGACAAGTCCAGGAACAGAAGCGTCAGAGACTCAGAAACCTACGGCAGTACCCGACTCTCCCAGCAAGACACCTGAGGAAGTTAGCACCCCTCCTGAGGAGGAGAGGCTGTATCTTCAGACCCCAACATCCAGTGAGCGGGGAGGCTCTCCCATCATACAAGAACCTGACGAGCCCTCAGAGCACAGAGAGGAGAGTTCTCCACGGAAAACCAGCCTCGTAATAGTGGAGTCTGCCGATAACCAGCTAGAGACCTGTGAAAGAGTTGACGAAGATGCAGCTTTTGAAAAGGTAAGATGTTCCTCTCCACTTTCTCACCCACCCACCGTAACAAAGCTACAAATCTTCCTCCAGTTTCCATTTTTCCGACGTTTTATTTTTTTCACTTCAAACCAAAAAAGTTAACAAAATGAATTAACTTGGCACATGGAAACCCTCAACCCCTTTTAAAATCTGAGAGCCCAGGAATCTAGAAGAAATGGTGCCATTTCAGGGCTAGCGATTTGACCATAAGCCCTGATTTTATCACATGGGAAACTTTTGCTAAGAAAAGTAAACATGGTGGTGACACAGCATATCTGGAGGAGCTTTTTAAAATTAGTAAATTTAGGCACGAAAGCTGGCGGCAGAGATTCACAGTGCCAGGTAAGTCTGCCATGAGATGTGCTGGGACCAGCCGGCTTGTAGGATTTCTGGGCTGTCAGGTGATGAGCACACATACTGTGAATATTGGGTGGGGTTTAGTTGCCAAAATAAATTTTTCTTATTAGAGGCAAGATGATTTCCAAGTCAGATTTTTTTTAAGATTTATTTTAGGAATGACTGAGAAAAAGAACATTGTGCCTAAACTTACTGCAGTTTCTGAAAGTGCAAATGCCTGTCAGTGGCATGAGGGTGCATCACAGCACCTTCTCATTAGGTGAGTTTTAAAATTGTGAAGAGGGGTGGGGATGATGTGAAGAAATTCATCAACCATTTATTCTCAAAATGTGGGCTATATAGTTCACATATCTCAGAATTGATTGGAGAGCTTGATCCCTCCTCAGAAATCCTGAATTAGAATGAATCCCAGGGTGAGGAGAGAGAGAGAGAATTTGCCTTTTCAGTAACTCCTCAGAGGATTCTCAGCCACAAAGAAGTATGAGAATCTGTTTGAACTAAACTTAATTTAATATAAATTAAATTATATATTGTTTTTCCTTTTAAAAAGTAGTAGAATTCAAAAATGTTTTCTATTTCAAAGTGTTTTTAGAGCATTAATATAAAGCTTAGTAGTAAAAGAAGAGTTAAATGATTGAAATTTTGGGAGGAAAATAAAGTGAAACAGCATATCTTTGGGCTGAAAAAACACATTTGTTTTTGCTCACTGTAAGAATGAGACCTGCTGCTGGGAATTATCTGAAATCATAACTAAAATTAGGAAAGATCCAGGCAGATGACAACTGTGTCCTGATTTTGGCAGTTTTCTTAAATAATAAATTCATCCCATGAATGATTTTCTATTCCAAGTTTGCTTCTGCACAGAATTACTCATATCTCAAATTCTTGGCTTCAATGAATACTAGTAAAAATGTTTCATACATGTTATCTGGGCTAAAAGCTACCAAATTTAGCCTATGAGTCCACAGACTCAGTGAAGTTAGACTTGAAACAATTATCTGGATAATACATATGTTTAATCTGTACAAAATAAATACATTTTTATAAGTCATTCTGAATTTCACATCATTTATACAGGCCTGTTCAACTTACTCTTGATGAGTATTCAGGCATTTCTCTTAAGTTTCCCATGTTGACCCATATTTCTCATAACCCTAAATTGGGCATTCAATTTTTTTTTTGAGATGGAGTTTTGCTCTTGTTACCCAGGCTGGAGTGCAATGGCGCTATCTCAGCTCACCGCAACCTCCACCTCCTAGGTTCAGGCAATTCTCCTGCCTCAGTCTCCCGAGTAGGTGGAATTACAGGCACGCGCCACCATGCCCAGCTAATTTTTTTTTTTTTGTATTTTTAGTAAAGACGGGGTTTCACCATGTTGACCAGGATGGTCTCGATCTCTTGACCTCGTGATCCACCCCCCTCGGCCTCCCAAAGTACTGGGATTACAGGCGTGAGCCACCGTGCCTGGCCAATTTTAATCACTTTTCTTGCCAACCATATTCCTAGGTAGTAGACTCCTGATTATATTTAAAATATAATTTGGTTTGGAATTTACATGTCTTCCTTTAGCAGAGATAAATATAAATATATAAGTTGAGTTTTTCAATATGTTAAGTAAACCTACTTGAGCTTTCTCTTTTTTAAAAACAAAATTTCATTAGGAAACAATAATTTGATATATGACTCCTAAAATAATGTGTGCTAAGCTAAAATTATGTTCTTTGCTTTATCTCTGGCTTTTGGCCAGAGCCCTAAAATACTATTGACCACTTTATCTCAACTTCTCTGCAAAATTAGTCTAATGTTATTCATCATCTGTCTTTTTTCATGCCAGGGAGATGCACTATTGGTTAGATAATAGCTACAGGAAATGTTTATTTCCTGCAAGAAGTTCTTCTAGAAACGGGATATTCCTGTACCTTTGGGTTAATAAGTCCAAGCCTGAACACAAGTGTCAGTGGCTTATACATGTTTACTCAGCTACTAAGGGTCTATGTTTACAGTCAGCTTTTTTAAAATAGGAGTTTAAGTAAAAGAAGTCATGTGAGCAAGCTGCTTGTTTTTTGGAGAGATTTTGACAGATGGGTTCTCCAGCAGCTCTCAGAAGTCCAGATTTTTTTTTCATTCATTGGACCAAAAAAAAAAAAAAAAATGGCAAAAGAAACCAAAACACTGTATTTTTGTTGAAGTCTGAGACCAGCACACACTTGTTTTCACCTCTACCAACTTGTCCACCAAAGCCTCCATGAGTAAAAATTTCATAATACAATGTAAGCAAAAGAAGAAACCGGTAGTGAAGTCATTCCTTAGCATATTAAGCAAAACAATGCTTCCATGCTTCCACCAGGAGCTAACAGAGGAATTAGGGGAGCTGGAGTCCAGCTCAGATGAGGAGGCGATGGTAACTACCAGGGTTGTCCGCCGGCGAGTGATTATTCAGGTACCCGCTGTTAAATTACTGCACGTCAGCGACCGTTCTGTCCCCATACCCTTAGAGAGTGATCAGCCTGGATCCATGAAGGCTTGGCATGTTCCTTAGGTAGTGCATGGCCATTCAAAAGCAGATCCCTTAACTCTCCTCAGTTCTGTTTGTAAAGAAATGCAGTGGTCATGATATTTGCAGCCTTCCTCCAAGAGAGCCACCAAGCAAGAGCAAGATTTGGCTTCTTCACTTCCACCCGCCTCACCTCTCGCTTACCTATTTTTGTTGAAGTTTTGTCTAACTTTGGACAGATTCTCCTAAGCATGTTTTTACCCACCTGCATTTTACTTTTAAACAAACTAGTTGCCAGGATTTTGTATTTCAGCAATGCTTCTCAACATCGCCTTTGATTTTCTAACATTCCTCGTATTATAAGCACTTGGGAGTAGTTCCTCAGAATTGGTGCCAAACAGCACAGTGACCCTTTTCTCCCAACTGTTTAGGGAGACGATATGCCTGAAATACCCCCAGAAACAGTCACAGAAGAAGAATACATTGATGAACACGGACACACCGTGGTAAAGAAGGTATTGTCTAGAATACCCTAACAGGGTTGATTATAAACTTCATGTTTAAAATTTATCAATTCTATGATACTGCCACACAAAAATAAGATACACAAACAAAATACATTTCAGGTTACTAGGAAAATCATTAGGCGGTATGTATCCTCTGAAGGCACAGAGAAGGAAGAGATTATGGTGCAGGGAATGCCACAGGAACCTGTCAACATCGAGGAAGGGGATGGCTATTCCAAAGTTATAAAGCGTGTTGTATTGAAGAGTGACACCAAGCAGTCAGAGGTGAGACAACCTGATTCTCTAAAACCCATTCAACGGAGAGGACCAAACTAGAGCTCAAAAAAGATGAATGAGATTGTTTATTCATATTGGCCTCACTTCTCCCTTTTATAGGTAGTTTTCTTTTAGTTGGACATTCACTTTTTTTTTTTTTTCATGATTCTATGTGATTTTAAGACAGCCATCAGGGAGACTTCTAGACATTATACTTGTTGTTTTTGTTTGTCCTTTTTAAAAATCTCTACTCTTTATTTAATTAATGATTGACCATGGCAGACATCCAAAAGTCAGATTTTGAAGGATTATAATTCTATTTGTTGGGCAATCAGTATGTTGTGGAGAGACCATATAAAAATGCACTGTGGTGTTTGTGTTGAGTTGGCACACGAGCCATCTGAAAGTCACTCCAGATAAATATTTGAGATTTCTGCATTGCAGAGTTACTAAAATAAGGATCTATAATTCTTTATCTTTTTTTTTTTGAGATGGAGTCTCACTGTCACCCAGGCAGAAGTGCAGTGGTGCGATCCCAGTTCACTGCAGCCTCCACCTCCCAGGTTCAAGCAATTCTCCTGCCTTAGGCTTCCAATAGCTGGGATTACAGTCATCCACCACCATTCCCGGCTATTTTTTGTATTTTTAGTAGAGATAGCATTTCACCATGATGGTCAGGCTGGTCTCAAACTCCTGATCGCAAATGATCCACCTGCCTCAGTCTCCCAAATTGCTGGAATTACAGGCATGAGCCATTGCATCTGCAGAGTTATATTTTTATTTATTTCTGTTTTACTTCCCTCTTTCAGGAATGTATTTACTTCTTTTGACAAATAGTTTGTGAAACTCTCATTTTCCATTCCTTCGCATCCTCAAAATTTTATATTATGCACATGAGAATTCTCTAGAAATCTACTTTTCAGTTTCTCACACCTTTTAGATTTCCTCCTTTGAGGGCTAATTTTATCTTCGTAATACCAAAAGAAATTATTTGAACATGAGAAAAGAGAGTTTCTTTGCATATTATTATGTCTGTATTACAGTTTCTTATTGACAAAACTGATAACTCTTTGTTCAAATGACTAATTAAGGTTGCTTTGGTGTTGTGAAGAAACAGTCATGATGTAGATATTACCAATAGATTATAGTTTGTTTTTTTCTAACTCTGCTTCCCATTGCTGTTTTCTGGAAACGTTGTATTTTTGTCCTTTTTTTTTAAACATAGAAAAAATTCATCATAGTTATGTTTGGCAGTCAGACATTGTCTATTGTGTGTCCTTCATTCATTAGGTCACTTTGTGTGAGCCCAACGTTTTGTCCAGTACCTCACAATTTCAGTCTGAGCCAGTGGAAGGCCGTAGAGTCAGCAAAGTTGTTAAAACAACTGTGGTACGTGGAGAGAGGATGGAGAAACATCTGGGGGATTCTAGTTTAGCCACTGATCTTCCTTCAGCCAAAGATGACTTTGAAGAGGTATAGAAGCATCATCATTTTGTCTTTGTATGTGTGTGTGTTTTATGTTGCTTTGCATTTGAAAAGAAAATTGCTTGTCACTGTGTCATTCCATACATGAATTCATGGAAAGGTGTGAAATAATTCAAGAGGGTAGAACTCCTGTTGTAATAACTTGCAGAGTAACATTTCCTCAAACTATGGTGTTCCTTGGTGTCACCTTAACAGCTTTTAAAAATTCAGATAACCAGGATTTGTTTCTGCTGAATCAGACTCAGAATCTCAGGAGCTGTGGTATGATTATAAATCTTATTTAAAAGTTGCATAAATGTCTTGCACTGCCGATTAATAAGGGAAAGAAATAAAGACACTGCAAATTGTATTTTTAGCCAGTCTTTTCAAATATCATCTGTGATTGATATTAAAGAAAATTCAGATATATTCCATGTCCATAATTTTTAAAAGCATTTACAACTATTTAAGTTCTGGTTTCCAACAGTTAGAAAATGGGTCCACAATAACAGATCCACAAACTGTTACTAAAATCCCAAAATTCTGAAAACCAAAACAAATTTTGTAAGTTAATTTGGAAATGAAACTTGAAATAAATTGGCATAGAGCTATTATGACACAAAGTTCTTTTATTCCACTTAGAATGAATGTTTTGATGATATAAAAGTGGGTTTGGTTACAGGATGTCATCTTTACCTCCACTGGGGTGTCAGTATTATATAGTACAGTCATGCATCACTTAACCCATTTATGCCAGAGGTTGCAATTTTTTAAAGTTTTGCATGAGTAGAAAATCAGACATTGGTGATGAACTTGAGCAGTAGGATGTAAATAACTCTCACATGCCCAGCTTTCACTAGGCATATGTGGGTTTGAATAACAAGGATATGTGCTAGGAAATGCATCATTAGGCAACTTTGTCATTGTGTGAACATCGTAGAGTGTCCTTACACAAACCTAGATGGTATCGCCTACTACACACCTAGGGTATATGGTATAACCTATTGCTCCTGGGCTGTGAACCTGCACATGTTACTGAGCTGAATACTGTAGGCAATTATAACACAATGGTAAGTATTTCCCCATCTAAAAATGGAACAGATACGGTAAACATACAAAATAAAAATTAAAAATGTCCTCCCGGAATAGTGTACTTACCATGGATGGAGCTTGCAGGACTGGAAGTTGCTCTGGGTGAGTCAGTGAGTGAGTGAGTGGTGAGTGAAGGTGAAAGCCTAGGACATTGCTGTACACTACTGTGGACTTTATCAACACTGTACACTTAGGCTATGCTGAATTTTTTAAAAATTTCCTTTAATTAAAAAAAATCTTTCTGTAATAACAAATTAACTTCAGCTTACTGTAACTCTTTGACTATAAGCTTCCACATTTGTCTTAACTTTTGACTCTTTTGTAATAACACAGGTTAAAATGCAAACACGTTGTGAAGGTGCACGAATAAATGGTTTTTCTTTATATCGTTATATAAACTTTTTCCTGTTTTTAATTTTTTAAATTTATTATTTGTTTTTACTTTTTAAGATTTTTTTGCCAAAAACAAAAGACCTAAACATATACATTAGCCTAGGCCTTCACAAGATGAGAATTTTCAATCTCACTGTCTTCCTCCTCTGCATATTGTGCCACTGGAAGGTCATCATGAGCAATAATGCACAGAGCTGTCATCTCCTAAGAAAACAATTCCTTCTTCTGCAATACCTCCTGAAGGACCTGTCTGAGGCTCCTTGATAATTAACTGTCTTTTAATAAAGAATTACACTCTAAAATAGTGATAAAGAAAGTATCACTTTTATAGTACTTGATAATAATAAGTGACTAACTGATTTATGTATTTACTATACGTAGTAAATTTATTTACCATACATAAACCAGTAATGTGGTCATTTGTTAACATTATCAAGTATTATGTACCCTACATAACTGTATGTGCTATGCTTCTATATGATTAGCAGCTTAGTAAGTTTATCTGCACCAGCATCACCACACACATCTGAGTAATACATTGCACCACGAAGTTAGAACAGCTATAGCATCATTAGGTGATAGGAATTTTTTTAGCCCCATTATAATCTTATGGAATTATGCAGCCCATTCTTAATCAAAATGTCATTATGTGGCATGTGACTGCATATGCATTATATTACCTTGCTAAAATCCAAAAGGGACAAAAAAAAAAAAATCTAAATTGTTGAAACATATCTGGCCCCAGAGTTTTGACTAAGGGCTCCTGGGTTGTGCAAACATCTACAAAGTACTTTTGCTACTGGAACATTTTCACACTAAGTGCTATGTGTATTTCACACTAAACACTATATTCTACTATACCCATAATATATATTGAAATTACATGTTAAATCACTGGAGTATTAAAAGCAAACCTTTTTAAATACTTTCAGTTTTCAAATTTTGACAACTAGCAATCTTGAATGATCAAAAGATGAATTATCTGAGTTACATTGTTGGGCCTTGTTTGCTTGTTTTTGCCTCTGGTCATTATATTTATTGTTAAAATTTTCACTGTGAAAGGAGTAGGGTGAAGCAAGGAGGAAATTGAAGGTCAATCCAGCCGGGCGCGGTGGCTCAAGCCTGTAATCCCAGCACTTTGGGAGGCCAAGGTGGGTGGATCACGAGGTCAAGAGATCGAGACCATCCTGGTCAACATGGTGAAACCCCATCTCTACTAAAAATCCAAAAAATTAGCTGGGCATGGTGGCACGTGCCTGTAATTCCAGCTACTCAGGAGGCTGAGGCAGGAGAATTGCCTGATCCTAGGAGGCGGAGGTTGCGGTGAGCCGAGATAGCGCCATTGCACTCCAGCCTGGGTAACAAGAACGAAACTCCGACTCAAAAAGAAAGAAAGTCAATCCATATGGATATTAGCAGCTTTTGTAAAGTAAAGTAACAAATTTCTCTCACAAATGAGAGCAATCGAAAGGACTTGTTAAATAAAACTCCAAACTTAGATCTGCTTCTAGGAATTGTATTTATTTATCCTTTCAAGTATCTTTTCATACTGACTATGAGTAAAGCAAAGCAATAGATGGTTTGAAAGTCTGTGGTTTATGACGAGTTTTTTCTTTTCTTTTCTTCTTACTTCAGGCTTTGAGTTACACTGGTAGCCACATGAAAATCCACTTACCCAGTTTAGTAGAGAATGAGATCCTGAAAGAGGATGGATCAATAATTAAAAGGTTTGGGTTAGCATGGGGTGATGCTTTGCCAACTAACACCATAAAAATTTTCCAATATTAAGAAAAGAAGGGGAGAATTCCTACGTAGGCCCTTAAGCCCACGGAGAACTGGCTACTCTCCTGCATTATAAGGCTTTGGTCAAGTAATGGACCCATCAGTGTATTATCCCTGAAGTATCCTCGTGATACTTTAAACATAACACTACGTCATAGCAAGAATCAGACTTGAGTTTACACAGTCTGACTCCCTGGGTTTTAGCAAGTCATCAACTTAGTTAAAGCCAGACTTTGGATATGCATTCAGAGAGTATAGGAAGAATAATCTAATCAATGGGACACAAATTAATTTTGTGACCAGCTATATTTAGCTCAATCTTAGTAAATCATTACTTTGAATGATATGTGCTTTCTTTTAACAGCTGTTTTATGATTCTGCATGTGAGTGGCAAATAACATATGCACGAATTTGATACCCATGAAACAAATGTACCTAGCCATGCTGAAACCTGGGGCTTTAATGAGTTAAGCAAGTGTCGTGAAAGCAGTAAGCAGCACATTTTTATGCTTATACAAGGGGGCTGACTGCGAGGCACGCTGGTCTGCCCCAGTCTCTGTCATAGATTTGATGTATAAACTTGGGCACTGTTCCATAGATCTACTCTCTAATAGCACTGTAAGTATTAAGATTAATAAAATGTGCTCAGCTTCTCAGTGAAAAGACACAATGGAAATCCAAGTTACCATTGTGCTTTTCACTTCATTGAAAAGGAGAGATTGTCATTCAGAGTATGCTACAAAACTATTTTAAGCCTTTAGAACATAATAATTAGAGCAGCAAAATTAAAGGTTCTGTCACAATTCCACCCTCCAATAAAATGGGAAAACAGCAGCAGCTAGGAATTTAAAAGAGTGTAATTACTCTCTCAGAACTTTAAAAATGCTACATGAATTAAGAATAAAATGCCTTTTAAACATCTCAACTTTTAAGTCTTTATTCAGTTATTCAGATGAAACCACATAATTCATGCATGTCCCAATATCATGGGCTCTTCAAACTGGAATAGATTTAGAGACCAATTAATTCAAAGTTCTCAATTACAGCTGGTGAATTTGAAACCAGAAATATAGACAATTCCATACAGTTCCATAGCTAGTTCCTTATGTATGCTAGTTAGTTGCGGAACTCTATTTGTGACGTACAATGCTTTATATTATACATTGTTGAAGACATCACATCCATGTGCATATTCAGAAGCACATTGGCTTACATTTGCCTGCACAAAATATCATGAAATGTCCTATAATGGAGGCTTAACCCCTGGTATCAGTGCTATAAAGGCTTCTACTAGCTCTTTGCAGAAATAGTCAGAAATGTGCCTTTCTGAAGAAAAAAAATATTTAGAAAAACATAACCTAATTTCAATCATTGGAATCAAATTTGACCTTTTCATCAGCAAGAACAAACTTGAGTTTGCTTCCAGATGCAGAACAATTCATATAGCATTAACGAAAAAGGGAGAGTAGGAGAACAGGAGGGAAGAAGGAAACAATGATATCCAAAAGAAAGCTGAAAGTATTTTGGCTGAAGTAAGTTATTTTTTTAAGAGTTAGGATGATAGTCACAAAATCACAGAGGTATTGGAAGGCGGCAAAACTTCCAGCTTCTGAGCACTGGGAACCTGTAAGGAAAATGCTGGGTAAAGCTCCAAAAACTGATCACTTCCTACGGATGCTTTAAGTGAAGATTCATGGTAAATGGTTATGGACTCAGGCTCTAGGAATCTTTGGCTCTTGGCCCCACTGCATGCTAACTGTTATTTTTTATTTGGACTATTGCTTAAATTCTCTACGGTTCAATTCCCTTACTTCTTATAATAATAGTGTCTGGCACATAAAACAGATTCATCAAATATTTGTGGAATGAAGATCTGCATTTAGAAGTATATAGTGAAAAGCGCCGCTCTGCTTATAGAGTAGCCATTCTTTATTCATTTACTTTCCTAGTAAGCTCGCCTTTACTTTACTCTAAAAACAACAAACAATCAAACAAAACAAAACAAAAAAGAAGTATATAGTGAAAAGAACTGAGAATGAGCAAATCATAATTATTTTTAAGTACCGTTACTGGACAATATTAGTATAACTTAAAATTATACAACTATATAAAAGTTATATCTCTGGCTGAATGTGGTTACTCACACCTGTAATCCCAACACTTTGGGAGGCCAAGGGGGACAGATCACCTGAGCTTAGGAGTTTGAGACCAGCCTGGTCAACATGACAAAACCCTGTCTCTACTAAAACCACAAAAAATTTTCTGGGCATGATGGCACATGCCTATAATCCCAGCTACTCAGGAGGCTGAGGCCAGAGAATTGCTTGAACCTGGGAGGCGGAGGTTGCAGTGAGCTGAGATCGCGCCATTGCACTCCAACCCGACAGAGTGGGACTCTGTCTCAAAAAAAAAGAGGGTTATAGTTCCTTTTCTCAAGTAACCACCAGTCTTGTAAGGGAAGCAAGTAAGCAACAGACTGTTAAATGGCAAGAAATACACAAAATGAGCAACATCTGTGAGGCTCTGAGAATACAGAGGAAGCAGTTGTCTCTCAATGGCTTTTCTCTTTTTCCCTTCCTCCCTCACCATCTCCAGATGGTAAAGTTAGAGACCTGAGCAGACCTTCATCTTTTGTTAGCAGCCACCTTCTTATATATTGATAGACGAATATTTTAGTTTTTAAAGACCTATGTCTCATAAAAATCTCTCTGAAAACATAATTTTGGGAGGTTTGGGTCAGGGTGTGACTGTAAGGTTTAAGCTGGCAGCTAAGGTGTTTCAAATAAATTAAAAACTATTTTTTTTTAGCCTCTCAGTGGGTACTTGTTGTACTACTTCAGAATGAACCAAACTCTATTAAGTCAGGGCTACGTGATCAAAACATGAATGATTTTGTGGTTAGTTTTTGAGAGGATCATATTAAAGCATGGTTTCATTTATCTGGAATTTTTCTTTAAGATTTAAAGGATACTCCTTGTTCCAAAACACACTTTTTAAATCTCATGAATCGTTTTAGGGAGGGGAGCCATGTTTATAAGAAAGACATAAAAATATATCTATAGTTTGTTATGCTAATACTTTGGTGTGAAAACACCTAAAGGTAAGACAATAAATACTCAGTGCAATGGCCACCTTCATACCTAACAGCTGTCCTCTAACAGTGAAAAGAGCATAATTCTCTTTATCTGCTTTTCTCCAGGACAACAATGAGTAAAGCCAGTACACAGAAGAGGGCTGTGGTGAAGGACCAGCATGGAAAACGCATTGACTTGGAGCACCTGGAGGATGTACCAGAAGCACTAGACCAGGACGACCTCCAGCGCGATCTCCAGCAGCTCCTTCGGCATTTCTGCAAGGAGGACTTGAAGCAAGAGGCCAAATGAGGGGCTGCCCAGTTCTCACACCAGAAACCACACATTCACTCAATATGCAGCTTCCTGTTTCAGTAGAGGAGTGACCTAACTGGCCTAATTAATGGGATACCGCGACATTTCCAATGTTAGCAAATATATGGCATTTTGTTTTAGTTTTCCCCCATCCTCTTTAACTATAAAGCTAATTTGTGACCAAAGATGGCATCCTTCATATTGGATGCTGTATCCACTACTTTGTTGTGTCTGTGCTAACCTGGGAACTGGCCACCTCCATTGTTCTTTGCTTCTGCACAAGATCCATGAAAATCCATTGATCAGAAGAACTTCACCTGCAGACCTCTTCAAGTGACATTATATAGGAATCCTTCCAAGGGATATCTATGTAAAATGTATATAGCTGAAATGCTCAGATGAACAATACATTAAAATTAAAACCACTGCCTATTATAACTACACTGGGCATCGGAATAAAAGGCCTCTAGAAATTGCTGAACAATGGTTAATTAAGATATTGCTAACACAATCGAGTGATAATACAGTTTTACTGCAAAAGAAGCACTTCAGACCTAATCATGTCCTTAGAACTTCCAGAGTAGCCACTGCTCCCAGCTAAAGGTGGGTTAATAGCCTTGAAGAACTGTCCTGAGAAGTTACTGCTGGTGCTGGCTAGCCATGACTTAGGACTCTCCAACAGCCACTCCGAGGCAGGGGAGAAGGGAGCAGAGGGCACACAGAGTGAAACCATGGGGAATTCAGTTGCTAGCAGCCACATTGTGTGGCATTCTAGCATCTTCAGGTCTTTAGATTTTGGAAAAGTTGGCAGGGTATTTTAAAAGCTATAACTACTGTAGTTTTCCAGTTTTCATTGCTGCTTTAGCAAACCACGCTGTCTTACTGGTGGTACTTACTTCTGGCCACTGCACTGTAGATAATTCATTGGAAACAAGATTTACCCACTACGTAAAAGGTTAAACTCCTTCAGTATGTTGGAGTGGTGTCTTTTTCTTTTTCTTTTTTTCAGGTTGATATCTTCTCTAATACCTGCATGTGACATTTAAAAATCAAAACCATGGTCTAACCCCTCTTCTAATCACATTAATGGTTTCCATTCTTTTTACCCTGAGTGAGCACTTTTCACTTTCCAGCTAGGTCTGTTTTTCAGCTTGCAGAAGAGATTGAGAAATCCTTGAAAAATTGGTTCTGGTTAAAATTTTTGGTTTATTTATTTGAAATCCACACTCCCTTGGAAACTCTTAAGTGCATTTGTGCACTTCTGTTTGTTTGTCTCAAAGAAGGGACTATAACAGTCTGAGTGATTTCCGTGTCCTCTTCCTTATTCCTCTAGTGGTTGAAGCTGTGTAGCATTTTAACATATATATATTCACAAATATATTCATATAAACAGTATACATTTTGAATCAGTCATTTGTTAAAGAAAAGTATATTCAATGACGATTAAATTTAAATAAAAAAGGACAGAGTCTATCCTCCAGGGTTGAACATTTTCCAATTATCTGGTCTTTTCCTGTTGTGCAAAAATGACTCATTGCTCTGAATGTCAAAAACAAATGCGACAAACAATGGCACTTCATCATTTAAAGTAATGTTGCCAAGAGAAAAAAATTTCCTGGGAGGAAGGTTTCCCACAAGCCAAATCTCCTAAGCCTCAAATGCTAGCACTTTCTGGCAGTCGGATAGGAAATCAAACATTCTTTGGCAGCCAAAATGAGAGAGGCCGATGGTGAAATTTTTTGAGACACCCTATGGCCTTCTTGTCAAAACCTTCACTGGAGCTCAAGAAACGCATTTCTGTTGTGTTATTTGCAGTGCAGATGATGTCTGTGTAACAACATAATGGTTATTCACCTTTTTTGATTTTGATTTTTGCTGTGTTATCAAAAACTTGAATACTGTGAGAAGAAGTGAATTTTCAGTTGACGAATCAGCATCTTGTTCCCATGGTGATAACACTAATTGAATATATCTATGAGGGCATGTATTAGTTAATGGGAAAAAAATACAACACTAACAATACATAGCTGCAATGTGTACAATGGCTGATTTAATTAAATAAAATGTACAAGTGTTAAATGTGGCATCAGTGATTTGTTCTTCTTTATCACAAATCTGTGATTTCAGGAGAATAAGAGGTTATTAAAAAGATGAGCTAGACTTGAAACCAACAGAAAGACACAAATTGCTTTTTTTCTTATGGTTTTTATTTAGTTATTGAATATGCTATATAACGGAACTGGATTAAGACCTGGGATAGATAGATTTTGCCTCTGCCCTCAAGAAATTTTCATTGTTCTTGTTATGCAAAAGGAGAAAATAAGGATTTTAGTTTTGGATCACTACTAAATGAAAAAAAATAGGAATTTGGGGACTTGTAGGAAATGAGAAAGGGTAAGTGGGATTGGCAGCAATGCAAGGCTGGTTTGGTCCTCTCCCATGAGGACATGGCTGTCACTAAACACCTTCTGCCTTTGGGAACAGCAGTTGGCTCTGGAGTTTTATTTCTTAGAGCCTGAGAATTTAAAATTAAATGAATAATTAATATAAATAAAGACAGGGCAAGACTAGGCAAAATCAAAATCAATTGTGTTTGGAGAGTTTTCTTTCATTTCTTGAAAAATCCCTTTACTGCTGCTATAACATTTTTTACAGTAAAAACAAAACAAAAAAGACGTAATTTAGAAATTGAGTAGGTTTGATCTAAATCTTATCTAGTATGAGACAGGAAGCTCACTGGATCTGATTTCTATCCCTGCTTGATTTATAGGTCTTCTGAAAGTTAAATACCAATTATGCTTGACATTTTCCACAGAAAACAGTTAAAGTCAAAAATAATTCTAAAGTAGGAGTGTCTGTGTGATCATCTCTTTCCCTCTCATTTGTTTAATGTGCTGTACTTTATACTTACAGGAATTCTGGGCTTGTGTTACTTTGGGTTTGATTAAGGAGATCAAAGCATCAGAGAAGATTCAATGTCTTCTCAAGTTTAATTATTTGCTGCGCAAAACCCATTTTTGTAAAAGAACTTCAGTGACTCACATGCCGTGTTACAGAAATATATTTAAAGGTAGGGTGGGGGAAACTTTCAGACTGAGAGAAGATTATGCAGAACTCATAAATCACTTGAATTAGTCATAAAGAGATGTAAGTGACATATAAGCACACGGAAACAGGCCGAATTGAATTTGAAATTAGTTTGCTTGTAGAGTCACTTGATTTATGTCAGCACGGAGAATCTGGAGGTGGGCAAGTTGTCAGGCAAATGAATAAATCAGATAAAGAGAAGTGAAACATAGGTCTAGTGAGAATCAAAATCACTACGAGGTTTTCCTGAATAACAGAATAAAGATGAACTGCTTGCTTTCATCATGCTTTAAAAGAAAATCTTTCAAAGTCTATGTCTTCGATTGCCACCTCTGCTTAAAAACTATATGCTCCTTTCTTCAGTTAAGATATGATTTCTCTTTCTAATTTAATTGAAGCTAGAATTACAATCATAGAATGAATCACCAAAGTAAATATGTGATACAATTTCATCTCACTGTAATAGAACATTTAAGAAAATGTTTTAGCTATCCTTGGAGCAGGGGTGGGAGCAGGGGTGGGAGCAGGGGTGTCCTGCACAGAAATTAAAATACTCCTATTGGGTTATACTCAGGCTTTCTGGGAAAACCAAAAGTACTCCCTTGTTTTAAATTAGCACCACAGGATGGAGTAAATAGTGGATGTGAATAGACTTTGGGTGGACTTATCATGTATGGTAAACAGACATTTGACAGTGGTACTTGTAATAACTCAAGATATGTCTTCAGTCACCAGAGATGTTCAGTGGTTATGTTCATAAGGTGTTTCTAAGAGGCAATATGACAAATTGGGTAAGTTGTGATCTTACAGTAAGACCTGGATTGGAATCAGTTTAGCTATGTCTAGCCCCCTTGTGTGACTTTGTGAAGTTTCCCCACTGGATGACAATTTCCTCATCAGTAAAATAAGAGATACTGCTACTAGCCTTGGATGCAACTCACTGTTCCAGGCAGGGAAGGGCAGCCAGCCCTGGCCGGCCTGTCTTTCACTCCTTACTGTAGAAGAGCCCCTGTCGCCCAAGTGTCCTTGATGTCCATTCATTGTGGACCTCTATTTATGACCCTCTGCCTCTTTGTGTAGGAGTCAGGCTCAGGGTGAGTGTTAAAGGCATTAACTTACCCTCTAGGTTAGAAAATACAGTTAATCTTTTCCTATTTGGGAATCACAAGGGTGTTGTCAGTTAAGACCTTTGATTCACTTCCTATTCTGAGGAAGGATTCTTCAGGATCTCTTTCTGTTTCCTCAGCAGCTCCTGTATTAGAGTTTTCTAGAAGGACAGAACTAATAGGATATATATATATATATATATATATATATATATCCTATTATTCCCATATTATATTCCCATATATATATATATATATGGGAATTTCTTAAGGATTTTTAACTCACATGATCCCAAGGTCCCACTATAGGCCATCTGCAAGCTGAGGAGTAAGGAAGCCACTCTGAGTCCCAAAGCTAAAGAACTTAGGGTCCAATGTTCGAGGGTGGGAAGCATCCAGTGTGGGAGAATGACGTAGGCTGGGAAGCTAAGCCAGTCTAGTCTTTTCACATTTTTCTGCCTGCTTTATATACTGGCTGTGCTGGCAGCTGATTAGATGGTGCCCACCAGATTAAGGGTGGGTCTGCCTTCCCCGCCCTCTGACTCAAATGTTAATCTCCTTTGGCAACATCCTCACAGACACACCCAGGATCAATATTTTGCATCCTTCAATCAAGTTGACACTCAATATAAATCATCACTCAGTTCTGGTTTCCATTCCTTTTTCTCCCACCCCCACTTGCTATTTTGAGGTTTCTTTTTTTTTCCCCCCCTTGTCTATCAAAACTGACTACAGAATTGGATAGAGACCATTGTGGGCAGGGCCTCAGCTTGATTGGAGGTGGCTATGGATGCCTCAGCTGTCTTTGCGATGTGCAGAAACAATTATGAATGAATTATAATTGGATCTGCAAAAAAATACACATTGTACCAGTTTTTCCTGGGTGTTGATCAGAACTCAGCCTTCATCTAGGCTGTGCTACAGAATTTACATGGCACTAGTATAGCAGCAACTTCTGGATGAAAGGTGCCTTGTGTGAATTTTTCAAGTGACTCACAAATAGGTGATGCCTTACAGCCTTAGAGAAACACCATAACATACCCTCTCTCCCCACAGAGTCGGGGGACAATTTAGTCTATTGTTCTAACATTCCAGTTTGTGTTCAGATTAATGTAGTAGTTTCCTAGGGCTGCCATAACAAAATCGCACAAACCAGATGATTTAATCAACAGAAAATCATTTTCTCACAGTTCTGGAAGCTAAAAGTCTAAGATTGAAATACGGGCAGGACTTTTTCCCTTAGGTCGCTCTCTGGCTTACAGACGGCCACCTCGCTGTCCTCACATGGACTTTTCTATGTGTGCCCACATCCTTTATGTCTCTCTGTATGTCCATTTTCTGCATTTTATAAGGATGCCAATTATATTGAATTACGGCTAATTTTTTTTTAAATTTTTTATTGGATTTTAGGTTTTGGGGGACATAAGCAGATCATGCAAGACAGTTGCGTAGGTACACACATGGCAGTGTGCTTTGCTTTCCTCTTCCCCTTCACCCACGTTTGGCATTTCTCCCCAGGCTATCCCTCCCCACCTCCCCCTCCCACTGGCCCTCCCCTTTTCTCCCCAATAGACCCCAGTGTTTAGTACTCCCCTTTCTGTGTCCATGTGTTCTCATTTTTCATCACCCGCCTATGAGCCTTATTTAACTTAATCACCTTTTTGAAGACCCCTGTCTCGTCTGTGGCCATACCACCCTGAAAGTGCCTGATCTCGTCTGAAGACCCATCTCCAAATGCAGTCACATTCTGAAGTAGTGGGTGTTAGGGGCTTTGACACAAATTTTGAGGAGGAGAGGACACAATTCATCCCATAACAATTGGGTTTAATCCAAAATAAACAGATCCCTCTAGGTATTTTAAGAAGGAAGGGATCTAATGCAGGGGATTAGAAACTCACCCTAATGTCAGGACTGCCGCAACAATGAAGGCAGGTGTAAACCAAAAGGGATCTGAGACAGGCCGAACTCAGTTTAGTTAATTTTGCCAAAATTGAGGACATACCTGGGAGGTAGGTCGGAGCCTTCTTCGAAAATAATTTTGAGGGCTTCGGTATTTAAAGGGGAAAGGCAGGCTGGAGAGGGAAAAGGGAGGGTATGGTTACACCACTAAATTCACCTGCTGCAAGAGAAAAGGAACAGGCAGGGGAATACTCAAATGTCTATTCATTTGGCACTCAGTGATTGGCGCTTTACATGGAGTAGCTACCCACAGGGATATTTAACATTTTATCTGTAGCTATCTGCTTAGAAACAAAAGGAAAGTCTGTGTCTTGCTTGACCCAGCTTTCAGTTTAACTCTTTTCCTTGTGGCATAGTGAATTGGGGTCCCAAGTTTTTATTTTCTTTTCACACAGGGAAGCTACTACTGCTTTGAAGAAATCCACCAATACAGAAATCAGAAATCCAAGCTGCCACTGAAGGACTCAGATTCATGTAGCAGCAAAGCGTATGTTTCCTAGGAGATTGCCCAGATATGGCTGCAAAAACAGTCCGGGTGTCTTCTGCCAGAGTCCACACCCCTCTCCCCAGCTGCCCCTAAAGGAATAATTATTTTCCTTCTCTTTCCTTTTCAAATCTTGGGCAAACAACTTTCATTGGGAAAATCAAATACATAACCTCACTAGAAAAGGATTCCAAAAAATGTATCCTTGAGGTTCTTCCCCCAATATGCAGGGAAGGATATCGAATAGGGCCAAAATGATGCTCAGCTGCTAACAATCAACCACAGTGGCTGAGCCACAGAATAACAGTCTTCATCCATCCATTAATGCATGCATTCAAGATCTATATTTTAAATATTGAGCTAAGTGCTCAGGGCCAACATGATTCCAGTGGATCACATTTGCTGAGTTTTCACTATTGCCAGTTACTAGTCAAAGCACTTCTTTCATCTCCATCATAATCCTATGAAACAGATCCAGGTGAGGAAACTGAGGGGAAAAGAATTTGAATAACACACCCCAAATCATGGGGATAGAAAATGACAAAGCTGGGATAAGAAGTCAAGCAAATGGCACCAACAATAAACAACACTCCATCTTTGAAAAGCACAGACCCTGCCCTTAGAATTTATAATCTTGCAGCAGAGGCGTATTAAACTGATTATTTAACAATTAATTAAAAATTAATTTTCTTCTGGAAAAATATCTTTCTACAAAGAAACAGCCCTTGTTCAGTAACTTTGTCATTACTATTCTGAAAAATCTCTTTCTCGCTTCTCAAGCCCATTTTTCTTCCTTATCTGCTTCACATTTGACAGCTGTACTTGACTCTGTTTATAAGAAGGTAGATGCCCATGGAAGGTTATATTAAGGTTCTACAGAGAAACAGAACCAATAGTGTGTATGTGCCTGTGTGGGTGCATGCATGCGTGTGTGTGCGTGCGTGTGTGTGTGTGTGTAGGCACATAAATATAAAGAGATTTATTGTAAGGAATTGTTCCATGTGATGATGGAGGTTAAGAAGTCCCAAGACCTGCAGTCAGCAAGCTGGAGAGCCAGGAGAGCTGATACAGTTTCATTCTGAAGGCTGGCTTGAGAACCAAGAAGAGCCAATGTTTCCATTTGAGTCTGAAGGCAGGAAGAACTAATATCACAGCTGAATGGCAGTTAAGCAGACTTTCTTTTATTTTCTTTTTGTTGTTCTATTTAGGCTTCAATTGATTGGATGAGGCAAACCTGGATTAGGGAGGACTTTACGCAGTTTTACCCATTCTTATGTTAATCTCATCTACAAACACACTCATAGACATACCCAGAATAGGGTTTAACCCAATATCTGGGCACCCCATGGCCCAGTCAAGTTAACACATAAAGTAATTATCACAAGAGTCTTTTCTATTACTACCTCCAAAATTGTCGATATTTACATGAACCCTACTATTCACTGTTCTCACAGAGAGTGCTCTCTTGTCTCCTGGATTTATGGCCTGTGTCCTTGCTATGGTCTAAATATCATGTTCAAAATTTGTATGTTAAAATCCTCACTCTTGCAAGGTGATGGTATTAGGAAGTGGGACCTTTGGAAGGTGATTCATATATGGAAATCCTCAACCCCCAATGTGATGGCATTAAGAGGTAGGGCCTTTGGAAGGGCTTCACCTTCATGATTGGGATTGGTGCCCTTATAAGAGAGATCCCAGAGAGCTAGCTAATTACTTCTGCCATCTGAGAACACAGTGAGAAGGTGCCATCCATGAACCAGAAAGTGGGCCCTCACCAGACACCAAGTCTGCTGGCATCTTGACTTCGGATTTCACAGTCTCCATAACCATGAGAAATAAATTTCTATGTTTATAAGCTGTCTAGTTTGTGGCATTTTGTTACAGCATCCCAAATGGACAGACATTCCTGCTGTCCCTCCCCTGTCTCCTGTGGCCTTGCTCCGTCGTGGTGTGCTCACTAATGATGCTCTCCACCGGCTTTCTCTCCCAGCCTATGAGCACAGCTCATGGGAAAATACATTTATCTCCAAATCCCGGCTTTACTCCTAACTAATGCTCTTTCTCTCTTTTTCTCTCTCTTTTCCATTTTTTTTTCTATATATGCTTTCCTAGTTTTTCATTACTCAATCCTCCTACAGTGTGGCTTCAAAAAAACCCGAATAGTAAACATGTTAGAAACTTTAGAAACCATGAGATATGGCTAAACAGAGGTCAGAAGAAAACTAAAAGCCTCAAACTCGGGTTCTAATTCCTGTACTGAGAATGGCCAGACAGGAAAATAATACTGACATAGAACATCAGGAGAGGGCTGGCCTATGGCAAACTTGAGAGAACATGCCACATATTATATATGCTGAAGAAATCTTCAATTGATGAAGGCTTTAATTTAGAAAATAAAAATATGAAAATGCAAAATATATCTAAGAGTTGCATTGTGAAATAATAATATTGATAATGCCTAGCAACATCATCAAGAGGTAAAAGCAAAAGTAGAATTATGCACTGTTAAAAGAAAGAATGCAGGCTGAGTGCTGTGGCTCATGCCTATAATCCCAGCACTTTGGGAAGCCGAGGTAGGAGGACTGCTTGAGCCCAGAAATTAAGTTAGACCAGCCTGGACAACGTGGTGAAACCCCATCTCTACAAAAATATTTAGAAATTAGTGAAGTGTTGGGATGCGTATCTGTGGTCCCAGCTGCTTGGAAGGCTGAGGCAGGATTGCTTCAGCTCAGGAAATTGAGGGTGCAGTGAGTTAAGCTATGATCATACCACTGCACTCCAGCCTGGGTGACAGAGTGAGACTGTGTCTCAATTTAAAAAAAAAGGGGGGGAAATAGAGAGGAAATAATAGATAATAGTTAAAAAAAACTTACCTTAATTTTTAATGTAAGTAAATACAAAACTTCAATAAAAGAGATGATTTTTAGATGGTAATTACTAATATCTGCCACAGAAGAGATAATAAAAGTAAACCCCATTAACCATAAATAATCTGAGAGTATGAGCAGATATTTAACCCCACAAGAAAGAATGAGATCTGGGTACGATCACAGTGGATTCTCTTAAACTTCAAACACACAGATAATTTTAATACTGAAACCATTAGAGAGCCCCAGGAGAAAAATTTCTAGTATGTATTATTTTAACAAAGGAAGTGTATCACTGGTACCCAAACTGGGCAAATTACATCAAAAGAATCTCAAAATAACACAACAAAAATTCTTAGACCAATTTCACTAAGGAATCCCTTTACAAAATTTACAAATAAAATAAAATATATTTGAGAATGCGTTTTAAAATCAAACTATAAACAAATATTTTCATTACAAGCAAAAATAGTTCATTAGTAACAGCGATCAATGAAATTCCTCACATTCGAAGGTTAAAGAAGATAAAAGCACTGTCAACCATTTGGTCCCTCTTATCAACTTGTCATAGAAAATGTGTAACTTGCCCTAACACACACATACACACACAATCTCCAAATTAAAAATAAAAATGAAGGGGATTTCATATATCATTTATAATAGAGATTCAAACCTTAGTTATACATTTAGAAAGAGCCTATTTAAAAATGTCTGAAGTTTGCTGGGCCTGGTGGTGGCTCACACCTATATATAATCTCAGCACTTTGGGAGACTGAGGCTGGTGTATCCTTTGAGGTCAGGAGTTCCAGACCAGCCTGGCCAACATGGTGAAACCCTGTCTCTACTAATAAAAAAATACAAATTTAGCTGGGCGTGGTGGCACGTGCCTGTAATCCCAGCTACTTGGGAGGCTGAGGCAGGAGAATTGCTTGAACCTGGGAGGCAGAGGTTGCAGTGAGCTGCAAGTGTACCACTGCACTCCAGCCTGGGGGAACAGAGAGAGACTCCATCTCAATCAATCAATCAATCAATCAATAAGTTTTTAAAGATCTTACTTCCAGAAATGGATGGGCTTGCACTATCTTATATATAGGCATATAACGTTTTAAATACGTCAACTCCTTCTTATTTCTTAATTTAATATGATCACCATAAAATTGCTTATATTTTAATTTGAGTTGATAGGAAGAAAAAAAAGCATGTGAATTAATCAAGAAGATTCTATGAAAAAGAATTAGAAAAAAGTGTTAGAAAAAAAGGAGTGTGGTCACCTGACTCGGTAGCCCTACTGGATATTAACATATATTTTAAGCCACTGTTTGTAAAACAGTTTAGTACTAGAGTAGCAAGAGACAGTAAGAGCAATGAAATAGAATGGGGAATCCAGAGAGAAAATGGAAATTTGGCACATAATAAATAGAGCATTTCAAATGAAGTGGAGACACTATAGTGTTAGGTCAAATGGCTAATAATTCAGGGCAGGAAAGAAAGCTGAATCCCTATGTGTTACCTTCACCAAAATCCTTTATAGATACCTCAATTATTTACATGTAAAATTTTATTTAAAAGAAACTGTAAAAGTAATAAAAGAAAGCTTAGGCAAATGGTTTATTACCTTTGGTTAGGAAGATCTTTGTAGGCAAGAAAAAAATCATGGGTAGAAAAGAATAATACATTTGACTATATAAATGTTTTAACTTTCCATGCAGAGAGAATATTATATGCTAAATTAAAAGATAAATGGAAAAGCACAAATTTACTGAACAAAAAAGTCTCATATGCCAACAACTTAACAGAAAAACAAATAATATGAACAAGCTGAATACATAAGCACACAAAGACATTCAATGATTTGTTTACCTGGGAAAATATCCCAGTCTCACCGATAACTAAAGAAATCATAAACCAAAACAACAAGATGCAGCTTTTAACCTATCAATTTGGAAACAATTACAATTTTTATAATTGTAATTATAAAAATTTTCCACTCAAGGGCTAGCCCAAGAGTGGAAAAACTGGGCACTCATATGCCAGTGGGAATGAAAAATAATGCACAAAGATAGCACCTTTGAGAATTAAGTATTTACAGACTCCTTTGATTCAACGATTCTACCTTAGGGAATTTATTGATCATCTCCATGCAAAAGGAAGATAACTTTTAAAAATCATGGTAAAATATTCAAATTTTATATTTATAACAGGATGCATAATGGAACATACATAGCTCTTATCTTCAAGATATTTCTTGGGCCAGGCATGATGACTCACTCCTGTTATCCTAGCACTTTGGGAGGCCAAGGCAGGCGGATCACTTGAGGTCAGGAATTTGAGACCAGCCTGACCAACTTGATGGAACCCCGTTTCTACTAAAAATATAAAAATTAGCTGGTCATGATGTTGCACACCTGTAATCCCAGCTACTCGGGAGGCTGAGGCATGAGAATTGCTTGAACCTGGAAGGCAGAGGTAGTGAACTGAGATCACACCACTGCACTCCAGCCTGGGCGACAGAGCGACTCAAAGAATTTTTTTAAAAAAGAAGATATGTCTTATATGAATAAGTAAGGTCCAGAGGAGGTGGCAGAGCACATGCCCACATTTGTGTAAAATGTAATTTATATGTGTTTTTGTAAACGTGTGGATTTATTCATAGTTGTTTTCCAGGTCTCTATAAAAAGGGAGACTCATCAAGTACTTTGTAGTTCCCTCGCCCCTTCCCCGCCCCACCCCCGCCTCCCCCTCTCCTCTCCTTCCCCCCCTCCCCTCTTCCACTCCCCTCTCTTCCTTGCCTCATTTCTTCAGTGGCGCGATCTCCGCTAACTGCAACCTCCGCCTCCCGGGTTCAAGCCATTCTCCTGCCTCAGCCTCCCCAGTAGCTGGGACTACAGGCGCGCGCCACTACGCCCGGCTAATTTTTGTATTTTTTAGTAGAGACGGGGTTTCACCATGTTGGCCAGGATGATCTTGATCTATTGATCTCTTAATCTGGCCACCTCGGCCTCCCAAAGTGCTGGGATTACAGGTGTGAGCCACGGCGCCCGGCCTCTTTCTTCTTTATCTTTTCTTTAATTATATGTATTTGAAGGAGGGGTAGATGATCTAGTTATTATAAATGATCAAATACAAGCAGACATAGATACTGGCAGTGAAATGTTGTTAACATATAACCAACACTTTGGTTTTAAACAATTGAAGACGTGAGTTAAACAGGAAAGCTGTATATATTCAAAAAGAGGAGCAATACCTTACAAGGTTTTTTAGGGGAAAATGCAACTATTTGTAAATATAAATAATAAAAACACCTAGTAGTTTTGACTTTCACTGCATTATAGAGACAATATATACAGACTTCGTAACATGCCTGGTGAGCCTTCTGCAAATAAATGGCTCCTGTGCTATTACGTCATTTCTTATTGTACTGAAGATAATTTCCCAAATCTGCCACTAGAGGGCAGTAGACAATCAGTCATTTGTCTTAGGAGTGGCTGCCACACTAGACTGGAACTCTCCCATCTCCCCGGCTTTGTAATTGCTGAACTTTTCTACATCACAGTTTCGCCTGTAAAATGTAGAGGGGTTGTGGACTGGCTGACTCTAAAACCTTTGCCAGCCCTAAAAGGCTGTGATTTTTACACATAGTTGTATTCTCATAGTGACCGTTAAGTTAAAGTTGACCTATGTCGAAGTTCAGCCATTAAACAAAAACTAAGCTCAGACATGTTTAGATACTATTCCTTCTTTCAAACATCGCTAACAGGTCTTGAAAGCCTCTTTGAGCCAAATATTGTTCTAAGCACTTTGCTGGCATTGTCATTTACACACCACTCCTGTTGAGGTAAGTGCGGTTCTGGTGACCACTTTGCAGATGAGATTGGTGATAGACACCGAGGTAAAGTAACTTGTCCAAGGTCTCACAGTTAGAAAGGTAGGTCCAGAATGGTAGGGTCATATTTGTAACTGCTCCATTACACTAGGAACTCTTAGTGCAATGAAAGGCAATAAAATGTCTAAGAAAACGGTAGTAATTGCATCTGGCTGGCAATTCAGTTTTGCCCTTATAGAAAATGACTTTCTTGAGAGCTTTGAGGGTACATAATCACATAATTGCATCCTGAACCTTGTTACTTAAGTAATATTTTCTTACCATAAAAGCAAATAATAATTTACAACGGCTGCTGATCCCTGGGCTAATCTCCATCAGCCTCCTTCTCCATCCCCCACCTCCCAAACCCCACAGGCAGCCTCAGGCAGCCCCCCCTCCACAGCTGTCTCCTGCTCCGCTGCAGTTCTCACACCTGCTCCCTGAAGTGTTTCTTCCCCATCCCTTGTGAAGCTCTTCCAAGAAACACCCGAGTGTGACCTCCTCACAGGTTTCCTTGTCTCTACAAGGTAGTCTAAGGTGCTCTTTCTTGCATCTCTCTACTTTAGCAACAATCTCATTGTAGGATATATACTTTGTTGTTTTCCCAACCAGAATTAAGCTCCTTTAGGTCAGATCCTTTCTCTGTTTTCATCTTTTTACCCTAAGATACAAAGACTTTCCAAACCTTTGCTTTGAGGTCTTTTAACCCATCTGCCTTTTACATAGATTACTTCTTTTTCTTGCCAATGACTTTAATGGTTTTGGATAACTTCAAATAATTCTCTGACAGGTTTGTTTAACTGTTTGCAAAGACAATTCGTTTGTCATCTTTTAAGTCATTTTTCCCAGGTACTTTTGGGTGCCGAAAACTTTATTAACCATCTTTAGGTACAGCCAGGTGATTCTGAGAGCTAGAATTAGATCTTAATTGCAAAGGGATAGGATTGCCAGAACCAATGCTGTGTGGGTGAGTCTTGATATCTACTGGGTCATTAACAGATGATGTGAAAGTAGAGAAATAGCTATTTATTAATATATATATTTTTAAGACGTGGTCTTGTTCTGTTGCCCAGGCTAGAATGCAGTAGCACAATCATGGCTCATTGCAGCCTTGACATCCTGGGCTTAAGTGATCCTCCCACCTCACTCAGCCTCCTGAGTAGCTTAAACTAGAGGCATACACTACCATTCTTGGCTTTTTTTTTTGGTAGAGATGGGGTTTCAGTTGGCCTTGAATTCCTGGAGTCAAGCAATCTGTGAGCCACCATGCCTGGCCTACTTATCAATTTTTGAATAAATAATTAAAGTCACATAACTTTTATGTAGAAACACCTTGTCTAAGCCAGGAATCACTGAATTGAAAACATTCTTGCTGGTGCTAAAATTTTTGCTTCTTTTCACAGGTGCTCGGGATTCAAGTTAATATTATGCCTTGGTGTTAATCACTGAAGGTCCCTCTAGGGTCAGTTCTGCTGGCTTTTTTTCTGGTTTCAAACCAGTCTTTGGATCTGCCTCCAACCTTTGGTGCTTTTTTTGTAAAATGTCTTACTAAAATGGATGCCCTTCTATTCACCAAGATATATAGCATCAATTCTCAAAATACTTAAACCCTCATAATTTTCTACATGTAGAAATGCCTCCTTGGCCTATGGTTTGATAGCATCTTATCCCACCTCCTCTTAATCCTTTTATCTCTCTCAACATAAATTTATTCCTCTTTGACTAAAAAATATGATTCAACTTTTTCTAGCCTAAATGGAAACAACCTTCAGTAGGATTTGGTATTTCCCTGAAGTGCATTCCATTTCTTTCTCCATTCATGCCAGGATTTTCAACTAACATTCCTGGTTAGTGGGGAGGACTTGGAGAAATGAGAAAGTGCAGGAGGAAAACCAGAGAGGAGAGAGCAGGTAAGGCACATTCTGGGAAGTTTTGCTGCTGGAGGAAGTTAGTTTTGGTGAATGATCCAGTTTTGGGTAAATCTGAAAAGATTTCTTGAAAACTTAAATTATGAAAATTCTTGAATGCCAAGCTTTGGTGTTGGATGTTATGTGCTTGCCATGTACAACCACAGCAGAAATGTGCTCAGGAAAGCGCTGGGTGGAACCGATTTGAAGGGTTCAGACAGGAGACACAGAAGCTGCAGTGTGGCCTAGGAAGAAGGCCCCAACCGACCCTGAAAAGAAAGTGAAAAGCCTGATGTTGTTATTAAGATGAAACCTCTTGAAAATAAGATTATTGGAAAACAGATTGAAATTTACCAAGGACAGGGTTTATTAAAATACCAGAAGCTGTAACTGGTATTTAGAAATGTGTTTATACATGGGCATTACACACAGTTGAAAATTTTTAATGAGTGTTACTAGGTGTGAGGTGAATGCTATTTTGCAAAGAGAGATACATATAAGAACAAATAGGCATAATCAATGCTTTCAAAAAATGAAGTGAGGGGCATTCAGAGTCACAGGGTTGCCTTCACTGCCGTGTGTGTGTGTGGTGTGTAGAAGAGAGAGAAAGAGAGAGAGAGAGAGAGATGTGTGTGTGTGTGTGTATGTAGAAGAGAAAGAAAGAGAGAGAGAGATTTGACCAGGGCCCCTGGCCCATCCCCTTCTCCTCCCTTTGGCTCTCCAGAGTCCTTGCGCTGGGTGCTGGCTCACCAGCACACTGTTGGGGGCAGCCTCTCCTCGCGGTGTCCTTATATTGAGTCCTTCGTTGGCCAGCTCAGGAACAGTCACCCTGAGCTGCCTCGTCCACTTCACTCTTGTGCATTCTTGACCTATAATTATCTGTAAGCTCAGGCCATACCAAAGTAGACCTGCTTCTTTTCTTTGCTCTGCCACCACAGATCATTTGGGACTCCTCTGGCCTGAGTCAGACTATCTCAATTTCCCAAATCCTAGAGGACATGCGCCTATCTTTGCATGTGGCCTCCTCAAAGTTCTGCAGGCTTAGCTGGGGGCAAGAAGGAGAAATTAACAGGACATTAGCAATCTCTGCAAAGTACTCCACACCACCAGGCCCGGCTCTACCCTTACCTTCCCCTTTTTACTAAATTCTTCCAATGTGATTGATGAGTTAGGGTTGTCAGACTGGTTTCACAAACTCTTAGCCTGTCCTGCAAGGGGGGATGGCTAATAAGCACCTAGAGTCCTTAACCTTAAGGGCTCCACAAAAACTTCAGACTCTGAGTCAACAGGAAAGTATTATTTAGCATCTGATGTACACCTCCACCACCACATACAATACACTCTCACGCACACACACCCACCCCTACACATATACACACACAGCTACACATATATACACATACACGCATCTACACATATACATATACACACACATGCACACATTTACACATATGCATATATACATACCTGCACATATGTACACCCCCATGTATGTGTATGTACACACAGACATACACATACACACAAAAACATATACATACACACACATCTATGCATACACACACCTACACATATATATACATGCACACATACATCCCTATCCATACACACATATGCACATACACACACACCCCACGCATACCACATGTACACATATACACAAATATGCATATATGTTCCTGCAGGCATACACATACATATACATACACACACCCATGTATACACATACAATCCACATATAAACACACACATACACACACACACACAGACAGAAGAAGAGCTAGACGAACAGCATTCATCTTTAAGCATGACACTTAGGCGTTTTCTTTGTGTATTTTAGTATTTTCCAAGTTTTATCTCTTGAAAATATATTACTTGTACAAGTAACAACATAGTAAATATTTCAAAATATAACAAAATATAAGTAAAATACATTTGTATAACACATCTGATATGGTTTGGCTCTGTGTTCCCACCCAAACCTCATCTTGAATTATGCTCCCATAATTCCCATGTGTTGTGGGAGGGACCCAGTGGGAGATAATTTGAATTATAGGGGCAGTTTCCCCCATACTGTTTTTGTGGTAGTGATGAGTCTCATGAGATCTGATGGTTTTGTCAGGAGTTTCTACGTTTGCATCTTCCTCATTTTCTCTTGCTGCCACCAAGTAAGAAGTGCCTTTCACCTCCCGCCATGATTTTGACTCCTCCCCAGCCATGTGGAACTGTAAGTCCAGCTAAATCTCCGTTTCTTCCCAGTCTCAGGTATGTCTTTATCAAGGGTGTGAAAACAGATTAATACAGTAAATTGCTACCAGTAGAGCAGGGTGTTGCTGAAAAGATACCTGAAAATGTGGAAGTGACATGCAGAGGTTAGAACAGTTTGGAGGGCTCAGCAGAAGACAGGAAAATGTGGGAAAATGTGGAACCTCCTAGAGACTTGTTGAATGGCTTTGACAAAAATGCCAATAGTGATATCAACAATAAAGTCCAGGCTGAGGTGGTCTCAGAGGGACAAGAGGAACTTTTTGGGAACTGGAGCAAAGGTGACTCTTGTTAGGTTTTAGAAAAGAGACTGGTGGCATTTTGCCCCTGCCCTAGAGATTTGTGGAACTTGGCAGCTTCCATGTGGTATTGAGCCTTTGGGTGCACAGAAGACAAGAATTTAGATTTGGGAACCTCCGCCTAGATTTCAGAAGATGTATGGAAATGCCTGGATGTCCAGGCAAAAGTTTGCTGCAGGTGCGGTGCCCTTATGGAGAACCTTTGCTAGGACAGTGCAGAAGGGACAAGTGGGTTCAGACCCCTCCACACAGACTTCCTACTGGGTACTGCCTAGTGGAGCTATGAGAGGAGGGCCACCATCCTGCAGACCCTAGAATGATAATCCTTGCACCGTGCACTGGGAAAAGCTGCAAACACTAATACCAGCCTGGGAAAGCAGCTGGGAGGGAGACTGTACCCTGCAAAGCCACAGGGACGGAGCTGCCTGAGACTATGGGAACATAGCTCTTGAATCAGTGTAACCTGGATGTGAGACATGGAGTCAAAAGAGATCACTTTGGAGCTTTAGAATTGACTGCCTCACTGGATTTCAGACTTGTGCGGGTCCCATAACCCCTTTGTTTTGGCCATTTTCTCCAATTTGGGACAGCTGTATTTAACCAACACCTGTACCCCCATTGTATCTAGGAAGTAACTTGCTTGCTTCTGATTTTACAGGTTTGTAGGTAGAAGGGGCTTGCCTTGTCTCGGATGTGACTTTGGACTGTGAACTTTCAGGTTAATGCTGAAATGAGTTAAGACTTTGGGGGATTGGTTTTGAAATGTGAGGACATGAGATTTGGAGGGACCAGGGGCAGAATGACATGGTTTGGCTGTGTCCCCACCCAAATCTCATCTTGAACTGTACTTGCATAATTCCCATGTGTTGTGGGAGGGACTGAGTGGGAGATAATTTGAATCAAGGGGGCAGTTTCTCTACCACTGTTCTCAAGGTAGTGACCAAGTCTCACAAGATCTGATGGGTTTCTGCAATTTGCATTTCTCTCATTTTCTCTTGCCACTGCCATGTAAGAAATGCCTTTTGCCTCCTGCCATGATTCCTAGGCCTCTACAGCCATTTGGAACTGTAAATCCAATTAAACCTCTTTTTCTTTCCAGTCTTGGGTATGTCTTTATCAGCAGCATGAAAACAGATTAATACAACATCTTATGCTTTAGTCTAATAAAACTTCTTAGAGACTACTTTCTCCCTAAATGACCCATTAGATCCATCTCTGTTTGTGAAACTTTATAGTTTTGTTCTTTATCTTGCAAAAATACTTACTAATTTGTACATTAAAATCAGTAAAATATGTATACATTTTAAATTAGCATATCTTAAAAAGGAGACCTTACAAGTGTGCCAATTTACATTTGTTTGAAGTTCAATTTGGGGCATTATATTGCATTAGAAATTGTTTTGGTTCACAAATACTTACTTGGAAAATCTGATTGGCTAGGGTGAGGTGGCTCACATCTGTAATCCCCACAGTTTGGGAGGCTGAGGCAGGCAGATCATCTGAGGTCAGGAGTTTGAGACCAGCCTGGCGAACATGTTTAAACCCCATCTCTACTAAAGATACAAAAATTAACCGGGCATGGTGGTGAGCACCTGTAATCCCAGCTACTCAGGAGGCTGAGGCAGGATAATTGCTTGAACTTGGGAGGTGGAAGTTGCAGTGAGCTGAGATTGCGCCACTGCACTACAGCCTGGGCAACATAGTGAGACCCATCTCAAAAAAAAAAAAAAAGAAAGAAAATCTAATTAATGCATGAATATTTTTCTTTGCCTCCATATAACTACAACATAACCCCTGAATCACATACTAACAAAATCTGTGAATCATGCATCAACAGAATTTCTTTCCTATTACAAGACTGAGGGTTCTGAATATCATCACAATTTTGATTTGATGTATCACAGTTCCACCTTGTCATGGCTTGTGAAATTCGCCCAATGGTGACCCTGAATTTGATCAACAAAAAAACTGAATGAATAATTAAAAGTTATATTGAAATTTTCACTTTCAAAAAAAAAATTGAAAACAATTTTTATAAACCAAATCTGAACCTGAGTATATGTATAAGGATGTTAATATTCTTTCTTTTTATATATGTTTTCTATTCCTGTGACAGATTGCCAACGTGAATAGTCTTTCTTAATTATCTATTCTAGTTACTGTGGGGTTTGACAGTGATAATGGATCACATGGCCTATTCTATGAGTTCTGAACCAAATGGAAAAAAAGATTTAGGAGTATCAGCTTCATTTTCCTAAATAAAAATTGGATTAGGCATTGATTTAAAACCAAAATTGGGATCCCTACTCTTTCCCCACTTCTTTGTACTGACTTTCCTACCCATGCCAAGAGCTCCTCTCTTTGGCAGTGTGAGGAATAAAAATATAAATATCATGCTTACTACCAAACACATTTGAAATCTTTCTTCCTGTTGCTAAAAATGAAGGACTCTAGACAAAATGAGGCAATCGGTGGATCGCCTCTCTCAGTGCCTGTGGTGCTTATTTCAATAGTGCTTTGGTAAGAATTTATTTCCTTTTTCAGATTAAATGAGTGGAATTAATGACCATCAAAATGAAGGCAGTGGATCATGAGGATTTTTAAAATAAGAATTCAGTTTCAGGAGGACAGCACAACAATGTTTGTTAGTCTTCCTGTTTGGCTTCGGAATGAATAACGTAAACAGATCATATGCCATCATCCCCTTCCCTATCGAAGGAAGATCTAGTAACTGAGCTATCCCTGAAACAACCTGAGTCCTGCAACAAATGGAGACTGATGAATAGAGGCCTTATTTGTTTCTGGCCCAGATTTCTCAGTAATGGTCCAAGATTTTATGCAGAGAACAAAGATTTGGTGTTGATCCAGGGTTTTGTAGTAGGAGCCAATGTGAATCAAAAAACTAAGAGCTGAGGAGAGTTCAGTGGTCCCTCATTGTTAGGGAAGAAGGATGGGAGAGAAGGTGAGGAAGAAGGCATCTCTATTCTACCCCTCTACCATAGCTCGTGCTCTCCTGCAGCCCCAGCTCCTGCAGTAAAGGAGTTTGGCTCAGCCTTCTGAACTCAAACCTCCTAGAATATGGACAATCCCAGGTGTGCATGTGGAGTTAAAGTTCCATCTGAAAGGAAAAATAATTCATCTATGCCCCCAGAAATTTCCTAATGCCTAGCACATAGTGAGTGTTCAATAAATGCTATTCTACTAAGCTGAAATAGTTCTACTAAACTAAAATGAAATAGTTTAGATTGACCAGCAAATCCCAGATTAGTCCAAAAGATCAAAACTTCTTTGGAAGCAGGTACAAAACTGAAAAGTATCCACGATCACTTTGTCCAGTAGGATCTAATAGCCATGGTGACCCAGAGCTTGATTACCAGATGTGAGCTCCACCTCACTCTGTGGGAAGCCCAGCTGTCAGCATTGAAGGTCTGTTAACCCCTGGAGGAGAAAGGACATCATGTACATTTGCCGGCACATGGTGGGTGCCCAGACCATAGAGTGGAACTCCCAGAAACATGCCCCAGAGAACAGCAAGCACCCATGGGAGCTGTTTCCTCAGTGAGGATGAGAGAGAAGTCAACCTTCCATCCATATAAATATGAAGATGGAATTTGGCCTTATTAAGTCTGTTATCATTCATGCAAAGTTGTGAAACCTATAAAGGTCACTCTTGCCCAGTCTTTTGGGGTCCTGGTCTCTTCTTCTGCTTTCATATATTCCTCCCTTTCCACGTCTTCTTCCTGACACGCGCCATAATCAGTTTTCAGTAAATGTCTGATTGAATCATCTAAGAACAAATGACTAAGAAAGCATAATGTTTTATGTATCTCAGATAGATTTGTCTTTCATTGGGGATGAACAAAGAAAAAAAGCCTTAATTCAAAGGAGCATATTTTCCAAAGTGAAATTTAGGGCCGGGTGTTAGTTAGGACAGGCTAAACTGTCATCCTAATGATTCAAACACAATAGAATTTTATTTCTCATGCACCTAACAATCCAGCGTGGATGTTTGAGTTATTGGACAGATTTCCTTCATGTGGTCATTCAGAGCCCCTCTGGTGAGGCCTCTGGTTATATGCAGCCAGCAGTGGAGGGGAAGGAGAATATGGAGGCCTAGCTGCTCTCTTGAGAACTCTGGTCTGGAAGAAGCATAACCACCTGGGCTGATCATTCACCGAGAGAACTTAATCACGTGGCCTCCCCCTTTGCCAGTTGCTGTTGTATTATTCTGGAAGTAAATGAATATAGATTTTGGCAGACAACCAACAGTCTCAGCCCAAATTACCAGCCCAGAGTGTGGAGATTTGTTGCTTGGGAGGGGTACAGACAAAGAGGAAGGTGATCTTCTTCCTAATGTGCCTTAAACCGTGTCCTGTAGCTCATCAGCACCTCCACCTGAGCCGAAGCCCAGTGCTGTTGATGCAATGAATTCTCAGAAGTTTTCAAATTTACTGACATCATTTTAATTCTCTGTGTCTCTGCCTAGGTTTGTAACAGTAGAAAAGTACAATGTGGACTTGAATATCCACATTGTGGCCAGTAGGTCCTCGAGAGCCAGCTCCTCCAGGCTCCAAGGAGACCCTGAACTCAGGAGTAAATCACCAATGCCCTGGGACAGGAAGGTGCAGCTCGATCCCACTCACTAATTCAAAGCCTTTGCTTTGCTGGGGATCATCCAGGTGACTGGTTTCTCCTTTCCCTGGGTTTCTTCTTTTTTCCCTTGTCAGTTGCACTGCTGATCAGTACCTGAACCAGGTGGTGATGAGAAGGAGCTAGAGATGATGAAATAAACATCAGCTTGGTAATTACTTCTTAAGCCTGATGAAAATAGAATTGACCGGTTGCAGCTGAAATGTATTTAAGAATGTGTATAATCATCCTTTATTTCCTCCTGGTCTCATAAGTACTGATACTTGAGAGGTGTCTGGGATATTATGCAATGTTCTAAATTTATCACATATTCATGTTAAGAGTTTAATGCATTTTTCTCAGTATAATGTGTAACCAGAAATAATTGCAACAGTGAAGATTTATTGAAAGATTATGTGTCAGGTATGATCCTAAATGCTTTAGGGTACATGGTTTCATTAAATTCTCACTACAACCCTGGGTGGTAGATACTTTTATTACCCCTGTTTCATAGTCAAGAAAATTGGGGCATGAAGGGGCTTCTTAACTCCCCAAGTGTGCATACCTATTCAGCGGCGAAGCGGCAAGGCAATGCTCAGTCAGAGCCCAGGAATTGAAGCTTTGTACTGTTCATCCACACTATTCCACGAGCAAACTCTAAATGTTCATTTCTAAAGAAAATTGGTGCACGTATTTTTTTTTTTTTTTGAGAAAGGGAATTAATCTGTGAAGTTCTTCTTGCCTCCATAGGATTAGAATGGAATGAAGTATCTAGCCAGGAGTAAAGAATTCCATTGTACGTTGCCGACTCAGACATTAAAGCAATTCTCCCTGGACGGTCTTCACCAAATGACTGGGCAACAAAATATCATGGAGTTTAGACCACCCGTGTACCCCCAGCCTACTATAAGGGGAGAAGAAAGCTAGCAACGAATGAAAATGGAAGCAGGGCCGGGCGCGGTGGCTCACGCCTATAATCCCAGCACTTTGGGAGGTTGAGGCGGGTAGATCATGAGGTCAAGAGATCGAGACCATCCTGGTCAACAAGGTGAAACCTCTTCTCTACTAAAAATACAAAAATTAGCTGGGCATGGTGGTGCGCGCCTGTAGTCCCAGCTACTCGGGAGGCTGAGGCAGGAGAATTGCTTGAACCCAGGAGGTGGAGGTTGCAGTGAGCTGAGATTGTGCCATTGCACTCCAGTCTGGGTAACAACAGCGAAACTCCATCTCAAAAAAAAAAAAAAAAAAAAAAAAAGAAAAGAAAATGGAAGCAGAGGGAGGAAGATATACCATCACCCCTGTCCCCCATACAGAGGCAGAATACATGCTGCTTGTGCCATGGCTATTGAATTAGTTTATGAAGAACATCTCCTGTGAGGTTAAAGAGCAACTGTGAGCTGCCATCACATGTACCAAATCCTCTTCTGCCCTTTCTGTTCTGTAACTCAACAAATGGTAAACATTTCTCTAGCAAGTGCCAAAGAAGGGAGCAGTAAGTACCGAGCAGGCATCTTGGGTCACCTGGGGACACATCAATAGCTGTGCCTAATGAAAATATCAGAAATCCCAATTAAGCACCAGAGAGTTCCCTTGAGCAATCACTGATGGGGCAGTGACTTCTGTATGGCCTCAGCAATGCAGAGCACCTACAAAAGGGCTCATTAGCTACAGGAAGCTTCTTTCACTGTTCAACTGCACCTCCAGCTCAGAAACCCAAAACTCTTGGCTGGTAGCTCTGTCAGCAGCTCAGGGAAATCTTTCCTTTCAGTTCATAATGTTTGGCAACCTCTGCAGTCACCTGTGAAGAAAGTAAAAATCCACAGTAAGATGCAGCCAACTCACCCGCTCATAATCACTCCAGGCATGCGCACTGTTTACTGCTGTCCCGTTCTAAGCATCGCAAAGCAATTTTGAGAATGTCTCTCTCTACTCAAATACAGATTTTTTTTGGTGTTTTTTTACTCTTCAGAGATTGCCCTTTTGTGTGTTTTTAATACCCAAAACTAATGTATCACACTGTCACTATTTGTTTTGGCACATTTGATTTGCCCTGCAGAGATCTTTTATGATATGTTTTCCTAGATATATAAATTAATTCCATTCATAATGAGTGACTACAGAGTTGGCTGCAAAGCAAACTTTCAATCACACAAGTGCCTCTTTCCTTCATTTAATGTCTTTATCGCCTACAATGTGCCTGGCACTCTTTTAGGTCCTGAAAATAGAGCAACCAAGAAGAGGCAGAGATACCTCCCCTTACAGAAAGGCGAAACCTTCATTAAAAAAATGAATAAAATATGTAACAATGAAGAGGATAAACAAATCCTCTTTTTTTATTGAGGTGAACAAATCAAGGAAGTGTGATAGGAACTAGAGCAGAGGGGTGGGCTTGTAGTTTTGAACCAAGTGGGCAGGAAAGCCTCACCAAAGTGATTCTTGGCAGAGACCCAAAGGGGGCAAGATAGATAGGCTTGCAGCCACCTAGCCATGGGCTAGGAGAGTGGCTGAGGGAAGACAGGCCCGAGTGTGGGGATTTGCATCCAGGCGATTCCTTTTGATCCTGGTGTTGCAAAGGGACACGGCTGTATAGTAACTGGCCGTACTTCTGACTAAAACCTGTATCATTAACTAACTGGTTTGAGAGAATAAAATGTTGTGAAGAACTCATTTGGTCTTAAATGACTATGTTTGTACAAACAGATCTGACTGTTTTATTGTAGAACATTGAATCTGGAGAAGACAAAATAAGCTATGTTTTATCAAGTAGCTGATTTAACTGTTTCTTTTCAGAGTGATTATTTTTATTTATTTATTTATTTTGAGATGGAGTCTTGCTCTGTCACCCAGGCTGGAGTGCAGTGGTGTGATTTCGGCTCACCGCAACCTCCACCTCCTGGTTCAAGCAATTCTCGTCTTCCAGGTAACTGGGATTACAGCACATGCCATCACGCCTAGCTAATTTTTATATTGTTTTGTAGAGACAGGGTTTCACCATGTTGGCCAGGCTGGTCTTGAACTCTTGACCTCAGGTGATCTGCCCACCTCAGTGTCCCAAAGTGCCAGGATTACAGGTGTGAGCCACCGTGCCTGGCTTGGAGCAATTATTTTTTTTAAGTAACAGAAAAGTTTACTCATACACAGAAAAATTCAAGAAGGTATGAGGAGGAACTGATCAAATAAACTCAGGTAAAAGTCTCCCTTTGATGGCAAACAAATCTGGCTTGATTTTCTAGCTTTTATCAGTCAAATACATCTAATAATTTGAAAGCATTTCATTTTTAAGCCTGAAATGATCCACATCCCTGACTCTGCTGTTATTAATTGAGAATATACCTCAACAGCTTTGTGTGTATATAGAAGCAAAAATTCTGGTCTTCCCTTTCATATCTCAATAACCCCATTGGGAAATCCTTTGGTGCTTATGCAATCATTACCCTCTTCTCAAATGTAAGAAGCTGTAGGTGAAGGAAAGGGTAAGAAAACAAGGATACTATAACCCTTTAGCAGATTTTGTTCAACGATGACACTGCCAAAAGCCCAGAGAGAGTAGATGAGCATCCCCTGAGTCTATTCTATTTGTTCTATGTGGGGGGACCCCACTCTGCTCTGAGTCTGTAATGAGCATATCACACTGTCAGATTATTTGAATATCAGTACAGTTTCTGCATTCAGCAAGAGTTTAGAAACCTTTTCAAAGTGGACACAATGATTAATTTAATCTTCAGAGGTCAAAGGCTGGTTCTATCATTTTGAGTATGTGACAGCACAAGGAAAGCCAAAGGAATGAGCTCTGGGAGCTCTGGCACTGCCCAGAAGGTTCCAGACCGGCCTTTACACTAGGATGAGGACTGACCTTGGAGGTGCTCCTCTGCAGAAGAATCTGGTCATTTAAAGCCACAGAGGCGAGGACTTACCAGGCATTTTAAACCTCTGATTTCAACATTGCTGGGTCCCACCTCAGAATTTGTCTTCTTTCCATTTTCCTTTTCTAAAAGCACATTTAGCAATTGTTCTTGGTTTAGGACAATAACACTGAAATCTTTGTGGAGACTTCAGGAATCCGTCAGGATTTTCAGGGTCTTCATACTTTCCACTGGTTTTGCATTTTTTCTTTGTTTCCATATGTTTGTTTGCTTTCAGTTCAAACTCCATTGTGTGTCTTGTCAGCTAAATGGGTTATCTCTATCTAGCGTGTAGTTCTTAATGATTCTCTGTGGCATACTTTCCATTTCTCAGTCCCTGATCACCAGAAGCTAATAACAGTAGAACTCTAAACAAATAAAACACTATTTCCAAGGGACCATTTCTGCCAGCATTTGATTATTTTTGTATTGTGCAAGGTTGTTGCCTAGGAGGATTTTGTTTTCTGTAACCAGACTTTCTATGGTTTCTTGATTTCATAGATGGTAAAAAAGAAAGCAGTTTTGGGTTATATGTAGAAAAATTATCTTTAAAGTCCCCAGTTAAATAGCATATAATTTCCTGTAAAATTCTTGTTGTGAATCACAGAAGAGTCTTTTAACAGAATTAATCACAGGTGCTTTAATGTGAAGTTTATGATAAAGAACGTTTTATGAGCTAAGTACTGTGCTCTAGGGTCCATTTAAGTTCAGTGGGTGAACTAATCATAATGATATGAATTGAGCCTACTGAAAATGATTTTCCCAATCTGTTTATTTACTGAGAAAAGTTTCTAGCAACGGACAATGACTTTCAACCTGTGGAGATATATTTGATTGGACCCCATGGAACACCTATTTTTGCAGGTCAGAAATGCTGAAATATCAGCAACTTCATAGGGTTAAAATAGTATACTAACACTGATAGGAGAAATTAAGGAGAAAAAATACAATAACCTAGACTCATGGAAAGACCTATGGAAGAGAAGGGATGTGTAAAAATAAAATCGGGCAGTTGAGCAACCAGGGGCTAATTCTCCATTCTGAGTGCTCTTTTGCCTGTGTTCAAAATTTAATAATGTCTTGCTTTTGTGGAACATATTTTATTTATTAGAGACAGGGTCTGATTCAGTTGTGAAGGCTGGAGTGCAGTGGTGCAATTTTGGCTCACTGCAACGTCAATCTCCTGGGCTCAAGTGATCCTTCCACCTCAGCCTCCTGAGTACCTGGACTAGAGATGTGCTACCACACCCAGCTAATTTTTTATTTTAGCAAAGATAGGGTAAGGTTATGTTGCCCATGCTGGTCTCAAACTCCTGCGATCAAGCAATCCTCCTGCCTCAGCCTCCCAAAGTGCTAAGATTACAGGCATGAGCCACCACCCTGACCGAGCATTTATAACGAGCTAGGCAGTATGCTAACTGCTCTCTCTCTCTCTGGCCTATATATGCTGTCTAAAGAGACATTCTTCATACAATCAATTTCCATGAGGTATTTAAATCTTCATTTTCTTGGAAAAGTGAATTGAGGTTTCCAGACTTAAAATAACTTTCTCAACTTCAGGCAACATTCAAATCTAGTTTTGTCTGATTCTAAGATTTCTGCCCTGAATTGTGATGCCACTTTATCTTGTAAACAGAAAGCATGAGAAAGCCTTGGTGCTCACTGTTGTTATTAATGTCATGAGAGAATTTGTACCAATGAGCAAATTCAACAATGTTTCTCTTTTTCTGGCTTCTTCAAGGTTTTGCCTCTTCCTTTATATTTCAGTGCTTTAAACCACCAGGTGTCAAAGTTACCAGATTTTAAATGAAATCATTCCATTTCCTGTTATACCTAAAAGCTTAGACTCTTGTTTTATTTACAGTTAGACTCTCAGTTATAAAGGCCATATTTTCTTTCTCTACCAAAGTTGCATCAAAGGTAGAAAATGGCTCAACTGCAAGCCCCATGGATGGGTAAGATGAAGCATTAAGATACTAACGGGATAAGAGAGTTTTCCTTCCCTTTTCGTGGTGGGGTTGAGAAAATGTCTTATTGTCTTCTTTCAGTGTCCAGGTGCATTAGGCACATTTTAGGAGATGGTGAATGATAAATTCTGCCAAATCATCAGATTGCTCTTCCAACTTTCATCTGATTCGCATTTTAGCAAATAAATAAAAATACAGATATGGTATAAGAAGAGAAACAGTGTGGAAACAAGTAGAGAAAAGTTTCTTTAAAATATTTATAGGTTTTTAGTCTGGGTGCAGTGTCTCATGCCTGTAATCCCAGCACTTTGGGAGGCTGAGGTCGATCATGAGGTCAAGAGATCGCGACCATCCTGGCCAACATGGTGAAACTCCGTCTCTACTTAAAATACAAAAATTAGCTAGGCGTGGTGGTGGGCATCTGTAATCCCAGCTACTTGGGAGGGTGACGCAGGAGAATAGCCTGACCCTGGGAGGCAGAGGTTGCAGTGAGTGGAGATCGTGCCACTGCACTCTAGCCTGGCGACAGAGTAAGACTCTCTCAAAAAAAAAAAAAAAAAAAAAAAAAAAAAAAAGAAAGAAAGAAAGAAAAAGATATTTATAGTTTTTGAACAAATCTATATGTAGTTCCAAATGTAACTTCAGTTGTGAAGGGTTAGATACAGAATCTTAATGGATGTGAGAATGCTTTTAACCCACAACACATACCTCTCCTTCCTGTTTCTAAACCTGCCCTTCGCCTTGGACATTTTATATTTGGGAGCTTAGATTTAAAAAAAAAATCTCTTTCCATCAAATCCTTCTAGAGCAAATCTAGCAAAACATAGGGTGGAGACACTGGGAACTGGCTGGGCTGCCAGGTGAATTCCAGTTTGGACCCAACATCACTACAAAAACTTGGAATTTCCTAGAAGCATTAGAAGAAACTAGCTCTACTTTTCCAGGAGGTTAGTTTATTGATTCATTATCCACTTTAGGTCAAGCAGTTTGCCAAGAGCTGTGGATACACAGATGATTTTGACATAATTCCTAGCCCTCAAGGAGAAGTGAGAATGAGATTCAGACAAGTGAACTGTCCATGATGTGGTGCTTGATAAGGGCTATGATGGGATGAAGGGAGCGTGGGGTGCTAGGCTTCACCAAAGGCAGGCAGAGGAAGTGTCTGCTGGCAGCATGAAAATTAAGGCTCTATCTATGCTGGAAAATTAAGGCTCTGTCTATGCTGAAAAGCCTAGTGGGGGCTGGCATTTCTCAGTTTTCCTTGCCTAGTAGGTGAAAATTTATTTAGCTAGGGTACAATGCTTCTGGCCCTAATGAGGTACTTCCCTTCATGGGCAGTATTTTTGTGATCGGTAAAATAAATGCATCTTCCTCAATTGATATCAGGCAAATGCGAAGAGAGGAGACAGGGTGATGGGCCACAGAGATGGAGAAATGAGTCTGTCTTTCTACATACAAGTGCTTTTTCATCTATGTGTTGTTAGCCATAGAAAAAATAGCGATCCATAAGACCCGTTTTAATAAAGGAATTGCAGGCATCAAAGAAAAGAGGGTGTTTTCTGGGCTTGTTAAGAATTGAAGCTCATCTCTACCATTCAGGAAGAAAATCCATCAGGCTTTTATTGTTCTCAGTGCCTAATGGACTACATGAAACTCAATTTATGTACAGCAAGTTGGACATTAGAAGTACTTAGCAGGCAATTAACATTAGCAGCCAACAACCAGAGTTGGTTAAATACCTACTGGCCTGAGGCAATCCTCACTAGTGATATAAGTTATTCTTAAAAGGAATCAGCTCCCATCCTCTTGGTTATGTTTCTTAAAATTGGATTCAAGGATCAGCTGTATCAGAACCATAGAGGGTACTTGTTACAAATACAGGTTCTCAGGTCCCTCTTCCAGATCTTGATTCAGAATCTCTTTAAGTAATGACACTATACATGCATTTCTTTTTTCTTTTCTTTTCTTTCCTTTTCTGAGATGGAGTCTCACTCTGTTGTCCAGGCTAGAGTGCAGTGGCATGAGCTCGGCTCCTTGCAACCTTTGCCTCCTAGGTTCAAGTGATCCTGTATCAGTCTCTTGAGTAGCTGGGATTACTGGGATTACAGGCATGTGCCACCATGCCCAGCTAATTTGTGTATTTTTAGTAGAGACGGGGTTTTGCCATGTTGGCCAGGCTGGTCTCGAACCTCTGAGTGATTTACCTGCATTGGCCTCTCAAAGTGCTAGGATTACAGGCATGAACCACCACAACCGTCCCTACAAATGCATTTTAAAAAATAAATTTCTCAATGATTTTTATGGATGCCACAGTTTGGGGAACACTCCTATGGCAATTTACAATCTTAGAATGCAATCTGGCACAGACATACACATAAAGCGAGAATATGCGGAGGGAAATATAAAGAACACATTTAATTCATGGTAATAAATGTAGATTGAAAGAGAAGAAATAACACTCATGACATTGCAGTCCCAGAAACCATTAAAACACAATTCGATTTTTCTTGCTAAAAAGTACCAACCACAGAGATGCTAATTGCTGACTAGTCCTAGATCCAGGAGTTTTAGATCAATTTTCTAGTGGTTTTACCTGGCTCTTGTACTACATATATCTTGCTAGGGGTAAGTTCAGGGACTACTTCAGAAGCACCAGTGGCACCTTGGCCTAAATATATATTTCAAACCAGAACAAATTTTATTCTACAATAATAGCCAGGATCCGGGATGAGGGGTCATTCTATCTCAGCCAGGAAAAAATGCACAAATTTTATCAGCAGCTTTACAGGCCATTTTCTCAATTGTCCAAGCCTCGGTTAACAGACTTGCAGATTTAGAATCCCACCTCTCCTTGGCCGCTATTCATCTCATCACAGATGCTGATGTCTCTCTTCTTCTCAGCCCCTTCCCTCTTCCATGAGTTTAAGGGCCATCTATTCCTAGAAGTCCCTGCTAAACAAGTAACTGAAGGTTTTAATCCACAATGGCTAAAGCTAATTTGATGAATGAGATAATTGAAAGACAAAAAAAAAGAAGGCTTAAAAGTCTGCATCAAGTTCTTAGATACATTGTATAAAAAAAAGAAAGAGAGTGATGGGGAAAGGGTAAGAAAGAGGAGAGGAGAGAGAATTATGCAAATATGAAAAGAAAGCAGGATTGTGTGACTGGAAACCTCAGGTGGCAGGTATAATTCTTAAAAGGTCAAACTTGGAGAGGGAGACATTGTGACCAGTGATTTAGAATCTCATTGCCTCTTTTCCTTCTTGTTATGGATTGAAGTGTGTCCCCCAAATGAGAATAAAATCCTAACCCCCAGAAACTGTGAGCATGATCTTATTTTGAAATAAGGACTTTGCCAGTGATCAAATTAAGATGAGGTCATTAGGGTGGGAATTTATCTGTCTGGTGTCCTTATTAAAAAAGGAAAATTTGGACACAGAAATAGACATGGATAAAGGAAAGACATGAAACGACACAGGAGAAAGCCATCTACAGCCAACGAGTGCCTGAGGCTGCTGGGAACTCGGAGAGACCTCACAGACCTCAAGAGAAGCCACCATCCAGCACTTGACTTTGCACTCTAGCCACTCAAGAGCTGTGAGACAATGCACTTCCCTTGTTTAAGGCATCCAGTTTGTGGCACTTTGTTATGGCAGCCCAGAGGAAAACACATTTCTTGAAAATTATATTTAAGAATTAAAAAGAACAAATCAGAATGCTGTCAAGATAGAAAACTCTGCTCTGCATGACTGAATTTTCTAAACATGTTTTGTTTTTGTAATGAATTGATAGAAAGAGTGGGCACATAAATGTGATAGACTGGGTCATAACTCAAAAAGTTGAAGTCAAATTTTCTGATAAACAATGAAAATAAATACATGATTATCATATATTAAATAATAGGGCCAAAATACAAAAGCCCGGGGTCTTGTTGTTCTCAGGCAGCTTGGTGTGGACCAAGGGAGCTGAGGGCTCTTAAAACTGGCACAACCTCCTCTTTTTCAATTGAGGAAACTGAGACACAGAATAAATTACTTGGACAAAAAATAGCTTTTAGCTTATAAAAGCAATTACATCGGCTATATGAACAGAAGCTTGACTGACCAAAACTTATTCCACATACTTTATTACACAATGTAATTGACTCAGAGACAGGCAACTTTGCCAATATGGTTTCCAAATCAGCCTAGGAGGCAAGGGCATTATGTTTCTTCCGTGAGACTGTCAGGTACAGTGAATAGCTGCATGTCATGTTTACTCACCTGAAAGGAGAAGGGTGATGATTATTGTCACCTTCATTACATTACTTTTTGTTTTGTTGTGTTTTAAATATTTTATGCCCATAGGTTATTGGGGAACAGGTGGTGTTTGGTTACATGAGTATGTTTTTTAGTGGTGGTTTGTGAGATTTTGGTCACCCATCACCTGAGCAGTATACATTGTACCCAATTTGTAGTCTTTGATCCCTCCACCCCTTTCCACCCTTTCCCCCTGGGTCCTCAAAGTCCATTGTGTCATTCTTATGCCTTTTCATCCTCCTAGCTTAGGTCTCACTTATGAGTGAAAACATATGATGTTTGGTTTTCCATTCCTGAGTTACTTCACTTAGAATAATAGTCTCCAATCTCATTCAGGTCACTGCAAATGCCATTAATTCATTCCTGTTTATGGCTGAGTAGTATTCCATCATATATATATATATATATATATATATACACCACAGTTTTTTTATCCACTAATTGATAGATAAATCTATAAATGGTGGGCATTTGGGTTGGTTCCACGTTTTTGCAATTGCCAATTTTGCTGCTATAAACGTGTGTGCAAGTATCTTTTTCATATAACAACTTCTTTCCTCTGAGTAGATACCTAGTAGTGGGGTTGCTGGATCAAATGGTAGTTCAACTCTTAGTTCTTTAAGGAATCTCCACACTGTTTTTCATAGTAGTTGCACTAGTTTACATTCTCTCCAGCAGTGTAGATGTGTATCCTGTTCACTGCATCCATGCCAACATCTATTAATTTTTATTATGGCCATTCTTGCAGGAGTAAGGTGGTATCACATTGTGGTTTTGATTTGCATTTCCCTGATCATTAGTGCTATTGAGCATTTTTTCGTGATTGTTGGCCATTTTTATATCTTCTTTTGAGAATTGCCCATTCATGTCCTTAGCTCACTTTTTGACAGGATTGTTTGTTTATTCTTGCCAATTTGTTTGTTTGTTGTAGATTCTGGATATTAGTCCTTTGTCAGATGTATAGATTGTGAAGATTTTCTCCCACTTCGTGGGTTTTCTGCTTATACCACTGACTGTTCCTTTGCCATGCAAAAGTTATTTAGTTTAATGAAGTCCCAGCTATTTTTGTTTTAGTCCTTTGTCAGATGTATAGATTGTGAAGATTTTCTCCACACTAACTTCAGAATCAGTATGGTGTCCTCCCAGGAGCTGAGGACTACCAGAGGAGGGAACCAGTCAAGGTCAAAAATGAAGAAGGTCAAATCTCTTGTTCTCATCAGTAATGGAATCACCCCTGTGCATAGCCACTCACTCTAGCCTGGGAAACATAACAGGACCCTGTCTCAAAAATAATAATAATAATAATAATAATAATGAGAAAACATTAAAAGCATCCAAAGGAGTAGGAAAAATACATTATATACACAAGAATAAAGAAAAAAGTGACAGCAGATTTGGAAATAATCCATGCCAGAAGATATTTGATCAGCAAAGAATTGAAGAATACTATACTTACCTGTCAGGGGAGGTACCATGATCACGAAGATGGTTTTACCGGAGCAAGTCTTATCTAGTGCACTCTGGATGTGCTGACCCCTGCAATTTCATCAAATGTGGGAAACTTGATTGCATATTTTTGGTAGTGGGGAATTGCATTTGCACTTTACCCTGGGTTGGGGGTGGGGCGAAGAAGAACACTAGAAATGGTAAATAAGAGGGTAAAAATAAAATACATTTTTTCTTATTTTGAGTCTCTTTAAAAAATAATTGGCTGTTTAAAACATATTTAAAATGATATATAATGGAGTTCATGGGGGTGGTAGAAATAAAATGCATAACAGCAATAGTACAAAGGCTCATGGGTGGTAGCGGTGGGGGCAGTGGTGAAAGGAAGTTTACTGTACCCGAAGTGGTATCAGATTACTAGGAGGTGGATTATGATAAGCTAAAGATATATACTATAAATCTAAAGATATAGGTATATATACTGTGTGTATATCTTTAGATGTATACTCTATACTATAATGATACATACTATAAAGATGTATACTAAAGGTACAGATAAAGATGATTTTTCAGAGCAGCAATATTTATAGTAGCCAAAGAATGGAAAGAATTAAGATAGTCATCAATTGATTAGTAAATAAACAAAAGGTGATATATCTAAACAATGGAATATTACCAGTCACAAAAAAGAATGAAGTACTGATACATACTGCAATATAGATAAACCTTGAAAACATTATGCTCAGTGAAAGAAACCTGACAGAAAAAGACATGTCTTGAGTGAATTAATTTATATAAAATGTCCAGAATAGGCAAATCCATAGAGACAAAAATCAGATTACAGGTTTCCAAAGTATGGTGGGAGAGGGGGAAAGGGAGATTAAGGGTTTTAAATATTCTAGGACAGTCTTTTCTAACTTCAGATCTATACCATTATTTCTTAAGAAAGTTTTCTAACTACTAATTTTAAGGCACAGATCTTAAGCAAGAAAGTTTAACTGACAGGTTCAAATACAAGATTACCTAAAGCTTCTTATAAGTGAGAATGAGAATTTGAGCCCTAGAATGATGGTATGGAAATAGCAAAATAAAATAAAATACAAAAAAGCAAATTACAGAAAAATGCATACAGCCCACCAATTCTGAAAATGGAAAAAATTACCAGACAATATTATACATTGTTAATGAACACATTTGAATGCATGTGGGAATATAAAAATTGAATTAGGAGGATACACAGACTCATGGAAGTGGAGAATAGGACTAGAAAAGGTGGTCAGATGGAATTTTAACTTTTCTATTTATTTTATTTATTTTGTTTAAAATGGACAAAGAAAAATACATCTTTCAGGGTATATACTCACGTAATCCTCACAGCAAGCCTATGAGATGGCACTCTTATTATCCCATATGAGAGATGAGACAGAAACCTATAGAGTGAAGGAAGAGCATAAGAACACACCCAGGGTTACACAGCCAGTGATGATAAGCCTGGAGGCTGCTCCCAGATTTAGACTCATTCTTACTTTATTTTGAAATATTGAATTATTTATTTTATCATGAAGACATTTTCTGTAAAAGAAAGCAGGGAAATGGTATAGTAACTGAAGGAATTGGTGCCAAGAATGGTGTGTTTTTTGTTTGTTGCTTGTTTTGAAACAGTAGAGCATGCAGTATGTTTTAAAGCTGATGGAAATGATCCTTAAGAACAGCAGAAAGTGGCTGGGTGCAGTGGCTTACACCTGTAATCCCAGCACTTTGGGAGGCCAAGGTGGGTGGATTGCTTGAGGTCAGGAGTTCAAGACCAGCCAACATGGTGAAATCCCATCTCTGCTAAAAATACAACAATTAGCTGGGCATGGTGGCACACACCTGTAATCCCAGCTACTAGGGAGGCTGAGGCAGGAGAATTGCTTCAACCTGAGAGGTGGAGGTTGCAGTGAGCTGAGATCATGCCACTGCACTCCAGTCTGGGTGACAGAGGGAGAATTCGTCTCAAAAAAAAAAAAAAAAAAAATTATGACACTGGAGTGGGAGGGGACAATTTCAGGAGCAGAATCCTTAAGGGGAGATGGGATGCAGTGCCCCAGAGGAAGAGGTATCTTAGAAGGAAAAACTGGAAGACCTTCCATTTAACAGGTAGAAGGTGGGAAACTATAATTTTCTACAAACAGGAAAGTAGGTTTTCAGATGGACAATGTGAAACAGAAAGTAAAGTCTTCAGCTTACTATGAGGAGAGAGGACATTGGACTGGGCTTTTGAAGAGATGGTAGAGATAAGAAATGTAGTTAGGGATGGAGACAGAGAAGAATTAGCAGGCTAAGGAAATGTAAGCAGATTGATAGGAAGTTCTGAAGGCCCACTAGAATTTTTAGTTACAAATTTTAAAATAAGACAAGTCAGCATAGTGGAATATTTTTCTCCTGCCATGATCAACTGTGTGGGTGCTGGTATTGAACATGTCAATCGTTGAATTTAGTCAGGTTAGGCAAAGCAATTATTCAAGAGTACAAATGAGTGTTAAATTTTGAAATATTAATCAATGTTTGCTAGCTGGACTGAAGAGAAGATTCAGGTAGATGGAACCAAATATGCAAAGCTATGAAAGAGTAAAATGTTATAGAGTATTCAGAAAACTACATGTAGGTCCATGTTGTTGGAACAAAAAATTAACATGCAGGAAGGGTGTCAGGAGACAATTCTCTACAGATACCGGTGGCCTAGTGTTTTCTGCTGGCAGGTAAATCTACTAAAATATCAGATAGAAAAAGGACTGCAGTGTCATATATGGCAAGAATATTGAAATTTACAGAGAGAACTATTGAAAATTTTTAATTAGAAGGATGATATGGCTAGTTTTGTGTTGTAGCGAGATTACCCTGGCAGCAGTGCAGCTATGTGGAGTCTATACTGGAGTTGTGAAAGATTACACATGTGGATACTGTGATAAGCAAAGTAATGGCCCTTCAAGGATATCAAATTTCCTTCAAGGATATCAAAGGCCTTCAAGGATCCTAATACCCAGAACCTGGGCATGAGTACTATACATGGCCAAACGGATTTTGCATATGTGATTAAGTTAAGGATCTTGGGATGGGTGGATTACCTGGGCAGGCCTAGTGTAGTGTGGTTTTATATCAGATAGAAAACGATTGCAGTGTCATATATGGTAAGAATATATAAGTCATTGATTTGGGGAATTTATTTTCATCCAAAAAAATTGGTATTGCATCTGGGACACTATTTTAATAGAATGCTAAAATATGTGTCATGGTTGAGTAGATAAAATTGATGTAAGATGTTGGAAAGACAGGGAGTCGTGCTATTCAGTGGCAATAAACTTGAAAAGTCTTGGCTGACAATAATAAAGAAGTACTTGCCAAACTTGTAGCTCTAAGTTGGAATGTTTGTGTTAGCTTGTTACTGGCCATATTTAGCAAGTTATTCAAAGAAAGATGACCTTAGACATGAATTGATGCACGTGCCAGCAAAAATGAAAGGGAATAGACAGAATCCAGCTATTTGGGATTTCTCACAATTGGAAAATCCACATGATTCTAGAACTCAAACATGAATAGATAAAATTGAACAAAATTGAATAAAGTTGAACAACAACAAAAAAAATCCTTTACTCTTCTCAATTAAACAGAGTGACTCAGTCCTGGAACAAAATTTAGATTAAGGGTATTTCCTTCCCACCTCAACCTACTGTTTCAAATAAATTTAAGACAAGCACTTTTAAGTTAAGAGAAAGGCATGGGGCAAGAAAGTGAAGAAATAAAGCAGGCCTGAGAATGATAGGATAAAACTGTAAAGTTTTGGCATATGTAACTGCCTGGAAACAACAAGAAGAGGAACCTACTACGTTTTTAAAGAAGTTAAATTGCCAAAGAGCCCACAATTCTGAGCAAAAATGCAGTTGAATCTTTAAGCATTATCCTCAAATCCCACAGCTTGAACAAACAAAAACCTCAACAGAACCAAAGGGCATTCTCTAATGCTCACTCCACATATGGCCATGGAGGATACTGAGCAAGGAAGAACCACCTAGGTGTGCAGCCGGGGTCACAGAGAACCATGGGCTACTAGATTCCTACCACAGAGCTAGTTCAATATCTAATCAAGAATAATTTCAACTTTGCCAAGGACTGATGACTACTGTGTGACTCTCATTCTCCCCCTCCATCATTGCATTTCCCAAATGTCACCAGATAACTAGTTAATAAAGCAAAACTAAAATGTTTAGACCTTACATCAGTAAGAGAAAATATCACCTTGATGGAGGCTTAGCAGTGTCTCAGAAGGGAGAAATTAGAAGTGGAATATTTCTAGGGTTTCAGAGTCTGGGATCCATCGGTTTAAGGCAAGGTCAAGATGGAGAACCATTTGAGACAAATGTACTTAGGGCAAAGTACTATGTGACGTAATAGTTTAGGAATGGCTGACGCAATTGAAAGAAAGGTCTTGAACCAAAGACTTTATAAGTAAGTTGTTTTTATGGGCGAGTCATTTACCCAAGTGAGCAGACTATTGTGTTTGGGGGAAAAAATGATCTGTGGAAATTTCCTGAGGCAAACTGTGATGTTATTTCTTGATTTACAGACTTGTCCTTCCTAGTCAAAATTTTGCTGGAACAAGCAACCAATTGTGGTTTGCAATATTTACCTAAATCATATTGACATATAAGGCATAAATTCTCATTCTTCTAGCTATCCTGTTCCTGTCCATCCATGACAGGGGGGTCAGAGGTGCCTCTTAACTCAAATGTTGCCAACTTGTGAGGAGCCACATTCAAGCCTGGCGGAGAGAACTGCTCATGACCTAGAAATCTAGGATTATTAAGATGTAGCGATTGGAGGGACCATCTTACATAATCCAGTCCTACATGGCTTCTTGGAAAGAAAGAAGCTATACTGGGTTTAGAAAGAAGTTTGCACACAAATAATGACTGCCCAGTTGAGTAGATGTGCAAGAAACACTTCGTGGTCCACTTACATGGTGGACTATGTAAGATCACTAAAACTGTGTGCTTCCCCTCTGTTGAAAAGAATTATCACTGAGAATCAGCTGCCCACCCAGAGACCATGTTTCTCAGCTTTCTGTGTGACCAGGTGGAGCCTTGAGATAGTTTTCAACAATGTTACTATGATATGAGTGGAGATGATGTGGGTCACTTTCAGACCTAGAATCTGTAAAATAGGTGTGCATTCTCCATGTTCTCTTTCTCCATTTGGCACAGAAAGCAGAGTATTTTGGAACTCTAGAAAAGACAAAAACACAAATGGAAGAAGCCCAAATACTTGAATCCACACAAGGAATGTTGTTTGCAGAATAGAGATGCCCACATTGTTTGCTACGTGCAAGAGAAATAAACTTCTGTTGGGTTAAGTCACTGAGAGTTGGAAGCATATTTAGAATAGTAGGTAGCAGTATCCTAGCTAATGCATGGGGATATCATAAAATGTAAACTATATAATATGAATTCATAGAGTGACATTTGATATATTAATTGGAAAAGCAATTCAAAGACATTTGTAATCATGTTATTTTTTGTAATAACAAAAAAGCATCTATATAAATGGAAGAAACAAGAAAAAAATCCATTAAATCTTCATTAATAAAAATGTATGAATATTGTGGTTACCGATAATTTCTATCTTACTATTTATGATTTTTTTGAATTTTCTAAATGCTCTATACTTAATATGAATTACTTCTGACATAAGAAAATTAAGAATTTTTAAAAGATATCACAATTGACAACTTTCTCCAGATTTGGGCTTGAAGATCTTTGCTCAAAAAGCCACTTCTTAGGTCACTTTTTCCCCAAATAATAGTGTCCAGTAGGTAACATCATTACAAACTTTACTAAAGCAAAGTTTAAGAAGTGTAAGGGCAAAACAACAGCTTTTCAGACATGAGTGAATTAATACTGTGACTCCTAATTAAGAACCATCATTTGGGTAAGAAATTGGTTCCTGAAATCATCTGGGACCAGAGGGTAGTTGCTGGCAGCCAGATCTTTCTCCCCAGAGAAATGCTTAAGTGTCATCCAATTCTGACTACCTGTGAAAACTTGCTTCCTATCACCATGGCAGCAAGGCTGATTGTCTTGATTAAAAAGGTTTTTACTCTCAATCCCATGAGGGTAAAATCAGCACTTTCAGACGCAGATGAGTCATTGCTTTTGGCCTCATTAATGTGGTGGAGCTCTTCTGTCTGCTAACAAAAAACATTTAACCAAATGAGTAAAATGATACAGCCAAGCAGTGAGAACTCCCACAAGCAATTCCAAAGCCTAACTTTGCAGTGGAAGTGGAGAAGGTGAGCTTTTTAGCAAAACAACAGAACAAAACAAAAATCAGCTATAGAAAAATACATTAACCCTTAAATGTGCATGTTCTTCAAAGAGCCAAAACTATCTGGTCGTTAAAAGATTAATTAAAGTATATACAGTGCATAGAAAACTAAAGCAGTATTCCATTTAGTCTTGTAGAACAAACATTGTTATGATGAAGATTGCCTGGTTCTCAAGAACCTTGTGGCCTTTTCACAAGATAATTGGAGACAGAGGGGAGTGTCTGACTTCCTGATGCTGAAACAGAAGTTGAGTAGACAGGAAATAGAAACCCTAGTGAACAGTTTTGCCTGGTGAGGAGCCAATTAGGCAGTTGAAAATATTCTGGAAACAACCGTGTGGCTTTTGAAGCCGTAGACAGGTTTTATTAAGAGAAAGAACATAAAAGAGATTGAGATGGACCAGAGAGAGAAAATGCAATTGTTCAAGTCAAATTTGACTGTGAAAGTAAGGATTCACAATCAAATTTTCCCAGGCAGACATACACCCCATGCCCCCCACCACAAACACACATCACTGCATGGAAAATGCAGCATACAAATTAGAATTTCTTTTTCTCCTCTTCCCCCTAAATATACATTAGGCAGACTTCAGGACAAAGAGCTAATGAAGCAATAGTTTTTTTGGTAAAGATGACACTGTAAAATTTCACAATTTTTAATACAGCGACTCTGCCAATATTCTTATATGAACACTCTTGCTCAATATTCTGGCTCCAAAGAGAGCATCTTTGGAATGGAGCAAGATGATGGCAGCGTGGTTCTTCAGTGGGTTGAAAGGAAAGGCTCATAACTTGTCAGTAAGAGTTACAAAAGCTAAGAGAACCTTTAGAAAGCAGAGTGAACACATCTTGTTATTTAAAACATTACAATGTATATAAGTTTGGTGATCAGACAGCAAAACAGAGGAAAGCACTGAGAGCTGAAATACACAGCTACAAGTGCAGTTGGGGAGCAGCTCGGGGGTGTCCTGAGGTCAAAGGCACACTGTAGATGGATTACAGTAAGTGAGTCCTCAGCTGCTCTGAGCAAAAGTGGTCATGATTTCTCAGACACAGCCTGGACAAAATCCAACAAAGTAAACAAAATAGATTCAGGCTCGAGAGACCACTAATGAAATGGGGTTACTGAAAAAGAAAATACCCAAATGTGAATTGTAAACTAAACAATTGCAGGAAATAAAGAGGCAGTGGCCATGTTTAGTCTGAAATGTGCTGGTCAATTGAATTCACATTTCCTAAAACAGTCTGATTTTGCTTGGGTTGGATGGATGCTTGATTTTCCACAGAATAGAGCATGGTAGTATTCAGTAATAAAGGGCACACTAACACTGCAAGATTGATGGCAAAAGACTTGTGGAAGTTGTAAGAATGTCTTTTTAAAAATCCGTGATGCATAATATCTACTAACAGCTGTTGCACATTGTCCATGCTAAGGGCTTACTAGTTTTTTTTCTGATTTTTCTGGGACATCTACCCTACCTAGGGAATCTAAACAGGTCTCTCTAGCTCAGTTCAGCAGTCTCTCTGTCTCTGTCTGTCTCTCTCTCTCTCTCTCTCTCTCTCTCTCTCTCACACACACACACACACACACACACACACACACACACACACACACACAGTTTCTCTGTCTCTAAATTTACCTTAAATAAGGGCTTCAGAAGAGAAGAATTGTTCAGATTAAATTGTGGTTATTGAGTTTATTTCATATTCCATTTGTTCAAAGATGAAGGCAAGAAACTCCTCATTCATGAGATACATATAGATAGTACATTAATAACGAATTATTTAAAATCTTCATTTTACTTATTCAAAAGTTGAACTGTATAAGCCTATAGTAACACAGGACAAAGAATTCGAGACAAGTTCAGGTCACAGGATTCAAAGATTTGGACAATCAAGTAGTATTGAATTCCTATGTTGTCAAAGATTATTCCATAGGATGGTAAATGAGTAACAAAAAATTCTCAGATTTATCCTTTGAATTTTCCAGGTTCTTTTACCAACCTTGGATCACGTTTGTCATATTGTGATTAAGATGTGTGAAAATATGCTTTTCTGAAATCTCTCATATCTACTTTCCACCAAGGGCCATAAAATGCCACTATTCTGAATGTCTCAGTTTTAAGGTTTTAAAGCAATCCTGGAAACAATTGATTAGATATAAGGACTCATGATCATCGTCATCAAGTGGCTAATCCTTCCCCAACATCATCCTCATCCAGGAGTCTTCTAGACTGGATTACCAGTAAGGCAAGAATAAATTAGGGGCACAAGATGTTCATTAGGATCAACATGTGTGAAGAAAAGGGGAAGAAGCAGAACTTGATATAGGAAGAAGCTGAACTGCAGTGAAGTCAACAAACCTTGGCTAACCCAATCAGAAGCTCTCAACCAAGCATGGCTCATCAGAGTGTCGCACAACAAATTGAAATGGCTTCAGACTTCTCTGGTCCGTCATGCTTTGTGGGCTGCCCCAGAAAGGGCATGGCCTTGATTCTCTGCAGCTGAGGCAGACTTTGAAGAAGCTGACAGCTGGAGGTTGTTTGCATATCACACTCACCTCAAGGTGAAAGCAAGGCTTTGTTTGAAGGAGATTTGGGCCATGCTTCTTCTTTATCAAAGGAGCTTTTAAAATTTCCTTTTAAAAACAGTCCATTCATATATCCATGCAAAAACTTTCACATGAATGTTTAAAGCAGCATTACAGATAAGATCCAGAAAGTGGGAACAACCCAAATGTCCATTAGCTGATGAGAGAATAAATAAAACGTGTATCCATACAATGGAAAAATATTTGGTAATAAAAATAAATGAAATATTGATGGGTGCTGCAACATGGGTGAACCCTGAAAGCATAATGCTAAACGAAAGAAGCCAGTTACAATCATACATCATACTGTATGATTCTATTTATATAAATAGCAAGTCTATAGAGAAAATAGATGAGTTGTGGTTGCCTAGGACTGGGGTGAGGTTGGAGTGGGAACTGTCTGCTATTAGATAAGGAGTTTCTTTTGGGAATGATGAAAGTATTCTAAAGTTAGTGGTGATGCACAACCTTGTAAATATAAAACCATGGAAATGCTCTTTTTAAATGGGTGAATTTTACTGTATGTGAAGCAGATGTCAATAAAGCTTTTTTAAAGTCACCACTAAAGTATGGTAGGCAAATGTGCTTCCTGCTTTCCTCTGAACATGTTCCGATAACCATTACCATCATGATCATTATCATTGTCAGCAACATTATCATCATCATTAATATTTATTAGGCCCCTGTACCAGACACTCTATTAAAAGTGCTTTGCATACATTATCTCATTCTATAGCAACTGACTTTTGTTATTCTCATTCCATGTACAACTGAGGTTAGAGAGAATTGGGAAATTAGCCTAGGACTAAAGAGTGAGTGATGTCGAAAGTATGATTTAATCTCTTTTTCTGATTTCAGATTTGCTCAAAACTTTAATATCTATGTTTTAGAAATAGATCAAAATACTGTGTTAATTTAGTGGCACTGTCCTAAAATTAACCCCAATATGATATGATGGTTTTGTATTTTACATGCCCTCTCCTCTATGAAGTTTAAGAGAGCATAAGTCACATCTCCAAATTTTGCATTGCATTTTCATATGGGCAATTAAGTTTAAATTTATTTCTCTATTTCTGGAAGCAATTAATGCCCCCACTCATAAAATCATTATTTACTGAAATCTAGAGAAATCTGAAGAGAATCGGGCAGTGGTACAGTGTTTTCTATTGAAAGACATTACATTTTCTTTCACTTTTTCTGAGTGGGGGGAGGTTTTGAGACAGAGTTTCACTCTGTCACCCAGGCTGAAGTGCTGTGGCACAATCTTGGCTCACTGTAACCTCTGCCGACTGGGTTCAAGCAATTCTTTTGCCTCAGCATCCCAAGCAGCTGGAATTAAGGCATGGGTCACCACACCCAGCTAATTGTTGTGTTTTTAGTAGAGACTGGGTTTCACCATGTTGGCCAGGCTGGTCTCAAACTCCTGGCCTCAGGTGATCACCTGCCTCGGCCTCCCAAAGCGCTGGGATTATAGGTGTGAGCCATGCACCCGGCCAATATTACGTTTTCTTTGAAGGTTGTTATGACCAATTGTAGGCAACCAATACACTGAGAATGGAGTGACAGCAATGTGTGTGGGGTACTGAATTGTCAAAAATTGTAGACGGGTAACTTTTGGTTTGTTTTTATTGACAGTTGTAAACTTCTTGAGGCATGGGAGCATTCCTTATACCAAATTTTATCTGACAGAAAGTAAGACTGCAAACAAATGACCTCAGGGGACACAGCCTCAAAAAATGTGCCCTGGCCAGATTGCTAACAGTATTCACTCAAGCGCAATTTTAACCTGTTGTAGTTCAGAATCCATTTTTGGTGGATGTGCTTTACCCTGGAGTGAAGGAGGATTGTTTTTCAAATAAAATAGCTGTTTGATGATAGAAATTGCTTTCTAATGATTTCTCAGATAGAAGTAAATACAAATAAAGGTAAAGATTTGACGTTACTGTCACCAAGGAAAAAAAGACAAATTACAAATATCATAAATGCAAGCGAGAGCATCACTACTGGTCACATGAGCATTGAAAGTGTAATAAAGGAAAACCATGAACAGCTCTATGCAGGCAACTTTGATAACTTAGAGAAAATAGACTAATTTGAAAGACACAAACCACCAAAACTCACACAAGGAAAAGTAGAGAATCGACATAGGCCTGTATCTATTAAATAAATTGTATCAATAATTAGTTACCTTAAAAAAAAAAAAGATGGTGGCTTACACCTGTAGTCCCAGCACTTTGGGAGGCAGAAGCAAGCAGATCACCTGAGGTCAGAAGTTCAAGACCAGACTGGCCAACATGGTGAAACCCTGTCTCTACTAAAAATGTAAAATTAGCCGGGTGTGGTGGCAAGCACCTGTAGTACCAGCTACTCAGGAGGCTGAGGCAGGAGAATTGCTTGAACCTGGGAGGTTGCAGTGAGCTGAAATTGCATCATTGCACTCCAGCCTGAGCGACAGAGTGAGACTCCATCTCAAAAACAAAACAAAAAACAAAAACCACCAGGACGATTGTTTCCCTGATATTCTACCAAACATTTAAAGAAGAAATAATACAAATTATCTACAATTTATTCCAGAAAATAGCACATTTTATGAGGCCAGGATTACCTTAAGACCTAAACCAAATAAAGATACTGTAAGGAAAACTATATACCAATATTTCTCATGACAATAGATGAAAAAATTCTGAAAAGAATCTTAGAAAATTGAATCCAAAAAGTATAAAAAATACTTTTTAGATACACAAATACATATATTCTTGAATATTTATATTTAATATGCTCAATGTTTTTGCTACCTTCTTCACAATATATGAAATATAATTATAATAACTTTTTGATGTCTTTGCCTACTAATTCTATCATCTGTGTCCTCTCTGGATCTGTTTCTTTTATTCGTTTTTCTCCTGTCATGGTTCATGCCTGATGATCTTTTATTGGATGCCTGCCATAGTAAATTTTACCTTATTTGCTGCTGGGCACTTTATACTCCTGTAAATTGTTCTTAAATTTTTTTCTGGGACTCAGTTAAGCCACATGTGAACAGTCTGATCTTTTTTGAGACTTGTTTTTAGTATTATTATGTGGAATTGGAGAAGCCTTTAGTTCAGGGCTGATAGTCTCCCACTACGGGGACAATACCTTTTTGAGTACTGCATCCCTTGCCCAGTGAATGACAAGGATTTTTTTTCTCTGGCTGATGAGAGCACAAACTATTCCTGGGCTTATGTGAGCCACAGGAATCTTTCTAGTTAATCCTTTCAGTTGTATTTTTCCCTAGCCTCGCTAATCAGTACTCAGTTGAAGGCTAAAGGAGAATCCTCTCCTAATCTCCACAGCATTCTCCATGCAGTTCTCTTCTTTCTGGCACATTGTCCCATGAATTGTAGCTGCTTTGACCTCCCTGTTCTCCCACCTCTATCTCTTCAACTTGAAGACTTGGCTAAGAATGCCTGGATTTTACCCGCCCTGTGCTGTAGGCTGGAAGTCCTTTGCCCTGTATGCTGAAGCAATTGCCAGGCTCACCCTGTTTCTTCCCATCTCTGAGAGATCACTGTCCTGTGGTGCCTGATCTCCCATGTCTGAAAGCCATTATTTTATAGATTTCGTCTGTTTTTAAAGTTATTTCAGGCAGAAGAATAAATTCAGTCCCTGGTACTTCATCTTGGCCAACTGAAATAATTTTAGGTCCTTAATTTCTTCTTCACCTCTTCCCCCATCCTCCAAATGCTATAGTCATATTGTCAATTACTATGCTTGGTGATTGTTTCTCCATTTCTGTTTCTGTCCAAATATATTTTTCATCTTTTTCTATTCATCAGTGCTTACTTGTAACTTGTTCTTATTCTACATTTAATTATCTATTTAACATCCAAATCACTGTTTATGGCCCATCATCAGAAATGTATTGGAGGAGGGTGGATTCCAAATGGTCTGTCCACTGATTGTGAAGACTTCAGGTACATTATTACATTTCTGATTAGTTACTCTATGCCTCTTTATTATGTTATCTAGCACAGAATTTCTTTTTTTCTTTGAGACAGAGTTGCTGTCACCCAGGCTATAGTGCAGTGGTGTGGTCTCAGCTCACTGCAACCTTTGCTTCCCAGATTCAAGCAATTCTCCTACCTCAGCTACCCAAGTAGCTGGGATTACAGGTGCCTGCCATCACGCTCAGCTAATTTTTTTTTGTATTGTTAGTAGACATAGGGTTTCACCATGTTGGCCAAGATGGTCTCGAACTCCTGACCTTAAGTGATCTACCCTCCTCAGCTTCCCAAAGTGCTGGGATTACACAAGTGAGCCACCATGCCTGGTCCACAGAAGTTCGTAAAGTGTAATTCAAGAACATCCTGGGGTCCCTGAGACATTTTCAAGGATTGCAAGAGGTTAAAACTATTTTCATTATAATACTAAAACCTTAACTTCCTGTTCATTCTTATTCATTCACGTGTGTACAGTGTTTTCCAGAGGCTTTTTAATGTGTGGTGAGGCTGGACATGGTGGCTCACACCTGTAATTCCAGCACTTGGAGAGGCCGAGGTGGGTGGATTGCTTGAGCTCCGGAGTTCAAGATCAGCCTGGGGAACATGGCAAAATTCCATCTTACACAAGATACAAAAATTAGCTGGGTGTGGTGATGGTGCCTGCCTGTAGTCTCAGCTACTGAGGAGGTTGAGGTGAGAGGATCACCTGAGCCCAAGGAGGTCAAGTTTGCAGCGAACCACAATTGAGCCATTGTACTCCAGCCTGGGCCACAGAGTGAGACCCTGTCTTAAATAAAAAAAAATGTGGTGACATCATTCCTCTGAGAGCTAATGGACAATGTACTTGAATATTTTTGTGTTTTAAAACGTTTTTAGTTTTCATTTTTAAAAAAATGGCAAATATCAATAAATACAACCTACACAGATAAAAGCTGGATGAGGTTACGAATTACATGTAAGAGTGTAAAGTGGTCCTGGGACGAAACTGCTCTAGGTTTCAAAAATTCACTCTGTTTCTATTCCGGTTTTTAAATTGACAATGGCTATTCCATTTCTTGGGATTTCTCACTTACAAAATTAACTTTCAGATTTGGATAGCATCTGTAAGCTACCCATTTATCTGGGCTTCTGAAAATGAGGCATTTCTTTTCCTTTTTCTTTTATTTTTTGTATATCTGCTAATACCAGTATAACAAAAATAACAGCTAAGGGGGAGGTATAAAGGAAAATGGGTCGTCCTGCAGTCTCATGTCATTTTCTCTGATCTGTACAGTAGTTCTGAAACTGATAATTTAGGCTGAGTAATTCTATCAGGACTTTCTATGCTTGTCGAGGGCACTCCATAGCCCAAATAATAGTGAAGAGCAATCTAAATGATATCTAAGAAATGAGTGTGTCTCTCTTATAGGTTGAAGTGAAGTGAAGAAACAACAACCAAATGAAAACAGCAGTGTCAACAGCAAGGCCCATCCATGCACAGGATGGTCTGAAGAAGAATGTAATAGGTATAAAGAACAAGTTGAGGACAGCGTCTAAGAACTAAGGCTCGGAATAGCAAAATTGTTCTGCAATTTCTCTCCTGTGTACTGCTTTGCCCTTGTTGCCTAAGCCAAGCATGCTGGCTTTAAAAAGCTGTAAATGCCAGGACAGTGCAAAGGACACTGGACATGAAATGAGGAAACCTGGATTTGAGACACAATTTCGCCACTAAGTTAGCTTGGGCATGTAATTTTATCTTTCTGGTAATTTCTGCAGTATAAATCATGACTGTTTTTGGAAGTTAAAATGGAATGGATGACTCAGTATTTTTGCCTCTGGCAATTTCCCTAAGGAAATAATCAAATGTCTGTGCAAAAATTATTAGCTACAAGAATGCTCATTGCTTATTGTTGATAGCACAAAAATAAGAAAAAAGTACACATTCAACCACAGGTGATTAATTAAATAAACTTTATGTCATTTAGATAAGTATATTTGAGTGACTAGCCATAATGAAAGCATATTTTTTGTAATAAATTTTGTTTATTGTTTATCATATGCTGGTAAGTGAAAAAGTAAGTTACACAAGAGAATGTATAGTATGATCTTGTATTTGCTATATTTATGTAATTGAGAGAATAGAACATCCCCTTTTCCTTTATGCAGATGAAGAATGATATGAACAAAAGGTACTCAGTATTTCAAAATCTCTCTTATAAAATCATCGTTAAAGGTATACAGTGCTTTATAGTTTTTCTGGTAAGCTTGAAGGGAAAGTAGAAAAGAAACCAAATGTACTAAAAATGAGAGCGGACATTGGCGATCATGAGGCAGCCAGAAAAGTTTTTTTGTGGATGAGAAACACAATGATGGGATTAACCTGAAAGAGAAATATGCTTGAAGTTTCGCGTTGCTGAGACCTGGAGCTTCTAAACTCTCATTCCCTCCGTCCCTCATTTCCTTTTCACATTTTTCTGCCAAGTGGCATTATAACATCAGCGTACAGATCACACTGAGCAAGGCCCAAGATGCTTCTCCAGCCGCAATGTCTCAACCCTGAGAATGGCTCCTGGGGAATGAGTAATAAATCGGATGGCTAAGTGCGACTTGTTCCAAATGTAGAGTGTCTTTACTTGGACCAGTTTTAAGAAGGAGTTTTGTTGGCTAAAGCATGAATCTCTCAGAAGGCAGTAGAGCCAAATTAGAAACTAGATATGATCCCAAGTGAAATCTTCCGGGAAAGGGGCTCTCTCCTTCTGGGAACATTTTTCATCATAGTGCCCGTAACACAGTGGATCTTTAATCAATGTTTCCTTTCATTCTTATCTCCTGCCTGCAAGGAAGTTCTGTTTAATTTTGATTTTCATCTCTACTTGCCAGCCAAATGCCTCTTTGCTGTTCTAAAGTGCCTCTTTTTCCATATCTCGTCATATGTACCTACATATACAGATGTGTATACATTGAGTTTTCCTTCTTTTAGTAAAATGAGCCAATCAATTTGCTTATGAACTGAAAGAGGGAAATTCAGGAATGTAAACTTGTCATTTTAAAAATTAGCCCTTGGAGCCCTATGCCTTAGAGGAAGTTCTTCCCTCACAGTATGAACAATAAATCTACTTCTTTTGTTTGGGGGTGAAAGGGTGCTCATGGAATGATTAAAAGAGCAAACAAGAGAGGAAAGTAAACTCTGAAAATTAATGCTTTTTAAGGCTTTGGTGATTAACCAACTCCATCTTTAGCAGAATGTGTCTCTGAGTCACCTATGATGAGCAATGATATCGACAAAAAGAAGCATTATACACGTAACACCACCTAATCACAAATCACTTAGCTAAACACTTCTTCCCACATAACAGCAAACTGTTTCTTCAGACCTTGGAGGAACAGGTTCTGTGGGTGAACTAGCTGCTTATTGTTTTGTTCACTTTGCCAGGCAGAATGAAGTGGGTGGATTGTGAATACAATCATTGATGTTTACTTGGTTGCTAGTTCCCCCACACACTCACTTTCCTATTTTACTTAAAGTAATAAAAAAGAAAAGCAGAACTGAAGAAAATTGATCACTACATGTAGTTTCAGATGCTAAGCAGTCTTTTCATTTTTTTTTAAATTGCCATTGAATTTAAGGCAGAGCGAAGACGGTATCACCCAAAGTTGGTATGGAGCACTTATGGCTTAATGAACCCTTCTTCCAACTGGAATTCCTACAAGAAATTTAACTGAGTGAGATGTTTCGTTCCTTATTCCCGAAGCATTATGTGATGAAAAATTATCCAGCACTGGCTGGGCACATCAGGAAGCTACAGCAAGAGCAAATACAACAGCAGATGAGGTTTAAAGTTTGGAGAAAATAACAATTCCTTTCTTCATATTTTATTTTTTCACAACTCTCATAATATCCATAGAATAACAACCTTAAAGGGGACAATACAAACGTAATTTGTTCTGACTTTTCCTGATTCCAGTGAGTCCCTAAACTCTTTCTTGAAAAAAGCAACACAATCCAGTCTCTCCCCAGGGATCCACCCTTCCCTGAACACCCATGGTCTAAAAAACGGTAGCTCATACCTAGCTGAGGGTTAGGTTCTTATTAGTCTAAGCCCAATAGGGTGTGGCATGTGATCCAGTTCTGGGCCAACTGGGCACTAGAAAATATTTCCTTGCTGAGGATGGGTCAGGGGATGGAGAAGAGAGCAAGAGCTTCTCTTCCAGTGGGTCTGTCCTGTCTGGAGGTGACACAAGGAACCAAGTCGTGCATTTTGGGACCCTGAGTTCGCTTAATCTGGAGGATAAAGTTTACTCTCTTGCAAGGGCAGTTAAAAAATGGAAAGAACCTGGGTCCATTTCTTATGTTGTTGAAGTCACTGAAATAAACAGCCAAAGCTGATTCATCTATCTCTTGTTGAAGTAATGTGTTTTCCTTATTATTTAAGGTGCTTGAAATCTAATTTCTGTTTCTTACAGCTTAAGAGATTCTAAATGTGTGCAATGATGGCTAAAAGTTCTTTAGATACAGTAGAATTTTTCTTTTCTTTTTTTTTCTTTTTCATTTGATTATTACATAAGCAATTTACAGCTTTTGGGATTACTCTGAGACAAATCATACATATGCTGGGAGCCTCAGGTTTTTCATCTGTAAAGCAAGAGAGCAATTCATTTATTTATTCAGCCACAAATATTTATTAAGCACCTATTATGTTCCATATACTTCTAGGAGTTGGGAATACAACAGTGAACAAAAGAGATAAAAATCCCTGCTCTCACTGTGTGTGTAATTTAGGGGAGGAGACAACTGATAAATAACGTAAATAAAATGAGGAAAGCAGTATGTTAAATAGTAAGTGGCAAGGTGAAGAAAATCAGGGGAGGAAGATACAAAGTGTCCGGTGGGAGAGGGAGTATGAAATTTTAGATAGGATTATTAGTGAAGGCTTGACCAAAAAGGGGACTTTATTTAGTAACAAAATAAGAAAGTGAAGGAGCCAGCCTCTTGCCTCTTGCCCTTCTGAGGAAGCATATTTCTAGCACAGTAAACAGCACGTATTAAGGTCACAAGACAGGAGCATCGCTGGCATGTTCACAGAAGAGGAAGGGGAGAAAGTCATGGGGAGAGGGGCATCAGGTAGGGCCTCAAAGGCCGCTAGAGGGACTTATTTGTCTCTTACTTTAAGTGAAAGCAGAAACTATCCGATGACTTTTAGCAGAGAAGTGACATGCTTTGACATATTTTAACAAGTTGATTCAGGCTGCTGCTTTGAGAATAGACAGAGAAGAGCAGAAACCAAGAGAACTGTTACAAGAATATTTCAGTAATATAGGTAAAATGATGATGATTTGATACAGGGAGGCAGCTGACAGTATCATGAGAAGTGGTCATATTCTGGTTAGGTTTTGAAGAGATTTCAAATAGAGAGGAATTAAGAATGGCGCCAAGATTTCTGGTCTGATCAATGGAAGAATTAAGTTGCCCATCCTTGAGATATGAAAAGAATTGTAAAAGAGGGTTTTGGTACAGACTATCAAGAGCTCAGTTTATGACATGTTAATTCAGCATGCTTATTAGATATATAATGTAGTTTCCAATAGGCAGCCGAATATATGTTTGGAGTTTAGGGGAATGATCTAAGCTGGAGATATATGTTTGAGAATCATTAAAATATTTTGAAGCCATTGCAATTAGATGCAATTACCCTGGGAGGGAATGACGATGAGTTCCAAAATTTAACAGTAAAGCTGGACATGGTGGCATGTGCCTATAGTCCCAGCTACTGAGGAAGCTGAGGTGGAAGGGTCACTGGAGCCCAGTTCAAGCCTAGCCTAAGCAACATAGCAAGACCTTGTCTCAAAAACAAACAGGCAAAGCAGAAAAAAAGTAACAAAAACAAAAAACCTTCCAAATTTAAAAGTCAGGTTGATGAAAGGGATCAGTCAGAGACTGGGAAGGCGCATCTATAAGGGTGGGAGGAAAATTAAGCAAATGTATCGTTTGAACGATAAGAGAGGAATGTTTAAAGACTGAGACAGTGAACAACTGTGCCAAATGCTGCTGAAATGAAGTAAAAATGAGGACAGAAAATGGATCCTTAGATTTAACAACATGGTAGTCATTGGTGACTCTGAGAACTGTTTTGTGGAGTGGTAAGGGCAACTGGAATGGGTTTAAGAGAGAATGGGAGGAGAGAAATTTCAGACAGCAATTTAGGGAAGCCTTTCAAGAAATCAGGCTGTAAAGCAATGGGGTACTAGTGGATACATATAGTGTGGAGGAAATTATTTATAATGACAAGGCAAGGCGAGGAGAGTTGCTAGAGCAATACCTATGAGCAGGTATGAGGGGAATGGGATATGGTGCACAGAGGTGGTGGCCTTTGTCAGGTACACGACCTATTTATGAACAGTAATAAAAGAGATAGCAGGGTGCATACACAGAGATGCAGAGATTACTTCATTTCTTGTGGTGAAATAGGAAGCGAGGTCCTCACCTGAGTGAGGATAGGGGGAGAAATGTTGGAGGTGGGAAAAGTAAGTGAAGTCTGAAATAGTTGATAGAAGAATGGAAGAGAGAATGGATTAGGGACATACGATTTTTGGGCAGCCTCTGGGGTTTATTTGAGGGAGGTGAATGGCCATGAATATATAACAAGAACTGGCAGCATAGGGACACGTTCTTCCAGCTACATTCAGCCGTAGGATTACAAGCATGGCCCAAGCAGATAAGATGATGTGTCCATGGTTGTGGGTTTCCAGCAGTGTGAGAAATTCCAAGGAGCAAGTGAGTTAGGTTCTACTAGACTTGTAAAGAGCTAACTTAGGTTAAGCCCAGACTAGTAATTGAGTCAGGCCATAGCACAAATCATTACATCCCAAAGCAGTTTCCACGCATCTGGTTATCGATAGAGTGTTACTAGACTTTGTGTATTTCACAATTTGTCCTGGTCCTGCCTATAGACTCAGCAATAAAAACTACCCAACAGTTCTTGGCCATTCAAGACTTTGAGAATAGAACAAAATAAACTTATTTTACTGTAAAATACCTGCAATCTTCCTTTAATAAATTAAATAGTACAATAGAAAAACTTTGTGCTTTGTGTTTATTTTTGTGGACCTCAGTTTTCTTCTTAAAACGAAGTAAAAATAGTGCCAAGCTTTTTAGTAGCAGAGGCCTAGCAGGAAGACATGTTTTCTTCCATAAGTAGTACGGTTTTGGGGAAGCCGAGAACAATCCCTCTACAACTAATGCCCATGCCTGTTCGCTGGGGCCTGAGGTGCCAACATAAGTGTTCTTTGGCTTTAAGAAAGGGGTCAAAGCTGGCCAGGCACAGTGGCTCATGCCTGTGATCCCAGCTCTTTGGGAGACCAAGCAGGCAGATCACTTGAGCTCAGGAGTTTGAGACCAGCCTGGCCAACATGGTAAAATACTATCACTAATAAAAATACAAAAATTAGCTGGGTGTGGTGGAGCACACCTGTAATCTCAGTTACTCAGGAGGTTGAGGCATAAGGCTTGAACCCGGGAGGAGGAGGTTGCAGTGAGCTAAGATCATGCCACTGCACTCCAGGCTGGGTAACAGAGTGAGACTGTCTCAAATCAATGAATGAATGAATGAATGAATGAATGAATCAATCAATCAATCAAAGGAAAACAGGAAAAAAGAAAGGGGTCAAAGTGTTCAGTATCCACAGGAGCAGCAGCAAACTCATGGGGTAGGCATGAAGCACTGTGCCTGGTGGGGATGGGGGCATGCCTGCTCCCCGCTGAAAGAGGTGTTGCTGTAGTGAACACAGAAACAGTGGGGCAAAACTTACACTTTTTCAAATTAATTAAGCCAGAAATCATGACTTTTACATAACCCATCCAATTCTTAAATGTTGGTGACATTAAAAAAAAACATAAAAACACTTTTTATGGACAAAACAGTAATTTTTTTTCCTGTTATAAAGCCTTCGGAGTACAATTGCTGCTTAATGTGTTATCATCTTTTCCTACTCCAGTCTGCAGGAGAACATTCCAGCTCTCTTCTGAGAATGGGTTTTGTCTGAGAGAAAAGTAGGAATGCTGTAAATGCTTCCTGCTGCTTTCTCAGGCCAGGGTGGTTTATGACGGCTGTTGTTCAGCTCATGGACACATGGTCTAGTATGCTGATCTTCATTGGAAACTTTTTGTACATTCCCACCTTTAAGAAATCTGATAAATCACACAGCCATGAAAAGTTCATAGAAGTCAGAATTTTATTCAATGAAATTACTCCAAAGCTGTGTCATCTGTTTACCCTTAATTTAATTATAATTTTTTACATAAAGATCAGAAATTTGAGCTGCTCAAGATTAATATTCCTTGAAAATTTCCTTAGAATATACTGATTTACTACTACATTTCATTTTTCCTACTTTCAGCTAGGTGACCACTTCATTTGGTGTCTCTCAGCCTCCTGCTGAGACATTTGAATCCAAATATATCCTCAGCAGTAACAGTAAAACTACATAAAGAGAGCAGTCCAACAGCAAAACAAGAGTTATATACCTTCCCGAATAAAGAAGTAATAACAATAGAAAATTAGTATCAGTGATGAGAATAGTCATACTGCTGCCATTAATATCTATCGAATATCATTCTAGTTACTCTCTATCCATTAATCATCACAATATCTTTATTAAATTGGTATGTTTATTCTCATTTTACAAATATGGAAACTGAGGTTCAGAGGGAAGAGGTACCTTGCTCAGAGCATCAAGACAATGGTGAGAGAACCCATAATTAAATCCAGGACTATCTGAGTATACCTCGAGGCTTCTGTTATCAATCGGGGTTGGCCTCAATTCAACAACTATTTATCAATGATATCTCCACACCTGCCCCTGGTTTGGGTTTAGGAATACAATGATGAATACACAGTTTGTGCTAATAGAGACCTTATACTGCAGTAGTGGAGACACAAATAGAAATATAGTTTTAAAACAATGTGGTTGGCCAGAGAGGTAAATACAATGTACTATGCAAGTATTGAGAGGGAAGCCCAGAATAGGGGCCTGGGAAGGTTTGCTGCAGAGCATGATGCTCTATGCTGAATCTTAGGAAAGAGTAAGAAGCAGGGAAAAGAAGTAGGGGAAGACTAATTTATTCTAGGTTAGAAACATAAACAACATGAACAGCATAAACAGGCAAGTGAGAAAGTGTGATGCTTTTAGCAAATCAAAAAAAGCTGAACATCCACCCATACTCAAGTTCAAGCTGGGGAGCAGCAGGAGCTGGAGTGCTTGCCTATACACCAGGAATGATAACACCAAAGTGTTACAAGGTCAGGTTTGTGTTAAAAAATAGCAGCCATATGAAAGCTGGATTGAAGTGTACAGTGTAGAGAAGCTTTTAGGAATCTTAGTTGTTAACTACCTTGTTCTCAGCAACATTTTCCCAGAAGACACCATTGTTTTGCTCATAGAAAACAATTCACTTGCCATTCTCACCAAGTGCAAATTGTTATGTACTAAATGAGATCAGAGTAGGACACACTGACCTTGACAGTGGCCAGCACCATGCATGCATAAATACAGTACCTCTTCTGAAGAAATAAAGATGGACTCACTGTCAGCAGAAATCACAAATTTATTAACTCTTAAATATATCAATCCGTCATTTACCATTATGGCAAGAAATATATACAGTGTCCCATGGTAAACTGCAGTGTTTCAAAATGATAGAAGATAATAAATGTGTAATTCAATTGTGGCGGAGAGAACAAATCACAATTTCCTCACATCTTAGTGCGGAAGACAAACTTGATCTACAGTAATACTTCAACACCACATGCTAAGTTAAAAGTGTAAAAAAAACCACTCTACACCTATTTTTTCCTTTAAATACATGTATGCCACGTATAGCTGCTTCACAAAAAGGTAAAAGTAATTAAAAAGGGAAAAATGGGGCCATTATTTTTTCACAGATCTCATTGGCAGGTTAACATGGCTCAATATATTTACTGTATATATTTATTTTAAATATATATTGTTTTAAATTGTGTAATAATTACCAGAAAAGCTTCAACCCATCTACCCATACATCCACTAGCAATAATATCTAAGATGATTAGTAATCAACACAGAAAGGTGAGATGAGAGAAAAAGGAAGGGTCGTTTTTGTTGTTTTGTTTTTCTTTTGCTTCTGCTTTAAAAATAGGCATCTGAGGACTATGAATTACTATCATTAAAATAACGATGATGGAGATTCCATGCACTGTAAAACATTTCTGGGAAGAGAAAAAAAATCACAGGAATTGAATCAACAAAGGAAAAATCAGAAGCAGAAAGAAAACCGAGGACATTTCCCTTTTTGTTTTAAACTGGAAAATCCTAACTCCTTGAAGGAAGATAATGATACTCTGACTCAAGAGAGAAGCTAAAAAAGCACAAGTCACAAAGAACAAGTTCAAAACACTTATGAGAATGGCAAACATTTGTAAGCCTCTCTAACTCTAGAAAACTAGCTAGTGATGATGCAGAAGTGACCCTCTCATTCCTCAAGACGGAGGTGAGTGTGTTCACATAAAACTCCCTCTGCTATCAACTTGGCATCCTCCTGGCAACTGTCTTCAATCAGTAAGACACTGCAGTCACAGGAGGAAATTTCTTTTATCTTAAGTTTAAACAATTCTAATTCCTCTGACATATTTAGGATACCTAAGTCCAAACAAGAGCTTAAGCAGAATTATAGACCTTTAAAATCTTGACAACATTTTTTGTGGGCCCTGAAGAAGACCAAAAGTGCTAGTTTAGCTACCTTCAAAAGACCTTTATTTCCCTTTTACCTTCCATATGCAAATTTCCCTTTCATTCTTTTCTCACACACTACTAGCCTGCCTACCCAAGAAAAGGAAAAGGAAAAAAAGTAAGAAAAGAATGCAACAAAAGAAAAATAAAAAAGGAAGCAAATAAAAGGAACAAAGAAACAGGATAAAGAAAAGAGACTGAAGATTTAAGAAAAAAAATTCAATTCAGCAAATTCACCAAAACAATGTGAATATATCCTAAAGTGATTAAACTCAGAAATGATGTGCATTTTTCCAGTTTACACAGTTTGAGCAAAAACAGCATAGCTTTATGTGGTAGCAAACCAACTGATTCTTGCTTCTACTTTCATAAGTGATTTTGCCCACATATCAACCCACTTTAATTGTTAAACAGCAAAACTTTCAATGAAAAATCATTCATTTTAACCAGGATCACACCAGAAAAATGAAGGTATATATATATTTTTTACCATTTTTTAAAAACAAAAACAAGCCAAAATAGATTAACAGCAAAGAGTTCTAAAAAATTTACATTTCTCTTACAAACCGTCATTCAGAGAACAATAGTTCTTAAGTCTGTTAAATCTTGGCATTAACAGAGAAACTTGATGAAGAGTTGTACTTGGAATATCGTGAATTTTTTTTTGTCTAATCTCCCCCTATTGTTTGCCAACAGTAATTTAAGTTTGCATGGAACATCCCCGTAGTTGAAGTGTAAACAATGTATAGGAAGGAATATATGATAAGATGATGCATCACATATGCATTACACGTAGGACCTTCACAACTTCATGCACTCAGAAACATGCATGAAGAGGAGGAGAGGACGGCCCAGGGTCACCATCCAGGTGCCTTGAGAACAGAGAATGCAGAAGTGGCACTGTTGATATTTAGCTGAAAGGAGAAAGGGGGAGGAAGAAATAAATTATATTGTTTTACAAAATATCAAGAGGTTTTGCCATAGATTTGACTAGGCCACAGTTTTATAACTTGGCTAATGAATAGACTGAAAACACTATGTAGAAGAGATGTTTGCTTGTGATCATTACAAGAAAAAATATACAATGTTACACAAAGACAATATTAAAGTAGAAAATCAGTAATAATTATTTTTTCACACAAAGCTAAGGTAAAAATAAAGAGACAGAGACACAGGCTTCAATCATATTATTAAATCTAACTATGTATCTTAAGCATTCCTGTTTACTGGACAAATTAGTAAATGAATATAATCCTTTTGTTGAAGTAGACTCCTCCTTAGCTTTTGTTTTTAGTATCAGATTCCTTGGGAAATTGAACTTAGAAGTCAGTTTGACAAGAAATATAGTCTCAAAAGTGGAGAGAACATGAGTCCTCTCTTTAATTGGAGCTCTCCTTTGTTGAAAGCATCAGAGCACTATTTGCTAAAAGCTCTGAAAAGGTTTAGTTCTTTGAATGAGGCAAATATTCACAACAGCACCATACATATCTGAATACTTGTAACCCAAATCTAACAAACAAATAGTTAAAAACAACAACAAAAACATGAAGTTAATTACAGTCAACTTTCAATTATCCTCTGGAATTATCCACTTGGTGAGTTCTAAATTTCAGCTTGACTTCCTGGTGTGGCCTGTCCTCATGGTCAAGTACCATTATATTCAGTCAGACACAGCAAATTGACTTACACATTGCCACAGCCAGCTGCTTATAGGAACTGCAACCTTCTGAAAGAATGGTTAATACACCAAAGGATCCTAAAGCTTAGTATAAATTAAGTCTGGATAATTGAGAGTTATCTGAATTGACCCAGACATAATTTACATTTGATGTGAAAACTTCAGGATTCTAATGTGACACAATCCACATGTTGGAAAAAATTCTTTTCAGTGTTTATTAGGATTATGCTACCAAATGGGGCGGAAGGTTAGACTCAAGAGCTCATGCAAAATTGCTATGAATTGTCAAAGATCTTGTATGTTTTTCATTGAATATTATGCAAGAGAAAATATCTTCAAAGGGAAGAAAAACAGCCATGCAGCTTTTTATTCAGCTCCAATCACAAAGTATCACGGAGCAGGATGCTACTTACAAGACCCATATGTGAATGGTTTTCAGGCCTTAGATGTTTTGCCACAAAGAGGTGCCTCCTGAGAAGTTTTCTTTCCCATTTGGAATACAGGGTGGCCTATTAAGAGAAGCCCCATTTAAGCCACCTGGCATAAAATGAAGTCATCTTGAATAGGCTCTATCCCATAAACACTTCAGGGGATTGCAAAAAAACCCAACCCCCGGTACTGTATGAATGTAATCCCTTCTATATTAATCGGCAATCAATTTGTGCTGTACCCCTTTGGGGTTAAAAAAAACCACAAAAAAATTCTTGTCTTCATTATATTCATATTCCTTTTGTGTTTTTCTCTTAATTGCATAGCTATTGTTTTTGGAATAAATTCCAGCCTATTGCTTGGTTTGTTTTTTGTCCCTGTTGACTCACTTTTTACAAATCCAACAGTGATATATAATTATTAAGGCTACACAGAGGGTCTCTGGAAACCACTGTGGTATGTTATGAAACTAAGAAATCGTGATGGATTCTATGGAGTGAGTTGAATGCCTGTTTGTATGAACCCCCATTCCACATCCCAAATATTAACAGGTGATCCTGGGGAGAGAATTTGGAAAGAGATCAACAGTGGACCAAACTTCTACACCGAGTTTAAATGCTTCTTGTTTTCATCTCACTCCACTTTACCAATAAACCTATTTTTAATTATTCCTCTTTACTCTAGTTGTAACCAGACTTCCTTACCAATAATGTTCTATCATATTAAACTAAATCCTGATAGTGTACTTTTATTTCTGATGCTCATTTAGCTTGGACTATCCTCCTTTGTTTTTTCTATATTTCTATGTCTCTACATTTTACTCATCATTTAAGACTTTGCCCAAAACTCTAGCTATACACAAAGTGTACTTCCAAACTGTTATGAACAGTTTGCTACACTGTTCGTTAATTTTACTGTATTCTGAAGTTGATTATAAGCTTTATTATATCAATTTTTTTCTTTGGAATCGATGATTAGCTAAATGAGAATACATGTTATTTGAAAGCAATATCTTTTACTTTGTGTTGAATCTGGCACAGGTAAAGCACCTAAGAAATTCACAGTAATGTACCTAATCACTGACTGGAAAAGTGAACAAGATATCTGAGGTAGAATGGTGAGGTGAGAAAGACATTGCAATACCTAACAATTGCCTTTTAAATGCTGACTCTGTAATTTTTTCCTAATATCTGTAATTGAGCCCCAGGGGATCATCTATGAAATGAAACTTCTGATAATATATTAGCCATTTTAGAAAGTCCTTTCTATGCTTTCCTCTGATATCCCCTTCCTCTGATAATTGAGTAAATGAAGTCACAAATACATTGCCTTATGATATGAATCCCCTGGATTTAACCCTGTGAGATTTTGATACGGTAGTCTCTAGTCCTATCTAAACTTATCATATACTGCTCTATAGCAAGTTTCAACCCACAAATGGCTGATCTAATTGATCTTTCCAGAGAATCTTAAACTTTTCCCATGAAGGCATTTATTTCCATCAGTGTAACCAACCACTAGCATTAAATAACATATTAACATAGTAGAAGGAGCTGACCATGGTGTGGTAACAAAGAAGATAGAAGTATTTACTTGATGGGTACTGTTGGTGACCCCGAGCGATGAAAATGAACATTCTGCCACTTTCCATCCCGGCGGTGCCACACACGAGTCTCTTCTGACTGCATTGTCTTTGGCATTCCACTGCCATCCATGTACTGAGTGAGCCTAATATATGCTATGCAGGCGGCATCATCCCCTACCAGATGTACATGAGGGTTTAGAATAATAGTGTGGATTGGTTTATTGCTTTTGGACAAAGCTGAAAGAGAAAAACATGAAAAGCAAAATTTAGTTCCTATGTAAAGGAAACTAAAACCAGTCATAACTTCAGGTAGGACCAATAAATGAAATGCCATTAGGTAATGAATCTACTATTTGCACTAATCAGGTGCTGGGCACGGTACAAAACAACAAGATCAAAAGTGGACACAGTCTTGATTTTATCTGATTTCCTTTACAGGCAATTTATATGCTCCTCTGGAAATTCTGATTTGGTGAAAAAGCTGTAGAGATATATTAATTTATAACGGAAAGTAGTTAGAAACATAAATCCCAATATGAATAGAGGTGAAGAAGGCCTGGCCCAGGTGTGCCAAGCAGTTCCTATCTTTTCCAGAAATGAACTGCTGGGACAGTTGACCCAGGATTTTGTGGTGGTGTTTGTTTTTGTTAGCTGGTGAACTATGTGGGACAAGGGAAATACATCAAGTTTCAGGTATGGACATCACTGTCTCCATATTAAGGCTGGTGGTAGCCTTTGTAAAACCTATGAACTTGTTTCTCATCTCATCCTCTGACTCCTCCACATACTAGAGTTCATTCCATAATAGTCCACTTGTGATCATTTGATAAACATTCAAATTGTGTTGGCACATAGCCTGATTCTGATCTTCTAGCTCTTTCCTTTGACTCAGTAGCCCTCACTGGGCTCCAGCCTCTGGTGTTTTGACAGTAGCTACTAATTCTAATTATTCAATCACCAAGAGATGTGAGGATGATTTAGTGCACATTACTTATTGATGCTGTTCCTTTCTTAGATCACTAGAAAAGGTTGAATTGTTTTTAGTTGCTATCCAAACATGATTTCCATTCTCAGAAAATATCTATTCAAATTACATGAAATATTATTAGAGTCACCTAAATACCCCATTATGGAGAATATAAATTTATGGAACATGATGTATGTATGTGTATATTAGTGTCATGCTGAAAAAGGTTAAAATGTTAATGGGTTAATTCTTTCATTGGGATCAGATGGTGTTGATAGAGAGTCAGCTGGAGGAAACATGAGATGCTATCAGAGTGCTGGAATATAGGGAATGTGACATTTACTAAAACTTCATTAAGAGAATTTATCAAATAGTTCTTTTTGTTTGTTTGTAAATGCCTAATGCATACAAGAAAACGTAACTCATTCAACACATCTTAACTTGAAAATCCATGCCACGGCAGACATTCTTAACAAAGCTTATAATTATTGAAAGAGGTGATTATCCTAGTCAGTACTACAATACATCTCATCTTTAATTCAAAAAGATCTCTGCAACAGAAATAAATTCACTTTATGCAATATGCAACACAGTATGATGTCTAATGTCATTAGGTAAAAGGAAAAAGAGAAGGACAAAGGGAATTCCTGGGTTACACTTTTCTTGATGACCTGACCAAGGATTTCTGCAGGATGAACTCCATTTGTCACCTTCTTTGGAAATGTCTCTTTCTTCTGAAACTACAAGAAGTCTTAAAATTTGAATTGAAAAATTTATCTCACTATTCATCTTCATTTTCATTTTACTTTGAAAATAAGCATCACATATGCTTGAAAGCCCTCTTCTATGTTGACTATTTTGGCATGCTGTGGTTTAAAAAAATTTTTTTCTCCTATTTTTTCTTTTCCTTATTTTTATAATTTGAGGCAGGGTCTCATTTGGTCATCCAGGCTGGACTACAGAAGCATGATCATAGCTCATTGCAACTTCAGCTTCTTGAGCTCAAAGTGATCCTCCCATCTCAGCTTCCCAAGTAGCTGGGACTAAAGGTGCTTGTTATAATGCCTGGCTTCTGTGTAGAGATGGGGTCTCATTCTGTTGCTCATACTGGTCTTGGATTTCTGGCCTCAAGCTTTCCACTCACGTCAGCCTCCTAAACTATTGGGATTACAGGCATGAACCACTGGTTCCTGTCTAATTTTTTTAATATATAGTTTTATGAAAAGTTAAAATAACATTTTTTTGGTAATTTTTTTATAGCTTATATTATTAACTGAGACTTGCATGAAGTGTATTCCAATCAACATTCTTTTTTTTTTTTTGAGACAAAGTTTCACTCTTGTTGCTCGTCTCATGATCTTGGCTCCTTGCAACTTCTGCCTCATAGGTTCAAGCGATTCTCATGTATCAGCCTCCCAAGTAGCTGAGATTACAGGTGTGCGCCACCATGCCCGGCTAATTTTGTATTTTTAGTAGAGATGGGGTTTCACCATGTTCATGAGGCTGGTCTTGAACTCCTGGCCTCAACTGATTCACCTGCCTTGGGTTCCCAAAGTGCTGGGATTGCAGGCATGAGCCACTGTGCCTGGCAAGCATTAATTTTTATATAAATATATTTTTCAAAACACACCAAAACTGTAAGCCAAGCCTGACATATTATGTTTTTTCAATTTTGAATATAAAAAAAATTGTATGGTTTTAAATGCTGGATGAAGGTAAAAACTCTTATTGTAGAAAAGAGCCAGAGAATCTGCAAATTTGGGAAAAATTCAGTGGTTGAAAAAGGGCTTGTTATAAAATTAGGTATACATGTACCATTTTCAAAGTAGAATCGGTGAAAATCCATCCCTTCCACTAAATTACCCAAAGCTTCAGGTTCAAAAGCAGTAAGGCCTGGGTCACAGATTTTTCTGTAAAAGAAAAATAATAAAAACAACCAATTAATAGGTGCTTTAATGTGTTTTGTTGTTTCACGTGTAAACATTCTTATTCATCAGTCACTGAAGGGAACAGTCTCTAAAAACACTTAAATATAAAGTTCTATGACAAATCTTAGCAAGATGTGTTGAGGAGCAGACTCTAAAAAGACATTTTGCAGAGAACTCTGATAGGAACAAACTAATTTAACCAGCTCAAGCAGATGATAATATACAATATTTTAGGACACCCCTTTTTACAATTTCTGCTTTTTTTTTTAATTTTTAAGGTGAATTTTCCAGTTCTTTACACTTGATTGAGGTTTATTATTTTTTTTAAAATGCTCTCCAGATCCTATAGTCCAAGTTTAAGACACTCTCCAAATCCTATAAACCTATCTTTGGTTCTGAAATTATATACTTCTGGAATAATTTTTTTTTTTTGAGATGGGGTCTCGGCTCTGTTGCCCAGGCTGGGGTGTAGTGGTGCAATCATGGCTCACTGTAGCCTCGACCTTTCATACTCAAACAATCCTCCTTCCTCAGCTTCCCCAGTAGTTGGGACTATTGGTGCACAATATCACACTAGGTTAATTTATTTTTACTTTTAGTAGAGATGGGGTTTCCTTATGTTGTTCAGGCTGGTCTCGAACTTCTAGGCACAAGTGATTCTCCCACCTTGACCTCCCAAAATGTGGTATTACAGGGGTGGGCCACCGTGCTTAGCCCTGGAATAATTTTTTTATGGACCACGTCTTCTGCATTCATGTCAAACATGTATATTACAATTGGCTTGAAGTAAAATATCACCCCCTAAACTTCCTGGCAATGTCCATTAGAGTTATGCAGCTTGTGTTTAAGTTTATTTTACTTTTAAAATGAAATCAGTAGGAGGTTCAAATGCACATATTGGTTTTCTTTCTTAATTCTAAAAGTATGATTCAATAAAAGGGTACACAATTTTAAATATTCAGAAAAAATGAATGAGCTTTCTTTGGAGAAATTTATTTAATCCGTAAAGAATTGTTGAACACCTACTATGTAGCAGATACTCTTCAAAACAAGCAATTATAATATAATAATCAATATTAGAATAGATAGAAATGCAAAGCACTCAAAAACAGATTACTAATAGATGGTGAAGAGGAAAGGTTTAAGAGAGGAAGAAAATGTGAGCTGGGCTTTGAAGAATGAGTAGGAGTTTTCCAGGTGTGTGGGAGGTGGTGGGCAGTGGGAAGGCAGCAAGTGCAATGGTCTGCTGCTGTGAAAATGCAAGTACATTTGGAAAATGATGACTGGTTGTTTGATATGGAAATCAGGGTCACTGTTACGTGTGTAAGGCCCCTGGAAATGTAGAGAAGAAAATATTTCCTTTGGGCCTATGGTGATCAGTGTAGGCTTCTCAGAGATGGTGACAAGATCTGGATTTGAAGAATGAGTGGGAGTTCACAAGTTGGATCAAATGGAGTACAAATCAAAGGATTTCGGACTATTTATTAATTTGCCCCAAATGGTAAGACAGTGGATAGGGACACATATAATTTCATAGAGAAATTCCCCATTTGGGGGACAAAATTTCTCAAATGTTCAATAGAAATACAAATTTCTAAGGTCTAACTCACTCTAATTCCTCAAAGTGCAGTACTGTTTATAGAATGTGGAACTGGTGTTATTTAAAGAATATTTTTAAAAAGTAGAAATCCCCTTTCTGTGTCCATGTGTTCTATTGGGGGGAAAAGGGGAGGGCCAGTGGGAGGGGGAGGTGGGGAGGGATAGCCTGGGGAGAAATGCCAAATGTGGGTGAAGGGGAGAAGAAAAGCAAAGCACACTGCCATGTGTGTACCTACGCAACTGTCTTGCATGCTCTGCTCATGTACCCCAAAACCTATAATCCAATAAAAAATTAAAAAAAAAAAAAGTAGAAATCGCAGTGGATATCCCTTGTACCTTAAAGATGGTGGGGGCAAGGATTACAGCCTTCACTTCAGACTGCCTACTGGGCAGGCATTCTTAAGCTTAAAATCAAATATATATAGTCTCTTTCTAAGAAGCAAAATGGGAAGAACAGTGTTCCTATGGTAACAAGAATTTATTCTGCCAGGGGCTATTACTTCCTCTATAAATATGGTTTTTAGTTGTCATTATCAGTGAACCAAAATTTCTTACTAGCTTACATCAGTACTAACATAATTTGGGAATAACTGTGCCATGATGGATCTTTTTACCCAGCCATGAAAAGTCAATATATTTGAAAATCTATCTGTCTATCTATCTATGTATCTATGTATCTATCTGTCTATCTATCTATCTATCTATCTATCTATCTATCTATCTATCTATCATCTATCTACCTATCTATCATCCATCCACCCTATAAAAGTCTTTGGATTAATGAAAGATTCATAAAGCTGCCACGTGACATGTGGGTGTGTGTGATCTGAACAGGTGTTCTAAGGACCAGTTGACAGGGCTACACCAGTACATTCTACCATCCCAAAAGCTCTCAAATGGAAGCCCTGTTGGATTAGCTCTAGCTGGAAGGTACAAAATTAGGCCAGATTATAGGTCTCCATAGGCAAAGATATTAGTCAACTGATGTGATCCCAAGGTTTAGCATTATTTAAAACACCCTATTTTAAACTGTCTAAGAAAATAGAAAATACATACTTTTGTCTCGCTACAATTGTTCCCTATATAAAAATAGTATCTGTCTATATAAAATTTAGAAAGAATAGAAAAGAAACAGGAAAAACTTAGAAAAAAATTCATACAATTTTACCTCTCAGAGGCAAATTCTTTTTAACTTTTTAACAACAGCAAATACAAACTTTTTATCCTTCCACAAAAAAGATTTTTTAAAAGAGAATATTTTTATTCTTTGGAGAATCATATGTATCTAACAAAGATATAACAGCAATAAAGATTTTTAAAAAGCAGGTTCTATGGCACAGCTATAAACAATTGCTTAATAAGAAATCATTGTCTCTGAAAACAGACTGTTTTTCTTAACTCCATTTTTTAAAACTATTTCTTTTATTCCAAGTATGCCTTATTAGGTCATTATAAAGAAGTGATACACTCAAACACATGCATATGGATCTGTTTATACACATAGGCACACACATTTAATTTATAAGAAGCTCCTGATTTAGATTCATTCTTACATTTAGCTAATCTCTTCCATATTTTATATTTGGTATTTATTTATAACTAAAGATAAAAGTAATACTTGCTTATGTAAAACTTGGGAAGAATTAAAAAGCAGGAAAAAAATTCACACATAATTTTACCTCTCAGAGGCAACTTGTTTTTTTTTCTTTTTAAAACTTAATTTGGCATATTTCATTCCACTTTTAATATTTTTTACTTCTGTAGTTGGAATAATTATGTACATACTTTTTTATGCCCTGCTTAATATTCAGTAAAAACATCATAAATATTTTTCCAGATCACTAGAAACTCAACATAAACACTGTACCAAGATGACTTAATGGTAACTGTACTGTTGGGCATATACATTGTTTCTAATTTTTCACTATTATGAATTTTGCTTCAGTATATATTTTCATTCACAAATTTTTGTTCATGTTTTACATAAAACATTTATACTCATGTTAAATTCTTATAAGTAAAATTAGAGTATTACAGTAAAATGAAACTTTATAAAAGCTTTCAGGTATATAACAGATTATATAACAAAATATATTATTAATTCCCCCATCCCTGTTGCCAACACTATCTTGAAACACTATCTTTATGTTTCATCCATGGTGTAGGAAAGTCACCACTGTCCTGCAGTATCTGTACCTTGCTGGCTGTCGGCAGAGTTTATATCTCTGCTAATTTTATAGGCAGAAGAGACTCTTGCATTCAAGTTTGCATATACTTAATTAGTAAACATAAACATGCCTTTATTAGTTCACTTGTCATTTATATTTCCTCCTCTGATAATAGATCATGTCCTTTACCTATTTTTCTACTTTTCAATCATATTCACACAATATAAAAAATGAACTCTTGATACATATTTTGCAAATGTTTTTCTAAGTTTGTTTGTCTCTTACATTTATTTTGGATTTTTAATTAAAGTATACATGTTTTACCTATTTAGGTATAGTCATATCATGTTCTCATTTACAATTATTTCTTCAGCTTTTGGATCTGTCTAGCCAGAGATCAGATTCAATCTCTGTTTTGCATTTAAGCCTTTCACTGGAGTGGAACTCATTCATTGCATGGTGTAAGAAGGCCCTATTTAAATTGAATGCTTTATTTTTACTTCAGCAAAGTAGTTTCTTTCATAGTTTCTATGATTCAGGAGTTTATAAACTTTAAATAAAGCATAAATTTTAAATAACCATTCTTCAAGTAACGTTTTCCTTGAGATACAAACATATAAAAGAGATGCAGATAAAGTTGAGCTGTACTGGTTGAAGAGAAGGCTGTCTCAGGTCACCTCCTAATCTCCTTCTCTGCCCCAGAACTTCTGCAGAACTGCAAGGGGAGACATTTCTAAAGCTGAAATGCACGTTTTATGTCCTTTCCTATTTTTGTGTGTTTTTGTTCACATGAATTGCTCTGCCTAGAATGCCCTTTTCTCATCTGAACTTGTGTGTGTGTGATGTGTGATGTGGAAGTGGTTATACATCTTCATATTTACAAAGAAATCTCCACTTGTTGGATCAGAAGTCAATTCTATCTGTGAAATCCTTTTTCCTTCCTTCCTTCCTTCCTTCCTTCCTTCCTTCCTTCCTTCCTTCCTTCCTTCCTTCCTTCCTTCCTTCCTTCTCTCTCTCTCTCTCTCTCTCTCTCTCTCTCTCTCTCTCTCTCTCTCTCTTTCTTTCTTTCTTTCTTTTTGAGACATGGTCTCACTCTGTCATCCCGGCTAGAGTGCAGAGATGTGATGATGTTTCACTGCAGCCTCGACCTCCTGGGCTTAGGTGATCCTCCTGCCTCAGCTTCCCAAATATGTAGGACTACAGGTGTGTACCACTAAGCCTGACTAATTTGTAAATGTTTTGTAGATGGGTCTTGTTTTGTCACCCAGGTTGGTCTTGAACTCTTGGGCTCAAGCAATCCTCCCACCTTGGCCTCTCAAAGTACTGGGATTACAGGTGTGAGCCACTGTGCCTGGCTTCTGAGATTTTAAATAAATTTGTATCTCCTAAGGGCACTTAGTCACTTATACCATGAAATAAAACTATTGCTGACATATCAAACCTTGAATTAAATATATGTGAATTCATATATGTTGAAGAATGCATTCATATGAAGAATACATTTCCATATGTATGAGAGCAAGGTAAACATCTGCTACTCACGTGTAGGCTTCAAAGTCCCCATTGTTGATAGCTTCAATCAGTTGTTCAGTGACTTTGATAATCTCTTGCTTTCGTGCTAAAGGCAAAAATATAGCTGGGTGAGAATAAAAGACAAAGTCTTATAAAATATTCCTTTTTATTTTTATTTTTTGAGATAGGGTCTCACTCTGTTGCCCAGGCTGGAATGCAAGTGTGATCACGATTCCCTGCAGCCTTGACCTCCTGGGCTCAAGTGATCTTCCCACCTCCGCCTCCCAAAGTGCTGGGATTACAGGTATGAATCACTGTGCCCAGCCAAAATCTGAATTAAACATCACTCTCAGGTAACCCCTGAGAGTTATATATTTATATATATATATATTTATATATATTTATGTTTGAAAAGTTACTGCTATTTTCCATTTGTTTGAAAACAAGTCACCTGAAGGATCAAGGCTATGTTTTTAAACATTAGTTTTTACTACCTTAAACAACTTGCTTGGATTAGTAAACATATTTTGATTCATAGTTAACAAATGCTGTTAAAAACAATAATCTTAACAAGTATCATTGTAAGCATGTATGTCTATCTTCAGAGTGAAGATGATATCTTGCATTGAGATATTGAACTTTATATAATTATTTGCATTTTCTCACTATTCTGCTCAACTAACCCTACAAGAGGATGCTGAGATGCTGACACTGTGATTGGCCTTCGTATTTAGACAAATGGCCTTTAGTAAACTCTACAAACTGAAGAAGTGACATATGAATCAATACTGTAGATGTAGACAGATAATCAGATGAAAGCCTCCAGGTATAGCGGTCAACCCAACACCAATCATGATTTGTTTTTATTCCTAGCCCATAATTGGTAAAATTATTAATAGTTGGTTTGGCTCAAAACAAATTCAAATCAGTGAATTTGTTTCTACTGACATCTGCCTCAAGTGTTCTTTCTCTTTTTTGAATGCCTGCAGCATCTGTATCACTCACTTGGCAATTATGTATATGCTATCTCTTGATACCTTCTTCAGTTCAAAATGCATTATTATTTGTTTTAAACTGTTATTAAACTTTTGGAACTGTGTAATGTGTCTTCCTCATTAACTTAAAGCTCCCTGAGGGCAAAGCCCATTTTATTTTCTTGTATAGCCTAAAAAGCTTTGTTTAATGTCTTTTATGGAATAGATGCTTAACATTTGTGAATTTAATCAATTGAATCTAATAACAACCTTTTGTCAATGTCAGAACACTGTTGTCTTACTTATAAAATTACTGCATGAAATATTTTAGAAATCAAATTTTACTGGATTTTGTTTTACGAATATTGTGATATTCCCTTAAAATCACTGAAGATGGGAAGTGTTACTTCCCATCTTATCTTACTGAGGTAGTGAGGCTGCTATTGATCATGGAAAAAGCTGACCTCTGATTTTTGTTCTTTATTAAATAAAGGTACTAGTTTGTATTTTTCAATGAATCTGATCTTCATTAAGCAGATTTTAACCATATGCTTAAATGCTTACTTTCACTTTGAAACTTCAGGTTACCTAGGTGATGAAATTATTTAAAAATAAATTTTCTATAAACTGAATTTTCTTCATAGAGACTATATGAGACTATATCATAACAAATACAAGTAATAAGCTATCTTATAAAATGTGATTAAGTTAGTCCATAAAATGGTTGCTAACAATGTCAAGGTCCATAATATTAAAAAATCACTATATGGGTTAGAATTTGTATTCAATTATATAATTACTTTTCATTTATATAAGGTAACATAGCTCCTACAGAAGTCTAAAACATTTCTTGCTCTTGCTCATTTGATTGATGACTATCAATAATACATTCAACAGCAAAACATACTGACAGAGTGGTACCATGGCACAATTCTGTAATAATGATGCTGCCAGTGACACATTTTAGCTGAATTCAGTTAGGCAATAGGTGATTCATCCATCTGTGGCCTCAACAGTATGAACATTTGGCAAAAGCTAATGATAGCTGACCCATGCTGGAATATAAAGAACACGTTTGCGGAGGATTTCAGAAAATGAGATTGTAAAATTGTGGCCACCAAAACTTCCTTCTCACATGAAATCCTCATTTCAAACTAACAGATTTTTTTTTTTTTTGTTATGTAGCTGATATGTAGCTGATAGGAAAAACTACAGTTTAGAAACATGGACAATTTTTAAAAACTAACAAAAAATAAGAAAGAGATGAACATCAGATCATTGTCCTTTGTGGGGCTTCGTTAGGGTAAGCCTCAGTTTATAGAGTATGAAAAGTTTAGGATCACTTCCTGAAGTTTCTGAAAGTCTCTGCACTGCCTCATAAGCATAATAGGGAATTAGAACCATTGGATGTACACACATTCACTCTTCAATATTTTGCATGCCACAACTGGCTTAAGGTTTGTCTTGCATAAACAAAGAAATACAAATTGCCTTCTCTCTTACTTCTCATGCTTAGAAATGATGGTGCTTTTACCGGCAGGACAACAAATGGGAATTAGCCAGGATGCTTCTGTGCTGTATCATCATAGAAACAACGTGACTCTTTTGGCTTAGGAGGGGCTTGGAACTCAGGCATCTGTAGGGTGCTTATTTCCTCGGGGCAAAGGAACTTCAGTGAGTCAGAGGCGGCACATGACAGCTGACTCTTTAAAGGAAAGCAGAAGGCTGGAAATGAATCATTTGTATATAGTAGTCAGCTTGTGGTTGGAACTGTTGTCACAAGCCCAGCGTCTGACCTAGAGGCAGAGTGAGGGTTTGGTGCTAGCTCACTCCACTCCCAATCAGCAGTGAGATTAAGGAACAGTTACTGTGCCAAGGGTTTGGACAGACAAGTTGTGTGGAGAGGGGTTCCACTCTCATTTGACCTTCCCTCTTCCTGAACGCTAAGTAATAACTATTCCAAAAGTCAAAGCGGGAAGAGCTTGTGACAAGGTTTATATTATACCATGATAAATGGAGAATGTACCAGTAAGGTGTTACCTGAATACCAGAAGCTTCTTACACTCCACAGCTAGCCATTTAATCACAGGAAGCTGTTTACCTACTAAGTTTATTTCTAGAATTGAAGTGCTCAAGCCTATACTCACAGGACACAAAGTACTTTCTGAGGATTTCTAGATTCTTAGGAAAAGGAAAAAGAAAATCAAGTGGGAGAGATGTTCCAGGTTCTGAGTAGAATTACTTTCCAGGCAATTATGCAAAAAGAATTGAAAACATTTTCACTTTCAAATTCATATATTTTTGGCTTGTGTTCTAAGAGGCCTGGAAGAGTAAGATAAGGGTGTGAATGATCCCAGTGTTCGAAAACAAAATAAAACCCAGAACTGAGAGTAATTACATAAGAGAACAACTTACAGATTTACATTTCCTCAAACTTCATTAGATTTGGTTACTACAACAATACTCAGGTATGAAGTCATTATTTCTTGGTTTAACAGATAAATAAAGGGATTATAGGTATTTCCCAAAGGTCTGGAATTTGCTGATCACTCTTTCTCACCCTCTTGTCTTAGAATACTCTCCTTTTACTTAACTCTTTTGTGTTTCTACATGTTCTCATTCTCATTTGCTGTTATCCTTTTCTACCTGGATATTAAATGCCTCAACTCCTTCTAAAGACTGAATTTGAGCCCTCTCCTTATCTCATGCTGCAACCCTAATGTTCTGTGCACACTAGTCTTTTAAATTGTCATCTACATTCCAATGATTCCCAAATGGTTAACCTCCTTCCTAGACTTTTCCTTCCCATCTATGTGTCAAGGCCCATTTTTGAGCCTCTATTTGGGTATTTCAAATGTAACTCAAACCCAGCTTACCCTGAACTGAACTTAAGAACTTCCACCAGTACATGCCTGCTTGCTTTCCCATGGAGCCGCATTCTGGTGAATGGCAACACAATATATCAGTTGCATAAGCCAGAAAGAAACCTGAGGATCATGTTTGACTCCCTAAACCCAGCACCGTAATCCAATCCATTGAGTTCTGTTGAATTTGCCTTCCTCTTCTTTTTCACTTCTTTTCCTTTTCACCCCCACTCTGGGTACAAGCACCCATCATTTCTTGTCCAGGTGGTAACAGCCCCTATTGGGTGTTTCTGCAACCAATTTTGCTCTTCACTATTCTGTTCTCTACAATGCAACCACCTCTCTTTCTCCCTCTCCATTTTTAATGCCCATCTCTTCAGATAACCTTCTATTTGAACTCTTCTAAAACCTTCTCTCTGCTCTCAGGATAGGTATCTGAAGAGAGACTACATAACCTTGCATAATCTGGACTCTACCGATCTCATCAGACTCATTCAAAGACTCCTTCACTTTACCCTCTCCATTCCACCCTTATTCTCTGGTTTTACCAATTCAAAATGGACACGCTGCCTCCTATTACCAGCCCTTCATAGGTCCTGTCTTCTCTTCTTAGAAAACTGCCCCCCATTTTGCTCCTACTTCTTTGATCAGATCTCAACTATTATTTCTTCAAAAATGCCTTCCCTGACCCTCATGTTAGTCGGGTCCCTGAGATGTTATGAATTCATACATAGCTGACACCTACTTTTTAAAAATACTTATATTTACATACTTATTTGCATGTAACTGATTAATCAGTTTTCTTTATTACTCCTATAAGGCACAGGTACTGCACCATTCCAACTCCAGCAGATAAACATAGTACATGGCATACAGGAAATGTTCCGTAAGCATTTCAATGAATGGTAGGTCCAGAACAAACTCAATTGGTTTCTGATTCCCAGTCCAATGACCTTTTTTAAATATATGATGCTACATTATTTGGTGATAACCTGAGAGCCTTTAAGAAATATAAAATTGACAAATGGAAACAATTTAAGTATAAAGTAGCATGTCTTATTGTTTATTGATAATGAAAGAAAAATACTTTCAACTTGTCTAAAACTGATCTTTGAACTCATTTCTCTTCCTGTCTTACTCATTTTTGCTATTGAAACCACAATTTTGCCAGTCTCCCAACTCAAAACCTTGGGTTTCTTGTGGACTCAATTCTTTCCTCTGTTTCCACATCCAATCCTCCATGGATCATTATTTTTCCTGAGCACTAATGATGATGTTTCCCAGGGTTCATCCTTAGCCTCTTAATTATTTTATTTGCTTACCCTTGGCAATCTCATTCTCTCCTCTGGCTCTGACCACATGCTGAAGACTGCCAACTCCCTATCTCTGAGACTTTAAATCTTTCTAGACTCCATGCTCATATTTCTAACTGCATTCTAAACATCTACAGTTGTCCCGGAATTTCAGACCCAGGGTTCCCAAAATGAACCTCAGCTAGTTTTCTCACAAACTCTGTTGCTTCTCTGGAATTTCTCATCTTGGATAGTGGCATCATAATCTACTCAGTTGCCCAAACTGGAAGCCTTGCTATTTTCTTTCCTTTTTACTACTCACAGATCATCAGCCATTCTACATTCTTCCAACTCTTTCTCAGAGCCATTTCTTCTCTAGAGGCACTGCCACTGCTGATTCAGGTTCTTGGAAGTTCCTGACCCTTCCTGCTCCCAGGTCTCCCACACCGGCCTCTCTCACTCCTCAATGTTGCAGAATCACCACTCTATAAAACAGAGCTGGTATTGCCTTTAAGGTTTTCAGTGTCCCTCCTCTCACGGTCTAGAAGTTGAAGCACAAAATTCTCGGTTTTAAAGATCTTCTTACTTTGTACTTTTCCAGCTTTATTTCCTGACACTTTTTGTCCTCCAGGGATTTTATATATTTGCCAGCGACACCAAAGGGCTCACTTTTCCTCAACTAATCCTGGCTTTTTAAAACTCCATAGTTTCCTCCCATTTTTCCTTGTGCCAGAAACTCTCCTTCTTCTGCCTGAAAATCTCTTTCAATACCTTGCTCAAGTGTCACTTTCTCTGTATTGCCATTCCTGAGTGCCTCAGACCCAGCTATTTCATATTTTGATCTTACTGCATCATCACAGGATGTTCATATATCCAACTAGAACCTGACTACTTTACACCCTGAACACCTAGTACTGAGTTGATGTCTGCAAATGCATGCATGTATGAATAAATAAATATCAACATATAGTTAGACAACATATAGAAAATACTGTTTATTTTAAAACATGAGATAAATGCCAAGTATGTAGACAATGATCATGTATGGTAGCAGTCTGTATGTGGCGGTGCTGAAAAGGCACCTTGGATACTTCAGAGTCTGCATCAGGACCATAGTACATGAGGCTACAGTATTTCAGATGCTGGAATAGCAGCAGATTTAATCTTAAAAGTCTAGTAAGAAAAACTAGATATTTCTAGTCAATGTTTACATTTAATATTTCTTTTCAAGAGGGTTGAGTACAAAGAAATCCTAGTATTTAAGCTTGAGCTTTTCAGTTGTTTAGATTTTGGATTAATCAGTTTATTGAAGTGAAACTACTTGATGATAAGTCCTATTGAGAGGTCTGGCTCAATACAATGAAACTTATACCACAAAATAAACTGAATTTATACCTGCAAATGTATCTTCACTGGGATGTTTGCAGAATGTCATATTTTGAAATCTTTTAGTGAATTGTGCCTAAAAAGCACATAACCAATGATCAGAAGTGGTGCAATTAAAAGTGTTTAGCTTTTTTGGGGTGTATCATCTTAAGTTAACAATTCTATTAATTTGCTTTCTCAAGTTGTCTAGTTCTATTCAATTGAAACTCTTCTGTCTACATTTCTCACAGGTTATTGGGTACTTGGCTGCCAGAGACTTGAAGGACAAGGAGGTTAAGTGACTTGCTCAAGTCATCCAGCAAATTTAGAGGTTGTGCCAGGGTTAGAGCATTATTTGGCTAAGGTTCCCCTCCGCTGTTTAATTCACGGATCTATGTTCCTCTCCAGCCCACAGTGCTTACTTCAATATTTTGAAATAATAAACTTAAATGAACCACCTAAACGTCTTTGAACTTACTCTGGTAAGGTGATTGACTAAGTTACTGGACTAAGGGTGTAATTAATTATTACATCAGTTTCACACAAGTGAGTGCCCCATGGTTTTACTGTCTTTTTCCATGCTGCCATTAACAAAGTTAACCCTTGGGAGTAGTTACTATTTTAGGCAAATATACAAATGACATTCTTGATAGTTTTATAGAAAAAGGTACCTATCAACTCAGCTATGTTTGGCATTCCCTGTGCAATTAGCAGCTTGTTTCTCAATGGCTTTATTTTTACTTCACTAGACTGATACAGTAGTTAATGTCAAGGAGAGTGATTTCCATAATTTTGGCTTTGAAAATCAAACATATCACAGATTCTAAAGTTGACTGATTTAATATCTGTAATATTTTATTCAAATATAAGACCTGGCAAATTTCTATTCAAGAATGCTTTCAAGAATTTACTGTAAACCTTTTTTATCCAAAAGTCACCTGTTGAATAACATCAACTTTTCAGCCCTTTAATTACAACAGGCTTTCACGATTGAAAAATAATCTTTTCAAAATTAAAAAATTTATTAATAAATAAATAATTTAAACCACCTTTGAACTTTGATATATAATATAGAGTAGAACAAAATGATAGTTAATTGGGGAAGAAGTAATATCAGTCTTAGCCCTGTTAAATTGCTATGGCCTAATAATAAATAATTAACAAATATTTACGAGCAGAAAGATCTAACATTGGGATCACTTAGAATAAGTGCAAATAGGTCTATATTGTTTTTAAGTTTGCAAGGATATTATTAGGTTACAGAAAAATATGGTCATGTTATTCCTAAAATTACCTTTGATCTGAAAAGGAAATAAAATATTTACTATTAAAAAAATAAGGGAGATTTAAAGTATTTATAAAGAATTTCATTAAAAAATGACTTAAATAAATGTTTTAGAATCCAAAGAAACTATCTATGGTTACACAGAACATTTGCTTATGTGAAAGAATTCACCCTAGCCACATTAAAGTAATTGGGTAACTATTCTGCCACCCCCAGCTGACTTGCAGAAGCTAGAAATAGCACAGCATTGTGAATACCATTGAGTATTTCAAGTATTAAGATGTTCCATGAATCAGATAGGTGTGGTACCATTTCCAGTTAAGAGTTGATGACATGGAAGAAAAAGATTTTAAAAAGCTGGTCAAAGACTTACGTTATCTGCTTGGATTTAAGATTATTCAAGTTTACACATTTGCATGATCAGAGAACTCCTAAGCATTCTCTAGGGGTATCTCTTCTTTCCACTGTGTAACCAAGGTGATGGCCATAGTTATTTTCTTCAAAGAAAAAAATTCAGAGTTGGAAAAGAGACAATGAGGTCAATTAGACTTAAAGTTTAAAAATATTTGGAAAGTTCTTTTTTCCTTTTTTTTTTTTTTTGGTCATGAAAGCAATCCAGTTGCCCCTAGGTACTGTAATGATTTCAACTAACTCTGCTAATCAAAATGAAGCATGTATCTTTCAGGTCAAGAGTTATCAAAGTGTTAATGTTCTGTCCACCCTTCAGCAGTGTAAAAAATAGCCAGAAGTATAAAAAATGAGAATGGTTAAAATCCTGTACAGCCATGACAGTAGGTTTTAATTTGTTTCAACGATTTCAATTGCTATTGTTTAGCTTACAATTTAGTTTCTTTTCAATAACTGATTTCATCCCTTTATGAAAAGTATACTATTTAAATTTTGTAAGAAATAGAATTTAGTTGATTCCTGGGTAAGTTTATTTATAACCACATTTTCCTGAGTAATTCAACTGATAAATTTGTGAGTGTTTTCTTGGATCAAGAAGGCAGAAAGAGCTGAAGAGCATGTCCTCTCTGCCAAATAAGCATCAGATTCCTTTGCTGGCTTTGAAAAAAAAATTAAACGAAATTCCATAATATCAACTGAACTGTGATGTCCTTGAATTTGTTTTTTGAGAAAGAACTAGGCTGACTATATTAAGAATACTCAAAAATGTTACTCTGCATCCATAATTATTGAATTCCATGCAATCTTTTTAAAGGTATTTTCTCCCCATCTCCTTGCTAGTGCAGGCTGTCAGTCATATTTCAGTGTTTCTCACACCAGTGTTGCCTCAATGGGGTAGAAGCTAAGCAGTTTTCCTAACTAACAGTCTATGGATATTTCAACCATAAGAATGTTATTTCACTTCTTTTTGTTAAATACTTCTTATCTTACTTTGGCTCAGGAAGTCTCTTCTCCTGGAAGAGACTTTTAAGATAACAAAGCAGATATTTTACTATTCAAGAATAAGCAGCAGCATCTCCTGTCATTGTACTTCCATGTTTTTTAGCTTATTCTTATTTTCAGCAGCTGCAAAAATATTAGCTTGTGCTTTCATTACAAGGTCCATCATTATCCAGTCCATAGCTTCCTGAATCAATAAAAGATAATCCGACTTTGCAGATTATCTTCAGTGAAGTGGGAAGAAGAAAGTCCAATTTACAAAACATATGGGAAAATCAGTCTCCTCCCATGAATTGTTTAAAACTCCTAAAGCATCTATAATTAATAGTAAACAGGGAATAACTGGAAAAAAGTTTATAAGACAAAATAATTAAGAAATATTTTTCTAATTTGAAAAATTATGAAAAAACGATAGAACCTCTTGGTATGTCCAGAGTATATTGCATTCCTCTATGGCATGGTAGATCAAGAGGCCAGGGCTCAATGTAATATGTATGCCTATATGACCAACATTGATGATTACTGTAGCTTTCTCAGATGTCAGCCCACTGGACTGAAAAGGCACAGCAGCAGTTAGTCTGTGTAAATTTACAATAGTCTGTCAAAACTTGCAAGACTTACTTAGGTTTGGAGAAAAATTATTTATACTTCCCATTTTTACCACACACACATTCACATAGTGATGTTAAAACTGTGTTTGCAAAAATTATGACAATGAGAGAAATCTGACATAACTGATTTCATCTTACTTTTAAGCTCACAAGCTAACTGCCCTTGCTCATTCCTGAGTATAGACCAACCAAGCCAGCTAGGGGAGAAATTTACTTTACAGTTTAACTTTAAAGCAAGGATGATTATAGCCCTTTCCCAAAACTATGCCCGCCTCCTTGTTCAGGACTGAAACTACCTTCATAAAACTAATAAAAGGCTACAAGGTTAGAATTATGGTAGAGCCTTGAATTTGCTAAGATCTATGAATAGTTAAGAAATAACCAGTTATTGTTCCCTAGTTTGCTTACTGATCAGGAGTCATGTAGCTGGAGGTCACAGGATTTGTAACTTCTTCAATTACTTCTAATACATAACATTACGATTGTAAAACCTAAGATTGGCCTTTGAGATATTTTTCAGACTTTTGCATTCTGGTGAACCAACTGATGCCACCCAGAATTGTGACTCATACAAAGGAACTGACTCAACCGATCCTACAACCCTCACCCAGAAACTAACTCAGCACATGAAAACAGTTCTGACACTCCTATGATTTCATCCCCACCCAATCAGCAGCACCCTTTCACTAGCCACCAGTCTGCCAAATTGTCCCTAACAACCCTGGCCTTCAAGTTCTCAGAGAGGCAGATTTCAGAAACACGTCCTGTCTTCCTGCTTGGATGCCTTGTGATAATTAAACTGTTTCTCTACTGCAACATCACTGTCTCCGTGTATTGGCCTTATCTGTACAGCAGATGAAAAGAATCCATTGGCTTTACCCATATGAACTCCTATAACTCCTCCAATGTCCTCATCCATTTGAAAGCAGTGATAAGACTCCTAGGCCCAAGAGTCATTTCTGTGATTAGTTACTACATTGGTTAAAGCTTTATTTGGGAAGATGAAAATATCCTATCACACCAGAAATTACTAAATGACTCACAGTAACACATGCTTTTTGATAAAGGATACCTCACATTGGTACTGTATAATCAGCTTAACTCTGGGATATCCATTTCTAAATTCAGCTTAGATAATTAATTAAAAAGTTATTGTTGACATATTGGGGCCCAATCGGCCAGGTGCAGTGGCTCACACCTGTAATCTCAGTACTTTGGGAGGCCAAGGTGGGTGGATCATTTGAGGTAAGGAGTTTGAGACCAGCCTGGCCAACATGGTGAAACCTCGTCTCTACTAAAAATATAAAAATTAGCCAGGCTTGGTGGGTGCCTGTAATCCCAGCTACTCAGGAGGCTGAGGCTGGAGTATCACTTGAACCTAGAGGCAGAGGTTGCAGTGAACTGAGATCACGCCCCTGCACTCCAGCCTGGGTGAGAAAGCAAGACTTCATCTAAAAAAAAAAATTGGGGCTGAATTTTACAGGTCTAGTAAAGGTGTTCTTAATTTAACCAATGCAATTGTAGTTAAAAATTAAATTTATGAGCCATATATTTCAGAACCAACAATATTATTCTCATTTATTCTAACATGTATTATAAATGTAAATTGCCACAAATTATCAATGTATTATAAAATATAATGTATAGTAAATACATATTTGTATGAATATATTACTTTTCCTCTATTTGTTGAATTCAAAAGATGAACATCTTCAAAGATACTGTTCAAGTTACTTAATAAATAATTAATATTCCACACTCTGGAAATTTGCATTTATATTATATAACTGAAATTAAGACAATAGTAAGAATTTTACATGGCAAATATCCTGGAGGTAACATGAAGGAAGGTACTGACTTGGAAATTTCAGAGAGCATGACTACTGGGAATGACTACAAAAGTTATTATCTCTGGCACTTGCATAGGCAGATTACAACCACATAGCACTCACTGAAGTCAGGTTAATTTAAATAACCCAGGTAATGAAAATCCTCAATAACTCATGACACTGCTCCTTTTACAAAATTCTAGTACAGATTTTAAGAATACCAACTCAGGTAGAGACATTTACACATATCCCAAATAAATGTGTTTTTGTTTGTTTTATTCTCAGTGACAGGTAAACACATTTCATGTGAATTAATTATTCATATTTTTAAATAGTCCTAAGTTCCTTCTTAGGCTTCCGTTTTCTTGTAAAGATTATGAGTGAAGAACTTATATTTCTTGAAGAGAGATTTAAATATACAATCTTATATGCTCACAGTCTTCCTACATTGGTCAAAATACCACTTAAAAAATCACAGCAGTCTTTTGGAAGTAAGTTATTTTTTCTGTCATTATAGACCATTAAACTTTCCAGATGTATTTCTTTACTATTTAGGGATATGTTTACATTTTTGTGTAGCTTAACTTTGTGTAATGTGATACAATGTTTAATCAGAATACTATAATTCTGTGTGAAGTGGTGTAGGTATGGAGTAAAAATACTCTGTTTAAAATACTGCCCCAAGATGTTATTTTCCCCAGTTGAAAACATTTCCTAATTCAAATTGTAAAAAAAATGACATTTGGATCAGGATTTCTTTTTCTTTCTTTTTAAATTCGAAAACACATAATGGCATGGGTTTTTGTCTATTACCCCAACTTTTCCTGAAATCCAAATTCTCTCCATAACATTTACCATCTGTGTTTTGCTAGACAGACATGCGGTAAATAACCACATGCAGTGATGTTAATAAAGAAAGCAATGATCCTGTACACAGTCAATTCAGAAACAAATCATAGGTCTTTCACAATTAATCTGTTAACTTCTATCAAGATAGTTAGTTTCTTTTGAGGAAACACTGAACAGGGTAATCACAATTTCTAAAAGGGACATTATATGTTATTGTTTTTGAGATATTTTGCTTGAGAAGTGTTTAAATAATTTTGCATAAATATGCTCCTTTTTAGATTCACATTTTACTTTTGTGAGAAACAGTCTTCATATTTTTCTTTTCCTCCCAGAAGTGATAATCAAGACACAGGCAAAATTGAGCCAATTTTTCTTAACTGTTGAACACATCCAGAAAAAAAAGGATCAGTTCAAATGAGGAAAGACTTTGAGTTATTACTTAAAATATGCTTAATAGATACAAAATATATCTCAACTCAAAATTAACTTAATGTAAAAACCTCATAACTAATTCATTAATCTATTAAGCACCTTTTATATGATACTATGGAGGCAAAAATTAGTGAATTAAAATACTGTTTAAAATTCATTATGTCAATGAGAACGAAGACACAACATACCAGAATCTCTGGGACACAATTAAACCAGTCTCTAGAGGAAAATATATAGCAATAAATGCCCACATGGGAAGCAAGGAAAGATCTAAAATCGACACTCTATCATCAAAATTGAAAGAGCTAGAGGAGCAAGATCAAAGAAACTCAAAACCTAGCAGAAGACAAGAAATAACTAAGATATGAGCAGAACTGAAGGAGATAGAGACATAAAAAACCCTTCAAAAATCAATAAATCCAGGAGGTGGTTTTTTGAAAAGATCAATGAAATAGACCACTAGCCAGATTAATAAAAAAGAAAAGAGAGAAGAATTAAATAGATGCAACAAAAAAAGATAAAGGGGATATCACCACAGATTCCACAGAAATACAAACCACCATCAGAGATTAATACAAACAACTCTATGCATATGAACCAGTAAACCTGGAAGAAATGGACAAATTCCTGGATGTTTGCATCCGCCCAAGCCTAGACCAGGAAGAAGTCAAAACCCTGAATAGACCAATAACAAGGACTGAAGTTGAGGCAGCAATTAAGAGCCTACCCACCAAAAAAAGCCCAGGTCCAGATGGCTTCATAGCCGAATTCTACCCAACATAAAAAAAGGAGCTGGTACCACTCCTTCTGAAACTATTCCAAATGATCCAAAAAGAGGGAATCCTTCCCAAATCTTTTTATGAGACCAACATCATCCTGATACTAGAACGTGGAAGAGACTCAACAAGAAAAGAAAACTTCAGGCAAACATCCATGATGAACACAGATGCAAAAGTCTTCAATAAAGTACTGACAAACCGATTGCAACAGCACATCAAAAAGCTTATTTGTTATGATCAAGTAGGCTTCATCCTGGGAATGCAAGGCTGGTTCAACATACGCAAGGCTATGAACGTAATCCACCACATAAACAGAACCAAAGACAAAAACCACACGATTATCTCAATTGATGCAGAGAAGGCCTTTGACAAAATTCAACAGCCCTTTATGCTAAAAACTCTCAATAAACTAGGTATTGATGGAACATATCTCAAAATAATAAAAGCTATTTATGACAAACCAACAGCCAATATCATACTGAATGGGGAAAAACTAGAAGCATTCTCTTTGAAATTTGGCACTAGACCAGGATGCCCTCTCTCACCATTTCAATTCAATATAGTATTGGAAGTTCTAGCCAGAGAAATCAGTCAAGAAAAATAAATAAAGGGTATTCAATTAGGAAAGGAGGTAGTCAAATTGTCTATATTTGCAGACAACAGGATTGTATATTTAGGAGACCCCATTTAATTGTCTCAGCCCAAAATCTCCTGAAACTGATAAGCAACTTCAGCAAAGTCTCAGGATACAAAATCAGTGTGCAAAAATCACAAGCATTCCTGTGCACCAATAACAGACTTAAAGAGAGCCAAATCAAGAATGAACTGCCATTCACAATTGCTACAAAGAGAATAAAATACCTAGGAATAAAACTAACAAAGAATATAAAGGACCTCTTCAAGGAGAACTACAAGTGTCTGCTCAAGGAAATAAGAGAGGAGAAACAGATGGAGAAACATTCCATGCTCATGGTTAGAAAGAATCAATATTGTGAAAATGGCCATACTGACCAAAGTAATTTATAGATACAATGGTATCCGCATCAAGCTACCAATGACCTTCTTCACAGAACTGGAAAAAACTACCTTAAACTTCATATGGAACCAAAAGAGAGTCCACATAGCCAAGTCAATTCTAAGCAAAAAGAACAAACCTGGAGGCATCATACTACCTGACTTCAAACTATACTACAAGGCTACAGTAATCAAAACAGCATAGTACTGGTACCAAAACAGAGATATAGACCAATGGAACAGAACAGAGGCCTTGGAGGCAATGCCACACATCTAGAACCATCCGATCGTTGACAAATCTGACAAAAACAAGCAATGGGGAAAGGATTCCCTGTTTAATAAATGGCATTGGGAAAACTGGCTAGCCGTGTGCAGAAAGAAGAAACTGGACCCCTTCCTGACACCTTACACTAAAATTAACTCCAGATGGATTAAAGACTTAAACATAAGACCCAACACCATAAAAACCCTAGAAGAAAACCTAGGCAAAACCATTCAGGACATAGGCAGAGGCAAGGACTTCATGACTAATACACCAAAAGCATTGGCAACAAAAGTCAAAATAGACAAATGGGACCTAATTAAACTCCAGAGCTTCTGCACAGCAAAAGAAACAATCATTAGAGTGAACCTGCAACCAACAGAATGGGAAAAAAATTTTGCAATCCAACCATCTGAGAAAGGGCTAATATCCAGAATCTATAAAGAACTAAAACAGATTTACAAGAAAAAAACAAACAACCCCATTCAAAAGTGGGCGAAGGATATGAACAGACACTTTACAAAAGAAGACATATATGAGGCCAATAAACATACGAAAAATGTTCACCATCACTGGTCATTAGAGAAATGCAAATTAAAACTACATTGAGATACCATCTCACACCAGTTGGAATGGCAATCATTAAAAAATCTGGAGAGAACAGATGCTGGAGAGGATGTGGAGAAATAGGAACACTTTTACACTGTTTGTGGGAGTGTCAATTAGTTCAACCATTGTGGAAGACAGTGTGGCGATTCCTCAAGGACCTAGAAATAGAAATTCCATTTTGCCCAGCAATCCTATTACTGGGTATATATCCAAAGAATTATAAATCATTCTATTATAAGGACACATGCACATGAATGTTCACTGCAGCCCTGTTTACAATAGCAAAGACTTGGAACCAACCCAAATGCCCATCGATGATAGAATGGACAGGGAAAATGTGGCACATATACACTATGCAGCCATAAAAAAACAATGAGTTCATGTCCTGTGTAGGGACATGGATGAACCTGGAAACCATCATTCTCAGCAAACTGACACAAGAACAGAAAATCAAACACCGTATTTTCTCACTCATAGGCGGGTGTTGAAGAATGAGAACACATGGACACAGGGAGGGGAGATCACACACTGGGGTCTGTCAGGGGAATTAGGTGAGTGACAGTGAGGGGTGGGGAGTTGGGGAGGGATAACATGGGGAGAAATGTCAGATATAGATGATGGGGAGGAAGGCAGCAAACCACATTGCCATGTATGTACCTATGCAACCATCTTGCATATTCTTCACATGTACCCCAAAACCTAAAATGCAATAAAATATATATTTTAAAAAAATTCATTATGAGTTAAAAGAACACTGCCACTTTCATAAACACTTGAAAAACACCATCATTTTCTATTTTAATGAAAAAATGAACTTGTTTTCTGCACTTGGGCAGCTTTATGTAGTTTGGGCATTTATGTATATAGGTTGGCTGGATGTAGGTCTTAAAATTTATAGATATTTACCTACTTATCTAAAATAAATGTTTCAGAAAATAGAAACAATGATGTTCAAAAAAACACACACAGTTCTCTTTGGATTTATGGACTTTTAAATCATGGGCTAGGAATTACACTAGGCATTTAATAAATAGTGTCACTATTCAACATAAGCATGCTCTACTATTGCTATTATTATTGTTAGGTTGAGCCATATGAAATTATTACTTTCGTAGGTAAAAAATGATTGGGTAGTGACATATTATTATCACCAATGTGTATATGACTCAGAATAGTTTACATGAGCAGTCAGAATGCATATTCAATAAAAATCTGGGCTGGTATATTTGACACCAAACCACATGCTCCATTCCAATAGAAAAAAAAGATCATATGACTTAATGCTATGATTTGAATATATGTGTGCCTACAAAGTTCATGTTGGAACTTAATACCCAGTGTTGATGGTATTAAGAGATGGGGCCTTTGAGAGGTTATTAGGATGGGACTAGTGCCCTTAAAACAGGGCTTGAGGGCCACATGCAGTGGCTTACACCTGTAATCCCAGCACTTTGGGAGGCCAAGGCAGACAGATCACTTGAGGTCAGGAGTTTGAAAATAGCTTGGCCACCATGGTGAAACTACGTCTCTACCAAAAATACAAAAATTACCTGGGTCTGGTGGCAGGTGCCTGTAATCCCAGCTACTCGGGAATCTAAGGCAGGAGAATTGCTTGAACCCAAGAGGTGGAGGTTGCAGTGAGCCAAGATCATGCCACTGCACTCCAGCCTGGGTGACAGAGTGAGACTCTGCTTCAAAAAACCAAAAAAGGATTGAGGGAACTGGCCAGTCCCTTCCATTCCTTCTGCCATTCGAGGACACAGCAAGAGGTGCCATTTTGAAGGCAGAGAGCAAGCGTTCACCAGACGTCGAGTCTGCTGGCACCTTGATCTTAGACTTTGTAGCCTCCAAAACTCTGAAAAATCAATTTCTACTATTTATAAGTTACCCAGTCTGTGGTATTTTGTTTAGCATCACAAATGGACTATGACTTTTAAAACATGCATTTTCTGTGTTTTTAACTCCTAAATTATGGAGGGAGAGTAATCCTACATACAAAAACCCATGCGGAAACAAAAGTTGTGAGCAGAACACAACTTCAAGAGAATTCCCATTATTTTAGTAGCAGCTAGGACATGGCATGGTTGGTATCCACTATGCTTCCTTCCTCTACCAATTAAATATTTATTATTCCTACTTTTGCCCAACAACTATTCTAGATACTGTGGATATGGCAATAAGCAAAACAGACAAAAATCTCTGCTCTACAGAAACTTACATTTTAGTAGGGGGAAGAGGAACAGGAAACAAATAAGTAAAACAAATATTTTAGATGATAAATACAAGGAGGAAAGTAAAACAGAAGAATGGAAAGTGCTGGATTTGGAGGGATGTTATTTTTCATTTGATTTTATTTTTTGAGACAAAGTCTCACTCTGTTTCGCAGGCTGGAGTGCAGTGGTCCTATCTTGGTTCACTGCCACCTCTGTCTTTCAAGTTGCAGCAATTCTTGTGCCTTAGCCTGTGAGTAGTGGTGATTACAGGCATGCACCACTACACCTGGCTTATTTTTGTATTTTTAGTAGAGATGGGTTTTTGCCATATTGGCCAGGCTGGTCTAGAATTCCTGGCCTCAAGTGATCTGCCTGCCTCCCAAAGTGCTAGGATTATAGGTGTGAGCCACTGTGCCCGGTCTGGAGGGATGTAATTTCAAATAGGGTAGTCAAAGATCTCACTGACAGGGTAACATCTGAAAACATTTGGTCAGAGACTTAAAAAGAGAAAGGGCAGTAAGCCACATGGAAATGTGTATCAGGACATAGCAGGCATGGAATAGTAAGTGCAAAGGCACCGCAGCAGGAACCTGCTTGATACACTTCAGAAATAGTGTTCCTGATGCACACATAATAGGACATAGAGTAAGATGGCAAGGCAAGGCATGTCTGAAGGGGCCCTGGTCATGGAAGGCCTTTAATGGATTCTGATGGCTTTGACGGCCACTAGGGAATACACAGCAAGAGCAGCACATGATCTGATATATTTCAAAAGTGTAACTCTGACTACTCTGTTGAGAATAGACTGTAAGCAGAAGCAGGTCGATGGCTAAGAAGCTATGTCAATAATGTTAGCAAAAGATGAATATATCTTATATCAGAGTGATGGCAATGGAGCCGGTAAGCAGTAGTCAATTCCAAAAAAAGTGTATACTCTGAAGGAGAAACTAGTAGGATATTCTGAGAGATTGCCTTGGGGTATAAACAAAACTAAGGAGACAAAGGAAAAGAAATTAAGGACAAAAGACAAAGAAACACTAAGGATGATGATGCAGGAGTGTTAAAAGCTCTAGAATATAACATAGTCATATCAATTCAGTTTTCATAGATGCATTTGAACACAAACATTAAAAATGGTTGAGACATACTATACAGGAGTAATGCAATTAGTAATGCAGTAATGCAGACCGCACTGATAGTACTACGGAAGTGAGGAGAAATTAAAGAAAAATGTTCTTTAGGGGTATCCATGTGCACTGACATTTAAAAAACATAATTTAATCTATAACTTATGTAAAATAAAATAGTTGTATAGAGAGGTTTTATATTTGTTTTAAGAAAAACACAATTGAGTAGTCTGGAAATGTCTGAACATAGTTTGGTGGTTATTTTTTTTGAGACAGTCTTACTCTGTCACCCAGGCTGGAGTGCAGTGGCATGATCTTGACTCACTGCAACCTCCGCCTTCTGGGTTCAAGCAATTCTCCTGACTCAGCATCCCGAGCATCTGGGATTACCCACCATCATGCCCAGCTAATTTTTGTATTTTTGTAGAAACAGGGTTTCACCATGTTGGCCAGGCTGGTCTTGAATTCTTGACCTCAGGTGATGTGCCCACCTTGGCCTCCCAAAGTGCTGGGATTACAGGTGTGAACCACAGTGCCCAGCCTATAGTTTTTAAATTTTGTTCTAATCTAAAGAGAAGAAATCAACTGTCCAAAGGTATTCGCATATTGCAAAGAATTTCCTTTGAGTACTGACATATCCACATATATGTAATCAGTAGGATAATACAGCTTTGGCAGAGAAGTTGGTTTTACCACAGTAAAATAAATCATAGCAATCCTGATACCTAAATCAGCCTCTTTGTACTAAATATGTTGCTCACTTTCATATGATGGATTGGCACATTCTGCTCAACAACATTGGCCAAGGGAAAAATGTTACACTATTCCATTTTAAAAGAAATAAAGACAGACTACCTAATTCACTGAGTTTTAAGAGCAAGACATTTTATCCATTCATGTACTCTGGAAGAAACTTTATTTAACATATAACAAAATTTTAATGCAAAGAATAGCCATTCACTGGGGAAATGCACTCGGAGATATAATTTCATTGAAGAAGATACTATAAGACTAAAATCTCCCTTAGGGAAAACTAAGCCTTTTTAGCCTCAGTCTATTTTACTATATTTCAGCACATAGAAGGTGCTCAATCTTTTTTTTTTTTAACAAATGAATCCAAATATTTCAAATAGAGGTCTTTTTTGTTAGGCATTACATATGTTACATGCATCTGAAGCATTCTGTATTTGTTCACATATGATGGCAGCTATATCCTTGTTTCTTTCTTTCTTTTTTTGAGATGGAGTTTCCCTGTTGTCACCCAGGCTGGAGTGCAATGGTGTAATCTTGGCTAAATTCAACCTCTGCCTCCTGGGTTCAAGCAATTCTCCTGGCTCAGCCTCCCAAGTAGATGGGATTACAAGAGCATGTGTTACCATGCCCGGCTTACTTTTGTATTTTCAGTAGAGATGGGGTTTCACCATGTTGGCCAAGCTGGTCTTGAATTCCTGACCTCAGGTGATATGCTGGCCTCAGTCACCCACTGTGCTGAGCGGGCCATGTTTCTTTTTTTAATGGACAGATTAATATTATTTCTTGTTTTAGCTATTGCACTCCATCCCGGATGACAGAGAGAGACCTGTCTCTAAAAAATAAAAAATGAGAAAAACATAAGTTTATTTATTTTCTTATAAACCAAAGGCAGAAATACATAAGTGAACTGATATGGAAGTTGAAAGAAAAATCCTAATTTTTATTTAAATAAAAAGGGGGGCATCTATGAGAAAATTTGTTTTCTATACAAACAATAATTGGTTAAATCAAGTAAACAGAGTCACTTTATGGATAGTTTACTAAGAATCTGAATTTTGTGTTTGGTAGGGAAGACACTGAGAGACTCACGAAATCTGCGGGACATTTAGAAACAAAGAATTTAATTATAGACTTGTTGAAAATTACACATTTTACTGAAAAAGTTAAGACCTTTCTCTATGTGCCCATTCTATCCAAACTTCCCTTCCTTTCCCACTCCCATCCTGGGTCCTGGGTCCTGGGTCCACTGTGATATTCACAAACCTCATTCCCTCCACCTAGCCAAGGAATTTACTAACCTCATGTCTAATTTCTAAAGAGCAATTTACAGACCTTTTTCTTATACATGACTAGCTTAAAAATGCCTCTCTCTCTCTCCCTAAGAATGAGTCTAGATCTCTAATTCCTGTCAAAGCGCTTGGTCTTCTCTGAAAGGAGGCCATTAGGGCTAGCAGAGTTCCAGATCTTTGCTTATAGCTACATAGCTGCAATCTTCTGAGTCCCTTCTTTATTGTATTTCTTGATTTTACAAGCTTGTTATACAGATGAAATCAGGTTTAAAACAAAGCCCTAAAACACAGTGTAAAAAGTTTTACAAATACAATGGTACAGCTTTTTGTATATAGACACAAGACACCAATTGGCTCTATTTATTAGAACTAACTCCACAAAAACTAACAGATAACCTGCTGTTATCAGTCAAGTCAACACATTCCTTTATGGCCTTAGAGCTAAACTTTTATAAATAGCAATGGTTTTAAGCTTCTTGGGGTCTCTTTACAAAAGATAAGCTATTATCCTGAATTATGTTTCATCTTTTCCTCATTATTTAGGACCTCACACCTGATCCCAGTAGGAAAAGATGATGATTCCTGCAGACGTAAGATTAGATTGTGCTACCTAACTTGGAAGTCTTCATGTTTGATAGAAAACCTCTCTGGCAAGTGCCTTTGCTACTAACATTTCTGGTTGAAAGCATAATCCTAGCTCCTGTTAAAGCACAATCCATTGGTTATATGACTTAATCTCTCTAGGCTTCAGAATGTTCTTCTGAAAGATTGGGTTAATATGATGTATTTAATAGATGGAGTTTTTATCAGGATAATGTAAGGTAAAGTCTTTGGCTAGTCTGTGATCATTTTTATCTCAAGGGTAAGTCTTTGGTAGCAACTATGAGCCTTGTTTATTAGCTATTTTTCCCCACTAAAACTTTCATGAAAGTTAAAATCCTATCTATGTTGTTGCCTGTGCATATTTAGTGCTTTTAACAGGGCTTGGTACCCAATAGTCCCTCAGTAAATATTTGCTAAAAGTGTAACTTACTAAATAAATGTAAAAATGAACAGGAAATTTCTTCATTCCTACTCGTCCTTTATCGTTAGCCCCCAAATTCGATCTAGACTCATTCATCCTAAAAAATGAATAAAACAAAGCTCAACTCTCCCTTGACTGTGTATCTCCCTTTAGACATAGTCTTTAAACTGGTCTTATCATCTTTAGTCTTGTTGCTGTCAAATGCCTATGCCACAGAATTGCCGGAGTGTTCTACCTATGGAGATCTTACCACATCTTTCCTCTGCTTAACACTTTCGATATTCCTAAGGAGCTTGGTACATTATCTTGCAGAATCATCTTTGTCTATGATGTATGTCTCTCATCTCTTAATATCAGATCAGCTCAAGCTTGTTCATATAACTCAATGCTCCCATGACTAGCTCCTTCCTTCCTCTGAAGTTTCATCTGCTACCACTCTCCAACTTGCATTTCACTCCAATAATATCCTGACTGCCTTCAGTACTTCAGACATATCACGCTTTGTTTCTGTGTCTTCTGTTGGGAATATTTCTCCTCTCCCACCTTCTTCACCTGGTTAATAGTACCTTACCCTTTAAAGCTAAGTTCAGGAGTTATCTTTGAGAAGTCCATATCTTCACCAGAATGACCCTTGGTGAAGAGATAGGAAGATTTAAAGAGTGAATGAACCCTCTCTGACTAGGCCAGCTTTCTGTAAACTCATTCAGAAGAAAGTCACAAAAAGAGAGACTCAGTAGTTTCTCCTTTGATTTTTTTTAAGAGACAGAGTCTCACTCTGTCATCCAGGCTAGAGTGAATGCCTCAGCCTCTCAAGTAGGTGGGACTACAGGTGTGTGCCACCATGCCTAACTAATTTTTCTAAATTCTTCTTTTTGTAGAAATGGGGTCTTGCTATATTGCCCAGGCTGGTCCAAACTCATGGCCTTAAAATATCCTTCTGCCTCAGCCTCCAAAAATGTAGAGATTACAGGTGTGAGCCACCATGCTCAGGTGATTATAATCTTTTCTTACCTCAAAACTATTAAGAAAACCCAAGAATTCAGTTTTAATATATTACAGAACTTTGGAAAAGTCACAGCAAAGATATTGACAGAAAATGTGTGCCATTACATCTGTTCAATACATTTATTGCATTATTACCTTATGGCCCAAAATACCTCCAAGTAGAAGAATATTAAGCCTGAATCTTTGGCATGTTTATACTGTCCTTATACCCAATCTCTGCTTCCTAATACTACTTATGTGACAGCCAATGCTGTTAAATTGATTTTTTTTGTATAACAACAACACTTGGAAATATTTAGAAAAGCCACCTTGTTGAGTTTCCCTCCCTGGACTGACTATAACTATTGTGGTTTAATTAAGTGCTATTGATCACAATTCACTCTCTATAGATTTATGCTAGAATACAGTCACCGTAATCCATTCAGAATTAGCCCAGTCCATTTGAAACTCTCTCAATCATTTGTGTCTTTGCCTACAACATTATTATGCAGAATCATCTTTGTTTTCTAAATCTTCTAGAGTCTAGTTAGAATACTATAATTGTGGGCATTCATAAAATATTTGTTGCACTAAACTGAAAAATGAAAATATCACTGTTTCAGATATAAAAAATAAAAATTCTTTATTTCTACAGTCTCTTTCATTAAGCTCTTCACTGAATATTGCCTTCTCTGCTTTTAGTTGCTAATGTCTTACTTTTTCATGTATTATATTAGCCTGAAATAAAATTACCTGTAACCTGGTAGAATATTAAAATTGAACAGGACAAAGATTAATTTCTAAAATACCTTAGATCTAATTTCTTCTGACCAAATCAAGGGAGTTACAGCAGAAGTCCATAGTAGAAAAAAAAATAGGGCCATTCCACTTACAAAAAGAATCATGATACAGACATATAACTTTACATAATTTATAGATATATTTACTGGTATAAGATAATACAAACTCAGCAAAGGAGACATTATTTCACTCAAGTAATTATTTAGTCTAATAAATAATTTCAGAATTACATAAAATTCACAGTTAATGAAAACATAGAAAATAACTAGGATTTAACTTCTATATAGAAATGAATAAGTTCAAATATTAATTTAATTTTAGATATGAAAGAAATTTTGTATGGAAACTTTAGCAACATAAAATAGAACCTCATAATAATTCTCACTGAAATGTGCTTAAAGTAGTAATTTTATCGTCCTGTAGTGCTACTGATAACATTTTGGATATTCAGATTAGTGGACACCATTTTTTTCCCCAATTTTAATAAGATTTCCTAAAACTTGCAGCAACATAGTTTCTTTCAACTTTTAATTAAATGTCTTTCTATGACTACTTGAATAGTTTATATTAATATCTAATTGTTTTATAATAATATGTATTACCTTAGAATGTGCCATTTTATATATTTTAAAAAGTAGATGAGATCTTATAACAATCTATTAATAGTATTGCATCATAGTAAAGTAGAAAAAGTTTAAAAGTCTGTATTATTGATTTCAATATCTAAATTCTGCTGTTATGAGGAAACATGAGCCACAGGGAAGTTATGCAACTTGCTCAAAGCAAGTTAGATAAAGGTTAGGACTAGAAACAGTATAGATTTCAGATTCAAATCAGATTCTCGCTGACATTTTATATTTTACATCAGTTAAAAAAAGTGATAAAGCCATAATCTGAAAAAATAAAGAAGACAGGAGTAATATTTTAAAATATAAACATAACCTTAAATTTAGTAGCTTATGAAATTGAACCATTTTTATAAGGTAATAGGAAAAACAGATATGTGAACAAAAACAAGGAAGTTTTATACTCAACATTTATGTAACTATATTATAAAGTAAATTATATGTCTTAAAGGTTTCTGATATCATTCAATATTAAAAGGGCTAGTCTCCAAAAGGCTGTCTGCGTCTTACAGAGAACACAAATGAGTCCTAATGAGCTATATCTATGGCTTTTTGGCCAGACCCACACCAGTAAAATTAAGCAGAAACTTAAATAATATACTTATTAAGGAAATGAACCAAAGCACTTTGGGCTAAATTATCTACTGGACATTTATTTCCTTTGATCTCAATATGATGCTGAATTTCTCTAATATTTGTTGTATATAGAGACAACATAACTATAAATACAAGTACTATCTCAATTTGTGAAATCTCAGAGGCAAGATGAAACCCATATTAATGTTATGATTTGAATTGAAGAACTGCTTTCTAAGAAATGACATTATTTCATTTTATCAAAAAGAAATTACAAACTACAGGGTAATGCTGACGGGAACTCTGTTTATGCATTAATATTTACACAGATTAACAGCAGTGATCCTGAACCAATACTTAGTACAGTCAAGTGTCAAATTCAGGTGAGAAAGATCACGTATTAAAACCATTATCATATCACTTGGCAGATGAACTGCATATAGTGAGGTGCCGGTATTCTACTAATTTTATTTATTTATTTAAAGATTTAGTTTCTCCAGTGGACAATAAACAGATTTTCTTTGTCTTGCTCATGGGAAGAATGTAAAAGTTCATATGAAACATTTAGCTTAGCTTAAAGAAGCTAATGAGCCTAAAACACTTAGAAAGATAATGCTTCCTGAATCACTGGTAAAGCTAAATGGCATATCTATTTATTTGGCTAAAAAAAAAGAATATTTTTATCTAATATGACTGGTATCAATGATTCATAAAACTACTTCAGTTCAAATTTTAGCTTAAGTGCAAAGAGTGAGATGAATAGACCTACTAAATAAAATTCTTGACACAGCTATCTACCTTTCCACTGTAAAAAATAATGGCTGACTACCTCTAGCAGAGTTAGGTCAGTGTGCTTAGTTGTATAAATAGAGTACACTTTAACAGCATTAGCTGTTCTATTCAAACAAAAAGGAAAAAAGTCAGCAGAGTTGACTGGCAGGTTGTGATCTACAGCCATTTTTATTTCCTAAATTGACTGTATGTCTCCTTGACCTGAGAATTTCCAAGTCCTTTATTCTGTAACATGAATACAACTTTTCAAGATTTTATCGTATTAATGCTACCTTTAGAATTAAAGCTTACGTTGATACTATTAGGTAAGTAATCTTTTCAGATAGGTTTAATTAATTTATGGATCACTGCTCTCAATTCATATTTTTTCCTTTAATATTTCTATTTCAAATATCCCACTGTTACTGCTCTTTGTCAGCATGTCTTCTAGACAATTGGTCTATAGAGATTGTAGTTACATACAATAAATTACAAAAATAACATAAAACTGCAAATGCAATTTATATAAAAGTAATGCTTCTAAAACAGTGATGTGGTCAAAGAGGTGAGCTAACTGCAAACGTGTGCTCAGTATGTGTGTGCAGGGGCAGTAAGAAGACGTCTGTAAAAACACTGCCAATGACTCATACATGTAGCTAAAAGAACCTTGGTAACCAAAGTGAATGGAGGTCAAGAATATCTTTGGAATGTACACAAAAAACTAGGATAAAAAGGTGGCCAAATACAAAATTCTGTTGATACTTATTTGAGATGACTAAATGTTAAAAAGTTATTTTTATACTGTATCCTTGAATATAAATTGTTTTCCAGATAGCTTTTATGAATGTACCCAATGTGTATACATTTTATATTACTTTTTGACTGACAAATTTACAATTTATGTTTCTATAACTAGTAACCCATTATTAGTTGTCATTACTGCAATGTGCTAGAATACATATCTACAGTTTCAAATATACAAAAGAATATGTGAGAAAATGACAAAATCAACATACATCTTGAAATAATTATTTAGTCATAAAATCTTTTTTATTCATGAATAAAATATTTTTGTGTTTTAGCATAGGCCTACTTCCTAAACTTATTAGTTATTTGAAGCACATTTTTGATATATATATACAGATATATATGAAGCTTTCTCTGAGTTAGGATTTTCCATTTCTGGTTAAATCATACCTTTCACATCTTCATCCTCAATTGTTGTATTTGAACTCTCAGTTGACTCCTGATGAGAAGAAAACACATTTTTAGGTTGCATGCAATGAAAGCTTGATTTCGTCTTTAAAAATTGGCTAGTAACATACATATCATGCAAAATTTTTCAGCAGGCTATGTGCATATGCTGACATGCAAATGGACAAAAACATTAAGTGGTTTTTAACAGAAACAAAATGTCTGATGCTGCAAACATTTCAAACAGGGAGTACTCTGGTTGCCTAATCTCCAAACCTGTATAAATCCAGGTGATTTATGGGACCAGAAGAAGTATGCAGTTTATTTTAAAAACTGTGTAAGGATGTCTTTGTGTTACAGTGCCCTATAAGGTGTGCGTTTTCTGTGTGTTTACAAGCAATTGAATATACTAGCTGCATGAATTTGAAACTTAGAACAATTTTTTATTTCCAATTAATCAATAAAGAGTACCTTATTTTTGTCAGGCACTATGTTAAGGCCTATGCCTTACTCCTTTATAGGAAGAGAAAGCATTTCACCACATCATTTGATGAAGAACTAAGGGGATTAAGCTGAGATATGCTGAAAGTACTTTTGAGAAGAATTTTCATGTCTGTCATCAGCACAGTGGAATTATAATGAATAATTTACTTTTGATGACAATTAGATGTTTTTTCATTCTCTACAATATTAGAAACTGGCTGTTATTGATAAGAAACCTACTTCCATAATAAAAAGACAAAGCTCTTTCTTTGTAAAACTACAAATTAGCTGGAAAATTGTCAAGCACACTTAAAAGTACACTGTAACTGCCAAAATTAAGATATATTTCTTAAAATGGTATGATAAATGTGTTTATTAATAATGTATGGATAAAAAATATTCTAGCAAATAGATTTTGCAATATTGATAAGAAAGACATAGTTTTCTACTTGGAATGATTTAATGCTAGAATCAAAAATAACTGGAAACCGACTTCCAATCAATAGCTCAATAATGCAAAACACATTCTGGAAAATAATGCAAACACCAGTCAGTGTCATTTTAGAGATTCAATATTCAAAAAAGTGATCAATTTATGTAAACATCATATACAATAATTAAACCACGAGAAAAACTAATTAAAAGATGTACCCAGAGTCTCCATACACACAAAACCAAAGAAAGCAGTCTTCATGCATTTCTTATTGTGACCTCGTATTCAAATTTAAACTGAGAACGAAGGTAAATTCATGCACTGTAAAATTAAACTAATTCATGTAAGCAAGAAATATCATGCAGGAACTCTTACAAATAATATAGCTAGAATTACTGAAGTGTCCATTCCAGCTGTTACACTCTGCATGTCATTTGCTAATGCTATTAAAAAAATTGTTCTCAAATGTTATGGTCCTAACTATCTCAAGGCTTTTTGGGACTTAGATCATTTTCAGTGTCATAACTATAAAATAAATCTTATATTAAAGAACATAACACTTCATGTTTTTTATTTTAATGGCTTTAATGTTGATCAACTAAATGTTAACCAGAGAGAAAATGTGTTTTCTAAGTCTGAGGATAAAATGTGCTTTCTAAGTCTTAAACACCATTGATAGGAGTATGGCGAAGATCCATGACTATACCTAATATTGGAGAAAAGTTTAGTACAGTATATTTTTCTCCCCTTGGAGACATAATAATGTACAAAAAGTAATAAATCGGACACATGGAATACATTCAGAAAAGGTCTTTTATCCTATAGACATGTATGCTAGTGCTGTTATTTAGTTAACATGCTATACAAATAATTTAAAATGTATAGAAAACATTTAGTCTTCTTTCAGTATCAGTAGTTAAACTCCTGTTACTGGAATGTATACTACTCAACGACAAACATATTTCACAAAAAGTGAAACTCACTTATTGTCTTCAAATTCATGCCACACAACAACAACGACAACGACAACATCATCATCACCAACAGGGAATTAAGAAACAAACAAACAAAAGAACCCACAAAAACCACTCTGACAATGGAATAGAATAAAACTCAGATGTAACACTAAATTTAAAAAAAAATCTATGAAGTCAAGTTGATATTTTTGAAGACAATGGAATGATGTAGCCAGAAATTCTACAATATCATGCACAATATATCCACAGTACAAAGCACAAAGTCATGGGGAAAAAGTGACCAAATGGAATTGCTTAGACACACAGTCATCTTGACATAAAGACTTCCTTCATGTTCAGCCTGACTTTTATTGACTCATGGTAACATTTGTTTCTCTTTCAAATGTCATTCATTTTTATTTGCAAGAAGTATGTCCATAGTTCTAAACAAATTAGGCCCAAAAGGAAGTGTGGTAGAAAATGGCTAGAATTTTCTTTCCTATTTTTAGATAATGAATTAATTTTTTGAATATTTGATGAGATGTATAGTCTTGTTAAAGCAAGATGATGTTGATTCTTTCTGAATACCTTGTTTCCATCAGGGTTGTGGATTACAGTAGTTTGGGGCTCCTGAGTGAGAACAAAATAGAGAAAGAAACAGTTCGCATTGGTAAGTACATTCTTTCTAGTGTGAGGGACAGAGCAGAGTGAGCCAGCTGACAAAACAAAATAGTGACAAGAGCTAAAGCGATGTTAACTGCTGTCAGAGTTGTAGCTGACAATATCTCTGATGAAAGATCTCCCTGGCGAGCCCATGAGATAGGAACCTCCCTACCCAGAAGCAGCATGCAAAAGACCTTATTCTTCATCAGCATTCAAACAAGGCTTTGATAGAGACCTAAAGAGGCACTCACTGTTTCACCTAATCCTATGCTTTCCTTTCTTCTTTAATGAGTGGTCTGTGAATGCTTGTATCATAGAGAACTGGCCAAGAATAGTGGAGTTAAAACTCCGAGATGATTTCAACTTCTCGAAGAAGATATTTTTTAGTTGCATTGCTTTGAAAATTGATTATGGTATCATTAATATGTAACTGAATACCCTTGTAAAATCTAAAACCACTGGACAACACTTTAAAAAAAAAAGACTATACTAAAGAATCCATTTCAAAAGTCCATAAAAAATTTTAAGGAACATTTTGAAAAGTTTACTTAAAGGGTTCTAGAACTAATCATGTAATCGCTGTAATTTAAGGCAGATTGCTGTCGAATCCTGTGTTGATTCATATCTAAAAGAAAACTTCTACTTTATGGACCACATACACAGGATATTTTTGGCTATAAAGTCATGCTTTTCCATGAAGAAAATATTTGTTTTTCTATTGTTTTCTCTTAGAAAGCGAAGAAATATTCCCAAGTGGAGAATAACACTCAAATAACTGATGTAAAAAAAAGATTCAATATGCATACATCAGCGACATGCTCAGCACTTTCATTATGTGATATCTTGGCAATGGGGAGGTACTGCAACCCACTGGGAGTTCTCAACCATGGGCACTCCCACACCACTATAGTCTACACTGCTGTAATATTAAGAGAGAACATATTAACTGCTTCCATTCTCCATTTCCCTTGGCTACAGCTGTGGTCAACATTGATATTTACTAGTAATCTGCTATCTTGATGTGTCCTTCCTTTAAATGTTTTTAAATGGAGTCCCACAGTTAATCCAAGTAAAATAATTCCCTAACATTTTAAAATTTATTTAAAATAACAGTATGAGAAAAGCAAATAATAGGAAAAGTTTCTGAAAATCATATATCAAAATATGAAATAGTTTAGGGAAAATGTTATGGAACTCAGAGAGCATTGAATGCCAGTATTCAAATTCTGAATTTTAACCTAATACCATCCAAAGTGTTAGACTAATTTAATCATAAATTGTGTGGATTTGATTGAGATAGACATAACTGGTTTCTGCTGATAATTCAAAGTTCTATTCTTTGCAATTTCATTCTCTGGATTAAAGTGAAACAGTGAAAATTTAATTTAAATCACAATAAACAAAAAGCTCTAAATTATCCAGTGCCTCTTTATCTCAGAAAGTGAAATCTTACCAGGCCCTGTTGTATTTTAATAAGAGGGAAATGAGAACTCTGAATAAGGTCTACTTTTATGCTGTCTAGCAACAATCCCATTAGCTCTTCTTGATGTCAGCATTTGCAACATGAAAAGAAGAAACCATTGTCTGTATAATCTAGAACTATCATCATCAGAAGAGCTAAGAGCAACCAAAGCGCTGTATTTTGAATGCAGCATGCAACAATTCCAACTACAGAGATCACAGCTATCAGTACAATGTTCAACAATGAAATGAGATAATCTCATGTTAGACCACACTGCTTGACGACTAACTTAACCAAAAAAACCCCAAAAGAATGAACTTGTCATATTGTAGAAAGCAAAAAAACAAAAACAAAAACAAAAAACAAAAAACCCCCACAAAACCCAACACCCCACGAAATAAAATATTTATATATATGTATATATATTGTGAAAGCAAATGAGAGAAACCACAAAAAAAGTAAAAAAAAAAGAACTTAAGAAGGGTTACAAAGAGTCCAGGTATACCAGCGCCGGGGTAGGAATATTTTCTTTGGGGCTGGTTACCACGTTGGCTTTGTTGTTTATCTGTGGGTATGCAGAAAATAGAAACAGAGATGCCTTAAACCCCTTGGTAGCCAATGTTTCTACATGCAGCATGTCTACATGGAGATGTAGACACAAAGATAAAGAGCCACTGAAGATGAACGTGAAAGACATGGTAATGACTGACAGGAATGATGATCGCTAGTCTCCGATGGTCACAGACAGGCTGGACCATGTCCGTGATGGTGCAATGAGAAAACAGATGTGGCTGCTGTTGCTGTGCCACCTTAGCAAACAAAGAGCTGCTTCAGTGGAGCTCAACTTAGGTTTCAGAGTATGAAATGAATATAACAATTCTCATACTCTTCAAGCTGGATTCTGTTTCCAAGCTTCCAACTGTTCACTGTTATATTCCTTTTTTCCCCGTTTTATTCTTTAACCTGAAGTCACACATAGACCATCTTTCTCTGGTGAGCCATTATTACTTTTTTAGGAAGTATCCAATTAAAATTTAGATCTTCTGATACAATGCTGATGTCACAATAGCTTTTAAAAATGGTAAGTGTAGATCTCCTTTAAAAATTATATCTTCAATTATTAGTGGGGAAATCAAACTTTTTATGTTGAATGAAAAAGGACTTTAATTTTTACAGTTGTGTAAGAGGAAAATACTACATTTGCTGTCAAAGTGTTACTACTATCATTGCAGAATATATTTGGTAATATCATTCCCTTGCTTTAACATAACCAGGCTTGACTTTAAAGAAGATATGACTACCACTGTGGAGGCTGTGTGGTAAAAGCAACTCAGAGGATCAAAGAGTATTCTAATGGTCCACAGAGAAGACTCTTTGTAGACAAGTGGCAACAAGAAACTACAACTGAGTCGGGGCACTAAGAATCAAAGACCAAAAACTAATAATCAACATTCTTTTAAACTCATGCATGACAACTTACATTATGGTTATCAAAAAAAATGTTAGGTAACATTCATTTTCTTACACTATATTATGTAGGTACTGTATTATTTTTTAAAGGAATACATCTCAGTGATTTTAATATAAATATACCTAAGGACTTAAAGAGAAACATACACTGTATAAAATAAATGAGTATCAAATGGGTATTTACAGGTGATGACACCAGTTTAATTGTTTGGGTTTTCTGGGAAGTCTATACTTGATACCTATATATCCTGTCAAAACTAGTATTGAGAGGAAGATAGAAGGCAACATAAATTAATTTAAATGTGTAATATTTTTGCTTTCTTTTCATCCCTATTTGTGTTTACTGGTATTGTTATTTTTACAATTAAGTTGTAACACTGTGCTGTGTGACCTGCAGGAAAGGATGAGAAAGCATCTAAACTTTCCTCTACTGGAAAATTCTGTAAATGTTGTCATCAATATATATTCTGCAGATAGTCAAAACATTTTTTTTCTTTAAATCAAAGTGCACAGAATTTTACATGATATTTGTACAAGAGCCAAAAAGAGATAAGAGGTAATAAAGTCTATTAAAGAGGGATCAAAATTCAGTACTTATATTAGTACAGGGTATGTAAGAAAAGGGGAGGGATGCACACACAAATAATTTTCTATTCAGAAAGCATATTGGGCAAAACATAGCTGGCTTCCTGTCAAATGAACGGGGCACTTATGGTTAATGCACCACATGTATTTAATATCCAATATTTAGTTTATATCAGTGAATGCAAATGAAAGAAACATTCTGAGATACATTTATTTCTGTTTTGAGATATGATACTTGTTTTTTTTTTTTCTAGGATGTGGTTGCCAATAACTACTTTATTTTAGTGAAAATGTCCCACATGTACACCTATGCACACTAACTTATCTGTACAAGTGCACATGTGCCCCCCACCCACGCACACACCTACACACATTCACACATAGATACACAGCATACACACACCATCATCTCTTCCAGATGAAGGCCATTCCGTCTGGGTAAGCCATTCTTTATTGTTAGGTATGGGAAACACGAGTTAAATGAATATGTGCCTCAACCACACTTTTGGTCATGTTTAATGTGCAGTTAAAAACTTTTTTGTTAATGTAAAGATTAATTTAATGATTTATTTCCTATGGAAAATATTTTGGAGGTATTTATAATATTAATTTATTGAAAAAGGAGAATTTCTAAGCAAAAGGCTAGAAGCAGTTCTTTTTAAAGAGTCAAATATCAAGTACGGGTTCAGCCATAGATTTCTTTAAAAAAACTTTTTTTTGAGATGGGGTTTCACTCTTGTTGCCCAGGCTGGAGTGCAATGGAGAGATCTTGGCTCACTGAAATCTCCGCCTTCTGGGTTCAAGCAATTCTCCTGCTTCAGCCTGCCGAATAGCTGGGATTACAGGTATGGCCACCATGCCCAGCTAATTTGTTTCTTTTTTTTTTTTTAGTAGAAATGGGGTTTTACCATGTTGGCCAGGCTAGTCTTGAACTCTTGAACTCAGGTGATCCATCTGCCTCAACCTCTCAAAGTGTTGGGATTGCAGGTGTGAGACACCATTCCCAGACCATAGATGTCTTTAACCATACAAGAACTCTGGTACTTTTGTGTGATACAATTATTTTATATTAATAGAAGCAGAGTATTTTTCTTTTTTTAAAAAATGTGAATCACATAATCAAATCAGGTAATTGTATGATGCACTGAATTACTTTTATGAGGCATGGGCAAGATATTCCTATTTCTCAGGTGTTGAGTTTATTGTTTTGAGGTTAATAAATATTTCTTTTTAAGGTACTTAACTAGGATTAGTACATTGTAAGATCACATTTACACCTTTATAAACTCCATGGTGAATATATTATGATGTCCTATAAATCACACCTATTTTAGCAACCATGAAGAACATTTAAAAAATAATCATATAGTATTTTTTTTTACTTTATCATTATACATAAATTCTGTTATGGTATTTCTAATTTCAAAGAGAAAATTGCACTTTGTCTTTGTAAAAGGGCAAACTTGTTAATATAACTTTTTACATGGTTAATAAATTCAACTTCAGAGAAAAACAATATAGTATGTAAGAGGAGTACCGTGTTTTGATACTTGATTAACACTGACCTGTAATGGTCCTACACCCTTTCCACTTACACTATCATAGGTAAATAAGACTTTTATTCCTAAATGTGAATTTTCACAGGAGGAGAAATCTGGCAGATAGAGATCCTCACCATCATCTGAACACTCGAACTGGACTTCCTTTTCTGAATTGACCAGTCAAAGAGAAAGGAAAAGAAAAAAATATGACCGGTTGAATTTAGAGTATCAAAGCATGGAGTACAGAATAATTTTGTTTTTAAAGAGGAACTATAAGTTGAATGGAAGAAAAAAGTTGTAGAAATGTTTTCTACGTAAAAATAGTAATAAAAATAAATATCTCAATAGGAACTGTGAACTCTCCAACACTGAATGGTAAAGGAAAGCCCAGGAGAAGAAAATATTTGGAAAATATAAGATACCACATTTCTACTATTGCAACATTGGGAAAAAGGCAGTCATCAACTATCATTATTAAAATCTAAATGGAATAAACAAATCAAAATGAAGACAAAATTGCAGGTTGAGGAAAGCAATTGGTAAATGGAAATGGCATCACAAAGGAAATCACAAATGCATAATCATCAGTGCTCTGGAAATTTCCAAGTTGCACACAGACAGATGGTAAAGAAATGACTGAATGACTGAACACGAACATTTAAAGTGACAAATGATTTTCTATGTTATGTTTTCAATGTGAACTGACCACCTGACTTTGGGTCAAATTCAAATGTTAGAAAATTAATTAATTCTCAAGAATGTTGAAGTGTTGATGAAGAATGTATGGCATCTGCCTTTGGAAGAGAAAGAAAAGGATTAAAGAAATAAAACATTTAGGTGGTACTCTGAAAATATAACAAACATCATTATGCACATATGAGGTTACATTCCAACAAGAATAAATTCCCTTGAAACAAAATACAATCAGTAGGAAAGAAAGGGAATTATTTTGTTTAGAAAGCTGGAAAGTAAAAATATCCTGCTGTTACTTTTCTTGCAAGATTTTTGTAACAAATTTGTTCAAAACATTCATCTTGAATATATCTCAACACCTTATGATAGAAACACAGACATAATTAAAACAGGAATAATTATGACCTTCATAAAAACTGCCCAACCACATTATTTTAGTCATCTGACATTCTATTTTCCATACCCCAATGTGAGTATTTTTCAGGCTATACACTTCAGCGTCCTTCACATATGCAGCATAATTATTTGGAAAAGCATTTGGTTTTTACAGACTTTTATGTCACCATGTTAGTTTGGAACTGTAGTAAATCAGAGAGAATTTAGACATTCAATTTCTACAGGAACTCTGTATTGTATAACAATATTATTTTTTCATGATGATTTCATATATAACCCAATAGAAGAAATACAGCTTTTCTTAGTATAAATGTTAGTCATCTTTGTATATTAAATCATTTCTATTTCAACCTGCAACTTTTATCAGAAACAACAAAAAAATAGAACTTGCAAAGACTTAGGAATCATATTTAACATTTAAAGATTATCCAGCATCTGAAAGTCAGAAATGGATTAGGGGCATCTGTTTAACTTACCTTTACTCCATCTGGCTTCTTCAACAAACTCTTGGCTGCTGTAAAATGAGAGTAAAATCAGTTTAGTGAGTTATGCATAGAAACCCACAGCCAGGCAACAGAGCAGTCAGGTTATTGTCTCCTTCTACCACCTTTGCTGAGTTATGGCCAACATATGGCAAGTTATCAAAGTCACACTGATGAGCACGAGCTTACAGAACATTGAAACACAGTATCACTTTTCTTGGTTTGCCACAGCAAATTTAGAACTAAAGAGTAGTTCATTGTATAGAATTGAATACTTTGCCAGTTGTGTTTATCGGACTTTATTTCACTGTTGGTTGAGAAAAGGATACTGGAACTTTAACTGGACTATCCTTTTGTAATCCAGAAAGTTGATTTCAGTCTTTGAACATCAGCTGACAGATTGTATTACATGTTCATTCACACCACATGTATGGTGACCATGTCAGTTCTGCCATTTAAGCCCCTCTTTTTAGAGGTTGAAAACTCATTTGTAAAATTTGCTCTGGCTAAATAACATCTTCATTATATTCTTGAAGTCAGACAATTTGGTTTTACAAAAAATATTACTATGTAAATAAAATGGCATATTATTGGCCTAGAGCAAATTTTTAAAATGTTTAGCATATGATATTTAAAAAAATGGCACTATGTATTTTTTTATACTTTAAAATCAGAATACAAACAAAAGCCTTTACAATGAAAAAGTAAAAATAAAATTTGAGACAACATAAAAAAAATCTTCAACTAAATTAGAGAAATCCTAAAGCATATGGTCTTATATAAAACATTTTTCTTGGGGGGGAGCTTTTAACATTCCTTCTGTTACTAAACTTCTTGAGTATGTTAAAAGGTGAAGCAATCCTTTCAAAAAATCTACTAATGAACGTGTATATACACAGTGAACAGATAATATAACTGTCAATGACAATTAGTACACCAAGAATAGAACATTCACAAATATGAAGGACATGATATACACTTATACTTTCATTTAATATTAATTATATATACTTATTTAAGTGTATCAGAATAGAATTTGGCTTCAAAAATGGAAATACCTAGCTAGAACAGAACTTCATGAACACGTAATTTACTGACGTTCATTGATTTGGGGCATTATTTCAGTATCGTATTGGCATACTTATAAATTTACTTAAAAGATACAAAAATGTTAATTTCATTTAGTCTTTAGCAACAAAGCTATTAATTTATTATTAATTGAGATTGCAAGAAATAGTTGCCTTAGCTATTATATTGTTTGCCTGGAGCTAAAAAGCAATAGTAAATCAATCCTGTGGCAGTTAATAGGTTAGAAAGCAAACTCAGAATAATTGAAATTGCAATAGCAAGCAAAGAGAAGACAATGATTCAGGGTAAGCAGGGATTTGGCCTGGGAGATGCAGAAATGTCCCTTTTGGTTACTATTCACCTTACCTCACAAGAAATACATTCCACATAAAGGGAGAAAAGGAAAAATAAAAACAACTTTATAACCATATACTTATGGACAAATTACTTTAAAGAGTATGCCTGGCAATGAAGTAGAATGAATAAAATATTGAAAACTAAAATGCAGTATCAAGTACAAGATGTTGTAACTGGGTCTAATGTTATTCAGTTGATTTTGAAGTGATGGAGAAAAAAAAATTGCTCTTTCATGCTAAGACATTCAGAAACAATATAAAATCACATATTAGTCATGAATTTTTAGTTTACAGGATGATGAAAAGGAAACTGTGAGGTAAACAGAAAGCTTCTATATATGGGTACATACATTAATCAAGGCCCAATTTATGTCCAAGATTGTATTTAACACTTTGACAAAATGTACAATTTTAAATCTGAAGATTTTTAAAAGTTTGGGTTAGGTTGACATTAACAATTTATACTACATAAATCATCCTACCTTTTAATGATTCACTAATTATTGGAGCACAGTGAAATTTATTTGAATATAGTATATATGAATTAATATTTAATGAGATGGCATTGAACTCACCCATATAACTGTCAACCATACTAATCAACTGTTTATGAAACAGGTAACTTGACAAAGGCAGCAACAAGGTTTTATTACACTAAACAAATTGGACAAAATACATACAACGGACCAACACAGTCCCTTAATTTGTAGCATTATTCATTGTACTACTGTGGTTGTTTAACAGCCTTTGAAAGGCCTCTTATGGTTTCCCACTAATTGTAACTAAATGCAAAGGTGGGGGAGGAAAATGACCGCCTAGTACAGTTGTAAATAATAAGCAGAAGTTGGTTGAAGAACACTTAGCAATGATATGATGGATTATTATCAGGTAACACTATAACACCCAGGCTAAGTATGTAGCAGAAAATAAAGAATTGAAAAAACAGCTGGATAATTTGGTGCTGCAGATCACTGTTATGTAAACAATACACAAACTAAAGTGGTAGTATTTTTGGCACTAACGCTTAACAAGTGTTCCAAGTCTAAAGGGCCAAAGGTTACCAAGTGCAGCTTAAATGCTGCTCCAGTCCTTCCCCCCACATAAGACTGCTTAGCATTGAACGAGATTTGACTTTTGGGAACATGGTCCTTTGAGATAATCTATCAAAGAAGAAGGTTGCAAAACTCAAGTAATTTCTTTGAGTAATATATACTTTATCTCAATTTTTAGAGAGTGACTCTTACAATAAAGAAATGGTTTGGTTTCTTTCTTTCTTTTTTTTTTTTTGTTGAGATGGAGTTTCACTCTTGTTGCCCAGGCTGGAGTGTAATGGTGCAATCTCAGCTCACCTCAACCTCTGCCTCCCAGGTTCAAGCGATTCTCCTGCCTCAGCCTCCTGGGTAGCTGAAAGTACAGGCATGTGCCACCATGCCTGGCTAATTTTGTATTTTTAGTAGAGACAGGGCTTCTCCATGTTGGTCAGGCTGGTCTTGAACTCCTGACCTCAGGTGATCCGCCTGCCTCGGCCTCCCAAAGTGCGGGGATTACAAGTGTGAGCCACCATGCCCAGCCTTGGTTTGCTTTCTTTTAGCTTATTATTTAACAAACTTATTTTAACCATGGAATCATTTTGAGGAAGAATTTATTATGCACTGATAATACTGTATGTAAGATGCTCTGTAAATTCTTGGGTTAGATACCTTTGACAGTTGTAATCATTCTTATAGCATGCCAAGGAACTACTATACTTTTGAATGAACTTAGGTCTAAGAGAACTGGTTCCTCAATAATGGTCTTCTTTTAAAAATCTTGCATACTGGAATTCCCTATGAAAATGAGACCAAAAATAACTTATTCATAGTTATTACTTTATGAAATATCAATAGTAAATTCTAGGTGTGAAATGCTGAGATTGCAAATGAGGGAGTATTCATTTCCACAACTTGTACACACCCCAGCATTTGACAGATGAGGCTAGTTCTGCACCAGCACTGACTGGTGGCCAGAGCTGCCAGAAGCACTCTTGTGAGGGGTGCAGTCACAGAGGCTCTGTGGCAGACAGCTCCCAGGCAGACTGCTAATGGCAGCCACAGGTGTAGAAGGAATCTGTGCCACACATTTGCCACCCCTGAACAATGAGGTTTTTCTAATTATTAGATTTTTTAAATTCCATAGACAAAAAAACAGAGACTACTTAAAAAGAACACCAAAGGATAAGAAGTAGAGTAATCAATGCATGTACCTGAGAAATTCCTTGTAGCCAGCATAGTTGTTAAGATGGCACCCTGTCAAAAAAATTAGAACACAGAAGTCAATGTTGCCTATGCAAACCCTGGACCTAACAAATATACCGTCTTTGATAACAAAGCTTTTACTGGCCCTACTTTCAGTTAGGGGATTTTTGATTGTTTGTTTTTGTTTTTTGGTTTCCTGAGAGTCAAAGGCCTTTGTCTTTCATGATGCTGGGACCGCCCTCATGTGCGGGCCAGATTCTCATTATCAAATTGCACAGCTGTTTTCCATTGAAGAAAGGACCCACAGCATGTGTTGCCAGAATGATTTGAGCTTTTCATCATAGTTTTGATTCTGGTATATATTCCATTTTCCCAAGACCCAAAAAAAGAATAATGAGAGTATTGAGGTCTACATAACTGAAAGTCTTTGCTAGAAGTTATTTTCCTCATATAGTATTTCACTTCTCAGTCTGCCAAATCTACTTCCCCATAAAAATGTAAAATTTCTTACCTTTAGTTTTCTTCTAGCATTAAATTTCTTCAAGCAGTCTACAGTTTCCTGTCTGTGCATCATGGAAGCAACAGTAGAACGTTGCTAGAAGAGGAGGAAAAAAAGTGACTTAATTGAGAATATGTAAAACATGCTAAATATAATATCCCTGACTTCATCAAATCTTTATTAATGGTGCTGCACCCTGCATGATCAACTTCTAAGTATTCAATGGCCAAACTTACCTAAAAATAAAATTTCAGTTTTGCCAAGATTACTTGTGACTGAGATGCAACATTGATGTACAGAAAATACAGAAATCAATATTAATAATTTCTCAAATTGTCTTTATTTCAGTGTATTCATCACATTTTGACTGGACTACCTTTCATTTACTTAGTGCCATATTTGTTCCCTTAGCAACTGACACATTAGGAAATTTACTGAAGTTTCCAGATCCCCCTCAAATTTCACACTATTTTTCTTAATATTTTAAAAATACATTCAGACTATTATGACCATTCTTTTATGCCACTAAAACTACTCTCAGCCACCAAACTTCATACTTGTTTCTAAAGTTGCCTAATGACAAATAATTGAACTTTGTTAAATCTTTTCTTCTGGGACACATTTAATTTTGGTGTTATTTTCTTAGCCTCATTCATGAGTATTGTCAATAATTGATATGGAGTATACTCATTCCTTTGCTACTGCAAGCAATGTTTATTTAGCAATCTAGGCTATTCAAAATTTGCTATTGAAAACTGCATTTTTGCCATCATACAATTCATTTGCTTAAACACCTTGAGTCAAAAATTCATTCTTTCTGAGTTTCCTCTTTTTTTTTGCAAAATTATTTTAAATCCATAAACAATATATTAAAGGAGAGCTTATTTTTCATTTTAGCTCTTGAAGTTTTGGGAAATTTTACTTACACAGATCCATGGGTGTTTGAGTGCCTCTGAGGCTGTGATACGTTTGGCAGGGTTGATAGTAAGCATTTTATTGATGAGGTCTTTGGCTTCAGGAGTCACCGTGTCCCATTCCGGTGATGGAAACTTCAAAATTATAAATTTATAAAAAGTTTTAAAAACAGACACACAATCAAACAGGGCAGCATCAACTACATGAATCATTCCCTCAAGCAGTGAATTTCTTCATAAATTTACTTTTATATAAGTGAAATTGTATTTAAAATAAATAAAACCATTTAGACCTATTCTCCCCATCTATGCAGAAAACTACATATATTAAAGAGTATCTGATAAAGGACGACATATGTACTAAGCTGCTTGTCACATATAGTAAATATATTTTTTAAATTCAGAAGAAAAGAACTTAAGAATCTTCTGTTCTTCTCAAAGTATCTCTGCTTTGATCTGAAAATGACATTTTATACAATCTTTCTCACAAATGTTTGCAAAACTTAATAAAAGCAAAGAGGTTTGCCACATGTAGCAATGTCATCATGATATTATGCCAAGGTTCAAAATGAGGTATTATATACTTTCACAACTCATAAGCAGTAATAGCAGAGGTAATAAAACAGCTTCAATTGCTGTGCCAAAACTGACCCATTAATCATGGCTACTTGGAGTGCTGTAGTGGGAAGAATCTGAGACCTAAGGAGCTTCAGCAAGGTTTCATTTTAACCCATTAAGAAGTTTAATCTGCCCAATTATGAATTTCACCAAAGTATATGAAAGTAATCAAATCTGATAACTTCCCATTTTTTTTACATTAAAACTATATAAAAATGCTACTTTCCTTTTCCTTTCTTTATGTTATTTTTTGTACTGATAATCATTAATCTTACTTTTATATGATTAGCATATTTAGTAGAAATACGATCCTTCAATGGTTAAGGGGAATTTACTTAGTTAGTTGCAAAATGATGGAATATTAGGTTATTTTCCAATTCATGAATTTGTATAGACAATCTTGAAAAACAAAGCCATTGTCACTGTGTCATGGAATTAAATCAGTCTACTTTTAGTAGTTTTAAAATGGGGAATTTGTGACACATTGGCAAAATAAAACATGAGAAAAATGATATCGACTCTAATACCTGTACTTTTTGCTAGTTTAACAATGGTCATTTTTTAAATTTCTGAAGCTTATCTTTGGAAGTTGTAAAAGCTTTCTAGCTATAAGGAACTACTAAAGAAACACACAAGGATGTTTCTTAATGTTGTACAGGTCTTCTGATAGCAAATGAGGGGTAGGTTCAGCCTGAAGAAAGGTGAACCTTTTCCTCGGTTTTCTAATTCTCATGAAAGCACTCCTTTAGCTTTACCAAGCAGTGCATTTGCAGGGCTGTGTCTGCCCAGAGAGGAGCTGGTTCTAGTCTGTAAACATGGTCAATGTGCTAGCTGTGGCCATGTAAATAATAATTTGTTTCAATTACTAGTCTGGGAATAATGGAATGCTTCAAAATTCAAATAATATACATTTTAAATTCTTGCTAACTGACACACACATCTATCTAAATACAAAATTTTATCAGAAATGGATTGAAGAGTTCATGAGACATGATAGAATACAGACATTTTATATTTTCTCTTCTCACTTTCACATTGCACTTTCAACTTGTGCACAAAAGGTGAACCTAGTATTGCTACTCTGTAGTTACTCTACTTAATAACACATGGAAAGCATGCCCAGACCCTGCACACGGATTTCCAAAGGGCTGTATGAGGGGAAACCAGAGGAAGTGGTAAATCATATTTATAAGAATATGCATCAAAGGAGAGCAAATGATATCATAAACACAAAGTTAAGCCATAAAGAGAAGTAGATAAAGCCTTCTGCCTTCCTCTTCAGATTCTGAACTTAATTCATGTGTGTGTGTGTGTGTATACATATATGTATATATATGTGTGTATATGAATGTGTGTATATATACACACACATATATACATATATACACACACATTCACTATATATATATACACACACACATTCAATATATATTTTCTATTTTCAAACATTCTAATTATAAATTAAATATATTAGAATCATGACTTTCAAATTTTTCAAAAAAGCTTGCATAGTAGCCCATTACATAAACAGTACAAAAATAAAAACAAAAAAAAACCCAGAAACTGGTATAGTGGGATAATGTTCTATTTGATGTAGGATCACTATAAAATACTGTTGGTATATATTTGAAAATTATGTGACAGATATTTGAGAATATAATTCAACTAAATAGGCAACAATCATTTCTATAGCAGAAATATTTTAATTTTCATGTCTTCAAAATGTGCTAAGATCCAAATATTTTGAAAAAGTCCTTTAGAGACTTCACATTGTTTTTCTTTCAACCTAAGGAGCTAGTGAGCTAAAAGGAAACATAAAGTGAACACATATGCTGTATTTCTTTTTCTCTTTCTGTAAGAGAGAGGAAAATAATAAGAGAAAATGATCAAAATTGTGGTTAAAAGAACAATGCAAAATCTGACTCTTGGTCAAGAAACAAAAACAAATCTTCATCTAAAGTGACATAAATAGTTATTACATACATCATAAGCTCCAGCCTTGATCTGCTGATAGAGTCTGTGTTGGTCTTCATCCCAGAAGGGTGGATACCCCACCAGTAGAATATAGAGAATGACACCTGGAGGAGATTACAATGTTAACATAATTTAAGTCAAATAGACAATAATAAATTAAATGTGGCTGATTCACAATGATATTAAGCCACAATCATTAAAACAGAGAAAACGGGATTGTAGGAAAACTTCAGAGAGACGTGTTATATTCTACTCTAGAGCAGTCTTGGGCAGGTGAATGCTTTTCCTCCTACGCTCAAGAACTCTGACACCAAGAATTCTAAAGAGGCATGGTAGGGTAGCTCTAAAGATGAAACATACCTGTCATTTAGGGTGACATTCTTTGGCCTTCCTGAACTCTTGTCTATATAGGGTCTCCCTGAATTCTTATCTACATAGAGACTATGATTTTAGTCACTGTGAGGTTGAAGTTTAAAAACCAAACATGTTATCTATTTCTTCACAGTTGTTTTGATGGTAATTGGGACATTTTGTTGAGTGATGGTGTCCTGGTTATAAACTCACCTTCTAAATAGCCAGAATCCCTGCAAGTGTGGATACCACATAGAGACAAAACCCTTTTCTTTTCAGTAATATTAGTTTTCAAAATTTTCAAATTCTCAGTCAAACAGCTAAAGCAACAATACTACAGAAGAATATACATTCTGGGAGAGGAAAAAGGAAAAGAAGGGCAAAATTGCACAGAAAATTCAAAGTAATAAACAGTTGGCTGTAATACAATTTGCTAAATTTTTCACAAACTTGTAATTATTTGCAAGTTAATTAACATCTAATTTAACTTTTAAAGTTAAAAAAAGTTCTGTGTTCACAGTTTTAAAATCTCCCTTAAATCATATCTGCTGTCTAAATGTCTGAGATTGTTTTTTTACAATGGTTTTCTCTGTCATCAAATATTTCTCCTGCCACTTTTCAAGTATTTTGTTATCCTACTTAAGGCCTTTGGTTTCTTTCCTAGCTCATTATTCTGGAGGAAGACAGTCATTCCTCTGACCTCTTCTGTTTGCTTTTCTCTTGCTATGTTTCCTTTACCCTGGGAAACCTGAGAAAGAAGAGTAAGACAGGTGACACTTTGCCAGGTGTACTCTGAGACTTATTTTTTTTCCCTTATCCAAGGTGGTCTCTTGATCTCTGTACCAAGGAGACCTAACCCTGATCCTGTCCACCAGTCTGGACATCTCTATACAATAAACACTGTTGCACTGAAATATTTTTTAAGCAATGGTTTAATTATCATATAATTTTACAACCTGCTTCAGGAAGATACAGTTCATGAGCATATTTTTCAAGTTATGTGAATCAATACAAGGATAAAAAATTTTAAACAACATTCTTAAGGAAAAAAAAAAAGACTATGAAGAAAATCACAATATACTGGTACCTCACCTTCATGACAAAAAATTAACTTTTCCATGCGTCTAATGAAAATGATGATAGTAATGATAATCATGAGTGTCTGTGCTTGTGTTCTCAGGATGCAAGTAGAAAAAAAGCTGTACCTGAGTACTTGTAACCCTCAGGTATATACGGTTCAATGAGGTTAAGAAGAAACTTTGCTTTGCAACAGTGATAGCTCCCATTGAACATTTTCCTAATACACATCTGGAGTTAGACTGCTATAAAATTATAAAACAGTCTCACAACTGAGACATTCAGCATTCACAACATAGGCTGTTTGTCCTTATGAACTATGTCTGCAGTTGACCGTTGCTGTGGTGCTTCTCTGGGAAGAGGAAGCTCACAGTGGCTCATTCCATAAGAAAAGCAGCCAACATGTAAATAGTTATTTGATGGAGGAGTGTCTACAAAAACATGTACTTTAAATAAAATAATAGCATAAATGTGAAGATTTAAAAAAAACACTTTCAGGCCCAAAGATATATATAAAAATAATAATAATAATAAACTATTATGGTACTATTGACTAGCTTGATGTGCAATTGTCAATGCCTATTTAAATAAACTGTTTTGTAAGTTTACTTCGACTTGATTATTAAACAAGCATCTAAGACCTTTTTGAGTTATGCTCTTTTGTAGTTCTATTTTCTGAATGCATAGAACAAGTATGAGACTCATGGCATAAGGATAATGTAATATTAATACATTTTATTATAGATAACATGTATTGAGAGTTATGTGTGCTTTAATGCATTATCTCATTTACTCCTTATACGATGCTATGAGGTAGATATTGTTATTATCTGCATTATATTATAGATGAAGAAACAGGCCGAGAGGTTTAGTAACTGTTTCAACCATAAGCAGGACAGACATAATGATGCTCTAAACATTCCCTGCAGCCGTTTTTTCTTTATCTATGAACTTTAGTAGGAATGGTAACTTCAAATTTAAAACTTTGTGTTGTCTAACTGAGAGACGTTGACTTAATAGCAAAATGGCCATTTGGTCCTATCTTAAATGTTCCTTGCAGCTACTTTTTCCTTTAGCTAGGTCCTCTAAACAGTTATTTTAAAAGTGTTGTTCCAGGCTGGGCGTGGTGGCTCATACCTGTAATCCAAGCACTTTGGGAGGCCAAGACGGATGGATCACCTGAGGTCAGGAGTTCAAGACCAGTCTGGCCAACATGGTGAAACCCCGTTTGTACTAAAAATGCAAAAAAATTAATTGAGATGATGGCACATGCCTACATTCTCAATTACTCGGGAAGCTGAGGCAGGAGAATCACTTGAACCCAGGAGGCGGAGGTTGCAGTGAGCCAAGATCATGCCACTGCATTTTACCAGCCTGGGTGACAGCCAGACTCTGTCTCAGAAAATAAAAATAAAAATAAAATGAAATAAAATAGGAGCATTTGTTGTTCTAGTGAGAGTTCTTGTCTCACAAGTAAGCCCAATTTACCTTTTTCTTATAAAACTAATATTTTACCTTTTTTTCTATGTCAGAGAAAAAAGAAAGGAAAAAAAAAAAAAAACACCCCCAGGTCTTTTTCTATGCCCATATAACTAAAGTACTAAATTCATTAAAAGCCAATGAAGAAGTCTTTTTTGTTTTTTTACAAGAACACTTCAGGGGTGATGATGTGACTTCTAAATGTTGGGTGTCTCTTATGACATTGGCAGCCTTTGGTGATCACTGCCTACATAATTTTACTGGGGTTGCAAAATAATGATGGGTAGGCATGGTGGCTCACACTTGCAATATCCCAGCACTTTGAGAGGCTGATGTTGGCTATCACTTGAGCCCAGGAGTTCAAGACCAGCCTCATTGACCTAACAAAAGATCCTGTCTCTTCAAAAAATTGAAAAACTTAGCTGTGTGTGGTGGAATGCACAGCTAATCTCAGCTACTTGGGAGGGTGAGGCGTGGGGATCATTTGAGCCCAGGAGTTCAAGGCTGCAGTGAGCCATGATCACATCACTGCATTCCAGCCTGGGTGACAGAGTGAGACTCGCAAACAAACAAAAACAAAATGATGATACTCTAATTATATCATGCCTTCTTTAGACTAAGAAAATTTTACTCCTTATCCAGTTGGTTGGCCTAAGATAAAGTTCACATAGGAAAGACAGATTAATTATTTTTTTATTTTCCTCTCTACTAGCCAGTTTTTAAAACAATGCATTGGCTCCCTAACATCCCCTAAAGGTTAGGACTTCTGTTGAATTTTGATTATCATTACCAACTCCCGGATTTAAACTTACTTGATATATTTCAATCTATTACTGTTATTTTTCTTATTGATTCTCAATTGCCCCATCTTTGGCCAGTGCCAGCCTCCTTCAGGTGGCTCCTAAATCTGTTAATGTAAACTTGTGGTCCATAATAGTTTCCTTTGTGGTATGACAAGATGCTCCTGGATTATTTTGCTTTTTTCCTGCTCCAAGCTTGAAATCAGCTGCTACTACAAAAAGTTTTGGTTCCTTTTAATGGTAAATATTATCTAGAGACCAAGATTAAGCACTTTCATGTGCTCTCTTGGAGCTACAGGTTTCTTTGAAAACAGGAAAATGACTAGATATTCTGATGATATTAAACAATAATTATTACAAATTTTATTAAATATTAAATTTATTAAAAATTTAAAACTAATGTTACTGTCACATTTAGAGTCCTTTTCTTTTAGAGATATACTTTAAAATACTTACAGCTGTACTGATACAATGTTTGAATTTGGTTAAGATAATATTGGAGTGGGGAATGAAAGGGTAGAAATAGATGAAATAAGATTAGCCATCAGTTCATTATATTATTTTCTCCTTTTTAATGTTTCACATTTTCCATGACAAAAAGTTAAAACTATTTTTCATAGAGTTGGTTCCATATAAAGATAGATATTAAAACTAATTTTCATTATCTTTTTTTTGGCATATGAAAATTTATTACTACAGTGTTTTCGCCATTAAAATTTATGATCTTGGTCTTTCCTTCTTGCTTTTGTATAGGGCCAAAAGAGAGACACTGGCTACTTTGACAACTTTAAGGCAGACTCCACAAATATCACCAACAGCATGACCTCTGCGACCAAATCCAGCACCCAGAACTTCATCGTTTTCCTCAATAAAGTTCAAGCAACCATCATTGGGTACAAAGGCTGTAATTTTCTTGCCATTCTTAATCAGCTGGACCCTGACACATTTCCTAATGGCAGAATTTGGCTGCTTGGCTTCAACTCCCACTTTTTCTAGCACGATTGCTTTTGCATGAGAAGCACCTCCAAAAGGGTTAGCCTTCAGGGCTGTGCCCAGATGGGCTTTCTTTTACTGTTTATCATGCCACTTCTGGTCTTGTCAGTGGCTATGGAGCTTCCTAGCAGTATGAAGTTCATGACACTTGCCCATCCTGCCGGCATCACAGGCCTGAGCCTTCATTATCTTAGGTATATATCTGTGCTTGGGACATGCTAGAGATGTCCAGTTAATAAGAGTTTTGAGAAGCACTGATTACAATTAGGTAGAAAGACAACATCATCAAGAACATTCAAAATTGATTTTAATAGAAATTAATGTTAAAAAAGTTGTTAAACTTACAATCATGTTAATGCTATTCTTAGAAAAGGAGATATGAAGAAGGAATGCTAGACAACTCTGAGAACATAATGGGAAGTTAATGGAAAAATCTAAGACAGTTACTGAGAATTCTCAGTAAACAAAGGGGTACATTATACGCTTACAAGCAAAATGCATGTGGAATTTGGAAATACACAATTAATTACATGAGTGGTAAGTATGGCTCTCTCTTACCTTATAGTAATACCATTAATGGAAAATCATCATACATTTCAAATAGAGAAAGTGCTCAACTAACACTCTGTGACCTAAATGGCCAACAGCGGGTAGAACAAATAGCCAGAAGATCAATGCCAGCAAGATAGGAAGGCATGTTGCAGAGGATGGAAACTATCTATGCCATGTAGTAGGAGTGGCAAACTGACAGGCCTTCTGGCAGCAGGCAGAAATAAAGGCCTGCACCTGTACTGTATATGGGGTGGGGTGGTTACCAGGGGCACAGCTGTGTTCATGTGTCTGACAGATACAACTAGTATTTAAGAGCAAGAGCATTGCATCACCTGTTTGTTATTTTAGAGAAGCTTGAAACAGGTATTTTTTATATAAATTACCTGCTAATAAATTATAAAGATAAATAATTAATGTCAACACTCCTAAGAATAAAATGTCCACATATCTGGCTAAGACAGCAGACTACCTGTGATGGACTGAATGTTTGTACGGCTATCAAAATTCATATGTTGACATCCAAATCCCAATAAGATAGTATTTGGAGATGGGGCCTTTGGGAGATAATTAGTTCATGAGGATGAGCCCCCATGAACAGGAATAGCACCTTTTAGAAAGAGGGCAGTTAGCTAGCTAGCACTCTCACTACCATGTGAGGATACAACAAGAAGCTGGCATTCTGTAACCTTGAAAAGGGACATCACCAAAACCTGACCTGATCATGATGGTACTCTGATCACAGACATAGCTTCCAGAACTACAAGAGAGAAATGTAGTTGTTTATAATCCACACAGTCTATGCAACTTTGTTACAGCAGCCTGAACTAAGACTTCATCTGTTTGCAACCTCTGCCATATCCTGTAATAATCCTAAAAACTGCTCTCCTAAAGAAATTTGCAATTAGCTAGGGTAGGGTTGCTTAGCGTTGGTGTTGCATCAGCATCACCTGGAGAGTTTGTTAAAATGCAAATTCCTGAGCCTTCTCTCATTGAATGTGTTTTTTTAAACTACTGTAAAAAAATACCTAACATTAAACTGAAATACATGACATTGAACTGTACATAAAAAAGGCCCTGTACAGTGGCTCACACTTGCAATCCCAGCACTTTGGGAGGCAAAAGTGGGCAGATTGCTTGAGCTTAGGAGTTTGCAACCAGCCTGGGCAACATGGCAAAACCCTGTTTCTACAAAAAGTAAAAAATTAGCCAGGTGTGGTGGTGTGCATCTGTAGTACCTGCTACAGGGGAGACTAAGGTAGGAGGATAACTTGAGCCCGGGAGGCAGAGGTTGCAGTGATCCAACATAGTGCCACTGCACTCCAGCTTGGGCAACAGAGCCAGACCCTGTCCCAATAAATAGATATATAAATAGTACATAAAACAGTGTTTTAAAGTCAAGGTCTCACTCTTTTTCACCCAGGCTGGAGTGTAGTGGCAGGATCATGGCTCACTGAAGCCTCAACTTCCCTGGTTCAAGTGATCTTCCTCTCCTCAGTCTCTCAAGCAGAGTAGCTAGAACTACGGGTGTGTGCTACCTAGGACTACAGGCGTGTGCTACATGCCAGGCTAATTTTTTCTATTTTTGTAGGGGTAGGATCACACTTTATGTTGCCTAAACTGGTCTACAACTCCTGGGCTCAAGTGATTCTCCCACCTTGCCTTCCAAAGTGCTGGGATTACAGGTGTCAGCCACCATACCCAGCCAGAGGTACAATTTTTAAGTGAACAGTTTGGTAGTACTAAGTATACCTACACTGTCATGAAACAGATCTTTAGTCTTTTTTCATTTTTCAACACTGAAACTCTATATACAATGAAACACTAATATTCCCTCTCTCCTCAATTCTTGGTAATCACCTTTCTACTTTCCATTTTCTATGAATGTGACTGTTTTAATATTTCATATGAGTAGAATCATATAGTATTTGTGCTTTTGTAACTGGCTTATTTTGCTTAGCATAATGTCCTTGGGGTTCATCCATGTTGTAGCATGTGACAGAATTTCCTTCTTTTTTAAGGTTGTATAATATACAATTATATGCATAAACCACATTTTGTTTAAGCTATCTATCTGTCAGTGGACATTTGGGTTGCTCCACCTCTTGGTTGCTATGAATAGTGCTGCTATGAACATAGGTGTACAAATATTTCTTCAAGGCGCTGCTTTCAGTTTTTTCAGATACATAACTAGAAGTGGGATTGCTAGATCCTGTGACCCCAGAGAATCTGATACAATGGTCCTGAGGTAGGTTTTAGGTCACTCTGAATCATGTGGTTTATGGTTCACAGTTTGAAAAATACCAAGTTGGGGAAACCAGACATAGTAAATGGAGAGAAATTTAAGACAGTGTATAAGTTCAGAATAAGAGAATGTTGGTAAAGACTATGATTGGGAGTAAGGCTACATTAACTGAAGACTGTTGGAGATGTGGGTAATAATGGAAGAGGGCAGAAAGCCTTCTAATTTGGAGCCTATCTGTGATTGGCCAAGTATAAGGTAATCCCAGGACTGGTTATAGCAACAGAATGTCCAGTAGGCTTGGGATTTCAAAATGATTAAAGTACCTGATAATGACTTATCCCAGCTGAATATGAAAAGGCAAAATCCCAGAAAACCTATCATTGCTGAACCTAAATTCACCACACAAGAAAAGAAGAAACATATTCCATAAAATTCTCAAGGTTTATTCAAAGTCAAGGTATATTCTGTGATAGTCACCAATTTATTATCACTCATGACTGTTGAGATTGATATCTAAGTAGGGTAGAAAAGTAGCAAGACAACACATATGTACATAGGGTGAAGAGAAACCTGTATTTATAGGCTTGTATTTATTTATTTATTTTTAGGCCAAATTGTAGAAGAAACTCTGTTAGAAATTAGTGATCCAGTGACATCTACAAACATTTCCTCATTGCATTAGGAAATTATGGAAGCAGTTATACAAACAATTAAGTCATAAAAATCAATTTACTGCTGTTAATGGCAGAACACAAAGCTATGTTCTTGCTTCATTAATGTTTATTATTTGCTTCTCAGTAATTGGCTGGTTGCTTCCAAGGAGAGAGTACAGGTCAGACCATACTCTGTGTGAGCTCACAAAAGCAAGGTAATGTTGGTATTTGAGATTTCCTGTATGCAGATAATTGCATGATTCTAATGAAAATAGTGTACAGGCTTGTTTTAGTCATTATACCAACCCCATGCTTCACTCTGCTCTGCTGTAATGAGGGTTCAGAGCTTGATTCACATAGAAGGGTAGAAATTCTGCTAAATGGCTTGCTATGCATTTCTTTTGTTTTCTGAGTAGTGTCATTTTTTGCCACTTAACTCAGTGTCTACTCTTGGAAATTAGTCACTATTTAATTGGCAAGAGAGAGCGCAAATGAATGGCTGAAAAAGAGTTTCTCTCAGGATAAGCCACAACCTAAAAGCAACTAAATAGTGTGTCCCTTACTATGGTGGTTATTATAATGGCAATGAGGAAGGCTACAGGCTATATAATCTTACAAATAAAGTGAATTAATGTTACTTTCATATCACATGAGTAAGGTGATATATAATAAAATGGTAAAACAATTCCAAACCCCACAACAATGACCAAGAAATGTAACCAAAGAATATATTATAATGTTCCTAGTGGGAGTAATTTCCCCCAAATATGTAATACTAGAACATTTAAAACATCTTCATAGCTGTGTGCTCCTAAGTGCATTTCTAGACAAAGGCTCCACACAGTCTCTAAAGAAATGGAAATTGGTGGCACATACATGCTCCAACTGGGGTATGGCTCATTTCAAAGGAATTTGGCTGTTTGCATAGCATCATGTGAAGAAAGGATAGAATACAGCAAGGTGAAAGGTGGCAAAATTAGGGTTAAAAATCCGTGAGATGCCTTATGGCTATACATTTCCAAAGAGTTATTCTTGGTATCTCTGTGTATGTGTGTGTGTGTGCGTGCACATGTGCATATGTATCCATATAGTATCTATCTAATATTTGCTTAACAGCTAAAAAAAGTTATATAATTCGGAAAACAAAGATGGAAACTACTCTCTACCTATCCTTCTTCTCTCTTCCAGCCAAGAAAGTTAGAGCTTCTACCTTATAAGTTCTCTCACATTTCACAGATATGAAATATCACTATTATAAGATACTCCATTATTTTAAAAGGTCAGATATATGAACTATATTACAGAAATGTACTCAGAGAAGCCAGGAACCAAGTAAACTCAAATTTACCAAAGTAATATTAAAATTGAACATGGTGTGTTTTGTGAGCATAAGACAGTGAATCCAACTTCTGATACCATAGGTTATTAAAAATGCAGTTTGCCTGTGTTTACCACACATTCGCTAAAGCAGAGGACTCACGCAGGATCTGAGCATTTTGATATAAAGGCATACGTTGTTTCATTGTGCTTTTTTTTTTAAACTGTACTTTGCAGATATTGCATTTTTTACAAACTGAAGGTTTATGGTAATCCTGGCTTGAGGAAGTCTGTGGTGCCATTTTCCCAACAACTTGGGATCAATTCATGTATCTGTGTCATTTTGGTGAGTATTGTAAATATTTCATGGAAGGAAGAGTTAATTAATGTGGCAAACTTCATTGTTGTCTTATTTTCAGAAAAAATCACAGCTACCCCAACCTTCAGCGACCACTATCCTGATAAGTCAACAGACATCAACACTGAGGCAAGACCCATCACCAGCAAAAATAATGCAACTTGCTGAAGGCTCAGATGATGATGGTATTTTAGCAACATAGTTTTTTTTTTTTTTTTTTTTTTCTGTATAGCTGGATCATCCTAGGTCACCAAGGCTGGTCTCAAACTCTTGGGTTCAAGGGAATCCTCCTGCCTTGGCCTCCCGAAATGCAAGGATTATAGGCATGAGTCGCCATGCCTGGCCATTTTAAAGTATTTTTTAGGTAAGGTATGTGCATTTTAGACATAATACTATTGTATACTTAATAGATTATACTATAGTGTAAACATAACTTCTGTATATACTGGGAAACTAAACAATTTGTGTGACTCACTTTATTTTGATATTTGTTCTATTGTGAGACTAGAAATTAAACTTAAAATATCTCTGAGGTGGCCAGGCACGGTGGATCACGCCTATAATCCCAGCACTTTGGGAGGCTGAGATGGGTGAATCATGAGGTCAAGAGATCGAGACCACCCTGGTCAACATGGTGAAACCTTGTCTCTACTAAAAATACAAAAATTAGCTGGGCATGGTGGCGCATGCCTATAGTCCCAGCTACTCGGGAGGCTGAAACAGGAAATTGCTTGAACCCAGAAAGTGGAGGTTGTGGTGAGCCGAGATCGCGCCATTGCACTCCAGCCTGGGTAACAAGAGCAAAAATCCATCTCAAAAAAAAAAAAAAAAATTTCTGAGGTATGCCTGTATATGTTTCATCATTGATTTTCCTGCTCAGCCAGAGAAGAGTCCCTAGTATAAATTATTAGCTTTTGGGGTTTCTTTTTAATGAATCTGATATTCTTCAACACCAATAAAACTTATACATTATAAAAAAACGTTTTAAAATTTTTAAAAATCTTATTTTTTTTTGATTGTCAAATCATGATTGAATACATTTATGGGCTCTAATATGATGTTTTGATATGTACAGATTTATGATTGGCATGATTAAATAGAGCTAACTCACATATCTGTCACCTCACTTGTCTATTCTTTTTTTATGGTGACACATTTGAAACATGAAGAAATGTTTTTGATATGAGAACAAATGGATAATTTATTTAAATTCTTTGCTAGAGTGAAATGTTATTCAGAAGCTGTGAAATCTGTTCATAATAACACCTTTTATAGAATAAAAGAAGATAAAATAATTTAGGAGTTAAGAAAGAAAGAAGAGAGAGGGAGAAAGAGAATTTGGTATTCAGGTCATTAGATGAGGGCTGATTCTGCCAATAATCACACCAATAATACTGAGTTATATAACACACTTTGTTTTTTAAGTCTACTATAATGCTATATATCAGTTATCTAGAAACTTCATTTATAAAGAAAGACTTTATATAATAATGGCAATGATAACTATCACTTATTGTATTTAAAAAATCCTCTCTGCAGTCCCATGAGGCAAGAACTTTGATGATCTCCATTTCTAAGAGGTAACTGAGACAAAGGGATTAAGTCATACAGCAAGTGAACTGAGAAGTTAAGTGTGTTCTCTCTCTCTCTTTTTTTTTTTTTTTTTTTTGAGATGGAGTCTTGCTCTGTCATCCAGGCTGAAGTGCAGTGGCATGATCTCTGCTCACTGTAATGCCGCCTCATGGGTTCAAGCAATTCTTCTGCCTCAGCCTCCCAAGTAACTGGGACTACAGGTGTGCGCCACCATGCCTGGCTACTTTTTGTATTTTTAGTAGAGACAGAGTTTTACCATATTGGCCAGGATGGTCTCAAACTCTTGACCTCGTGATCCACCTGTCTCAGCCTCCCAAAGTGCTGTGATTACAGGTGTGAGCCACTGTGCCTGGCCTAAGTGTGTTCCCTTAACCATTATACATACTGGTTGCCTATGAAGTAGATGGGAGAGATGAAGGAAAAAAAGTGGAAAATAGGAAGGAAATTAGGAAAACAAGGAGAGATAAAGACAAAGGCAGAGGAGGCTGGAAAAGGCCTTTTGATGAAGTTGGCAAAGAAATAGTATGAAATTTCCCTTATGCTGAGTCCTGCTTCCCCTGGTAACTGATTACTGTATGACATACTATCCCTTTGGTGTTCAAGGTCCAAGTGCGGCATTTTAGCTATAATCCCCCATCTTTACAAAAATATAGCTCTATCATATTTTAAAAACATTTCAAAAAATAGGATTGTATCCTTCACAAAACCTATCTGTATCTGCCCGAGTCTCAGGCCACTCTGTTGCTTTTAAAATTCATCAGCAGAAACAGATCTATGTATGCTGGGAGCTGATTTATTGCAAGGAAAATATCAGAGTTATCTGCCATTAACATTTAGATTTGAACAAAGATATTTTGTGACAATGCTCTAATTCAAAGGCATTTTAGAGCTCATGCTTTAGAGTTCATGCTTAGAAGATTCTCTCAGGTAGGCAGGAGGAAGACAGAGCTTGGGGCATTCCTAAGATCTTACCCGTTAATTAAGTAGCAATTGTCAAATGTCTTCCTTTAAAGTGCACTGCATTTGACCCACCTACAATTCAATGAGGATTATATATTCCTATTTTACAGGTAAAGAAGCCAACTCAGATATATTAAAGCGACTGGATTAGTAGGTACAAAGTAAAGACTCGACCCCAGGAGTTGAGACTAAAAATATAGTCCCCTACTTCACCACTGCCTTCCCAGGCATGGAGGTAACTCTGAAAGCCCAAGATCCAATCAGTTTAAGATCAAACATCAAGTTGTTGCCAAACAGGTTAAGCTGACAAGAAATATAGTGAGGAATAATCTATCACTATAAAGTAGTCATGATGAATTTATTAACTTTTTAAACTAAAACCAAGTCTAAATATTGTTTTCAGAATCAAGGAAAGTTTTTTAAATCAACTTTTTCCAGGCTTGCTGACAAACATCAAAGGCATTAAATCTGTCTGCAGCATACTAAAGTCAAATTATGATAGCTGGGTAAATATCTACTTGCAGAGGCGTAGCAATGACATAGTGTCAGGGATTTAGGTGATTACTTTATGTTGATAATCTTAGTAGGGTAATACTGCAGTATCCTTTCAGTCTTTCCTGTATTCAAAGTATATGTTGAAACATAAAAATTCCATTATAAAAACTGTGGGTGGAAATCCTCCTCATTATACATCTTTGGGCCTGTACAGGATACTTTTTTGATTTGAGGTGGCTGATAGAAGCCTAAATAAGACTTTTGTCTCCATAGGACAGTCAATTTCATTATTTTCTGATATTTATTAGTTTACTATTAATCTGTCAAGTGTCTTAGGCAAACCTAATATTGATTGGAAGGACTGGTTAGATACATTGAGAAAATAGCAGCATAAATGCATAACTGCTAGGAGCAACGCTCCACACTCCTGTTACCAAAGTGTTCTAGGAAACAGCAGCATTAGCCTCATCTGAGAATTTGTTAAAAAGGTAAATGTTTCCACCCTAGATATACTGAATCAGAAACATAGCATTAAACACCTCTCCACGTGATCTTATTGCAGGTTTGAGAACTTCTACTCTAAGTTGATCACTAGAGTATCATCTTTCATTTTAAAAGATATTACAGGTTGAGTATCCCTCATCCAAAATGCTAAGGACCAGAAATGTTTCAGATTTTGTAGTATTTATACATATATAAATCAAGGATGAGACCCAGGTCTAAACATGAAATTCATTTATTTTTTATACACATCTAAACACATAACCTGAAGGTGATTCTATAAAATATTTTAAATAATTTTGTGCATGAGACAAAGTTTTGACCATGTTTGACTGCAACCCATCACATGAGGTCAGGTGCAGCCTTTTCCACATGTGGCAATTGCGTTGGCATTCAAAAAGTTTTGGATTTTGGAAGTATTTTAAATTGCAGATTTTTTGATTAGGAATCGTCAAATTATATTTTAAATCATAAAAATTGTGGTTGTTACAGACAATATTTGTGCCCCTTGCAAAATGCATGTGTTAAAATCCTAACTCCTGATATGATGGAAGGAAGGAAAGTGAGGACTTTGATAAGATGGAGGCCTCATGGGTGGGATTAAGCTCTTATAAAAGAGATTGTGGGAGCCCTCTCTCCCTTTCTGCCATGTGAAGGCACAAAGAGAAGATAGCTCTACAAAACTAAAAACAGTATCTAACCAGACACTGAATCCACTGGTACCTTGATTTTGAATTTCCCAGCCTTCACAACTGTGAGAAATAAATTTTTTGTGGCTGGGTATGCTGGCTCACACCTGTAATCCCAGCAATTTGAGAGGCTGAGGCAGGTGAATCACTTGAGGCAGGAGTTCAAGACCAGCCTGGCCATCATGGTAAAACCCTGTCTCTACTAAAAACATAAAAATTAGCCAGGCATGATGGTGTGCACCTGTAATCCCAGCTACTTGAGGCAAGAGAGTCGTTTAAACCCAGGAGGGAGAGGTTGCAGTGAGCCAACATTGTGCCACTGCACTCCACCCTGGGAGAAAGACCAGACTCCACCTCTAAATAAATAAATAAATAACATATTTTTGTTATTTAACCCACTTGGCCTATGACAGATTGTTATAACAGACCAAATGGACTAAGACACTAGCATATCACAAAATTTGCTTCAAAATACAATTGCTTACCACATGCCCACATATCCACTGGTTTTCCATAAGGATCTTTACGTAAAACTTCTGGAGAAAGATATCCAGGTGTGCCAGCAAAACCTAGGGAAAAGAAATATTAATGAGTCACAGTTGATTTGACAAAACAATATGAAATGGAAAACTAAGAAAGAAAATTTTGGAGGGCTTATTTAACTGATATGTTTTTCAAGATACAGCAAGGTTCTCAAAGCACTAAATAGTGTAGACTTTCTCTTTATAGAAAAATCAACATGAGTTTGTCCTGTCCTGTAGCTCGTTTGAAAAAAAATACATCTTTTTTCCAGATATGAGGGCCAATCTACCGTGCTGCAAAGTCACTGTGTATACTTAAGGCCACTTTTGGTTAGCAATTCTTATTGTCCTTTATGTATATGATAGTTAAAACTACACCTGAAAAGAAATATGGAGAACTCACCAGGAGAAGAGGTAATTCCAAAATATATCAAAGAGTTCACTCTGTACTAATAAATAATCAGTATGTACTTGTAACTGGCAACTAAAGAGACGATGCAGACATATTCAGATGAATCACTATTGAACAAGCATCAACTAGACATTTAAGAAGGAGATGTCGTGAGAAAAACTAGATGGTGAAAGAAAACTTCATGTTATATATATTGGTATAGAATTCAATAAACTACACTTAAAACAATTTATAGCTAGAATCTAGAGTAAAATATTTATTTCTGAAAACAACACTTTTTAAAATAAAAATATTTACTTGAAACATACTAAAATAACTATCCTCATTTGGAAGTTTTCTTTAAAAGCACAAATACACTTTAAAAAACATCTTTTTAAAAGTATATATAATAGAATTTCTCCAACCACAGATCATTGATGAAACACACTGTATACTTATTGAAATGTGAAGTGCCCAAGAGAGGAGCTTTCTTCCCCTCATTTCTGTGACAAATTTATACTTTTTAAGTACAAACAACGTGCAAAGATGTATTAAAAAGACAATATATACAATTGAGTTACTTTTCTGAACAAATTAGAAAATGAGGAATAAAACTTCCCAATCTTTTTTTTTCTATTACTATTCTTTTTTTTCTGTTTTTTTTGGGGGAAGATTGGATAGACAATGAGAAGGAATGCCAAGAAAAGACCTGTATGTTATAATTTAACCTTCAAATGCACCCTGGGTAATCCACCTGTACCTCAAACTTGACTTGAAAAGAAATAGTTGGTTGGTAGTTGTGAGGTAAAGTGAATTACTGAGCAATAATAGTGGTTCACTGCCAAAAGCTTGAAGATTTCCTCAAAGAGTGATAAGCAGTCTGTCAATTTCAAGGCAGAGATGGGTACAACTGTTAAAGAGTTTGTCAGTGCTTCTGTCCTCTCCACTCTCACTGTCCTTCTCTAACTCCTCTATAGAGTTGACAGGCACTGAAACTCCAATCAGAAGCCGATTGCTAAAATCCAGATTAAATCCAGTGTCCTCAGTGTGCACTTTCAGATCCTCTATCATCTGGTTTCCCTTCATTCATTCAACATGAATTCATTCTCCTTCTGAGCCCTTGACCTGACTAATCCTTTTAAAGTCTTTTAAAAATGGACTTCTCATTGTCATCCTTGATACTACTTTTACTGTTCCTTGAATCCTCTGTATTTTTTCTCTACCTGTTTTCTAACAGAGAGTGGCTCTAAGTTATTTCCACTTAGAACTCTCCTTAGCTACTTACAGTTCTCAATGATCCCTTCTCACCCTGAATTTCAATCATTCTTTTCTATACAATCTGTACTCTGCTGTCTAAATCAATAAACCCTTAATAATTTATGATTTCAATAACTTAGAATATATGGCCAGAAATGGGAAATGTTCACAATATTTCTCCTAAGCTTCCCTAAGATAAGGAAGTGAGTAAGAAATGAAAAGATCATTTAAAATGTAAATTATTACAAGCCTTTTCTGAAGACTAAAATTCTAAGAGAACACCATCATGCTCATTCTTACTAAGTTACAACCATCAGTAGGGTCCTTATTCCAAGAATAGTGAAGCATGTATCTAAATGCACGGACATGAGGAAACAATGCGCAGTACAATGTGACCTCATAAATATAGACATGGGGGGTACAACAGATAAGGCCTTCTTTGTGGGAAATTAAACTTGCAGAATCTAGGGTTATCATAATATATTCCATCAAAAGAAAAAGTAATGAGAGCTTGCTTTTTTTAGGAAGAGCATATGTTTCTTACTTTGAAAAATCAATAGGAATATAAAAATAGATAACAAAAAGAAAAGAGAATTACTATTAGAAATGTATCCATTGTCACTTAATGGAAAGAACCTTAATAACTTAAAAAAGAGACATAACAGCAACCAAGCAAAGTAATTCTTCCATGAACCAAGATCTTGGTAGTTATCTTTTTTTTCCTAGCAGCAACAAAAATGCTAGAAATGTATTGCAAATAATATGTCCAGTTCCATAAAACAAACAACATATCTGAATATTTCTTTTTGGTAACCATCTTATCAAGTGTATTGACAGGGTGTTTACTTCTATTTTTGGCCAGTATTCCCACAGACCCAGACTAGAAAGTGAAAAGTAAATATGGGAAAGAACAAACATGTTTGGATTTGAAAAACAATTTTTTGGCTGGGCATGGTGGCTTGTGACTGTAATCCCAGTACTTTGGGAGGCTGAGGTGGGCAGATCACCTGAGGTCAGAAGTTGGAGACAAGCCTGGCCAACATGGTGAACCCCATATCTACTAAAAATAAGAAAAATATTAGCTGGGTGTGGCAGTCGGCAACTGTAATCCCAGCTTTTCGGGAGGCTGAGGCAGGAGAATTGCTTTAACCCAGGAGATGGAGGTTACAATGAGCCAATATGATGCCACTGCACTTCTGCTTGGGTGACAGAGTGAGACTCAATCCCCCCCAAAAAAGACAATGTTTTAAAAAGAGAAAACACAATAAACATCTTCCATAAGATTTGTATTATCTATTATGTTGTTTTGTATATATATTATATTTTCTCTTATTTGTAATAAACCTTGTATATTTATTAAAATAACATGATGCAAAAGCCTGAAGCTCTGGGGTATTTCACATAATGAAAAAAGAGTCCTGCTCTTTATAAAAATTAAAATAACAAATCTTTTTCTCCCTAAACACTGATATTACATTTTAAAAGGTAAAATTAGTCAGTCAAAATATATGGGACTATAATGGCAGATAATAATGAATAAACATCAAAACACGTCATTCATTATTAAAACATGTCTTTACTTTTAATACTTAAAATATATCTGGCAGTTCATCTGAAAGAAATGTAGAACACCACATGCCTCCTTTTCCCTCAGGTTACCATGAAGATTTGCTTGAACTTGAGAAAAGAAACAGAGAAAAGAAGTATATTCTCTGAAGTTTAGATACTATGTTTTTCTATACTTCTAAAATACTGAATTTCCCTAGAACTTAGGATGTTGCTTCTTTTAAAAGTTATTACTCTAATATGTACCTTAACAATAACTTAATTGTTGATACTTATCAAGTGGAAATTTCATTGCTGAGCTGTCATTACTTCTTTGGGATGAGGTTGTTTTTAGAAATCAGAAACAATTTGAAAATCTCTGCACTTTTATTTGAATACTACTGCTTTTACTGAACCGATATTCAGTCTTCTACTCACTGATTCACTAAATGACTTTCACTGAATATGCAAAGAACTATGTCATTGTTTCATACCAAGACAGTTTTGAAAACTTATTGAACATCTTTTATAGCTCACTCAGGTTCCTATAGACTACGTCACTCAATCTTATAACAGTTCTGTGAAGAAGTGTTTATTATCCCATTTACAAAGAGGATAGTGATCTCACAGATTTAAAGGGACTTGCTCAAAATCATATAGCTGTTAAGAATCAGAGCCAAGATATAAATTCATAAATTCTGATTCAAATAGTAGAATTTTCCCACTACATCTAGCCTTGTTCTCAAACTATATGTGACCTAGCAGAGGAGATAAAACAGCAAGCTCAAAAACAGAAGAGATTTAAGGAGCTTGACTCCAGCATTCTTGTAATCACCAAACATAGCTGCTGAAGTTAATTTGAGCCTCAGAACTCATAACAAAGGCTTCTGTCTTACTCCTGACATCCAGTCATCACCTTATACTAATTTCTGGCAATTATATTCTTGGGCCTAAGTCCCCATTTTTGTATCTTGCCTCATACCCCAAGTCTTTCATGAAGTGGAGGGGGGGGGTCCTGCTTTGCTCTACACAGGACTTGAGTCCTGTCTTTGAACCCAGTGTCTGGGACTTTCATGTTTTCTAAATGGATTCTCTTAGAGTTCCTATTTCCTGTCTGCTCTGTGTGTTATTTGGAACTTGCTTGCTCCTACATCCTCCCTAGTCAAAGCTATCATCATGCATAATTTGAACAATTGCCTTAGCCTAACTGGGTCCTTGCTTTCAGATTAACTATCCTTAAGTCATCTTCTTCATTTTTTAATTTTTATTTTGAGACAGAGTCTCATTCTGTCACCCAGGCTGGAGTGCAGTGGCATGATCTTGGCTCACTATACCTCAGCCTCCCAGAATCAAGTGATTCTCCTGCCTCAGACTCCCAAGTAGCTGGAATTACAGGTACCCACCACTATGCCCAGATAATTTTTTGTAATTTTAGTAGAGATGGTTTCATCATGTTGGCCAGACTGGTCTCAAACCCCTGATCTGGTGATTTGCCCTCCTTGGCCTCCCAAAGTGCTGGGATTATAGGCGTGAACCACTGCGCCTGGCCCATCTTCTATACTTCTACTGAAATCATTATTATATAACATACACCCTTATGTCCCTCTCTTCTAAAAATGTTTTACCGGATCCCAAAACCTCTAAGGCGAAATCCAAACCCTTCAAAAAACCATAAAATCCTTTCCTGCCTCATTAAGTACTACTTACCCCAGTATACTTTAGCTATATCAAACTTCTTGTTTTATTGAAACAGAAAAAATCGTTTCATGCCTCTGAGCCTTTCCATGTGCAGATCCCTCTGTCTGGAATGCCTTAATCTCATTGCATGATGGTGAACAAAGTGCCATCTATCCCCTAGGCAATCATAGTAGTAAAGGCAACTAATTATTGAACCTCTCTCCAGAGGCAGGTTTTTGTACTTCCTGTCTTGTGTTCCCACAGCACCTCATACATTCCTATGTTAAGATACTCCCATCCTGAATGGTAAATAGTTAGTTATTGATACAAAAGCCTCAGATCCTCGAGGGTCAGGACTTCCTATTTAATACATGTATATTCAGTATTTGCTTTGCCCATCTCTGTGATAGCCTCACTACTTCTGGTTCAACCTGTAACTCCTGTTACAATATATTTTTTCTATGTTAACTAACTATACTCTTTTCCAGGATACAGAGATCATCCAAATCTCTAATTTACAGACCTAATCTAGTCCTACCTTCTTTCAGTTTGCAGATAATGGGAACAAGCTTATTAAAATGTTAAAATATTACAAACCAAATGATAAATTTGGAAGTATTAAGTTCTTTTGGGATTGGATGGTAAAAAAACAATGTAAAAGGTAATATTAAACATAGAACGGACTTCAAACAAGAATAACTGTCACTACTACAGAAACAGGACAGGCAGCAGAAACCGGGGTCCCACATTAGGCTGCCAGGAAGGCTTGGCACACCATCCACTCCCAGTAACAGCTGGGGCAGCTAAGAGAGATGTGGAGAATCCTGGAAGCTATATGTACATCTTGGGAGATGTGTAAGTTGGGGATACACAGAAGCATTTGCATAAAAACAAAAGAAATTGCATGTTTTTAGTCCTCTTTCTACTTGTTGTTGTTGCTCAGAGGAAAAGAAATCAGGAGTGAAGGACATTTAAAAAATTAACCTCAACACACTGAAAGTCAGAAGAGAAGTAAGACAGGCTTGGGGAAGGTTATATTTTAAAACTCTAAATGAGAAGTGGGTTGGATATTGGGAAATGGCAGAAAGAGCTATAAGAAAATTAATAGGTAAAATAATTTATTCAGGCTGAACATTAAAACAAAACATAAGTTTGGTTAGAAATACTTTAAATTAATTTAGAGTTAATTTCTTCCTTAATTGTAAAGAAGCAGTAATTTCATCATCTAAAAATTTCCAAATTATCGGAATATTTGAGAGGAAACTGGCATGTTGAAGAAATATGAAATAACTAAGTTGAAATACACATATACATATATGCTTCATAATTTTGAAACAATCTTTAATTCATAAATAAATTATCATATGTGAAATATCCTGTGTTTCTTGAGCATCTAATATTTACATAGCAGTTTTTGGCCTCATGTGAGGTTGTATGTAAACAATCAACTTTCTTTCAAATAAAAAAAGTACTCTCTGAATGTTGTAATCTTCTAATTAATTCTTACTACATAATCTACTTTCTCACCCATCCTTTGAGAAAAAAGTATATGTCTTGTTGTTCTCCCATTATTTTCCCTTAAATTATTTCTAGATTATACACCCTTTCATGTCAATAAAATTAAGTGCTTATAAAAGTACAATATCCTAAAATTAGTCAAATCATTGTTAGGATGAACATTTCCATTTTATTTTGGCTAGGAAGTGGGATTAGGAGCCAGAAGTTGGAAGCCAGAAGACTACAGGTAGCATGAAGGAGAGGCCCTACTCACCAAACCACGCCTGCTGGTCGCCTTGAACTTCTATGGCTAAGCCAAAGTCTGCCAATTTCACAGCTGCTCCCTTGGATTTGCTAGCTAAAAGCAAATTCTCAGGCTTTATTTAGAAAGAAAGAAAAAAAAGAGACTGAAGTGAGAACCTATTTTAAGAGACTATTCAAAACTTAGCAACATTTTATAGGATTAGGGGGAAAAAAATTCATGCACTGTCATCTCTCCCGGAGACTGCCATTCCTAAATCCCAGGGAAAATGCAGTTAGAAAATGATTAAACATTATCATGTGTGCAGGTTTTAGACAGATGCATAACTGTTCTAGAGAGATACTGGGTAGAAGAGAGAATACACTTGGAGAGGGATCAAAGAATGAGAGCACCTGTCTTGACCTGCTCACATGTTTCCAAGGACCGCTCAGGATTCAGACTTGGCCATGGACATTGACTTAGAAGCCTGACAGAACACAGACATTTTCAGCAGAAGGAAACTTGGCAAAATAATAACAAGAGTTGGACCAATCTACAGACATTTGGCAAATGAAACTGTGCAAATTAAATCCTAGTTAACTTCAAGAGTTTGGACCCAAATGTAGTGATTTTGATTCCTCAATGTTTCCAAACAATTTTGGTAGAAATTTTGGATACTCACTCTGAATTATGTATTAAAATTACTGTCTTTAAGAATCTGTTTATTCTTAAAGACAGAAAGAGTATAATACTATTTGCCAAATGTTATAGTCAGCTTTTTTTCTTTATAAGCCAGCTTTTTAAACATAATTTACATTTCTTCAACCTATGAAATAGATTCAGAGCATTACTTATATATTTATTCTTCCATCTCAGAATACTATGAGAAAGATATATTTTTATTTTCTTGGGTATTTATCATTATGCAAGGGCTGATAACTCAGTCTTGGTATAAGGTTGTGTCTATACCACTGTTTCCCAACCAATACATCAAGACACATTAGTACTTTGAGAATAAGCACCAGGGCTCAGTCTTCAATTTCCATGAATCTCCTTTGTGGATTTTAAGAAATGAAGATGGTCAGGAAAAGGAGGCTGATTAATATATACAGTTAAGGATATACAACCCCAAACTTGATAAATATATTGGGTGAGAATGTATATGGGAGAGTGGTTCAAAGTCTTCCTATTTGGGGACAAAACCCAGCGAATTTAGAGGTGTGTCTCAGACTGAAAGTAGTTGGGAAACAATGGACTCTACAAGTGCCAAAACGATTGTCTGAAAATCTAAAATTCAGTCAATCAAATTCATTTTGTTTATATGTTAATAAACAATGTTATGCTTTAAAAATCAAATTGGCTACATTTTTCTTACTAAATCAGTCAATTCTGTTGGTTGTTTTGACCTTGTGTAAACACAGCCTAAACCAGTATCTAACTTATTAATTAAGCCAGCCATGCAAATTAGCAAAGACCCATAACTGGAACTTGGAAGAAATTATGTTAAATCTAAAAGAAATTAGAGTGTTGGTGAGTAAGTTTTAATCAAGTACCAGATTTCTTCAGGCTATAGTTGCTCACTGCCATCAGATTCATTACTATTACGATGCTTGGTAAATGTGAGAAAACTTTTCTAATTTTGTGGGCTGATAGGTATTTTTAACCACCTCAACACTAAATACATAATTTAATTTGGAGTATGGGATGAAGATATCTCAAGAATATAAAATACTTTCATGCTGAAATTACTTTTAGTGAAACCAAACATTTGAAATTATTTGCAACTGTGTAGTATATTTATCAGTATACTACAGTATCTACATCAATATACTACAGTATCTACTTATGTTAAATTATTTTCATTTGACATTTCATTTTTGTAACTAAGGTTTATGATCTACCACATTCATGTAGTTTCTAATTTGATCAAGAAGTTAAGTTTCAGCTATTATTGTGGAATAATTAACTTGGAAAAACCACATCAAACTGTAAGCAATAGTTGATTCTAATTCTTTCTTCACTTTCAAAAGCATTGGCATGTCAGAGATTTCTGTTAATACACATCTGTCCTAATTTGTCAACCACAGACTCACTCAAAAAAAGTTTCAACTACTTTAGAAATCAAATTTTAGGTATTTGAAGTCAAGTGCTAAGTTTGTTGAGCAACTGTCAACGTCACTGGTAAATAAACTTTTAAAAAATTGAGTGTGTTTTTACTCTTATCACTAAATGAAAAAGTTGCTGGGCAGGTCTGTGTGCATTATGCCTGAAGCACCAAGTGTGCTGATTCAGAAGAAATAAACATCTTGGAGTTTTATCATGTATGACCTCTGAATGACTGGGGTAAATATTCATAACTAAAGAAGACCTCACTGTAGGAACTTTGTGAGTCATCCAGAAAATAGTAAATCCATCTGGACCAGAGTTGCACCTTATACTTATGAAGACTGTTCAGCTGCAGTTATGTACAGGAATAGGCAGGGCTATTTGAAGGTGACTGTAGATTTAACAATTGAGAGACTAACATGATTTCATGTTTATGTATATTTTTAGGCAAACCTAAAATACAGAATTATATAATGAAAATTAAAAAATTAGGATGATTACTAAAATTTAGGATCTAAAATGAAATTATATAATGAAAACTAAAAAGTTTAGGATGATGAGCTTACGGGATTATTTACTTTTTAATATTTCATCACGAGATTGCTTTAAAGAGCAGCTTTAATGAAACATAAAGAATAATCACACAAGTTTGATTTCTATATAACTCTGGTATATATTAGTTTAAATAATCCTCCTACTATGTTCTGTAAGAGTGTGGGAGGCTTAATCACTAAGACTTTCTAAAGCAACATTTTAATCAGGACAAGCACATTTATTCTAATATTCTTGAATCACTACCACTCATATAGCTTTCAAGTTAAAAATATATTGTACTACAAATTTTATTGGCAAGGTTAGTTTAAATTCTGAACGCCTACAGAAAGGAAGATAATTTGCAGATATAGTCCACCCAATGTGAAAAGGTAGAATTTCTCATCTAATTAATGATTACCTCCTTAGAAAAGACCACTACTATACAATTATTTGCTATTACTCCACTATTTTGATTTTCTGACACGAATCAGACAGGTAAGATCAGAAACCCAGTTATTGGAAAATAACTATATTTTCCAATATAGTTAGCTGACTGGAGCACAGCACTGTGAGGGAAACAGGCAGGGTGATGATCTAGAAAGAATGTGAAGATCTGGGTTCATGTCCTGGCTCTGGCTGTTATTACCTATGTGGACTTGGGCAACTCACAGATGCCTGGAGTTAATTAATTAGTTCCTTAATCTCTCAAATGAACATTATAAGGGTACTAAATTATATCTCATAATGGTTTCTATGGAATGATAAAATCACACTGGGTTTTATCACAGGAGCTCTGTCCTCTGTGATGACAACATACACATTAGTGATTAGCTATTACATTCCAGTGCAGCCGGCCATTTCACTGTGGAGAACATTTAATATTTATAACTTGAGGAATGTCTTTATTAATGATGCCAACTTAATGGAATCTATTATGTTAGTCTTTAGATATTGAGAGGATCTCTAGATCCTTTTCTACGTCTAGAAAATCCCTTTCTAGGTTGGTTTTTAAATAGAGTGTACAGACATTCTTACACATAGGTTCCTTCCCCACCCCCATTGCTTCCTAATGATGCAGGATTTTCCATGACATCTGGTCTCAGTGTCAACAACCATTTATAGCATATCAGCTGTAATGAGCAGCAACTGTTTGCAAGTTTTGTTCTGTACTTTCATATGAATACAATGGCAACTTCTTTCATCATGTTTCAAGGTTTTCTTGAAACTGTTCAAATGCCTGAAAGTACAGGCAGGTTGTTGGAATCACTTTCAGAACCGGAAGAGACTTGGGAGATAAAGTAACTCAAACCTTTCAGTTTCTACATGAGGTAGGGAGGCCCAAAAAGATGAAGCCGAGACTTGAAGTTAGATTTTCTAATTCATTCCTTTTAAAGATGTGATACTAAAGAAATGCCTCCAATTGTATAAAAACAGTTATTTTTAAAAGGTAGTCTATTCAGTAGATGTTTTTAGAAGAATTTGAAGCACTCAAAAATATTTACTACCCATATCTAAAACTTATGAAAAAAACATAGTTTTAACCTTGCTTCACCAATTATCACGATCTTTATTAAGAAACTGATTTGGCAAAGGCAACCACCTTAAGCATTAACCACATTAGGCTTCTATTTGTGCACATATGTGATAACCATCTAAAAGATTCAACCATTAGAAATATATAAGTAAAATCCTGTGTGTTTTACTTGTTTTTAAATTTTTGAATATTATGAAAAGAGCAAATTACTAATTTTATAATTCTATATTATTTAATTCTTACATTCCTTTGGGTATTACTTTTTAAGGAGTAAAAATTGTCTTTTAAAGTTTCTTTCCTTAATTGGAGAATCTCACTCTTTTAACAGAAAACCATTCTCTGCTTTGGTGTGTTTCTGTCACTTATCTTTTGCCAAAGAAGGTGCAAATGAAGCTCCCCCAAATAAACTATATTTCTTTAGTTTTACATGAATTGAGAAGCTTGAATATCAGGCTCACTGTCTCATTTATATATATGGTACAAGTGATTTTAGCTTTTATTTTTGTAAGAAATTAATGCCTGAATTCATCTACTTAGCACAAGGAGTTTCCAGCAGATGTATAAGCTGTAAGTTTGCAATTAGGAAGTACTCTTTCTATTCATAAGAATCATTCTGTATTCCATTCCTGTTTATTCATTTACTTCTACATTGTCAGCACACACTGTTGGGTAGACTGAAAGAACCACAGTGTAACTCCAGTGGGATAGTGCAATTACCTACAGCTTCTCCACTGCCTGACAAACACTAGGCACTCAATAAAGAAACACTGGAATGATTAAATAAATTATTAAATTTATCAAATACACACTTAGTTTCAAAAATATCAAAACACACACACACAGATGATGCACTCCTTAAACTTTTATCTAAACATGGCTCTGAGAAAAGTATCATACTTGCGATTTTATAATTATTCAAAATATAAATTTCACAGGCTGACATATCTACTAACTACCCACAGTTAACAAGAATTTACTAAATACTTCTCATCTCTCCCCTTCCCTGAAAACTAATTCCTTTGTATCATGGTCATAAATTTCATTTATTTTTATGAAAATCTCCAAATTCTCTTCATTAAAATTGCCCCCCACCCCCCATATCCATCTATCCATCCAGTGACTTTTCCATTAAATAATGTTGTTCTTCTGATTAGGGGATAATCCTAAAGGCAGCATTCTCTGCTGAGGCAATTCATAGGGTGTTAATTTGTTGCTAAAAGATTCAGCAGTGTGCATAAAGTCTCCTATCCAGATTGCTGTCCATGAAGTAGTTTAGTAACCATTTCTGATACATTTGAACTGCAGAAATGTTATTACTTTGCTTGAAATATAGTTATTTGAAAAAGCAGAGCTGTATAACTATCTCCTTTTATTTATTCTGTCAACTGAGTCATAGAAATTGTATTCTCTAAGTTCTTAAATGAGGAAACATATCTGATCTGACATTCCTTCATTTCTTGTAACATTAAAAATTGTCCTTTGTTACTGCAACATCTCTTTGACCTAATATTTTCCTGAATGCAGTACTTGTCTGATGTAATTCCTTCTTTCTGGGAAGAACATCATCAATACACTGTTCACATAGGTGTATATATTAAACTTTTTTTTGTAGGGATGGGAGTCTTGTTATGTTGTACAGGCTGGTCTCAAACTCCAGGCCTCAAGTACTTCCCCTTCCTCGGTCTCCCAAAGTGCTGGGATTACAGGCATGAGCCACTGCACCTGACCTACATACGTATTTTTAAATGATCCTTAATTCAATGGCCAGCAGGGCCTCATGCACACAGGTCTGTTCTTGTTTTGCTCAGTAACGTATGCTCACATTTAAAATGGTGCCTTATTAGCTGCTGAAGAAATATTTGATGAATATATGTTCTTCTCTTTTTTTATTTGAACTTTCAACCACCAATTCACAAATATCCAACACCGAGTTACAGCATTGGCTCCTTATAAAGTATCTGCATTTTTAAGCACCCAATACTAATTGTCTTGATGTGGCAATTACTAATTAAATGTGGCAAATGCATTTTATTATTCTTTGTCTCATTTTTCAAAGGCTGTGGTCAATGCTACCTTACTGATTTTCTAAATGAAAAGATTTTACTTCATATACCAGTCTACTGCCAAATTATGGTGCCCCCCACTCTACATGATATCTTATTTTCCTTATTCCTAATGATACAGATTTTATTTACCTCTGGAAAACCCATAAGCAGGACTATTTTAACCTTTTGATTCACTAACTTAGATTAGAACCATTTTCCCAAATAATTCTGAATGCTGCTAGCAAAATTATTTTCCTGTTATTGTTTTGACCCATTCTTTGGTCTCTAAAGGCTTTTAATTCATCCAACTAACTAAATTGAGAAGTAGTAGTGAGTAAGCATGCAGACTTGGAATCAAATTTCTTTGGCACAAATCATAGCTTACTAGGTGAGTTATCTTAAGTTCTTTCACTTATGGTTGTTAAATTTTTCTTTATGTACCACTGAGATGATCAGAGTGCCTTTCTCATGAAGTTGTTCTGAAAATTTGTATGATAACACAGTGCAGGGTACAAGGTAATTGCTTGATAAATGGCATATTTTTCCATTTTGATTAGTAAGAGCCTGACTTGATCTAAATGCTCCCAAAGACTACAGTCCTATCCCTGAACCGTACTGTACTGTATATCACCACCACTAGATCCCCCTAATATTATCTAGGTCTATGTTAATTGGCCTGCCACTGGATGCACCTTAGACAAAAGGCTGTGGTCCATGTATCTACTAGGTTTTGCCTGGTGCTGACAGATGGACCTTCTTGATGCTGATATCCCACCACCTGACTCTTCTCCTATTGCTTGTTTCAGGAACATCCTGAAATTGCCTGTTGTACCTTAGCCTTGTTTATAGGTCCTCTTAACTTCCCACTGTGTAATGAGACCCAATAAGCACCAGTTATTCAACTAAATAGTGATCTTTATTCTAAAGATATACTTATCTTCTTTGCGTTATTCAAATATTAATGAACACTTAACCTATTTTATTTAATGCTGCCTTTTATATTATAGATATACTTTTGGTTGACCTTCATCATTTCTAAATTGAAGGAATATGCCACAGGTATTGGCCAGGTATAAGGTCCTATGTTAGGTACTGTGGAGTATCGCATTACGTTAAACAGCTATCGTTCCAGAGGGCTTATATACAAATTGTACAGCACTTATATGCTCATAGATGCTTTTGATCATTATAAATATTATATTTACTTCGTTTCTTTTTCTCACTGATGTAGACAAACTATGTGCATCAAACATTTCAATCGCGCATCATCAATTAACATATTAATTAGTGTATGAACACAAACATACATGGCACAGGAATAATAAAGGCAACTTTTTGCTTAAAGCATGGTAATAAGAAATTTCAGCAGTTGGTCTTTTTAACTTTACTATATGAGTAAAACTGCCAACACAAGCAATATATTTATCAGAGTATACATCATGTGATAAAAAGGCACAAAAGAAAGCCAGGGATTTGATACTTTCAAGGGGTGCATCGATTGCCTCCAGTGCACATGTTTTGAACTCTCTCAGTGTGTTTATGGAATGGCCTACTGAAGCAAGCACTGAGAGCCAGACTCAACTGAAATCCAGCCAAGTCAGCAATTTGACAGAAACTAGGGCGACAACTACAGAAATTATAAAAAGCTCTCTCAGAAGTTCATTTCTGTTGTCTCCCAGAATCAGAATAAGAATGGAAAGCAAAAGTACTTTCTCTGCTTTAAAGAAATCTGAGGAGGAATGCTGCAAGTTATTTCTTTTGGTGGTAAGCCTCCCTAAAAATCATCTGCTGAAGTTTTATTAGTGATTTTAGCTCATATGTCAGATAATATATTTTTCTTCACAGCCCATGTTATACTAAAGTTCCAGTCTTTGAAGGGCTCACCTGAGTCCAGATGCTTAGAGAAGTCCTATATTATGATTTCACAAAATATAACTTTAAAGCCATGGAAGAGAATTCACATTTTTTAAATACTTGGCTTTTAAAGTACACTTGTGGTTATATAACATGGAGTAGAATGTTTCAAATAGTAAATTTATGGAAGAATCTGAAAAAGTTGCACAAATAATGTGCATGTTCACGTATGTTCACTTAAAAGGAAAGTGGTGCTGCGGGTTCTGAGAAGTAACAAAAGGGGCTCTGTCTGTACATGGCCAGTAAAGAATTTTTGAGGTGACTGTAAAACACATGAATTTGTAAAGAAATACACTGTTTTGCTTTATCCTAATGGGTACATTTGGTAAGTGTTAGCAGATATACAGTCCAATCTTGGCTTTTCAGAAGAAAATGCCCTTACCCATACCTTTGCCTTTGATATTTAAAACTCTCAGTATTAAACGAAATCAAAAGAAGATTGCAGAAAACTAAGGCAAAGTTTTGCTTATAAATCATATCTTCATGTAATTGGTTTAGCAATACAATCTTCCAGAATATTGAGAGACTAGAAATACGGATTTATAATATTTTATAACAAGAAAAGTCTACACATGAGAAATAAGTTTAGTTCCTCTCACTAAACACAGTTTTAGACATTCTAAATCATGCTTTGCCATCTTTGTCCTAATGCCTAGAAAATGCTGAGTTTGAAAGAATCAAAACCATATAGTGCTCACGTTTGCTATTTTACTCATCCAGTAGTTTTTCATTTAAATTTCTCGGCCTTCACTATTTTTTTGAAATTCGACAGGTAAAACTACAGTGCTGGGAGATGCAGACAGAAAATTAATGAAAAAGTACTCTCCTTGTGAACTACTTCATTTCTAAATGATCTAAAAATTCTTTGTCCTCCAGGGTATCAGAAGCTGAGTGGAGTCTTAAAGGTATCAGTAGGCTTTCAAATGAAAATTCATATATAGGGATATACATATCTATTTGCTACACAAATATTATTTGATGATTACATTTGTTTTGATTTTTTTACATCTGTAGTTTTAGAAGATACTAATATCTTGGCTTTGAGGAATATAAACAAATAAAAACTAAGGGGCCTCAGTGTCCTCAGAATTTCTAGGACTACTGTTAAGGGAAAGAGAACGTCAGAATTCAAAACAGGGTTCTTTAACACACAATTGTTTAGGTTAAAACTTTGCCTAATAACTTTACTTCTACTCACTTTGTAATTTTACTGTTTATATAATACTGGGCATATATCATATGAATATAAAATGTTTGATCAATGTCCACAGAACAAGTTTAAAGAAGAGATCATCAAGCCCTACTGAAAGTCACATTAAATGCTATATCCATCCTTATGAGGACAGAAATAAAGCATCCTACTTATTGGTAATGTTAGAAAGTTATTTCTATCTGGATAAATCAAGATTTATATGTCTCAAGTGTGTGTTAGATGTGAAATAAGAGAGATTGTGGTGAAGGAAAGTTCCTGAGTAATATCCTGGAATAAGTCCACACAACTTTATTGCTCATATTTTTGCCTTTACAGGCATAATTGCAGCTGAACAGTCATAAGGAACTGTGTGGTGGTTTATCTTCTCCAACGGCATTACTCACCTTCAGGTCCCGATGGACCACGCCCATCTGATGGCAGTGTAGCACAGCCTCCAGGATCTGCTGAATGCAATGACTGCATGCAAACACCAGGGGGCGTGTGTTAGTTCCAAGCTTACACTCACTGTCTGTATACCCTCAGAGAGACTGGGTTAAAGTGCAGAGCTAGCAGACAACTGGGGTTGTATTGTACCACCTTCAGTCACGTAAACATATTGCTCAAGTAGAGTGACTACTACCTCAGAACAATCAGATCTTGCCAGATGTGAGCCAGAATGTGGATCCATTTGTTCTAGAAAAATCCATTTTGAAAATATTTCATGTCATTCAGGAGCTCATTTCCTGGTTACAAATTCTTCCAGGAAATAAACTGGAACACAAAAATAATGTGTATAGCTGTTGTGTTCTGCCTCCACCCCATCACATAAACTGTTTCTCTTTTCTCTCCCATTTTTCCAGTACTGTTTTAAAAGCTGTCACATTAACATCCACAGTACCATTAAGGTTAAATTAAGATACCTAATGAATTTTTGATAAATCATTAACTTCTGGTGCTTTAATTTAGCTGGCAATTATTATCTCTTGCCTAAGGGTTCATCAGACTCAAATGGAGCAATGCGTAACCAGTTGTTCTGCTACAGCAACCCATGATCTCAGAACAGAAGTGGTGTTTAAATCTACAGGCGGACATACATCACAGGCCAAGTTTATCTCCAGGCAAATGCTGGGCAATTCAAGAAAGCCTGCCCCCAAACCCCTTTTGGTAGTTTACTTGCTTGGAAGCGTAACAGGTTGTATTCTTTAGTACTTTTCCCTTTTTGCTATGATGTATATTTAGCCTGTAGATGAGCAAACTGGAAGAGGCATCATGCATTATCATTTCATCATTTACTCATTTTAGAATAAAGTTGGGAAAGGCAAGGGAACCATTTTAAATACCCACCCTCTGCCCTTTCCCCAGAAAAAAAAAATAAAACTGCTTTGATTCAGATTTATTGACTCCATATACTGACCTTCAGGTCCCTGTGAACTATGCCATTTAGGTGACAATGATTTACACTTTCTAGAATCTGCTGTATACAATGACTGCAAAGATACAAGGGCAGAATGGAAGGGAGAACATTTTAAAGGCACATAATCACATTGAATATGAAATAAAATGAAAGTTCCAACGAAACAAACAAACAAAAATTATATTTCTTCATATTTTTTTTAGCTTTACATGGGAATCGAATAATGCTGAATAAAGCTAATTTTGGTTCTAACAAAAATGACAACCAACAGTGAATTTGTGACATGTTCAGACAAAACAATTTGAGCTGTGTTGTTTTCTTTGTAAGTACACAAATTAAGTTATATGTATAAGAAGGTAAAATTTCCATACTCAGAAAGAAAAGTTTATAAAAAAGTCCCATAATGTTCTGGGAAAATTCTTCAGAGATATACAATTTCCAGTTATTTCTTATACACATCTAAACTGTTTAAAATCTGAGGTCACAATTAAACAGGTGTTGAAACAAGAGGGTAAACACAGATGAAGTGGTAGGTGAAACAAGGGTAAAAAAAAAAATGGAGGGACACATTTACCATTTCGCCTTAGAAGCGTTGCTTTTTGTAAAGTATATAACAGGAAAATGAATGCGAGTCTCCAACAATAAAGGGAGAATTTAAAGTAAACCCATAAATAAAATAAACCCCTTTTTATTATAAGTTTACTTTGTGGAAGAGCTAGGGAGCTTTCAAAGAATAAATAAATACAAATTTAAAATACCCTGGAGTGCTGGTAATTGTTAACACTTTTTCATATACTTCAGTGTATGAAAACACTTCTTACATTTCAGTGAAGAAAAACTTTTTTTTTTTGCTTAGTACTATATCAAAATGCCTATTTTATGGTATTCTTATTAAAGGTTCAATGATGTCAAACGGACAGCTAATTAGAGAGGAGAAATCCTTGTTTGGCACCTATAAGGCCCCATGAGCTGTCATCTGACATATAATAACGTAGAACATATCACACTGATGAATTCTGTATAAGTTCACTGTACAATTCAAATGCAAGTATGATGTCCTGAACTACATTTATTCATTGAAAGATGAAGCAATTTAGTAAGAACATTTTCAACCATTTAATATATAAAATAATATTATTCTAAAGAAAAAATTTGAATTCAAAAACAATCACCATCTGATTTATTACAATGTAAATATTTTAAAAATGGATTATGATAATGATTTTTCTAGCTGACTTATTAACAATACTACTAAAAGGGTCTCATATTCATTGCTGTTGACTACATTGCTTATTTGAGTATTGGCCATTATTTTTAAACCATAGGAATCTTTTTTCTTTTACAATAATATTCATTTTCCACTACTCTTTAGGAATATTTCTCTTATGGTTCTCAAACAACAATAATAAATTATTAAATATTGGGAATAACAGAAGATAAAGAAGTAAACAATAATACATATTTAATGAACTTCACTATTTTTTACTAGTGAGAATGGATTCAATTCTTAAGTTCTTGAGAACTAGTAAAAAAAGTTTTACAATTTTTTTGACAAATCAAATAGCCTCTTTTGAGACAGGGTCTCACTCTGTGGCCCAGGCTGGGGTGCAATGGCATGATCTCTGCAGCCTCCACTCCCAGGTTGAAGTGATTCTCCAGCCTCAGCTTCCCAAGGTTCTGAGATTAGAGGAGTGGGTTACCACATCTGGTGGAGAAATAGCCTCTTTATGCTTTTAGTTAAAAGGGAATGTTTCTTCTCTAATTTCGTCTGAGACCTATCCTAAAAAATATGTTAGGGCTCTTTAGCACTAAAAATGTTCTCTATTTTAATTTCATCCTGCATTTTTCAAACCAAGTAACAGCCTGCTTAACATAACTTCAAAAGACAAAATAAAAGAATACCCTAGTTTAGTACCTTGATTAAAAATATTACTGTTTCTTGGTGAATAGCCAAATAGCTAATTCCAAAGCTTCCCTGAGGCCCCTTTCAGGACCCTAATGTGAGGATTTGGGGTAAACTGAGCAAGTGATGATTCACTCATCATAGTATAAATCACATATACTTTCTACTTGACTTTGGCCATAAAAATTCCATTAAACAATTAGAGTGTAGTCATGTACAGATAGATTCACAAAATGGCATAAACAGTGCATTAAACCAAGAAGAAAAATTAGAAACTTAGAATTGTGCCTCTGAGTGCAAGGAGGGGCTGAGAACCTCAATATCAGCTGGACATCTGTTGAGGATCAGTCTACAATGGGATTAGCAAGCCTTGGGAATCTCTGATGACGTTGGGGAGTGGGGGCAGAGTCAATAACTGAATTTTCCTAACATCTCATTTACATGCTAATAATGAGCCAATCACTCTTGATCAGATTTTTAAAAATAAATGACAGTTACAGAATATATGTAAGTACACAGGAAAATTAACACCATGCAGTCTAAGTAATAGCTAAGCAAGTGGTTAATGTTACTCCACTCCAAAAACATTGCCTTGGGTAGCCTAGGAAGTTTCAAATTAGACAAAAATCGTAGCCAACTTTTTAACTTTTGTAAAGATTGTGTCAATGAACAAGATGAAAAAATTACTCTTGAACTCTCTTAAATATCTGAATAAATATTTTTCACTCAGAGGTCTAAGGGTTTTAATAAAATTACCAGAGTTAACTAGCTAATAATGGTTCCTTAAAGAGACCACTGAGACTTTTTTCAGTCTGTTTCTGTCTTCTGACTAGATATTCATTATTCAGTGGAACTTTCTGTGATGATAAAAATGTTCTATATCTGGTCTGGCCAATTGGTAGCTAATAGACACTTGTGGGTACTAAGCAGTTGGTTACACCAATCACATGGTTAGATCAACTGAGAAATAAATTTTTAACTTCATTTAATCTTAATTAATTGAAATTGCAATAGCCACATGTGACTACTGGCTACCACTGGGCAACCTATAATCTACCTAGGGATTAAAGGATTTCAATCGTTGATCTCTGATCTTTACTAAAAATATATTGCTTTAGCAGAAGTCATTCCAATTAGGTGGGGTATTTTGGTTTGTTTTTTCTTCTTGTTTTTAATAATATGTGATCTAACTGCAGATGCTAGATAAAAATATAGACCAGATTCATATAGGTTTTCTTCCCTAAAAATCATCCAGGAGACCCTTAAAACATTTTTGTACAAACATGCATTTGTAAAGAAATATGCTGGAAAAATATTATTTGAATGTTGATTCTTGTATCTTGCCCAGGGCAAGTCACTTACCTGGCATCAGCTTCACTGTAGTATTCCCTTGCCACTATGTCTTCAAAGAGTTCACCTCCAGTAACTCTGGGGAGATAGAAAAGATAATCACATTTAAAAAGAAGAAAAAAATAAGCATCAATAGATTTGCAAATGTGTTCATATAGATTTTTTTCTTAGATTATTTAAAAAATTATCAAAACATTTTAAAACATGAGACATTGTTTATAAGTCAAATCTGTATTACATTAAACATTTAAATCTTTTCTATTTGTCTATTATTAGACATAAGGTCAATTTTCTGTATGCCATAAATATATTCAGCAATATCTTTTACAGAAAATGTTTTTTTTTTTTCAATTCTTCAAATGTTAATTAGTATCTGACAAAATTTTGGCAGAGTTTAGAAACATTTTCTGAACAAAAAAAGACTATACACATCACGGCCATGAGTATGAGTTTGCAGGCTGCATCTTTCTGTGTAACCTTTTGCTATTTTTGCGTGTGTGCATCTTTAAACATACTGTTTTTTCCCCTTGAAAACACACACATAAAAATGCATACTTTTCCCACAAAAGTGGGATCACATACTATATGTAAATAACTAAGCTAATGGTATTTTTCATTTTACATTAAATTATGGCACCATGTTATATCAGAAGCATTTTCTCCTAGTTTAATGTAATATGGCAATGAACAGATATATGCGTGTGTGTACATATAGGCGTGCACACAGTATGTGCATATTAGAGGGTATTTCTAAAGAGAAATTCTTATGAGTAAAATTACTGGGTAAAAGATTACCCACATTTAAAGTTTGGTCAAGCAGACAAGGCAGGTCATCCAAAATGGTTGCACCCCCAATATTGTGAAGGTGCCCATAGACCCAAATTATGACAATAATAGTTACTATTAATAAATAAAAACACCATTCTAATTGTGGAAAATTCATGTTAATTCAAATTTCTTGGTTACTAGTGAGGTAGACCATTTTCTCATTTATCAACCATTTCTTCCTCTGCTATGATCTGGCTTGATTTTAAAAGGACATTTTATCCTTGGGGTTCAACCTTATAAGAACTAAGATTTGCTGAGTTCTTACAATAAACCACACAGTGTACTAAGAATTATATTAACTCATAAATCCCCACAATTGCCCTGTGAGCAATTGCCCTCTCAGTTTATTGATGAGAAAATGAAGGCCCAGAGAATTTAAGTAACTTTCCCAATATCACACAGCCTTTAGTGGCACAGGCAGGCCATCCACTCCACAGCTCATGCTGTCAACCACTCCATAGTGCAGACTTTCCAATAATGACATTGCCAGTCTTTCTAGTTTAGAAGCCATGAGTCATTTGGAAAAGCATCAAGTAGAGGTATAGAGCTTCATGTATAAACACTATAGAGTGAGATAAAAGGATGCTAAATTAGTTTTTCTTTTTGTTCACTTGTTTGCTCTTTTGCTTTATTAACTTTGGACATCATCAAAGATCGTATGTTTTAGAGAGAGCCAGTTAGTATTCTATTCCTTATTCTCCTTTCCAAAGGAAAAAATGGGATACTAAAATTTGTAAATATGTCTGAACAGTTATGCAACTTCTGCCCCTCTTAATTGCATTCAGGATATTTCAAAGTACTTTAATGTGAATCATTATTTCCAATTCCATTATTTTTACATATAAAATGTTTACCTAAAATTATCATACAAAGCTTGATATAGGTATGTTCTGAAAATCATGGTTACACGTACATAATTCCATTTAGTAACATGATTATTTTTCCAATTAGAATCTATAATGCAATCACACAATGTGCCTTACATAAATTACAATGAAAATTAATTAGACGTAAACACTTTCAACAAATCTTTATCTATATGGTGATGATAACAATTTTGTGAGATTTCTTTCTTTGAATATGACTAATGTATTATAGATATATACTCATATTTATCCTTGCTTTTGACCATAAGTACCTAGAAAACCTGCATGTACTACAGACAATTTTGGATTATTAAAATGTTTAATAAACATTGATTAAAATCAAATGACATTAACAAACTTGCTGCTATTTATAGGCTCCTTAAACATGTTATTTGCCGTATGAGAAATACCAGATCTTGGATCACTGGGCTCTTGACTTCCTGATCTTTGTTATGTTAGCATCTAAGCTAGCATTAATATGTATTTGCTTAATTATTGACTCTTGAAGTAATGATTAAATAAATTAACCCAGTTAGAAAATCATGCTATCCATTTCATTTACTGTAAGTCTGGACTTTATATGAGCTTAAAAAAAATCATGCACATATTCAAGTTTAGCTATCCATGGCAATAGGTTTTACTTTCTAAGGGGTTCGTATTTAAAGGAGAATACTGAAAAGTCAGGAAGAGCAGCATTCTGGTAGTTTTCAATGAATTATAGTAGCTTTAAACAAATTTGAGGGATGTAGAATTTTATGCTGAGTTTTGGATTATATAGTTAAGTGTGTCTGACAACATTCTCTCTCCTCTTCTAGCATTAATTCTTCCCATTATTTAAAAACATCTTTACACAAATGAAATCATTTTATCATTTCTTCTATATGTATGTATGATAAATGTCTGAAAAGAAAAAAATTGTAATTATAATAAAATTCAATGTCGCGAAGAGAAGCTACTGAATTTTCTAACTTTAACATATTTCTATACTCACATTATTAACAGAACACAAAATTAAGCTATAGTTATTACATATTTTTGAAACTTTTAGTGTGCCATGTGAAATTTCATATAATGTACAAATTAAATCAGTCTCATGAATAAACTGTTAGAATAATTAACTAATTAGAGATTTTGTGAATAAATTGATGTCAGAGTTCTTCTATGATATGAAACATATCAATTATAAATCTGGAGCATTAATTATCATTTATGAATCTCAAGAACATTAGGAAAAAGAAAAGATAACTCTAGAACATGAAAAGATGAGACTACATATCAGAAAGGTTTGTGTTGTTGTTGTTGTTATTTATAGTGATGCTGATTCACACTGTTACCCTGTATAATGAATTGTTCTTTTGTTTCTAGTGTATAATTTGTAACTTACATCAGAAACATTCCAAAGTATTTTCATCAACAATATAACATTTATAAAATTTCATCAGTAATATATCTTTGTCCATGAGGCTGAGCAGCAAGTAGAGTCAGCTTTAAAAAATAAAATGGTGCCACATTAACCCAAGAAATAGCACTGACTTGGAGATTAAAAGCAGTGCTCAAGGTGGTGGGGGAAAGCCAGGAACCTCAGGCTGGAGCTGATGGAAAACAGGAACCAAGAGTGGCACCTAGCTAACGCACAAGGAGGAAGCAATCTTGCTAAGGTAGGACTGGGACTCCCTCCTGGAAAAGGAGTAATTTAACCTGGGAAATGAATTTAAAGCTGAAGAACAAACCTAGTGAGATGAGACGACTAGACCTGAAATCCAAGCCTCTGGGCAGAGGTAACAGAGGTTCATCAAGCAGTTAAACAAAGAATCACTACCATCAGATTTTTGTTTGTTTGTCAAAAAACATATCTGTGCTGCCTTGAATTTAAGCAATTTGTATGTCTTCATTTAGTGATGAAGGCAGAAGTTGTAATGCTGACAGATTCATCTGTGTCACCTGCATGGTCATCCAACATACTATCTTTCACTTGTTGAACAAACAATAACAATAACAACAAATATTCATTGGGTGCTTACTATGTGTGCAACTACCTGAATATTTGTGCCCCCTCCCCAATTAATCAGTTAAAATCCTAACTCCCAAAGTGCTGATATTAGGATGCCAGGCCTGTGGGAAGTAATTGGGTCATGAGGGTGGAGCCCTTATTTGGTGCCCTTATCAAAGTGACTCCAGAGAGCTCTCTCCTCTCTTTTCTCCATGTAGAGATACAAGGAAAAGTCAGTAGCTTGCAATCCAGGAAACAGCCCTCACCAGAACCAGACCATGCTGGCACGCTGATCTCAGACTTCCAGCCTTCAGGACTGTGAGAAATAAAGGTCTGTTTTTCAAGCCACTCAGGCTATGGTATTCTGTTAAGCAGCCCGAAAAGACTAAGAAAATGTGCCAAGACCAAGTGCTTGCTGTTCGAAGTGCTCTATAGGTTGTAACACAGCAACTCTATGAAGTAGATACTAGTGCTATTTCTGTTTTACAGACAAGGAAACCAAAGTAATGGAGATTAAGGACATTTCCCAAGAACACACACAAGAGAAAGGAAAAGAACTAGTTTTCTTTGTTGTGTATGCTTCCCTACTAGCTTGCCCTTTGGACACAATTTGGGAGCAGAGAAGGGTAAGACAAGGGGCTTGGAACAGCTCAAAGGATCATGCTAAAAGACTGGGAATAATACAGACATAAGGAATTCCTACTTATATGGCCTTTAAACATTGATTAAAGTCAGACAGTTTGACTACTGGTGAGGGTAGGAGAGTAGTCTCTGGTCAGTGTGAAGCTGATGAAGGCTTATTAGTAGGAGTGTTACTGGCTGTCTCGGCTGGATAATTCTACATTATGAGTGTGCAGTTGTCCGTATATGGCAAGACTGTCAGCACCAGGTCCTGTTCTAGGTGTAGCAGCTCTACCTTGTCAATGTGCCAACCAGTGTGCCAACTCCATTCATTCCTTGTTACCCCAGGGGCTCCCTAAGAACCCCTGAAGAGAACCACAGGTCTAAATGAACAAAGTCAGTGGGGATACAATGAAAAATGTAGGTCTCCTTAGCACCATGTTCTAAGATATAAAGTAAATCAAGCCAGCCACTGGCGTAAGGGTCTGTCAGGCTGAGCACATGAATGATGATGGGGCATTGTGTCTTCAGCACCTTACACAGTGCTGGCACACAGAAAGAGCTTAATAAATGTTTTCTGAGGGGATAAATTATTACGTAAATAAATGAGCAAATGAAACTATAAGCATCCGTTCACGATTTTCTGGTTTGACCTGTATTTGAGCTAGTACCTGAGGGTAAAGAGGCCTAACCACCTTTTATATTATGTATCTACTGATCTCTAACTAACTCTTGCTGATTATATCTCCAAAACAGAACTTGAATCAAGAGTTCTGTCTCCACTACAATGTCACCAGCCTAAGTCTCTGCTATCTCTCACAGGTACCACTGCAATAACCCCTAACGGGTCCCATTTTCTATCTTGCCCCCCTGTTGTCAGCTCTCCAAACAACAGCTTTAAATGTACATCCAATTTTGTCAAATGCCTGCATGAAGCTCTTAAACAGCTGTACACTGATTTTTCTGGCCAACTCCTGACATGACCTTCATGTCTCTGCTTAATTTGGACCCCACCTATCTCCCAATTGAGTCCCCTCTCTGTCTTGCTCTAGTTGTAATGGCCTTCCTCCAGTTCCTCAAGCATAGCAAGCTCCTTCCTGCCCCAGGTCTCTCTTCCAGGAATTCCCAAGAACATTCATGGAGAAGCAGAATGTCAAATTTGAAATTGGTCTTTCTGCAGTGTCTGTGAGGTGAGAGTCACTTATAGTATCCTTTCTATGTCCTTATGGAAATCTTAATATTGAATTTAGGACTGTGCAGGCTGTGTTTTGGAGACTAGCACTTATGTTTTATCACAGTAGTTATCTTTTTGACTTGAGCCTTGTTTACTGAGATTACCTCTTCAGAACCGTATAATTTGTAATTGCATAGTTTTGTACCAGTCCTACCCTTAGCTCCCCAAAATCCAACTTGGGACATACATGTATCTTATGAACATTGATGAGTTGATATAATAATGCGTTCAACTCTTTGGAAGACATAACAGCTAATACCAGAGTACCTGTACAGATATAAAACAAATTTTAAAAATAGAAAAACACTGATAATCCACTCAGGTATACTAGTGAGTGTCCTGTTGGGACATTAGGCTTCTCTGCCAAGCATGACGTTTGGTTCCTGAGATATAGGGTCCTTGGAGTTGAACCTAGGCCTGGACCTAAAGATGCATGACATTCTTTTGTAGGTGAGGAATCTGGCTGAAGAGAGTTGGTTACACATCAGACCCAGAGTTGGGCAGCAATAATCTCCCATTAAAGTAGTGAGACAAAAGGAGAAATAACACTCTCAGGTAACTCACAATGTAGTTAAACCATATGTATAAATACTCAATTTTCATAATCACCATTTAACTTTCTGCTTCATCTATCCAAGCTAACTGAATAACCACGTCACATATTTATTTATTTATGTAGAGAAGGAGTCTTGCTCTGTCACCCAGGCTGGAGTACCATGGCATGATCTCTGCTTACCACAACCTCTGTCTCCTGGGTTCAAGCGATTCTCCAGCTTCAGCCTCCAGAATAGTTGGGATTACAGGTTTGTGCCACCACACCTGGCTAATTTTTTGTATTTTCAGTAGAGAAAGGGTTTCACCATGTTGGCCAGGCTGGTCTTGAACTTCGACCTTGTGATCCCCTGTCTCAGCCGTCAAAGTGCTAGGATTACCAGCGTGAGCCACCGCGGCTGGCCCTAAGTCACATTTTTCAAAGTTAATTTTCACATATGTATAGTAAGCATTTTAATTACCAAAGTCATTAATCTTTACTTGGCTCCAATATATTTAGTCATTTGCTATCAATAATTTTTATTATTGTCACAATATTTTTAGCAATTTGCTATCGTTAAATACAGTTAGGCCTCTGTATATAAGGATTCCACAATGGCAGATTCAACCAACTAAGGATAAAAAATACGGTATTCAAAAATAAACAAATAGCAATAAAAATGTTAAAAATTTTTTTTGTTTTTTTTAAAACAAAGTTATTTTGTTAAAAATGTTAAAAAAATTTTTGTTTGGAGTTGGCACACTGGTTGGCAACAGAAAAATGTGCATAAGTTATAGGCAAATACAGTATTAAGTCATTTTATATCAAGAACTTCAGCATCTGCAGATTTTATTTTCTGAGCGGGGCCCTGGAATCAACCCTCTGTGGATAGTGAGGAACAACTGCAATGTATACACAAACACACACACAGTTATATGTATATGTATATGTAATTTCACTTATAAAATACTGATTTTGCTGGGCATGGTAGCCCATGCCTATACTCCCTGCACTTTAGGGAGGTTGAGATTGGAGAATTGCTTGAGCCCAGGAGCTCAAGACCAGCCTAGGTAACATAGTGAGGGCCTGCCAGGTGGGGTGGTATGAACCTGTAGTTCCAGATACACAGGAAGCTGAAGTGGGAGGATTGCTTGAGCCTGGGAGGTTGAGGCTGCAGAGAGCCATGATCATGCCACTGCACTCCAGCCTAGATGACAGAATGAGACAGGGTCTCAAAAATAAATAAATAATAAAATCAAATACTTATTTGAAGAGGTGAATGGAAGATTTCTAATATATCAGACATTTTAAAAGATATCTGACCTGTATACTCTACTGTGCATTAAAAAAAAAAGAAATCACTGTATATGGTTTTACAAACACCACAAATATTCTAAAGAGTAACAATAATAATTACAAAATATGGTTTTAAAAGAGTAGAGAAGTCCATCTAATTAGAAACAATTTGAGAACACAGAGTAATTATGTATTAGCTATTGAAATTCAGTAAGCCTATTGCTGAATAAAAGATACATTAAAATCTCTATACCTATACTATCTCTTGTCATTCACTAGACTAAGTTTCAAACAATAAATATGGACATGACTGTTTTTATTTATCTATATGTTAAAATCGTTGCCATTAAAAAATCCCTTATATTATCACATTTTTTGCTTATATTTTGTTATTTTTTATGTTTGGGTAACTCTTAGAGAAAAATGATAATCACTTTAAAAAATATCTGCCGTTGGCCCACTGATGAAAGTTCCTGAGTATCATCACCTGATAAGCTACATATTATTCATGCCACATGTACTGAAATGGCCTTCCAGGATTAGGCTGAACCTTCCTGTGCAGGTAAGTTTTCCCTGTTAACGTCAAGGCAACTGCCTTTGACTGAAAATATCACCACCGTTAAATTTTTTTTCACATGCTAATTGGGATGAAACAGTTTCTGTATATCAGTAAGTCACCTCAAAGTTAGCTTTGAACATCATAAAAATGAGCCTTTGTTTAGCCACAAAATGTGTAGATCATGTTATGAAAGCAGGAAAGCTACTGTACAGAATGTGTAAATTGATAACCCAAAGTTCAGATTCTAACATATTTAATCACCAATACTCCAAAAAAAATCCTGAAATAGAGGTGACAGATGAGTGAAGCTGCTGATTTGTTGATATACCACTATAAGACAACAGGTTTTCCAGGTCTGGGACACTGGGGGTTTCAAAGATGTCAGACAAGAAGACATTCTACAATTTATCTGTCTTCAGTACTCAGAAGACCAACAGATCCTCTGCTGGAGAGGATATACTGTTACTGTTTATCCCTGTGAGTGTGCAGATGTTTACAAAGGAAGGGCTAAATCTACAGGTGACTGCAAGCTATTGAAATGGTCCTTCGTGTTTTGAGGATACCAGGACATCCCCTACCAAGTTCTCCAGTGGACTCGTTTGTTTGCATAGCAATTTTTTTCCTAATAACACAAATAACAACTTCATGGAGAGTTAAGCTTGCTATCTATAGGTCAGTGTCATAGACTAATTCTACAAATATTACTCAACTGTATTCCTATGTGTGAGCTTTGCCCATGCTAATGGATAGGACTATGAAGAATCAAGTTGTAAGTTCTATCATCAAGCATCTAGTCTAGTGGGGAAAACAGAAATGTAAATAAAATATTATGTTCCTGTAGAACACTTTAACTAAAGCATAGGTCTATTTTTAAAGCCACAATCTTTAAGAGCTAGCAAATCCTAGACTCGGGAATCATCCCATTGAGAAAGGAAATATGTATACCTGTAAGTAAAAAAGTTTCACTCAATGCTCACGTTTTTGGCATGATGAAAGGAAGAAGAATTAGCACAAATGGGACATATGTGGACTCTATCTGTGTAAACTCACTGATGAATACACAGTAACATCCACACTAGAGCATTACACCAATCGGTGCCCCATGCCAGCCAGGAAGGCTGGGAGTCCTGTTGCATCTTGTCATTTATTGCAGCTTATGAAGAATTCTTGCTATTTCCCCTATTTCCTATGCTTCCTAGAGGGCTCCACACCACAACTATATAGATTCAGGAAGTTACTCTGTACAAAAGAAAAGCAAAAAGTGAAGAGGAAATAGTCTCATAAAGACTAAGAGTAAGAGAGGAGAGAATAATGAATCTTTCTGTGGGTCAGAGAAACTTTCACAGAGGAGGTGCTATCCAAGGAGGACCTTACATAAATGAGATAAATGAGGAAGAGTTGGTCAGGAAGAATGTGGGAAACGAGCACCTAGGAAGAAACAGGAGTTCAACTGGAAAGAGGAGTGAAAAAAGGAACAAAAGAGTTGGAAACGGCAATCTCAATCTCCCCGTATTTGTTCTCTAACTTTCCTCTCACCTCTCACAACATTCAGGATATATTTTATTACTACAGGGACTTACAAGCCAGGTGTGGTGGCTCAGGCTTATAATCTCAGCATTTTGAGAGGCCGAGGCAGGAGAATTACTTGAGTCCAGGAATTCGAGACCAACCTGGGCAACATAGTGAGACCCCTTATCTATAAAACATTAAAAAATTAGCTGGATGTGCCTAAGCATGCCAGTAGTCTCAGCTACCCAAGAGGCTTAGGCAGAAGGATTGCTTGAGCCCAGAGGGTAGAGGCTGCAGTGAGCTATTATCATGCCACTGTACTCCAGCCTGGGATACAGTGCTACACCCTGTCTCTTAAAAACAAACAAAAAGGCTTATGAAAGCTACCTTCTCGCAAATGTGCTCAACATTCTTTTTTGTATATGCTAGTGATTGTGCTTTTACAATGAAAACTAGCAGCTCATTTTTAGTTACATAACATTTTCCCATTTATCTGAATAAAGGCTTAAGTCAATCTAGACTTTTTAAAAAAAGATAATGCTAGATTAATCTCCACACAGGCTTAACAGAAACAATGCTTTCTGAAGGGATGTTTAAGATAGTAATATAATTTTTTAAAAATATCAAGAGTTATTATCTGTTTTATTCCCAATCTTTCGATTTTGTCAATAGCTAAGAAGTGACTTAGTAATTGTTTCTACGTTTAACATTCATTCTCACAAGTTCTTCATGCTTCAGTTTGAGTGTTGTGTTTCCATGTACTGCACATATCATCAGACAACAGATTTATCTTTAATGGCATTTTAGTTGGGTCTCTGGGATATTACTGAATGGTTTATTGCATGTGTGCATGCATACACATGTACACACAAGCATACACACCCACTTAGTAAGTGTAAAAAAATAAGCTTGATTTGCTCTAGTAATTTTAGCTGACTCCTTACTGGATATAAAATGTTCAATGAATTAAAAAAATAAGCATCACAATAAAACTGCATTATTTGATTTAATTTGAAAAGAGAGGACTAGTCTGAAGAGCCACATTTCCAAATTATGGAAAATTTTTCTAAGGAAATGAAAATACATATCTTTTAAGTAAAAGGTGGTAACATCTTATTTGACTCCTTTACAAATTAGAAATTCTGCCAGAGCTCCATTAAGAAACAGCTAAGCAGAGGCATGCTACATGCAAATTATTGTGTTAAGTAATTATCTGAAATCTTATTTATGCTCACTTTCTTAGCACATTGCCTATTTAGAATAAAGAGATTGAACTCTGTCTAGATCATTCATATTATTGTCAATTTAAAAATTATTCACTTATTTATTTGTGTGTTACTTATACTACATTATCTTCTTAAAGAGATTTGAGACAACTTATCATCTGTCAAATTATCTAAATTATCAAATTTCCCCATGTGATCTCTAGGGGCATGCTTTTGTTTATTTTCAGGATAATATATGAAAGAAGAAGCAACAGATTTATACTTAATTGCTGCCTACAAAGATCTATACAACCTTACATTGCTTCCATTTTTAATAATTGTGACAGTTCAGTAAGACAAATGTGCTTGATTTTAATAATCAGTTGTTCATTGAATAAAAAATATTGGTTGCTTATTTATGTGCAAGTATTAGGCAACCAATTTACCGAAACTTGGTTTAATAGTTTGGTTCAATAAATTATTTTTAAAAAACAGATTATTAGGTTCATTTGTATATATGGCTTTATTTAATTCCTGCAAAATTACAAATTCTTTTTTCTCACTTAGTAGTAGCTTTGTCACTATTCAACAATATGACTAGATGATCTTTTGTCATGTACTTAAAAACAAAATGCATTCTGGTTGAGTACAGTGGCTCACACCTGTAATTCCAGCTCTTTGGGAGACCAAGGTAGGCAGATCACCAGCAGTCAGGAGTTTGAGACCAGCCTGGCCAACATGGTGAAAATCTGTCTCTACTAAAAATACAAAAATTAGCTGGGCATGGTGGTGGGTTCCTGTAATCTCCACTGCTTGGGAGGCTGAGGCAAGAGAATTGCTTGAACCTGGGAGGTAGAGGTTGCAGCAAGCTGAGATCACATCATTGCACTCCAGCCTGGGTGACAAGAGCAAAACTCCATTTCAAAATAAAATAAAATGAAATGCATTCTTACACACATAATAAACACAATATTTGTAGGCATCATTGCTGACAAATGTTAAGTTACTACAATGCAAACCAGGCTGCAAATAATGGCAAATGGAAAGCGTACACAGACACTCTGGATCTGGGTACTTAAAGACTAATGTGTGGGATTTCTTTCACTGAGAGCTTTCTTTCACTTTGTCTCTCATAAGATCCTCACTTTGGTTCTTCCTGTATTTTCTTTCTCCTTTCCCTCTGTCAGGTTCTATAGGGTAGGGGGTGCTACCAAGGTATTAAACCATTTTGCTGGACCCTAAGAAGAAAACACGAGGACATTTCAGTGTTTTCAACTCTAAGATAGTTGTTGGATGGGTAGTTTGGTGGATGGTGCCATCCCACAGATTTCTAATGTTGGAAAAGAAAAGGTGATTTTCTTAGAGGTACCTCTTGGGATCTCTGGGAGGAGAAGTGATGACACAACACAATTCTTTTTAGTTGATCACCTGGAGACTATTTACTCACATTTTTCAAGTCTGGAGTGTATCTGTACTCAACTATTGTGTTAAAGAACAGTACAAATAAACAGCTTCAGCACAGTATCCTATTCCACCCAAATATACTTCATGTCAAGATTTATGTTTCACGTAAGCAAATTTTAATGGTAGGAATATTTAAGAAAAGGGGGAGGGGGAACTTAGTGACACATATTACAGACCGTGGTTACTGTTGAAAGTAGCTAACCCAGAATTAAAAATCTCCGTAGAGAATCTGAAATGGAGACTTTTTTTTTTTTTTTTTTGAGACAGAGTTTCGCTCTTGTTACCCAGGCTGGAGTGCAATGGCACAATCATGGCTCACCGTAACCTCCGCCTCCTGGGTTCAGGCAATTCTCCTGCCTCAGCCTCCTGAGTAGCTAGGATTACAGGCACGTGCCACCATGCCCAGCTAATTTTTTGTATTTTTAGTAGAGATGGGGTTTCACCATGTTGACCAGGATAGTCTCGATCTGTTGACCTCGTGATCCACCTGCCTCGGCCTCCCAAAGTGCTAGGATTACAGGCATGAGCCACCATGCCTGGCCCTGAAATAGAGATTCTTGATGGAGATAACTAGCTTCTTTTAAGCTCCAATTTGTGAATAATAAGTATCTACTTTTCCATTTATAAAATGTCTCCTACATAAAGAGTTCTTTATACTGAAGCAATTTGACTAGGTTCATTTACATACATATACTTAAAGCTCAATTTCAAGGTGTCAGTGACCTCCCTCTTGGAAAGTTAACACTGATAGGCCTAGAGTACACAGTTTCGGGTCCTTACCATGACATGCATGAACCTCCATAACCTGGTACACACTTACTGTAGCTTTTTAGTTCCACACCAATTACCTTGAACTTTGGTGAGCTGCATATTTAACCATGCATTTTTAATGCAATTCCTTGTTGGTAATGCCTAGCTAGGTAATCTTGATTTAATCTTCCTTGAGCTTATACATTCTTTAAGAAAGAGCCCATGTTTCCTCCAGAAATACTTCTCTGAAATCCACCCACTGTGCTTTCACAGCATACTGTGTTTGTTTGATTTAATTTCACATCGAGACCATCTGCTTATATACCCATATCTCCTATGAAACCTCAAGATAGGGAAAGGCAACGACCATGTCTTACTCATTTTTGGTATCCCTTGAACCTAACATGAGCCTAACATATTGCCTGAGACATATTAGTAGCTCAATCAACATTAGTTGAATTAAACAGTGTGTGAAAGGGAAGATGCAATACAAAATTAGTTAAAACAGAGACATGGAACTGTGGATATTTTTTATTATAATATTTTCTTTTAAAAGGAGGACTTAAAATTCCTATTTTTCCCATCATTTGAACATTTATTCTTTTAACAATGATATACCAAATGTCTGTGTACTAGAGCCTATATTCAACAATGAATATGATAGTCCCTAAATATTTTAAAAGCCCAGAAAATACAAAATGCAATAGGACATCACCAGATATAACAGATATCCATGTGATACATAAAGAATATCAATTCAAATTTTCAAAGCACAAATGCTTGGCTATTACTACAAATACGTCAGTTGAAACATTAAATGAAAGCAGTTAAGACAGTTCAAAGGGTCTTCAAAAAAAAAAAAAATTGAACCACAGGATGTGGTCAATCTCCAATCAGACCACAAATATCTTGCCATGAAGTCACTAGCTGCAGATAATTCTATGATTAGAAATGTTTTCAGCCAGCACCAGTGTATTGGTTTGTAAAAGAGAACAGACTAGGTATGGGGTCAGTGATTAGAAGTGAACCTGGGTGGCCATGATTGTATAAATTTATCCATTACAACAAATTAAAGAGTGCTTATTCAAAGGGCTGTACAATACTTTTCTATTTTGGTTGCCAAATTCTTAGAAGAGTTGCTTTTTCACACAGAAGTCACATAAAAGGCTGGACATGGTGGCTCATGCCTGTAATCCCAGCACTTTGGGAGCCTGAGGTAGTTGGATTACTTGAGGCCAGGAATTCAAGAACATCCTGCCCCACATGGTGAAAGCCCATCTCTACCAAAAATACAAAAATCAGCCAGGTGTGGTGGCACATGCCTGTAATCTCAGCTACTCAGGAGGCTGAGGCAGGACAATCGATTGACCCCAGGAGCCGAAGGTTGCAGTGAGCTGATGTGCCACTGCACTCCAGCCTGGGGGACATAGCAAGATTCTGTCTCGAAGAAAAAAAAAGTCACACGAAAAATGAATAATGGAATGCACATGTGCAAGACAAGATGCCATAGATCGTGTATGATCTTTGCCACCCAGATGACAGAATCACCTTAATTTGAGGTTTAAGTCACTTTTGAAATGGAGAAAAGACAGAAAAGTAGGATAAATTCCTTTCCCTAGCCTTTTCTGAGCTTGAGTCTACTTTCCTACAGAACAGAAAAAAAAAAAATTTAGCAGTGGCTATTAATGAGTTCAAATGCATTTTTGGAAGATTTTGTGGTGTTATTTGACATTCTAAAATACCAATCAGAATTTCTACATATTTTCATCATTTTAAAATGTTTTACTTTCTATTATTTATTCTGTGAAGTTATTTTTTTTTCTTTTCAATATTACCTTCAGTTGCCACTAACAAAAGGAGAGTTTCATGCTAAAGAGGGAAGGCTGAAGAGAAGAAAGGTCTCTCTCTTTTTCACTATGGAAAGTAGCAAAAGAGATTGTCTTTTAGTTCTAGTAATACCGGCCCAGTCCAAAGAGCAGGAATCCCCTTCTTTTAAAGCCACGTATTTTCCTAACACTCTGAATGTTCAATTCTTTGTGCATCTGCAATTCTTGTGTACAGTTCAGTCATTTTTAAAATTCCAATTTACCATTTGAAGATGAAACATAAGTTTTCTCCTCTACTACTGTCATTTTTTCTTTGACTCCTCCAGTATCTGTTTACCTCCACTTCCATTCTGCTCTCCTATAATATCTTGCCACACTGAAGCAAGAGAGAGCTTTGTAAAATGAAATCAGATTATTTCATATGTCTAACCTTTAAACCCTTCAACGCCTTCCCAGAACACACAGTATAATATCTAAATTCCTCTTCCTGGCCAACAAGGCCTTTGAGCTCAGGCCCATACCTATCTCACGTGTAATTTTATGTCCCTGAACCCTAGTCCTTCGGATGTTTCATGCCACACTGGCCTTTGTTCTGCTCCTCACTGAAGCCACATTTTCTCAGGGCTGTACTCATTGTTCACACTAAGTGGAATCTCTACTCTTCTCAACATTTAGGTTTCTACTCCTGAAACATCCTAGCCACCATTCCCAATCACCCTGTAAATTAGCCATCAGCCCCTAGTTACTCACCAAATATCACCCTGTTTTCTTCACAGCACTAGAACTAAAATGATTTGGTGGGTTTATTTACTCATTATCCACCCACCCCTCCCTCAACTACTACAATGTCAGTTTTGTCTTGTCCATCACTGTATTCCAGGGCTTGGCAGAGTATATGCATATAGCAGGCATGCAATAAATGTCTACTGATTGAATTAGTTAAAAAATAATCAGATGCAATAACACTGAGATCAAACAACCGAAAAGGCAGACCAGAGCCAATGAATGAACATTATACATGTTCAGACCCCACACATAACAACTGACGTCTTTTTTCTTTTCTCTTCCTTTCTCTCTTTCTTGATGGAGTCTCACTTTGTCACCCAGGCTGGAGTGTAGTGGTGTGATCTCGGCTCACTGTAACCTCAGCCTCCTGGGTTTTCCTTTTCTGTCTTTCTTTTCTCTCTCAGACCCCACAGGTAACAACTGAGATCTTTTTTTCTTTTCTCTTTCTCCCTCCCTCCCTCCCTCCCTCCCTCCCTCTCTCCCTCCCTCTCTGCCTGCCTGCCTCCCTCCCTCCCTCCGTCCCTTCCTTCCTTCCTTTTTTTTCTTTCTTTCCTGATGGAGTCTCATTTTGTTGCCCAGGCTGGAGTGCAGTGGTGTGATATCAGCTCACTGTAACCTCTGCCTCGTGGGTTCTCCTTTTCTCTCTTTCTTTTCGAGTCTCACTTTGTCGCCCAGGCTGGAGTGCAGTGATGCAATCTCGGCTCACTGTAACCTCTGCCTCCTGTGTTCAAGCAATTCTCCTGCCTCAGTCTCCCCAGCAGCTGGGATTACAGGCACCCACCACCATGCCTGACTAATTTTTGTATTTTTGGTAGAGATGGGGTTTCACTTTGTTGGCCAGGCTGCTCTTGTACTTCTGACCTCAAGTGATCCGCCTGCTGTGGCCTCCCAAAGTGCAGGGATAACAGGTGTGAGCCACTGCACCTGGTCAACTGAGATCTTTTGATCTGACATCTATTACCCTGTTATACAGGGGAACATCTCAGATCCCCAAGTAAAATTTTACATTTCTATACTTTATAATTCTTACAAGACTATATAAAATAGTCTATGCTTTTTCAGGTATCTCAAAGCAAATATGGATGAAATCTGAAATTGGTTAAAATGACAAGCTTAGAAGTCAGTCACCTTGTGTTAGAACTATGGCTTCAACAATTAGCTATTTAGCAGTGTGACTCAAGTGTGAAGTGATACTTTATTATAGTCTTAATTTGCATTTTCCTGATGATTAGTTGAATTGAACATTTTTTCATATACCTGCTGGCCATTTGTATGTCTGCTGTTGACAAATGTCTATTCAGATCCTTTGTCCATTTTTTATTCAGGTTATTTGTTTTATTACTGCTGAGTTGTTTGTTTCTTGTATATTTTGCATATTAACCCATTATCAGATATATGGTTTGCAAATATATTCTTTCACCCTCTAGGCTGTCTCTTCACTCTGTTGATTGTATCACTTCACACTTGATAGAACAACTACTATCAAAAACATAAAAGATAAGTAGTGAGACTGTGGAGAAAAAAGGGAATCCTGGTACACTGCTAGTGGGAATGTAAATTACTACAGCCATTATGAAAAATAGTGTGACAGCACCTCAATAATTTAAAAAATAGGGCTACCATATAATCCAGTAATTCTACTACTGGGTATATATTCAAAGCATATGAAATCCATATGTTGAAGAGATGTCTTCACTTCCATACTCACTGTAGCATAAAAATTGCCAAGAAATCAACCAAAGTGTCTATCAACAGATGTGTGGATAAAGTTAATATGGCATACAAACACAATGGAATACTATTCAGCCTTTAAAATGAAGGGAATCTTGTTATTTGTAACAACATCAATGACCCTAGAGGATACTATGCTAAAAGAAAAAATCCAGGCACAGAAAGATAAATACTGCATGATCTAACTTATAATGTGTAGCATAAAAAAGTCAAACTCAGGTAGGCTCAGTGACTTACACCTGTAGTCCTAGTATTTTGGGAGGCTGAGGCAGGTGGATCACCTGAGGTGAGGAGTTCAAGACCAGCCTGGCCAAAATGACAAAACTCCGGCTCTACTAAAAAATACAAAAAATTAGCTGGACGTGGTGGCAGATGCCTGTAATCCTAGCTACTGGGGAGGCTAAACCAGAAGAATTGCTTGAACCTGGGAGGCAGAGCTTGCAGTGAGCCAAGATCATGCCACTGTCCTCCAGCCTGGATGACAGAGCAAGACGCCATCTCAAAAAAGAAAAAAATAAATAAAAAGAAAGAAAATGCAAACTCAGAAGCAGAGAGTAAAATGGCAGTTACTGGAGGCTAGAGGTTTGAAGGGTTGGGGAGTATTGATAAAGGACACAAAATGTTAGGAGAGTAAGTTCAAGAGATCTATTGCACATATGTAATATAGTAAGTAACGATATATTGTATACTTGAAAACTGCTGCACAGTAGATTTTAAATGTTCTCACCATCACACACAAAATTAGTTTGGTAAAGTAATGCATATAACAAATGCATTACATAAATAGCTTGATTTAGCCATTCCACAATGTATACATATACTGAAACACCATTTTATGCACCATAAATATATATAATTTTGTCAATTGGAAAATAAAACTTTACAATTTTAAAAAAAGCACAGTCCTGAACAGACAGAAAATTCCCTCCTCATGCATGTAATACATATGCCTATTTCTTTTCCATAACATTTTTATTTTTTTGAGACATAATCTCATTCTGTCATCTAGCCTGGAGTGCTGTGGCGCAATCTCGGCTCACTGCAACCTTTACCTTCCAGGTTCAACGATTCTCCTGTTTCAACCTCCTGAGTAGTTGGTTTCACATGTATGCACCACCATGTATGGCTAATTTTTGTATTTTTAGTAGAGACAGGGTTTTGCCATGTTAGTCAGGCTGGTCGTGAACTCCTGATTTTGTGATCCACCCACCTCAGCCTCCCAAAGTGCTGGAATTACAGGCATGAACCACCATGCCTGGTCCTTCTTTTCCATAACTTTACTGTTTGAAGTAAAACAATTCCCACAATTTCAAAATAGCTGATGTAACTTGCTGACATCACCAGGTGCACTTTAAACTTCTCTTTGGATGAATCATCCCTATTGCAAACTTAAAGCTGTACTAGTAAGGAATACATAAGTTTCCATCTGTTTCTCTCCCTATGGGACCCTAAAATATAAAATTATAAAATATAAGTCTATGATATCTCATTCTGCAATCAATTAATTTTAAGATAATGTTATCACTGTTTCCATGAAAAGATTTTAAGCAATTATTGCAGTATAAAAGACAAAATAGGCTGGGTGTAGTGGTTCATGCCTGTAATCCCTGCACTTTGGGAGGCTGAGGCAGATGGATCACCTGAGGTCAGGAGTTCGAGACCAGCCTAGCCAACAAGGTGAAACCCCGTCTCTACTAAAAATAAAAAAAAATTAACTGGGTATGGTGGTGTGTGCCTGTAGTCCCAGCTACTGGGGAGGCTGGGGCAGGAGAATTGCTTGAACCCAGGAAGCAGAGGTTGCAGTGAGTAGAGATGGTGCCACTGCACTCCAGCCTAGGTGACACAGCAAGATTATCTAAAATAATAATAATGATAACAATAAAAGTTTGAGGTGATTTATGAGAAGTGATGCTATCAATTAGGTAAAGTGTGTTTATATTTAAAGCGGCACCTATAAGTATAGAGAAGAAATGAATAGGGAATGTGAAGATGAGTACAATCTAGAAAGGATGCAATAATAGGCCTTAGATATTCTGAGTAGTGGTTGACATCCACAGAATCCTCATCAAACTTAGATTGAATTCTTGCTCTACCATTTATGGTTCTTACGCAGGGTAACTTAAGCAAGCAAGAACTTGCTTAAGAAAGACTCTCTTAAGCAGGTTAACCTCTGTAGTCCTCATTTTTTAAATAAAAAGACTAATAGTTGTTTTGTGTTTACATCTAATCAAACTTACAACGTATTCAGCAAAATACTTGGCAGGCATTAAGAGCTCAATAATTTTGTCTATTTTTATCATGATAATGATAGAAAACCTTGGGCTTTTAATGTGTCTACTATTATGTCACCTTTATGTTTGAAGGTAATGCAGTATGAATAGAAATTTGCAACAAAAAGTCTATGTATAAAATGGAGAGAATGAATGTGTGAAGAAACGACTTTAAAAGAACACCATACCTTGTTCTACATAAAAATACAGAAAACTTTCAGAGCTTTCATCTGAGATATAATTTATCCCAATTGTCCTATTAATAGAGACATTGTGACCCAGAGAAGACAGTACATATAAGATCACATAAATAGGCTACACATTTATAGTAAGCAAATTTATTAAACCTCAATGTTGCAAACTTTCACAATCTTTTGGAGTGTGAGGTCAGATTACTGCAATAAGAAGTATACAATGTAAATTCTTAAACTGCCTGAGATCCTCAACAAGAAAAGTTATAAATGAATATTCATGCTTAATAATTATAACACATACTTCATAACATAAGAATTTATCTTCCATCACTAGGTTCTTCCATCACTATTAATACTTTTTTGGTATCCAATACTACATCTTTGTGTCCACACATTTTTCTCATTATGTTTGTTCTTTTCTTTGCTAAATACCAATCAGCTGCTTGGAGACAACATTTCTTAAATGGTTCAAAAGAACTAATACACCTGAGACTTGGTTGTCTGAAAAATTAGCCTCATCCTTAATGGGAGATACACTCTCACAGCTGAAGAGCTGACTTGGAAGTATCAAGGTTCCTCAATTCCAATTGTGTGACTTTATGCCCTGAGGATGTTTGACTTAATAGTGGACATTTAAAGTAATGAGTAAGATTTATGAAGTGCCAACTTTACCGGTCACTTTATAAACATTGTTTCATCTAATCTTTGTAAACACTTTATGAAGGAAATAATATCTTCATTTTAGAAATGAAAAACATGACACTTGATGCAGGTAAGCTGCAGAAAAATCACAAAGCTAGAAAGTGGCTAATCTAAGACATATAAATGGATTGACTTTATATACCAACGATCTTGACCACAATGCTTACTGCATCCTACAAAAGCAACACACTAAATACAGCATAGTTTTTAACCTATTTATAGGTATTGATTTTTTATAGTAGCTTGTATTTATATATAATATATATATATTTTTGAGACAGAGTCTCACTCTTTCACCAGGCGCCAGGCTAGAGTGCAGTGGCACAATCTCGACTCACTGCAATCTCCACCTCCTGGGTTCAAGCAATTCTCCTGTCTCAGCCTCCCGAGTGGCTGGGACTACAGGCACATGCCACCATGCCCAGCTAATTTTTCTATTTTTAGTAGAGACTGGGTTTCACCATGTTGGCCAGGATGGTCTCGATCTCTTGACCTTGTGATCCGCCCACCTTGGCCTCCCAAAGTGCTGAGATTACAGGCTTGAGCCACCATGCCCAGCCTATATATAATATTTATTTTATGCCAACCATATGGTAATATCTTTGATACCCCCATAAAAAAAACAATAAAAAGGAAAGAACTGCAAGTTCTAAAATGGAACAGAGACACTGTAAGATAGCGACAGACATTCATGTCAAAAGCTTGGGCTAATGCCAAAAATAAGATTTCAGTGTCTGAAAAGAGAAATAAAAAAGTAATCATCAATCAAAGTTCTAACCATAAACAAGTTTTCTATAAATTTTTGCTCAAATATTGGGAGGAAATTTGATTTTGGAAAAGAGGACAAGTGAAGAAGACTCCACGGAGTTAGCTACAGGTAATTTGTCTTCGAGGGTTAGGCTGACTTTGACAATAACCTGTCCTGCATCCCTCCCGCTCCATGTGAAAGACTCTGGGTTTCAAAGGAATCACATGCCCAGTGACAGTGCACAGATACCGATTCCTTATTCCCTGCCACCTGTCTTGTTTCCCTCATGTTTCCTAAGAAAAACATATTTATAGAAACTTCTAGGTCAGGTTGCTTCAAAGTTGCCTTGGAGATAATGCCAGTCACACAAACAAAAGATTTCAGAGTAAAATCTTTAAGAAAATAAAAAAGAAAAAAATATTTGCACTTTAATATAAATGAGCAAAGATAACAAATTGTTCAGGAGATTTAGCCCCTGAGTACAAGGAATTCTAACTTCAAAAAGGCTTACATTAACAAGAAAGGGAAATAATTTAAAACTTGCTATTATATTAATATGCTTTCTTTTATTAAGGTTATTCTTTTCAGAAGTGAGTTCAAAATTGTTAATAGTTCATCATCTAAGTTAACAGAGAATAAGACAATTCAATTTGTAAAGTTTCACATTAAAAAAAAAAAACTAGAGGCTGGGTGTGGTGGCTCATGCCTGTCTGGAATCCCAGCACTTTGTGAGGCTGAGGTGGGCGGATCACGAGGTCAGGAGTTCAAGACCAGACTGGCCAACATAGTGAAACCCTGTCTCTCCTAAAAATTACAAAAATTAGCAGGGCATGGTAGCTCGTGCCTATAATACCAGCTACTTGGGAGGCTGAGGTAGGAGAATTGCTTGAACATGGACCCTGGGAGGCGGAGGTTGCAGTGAGGTGAGATTGCACCACTGCACTCCAGCTTGGGCTACAAAGCAAGACTCCATCTCAAAAAAACAAAAAAACAGAAAAACTAGAAACTACATGAAGCTAGACTAATGAAATATCATTATTTTTCTCAATAATATGCACTAGTAGAAATGAGAAAAAATAAATTATGTGATTTTAATGTTTTAAATATTATTTGTGAATAGGTTAGTTTTCGATCTTTTTCTATAAAATCTCCCTATAACTAGCTGTCTATCTCAGAGTCTAGTTATCTATATATATTATATTCTTTCAGTGTGAGACACGAGTTTCATAAATGCAATTAACACAACACAGACTGCACTAGAGAAGTGTGAAAACCATTTTGGAACAATAAATTCAATTAACTTAAAAAATATACTCTCAAAAAACTTCAAGAGCCAACATCAATCTTGTTTATGTAGAGAGACATGTTGCGCCTAATTCCTGAAAGATTATTTTACTTGATGATGGGTAAAAACCTGGAACACAAAAACAATTTTCATAGAAAAATTGGAAGAGTTTCACTATTTTTAAAAAATATGGTTATGCCAAACTTCCAGAGTTTATGCCTTCTTCTTCTTTACCAGGATAGCTTACTAAACCAGACTAAACTGTTTAAACAGAGCTCATTTACATAAGAATTGTGTTAATAAAAATGTTGAGGAAAGGGAAAAGTACCTGGAAACATATCATTAGCTAACAAAGATTGATTTACCTTCAATCATTATTTTACATTAAAAGCCCTCTGAGACTATTTAAAAGATTCAAGAAATAAGTTAAAGGGGGCCTAATCTCATACACAGGAAAGTATGCTTAACATATTTACTGATGGCAATTTTAATTTGGTACACTGGAATGAGATTTTTATTTAAAAAAAAAAAAAACCCAAAACACAAAGGATATAAACAGACACTTTTCAAAAGAACATACATGCAGCCAACAATTATATGAAAAAAAGCTCAATATCACTGATAATTAGAGAAATGCAAATCAAAACTATGATGAGATACCATCTCACATCAGTCAGAATGGCTATTATTAAAAAGTCAAAAAATAACAGGTGCTGAGAAGACTGGGGAGAAAGAGGAGCCCTCATACACTGTTGGTGGGAGTGTAAATTAGTTCAATCATTAGAAAAGCAGTATGGTGATTTCTTAAAGAGCTAAAAGCAGAATTATCATTTGACCCAGGAATAACTTACTGGGTATATACTCAGAGGAATATAAAGCATTCTATCATAAAGACACATGCATCTAAATGTTCACTGAAGCACTGTTCACAATAGCAAATACACATGAAATCAACCTAAATGCCCATCAATAACAGACTGGATAAAGAAAATCTGGTACATATACACCATGGAATACTATGCAGCCATAAAAAAGGATAAAATAATGTCTTTTGCAGGAACATGAATGGAGCTGGAGGTTATCATCCTTAGCAAACTTATGCAGAAACAGAAAACTCAACATCACATGTTCTCACTTATAAGTGGGAGCTAAAAGATACGAACTTATGAACACAAAGAATGAAGCAACAGATACTGGGGTCTACTTGAGGAGGGAGGGTGGAAGGAGGAAGAGGAGAGGAAAAGATAACTATTGACTACTGGGCTTAACACATTGGTGATGTAATAATATGTACAACAAATCCCAATGATGTGTTTATCTATGTAACAAATCTCCAAATGTAACCGCAAACCTAAAATAAAAATTGAAAAAAAAACTTCAAACAACAAAACACACATATGCGTGTATATGCACAAATACACACCATCTCTAAGTCAATAGATTTCATATCAAGAACTGGATTGCTCGTTTCATTTGTTTTTTGAGGTAATCTTTTAAAAATGAAATTATTCAGAAGCTACAATTATGTTTCTGATTTTCTTGAGCATTTAGTACTGATGCTCTCCTTTCAGGAACAAACATGACATATGAAAGTTTTAAAAAATCGTCAACCATTTCTTCAACTAAACTCAGCCCACATGGCCTACTCTGGATATTCCAATAAAGCACACTATGTCTGTTGAGAATCTGCAGGTGAAGAGGCAAGGAAATATAAAACACATGGGTGCAACAGTGAATTGAATAATGAATACAAGTATAACTTTCAGGCACTGTATAGTAAGGCAACCAGAAGACTCCAGGTAACAAATAGAGAGGCTTTATAAAACTACCTCCATACATTTTCCAATGCACACCTTGAATTGATGTAAATTCACACTTACTATATCCTCCTTTCCTCCGACCTAAAAGAAAGAAGGCTTCCTCCTTGAAGATCAAAGTCTCCATTTCTTATCTTTCTTGCTTCTCTTCTGAGTTTTACCCTTTTGTTCTCCCTGACTCCCCCAACTTTTTCATGGCTTTTCACTATCTACTTCTTCACTGGCTTCTTCTAATCTGCTTATAAATCTCTCCCATCAATATCTCTGTCTACCCTCATTCTCTCTACATCTATTACTCTCTTACCTTTTAACTATCTTCAGTAGATGTTTCATGGACATCCTGCAGACATTTCAAATTATGCAAAATATATTCTTTTTTTCGAGACAGAGTCTCGCTCTTGTCACCCAGGCTGGAGTGCAGTGGCAAGATCTTGGCTCACTGCAACCTCTGCCTCTTGGGTTCAAGCAATTCTCTTGCCTCAGCCTCCCTAAAAAATATTCATTTTAATCTACATTCTCATATCACACCTCCTACCCCGGCGCCAATTATGCTAAATCCTTAGCTCCACTTTCAATTCCTCACTGTTGCAGCCAATGGTTTACCACCTTCTGCAGCATTCTGCCTCCAATATACTCCTGAAATACTTCCCTCTTCTTCATTCCCTATCCCACAGAGTTCAGTGTTTCACCATGTCTCACATAAATTACTAGACAGCCTCCTAATCAATCTTCCAAGTCACTTCTCCTTTCTGCAGATATATTCTTTACATTGCTGTCATGGTTATTGTTCTAAAATGCAGTGCAATTGGGGCATTTCTCTGATCAAAAGTATATTTGATTCCATAAATAGCATCTGAATAAATTATAAGGTTTTAGAGCTCAGAAAGGACTACTGAAATAATCTATTCTAGCACAGAATAGTGGGATAACCTTTCGAAGGTCATCAGCCACTAAAAAAAGGGCTAGTATTAGAACCCAAAGGCCCGATTCCTCACCGCATTAGGCAAAGCTTATTTCCAAGTTTGAGTTTCAGTTTACAAATTGAGATAACTTCTTTTTCACTTTTAATGCTATGCAATCATTAAATATTCTTTTCAACCATATGTCTACATTATAAGGAAGTTGTGAAGTAAGATATGCCTCAGATCTTAGTAAGATTTTGACAAAAGTGCTTCACTGGACAGATATTGAGAACAACATTTTTCTCTGTTGATGTTAGTGGGCAAAAATGCTAGGCATATTTGCCCACTCTCAAACTCTGTTAAATGTTAAATATGTGTTCAAAATGGCTAGAGAACACACAAGCAAAAACATTAATCCAATAGGCAGCAGAAAGACCCTGTCACTACTGAATTTGAGAACTCCAGGAAGGTTTTATAAGTCCAGTTTTACAAGCCCAGGGTAAGTCTTCCTTTATCTGCAGCATATGGTATGACACACAGGTGAAATCAGTTGAAGAAAAAAATGAACAGAGCATCTGTGCACTCATTTTTTCAAGTTTTAACAGCCAATTAGGCTTTCTACAGTAATATTTATAGCTCCACAAAACTCAGGTAATAAATGTAATCACTTTTCCCCTCTGGAGAACGTAGGCTGTTAAACTACAGAAGTGAGGGGGTTTATTCTACTCATTTGCTGTCTTAAGAAACTTAAAAAGAAGGGTAATTGTTTATTTCAAGATTGCCATCCACTCAGTGGACAGAAAGAGAATAGAAGAACTAATAATATGCGCCTGTATGATAAACTGCAGTGTTTCATGCAACAACATGTAAAACAATTAGAGAAACACCTCATTTACTTGGTATCATTAGGGATGGGGCTATTTGCTTAAAATTATTTTTCAAACAAAAGCTCCTTTAAGCTACAAAACATTACTTAATTTTGATGGCTATATAAAAATATACTTTAAATTTCTCTAATTCCTTAATTTAAATATATAAAATATAATTTTCTTAATGACTTAGGATCATAATTATGATTATAGAATTCTGTGTTATGTACAGTTTTTGGTGCTTAAGAACTACAGAGGTGAGTAGAAATATTTGTCCCCTCACCAAGTCCTCTCAAACCACAATGTTTTTCTAGCTCTTCTTTCTTTGTTGGGTTTTTTTCCCCTTTCATTTAAACCCTCAGGCAGTCAGCTCTTTATCCTTCTTGTTACTGCAATTAGTGTATCTACATCTTTGTCTTTTTTGTTCTGTTTCTCCCCTTTAATTTCTAGTTTCTCATTTCCTAAATGCTTGGATATTCAATTACAAAACCTGTTAAAATACATGAAAGCCAATATGTTCTGATGAAGGGCCTGAGATTATTCATGGAATAAAGTTCATGAGCCTTGGTGAATAAATTTGTTGACAAATATTTCAGTTATGTAAAGTGTTTTTGTTGTTTGTTTATTGACTTCCTAGTAAGTAGGAATTTGCAGCACAAACTATATTGTTGATTTTTAAAAGAGAAGCCTCACATATTTTTTATAAGTATCTTCTAGCTAAAGTAAGAAAATACCTGAATATCAATTATTAAACTCTTCTAGTATATGTATTTAGACAGAGGTTCTTACTCTGTCAGCCAGGCTGGAGTGCAGTGACAAGATCATAGCTCACTGCATCCTCGAGCTCCTAGTCTCAAGCAACCCTCTCACCTCAGCCTCCTGAATAGCTGGGACTATAGAAATGAACTGCCACACCTGGACCCTTATAATATTTGTTATTTTTGATATTTTAAAACATACATAAAAGACTGAAAATCTATATTCACAGATCTCCAGGGTTTAGTCCTGTTAACTTATGGGCACATTTGCTTCCAATCTGTTTTGCCAACCCCCACCTTTTTGAAAAGTGAGAATTATTTTAATAAAAATAAGATAATCTCAGTATAGAGAACTAAAACAGTGAAGAATAGTACAAAACTGAAAGCAAAAAGAAGAAAAAACTATCTTAAATACAAACCAGGAATAGTCATCAATATTAGAAGAACATCAAACCAGATAATAATCCAGAAGAGTGTGTGTGTGTGTATATATATGTATGCCCACACGTGAGCACATAGAAGGGTACACAGATGACAGAAACATAGACATTTAAAAAACAAACTCATCCTGCATGACCTGCACATGTACCCCAGAAGCTAAAGTACAATAAAAAAGGTAAAAAAAACCCCATATGATCATTAATCTTAATTTACTGAGCATTAAGTTAAATTTAATTTAAAATTAATAGAAAAAAACAAAGTGAATCTTAAAAATAAATACCTTTTCACTGCAGTATATTTCTCAAAAGATTACTCTACATTTTTTAAAAAGAGAATTTTTGGAAAAAAATTAAAAGGCTAGAATAATTTGTTAACTATGTGTTTTAATTTAGATTGTATCAACTAACTTGCTGCCTTCAACAAAAGATGAAGACACTAGTATTCTCATGCACCCTTGTAATTCCCTTCCCTCACTTCCCTATTTTTGTTAATTATAATTGTGAAACTGTCTAGATTTACACATTCACATTCTCTTGGTTTCCTAATTTTCAGAATTGTTTAGTATTCCTTTCATTTCGAAGAGGATTAAATGCTCATAGCCAATCCTTTTACCACAGGTTTTTCATTAATAAATTCTTTACTTTCATTGATTTGTATTTTGGTTTTTGTTAGTTCTCCTTCCCATCCCCCCAGTAAGAATCTAATATATTTTTTACTCTTGTTTTTTTTTTTTTCACATTTGAGAATTTTTACAGCTGTGATTTCTCTTAGATACTATCTTCCTGCCTGGCTGCATAAAGAATTCTTTCCATAATCTCAAAAGTTTATCAGCTTAACTAGAACATCTCTCAGATTCATGTTCTGATTCAAAATTTCCTGGAATATGTTCTGTTCTTTTAATATATAGATTCAACCTTTCTTCATTTTGTAAAAGTTCTCTTGAGTTACATATGTTGTTCCATATTTTGGGTTCTATATCCAATAACACAAATTACCCTTATGTTGAATTAGTTTTAGCTGTGTTCCACAGCTATTAGATTCTCTAAAACTCCATTCTCCCCTCCTTCATCCATATATACTATACTGATCATGTCTTCTCACTGTCACTAATTACATAATCAGTGCTGTTTATCAAATACCTTGTATTTTGTCTGTTACTTACTAGTTCAATAATGATGTTAGCTTGACCTTCAATTTGTTTTCTTATATATACGATATGTCTTTTATTTTCTAAGCTTTGAGTGCACTCTTTACGGAATATGCGTTCTTACTAAGTTGTTCTTTCATGTGACACAACCGTGAGATTTTCTTTGGCTCATTTTTTTTCCCTTTGGGTTCTTTGTATACTATGTTCATGTCTTTATTTAGCTCTAATAGGCTCATATGATTATTTCATAAATGTGCCATGACATGTTTTTTCCCTATGTTCCATGTGTTTGGACATTTCAGATAAGACTGTATTTGCTCTGAAAGAGTGCACCTGATTTAAGTTTTTCCCCTCCATAAATAAGACCATATTCTTTTCCACCACTGTGAGCCACTCATGGAATGCTGGCAGTTCCACAATCCTACCATCCTTCTCTACCTTGAAAGACTGATGGGAAAAGATAGTTGCAGAATTTGGCTACGTATTGGTATTGTGTTTTTGTTAGAATAGCTGAGCTCTACTCCAAAAGCAGATTAAATTAGATGCTTTGTACCAGGGTTGAACACACTTCATTGAAGAAAGATACTGTTCTCAAGGAAGAGTGTCTTCACATTTTGGATCACTTTCCCAATGATGAAATGCCTATTCAATCCTTTGATAGTCAACCCCTTTGTCCATATTTCCCCTTTTATTCAAGTATCCTAAGACTCTGTTTTAAATTATTGTTGGCCAGAAGAGAAAAAAAAAATGACTCAGTAAGAATGTCTCTCTACGTATTTGGTTATTTGTGAGAACTGTCAGGATTGGGTCAACTCAGTGGTATAGCTCTAGAATCACAGAGGAAGTTAATGACCAAGCCACACTATGCCTCTCTGTTACAGCTCAGAATTGTTTGTTTTTTATACTGGAGACAAGTTTTTCAAGTATATTGCTTTAAGTTATGCCTCATTCCCTATTTGTTCATATCAGTTCAAAAAGAAAATGTTTTAGCTAGTTTTGCTCATTTCATAGGTATGGGGAAAAGATGGCCATTGGATTTTATGTTACAATTTATATACAGCACCCTAAACCAGAAATTTTACTCAAGTTTGTAAATAGTTTTTCATGGAGCTAAAGAGATACTTTAACAATACATAGATGTATCCAAAGCTTGCTCTTCTCGTTTCTTTCCCCAAATACTTACAAAGTTTCAAAATTATCAAAAGATTTTAACTGAGAAGTTTAGGAGTAAAAAAAAAACTGTGCCTTCTAACACAGTAAAGAACAATTTGAAGAGGTGTGTCCTGTCCTTTGGCAGAAAACAGCATTGAGCTACTGTCTGTTACCACTGCTACACAATCAAATTCTTCAGTAAAACTGAGTACATTTGGAGAATGACAAACCATTAAAAAATATGCTAAAAAATAAAAACTCCCCTCTTCCAAAAAGCAGAGACTATCTCTTAATTTTAACTCTGGAATAAATGGAAAAAAAGAAAACTGTGCAAATCAGGAGACAGCCTGAGTGATACGTACCAGCCACTTACATTATCTCCTCTCCTAAAACAGACGTAACAAAAGGCCAGTTTAAAATCTATATTCCATTGAATGTTTGTGGAGACTATGCTATAAAGAGGAATCTTTCTGTGAGAAGAAATGGCTAGACAGGTGCTATGTGAGAGCTGAGTCTTTTCCTAGAATTGTTGCTTCTCTTCCAGGTTCAGCTGCTCCTTCTCTCTGGAATTACAACACCCACTCTTAAAGTAACATGATGCTCTTTCTTTTACTTTCCTTAAGCAAGTTTTCCCTTAGCATGTTAAATGGTTTGGATATTTGTCCTCACCAAATCTCATGTTGAAATGTGAACGCTACTGCTGTAGATGGGTCACAGTGGGAGGTGTTTGGGTTATGGGGGCGGATCCCTCTGCCCACTGCCCTGCCACTACAGTGACTGAGTTCTTACTCTGTTAGTTCACAAAAGAGCTGGTTGTTAAAAGAGCCTGTCACTTCCTCCCCTCTCTCTTGTTCCCGCTCTCGCCATGTGACTCTGCCTGTTTTTCCTTCACCTTACACTATGATTGGAAGCTTCCTGAACCCTTCACCAGAATCAGATGCCAGCACTATGCTTCTTGCACAGTCTACAGAACCATGGGCCAAAATAAACCTTTTTTCTTTATAAATTATCCAGCCTCAGGTGTTCCTTTACAGCAATGCAAAACAGACTAACCCAGCATGCTAAAAAGAGCCTGCTATTTTAAAACAACTTTATTAGAAACCAGAAAAAGAATTATTAAAACATTTACTGAAAATTCAGCCACTGTTTGAAAAAGTCAGCTTTCCAAATACAGGTTTCCCATTCCAAGACTTCCAGTTGATAGTACAGAAGAGTTTTTCTTCAACGAACAGTTTCATATCCTACCCACATGTAAGGCCACATTTGGCCTGGGAGGCTACTTACATAGCTATGTGGTTTCCTTTCCTACTGGGTCCCAGATTTTACAATGAAAGATACTATCTCATTTTTTCAAAACAAAAGTGTAATCTGCCATTCATTTTCTTCTATTTTAAAGCCAAATACCATGACCTTATTAATAAAGCTCTTTCAAACTTTGACATACTTAATCAATTAAAAAGCAATAGAAAATGACATGTTTGATATGCATGAATAACTTAACACTCCTCGGTTGGTTCACTAACTTTTGGGATATTCTGTTATGCCACAGTTGCTGAGTGTTCTCAAATACATAGTTTATACTTCCACACGAACCTAAACAGAAATGATCTTCCATATTGTATTCATTAAAGTGCTATTATCAACCTTTTAAATATAGCATAAAGATAATGTTATTCATTTAGTAATGATTTAGTAGTGATTCAATAAGATGTACCACATTTTCTTAAGCATAGCTATAATTGTCTTTCTAGTTACACAAGATATTCAGAAAACTAACTGAAAATCTCCAAATTATCTCATGATTTCTTCATTAGCTGTAACATATATATACTTTTTGTTGCATATACTCTTTGATGTGATTAAGAGATAAAACTCAGAAATAGGTCTGTTTGGTATCAAATTCAGGTGTGAAAACTTACTACTCTAGAGCTACAGCTAACTGTATTAACTCACAAAGGCTTATCTGTAAAATCACGATAATAATAGCAACTACTTAATAAATTATCAGGATTAAATAAAATAATGTATTCAGGGCTCTGAGTGCAGTGGCTACTACATATTTAAGCACTTAATTCAAGTTGGCTATAATTATTTTTAAAAAAGCTATGTGACAATATACAGAAGGGAGTGACCTTTCAGTTTTTTAAAAATATACTAGTCATAAAAAATGCAGTGTGAGGTGGGACTGGGGAAGGGAGAATATGAGAAAAAAACAGCTAATGCATGCTGGGCTTAATAGGTGATGGGTTAATATGTGCAGCAAACCACTGTGGCACACGTCTAGCTATGTAACAAACACGCACATCCTGCACGCGTATCCCAGAACTAAAAAGAAAAATAAAAAATCAGTGTAAAAGTAGAGATAAAATAATTTTCTCACAAAGAGAATCATTTTATTAATATAAGGAGGTAGCATCAATAATTGTTATCCTGTTTAACCTTTTCTATGCCGAAATAACTGTCTGGGAAGGAAGAACAAAAAGAAAGACCAAGTAAGGTGTCAAATTATTCCTTAGAGGGAACTTGATTATTTTCTTTTTCTTCAAAAGGTCTGAAATTTTCAGGTGAAACTGAGCTCATAGAAATAGCCCAGACTTCTTTAAGATTCTGTTCTTCCTTCCGACTACCACAGCCTTCTACTTTAGGAATAAAAGAGGTGGTGATAGCAAAACTTTGATATTAGCCTGTGATTTGGGATTAAGAACATTAAATGTCATTGGGTAATTTTCCTGTATTTTCATGAAAATTGGAACTCACGCAAGCCATATTAAGTAAAAGTAGATCAATAGGGGAAAGTCAGAGAATTCTATTACCAGTTCAGCAAGGCCTCTGAGAATCTAGAAAATCATCAAAGTACTATGCTTATCACTCTTTCCATGAAGAGACAGGGACTCTGGCTCAATGATTCTCTGTCCGCCTGCTCAATTCTTCTTCCTTCTGATTGGCTCCTTTTGCATAACTCATTTTTGCAACTCCCCATAACTCTCACTTGACCATGGCTTTTAGAGAGTATATTTTGACCCTGGCCCCAAATCTCCAAGACTTTAGAACTTTGGTCTGTCTTGATTTCACAACCAGGTTGACCAGTTAGATGTTTACAATCAATCCAATAAACTGTCTGGGTCAGAATCATGTGACACACAGGGTGGCCCATTCTGGGGTATGTGAAGGATTTGTTCTTCATGAATACGATAGGGGTAGAAAGGAAATTTACATACAAACCATAAGACAAATAAAAGCATTTAAATCTAGTACGCATGTTTCTATTTAGCAGAGCTATCTGTTTAACCTGAATTTACTGAGGTACAATTTACATACTCCAAAATCCACTCTTTTTAGTGTACAGTTCTATGAGTTTCAACAAACACATATCATCATGTAACCATCATATAACCAAGATAAAGGATGTTTCCATCACTAACTCGTATCTAAAAATTCGGAAAAGTGTATATACCTTAAGTATCCCTCCTTTCATTATAAAGAAGTGAGCTGATAAGCTGCTTTTATTGAGGAACTTCTTTTTTTTGAAAAAAATCTGCCTTTAAGAGGTAACATAAAGATTATGTATATTGATACTGAGACCTGAGTATTTTTACTCATGGCCTATTTCAACCTGTTATTTAAATAAATATTAAAGGGACTACTTTGAGCTAGAACTTCATGAAACACATAATGTATAAGGGCTCAGGTGAAGCATCTCTGTATAGTATATACAGTAGACATTTATTGTTATGAGCTTTAGACAGTATCTGAATTTAGACCACAGCTTGGCGATAGACACTCTCCTGTGGCATTCTGCCAGTGGAGGGGTGGAAATGCTTGGGAGATAATCAAAGGTCACAGCTTTATTTAACACTGTCACACACCAAATCGGAAGATAGGCATTCCCTATTGGGGCAGAGACAGTCTGTCCTCCCGTGACTGCTCAGCTCTTCAGTGGAGTCAAATCCTGCCTTTAAAAGGTGGGGCTCACCAAGTGGCCTAAAACAGGTCTCATCTTTCATCAAGGGCTTCTAATTTTAAATTGCTGCCATGCTAAATTTTATCTTGAGTGTTGCCCTCAGTCTCCACCCAGTTTGTTGAGATGTACCACTGGTTTTAAACAAGAATTTCCCAGGGCTTGAATTCCAACGTGCATTGTTTAGCAAATTGCCTTCATAGGGCACAGAGAAATGCAAGTTAATTAAGAATTTGAATAAAAGCCTCAATTATCAGTGTTGGATGTATTTCATGTGGTATTCTGAAGCTAGCCTACAAAAATATAAATCTCTGCTGATATCACTCTCTGCAATAATAGAATCCACTAAGCAGAGATTAAAAACAAAACCAATAATTGCCTAGGATAAAAGGTTAAAGTTCCAATTTAAATGCTGCTTAGAAATGTAGCAGCCTTATGAGTTGCAACCTGTACTCAACTGGGAAAATTGGGTAATAGCACATGTTATGAAACTCAACTAAAGTATGCGGCAGCAGGATTTCTCCAGATAACTTTCCCAGAACCAACATATCTGTAGTAATACTGACAGCAGGAAAAATCTGGCTGATTATTGCTGTTTAAAGCACTTACAGTTTGAAATGAGACCCCTTCAAATTAAAATTTCTTGTTTAACTCATATAAAGTTAAACTTAAAAAAATACAAGGGTGACTGGGTGCGGTGGCTCATGCCTGTAATCCCAGCACTTTGGGAGGCTGAGGTGGGTGGGTCACAAGGTCAAGAGATTGAGACCATCTTGGCCAACATGGTGAAACTCTGTCTCTACTAAAAGTACAAAAATTATCTGGGCATGGTGGCATGCGCCTGTAGTCCCAGCTACTCGGGAGGTGAGGCAGGAGAATTGCTTGAATCTGGGAGGCAGAGGTTGTAGTGAGCTGAGATCGTGCCACTGCACTCCAGTATGGCAACAGAGAGAGACTTCTCTCAAAAAAAAAAAAAAAAAAAAAAAGCTACGAAATAAAATGTGCTCACAAAGATGTAGTTATTTAATTAGTACATACAACGCACTACATGCCATCTTTTTCTGTGTTATGGAATTCAGTGTCTTTCATGTAGATTAACCTCACCTGCACATGCATTTTATTCCCATTGTGGACTAAGGCACCAGTGTCTCTGTGTTCAGTGCAGATAGACTGAAATGCCTGAATCAAAGCCACCATTTACTGAAGCCTTTACTCTGTAGTAAAGGGTTCACATATCTATAGAGCTCAGAAAAACGCAAGCTGCTTGTTCATAAAGCTTAATCATTAGCTGGGGTATGGAGAAATCTGATTCTTGCATTTACATGATAAAATCCCAACATAATGTAAGAGTATGCCTGGGTATCTGAAGTTATTTCTAACAGTCTTTCCATTGTCAGTAGAAAGGTGTTTCTTATCTACAGAATGTGGGTCAAGAGTTGCTGCACTGAGTGGCTGTGAATTCTGGGATCCATTGTTTTCAGCATTAGGGTTAGGTTGTACAAAAATCTCTGGGGACTAGAGGGTGGAAATGGTGAGTGACTGCAAAGTGTGAGTGTTCTTGGGGTGATTACCATAAACAAAAATACAAAAGGGATAATGAAGTGAGTCCAGATGGGTTCAAAACCTGAAGGCTGTGTGAGTTGTAGAATGTGAAGCATGAGCTGGAGATGTTTCTGAGTTTCTCTTTTGACTCATGATGAGGAGAGAAAACACAGGACAGGCAGGCCTTCCTGGTTTATACAGGAAGAAGAGAGGTTTCTTGGCAGGTTATAGGGTAGCTCTCAAAACCAAAAGGTGAGCCTGAGGAAGCAGGCTCAGCAGTCAGGAACCAGAGAGGCTGCCCGGTTTCAGGTGGTAGGAACCCATGTGTCTCTTTCAGGCATCTCCACTAGTCAAAGCTCTCTCCTATTTTCAGTCCTTTAGTTACTGGCTCAGGTTACAAATTCCAGAGAAGAGGGTGTACCTCACAGGCTTAGTTCAGGTTTTATGCTCACCGCTTAGATAAGGGAGAAAAAGATACCCGTGGCAGACCCACCAGGCTACACATAATGAGAAAAAGTTGGTCCTATAGTTAAATTGCAGTGGTTTTCAAAAGAATAGAATAACTAAGCAACGAAGTAAAAGATATTCATGATGCCTATCTTTTATCTTAAAAAAAAAAGGTTTCTGGTTCTTTATGTAGTTTTGCCTAATGACCCATTAAAAACTGAAGGGCTTGCTCATATTCACAGATCCCTGCTGAAGCTGGGAACCAGAGGGCTGAGTCACTCTCCCCTGCTGTTTATCCGGGTCCCACCCCAGCTTGCTGTCCTTTCTCATCATCTCACTTTGGGCCAAATGTAACTAGAGACTTCACAGCTTATTTTTAGTAGCTGTTAGATAAACACGATGTGTTCAATTCCTTAATTAATAGTCTCCACAATTTTTCCACTAGAGGAGAGGAGACAAAACAGGTGAAATTTTTTACCTCTGTGCATTAAATTATCTATAGATAAAATAAGACCAGGCACTGTCTGAATTTCAAATTCAGCAAAGATTAATCAATTAATTAATTAACAAAAAAGACAACATGTTGGTATAATCAATGTGAGGAATTTCAGATTTGCAATTGAACTTCTAAAGTGATTTCTTTCCCTAGACTTCACTAGTTGTCCTTCCCCAGCCTCATGTGTGTGCACATACACAAACATACATGCATATACATATATACATATGTATGTATATGCATAAACATATTTGTATACACATGTATTTTGTATACAAGAAAACATAATATACAGAGTAATTCACAGATGTTATCTGATTTCATAAAATTGCATGCTACTTTATGCATCTTTATTCTTTTTCACCTCTGAATCAGAAAGCCATATGATCAGAGAAAAACTCAGTTTCTCTGATAATGATGAATTAAATATGCAAGATTTTAAATTCACAGTATAGATTAGAATGCAGAACTTAATGCCAGAGAAATAAAAGCACTTTTTAAAAATGCAGGTCCAGTTTTATAAAGATAACTTTTAAATATTGCTTCCAGTATTAAACTGGAAGTACCTGTGTTTAAGAAAAGAGCATTAAATCACATGTATATGTCTTGCCACTATTCCCCCAGGCTATCCCTTTTGGCCACATTATTTCCTTTCCTTCGAAGGCAGTTTTGCTCTTGGCTTGAATCCTGGCTGACTTCTCTTTTTGTCTGACTGTAGTGGACCTATGTCATTTATTTATTTTTTGTTTCACTTTCTTCCTTTAGTAAACTACTCTCCTACTTTTGGTCCATGTGTCCTGTACTGTTTCCAGCTCCAGAGGCTAGCATGTAACTCCCTTGGTTTGAGTAATTTGTTCAAGGATGAACTATGCAACTGAATTTCATAGAGTTGTTGGAATTAACTGGCAAAAGGCTGTCTTTGCAATGATGCTTGTTGCTGTAAGAATGATGTAAGCCTGGAACTGCTAGTGGCCACCATATTGGGTAAATGTGCCTGACAATAAAGTAGAAAAGAGGACATGGGACCAGCTGAACTTGGGCCACCATTAGGCAACATTTGAAACCAGGTCAACTCAATCATTTTTTTCAATTATTTGAGAAAACAAGTTAACTTTCTAGCCAAAGCTATTTCGAATTGCTGTCCCTTGCAATATAAAGAGTCCTGAAGAATGCACTAAATTTTACATGTTATTGTGTACCACTTTTCAGCAGAACACCCCGACATCAATCTACCATGTGATTCCAGCTACAAACGTTTTGTTCACATTTCTTTTCTCAACAGAATAACCTAGGATGCAAGGCTCCACTCAGTTCTGTTACCAAAACACCTTCTGATTATGCTTTGGTCCAAACAGAATCAAGATAAGCCTAGGGTTTATCTCTGTATTTAAGAAACAAACCCACTACATTACTCTTGATTGAGAGCCTATAACATCCAGAAGCTTACGGAAAAGCCTCTATCTACGAACATTTGCTGGCTATGGCAATAAAGAGACAAAACTGATGTTCTGTTAGCTCCATGTTCAGGGCATGCAGGTAAAAGAACAGGTCCATGGAACAAGGAAGAAAGACAAAAGATAGTTTGAATAAAAATAAGACTTCAGAAAGTCTCTTGTTAACTTTTGTATTAAGGGAGGACATAAAAACAAACCATTCAGAACTAAATATAAGCATGTAATACCCCATCATCTAAGTTTTGCTAAAGAGTAAATATAAAGCAATATTTTACAGTTGTTCATAGGACTATTTTCAATGTCAGGCAAATCTAAGTTTATATCCTAGCACAACCACTTACTCTGTGACCTTAGGCAAAGCAAATAAACTCCCCTGCCTCAATTTCCTCTGTAAAGAAGAATTAGAATAATACTATACACCTTATGGAGTTACTGTCAATGAGACAATATGTATATGCTAAACTTTCCTGCCTCAATTTCATCTGTAAAGAAGAATTAGAATAATACTATACACCTTATGGAGTTACTGTCAATGAGAGAATATGTATATGCTAAACTCTCCTGCCTCAATTTCATCTGTAAAGAAGAATTAGAATAATACTATATACCTTATGGAGTTATTGTCAATGAGACAATATGTATATGCTAAACTCTCCTGCCTCAATTTCATCTGTAAAGAAGAATTAGAATAATACTATACACCTTATGCAGTTACTGTCAATGAGACAATATGTATATGCTTGTCAGTTTGAGAAGGAGGAGTTCACGGTAAGTACTTAATTATCAAGGCCAGACATTCCTTTATAAAAACCAAATGACTTTCAAATAATTTCATGTGCTGATGAAGGCAATTCAATAATATGCACCTGAGGCAAATTTCATTTGAAACTATGGCTTTTTATTCTTAGGTTTTATTTTCATAGTTTAGGCTTTCCAGCATAGACATCATCCCAGTCTCTAAAACTCTCTTTACACCATAACACTCAAAAAGAAGAGCAAGGTCTTTATTCTTAATTCTTTTTTGCTTTGTTTAGGAAGAGATTACCTGAACAACTAAAGAGAACTGAAGTATTGAGGCTGCCAACAAGAGAAATAGTTAATATTGAAACACAAAGTCATAGAAACTATGCTTTAAATCTAAGTGTATATGGAAAAAGTGTTCTTCCTTCTCCAGACTATTAGTAACTGTCATTTATAAAGTTTTCCGAACTCTGGGCATAAATTTTAAGGTCTTTATATTGCAATTCCTATGGCATTAGGCTGTCTATCATCATTCCACTCTAGTCACAGTCCCCAAGTGTTTTGGGTTTCACAATTATCAGCTAGGCATGCCCTTAGAAAAAGACTGTATCATCAATAATACCAGGACAAGAAGCCAAATATGATGATGTTGTCATCCACATCAGTAGGTTTCTTTGTTCAAGCAAGAGCAGGCAGAAAATAATTCTTTCTGCCCATGAAAATGCCCCATTTGGGTCAACATTTCTGAAAAGGGTTGAATAGTTTTCAGATTCCAAAATAAGAGATTAAAAAAGCAAACAAAAGAGTCTTTCTTTCCAGGGACTCCAATGAAGAATGCTACCACTGAGATTAAGCCATGCATATACATTGCATGTTTCAGTCTTGGCACCTTATGGGTTTGAGAAAGAAAATGACAGGAATGACTTCAATTGTTTAAATGATTATAGCCTCAGGCTCCCAGGGTAATTGAATATCCTACTTTACTTGCCGGCTAAAAACAAGTAACCAAATGTTTTTAAGAAAAAGACAAGGAAAATGGTACATACTGATACTTCAAATAATTAAGCACTATAACAATAAAGAAAAATCAGTATTTGAATTTAAGTACATCATAAATACCATGTGTGACATTACATCTATTTAGACCTTATAGGCATAATTATTTTCATTTCTTAAAACGTATCATGATGTCTCATATTGCTTAAAAGTAGACATTTGGCTAAACAAAATCTCTAGTATTAGTACTGACCCAAAATCAACTTCTATGATTTTGAGCATACTAACTACTACTTAGGCAATAGCTGGCACTGAGGCACCATTGTGTAACCAAAGTAACAAGTAGATGAAGAAAAACCTAAAACATTCACTTACAACACTCTAAACCCTTTGCAAAACAAGGCTGTATCCTTTCCTGAAGTTTTTTCATGTGTTCTGCAAAAATATTTACTGAACATATGCTAGGTGCTCTAGGCACTGGGGATAACACCAATCAAAAGAGAAAAAAGTCTCTGCGTTCATTAATGAAGTTAACATTATAGTTGGTAATACAGAAAATTAACCAGATAAATTAGTTAATGGTAGTTTAGCAGTGACAAGTGTCAAAGAAAGAAAAGAAAGAAAGAAAGAAAGAAAGGAAGGAAGGAAGGAAGGAAGGAAGGAAGGAAGGAAGGAAGGAAGGAAGGAAGGAAGGAGAAAGAAAGAAAGAAAGAAAGAAAGAAAGAAAGAAAGAAAGAAAGAAAGAAAGAAAGAAAGAAAGAAAGACAAAGGCAAGGAAGGAATTAAGAAGAGTTGGTGAAGAAAGCAGAGCAACTTTTAGATTGGGTGGGCAGGGAAGGCCTTTGTGAGCCAAGCCCCGAGAGGAGAGCAGGGGGAGACCATGCAAGTTTCTGGGAGAGAAACACTCAGGGCCAAGGAAAGAGGAAGTGCAAATGCCTTGAGATGCAATATGCCCAGCATGTCCCAGGCTGTGAGGCAGGCAGTACAGCTGGAGCTGAGTGAGTCAGAAGGAGGGTAGTAGGCAATGTGGCAATAGAGTGTTTTGAGCAGAGGAATGGCATGCTTCTGGAGTTTGATAGGATCTCTCCGGCTGCTGTGTTGAGAGCAGACTATAGGAAGGTGAGCGTAGAAAGAGGGAAACTAGTTGGGATACTTTTACAGTGATCCAGGAAAGAGATGACAATGGTTCTGGCCAATGTGGTGCTATGGAGATTTAAAATATATTCAAATTCTGAATATATTAGATTCAAGTTCTGAGCATATTTTGAATCCAGGGCCAAGGAAACAAGAAGTGCAAATGTCTTGAGTTGGGATATGCCTAGTATGTGCCAGGCTCTAAGTAAGGCAGTGTTGCTGGAGCTGAGTGAAGTATATTCAGTTTTTGAATGTATTTTGAATCTGATGAGTCAAATATGGTAAGTAAGATAAGTGAGCAATGAGTCAATAAGTATTCCAAGGTTTTTGGACTGAGCGCCTGAAAAGACAGAGTTGCCACTAAGAGGAGCCAAGTTTGACCTTAGAGAAACGAGAACTGTTTTAGACATATTAAATTTGAGATGCCACTTGCAAGTAGAGATAGTGAGTAGGCAACAGAATGTGCAAGTCTGAAGTTTGGGTAGAGATCTGAGTAGCAGTTGTAAATGTGGATAGCATTAGCTTAGAGATGGAATTTAAAGCCATGATACTGGATGAGATTCTTAGGAAGCAAATATAGGCAAAAAATGCATGATGCCCAAGGACCAAGCCCTAGTAGTACTTCAACACTTAGATGTCTGGGAGATGGGGAAGAATCAGCAAAGAAGATATAAAAGGGTGGAAGGAAATTACCTCTATGGTATGGCCAAATTCCTCTATAATATTTTGAATATATTCGTGTTAATGAGATTACATGAATATTCAAAACACTTCAAATATCTTGAAGAGAGGCACAAAATCTTATTCCTTTTGGGCTTCAGGGACCAGCATTGTGCCAATTACATAAAAAACACTAACTGTATTTGTTGAATGAATAAGTGAATGGATAAATAAATGCAGGATCTTAAGGATTCACTTCAGCACAATGAATATTTACCAAGCATCTTCTAGTTCCAGGAACTGAGCAAGGCACTGAGAAAACAAATATACATAGAGACCTATCTGATAGGGAAGACAGACAGGTTAATTTGATAGTACACTGGTTTAATTTCTTGCTAAGAGAAATATCAGGCAATTAAACAGAAATATTTCATGCATAGATGAAAAAAAGTATGTTATTTAGGGGAATGATGGAGCTCCTTTAAAATAAATTTCTAAAATCTGATTTCTCATTCTTCTTTTTAGCAAGTTATATAAGAAATTACAGTAAAAGTCAATGGATAATCATGATTCAAGATAATACATTTTCTATACATAAAACTTTTAATAAACTCATCTGTCAATACACTAAAACAGCAAAGATGAACAAGATCATAAATTATAATTTTCTTCCAATTCTATGTTGAAAGCTTTTTTTGAGACTGCAATAAAAGTTCTGATTAATTTTAGTTTACTGATTTGTAATTCAAAACTTATAAACTTCAAAAGTATTTATGAAGAATAAAATTAATATTTCTCTTTCAAATACTTCTTAAAACAAAAGTAACATCTCACTTAAAACAACTGGGGCAGAATAACTCTGCCCAGTTAGATCTTTGCCCTCACTACCTCACAGAATTGACACACATCACACAATATGAGTGTATATTAGGTAAAATCCATGTATACATCAAGAATGAAATACATGAAATTTCAGTTAATGTATGCTCAATAACTGCTTCTACTTTTTACTTGTTTAAAATATGAAATAATAAGTCATTTATTCAACAGATGTTTGTTGAGTGCCTGCCTGGGATGTTTTAGCGCTGTTTATATCCTTGCTTTAGATCGTAAAGGGAAGGAAGGTCTTCTCTCAAAATCTGCTTGTTTGTCAAGTCACATACTTTCCTGGGACCTACTGCCATTTTCTTTCCTATTTTAGAGGTTTTATTTATTTTATTTACATAGTCAAAATTCAAAAACGAAGGGAACTAGTACCTATTTCTGAGTCTGCTAAATGTCTATTAATATAATGTCATTGTGTTAACTTCTCAATAACATAGCTATCAGCTAGTCAAACCATTATGAGAGATAAAATCTTCTTTTCTCTTATCAGATTATTGTAGTTATTTAGAAATGAAATGTTCTAAACAGACAGAAGCCTTTGAGAGAAGAGGTTCAGGCCCCATTAATCATGATATCTCTTACTGTTACCACTTTACTCTCTAAACTTTCCACTTTTATTCATCCCCACTGCATTGCTTGGTTCCAAAAACTAGCATCTCTCAGTAGGATGCCAGTGTTCTCCAACTTGTAGTTAGAATGATTTCTCTAAATGTTTATCTCATCAGGTCACTACGCTTAACTCTATTTTTAAAAATCAGGATCAAGATTTAATGCAAGAAATGATAAAACTGGAAGATGCTTTAGAAATTGACCCCAGCTGGTTTCTTCAATCCTGAGGGCCTTACCGTGCTCTCCTTTCACCCTTAAATGTAATAGCTCATCCACACTAAACTCTATATTTCTACAATTTTCCTAGTGTCTCTCCTCTGGTCCTTTGCACATGTTGTTCCTCTTGGTATTGCAGGGAGGAACTAGAATCTGTGACTAAGTGAATTCTACTCAGTGTAGAGTCTCTTGTGTCTTTCCATTCCCCAGCTCATTAGACACCATTTCCTTCTGGAAGCTCACCTTGTCTTAGGGCTCACCATAATTGTTTCTTGTCTCTATGAGGCTGTAAGCTCCTTGTGGACAGATATGTCTTATTTATGGGTTTAGCTCTAGTATTTAGCAAAGTTCTTTGCACAAAATTAGTACTTAGTAAGTATTCATTGTATGAATGTGTTAAAATAGCAAATCTATTTGCAAAGAATGTCTAAAGTACCAAAGCGGTGGGGGGTGGTGGTGGTTGTGCTTAACTGCAAGCCAGCAGCAGAATTTGCCAAGTTTGGGTGTCGCAAGTAGAAGTGAAAAGTAAGCAGGGATTAAGTGGGAGTTGGGCTTCCTGCCTGCAAAGTCCAGGCTGGGAGATGAAATGGATGAGCGCATGGCAGAAAATATCATCACATACTGAAGAGGCTGACTGCTAAACTTAGTCTAACATCTTTAAATTGTAACTTTTCCAGATTCTCTTTCATAGCAGAATGTCACTGACAGTCCACAGACACTGTCTCCAAAATGACAGTTAATCGTGAAGATAGCAAATTCTAGCCTTTTTCAAGGAGAACCATCTGACCCAGAAGCTGAAAAGAATTTACTTAAGAAGACAGCAATTTTTTAATAAAAATCCATGATTTTACATTTAATTAACTTTTTGAGAAAATTGCGCTTTCAAAATCTAGTTGAACAAAAGAGGAAGTAAATCTAATGACTCCACATCAAATTCCAATGGAGTATGATTTTTTTAAAGTTTTAGTTTTTTTTTTTTCTGAGAAACATCAAATTACTTATTTTATCAGTCTTGCCTACCTGTAATATGTAAGAAACACTTAGGTGAAACTAATAATCTTAAATGTCTTAAAAGCGTAAATTTCTAGTCTTGATTTCTGACTTCCAGCTAATGAATTACTATACCTTGCTTGTATTTTCAAATCCAAACAATTTAGTAATTTATAATTGGATTTTTATAAAATTTGACATTTATTTATTTGTTTATAACAGAGTCTCTTGCTCTGTTGCCCAGGCTGGAGTACAGTGGCATGATCTCAGCTTACTGCAGTGTCCACCTCCTGGGTACAAGTGATTCTCCTGCCTCAACCTCCCGAGTAGCTGGAATTACAGGTGTGCCACTATGCCTAGATAATTTTGTATTTTTAACAAGGATGGGGTTTTGTCATGTTGGCTAGGCTGTTCTCCCACTCCTGGCCTTAAGTGATCTGCCCACCTTGACCTCCCAAAGTGTTGGAATTACAGGTGTAAGCCACTGTGCCTAGCCTACATTTAACATTTTAAAGAAAGCATTGTGAGGACTTCTGGTTTCTGGTATGGCATGTAAGGAGCTTAGAAGTCCATCATTCTGTAATTAGAACAAGTAAAACACTGAATAAACTGAAAATTAACACTCTTCTTAGTTCTGCATAGAAGTGAGGTTACAGTGCAAACTGCTACCCCTAAAATTGGAGAGTAAGACAGGTGGATAGGGTGTGGATAGGGTGTCACAATTTATCAGAGCAGAAATCTATGAGCAGAAACCTCCTCAGAACTATCATGAGATAGGAAAACGTAAACTTTAGCTGATGAATTGCTGAAGGCTCAGTGTGGACAGATCTGAAAAATAAAAACTTTAGGGGACCCAACTTTAAGGGGATCCCCACACTTTTGTGAGTTTTACTTCCAAGAGCTGTATCAGATCCTCACAGTGAATACCAGGAGAAAAATCTCTTTCTGCTTCTGGCAGGAGGAAGAGAAAAGAAACAAGTTTAAAATGTGGCAGAGAATGGTGTTTGTCTTAACAAGGTCTGCCCTCAGGAAAAAACTACTTTAGTACAGCCCATCCTGCTGGGGTTTTATCAGTATCACAAAATCTAGGGAAACAGAAATCCCCAACTCTACCCAGCTGTACCCTTGAGCACCAGTGTAGATCACAGTCTAGAGGTACAGGCTTATGAAAAGACTGAGAATTAAATATAGGACTACAGAAAGCTTCTTCTTTCCCCATACCTTACCACTATATAATTGAAGGTTTATTTACCAGAGTTGTGCTTTTTTTTTTTTCTTTTTTCTTCCTAACCTAGTGTATTAGTCCATTCTCACATTGCTATAAAGAAAAACCTGAGACTGGGTAATTCATAAGAAAAGAAGCTTACTTGGCTCTTCTTCAGGCTGCACAAGAAGTATGGCAGCATTTTCTTCTGGGGAGACCTCAGGGAGCTTTTACTCATGGCAGAAAGCAAAGTGGAAACAGGAACTACAGGTGGTGAAAGCAGGAACAAGAGAGAGAAGGAGGAGGGCTATACACATTTAAATAAACAGATCTCATGAGAACTCACTCCCTATCATGAGGACAGTACCAAAAGGATGATGCTAAACCATTCATGAGAATATACCCCACCCCAATCCAATCACCTCCCATCAGGCCCCACCTCCAGCATTAGAGATTACAGTTCAACATAAGATCTGGTGGGGACACAAATACAAACCATATCACCAAGTATAACATGCTCGCCTTTCAATAAATTACAAGGCATACTAAAAGGCAAAAGCACAGTTTGAAGAGACTGAACAAGTATCAGAACCAGAGTCAAAAATGACAAATGTATTGGAATCATCAGACCAGAATTTTTTTTTAACTATGAATCATATATTAAGGGCTTAAATGGAAAAAATAGACATCATGCAAGAACAGGTGGAAGATGTAAACAGAGAGATGAATATTCTAAGAAACAACCTAACAGAAGTGCTATCTTGATGGTCAAAAACACTAAAACAGAAAAATGGAGAATGTCTTTGACAGGGCTGCAGAAAGAATCTCTGAGCCTGAAGATATGAAAATAGAAACTTCTAAAGCTGAAGAGCCAAGGGAAAAAAAAACTGATAAAAAAAGAAAACAAAGAATATGTAAGACAACTTAGATTGTGGGATAATGACAAAAGGTGTAAATATGTGTAATCTGTGTAATGGGGATAGTGGAAGGAGAAAAAAAAAGAGAAAGGAATTGTAACAATATTTAAAGCAATAATGACTGATAACTTCCTGAAATAATTATTGTGAGACAGCAGTAACAGTTTGACAGTTTTCTCAGATACAGGAAATTTCAAGAACACAATAGGATAAATAATAAAAAACAATCCCCAGGAATACCACATTCAAACTTCAGAAAAACAAAGGAAAAGTAATTCTTATCCTTATATCTTCTTATCTTTATAAAGATAAGAATTACATCTGAATTCTCAGCAACTAGGCAAGGAAGAAGAGCATGGAATGAAACAAAGTGTTAAGAAGAAAACAAAACTAAAAAACCCTAGAACTCTATCCTGTGAGATTATCCTTTAAATGTGAGAAATACATACTTTCTCTGACAGACAAAAGGAGAGAATTTGTAGACCTGCCTTTCAAGAAATGTTAAACAAAATTCTTCAAAAGAAGGAAAATTACAAAGATTGGAAACTCAGATCTGCATCCAGAAAGAGCATTAAAGTAGGAATAAGTGAAGATAACAAAAACTATTTTTCTTATTCTAAGTTGATCTAATAGGTAACAGTTTGTCCAAAGTAATAATGGCAACAATTTATTCAATTATATATGCATGTGTGTGTGTGTGTGTGCGTGCATACTTATGTAAAAGTGAAATAAATAATAGCAGTGATACAAGGAACAAGAGAGAATAAGTAACATTTAGTCATTAGAAGGTACTGGAACTACCCATGAAGTAGTACAGGATATATTGTGGGTTCAGTTCCACACCATCACAGTAAAGCAAATATTATAATAAAATGAGTCACAGTTTTATTTCCCAGTACATATAAAGTTATGTTTGCACTATACTGTGATCTATTAAATGTGCAATAGCATTATCTCTAAAAACAATGTGACATACCATAATTTAAAAATACTACTAAAAATGCTAAGGATCATCTAAGACTTTAGTGAGTTGTAGCCTTTTTGCTGGTGGAGGCTCTTGCCTTAATGTTGATGGTGCTGTCTGATGGGGTGGCTGTTGTAGTTTCTTAAAATAAGGCAACAATGAAGTTTGACTCTTTTTCATGAAATATTTCTCTGTAGCATGTGATGCTGTTTGAAAACATTTTACCCATAGTAGAACTTCTTTTGAAATTGGAGTCAATCCTCTGAAACCCTGTTGCTTTGTTATCAATTAACTTTATGTAATATTCTAAATCCTTTGTTGTCATTCAACAATGTTCAGAGTATTTTCAGTAGGAGTAGATTCTATCTCAAGATACCACTTTATTTGCTCTTTGATAAAAAGCAACTCCTCATCTATGAAAGTTTTATGCAGAGATAAAAATTACATTATCAATATATTGACAATACATTGATAATTACATCAATGCATTCACATTTGCAGATTCTGCTTCCAATTCTAGTTTTCTTGCTATTTCCACATCTGCAGTTATATATTCCACTGGAAGTTTCAAACACCTCAAAATTATCCATGAGAACTGGAATCAACCTCTTCCAAACTCCTGTTAATGCTGTTATTTTTATCTCCTCCTATGAATAAGTAATGTTCTTAAATGGCATCAAGAATGGTAAATCCTTTCCAGAAGGCTGTCAATTTACTTTGTTCAGATCAATCGAAGGAATGACTAACGCAGCTATCACCTTACAAAATGTATTAATTAAATAATAATACTTAAAGTCAAAATGACTCATTGACTTGAAGAATGGATGTTCTGTTAGTAGGCTTGAAAGCAACAATTATCCCTTTGCACATCTCTATCAGAGCTCTTGGGCAACTAAGTCAATTGTCAGTGCATAGTAATATTTGAAAGAAATCATTTTTCTCCACTCCAGGCAGTAGATCTCAATGTTAGGCTTAAAATATTCAGTAAACCATGGTGCAAACAGATGTGCTGTCATCTAGGCTTTATTCTTATATTTACTGAGCACAGGCAGAGTAGATTTGGCATCTGTCTTAAGGGTCCTAGAATTTTTGAAACGGTAAATGAGCATTCACTTCTCCTTAAAGTCATCAGCTGCATTAACCCCTCACAAGAAAGTTAACCTGTACTTTAAAGCTGTCCTTTAAAACTTCTTGTCTCTAGCTATTAAAGTCCTAGATAGCATTTTCTTCCAATGGAAGACTGTTTCATCTACGTTTAAAATCTGTTGTTTAGCGCACAAACCTTCATCACCTATATTTGCTAGGTCTTTTGGATAAGTTGTTGCAGCTTCTCTAGCACTTGCTGCTTCATCTTGTACTTTTTTGTTATGGAGATGGATTCTTTCCTTAAACCTCAGGAAAGAACCCCTGCTAGCTTTCCACTCATTCTTCTGCAGCTTCCTCCCCACTCTCAGCCTTCACAGAATTGAAGAAAGTTAGGGCCTTGTTCTGGATTAGGCTTTGGCTTAAGGAAACTTTATAACTGTTTGATCATCTATCTGGACCAATAAAGCTTTCTCCTTATCAGCAATAAGGTTGTTTTGCTGTCTTATCATTTGATTGCTATCTGGAATAGCACTCGCACTTACCTTCAAGAACTTTTCCCTTGTATTTACAACTAGGCTAACTGGTGCATAGGTCTAGCTTTCAGCCACTGCTTTTGATATCCCTTCCTCACTAACCTTAATTCTTTCTAGGTTTTGATTTAAAGTGAGAGATGTGTGACTCTTCCGTTCACTTCAGTCACTTGAGCACCCAGAGGCCAGTGAAAAGTTATTTATTGGTTTAATTTCAACATCTTTGTGTCTCAGGCAATAGGAAGGCCTGAGGAAGGGGAAGGAATGGGAGAATGGCCAGTGAGGGCAGTCGGAGCACACACAACTGATCTACAGATTCAATGAAATCCCAATCAAAATCTCAGCAAGTTGTTTTTGGATATATACCAACCAATCTAAAGTTCATATGAAAAGACAAAAGGCCCAGAATGGTCAAGAAAATACTGAAGGAAAAGAACAAAGATAGAGGACTGACACCACTCAACATCGAGGCTCACCATAAAGCTACAGCAATCAGGACACTGTGCTATTAGCAAAAGAACAAAGAGATCAATGGTACAAAACAAATCTTTGAATACAGAAATACACCCACATAAGTATAATCAACTGATCTTTGACAAAAGAGCAGAGGTAATATACTAGTAAAAACAAAACAAACATTCTTTAATAAATTGTGCTGAAACAACTGAACATTCACATGCAAAAAAATGAATTTAGACACAGATCTTACACTCTTCCCAAAAACTACCTCAAAATAGATCACAGATCTATGTTTTACATAAAACACAAAACTCTAAAACTTTCCAGAAAACACAGGAGACTATTTAGATGATCTTAGGTAAGCTGATGCCTTTTTAGATATAAGACCAAAGGCATAATCCTTGAAAGAAACAAGCTGATAAGGTAAACTTCATTAAACTTAAAAATTTCCACTCTACAAATGAGACTGTTGAGAGAATAAGAAAAGCCACAGACAGAAAGAAAACATTTCTAAAAGACACATCTGATAAAGCTTTTGTTATCCAAAATATACGAATAACTCTTCGTTCATTTGTTTGTTTGTTTTGAGATGGAGTCTCACTCTGTCACCTACGCTGGAGAGTAATGACGTGAACTTAGCTCACTGCAACCTCTGTCTCCCCGGTTCAAACAATTCTCTTGCCTCAATCTGTCGAGTAGCTGGGATTACAGGCACGCACCATCATGCCCAGCTAATTTTTGTATTTTAGTAGAGATGGGATTTCACTATGTTGGTCAGGCTGGTCTCAAACTCTTGACGTCAAGTGGTCTGCCTGCCTCAGCCTTTTGAAGTGTTGGGAATATACAAATAATCCTCAAAGCTTAACAAGAAAATAATGTAATAAAAAAAAATGGATGAAAGACCTGGACAGACACCTCACCACAGAAGATGTGCAGATGGTAAGCAAGCATATGAGAAGATGTTAATCGTTGTATGTCATTAGAAAATTTCAAATAATAACAATGGACTATCACTGCATACCTGTTAAAATGCTCAATATCAAGAACACTGATAACATCAAATGCTGGTGAGAATATGGAACAACAGGAACTCCCATTTAATGTTGGTGTAAATGCAAAATGGTATAGCCACTTAAGAAGACTGGCAGTGTTTTATAAAACTAAATATACACTTACCATATGATTCATCAGCAGCATATTTAGGTATTTACCCAAAGAAGTTGAAAACTTATGCAGAATCCTATACATGGATGTTTATAGCAGCTTTATTCATAATTGCTAAAATTTAAAAGCTGCCAAAATGTCCTTCATTGGGTGAGTCAATAAACTCACCAGACAACAAAATATTATTCCACAATAAAAGGAAATACACTATAAAGCCATGAAAATAAATGGAAGAAACCTAAATGTGTACAGCTGATTCTTGAACAACATGAGCACCAAGCCCCCAACAGTTGAAAACCCTTGTATAACTTTTGATTCCCCACAATTTTAACTTCTGAACTGGAAGCCTGAAGGATAACAGAGTTGATTAACACATATTTTATATGTTACATGTATTATATACTGTATTCTTACAATAAAGTAAGTTAGGGAAAAGAAAATGTTACTAAGAAAAATCATAAGAGATAATAAATTTACACTCATTAAGTGACAGTGGATCATTATAAAGGTCTTCATCCTCATCATCTTCATATTCAGAAGGCTGAAGAGGGGGAGGAAGATAGATTCGTCTTGCTGTCTCAGGAGTGGCAAAGGTAGAAGAAAATCCATGTATAAGTGGACCTGTACAGTTCAAACCTATGTTTTCAAGTGCTGACTTTATTACTAAGTGGAAGAAATTAATCTAAAAGGCTATCTACTGTATAATTCTAACTATATAATAATATTCTGGAAAAGGTAACGCTATGGAGATAGTAAAAGATTAGTGATTGTCAGGAGTTAGGGAGTAAGGAGGACAGAACAGGCAGAAGACAGAAGATTTTTAGGGCAATGTAACTATTCTGTATGATCCTACAATTATTATTACAGAACATTATACATTTAAAAAAAAACCCATAGAATGTAAAACATAGAGTGAACCCTAGTATAAATTAAGGACTCTAGGTGATAATCATGTACCAAAGTAGGTGTACACAGTAGTATAATGTACTACTGTAACTAATGTACTAATGCTGGGTGGGGATTTTGATAGTGAAGGAGATTGTGCACTTGTAGAGATAAGGGTATATGGAAACTTTCTGTATTTCCATTCATTTTGGCTGTAAACTTGAAGTTGGTCTAAAAGATAAACTTTATTAAAAGTTTAAAAAGAATCGTCAAAGTTTCAAAAAGTCCTATATTCCACAATATTTTCTCTCACTTCATGAAGATGAATATAATAAATATGGAAGTGATATAACACCAAGAAATCCAGATTTATATTCAAAAGGGCAAAAATAATAATAATTACCATTATTATCTTAAATTGAGACATGGTCTTGCTGTCAACTAGACTGCAGTGGCACAATCTTGGCACAATCAGCCTTGATCAGCTGGGCTCAAGTGATCTCTCACCTCAGCCTCTCAAGTAGCTGGGACTTCAGGTGCATGCTACCACACCTGTCTACTTTGTAAAAATGTTTTTGCAGAGATGAGGTCTCACTGTGTTGCCCAGGCTGATCTTATGGTCTTAGGCTTAAGAAATCCTCCTGCCTCAACTTCCTAAAGTGCAGGGATTACAGGCATGAGCCACAGAATTAATGGATGATATAGATATATTAAGAAGAAATCCTTATTCTCATCAAAGAATAAAAATTACTGAAGTGAACAAATAAAATAGAAAGAGGCTCTCTGGAATTTATGACAATTATCCCTGACAAAAAATTCTGATATCAAATAATATTGATCACAAAGAAGCTTCCTCCTTCTGTAGGTTGTAACTAAAGAGACCTTAGCAGACAAGCTTATATCTTATCCCACACAAACTGAAAGTGCTCATGAACATAGAGGAAACATGACGTGTGGGTAGAAGGATTTAGTTTGCCCCTGTGGAACCCCATAATAGAGAAAAGTTAAACTGGTATTTTGCCTTCCACTCAGGAAAGAATCAAAAGTATATGACAGAGTATCCCTTTCTATTAAAAGGACAGAATGTTATAACCACTTAAAATGTTATTCCTTAAAATATATAATAAAATCATTGTTTTATTCATTTTTCAATTAAAAGAACACTATTCAGATGTGTCCTTTCATGAGGCAAACAAAACAAAACAAAACAAAACAAACACACACTAAAGTTGTTAATATAACTACTGGGAAACCAGTATTTTTCCCACATGAGACACACACAAATTCTAGATTCATGGGTTTTCACTATAAGGAACATTAAATTTTATTTAAAAATAGCCCAGATGTTTAGTATATTTACAGCATCAGGGTTTGTTATTTAAAATGTCTTGCATTTTGTGTAGATTCACTGTTTCTTCTTCTTTCTTTTTTTTTTCATTTTTAAAAGACAGGTTCTTGCTCTGTCGCCTAGAGTGCAGTGGCATGATCACAGCTCACTGTAGCCTCGAACTCCTGGGCTCAAGTGATTCTCGGCCTCAGCTGCCCTCGTAGGTAAGACTACAGGCATGAGCCATCACCACTGGCTAATTGTTTAAAAAATTGTGTAGACATAGACTCTTGTTATGTTGCCCAGGCTTATCTTGAATTACTGGGCTCAAGAGTTCTCCTGCCTCAGTCTCCCAAAGTACACCTGATTAGAGGTGTGAGCCACTGTGCCCAGCTGTTTCTTAAATATAAATTACCACCACAAAACAAAATTCATAGACTCAGCTATGTTCTATAAAGTATTTTCAAAGGGATTAAACTATTTTAGTTCTTTTTTTTATTCCTACCAACACCTTACTTCAGTGACTTCTAACTTGGCTAAGCTGTGTCTAAACCAAGTCCATCTTTGCTTCAAGCTATTCCATCTTTGCTTCAAGCTGTCTACACAGAACAATATCACAGCACATGGTGTACTATACTGTAATTATTGATTTTTTTGTTTTTTAGTCTTTTGAACAAGTATTCACTCAACAAACACATAATACTGATTTTCTCTGACATACAGCTCCTGAAATATATGTTGCTAATGAAGGGTAACAAAATATGCCATTCCAAAATATGCCACTTGTAAAAATTCTTTTTTGCTGAGGGCAATTGCAAAGAAGCAGGTAAGAAAAAGTTCTTTGCTTTCCCTCTATTTGCCTAAAACCAGGCCATAAATGTGAAGACTATTCTTTCCTGCCCTCTCTCCAGGGAGGGCAGAAGTCAGTGACAACCTCCAGCCTAAGCCTGGAGCCTGCACCAGAGGAATCCACATAAGAAACTTTACTAAAACTAGCCATTATCTATCATTAATTATCCTTATATACTAACCTTCACACAGTTAGCTGTGCCTATAGACTCAAAGTCCTTTCCTTTGTTTTGACTCTTCTCTAAGAATGTATTATTCTTTTAAGATGATATATAAGCCAAAGTTCTAACCACCCCTTTGAGTTACTCATCTCTGAGTGCTTCCATATAAATGCATAATACACATGTTAATAAACTTCTGTTTTTTTCTTCTTAATCTGTCTCCTGTCAATTTAATTTACATGATCCCAGACAATGAACCTAAAATGAGTAGAGAGAAGACAACTTCTCAATGCTAACACATATTTTCAGGTGACTGCCTGTGTTAAAGCCTTATTTATCATTTGCCCTAGAAATGAACTTGATCTGTGATCCGCCTTATCTGCTTAAGGCCAAAGTCTCTGCCTGAAGGTCTCTCCCTTGGGAACTACAATCTAGCTCTATTTCTTCACTTTCTCATCTTATCTCAGATAAATTGGAATCTCTATAAACTTAGCCCCTGCTTATTCTCCAGAGCTATTGAGGTATACCTAGAAACCCTGCTAGGCACAAACCCTGGAAAAGATTATTTAAAAAGAATCAGGGCAGTTCATTATTTGCTGTGAAGATGACTTTGCTTTCATAAAAGCCTTTCCCACTTATTCCTGCGTCTATTTGCAAAAGAGACTACTGATGCCTTATAGTTGAAAATGGTTAGATATCTGAATAAAAATATACAAATTTAAAGCAAGAAGAGGCTGGGAATGGTAGAGAGACCTGTAGTCTCAGCACTTGGGGAAGCTGAGAAGGAAGGACAGCTTCAGACCAGAAGTTTGAGACCAGCCTGGACAGCATTACAAGACACATCTCTACAATAAAATAAAATTTAGAGAGAAAAAAAAGAAGAAATTTTTTTTCCATAGAACTCATGTGCTCCTTTGTTTTGCTTTTTAGAAAGTAAAAACGATTTCATTAGAAGAAGACTCAATGCACCTATAAAAATAGAACTTTCATTAGATTCTGAATAGCTAACATTCCACAGAAAATATGCACAAGTACCACAATGCCAAAACTATGATCAAAAGGAGGAACACAAGGAACATCTCTTCTTTGGGAATTCAAGTAGTTATTTTATATTGGAACTGATTGGGTAAATGGCTGCAATTTTTCACATGAGTATTTCATTGATATCTTTAAGATATCAATGTATATTTCTTAACTTTATTTAAAATGTGCATTTTTCTAAAGCTGTTTACTTTTCCTATTCATAGATCACATAATTATGAGAAATTAGACACTTACATCTGTTATGCTCTCTTTTCAGTTATTGAAAATATATACTTTTAACCATGGTTTTTCAATTGTTCTAATGCTGGACTGTGTTTAACTGATTTATTAATCTCATTTACTGGTAGATCATTTCACGATAAATGCTCCTCTTAAACTTTAAATACTAAAGAATAATAAAATAGAATTTGAGCCCTTCATTCTAGAAGCAGAAGCTCAGTTGTCTATTGCAGCATATTTCAAATTTCTATGGGTTGCACGTAAACTTTCACCCGCTTCACGTTGGTTTCAGAGATATTAATAACCCAAACAAATATGATTGACACAGACATGATCCACTTTAGTTAAAAAGTTTATTTTGCTTTCATGTGAACTACTTTCTTTATGTTCTTCATGAATTATTGTGCTGAATTTCTAAAAAATGATACAAAAAAATAAACTATGTGATTCTTATCATGCCTTTAATTTAATAAGGAATATGGAATCTATAAATTTTAAAGTGTAGAGAAAACTGGCATAGTAGAAGGATTTGACCTAACACTGAAGTGGTTCTTGCAGCAGAAGGAGATCAAAATATATCATCCCCAAATATGCCACTTTGGCAAAAGGATTACTTTGAGCTAAAGCTAAGTGAGAATCAACAGGTGTAGAAAGAATTACCTTCCCTCCCTTATCTGCCTAAAAGCAGGGTATAAATTTCCCTTTGAGGAAGATGCTCCCTTTTCCTGATAACAGTGAGAAAGACAGACTCATCATAGAAGACAGGGAGTCGACAGCAGATGAGTTCGCATAAACAGATCTTACTAAAATAGCCCTTACCTTCCATTAGTTCCTTCATATATTTACTAATCACTTTCCATAAGTCAATTCTCCATTATCTCTTGAAGCCCAGATTCTCCTTCCTTTGTTAAAAGGGTATAAAAGCCCAAGCCTACTGCTTCTTTGAGTTTCACTTCTTTTCTGTGAACTGTCATGCACATAAACATTAATAAAAATTGTATGCCTTTTCTCTTGTTAATCTCTCTCTTGTTAGTTAAATTCTCATACCCCAGGCACAGAACCTAAAAGACTAGAAAAAAAGTGTTACCTCCCTGACTGAGCTATAATCAAACTCAATTCAGAATGATATTACTTAAGTAATGAGAACTAACAGAAGTGTTAGCATAAAGGACATATCTCAGTTTATAATATCATACTTTATCTACAAAACAAAGGAGATCTGACAAATTAAATCTATTGATAAATGCCAACAGATCTGATGCTTAAAAAAATATGGTATGTGTATTTCTCCCACTAAATATAGAAAAAAAAAATCCCTGTGTTTCAATAACCTCACCCAGCAGTAAGGAGACACCGCCCAGGCATATTAGTGGAGGCTGCGTGGGGAATCTGGACTTCAACTCCCTTCAGTCAGTAATAAGATGGCACCTTCTTACACTGGTATCAGAGAAGGTCTGCTAAAGAGAGGAGTTAATTAAATCTAGGGTATTATAAAATAATACCCAAATGTTCAGGATATAATCCAAAAATCACTCATTGTATCAGGATCCAGGAAAATCTCAATTTGACTGAGCAGATAATCAACAGGCAGCAATACCAAGATAACAATGCTGTCAGTATTATCTGATATGGATTTTTAATCCGCTTATTAAAAAAATGCTTCAGTGAGCACTTATAAACATACTGGAAACAAACAAAAGGGAATCTTGGGAAAAAAATAGAGGCTATAAAGAAGAAAAGGAAACTGGAGAACTGAAAAATACAACTGACAAAAAACTCAGTGGATGAGCTCAACAGCAGAATTAAAAAAAAAAACAAAAACAGAGGACAGAATTAGACAATCAGACTTGAAGATGGAACAATAATAAATTATGCAAACTAAACAACAGAAGGACAACAGACTAGGGGAAAACAGTAACAATGAAAAACAGAGTCCAGGGACCACTTAGACTCTAAAAAGAGATCCAACATTCATGTCATGATAGTTCCAAAAGGAATGGAGAAAGAAAGTGGGGCTAAAAAGGTACTCAAAGAAACAATGTCCAAAAGTTTCCCAAGTTTGGCAGACAACATACATATTCGAGAGGCTAACTGAACCCCAAATAAGTAAACTCCAAGAAATCCAAGCCAAGCAAGATACATCACAGACACCTGAAAAAAACAATGCAAAGGAAAACAACAACAACAAAAAACTTTAAAGCAGCCAGAGAGAAATTATACCTTATCTTTAGGGGAAGAACAATTAAATGACAAGGATGTCTCATCAAAAACCAAGGAATCCAGAAGGAAGTGGCACAACACTGAAAGAACTCTCAACCTGGAATTTTATATCAGGCAAAATATCATTGAGGAATAAAGCAGAAATCAAGACAAGCTCAGAAAAAGGAAAACTAAGAATTTGTTGCTCGCATACCTACCCTAAAAGAATGGCTAAAGAAAGCTCAAGAAAGAAAATCATAAAAGAAGGGATGTGAACATTGGGAAGGAAGAAAAAACAATGGAAGAGGTAAAAACAAGAGCTGAGAAAGGACTGAAGAGGAAGGACTATCAGAACAACATAAAGCTATATGAAACTACGGCCACATAAGCAAGCCATGGACGGACTGGGTCTGTGGAGAGGAGCTTGTGCAGTAGGACTGTGCATGAGTAGAGCTTTAGCGTCTATTCTAAATATGGCAGACATGTTTGGCTGCCTACCCCAAAGACAAAACTTTCACTTTTTCTTAATAACAAAATCACAATTTTCTTCTGGACTAGGTATCACATGATTCGGAGGAGGCCAGTTCCCTCATGAGATCCATCAACTAAATTATGGTTTGTTAATGCCAGTTATAATTTCATTCCCTTAACAAATACCTGGTTTAGTGTGGGCTTGAGAAGCAGTTTCAGTTAAGGATTCTTGAACAGATATCTTCTGAGAGGCTCTTGAGAAAGATATCTCCATGAATAAAAACTTATGCAATAGAATTTCAACTCCTCTTTTTCTGCCTTTGAAAGTCACTGTGATAACTGAAAATGTGGCAGTCGACTTCAGACCATAAGGGGAACCCAAACATGAAGACAAACCCACATACTACTAAAAACAGACAGATGGAAAGAACGTGCTTTCTTAATGACATCATGGAAGTATTGAATTAACCAAACTTAGTATTATCCTATCTTCAAACTCATATTATGTGAAATAATTTTTTAAATCTTTCCGAAAACCCTTTGTGGCATCACACTAAATGCTAGATAGTAGTCTATTATATGAATATACTATAATTATGAAATTATTTCTCTATAATTGGATTCTTAAGTTGGTTTCTTTCTTTTCCTTTTTCCTCCCTTATAAAAGATGATGCAATGAACATCTTTTGGCATAAAATTTTAACTGAATTTAGGGTATATTTTTCATGGAATGTGTTCTGAGAAGTAAAATTACTAAGTCAAAGTGATACAAACATTTTTAAACTCCCTTTGATGAGCACAGTAGCACCAAATTGATTTCCAGGAAGTATGTTCTTATTAAACTCCTACCAAACATATGTGTGGCCTGCTTTACTATATCCCTGCCAAGAGTCATTATTCTCCCTTCATTCTTGCTGACTGCTCCTCACTTTAAAAGTCTTGAATAGTTTAAATCAATTTTGGTAATCCAAGTTTCTTCTTTGAGTCTTCTTTTTTCATTAAGATAATAAATTATACATAATAAAAATTAAATGGAAAATTTTGCTATGTCAAACATTTTGCTACAAGCCAAAACTGAGAACCACTTATGGCATCACAACAGACAACAGAAAGCAAAATAACTGTTTCATTTAGGTTAAGATTACTTCAAATTAAGCTTAATTTAAATTTTAAATAAAACAATGCTGAGTAGTATTCTCTTTTCAAAAGAAGAGTTGAATGTTACCTGAAGAACATTAAGAAACACTGTAGCAGTCAGTAATTTGGACTGAACAATAAGAAAAATTATTAATTCAAAATGGTCTCCCAGGGAAAATGTGGCACATATACACCATGAAATATTATGCAGCCATCAAAAACAATGAGTTCGTGTCCTTTGTAGGGACATGGATGAACCTGGAAACCATCATTCTCAGCAAACTGACACAAGAGCAGAAAATCAAACACTGCATGTTCTCACTCATAGGTGGGTGTTGAACAATGAGAACACATGGACACAGGGAGGGGAGCACTACACACTGGGGTCTGTTGGGGGGAAATAGGGGAAGGACAGCAGGGGGTGGGGAGTTGGGGAGAGATACCATGGGGAGAAATGCCAGATATAGGTGATGGGGAGGAAGGCAGCAAATCACACTGCCACATGTGTACCTATGCAACAATCTTGCATGCTCTTCACATGTACCCCCAAACCTAAAATGCAATAAAAAATGGTCCTCAATTAGATTGCAAAAATAAATGAATACAGAGTATATACTTACAAATCAAACACCAAGTAGTGAAAACCCTCTTCTGATATGCTATCATGAAGTCGCACTAGAAAAAAATAAGAGAAGAAAAAATATGTTAGACTTTTTCTGGTGATCAATGTTAAACCAGACGTCACATAAGCATCTGTCTCCTAACTAGAAATGTTTGCATCACATTTTATTTTTGCCTTTGATAAGTCCATATCCTTTACAACATAGCTTGGGTTCAGATAGACCTAAGGTTTGGGTTCTGGTTCTAAAAATTGGTAACTATGTGATCTTAAAAAAAGTGCTTAACTTGTAATGACATTAGTACCTATGCTTTATAAATGGTTGAGATTAAATGAAATAAAAATAAATCCACAAATTTTCAGGTGAATACTAAACAAATGTTGAGGATCATTATACTATATATATCATATACTCAAAGTTACCAGGTTCTGACAATTCTTCCACTTCCTTGCCATTCCCTTTGCTATCATCTTAGTCCAAGTACTCACCAACTCATGCTTGGTCACTACAATAGACAGTAAGGGGAATAATTCCAAATCTAGAAAATGGTTTCCCTGACTGTGTTCTCCATTTTGTCCAAGAAGTTCTAGGTGGCACTCCCTGGTCAACCTGGTAAAACACAGGTTTTTGTTATGTTACTTATTTACTCAGGTCACCCAAATCCACTGACCAACTAATTAGCCCAAAATGTACAGCTAGAACTTTTGCTAAAATAATCTACTAGTTTCTCAATATTACTTTAAAATTTCCAATGAGCTAGACTTTAACTGATAACTCTAAACTAAATCACATGTGTAGACTTACATACAACCTACTGCCCCTGCTGTTTAGTTCTGCATAAGCCCCAAACCTTGTCCCAGTTATCCTTCATAAATAGTAAATTCATTTTTTGGGTTATTTATTTGTTTTTATTTTTTTACTTTTATTTTAGCTTCAGGGATACATGTGCAGGTCTGCCACATAGGTAAACTCATTGCACAAAGGGCTGATGGACAGATTATTTTGTCACCCAGGTACTGAGCCTAGTACCCATTAGTTATTCTTTCTGCTCCTCTCCCTCTTCCCACCTTCCAACCTCTAGTAGCCCCAGTGAACTCTTTCTACGTATCTAAATCACTGCAAGTGGTGGCTTGACCTTCATTAGAAGCAAAAGGAGGCAGGGAAAGCAACAAAATTTTAGGACACAACTACTTTTACAAAAGTCACCACAAAATAATAATAATTTTCTACTGCAACCTGTTATGTTTCCCATGCACTAATGACCACCACGTGGAAAATGTGAATTTATAAGAACATTTAGGGTATCACACAAACAAAAATTATTTATAGAGGGAGACTGTAGTACCCATTCAACACCCAAGCTCATAGACTTAAGATCATCTCCATGCTTTATCATCTAATTTCTTCCCCTTTGGAGCTCATTCCTGGCCTCTTATTAAAATCTTTTCTGAATCCCTCTCTACATAGGTTATAGTAAAATGTGAATTTTCTACTGTTATTAACATGAGGAGGAGGCCTATACTGTAGGCAACTAAGAACGCAGCCAACAGTTCAGTCTAAGACCCTCTACTTAGCTCCTGAGTGCGTGAGATGTAAACACACTGCAATACCTCCACCCTGCCACCCTTATCTTATTTGTTTGTCAGGGTCACCTTTGAGTTCATTCACACAGCATATTTTATGTTTATTTACTACCTTTCCCTTCTTCAGTATATAGAGTCTCCTCAACAATACTCCCAAACAGGAACAATATTTTATAAGTCTTGTATCCCACACAGAGATCTGGCCCATAGTAGATGGTCTTTCATCAAAATTGTTTTGAACATTTACTATAGAAATTTTCACCGAGGATCAATACATATATTATATATACACATAACACATACAAACACACACACACACATACATAAATAAAATAAAATGATTGGTACAGAAGCAATTCTTCCGCCACTTTAATGGTGTGAAAGATATTCTCCAAGTTGCCAGTATCAGAAACGCTTGTTACCTTTGCTTAAAATTATGCTGTTGAAGAAAATAGTTTGGTTTGATGATGTGTCTTTTAATGACCATTTAGTAGAGTAATAAAAGCTGGGTCATGGACAGTAGCTCACTGGCTTTCTTGAATGACAGTTTCAAAAATATCTCACTTAGCAGCTATAACACAGTATATATTGAAATGAGCTTAAATAATGGCATGGCTTCTTAAATAACTCATACAATTATTCTGAAAAATAAGATGAAGTCCCATGTTATCAAAGTTACACTGAAAAGTAAAGTCTACAATGTGAGCAGGAGAAAATCGCCATTACTTTCTTCCACTGTCTGAAGGTAAAAGCTTCAGGTACAGGTGGGATGTCAGGTGTCCAGATCAAAGAGGTGTACAGCTGAACAGAGGAGGATATTTCAAGCACAACTGGAAAGTAGTAATAATTTTTGACTACCCTGGGAATAATATTTTCTTTTCTTTTTTTCTTTTTTTTTTTTTTTGACGGAGTTTCGCTCTTGTTACCCAGGCGGGAGTGCAATGGCGGGATCTTGGCTCACCGCAACCTCCTTCTCCTGGGTTCCAGCAATTCTCCTGCCTCAGCCTCCTGAGTAGCTGAGATTACAGGCACGCACCACCATGCCAAGCTAATTTTTTGTATTTTTAGTAGAGACGGGGTTTCACCATGTTGACCAGGATGGTCTTGATCTGTTGACCTCGTGATCCACCCGCCTTGGCCTCCCAAAGTGCTGGGATTACAGGCGTGAGCCACCGCGCCCGGCCATTAATATTTTCTTAGAATGATTACCACTAGCTTATTAATATTAAATATCATCATTCAGAAATTATTTTTTGAACAAGTCAAGAGTTGTTCAGATACAAGCCTGATAATCAAACATACAATACAAAAGCACTTAATCAGCTAACATGTGATAAAGGTTTGAGACAAATAATTTAGCCAAGTTTACTTCTTTTTCATCACCCAATTCCAAAATAACCTCTAATATATCTAACCAGCCACTTGACCATGTGATATTATGAATGTGTTATTGATGTAGCAGAAAAAAAATCAGCATCATGTTTACTGGATTAATACATACTTTCTTCCTTTCTTTCTTCCTTCCTTCCTTATGTCCCTCCCTACCTCTTTCTACTTGCTTATTTTAAATAATTAATTCAAAAATCAGAATTACATGAAATTGTCATGATCTTCACTTACTATATTAACAAAATCAGATAATATAGTCTTCAAAGAGATATTCCACATATTTACAATCACTGTGAGGATGGGTTTGTTTCCTTTAAAACTTTTTAACTCTTCAACTTTTATTCTCAGAGTTGATGGTATGTCTATATAGTCTGGAAGATAGCATTTTAGTCGTAGACATCCTCTATTTCCGTTCAAGCCTATTCTGTTGGTCAAAAGTTTCCTTCATCTCCTATCCTTTTTTTCCTTCATAACAGATTCTCAAGAAATGAAATCGTGATTACTTTTACAAAATGTTACATTAATTATTCCCTATAAATAACTGTCAATGCATTTTCACCCGAAAGGAATAACACAACATTCTGTTCATCACAGCTGTTAGCTCAAGATTGACAGCGTGGCTGGACTTGACAGCACTGGGCATGCTGCATTTTGAAGCATACTGCACCTTATTCTTTCTATGACTGCTCTGTTATTGCCATAAGCTTCACATATGAGTCCATGCAATTAGCCTAATGGCAGTTATCTCTATGATGTTTTTAGAGAGAAATTTTAAAGAGATAATGAGAAAAACATTTGAGAAAACAGGTTGTAATACATTTTGGCAGTCATTCTTTTTGAAGTTTGGTCAAAGGAAAAATTAAGTATATGAATAAATGAATTTTTACAACCCAAAACAGCACAACAGTTATCATCTGGAATAGAATTTTAGATTCTAGAACTTTAAGTATGGAATTTATAAGGGGGATAAAACCTTCTGAGGCTAAAAATAGTTCCAAAGATTAGTTGACCCATGACCTTATTCTTTTCCTTTCTTCCCTGCATGTATTATCACATTTGAATGATCACAGGATCACTGCTTTCTCTTCCTGTCCTTTGTTCTTGCATTATTTCATTGCAGTTTCTAGCTAAATATTAGCTCCATGAGGAAGGGGTCAAATCAACCATTGTCCTTGTATGATCTGAGAAATTTTAATTGAATATGCTAGAAGTTTTCTATGTATTTTAATTCTTCATTTCACTTAAGGGGTTAAAAGATATAATAAAACTTATAGTTCTTACTGTCAGACACAATGCAAATAATTTTTGCAAGAGTTATTGTATTTAATATATGCAAGCACCACAAGGACACTTTGCCATAAGCTTTTGCAAATGAATGTTCACAGGCTTAGAGGCATGGAAGAAGCTTCCAGGTAAACAGCCAGTAATCAGCCAGGCGAGGACCAGAATGTAGAGCTGGATGATTCTAAAGTTGTTCTTACTGAGAATACTATGGGGGTTCCCTAAAACCTTTTGTCAACAAACTACTTGCCAAATACCTGGTGGCATATGAACTGGTTTGTCAGGGTGAAATAATATTCAAAAGAGAGAAAGAAAAAATTATTATGATGACTAGAGAAAGAAAAATAGTAACAAGTAAGTAACACACAATTTCCACAGAAAAAGAAAACCATTTTGAGTGTAGGTTTAAAATGGGATGCTATAATTTGAGGGTATAGAGATAGCCAGATGATGTCTAGGACATGAGGCCACATTTGTCTCTCTATACAGTTCATAAAGCCCCAGAAAATTATTTTTCCACTTCAAATTAGGAATATGAGAATTTCCAGTGACTCAGCTGTTTTATCTGACAAAACATTTAATGTACCAAAAATGGTAGTAAGTTGAAGAATCTGAAAGCTTACCCAGCATATAAAATATCATAAATTTAAATTATTTTCATTTCCAATTATGAACACTTTCACATCATGAACATTATGATAACACGGGCAAAAAGGGGTGTGTGTGTGTGTGTGTGTGTGTGTGTGTGTGTATGTGTATGCGTGCTCATGTGAGGGAAAGAGAGAGAGGAAATGAAAATAAATGGGCAAGGGAGAAGAGGGAAAAGAGAAGGAAATTAAACTCCAAGTAGAAGCCATGTGAATGGTGATTAGGTACATCTTATCCATTTTGATGACATATTAGAAACACTTCTGTCAAAAGAAAAGGAATATATTATTTTATAGAGACTTATCTTGTATAAAAGGCTAAAAGGATATAAAGTCAATGTTTTCAATTTCAGTACTACTTCCTTTCTTCTCCATTTCTTAACAACAGTAACCCCCACAAAAAAATAAAACTAAGGTTGTGAATTACAATTTTCATCTGAAATTATTTATACAAATATTATTTGGTTCAAATTATACTGATTCTTACTCTGCCATACAACCCAAACTCACTGTTGTTTTTCACTAAAATTTTTTATGGAGACGGGGCAGTCAATTACATTGGTGGACCCCAGTGGAGTACATCTATCAATATTCATGTCCTTGGTACAGTCCCCTTCCACATTGCTTCTGGGCTTGGCTATGTGATTTGCTTTAGTGATTAGCATGTGTGATGAAAGCAAAACCTTAATAAGCTCTCTGCATTGGAGCTCTACTCTTGGAAACCACTTGCTGTGCTAAAAGAAAAGATCAGGTTAGACTGATAGACAAGAAGCTAAGTGGAGAGAAACCTCCGAGGATGAGAGATAATCTTGACATTCTGCTACTAGCAGAGCTCATAGCTGAATGCAACTGTATGAATGACCTCAGTTACACCATGTGAGTAGAGCAGCCAACTGACTGAACCAAGTCAACTCAAAGAATCACCACAAATAATAAAATGATGTTATTTTAAGCCACTAAATCTGGGGAGAGGATTGTTACCTAACAATAGATAAATAAACAGAAAAGACTTAATCTACAATGTGTGAATGACCACATTGCCTTCAAATAAATTTTCCAGTATCATATGCAAATATAGCAGATAAAAACAATGAGTCTGACCTCAGAAAACAAGAAAGAATTAGTAAAAATGTCTAAATCTGAACATGGTAGGGCAATGCTGCCAATATTATCATAATGCTAATAGAGTAATTAATACAGAACAGATTGTATTATATCCTCGTAATCACTGTTTGTCAGCTCTGAGAAATAGTCCTGGTTATTAATGAGGCAGAATTTGCATTTTTAGCTTTGCTATGTTACAAAGATTGAGGTAGTTGGATTTGGTTCACATACTGGGATGCAAAAATGGCAGCTTGTAAGTCAGATCCTTTTTATATTCCCATCAGTAGTTAACTATAATTCACAGCTACAACAAGCACTAGCCAAGTTAGGCCATTCAACACGCCAAGCCTTCCTCAAAAGAGGGAAGCCTACATTCAGTTTATTTGTAAATTAAAAATAATAAATATATGCATATATTTATTCATTGTATATCTATATACATTTTTTTCAATATTACATAAAAATGTAAAATACACACAATAGTATTAGAACATTTTAACAGTCAAATTACATCATTCTGGCGAGAAATTTCAGCTCAACTATTACTCTCCTGGCTTTATTTATGACAAAGCTGCTCACTTCTAGAGAGAAAACTTTTCAAATAGAAAACACAAAAGCACTGAAAACTAAGTTCAAAATCAAACTAACACTTCTAGAAAAGTGAAGGCAAATCTGCCTATATGTTTTTCTAAAAAGTATTTCCTATAACACAAGTAACACAGTTAATAAAATGACACCATTTGTTTTTAATTTTCCTTGTATAAAATATATTAACTTGAGTACATTAGAAAAATACATGCTGTTCCTTTTTGAAATGTAGATGTTCATTTTTAAAATAATGAATAGAAATATAGACAGATATAGATACATATTTTTATATTGTTATTAAGGTCAAGAGTCTATATAACATTTATAATTTGACTTATTTTACTTGTTTTACTGTGACACTTTAACATTTGAACACAAAAAATTTGTGAGTTTGATTAGCTGGCTAAGGCAAACAAACTGGTCAGGCTTAGAAGCCACAGTCTGTTCTAATTTTAGCTATTTGAACACATAAAGTTACATAAGGATCGTGTAGTTTTGAAAAATTATTTAGCAATATGCTCCATTAATAAATGCCTAATAAGTGATTATTCATTACTCAAAAGTTAAAATTAAATTCTATATCAGAAATTGAAAAATTATTATAGTAAAATTTCAGATACTTTTCCTGTAGTGACAAAAAAAATCTACTTTGTAACTTAAGATCAACTAGACATTAAATTCTATTTCAAAGCAATTCACTGCTTACACTTAAGAATAGGAATGAATATTAAGTACTTTATAAAATGATCAAATATAATTAGTATATGAAAACTTGATAGGGAACACCATCCATATTACTTTAAAAAGTATTTTAAAAGTACACACAGAAAGTCACTGGATCCCAAGATAAGTTGTGAAGGTCAAAGCAGATCAACTCTGGTGACTATGGTCTCCATTCTTACTCCCGATTCTCACCCCACTCCTGATTCAAGATTAAAAGCCAAGTTTAGATTATCTTCAATATTTACAGAATCAGAATAGTATAATAATATTCAGTACTGACTAGGAGAACTCATTATGCGTTTTATAAGCCAGCACTGATTACAAGCCTAGATTATCCAACTGTGTTTCTGATGGGTCAAAATAATTATTACTTGGGAGAATTTTAACCTGGGTAGAAATTAGAAAGTGTGAGATATGATCAGTAACTGTTGACTGTATGAGTATCAGCCACACTGATTATATGTCACCACAAACAGCATGAAAGAACAATCAGTTCTTCTGCTTGAAAAAAAAAGTCATTAATTGCTAAATATAGAAGCTCAGAGAAGATTAAAACAATAAAAAAGTAAATAGGTAATTCATTTAATACCTTGTCCTGCACATTTTTAATAAAAATATAAATGTAAGGGGAAATTAATAGACTCAGTAATATCTGCAAATGTTGTTTTCTTCAAAAAGTCATTAGAAATTATCTTGTTGTATATTTTAATTGAATAATTCCATTCTGCTTATTATGTTTTCTAAAAAGGTAATTCTATTTCTTGGAAAAGTTGATATGCATTTCAAGAGTATTGAACCCATACTCATTTATATAGAAAAATCTTCCTTCCCTCTTTCAATTTTGCATTAATATCATTTATGTATTTTAATCAGTGATTTCAACTTTTTCTTTTCTTCTTGCCTTATGTTTTTGTTATTCCATCTTCCATTATGTATTACAAGTTAATCAGTGATCTCTCATCAATATCGTTAGCGATTAGGAATATTTAAAAAGGGCCGGGGGCGGTGGCTCAAGCCTGTAACCCAGTACTTTGGGAGGCTGAGGCAGGCAGATCACTTGAGGTGAAGAGTTTGAAACTAGTAACATGGATCACTTGAGGTCAGGTCTCACCAGCAACATGGTGAGGCCCTGCCTCCACTAAAAATACAAAAAATCAGCTGGGTGTGGTAACTCATGTCTGTAATCCCAGCTACTAATGAGGTTGAGGCAGGAGAATCACTTGAACCAGGGCGGTGGAGGTTGCAGTGATCCGAGAAATCACCACTGCACTCCAGCCAGGGCAACAAAGCAATACTGTGTCTTCAAAAAAAAAAAGAAGTCAGGCACAGTGGCTCACACCTGCAATCCCAGCACTTTAGGAGGTTGAAGCAGGCAGATCACCTGGGGTCTGGAGTTCAAGACCAGCCTGACCAATATGGAGAAACCCTGTCTCTACTAAAAATATAGAATTAGCCAGGTGTGGTGGCACATGCCTGTAATCCCAGCTATTTGAGAGGCTGAGGCAGGAGAATCACTTGAACCCAGGAGGTGGAGGTTGCAGTGATTGTGCCATTGCACTCCAGCCTGGGCAAGGAGTGAAACTCAGTCTCAATAAAAGAATATTCAAAAAGTTAAAGAGATGGCTTTACTTATCTTACTGTACTCTCTGAAACTTATCAGAAATTTTGGGGAGTATGGGAGAAGTAAGGGAAGACAGACAATATATGGAAAAGTAAAGTATTCCTGAGATGGCAAATACCTTGCTGATGAAGAAATGACTTCTGTAATAAAAAACAGAACAATTTTTTTTTTTGTTCTTAATTTGAAACTGGGTCTTCCTATGTTGCTAAGGCTGGCCTCTTGATCTCCTGGCTCAGGTAATCTTCCTACCTCACCCTTGAGAATAGCTGGGATTACACAAACACCACCACACCTGGCTAGAAGAAACAATTTTAAAAGATAAAAAATAACAATAAAATCAAACATGGTGAAGTGTGTTGCACATTAAAGGTAACTATCATGTTGTGAAACTTTTGCTTGGGACACACACACACACACACACACACACACACACACACACATAATGTACACTGGACCATTATATAAAATATTTTTTATACTCTAGGTCACAGTAAGTAATACTTGATAAGCACTGAATTAGATGATCCTTCAACTTCGAAGATCCTATAAGACCCTTTCTAAGTTTTTACATTTCTCCATTCCTGGATGATTATGGCTAATAAACAGTATGGAAAATAAACAAGGCAGTTATTACCAATATAAAGCTGAACATGATTCTCTAAGACTTTTCCCTCTTCAACACTCTAACAAGTTAAAGTTTAAAACATACTTCATTTTATTTTGAAATTTTAAAATCAATAACTAGAGAGAAAACACAGAACATTTATCTTGCCAAATTAAAAATATGCTCTTCAAAAAATTAACTGAGCAGATGAGTTCCTTTTCTAACACTAGCCCGTGGAGAATAGTGAATGGAAAACCTTACTAGGTCATCTCTTTGTAGCTTACTACCATATTATCTTAATACTTGCAACTGTATTTTCCCTAGAGACTCACTAGCTCAAATGGTCTCATCTTTCAATTCCCTTTTTTGAAAATTCATTTATTGCATTTTTCCAAAGTTGATATGTCATATAAGCAGGAAATCTGTGAGTTTAAAATCCTAATACATGTTAAGAAATGCAGTGTAACTGGCTTGTAAACATGTTATATTATTATACTATCCAATAACATTTGTCTCTATATATCTATTTTTATGATGAAAGCACTTAAATCAGTTTATTTCTCCTGTATAATATTCATAAAGGCAGTACATACAAAACATGTTCTGTAATCTTAGGCTCACTATCTGGGAAAAGCATGGGAGTTATTTATAAACTTACTCATGAATTAGATGCCATTGGAATAATGAAGAATACTAGCAATATAGCCACAGGCACTGTGACACCAGTCTGCATCTATCAGGCACCTAATGTATTTTTATCTAAGCCTTCAATAGAACAGTTAGTTCAGCTTAGGTCAATGTTTTGCTTTATGTTTTGTTTTGTTTTTTACTTTTTTTTGTGAGACGGAGTTTCACTCTATTGCCCAGGCTTGAGTGCAATGGTACTATCTCAGCTCACTGCAACACTCACCTCCCAGGTTCAAATGATTCTCCTGCTTCAGCCTCCTGAGTAGCTGGGATTACAGGCATGTACCACCATGCCCGGCTAATTTTTGTATTTTTAATAGAGATGGGGTTTCACCATGTTGGTCAGGCTGGTCTCGAACTCCTGACTTTGTGATCCACCCACCTCAGCCTCCCAAAGGGCTGGGATTACAGGCATGAGCCACTGTGTCCGGCCTGATGTTTTTAAAGTAAAGAATAATTGTATATTTATCACGAAATCAAGAAAGTTATAATGAATGATAGACATCTCAAATGTGTGATGCATTTGCTTATCTCATAGATATCTCAAACCAAATAAGCTTAAAGAAGTCGTGATCTTCCCCCTAAAACCTGATTTATCCATGGTCTTCCATCTTTCCAGTTGCTCATAAAAACCCCACTGTAATTATTGACCCTTTCTCTGAAAGCAAAATCTAATCTGAAAGCAAATTCTTCAAAATATAATAGGGCGAGATGGAATATACATACATACATGGAGAGAATCTGACCACTTTCACCTCCTCCACTGTTACAAGCCTGATCTATGCAAATCCAGTAGCCTTCTGTCTCATTTCTGTCTCACTACTTTTACCATGGCAGCCAGAACAATCCTGTTAAAACTTAAATATGATTACTGTCCTGTTTGGAATCCTCCAATGGCTCTTATCTACTGTCTCTGAGTAAAAGCCCAAATTCCATTCATGGCCTAAAAGGTCCCTCTCTCCCCTACCCCCATTATCCCCCTAACCTCTCCTACTGCTCACCCCGGCCCACTGTGCTCCAACCACATTGATATCCTTGGTGCTTCTGGAGAACTCTAGGCAAGCTCCTGTCTCAGAGCTTTTGCACTTACGTTCCTCTGCCTGGAATTCTTTCTCCTAATATTCACATGGCTTACTACCTCATCTCTTTTAAGTCCCTAGGCAACTTTTCAGAGTACTCGCTTTTGTAAACAGTTTTTTGTATTGTCTATGGCTGTATCAAGCTAGGACTGCATTGTTTAACAATTGCAACAAAGACATGTCCAGAAAACTGAAAATACAAATGCCTTTACAGAAAAAGTCTGTTGACCCCTGAAGTAGAAGGTAAGACTGCTGAAAGAGAATATAGGCTCTGAGAGGCCAGAGTGTGGCATGTATAATCTATGTGGCTAATTAAAGACATGAAGAATGATGGTGGAGGTGGAAAGGAGAGAACATAGTTAGTCAGTTACTATATAACACAACCAATAATAGGAATTACCAAGAGAATGGTAGAAAATTGCTGCACTAAGAATGTAGGATGTTATAATCTGAGAAAGTGTGTCTCAAAGACAGAGTTGGTAAAGGATGGAGACGGGGGATGTTGTGGGAGGAGGTGTTAACTATGATTGTACAAAAGCAATGAAGATTCAAGAAAACACCTGTCCTTTCCCTGGTTCTGTGGTCTGTGAAGGCCCAAGAAAACTGCCAACACCTACAGGTAAAGAAGATAAAGCAGCTCCCTCAGGAGAGTCAGACTGCAGTCAGCACAAGAAGAAACGAACAGAGATTATTAGAGACTAGGGGGCAGTCTGCAAATATTATGATACCAGATTTATTACTGTACAATTAAAAAGAAAAGAAAACTAATGAAAAGTGTAAAAAGTTGGCAACTTTCTAACAGTCTAGGTATTAACCCAACAATTATTCAAATTGCTTAAGATTCATACTTGGTTAACTTTCATCTTTTTTAGAAGAGAGGTTTATTTTATTATTATTATTTTTTTTTGGACACACCGTCTCGCCACTAAATCAATACTCTTTATCCACTGATAAACTGATTTCAGCAAACAACATATTTTTCTGATTTTCTTTTTTTTTTCTAAATTAACTTGCTATTGAGAAAGTTTAACAAATTGTTTAACCTGAAAGACAAATTTCCTGGTAAACGACCATTTAACATCGCTGGTGCCCTTGCCTCAAATCCATTACTGACAAGGCAGTCATCCTTTCAAAAACAAATCTGATTATATCACACTTGACCAATATAAAATTTGTTGACCCTTTCTGTTAACTTTATGCTTCAGAGCAAACTTCTTAACATGACCCATTTATCATGTGTCATCCAAACTGGGACACTCTGAAAGAGAGTGATTAATTTTTATACCAGTAAACCAGGACAGCCCCTAGAAAAGAGGTTAGTATGGCCATCCCACCCACAAGTCCCTACCTCTCCAAATTCCTTCACATTCTCCCTCATTCTTTCCCCTCTCACTCCTTTTAGCAGGCATCTTTGCTAAGAAAAAAATAATACAGCTGGGTGTAGTGGCTTATTTGCTTGTAATCCCAATGCTTTGGGAGGCTGAGGCAAAAGAATCGCTTGAGCCCAGGTGCTGGAGGCCAGCTTGGGCCACAAAGTGAGGCCCCATCTCTACAAAAATTTTTTTTTTAAAAAACCAGACATGGGGGTTGCATGCTTGCCTTTGATTCCAGCTAAATGGGAGGCTGAAGAAGGAAGATCGTTTGAGCTCAGGAGGTGAGGCTGCAGTAAGCCGTGTTTGCACCATTACACTCCAACCTGGGTAACAATGAAACCCTGCCTCAAAAATTATAAATATATATTTCCATATTCAAAACCTGCAAATAGCCAAAAGAACAAATACATGTCCATTGAATGACATGATAAAACACTGTCTGACTCACCTGAGGATTATCTAATTCCCTAGAATAGGCATCTTTATTTTGTTTTATTATTTGCTGTTGATTAGGCTTTAATCAAGAGCCAAATTGGGATAGCAGAGTGTTTTTATATACTCCCTGAGCATAAGAATGATTTCAACATATTCAAGGAACTATCAAAAACAAAAAACTAAGCAAAACAAACAAACAAGGAAACAATAATGAAGGCTACACAACAGAGAACTTATATGGCCCATAAAGCCTCAAAAATTACTCTGTTACCAAAAACGTTTTCCAAATTCTGGATTAAGAAAACTGTTGACACTGCAAGTGATTCTCAAAAGTTATAGTCTTGTTGTCTGTAAAGCAATAACCAGTTTAGTTTTACGGCAATTACATCTTAGCATTCTTCTCTTTCAGGGACTATGAATATTTATGTTATTCCTACACTTTTTTTGAACTAGCCTGCCATCGTGCTAGTGCTCTCAATAATCAAGTATTTTATAACAAGTATTCTATATAAAATAAAATCTAAAATATTTTGTAAATAATAATAATGATTACAGATTAATGATCAATGATCTATCATGATAGATCATGATGATATCAATCATAAATGTCTCTATATACATATATATGTGTATGTGTGTGTATACACACACACAGACACACAGACATATAAACACTTAAAGCATGTGTCACTTAACTACAGAGACACATGCTGAGAAGTGTTGTTAGGTGATATTGCAAGCATCAAAGTGTAGCTATACCTAGATGGTATAGCCTACTACATACCTAGTCTATATGGTAGTCTACAGCTCCTACACCACAAACCTGCATAGTATATTACTGTACTGAATAGTGTAAGCAACAACTGTTAACATAATGGTAAGCACCTGCTTATCTGAGCAGAGAAAAGATAACAGTAAAAATACGGTATTATAATCTTATCTGACCACCATTAATACAGGCAGTCTGTTGATAACTGAAACATTGTTATGTGATGACTGTGTGTGTGTGTGTTATATGTTTTAATTAGTGAATATATCATGTATATGAATGTACCATGATCTATATAATCAGTTCTCTGTGGAAGGACATTTGAATTGTCTTCAGTCTCTTGTTCTTCAGTCCTATCACTCTCACTCACCCTCAACGAGCTTCTCATTGTTTAGTAAATACATATACATCACCAAGACAGGACATCTTCTTTGGTCCAGAAGTATTTAACTGAGAATCTGTTGTTTCCAACCTCTGAGACCCTTTTCTAGAATGCTACCTACTACAGTCCCTACCATAGAAGCCCTAACCTTCATGCTCAAATGCCAGCTGCTCACAGTTCATGGTTCAATGTAGACTCTCCTTCTATTTTTCTATAGTTACTGGAGTCTCACTTCTAGTAAATTTAAGGAAATAGGAGACTCAGTCAATCTTGAATAAGTTTAACCATCTTGGAAGTAGCACATCTTAAGATTTGATATGTAACAGGTAAAGAAAATAAAAATTATGCCAAATTTCCATCCACAGCCAAGATATACCATGGAAAGACATTTTGAATATACCTTTTACATAAAATAAACAAACCTGAATCTTTTCAATCACCTTAAAGCATGCTTGGTATAAGACAATATTTTTGCTATTTGGTAAAAAAGTAGACAAATGGAAAATAAATATTTGCTGCTGTACTTACATGCCTTAATCATTACAATGAACATTCTTGCTCACTTGGCAGGAAAGCTGGGCATATTCCTTTGCTCTGACTTTATAAATATTAAGTAACTTTCTGTTCTTAACTTACTTTCCTATGTGAACTTTCATATAAGTGAAACAACACATGAGGAGTAAACATAGTAGTACCCTAAAAGGAACTGTGGTCTGTAAAACATGGTGGTGTATTTCTGGTTTCTGCAATTACTGTGGCGAGCATATTCTGGCATACATAAGAAACTGCAATGAAGGAATGCATGGATTGTGGTATCAGTGTCTATCAGTGGGTTGATTTAGGCTCAGTCAGTCTCCTGAACCAAACCATCTCTGGTGAATGATAAGCCCAGTTTTGTAATTATAAAATAAATGGAAAGTCCAAAATTTGGACATATGGTAACCTATAATCAACAAATAGGCACCATAATAATTGCAGAGAAAGTTGACTTTCAACTGTATATGAAATTTAACATGGTTTTAGCTATAATAATACTTTCCAACCTGGCACTGTCCTGAAGTTTTGTGTATGTCCTTGGTAGAAGAAGTTTTCTCTTCTTTCTGACCAAGTACATGGAATCAGGAGGAAGAGACCACCTGCCTAGTCAGCCAGATGTCTGTTGATCAATGGAGCAGATACAGGAGGTAGCAGCAGGATCAGACTTATCTCCTAGTTACATGTACATACCATCTTTAATCCGTGGAATGTCAAAGACAGGGAGCAGACACCTAGTAAATAGTTGTTGGTGACAAATTTCTTATTCTTCCAGTGAATATTTATTGAGTCATATACTAGGCAAAGTACTATAGGTACAAAGAATAAAGTACAGAATGAAATAATGTGCCTGACCTCACAAAGCTTATATGCAAATGTGAGAAGACTGATCAATATTAAATAAATAGGCAAATATATACATAGGAGAGTGATAAGGGCTCTGAAAAACAATAAAGCAGGATAGGAAGGAAGTGAGTACCAGGAGAAGGAAAATAAAGCTATTTGGGGAAAGCATCACCAATAAGATGTATTTTAAGAAGACATCAGAAGGAAATGAATAGCATGGAGTCACGGAGATGCCTCAGGAAGATCATATGGAAGACAGGCTAAAGCAAATACTAAGATCCTATGAAAGACTTCACTTGGCCAATTTGGAAACAGTGTGTCTATGGAATAGTGAACAGGGGAGGAGGTAGTAGACCTCACATGACATCAGAGGTGTGACTGAGTATCATGAGTGTGAGTATGAGGGGTTATACAGAGCCTTAGAGTAAGCCATTATTAAAGGCTTTGGCCTTCCTCTGAGCTAGATGGGAATTCACTGTAGGATTCTGAGGAGAGGATGATATGTTCTGCTTGTTTTAAGAACACAACTGTGACTGATATGTTGAAAATACACTGTAAGGAAGCAAAGGTAGAAACATAGAAACATGCATGTAAAAAGTCAGGTGGAAGATAACAGTTTAAAACCAGGGTGCTGACACTGAAGGTGCAATGAGATTAGATTCTGAATACATTTTGAAAGAGCTGACAGGAACTGCTGACAGAGTGGGATGTGAGAGGAGAGGAATAATGAATGATGTCAACGTTCTCAGTAACTGGTATACTGGAATACATGAAGATGGAGGTGTAACAGGTTGAAAAGATGGAAGTAAATTGGAAATGCCAAATGTATCATCTAATGGAAAAATAAGAGAAAGGAATTCATTCTTTAGTGGATGAAATCTACTCTTGGCCTACTTGATCATGGCACTTTAAAATTAGGTATCAGAATACTGCATATTGTATTTGAGAGCAAGAGACCTGAAGTTACATGAATGTCTTGTACTATTGTTATTATTACATGATTTTCATTATTAAATTATATTAAAGGAAATTATTAAGGAAATGAAATAAATCCTTTCATACTAGGCAGTTATTTTACCATGTGGGACAATAAGCTTTCAGAGAATGGATAGCTCAAGGAGGAATAGAAGCACTTCACTGGATCAGGAAGTGTTGCTTCAGGCCCTGACTACCAATAGCTTGTTCTCCAGTCTTGGCAAAGTAGACCTTGGATCTGAGCCTCCATTCCTCACAGGCAAATAGAGGGCTTCAGTTAGATGGGTCTCTGCTGTTTTCTTCAATGGAACAATCCACCATCATCTAATTTTAAACAACACTTCTCATAATGTTGGCTATACAAATGAAGAATTAAGATTTTTCATGGAGATTTGTAAAAATGTCTTTAAATAATAGGTCTGTTTTATCCAGGAATAAAGCAGCAAATTATTACATGTAAACTTTCCATTATTTTCCTTTAATCATCAACTGCCTTATGATGCTCCTTGAGGTGAAAAATAAGATATTTACCTTTGAAAATAAGATATTATCCCATTAATGAATGCTTGTGTCTCTATATAGAAATGTGTTCCTTTAAAAGTGAAGGTAAATTTGACTCTTTCAATTTATATCATTTTCCCATTATATTTCACTGTAATAAATTTTGGACTGCTTAACACAGACAATTCATATTATCTGCAGTAGTTGTGTTCTATAAAGTCATCATGAATATTGAATGAGCAATATATTAAACCACTGTTCCTGGGGGAAATACAGCATTATTTTTCTGTAAGCTCCTAGTCACAACATTTCTGCCAACTAATCAATACATAACCTAGTTTTATGTGTGTTTCTGTTTAAAGAGATCTTAATTGATACACATTGTTGATTCATTGACATTGAACCCACATCAAAAGGTACTATAACTCATGCATGAATGAAGCCTTATCTAACATACAGATATTTTCCATAAGGCACATCACAACCTTCTTGAGCTCAAAAACTGTAGACAGCACTGAAGCTTTATATTTGGGGGCCATTTTAAATAGGAAAATTGCCAAGGAAAAGCACCAAAACATGGCATTACATAGATGGTGAAAAGGGCATTTGCTTAGTGTTATAAAAGCTTAAACAAGAAGGTAAAGTGTGGCCTTATTAGACCTTAGCTGGGTACACCCATGCACACAATGTGACACAAACATCTTGCTGTTCCGCATGTCTGTGGAGGTCCATGGGTCACCACAAAAGGGCAACAAGTACAGATGGGATTATGAAAAAAATTTTCTAAGAGCAGGTAAACTCACAGTTACAGGAACTGCAAATAATGAAGATCAACTGTATTTATTTCTTATCAACTGATTTTGGCTCTTAGCCCTTTAATTGTATTTATCTGCTCTTTAGAACTACTATCAAGATATCATTGATTAATAAACACAAATACTTAATGGTCAATGAGGAAATCAAATCTATGTGGTTAATCATTCATGAAATTTTTAATAAATCAATTACTACATAATCAATCTACTTTATACATTTGCATTTTGTAGATATGATCTTTCTACATATTTAATATTGTGTGAATTATAAACACTATTAAAAGAGTATCTACAAATTATGACACTGTGTTAGAGACTACATTAGCAAATTACACTACAGTTTATAACCTACTATAAGATTGGCTTCCATTCAGGAAAAGAAAAAAAAGAAAAATAAGACATACAGCCTTGTTAATTATAAAAAGCAATCTTTAATATTAATATAAACCCTGATTAACACTAATGTGAAAATTATATTTGAAAATGAACAGTAAAATCAGAAGTCTGGGTGACCTTTCTTCTGGATTCCTGCCTCGAAACAGTGAAGTTTGATGTGATGTTGATATCTATCACACTCTCTGATCCTCTCAAAGGACTTATCTTTCCTGGTACAAAGCCTCTGGGCATTAAAATTATTCATCATTTCATGACATATTTGGGGCTGCTTGGCAAGAACAACTCTCTGAAGATGATGCACGTAAATAAAAAGGATGTAAAAGAAAGTCTTGTATTATGCAATGAAAAATGAAAAGAAATGCCTTCTTGCTGGTAAAGGTGATTTTTTCCCCTTTAAGGACAATAAAATCATAGAAAATAAGATTATATGAGTATCATCTTGGAAAAGTTTCTATTTTTAATATCTCCTAAACAAAAAATGCTTTTGAACTAAGTTGAAGGTTTGGCTGAACAATCTGCAAACAGGAAAAAGAGCTGCTGTACGGTCATCTTGCTTCAAGTTGCCAGTAATACAAAGCCAAACTACATCCAACAATGCCAAGCCCAGGTGGAAGAACACTGCCACCAACTTAAATAAGTATTTAGTTCTAGAATTGAACACAATGTCTACCACAGTAAAATATGTATAAATAACTCAGCAGTACACTGGAATTTAGGGACTAATGCTTTTTATCTGGAATATACTTCTTCAATTATATAATTCATTAAACACACACACACACACACACACACACACAATGTGGAAGAAACTGTGCTATCAGGCTGAATAGAACTACCCATTGGACAGAGCCTCAGAAAAGCTTTTAGAAACTACTAATGTAATTAATTCATCTGAATAAATAAGTTTGTATCAAAATCCTAGAAGCTAAGGTAATAACAATTTCTGAATAACCATTTTTGCCATTTTTTGTCAATTTTGAAAACCAAAACTACATTCAAAAAATTTTTAATAATTTTTTAAGGAAAAATGGCATTAATTGACAAAAGGTAAATTTCTGGTCTTTAAACTTTTTAAAATAAGAAATCTTTCAGTAAATATTACATTCTACATAGTGACTCAATGCACATATAAACAAATAATATATATATATAAATACATAACTAAAACATAAGTTACATAAAACAATACTTAACCTTACTACATGTAATATACTCTGACATTTAATGAAATTTATGTCACCACATTTAGTGGTCATTAATGGGTCATAATGAACAGTTTGAAAAAATCTAGACAACAATATTTGTTATACCTCTTCCAGTGGGGGGCCTAACTGCTAGTAGTAAATTGACTTAGCAGTGAAAAAAAAATTTTATGTCTTCTTAAGTTCCTTAGATGATAATACATGTCAAATAAATTTACTTTTGTCAATTGAATCATGTTCTTGACAAAAAAAAAAATAGGAACGGAGGGAAACATAAATTCTCCCTTCTATTATTTTATTTTGATAGCTTTCAAATCAAACTTTGGGCAAACTTACAAGCAGGAAATGACATGCAATTCACAATGTTTTAAAAATAAAAACTCTTCAGTGGAGATTTAGGATATTGATTAAGAAGGGAAATTTAATTTAGCAGTATGATGAATCAGGCTCATATTATCCACAGACCAGGGAATTCAGATATAAATTCAACATTTTACTTAGGTTCACTTGTATCTTTCTTCCTATTCACATCTAATTCAAATCACTAAACTATAATATCCATTTGTTGGTAGCAAGAAAATGAATGCATAGTTATTTTCAACGGAAAGAACTATTTAAATATAGTTGAGTTGTTTAGGCATGGAGGACAAAGCATAAAATAAAACAATTTTTAGAAATGGCTCGAGAAACATTATCAATGAATGTTTCATAACACTATTGATCAGAGGTTTTGCAGATGCATATTCATGGTTAGTTTTCTACTTTGTTCATTCACTCATTCTCACTAAAATTAATGAGTTATTAGAGATGGGGTATGTGGTCTTTGTGAAAAATCACTTGCACATTTGTTCAGTCAGGGTTCTTAGGATTATTGACTCAAACACTTGAGTACACTCCATCAATTCTAAGAAATGTAGTAAACCAATATTGAGTAGCTTCCAGAATAGGTGGAAGGGCTTAGGAATAAGTTTCCAGAAAAAAAAAAAAAGTCCCCCAAGACTAAGCTCTAAAACTAGCCTGATGGAAAAACAGCGGCCACCACCTCTGTTGCAATTAATATCAATAATATATGCCAACTGCCAATGCCACCAGGACCAATGTCACTTTTGTATCAAAATTAAATGTTATATTGCTCATTCCCCAAACCAGAGCCCTCTACCACCACATTCACTCAGAAAAATGTAAAGTCTGTGTAAAATCTGCCTTCTGACATTGATCAATCTCCAAATGAAGTACGGCAAACATCTGTTAGATTGGACAAGTCTACAAGCCTAGTGGCGTGCCTGCATCCTAGCTGTAAGAAAGGCTAGAAATTTGACTTTGACTTCTAAGCTGCTAAGACATAACTCATAGTGTTGTAATTTCATGAATTTAGAATGTCTACTCAAATATTATGTGATACGGCAATTGTCTACCATATTGGCAGTTTGTTTAACATATAATGGATCATAACATATTAAAAAAAATCAAATCCCAGAATTTCAAAAGTGACAGAGACTTTAGAAAATTACAATCCAGTCCCTCTGTTGTACAAATGGAGTCCAGGGGGTATTTATTTAAAACAGAACCACAAATGGTATTCTAAAGCCCATGACGGTCTTTTATATTTGGCTATTCAAAAAAATCACCTCTTCTTATCTCCCATCACTAGTGCTGTTTGTTAGCAGCAGAGAATGGCTCAGCTGAAAAATGTAGACTGAGCACGGTGGCTGATGCTTGTAATCCTAGCACTCTGGGAGGCCGAGGAAGGAGGACTACTTGAGCCCAGGAGTTTCAGACCAGCCTGGGCAACATGGCAAAACCTCGTCTCCTTTTTTTTTTTTGATTAAAATAAAAATAAAATGAAGAAAATGTAGAGAATTATTATGTTGAAGGTAGGACATTTGATAATTTTAAACATCATCCAGACAGGCTGCAGTTGACATCTCCAATATTCAATGAACATTCCCTTTAACTGTGAGAATCTGCTAGCCAGTGATTTTATGGTATTTCCCATTAGATGGAGGGCTTCTGGAACACCTCTATTCCTCCCTACACACCAACATACAAAACACTAAGTCATATGCTTCAGAGGGGTGACCCAGACCAAAATCAAAGCATTAACTGGGTAAATATTGTCATTGGCATCTATTTGCTTTTCATTAGGTTGGAATTGAACTAGAGCTTCAGGGAGATCAATGAGCATAGGTGCAGTGGTAAAAATGTGGCACCATGAACCTGCCTGCAACTAGCAACAGAATCTGAAAATTAATTCAGAAAGTAGATACATATCAACACTGAGTGAAGAGACAAGTGTTCTGGATGATGACCATGCTTTCCTACTATGATGGTGAACCTAAGGTGTCCTTATAGAGTTTATACACACTTGAAAGTTTTGAAGGAAAATGTAAGAGAATAGGGAATCCAATGATGAAACAATGTACATACAAGCCTGCTTTGGTGGGTTGAAACACTATTATGTAGCATTGGGAAGATAATAGGCATATGTATTTATGATCCACTCTCAGGAGCTTTGGGTTAAGGAGTTACAGACTAACAATACTTGCTATCACTTATTATCTAATCAAATCTATATGATCTGATCTAAGTGGAAACATTCTCCAAATTCAAAATGATAAATTATCAAACTTCTCACAAATTCCCTTTCATTCTATATGTGTGTGTGTATTATTATTATTCTTTTTTGAGATGGAGTTTTGCTCTTGTCCAGGCTGGAGTGCAATGTCACAATCTTGGTTCACTGTAACCTCCGTCTCCTGAGTTTAAGTGATTCTCCTGCCTCAGTCTCCCAAATAGCTGGGATTGCAGGCATGCATCACCACTCCCAGCTAATTTTGTATTTTTAGTAGAAATAAGGTTTTACCATGTTGGTCAATCTGGTCTCGAATTCCTGACCTCAGGTGATCCACCCGCTTCAGCCTTCCAAAGTGCTTGAATTGAATTACAGACATGAGCCACCATGCCCAGCCAGTATAAGTGTATTGTTTGATCACGCTACTGCACTCCAGACTGGGAGATATCCCATATCACCCATATAGAGATGGAAAAAAACTCCATATAGAGATGGGAGTCAGCCAGGCTGGAGTGCAGTAGCTCAGTTAAAAAAAAAAAAGGGAGGCAGACAGAGCCAATAATGTTCATATGACTTGTAAGTCATTGTCCTGTAATAGTATTACATATAATGTAGCATAACATAGTAAATGTTACCCTGTTAAATCTTGGTTTCAAAATCTATAGACACTGAAAGGTGCTTTCAGGGAAAAACAGAACAGAATGTGAGCAGTTTCAGATCCAATACTTAAGTCCTTGTCACCTTGAACTGAATCTCGAGGTGCTAAAAAGCATCATAAAATAATGTTCAATGCACATTTCCCTAGGATTGAGAAACAATCTGTTCCTAGGCATAGAGTCGATCTTATGGCTTTCACAAGGTAATTGGTTTCATTAACTATCTAGTTTAAATGAAGAAATAGTTGTTTTCTCATCCAAAGGCAAAAATCAAGATAATCTCAATATAAAGCTATAAAGTAAATTCTACTGAAGAACATATTAGGAAATTTGCAAGCAAATCAATATGAGGAAACTAAATGTAGGCATTAAAGGGCCTATATGTGAAGAGTCTTCATGGGTTGTGAGATTATCTATGTATAAAAATACATTTTAAAAAACATTATCTACCTATCCATTTATCTGTCTCTGCCATTTGTATGCACAATAACCAAAAGATAATTCCCATTGCAGGTAATTTTTGGTTACTTCCACTCAAAGGCTACTTCACCATGGAGTTACCACAATTCCTTGGTTTTCTTCAAAAAGGTATTAATATTTTCAAAGGACATGATTCAGACAGCTTAATACAAAAAACAACGTCAATACAGGGAAGAAAAAAAAATAGCAACATAGAGTGCAACAGAACACCAAGTCCAATACCAGCAGTCACTGCTCCAAATAACGTAATTTGTAAATCAATTAAAAGCTGCAATCACAGAGATCAGACACTCATTCACGTTACCAAACATAATCAAATTACACTTCCAGGGGGAATTAGTGTCACAGTATATTTGGTCATTGCTGAAATTGCCATTTCCAATAGGATAAACAAATAACCCCAGACTTCCATAGCTGTTACTGAGATAGTACAGAAGTGACTGCCGGCTCCACGGGTAGAATGCCTGGCATGCAGTACTAGCTCAGCCACTTAAGGGGTAACTGTGGGCAAAGTGCTTAGCATCTCTGCCTTCTTTCCCCTAATTTGTAAAAATGTACATAATATAATGTGCCTAGTTCAGGAGGTTACTGTGATTGCTAAACAAGACAATCCATCAGAGTGTTTAGCATCATGCCTGGCATGAGACTTACATTTGATAAATCTTTAGTAGTTGTTATAATTTGAAGAATTAGGTTCACAAACTTACAGCCACATAATACTTGGAAACGGCAAGATTATTGTGCAGGTTTTATTGAAAATATTTCTGGAGAATGTCTTTACTTGCTTTTAAAATACAAACAGCACAAATAGACAGCATAGTCCAATCTATAGTACAGTCCCACGAGACACTGAAAATCATTTTCCAACCTTCCAGACTGTTGTTCACAAAAGAGCAGCCTTTCAGGTTTTCCTGTTCCTTCCTCCCTATTCTGATCCTCCACAGCTGTCCATATTTTCATTTACATGTTTTAGGGAATAGACAGTTTTGAATCATTCATAGCCTTGTCCACTGCTAGGTTCTGACATATTTATTCAGGCTTGTCTGGAAAACTGGAAAATGTATCAACTTTATGGAGCGATTCAGAGATCTCTTCAGCAAGAATTCTTTCAAAGCAAAGGGAGAACTGGGTAAATAATACTGACCTACCAATAAAATGAAGAGTATGGTATTTTATCTATCTCTTTGGCGGGGAGAGAAAAGTTGGTAAGAAAAATCCATAATTTAAGGAGGAACGGGGAAAAGCATTATTGAGCATAAAAGGACACCAAGTCCAATGCTGGCAGTCACAGCTTCAATGAATGTCATTTGTAAATCAATTACAAGCTGCATTCACAAAAATAAGATATTCGGCGTCTACTTCCCTCAAAATTCCATATGATACTGAGGTACAATTAGCACTATAGCATTTTGTTTCTACATATTAATTTGACATCTATTTCTTGGGCACCAATTCTGTGCTAGGAGACTTTCTAGGTACTGGGGAATCAGAAGTAAATGAAACAGTCATGAAATAAACCACATGGACTTGAGGGATCCAAGACGGCCAAATAGGAACAGCTCTGGAGTATAGTCCCTAGCAAGAACAATGCAGAGGGTGAGGGATCACTGCATTTCCAAATGAGTAATTACTGCCTACAGACCAGGAGATTCCTGGGCTGAAAAGCACTACGAGTTTTCAGCATAGCTGTTTTTCGGCTGGCGCAGCAGATCTCCACACAAACTCACACAAATCTGGGCAGCCATCTCAACCGGCACCTGAAACAACCATTAACTGAGAAAAAGGGAGCTGAAATAGGAAGCCAGGTAATCTGGCTTGGTGGTTCCCACCCCAACAAAGACCAGCAATCTGAAATGCTCTGTATTGAGAGTTTCACAGCAAGCTCAGCTGGACCTGGGACAGTTCAGCTTTGTGTGGGGAAGGGTGTCTGCCATTACCCTACTGAGGCAGTTCACCATTAGTGAGGTAGTTCACCATTACCAAGGCAGCCTGCCATTACCAAGGCAATCCACCATTACTGAGACAGTCCACCATTACAGAGGCAGTCCACCATTACCAAGGCAGTTTGCCATTACTGAGGCAGTCTGCCATTACCAAAGCAGTCTGCCATTACTGAGGCAGTCTGCCATTACTGAGGCAGTCCACCATTACTGAGGTAGACTGTCATTACTAAGGCAGTTCTAACTATAACTCTATAAACAAACCACAAGGAAGTTTACACAGCAGCTGGGCAGAGCCCATGGCAGTGCGGCAATGCCTCTGTTGGCAGACTGTGACTAGGCTACCTCCCTGCTTGGCAGAGCATCTCTGAAAAAAGGCAGTATTATGTCAGAAACTTATAAATAAAGCCCCACCTTCCCAGGAAAAATAACCTGGGAAAAAAGGTGGCTATTAGTTCTGCTGCAACAGAATTAAACGTACCTACCCAGCAGTGCTAAACCAAACAATGGAGCTCACAGCTCAGCACTTGAGCTCCTATAAGAGATCAGACTGCCTCCTCAGGCAGCTCCCTGACCCCCATATATCCAAAGAGACACCTCACAAAGGAGAGCTCAGGCTGACATCTGATGGGTATCCTTCTGAGATGAAGATAACAGAAGAAGAAACTGGCAGAAACCTTATTGTTCTGCAGCCACTGCAGGTGATCCCCAGGCCAGCAGGGTCTGGAGGGGACCTCCAGCAGTCCTACAGCAGAGGGACCTGACTGTTAGAAGGAAAACCAAAAAACAGAAAGAAGTAACTTCATCATCAGCAAGAAGGATGTCCACTCAGAGACCCCATCCAAAAGTCACCAACTACAAAGACCACAGGTAGATAAATCCACAAAAATGGGAAAAAAACAGTACAAAACGATGAAAACACCCAAAACCAGAATGCCTCTTCTCCTCCAAGGGAACACAACTCCTCACCAGCAAGGGAACAATGAGGAGGAAAATGAGTGTGATGAATTGACAGAAACAGGCTTCAGGAAGTGGGTAATAACAAACTTCTCTGAGGTAGAAGAACGTGTCCTACCCCAATGCAAAGAAACAGAACACTGAAAAAAGGTTTGGTGAAATGCAATGAGAATAAACATCTTAGAGAAGAATATAAATGACTTAATGGAGCTGAAAAACACAACAAGAGAACTTCATGAAGCATATACGAGTTTTAATGGCTGAATCCACCAAGCAGAAGAAAGGATATCAGAGATTGAAGATCAACTCAAATAAAACAAAAAGGCAAAATAAGAGAAAAAAGAGTGAAAAGAAATGAACAAAGCCTACAAGAAATATGGGATTATGTGAAAAGACCTAATCTACATTTGATAGGTGTACTTGAATGTGACTGAGAGAATGAATCCAACCTGGAAAACACTCTTCAGGATATTATCCAGTGGAACTTCCCCAACGTAAAAAGGCAGGCTAATATTCAAGTAAAAGAAATGCAGAGACCACCACAAAGATATACCTCAAGAAGAGCAACCCACAGGCACATAATCATTAGATTCACCAGGGTTGAAATGAAGGAAAAAAATGCTAAGGGCAGTCAGAGAGAAAGGTCGGGTCACCCACAAAGGGAAGCCATCAGACGCACAGTGGATCTTTCTGCAGAAACCCTGCAAGCCAGAAGAGAGTGGGGCCAATATTCAACAACTTTAAAGAAAAGAACTTTCAACCTAGAATTTCATATCCAGCCAAACTAAGCTTCATAAGTGAAGGAGAAATAAAATCCTTTACTAACAAGCAATGCTAAGAGATTTCATCACCACCAAGGCTGCCTTATGAGAGCTCCTGAGACAAGTACTAAACATAGGAAGGAACAACCAGTAACAGCCACTCCGAAAATGTACCAAATGGTAAAAAGCATCAACACAATGAATAAACTGTGTTTACTAATGGGCAAAACAACCAGCTAGCAACAAAATGGCAGGATCAAATTCACACATAACAATATCAACCTTAAATGTAAATGGGCTATAAATGCCCCAATCAAAAGACATAGACTGGCAAATTGGATAAAACGTTAAAACCCATTGGTGTGCTGTATTTAGGAAATCCATCTCACATGCAAGGACACACATAGGCTCAAAATAAAGGGATGAAGGAAGATTTACCAAGCAAATGGAGAGCAAAAAAAAAAGCAGCAGTTGCAATCCTAGTCTCTGATAAAAGAGACTTTAAACCAACAAAGATCAAAAAACAAAGAAGGGCACTACATAATGGTCTAAGATCAATGTAACAAAAAGAGTTAACAATCCTAAATATATATGTATCCAATACAGGAGCACCCAGATACATAAAGCAAGTATCTTTAAACCAACAAAGAGACTTAGACTCCTACACAATAACAGCGGGAGATTTTAACACTCCACTGTCAATATTAGACAGATCAATGAGACAGAAAATTAACAAGGATATCCAGGACTTTAACTCAGATCTCGACCAAGCAAATGTAATAGACATCTATGGAACTCTCCACCGCAAATCCATTCTTACACCACATCACACCTACTCTAAAACTGACCACATAATTGGAAGTAAATCATTCCTCAGCAAATGCAAAAGAATGGAAATCATAACAAACAGTCTCTCAGACCACAGTGCAATCAAATTAGAACTCAGGATTAAGAAACTAACTCAGCACTGCAAAACTTCATGGAAACTGAACAACTGGCTCTTGAATGTTGACCAAATAAACACTGAAATGAAGGCAGAAAATAAGATGTTCTTTGAAACCAGTGAGAATGAAGATACAGTGTACCAGAATCTCTGGGACACATTTAAAGCAGTGCCTAGAGGTAAATGTGTAGCAATAAATGCCCACATGAGATGCAAGGAAAGATCTAAAATCGGCACCCTATCATCAAAATTCAAAGGGCTAGAGGAGCAGGATCAGAAAAACTCAAAAGCTAGCAGAAGACAAGAAATAACTAAGATCAGAGCAGAACTGAAGGAGATAGAGACAAAAAAAAATCCTTAAAAAAATCAATAAATCCAGGATCTGGTTTTTTGAAAAGATCAATAAAATAGACCTCTAGCCAGATTAATAAAAAAGAAAAGAGAGAAGAATCAAATAGATGCAATAAAAAACGATAAAGGGGATATCACCACCGATTCCACAGAAATACAAACTACCATCAGAGATTACTACAAACAACTCTATGCACATAAACCAGTAAATCTGGAAGAAATGGATAAATTCCTGGACACTTCCACCCTCCTAAGCCTAAACCAGGAAGAAGTTGAAACCCTGAATAGGCCAATAACAAGGGCTGAAATTGAGGCAGCAATTAATAGCCTACCAATCTAAAAAAAGCCCAAGTCCAGATGGGTTCACAGCTGAATTCTACGAGACATAAATAGAGGAGCTTGTACCCCTCCTTCTGAAACTATTCCAAACAATCCAAAAAGAGGGAATCCTTCCCAAATCATTTTATGAGAGCAACATCATCCTGATAGCAAAACCCAACAGAGACTCAACAAAAAAAGAAACTTCAGGTCAATATTGATGATGAACATAGATGCAAAAATTTTCAATGAAATACCAGTAAACCGACTGCACCAGCACATCAAAAAGCTTATCGATCACAATCAAGTAGGCTTCATCCCAGGGATGCAAGGCTGGCTCAACATACACAAGTCTATAAATGTGATCCAATACATAAACAGAACCAAAGACAAAAACCACATGATTATCTCAATAAATGCAGAGAAGGCCTTTGATAAAATTCAACAGCCCTTTATGCTAAAAACCCTCAATAAACTAGGTACTGATGGAACATATCTCAAAATAATAAAAGCTGTTTATGACAAACCCACAGCCAGTATCATACTGAATGGGCAAAAACTGGAAGCATTCCCTTTGAAATTTGGCACTAGACAAGGATGCCCTCTCTTATCACTCCTATTCAATATAGTATTGGAAGTTCTAGCCAGAGCAATCAGGCAAGAAAAAGAAATAAAGGATATTCAATTAGGAAAGGAGGAAGTAAAATATTTAGAAGACCCCATCATCTCAACCCAAAATCTCCTTAAACTGATAAGCAACTTCAGCAAAGTCTCAGGATACAAAACCAATGTGCAGAAATCACAAGCATTCCTATACACCAATAACAGACTTAAAGGGCACCAAATCAAGAATGAACTGCCATTCACAATTACTACAAAGAGAATAAAATACCTAGGAATAAAACTAACCAAGGATATAAAGGACCTCTTCAAGGAGAACTACAAACGCCTGCTCAAGGAAATAAGAGAGGACACAAACAGATGGAAAAACATTCCATGCTCATGGTTAGGAAGAATCAATATTGTGAAAACAGCCATACTGACCAAAGTAATTTACAGATTCAATGCTCTCCCCATCAAACTACCTATGACCATCTTCACGGAACTGGAACAAACTACCTTAAGCTTCATATGGAACCAAAAGAGAGCCCACATAGCCAAGTCAATTCTAAGCAAAAAGAACAAAGCTGGAGGCATCATGCTACCTGACTTCAAACTATCCTATAAGGCTACAGTAATCAAAACAGCATGGTACTGGTACCAAAACAGAGATATAGCCCAATAGAACAGAACAGAGTTCTCAGAGGCAACGCCACACATCTACAACCATCTGATCTTTGACAAACCTGACAAAAACAAACAATGGGGAAAGGATTCCATGTATAATAAATGATGTTGGGAAAACTGGCTAGCCGTGTGCAGAAAGCAGAAACTGGACCCCTTCCTGACACCTTACACTAAAATTAACTCCAGATGGATTAAAGATTTAAACATAAGACCTAACACTATCAAAACCCTAGAAGAAAATCTAGGCAAAACCATTCAGGGCATAGGAATAGGCAAGGACTTCATGACTAAAACATCAAAATTATTGGCAACAAAAGCCAAAATAGAAAAATGGAAACTAATTAAACTCAAGAGCTTCTGTACAGCAAAAGAAGCAATCATTAGAGTGAACTGGCAACCATCAGAATGGGAAAAAAGTTTTGCAAGCTACCCATCTGACAAAGGGCTAATATCCAGAATCTATAAAGAACTAAAACAGATTTACAAGAAAAAAACAAATAACCCCATTCAAAAGTGGGCGAAGGACATGAACAGACTTTTCAAAAGAAGACATTTATGAGGCCAACAAACATTAAAAAATGCTCATCATCACTGGTCATCAAATCAAAACTACAGGATACCATCTCATGCCAGTTAGAATGGCGATCATTAAAAAATCTGGAGACAACAGATGCTGGAGAGGATGTGGAGAAATAGGAACACTTTTACACTGTTGGTGGGAGTGTAAATTAGTTCAACCATTGTGGAAGACACTGTGCTGATTCCTCAAGGACCTAGAAATAGAAATTCCATTTGACCCAGCAATCCCATTCCTAGGTATATATCCAAAGGATTATAAATTGTTCTATTATAAAGACACATGCACAGGTATGTTCATTGCAGCACTGTTTACAATAGCAAAGACGTGGAACCAACCCAACTGTCCATTGATGATAGACTGGACAAGGAAAATGTGGTGCATATACACCATGGAATACTATGCAGCCATAAAAACTGATGAGTCTGGGTCCTTTGTAGTGACATGGATGAATCTGGAAACCATCATTCTCAGCAAACTGACACAAGAACAGAAAATCAAATACCGCATGTTTTCACTCACAGGTGGGTGTTGAACAATGAGAACACATGGACACAGGGAGGGGAGCATCACACACTGGGGTCTGTTGGAGGGGAATAGGGGAGGGACAGTGGGGGGCAGGGTACTGGGGAGGGATAACATGGGGAGTAATGCCAGATATAGGGGACGGGGGGATGGAGGCAGCAAACCACATTGCCATGTATGTACCTATGCAACAATTCTGCATGTTCTGCACATGCACCCCAGAACTTAAAGTGCAATATATATATATATAACTGAATGTCTTAAAATTTATATATATTCTTTTTTTGAGGTGAAATAAATCTAGAACGTTGCTATTTATTTAAAAAAGTAAGTGGTATAGACCTTTCTTTCAAACTTTAGAAAACCAGAATTACTAAATCTTACATAGTTAGTCAAAGGGCAACACTGTTTAGAAGGATTTAAAACATTATGATTTTGGGGCATTTGAATATTTAAATAGGAAAAAAGCAAAAAAAAAAAAACACACACACACACACATGGAATTTATATTACCATCTATCTCTGAATGCTGCCAAGGCATTCTCCCCAGATCTGCCCAGAACACAGCTATCAAGGACCTGAGTGTATAGGATCTTTGGATGCCTAGAAGACCAGACTCTCTTTACCTAAAAGATGCATTACCTAGCCTTGTACTTATCCTCACAAAATAGTATACCTGCTCAACCCTGAAATATCAGAGCAAGACAGAAATGTAATTTTTGTCCTATGAGAGCTTATCAACAAAAATGAGGAATTAGCAAGTCACTTGGTGTTATAGGCAAATATTTATATAAAGTTATAATTGATCACTAATGTGTATGAGAAAGCACTTTTTGCTGGGTTTTTATAATCTGACCCACGAGAAAGAACTAATCGAAATCATTATTTCCTTTGATAACCACTTATAATTTCTCTTGGTAAATAAGGTGTCCAAGTGCACAAACATTTCTGGATGTAGCTTAGAGTCTAAATCCAAAATAGATATTGTGATATTATTATAATGATTTGACCACTTTTTATTAAGAATACAAAGCAAGATAAGGGCTCTCCAAGCTCTAAAATCCTACAATTTGGATGGGAAATTGTACTACAATTAATGGGCACTCTAACAGATCTTTTACGTATAGAATTTCTAATCCTTCTAACAATGTGAAGTAGTCTTATTTCCAGCTTTACAGATTTATTTTCAGAAAAAGGAAGGGACAGAAGATTATTTCGGCCAAAACAGATAGTACAATGGAGAATCCAGGACTCAAATACGAGTCCATTATACCTGAAAGCCAGTACCTTCACAAATATGTTAGTATTTAATACTAACTTAAATACTTGTATTTAATGTGAATAAGGGAGTGAAGAAATATACTGGTGGAGAAAATAAATATGCCCTGCTTATGCTTTCTAGTTAGTGCCTTTTTGGTGTTAACGGGTAATCTGCACTTATGGTATATTGTTAAGTTTGTGGTTCATCTGTAAAGGTTGAATGACCAACATAGAAATAAATGTTTTAGCAAATGCAAGTGCATATTGGACTGATAGCCTGCTGATAGGGAACAGTACAGCTATGCCTATGATTAAAGCAAGCATCTGCTTTGATTGGTTCGCTCTCAGGTCATACTGGTTGTCAAATATTTTAAATACCATTCCTGGTTGCATGCTGTCAACCTCTGATTTTATATTTCCAACCCTGACCTCTCCACCAGATCCCAGACTCATAGCCAATGATTTCTTTGGCATCTCCAACTCAGAAATCTAATAGGCATTTTAAAATTAATGTTCCAATAACAAATCCTTTCATCTTCCCATCGCAACATTCTATCTTACTCCCAGCTGTGCCCATCTCCACGGAGACAACTCTATCCTCACAGTTTCTCAGGATTTACCCTTGACTTCTCTCTGTTTATAACTCACATCTAATCCACCAGTACATTCAACTCTACTTTCAAAGCACAACCTGCATCTGACCACAGTGTTCCATCTGCATTGCTGCCACCCCAATTCAAGCCACCAAATTACTGCAACTGTCTCCTAGCAGCCTCTGCTTTGGCCCTTGAAGTCCTCTCGCAGCATAGTAGTCACAGTGATAGTCTTCAAACAAAGTCAGATCAGCTCACTCCTCTCTTCAGAACTTGCTGAAGGCTTCCTATTTTTAATAATCTACTTGGACTTCCATAACAAAACACCATTAGGGTGGTGGCTTACACAGCAGACATTTATTTCTCACACTTCTTGAGGCTGGGAAGTCTAAGATCAAGGTACAGGCAAATTTGGTTTCAGTGAAGACTTGCTTCCTGGCTTGCAGATGGCCCCCCTTGTCACTGTGAACTCAAAATAGTGGAGAGCTCACTCTAGTCTCTTCCTCTTGTTATAAAAACACTCATGCTATCAAGAGGGTCCCACCTTCATGATCTCATCTAAATCTAATTACCTCTCAAAGGCCCTATCTCCAAATACCCTTGCACTGGGGATTAGAACTTCAACATACGAATTGAAGAGATAGGCACAAATATTCAGTCCACAAGAATCTCACTCAGATGGAAAGTAAAGGTCTTCACCATGACCTAGGACCCCTGCCCCTTCTCCTCTATGGTGGCATTCCTTATGACTTCCAGTCCCCTCACTCCACACTGCACTATGCTGCATGGCCTGGAAGCTGCTCCCATTCACGCCAGACCACCCCCATCTCACTACCCCTTAGAAGCTCCTCCCTGAGGTGTCTGCATGGCCTGGAAGCTGCTCCCATTCACGCCAGACCACCCTCATCTCACTACCCCTTAGAAGCTCCTCCCTGAGGTGTCTGCATGGCCTGGAAGCTGCTCCCATTCATGCCAGACCACCCCCATCTCACTACCCCTTAGAAGCTCCTCCCTGAGGTGTCTGCATGGCCTGGAAGCTGCTCCCATTCATGCCAGACCACCCCCATCTCACTACCCCTTAGAAGCTCCTCCCTGAGGTGTCTGCAAGGCCTGTTCCCTCACTTGCTTCCACAGTTGGCCCACTTCCCATAATCTGACCACAATCTGACCATAACCTGACAGGCTTTATTTATTTGTTTATTCATAGCCCCTGTTCCCAGAATAGAAGCAGTATAAGGGCAAAGAATTTTGTCAGCTTTGTTTACTGGTGTCTTACAGGTGTGCAAGTTTTGATAAATGGATGAATAAGTGTATGAGGCCAATTTTGAGGGCCAAGCATAATTCTAAATATACAATGGTTTTCCTGCAATTCTCAAAATAATTATTTATCCAAAATGGAACATATTCCCCTAATGTTTCATTTTGTTTCTTGAAATAATGTAAAACAAAATATGTCAAATGGAATAAGAAGGTTGAGTGAGAACAAGTCTAGGAGGGAGTTATTTAAAGTCCCATTAGCAAGTTTCATAAACTTATAAGTCCTTATCTTTCTTCTTGTGGTCTCATTTGTATTTGGTTTCAGAAGTTCTCATTAAGGAAGCTAAATGTAATCTTCTGTTTTGGTTTGGGCACATATTCAAAAATTTTTAGAGCAAGAAAATAATAATCCAACTATTCAGGAGATTTCCTTGAAATCTGTCATGTATAGATTTACTGTGGTATAAACTTGGATTTGAATTTCCATAAAATATCTACCTAAGAAGACATAATCTCAATTTTTTTTCCTAGAAATAATAAAACTATAAAATTGTACATTTTTTTAATCCATAGGTTGGTTCCCAGGCCTTTACCATGCAGAGAGAGGTTGCCTGGACATACCAGAGTTGAAATGCTTTTGAAATAATAATAAATACTAAATCTTTATACAAGTACTCAAGGTTTCAGAACCAATTTCCAGGATTTGACACCAGTTTGTGGACCAAAAGCAAGAAAGAATAGCAGCCTTTTCTATGCCCAACCTTAACTAAACATACAGCTCTTCATCCTCTCTCTCCCAAATATGGTATTACACATCCACTCATCTCTCAGTGCCTTCCAGTTTGTAGGTTTAGAGCTGACTCCCTTGATCTCTCCTTTAAATTCTGACTCCTTTCTGAAGCTAAGAGCTAACAGTACACTCAAATAATTCTGTGTATTTACCTATGCATAATACAAAGAAGCTAATTCAGGTGAAGAAAAGGGAAGGCTAATTGGGACAATGAGGTTAAAAACTGGAGCTTGAACAGGAACACAGAAACAGCTCTGACTAGAAAGACAGGTGTGTGTGTGTGTGTGTGTGTGTGTGTGTGTGTGTGTGTGTGTCAGAGAGACAGAGACAGAGAGACAGAGAGAAAATTTGAGAGTGAGAACCCTGGAGCACAGAAGAAAAATGAGGTAGATGTTTGGAGAATTATTAGCCTGTGAACAATAAGACAGGTAGGCAGGAAGTATATTATCTTCTTTTCTGAGGTGTGTTTCCTACAGAGAGTATCTCCCTTGGGGATAGGTTAGATACTTACAAGATGCAAAACACAATGTGCCCTCAGTTCTGCCAGGTACACATTTAAGAGAACAGTTTGAACTTAGAGGTAGAATGTAGTTGAACCACTTTATAACCTTAGTAAAGCAGGTTTAAGTAAATAATAGAGGAATTTTACTCTCAGCAAACAGGGACCTGTTTCTCTAATGTGAACTCATTAGGGCTATGCTCCTATTCAGCTTTCCTGCAAGCAACTCTAGATAAAGTGCTACTCAAATATCCCCCAAATCTTTCCCCAACTTAAGTCAGCCACCAGAAAAAAACATAACTTAGAGAAACAGAGACAGTCCAAAGACATGTTAGGAGGCTGATGCAGGACTGCTTGAGCCCAGGAATTTGATTCTACAATGAACTATGATCTCTTCACTGTACTCCAACCTGGGCAACAGAGAAAAACCCTGTCTCTTAAGGCAAAAAAGTAAAAGAAAAAAAAAAACTGCATTGCACATTGTGAAAGCAGTGCATATGAACAGGCATGATTATTATACCATACTCTGTGCTCGATCTAATGACAACTTGTGTGCTAGGCCCTGAAGACAAAATGTGAATGAGGTCCCCAAGACCAAATGACTTTTTGGAGGAAATAAGGATATGTAAAGAAGTAATGTGGTATCAGAGCCACTACTACTAGCCTGCATAAGGCCACTGTGCAAATTAGAAAAGGAAGCCCTGCACCGCTGACTCACCCCTTCAGCCAGGCACCTTTGTATACTTCAACATTCACCCTAATACCAATGTGGGTGTCAGGGAAGGCTTGGGGGTGATGTCAGAAATGAGGCTTAAAGAGAAAGGAGGAGATCAGCCAGACAAAGTGCGAGGGAGAAGAAGAGCATCTCCTACCAGGAGAATGTAAGTGAAAAGTATCAAGAGAAGATGGAAAAATTAGCAATTGCAGTTTTGAGGAGGTGGTCTGTATGTCTGGAGAGTAGCGAACAAATAGGGGAACTCAAAATGTAAAGGGCTTTGCAATGTCAGGATTTTAGAATTTAGCCTGAGGAATTAGACATGGGAGGATTTAGAGAAGAGTGACAAATCCCAGTTGCATTTTTTAAAAACCCTGTTCTTCATAGCAAAGGGAAGAATTCAGAAGAGGGAAGGCTTATTAACGCATGTGAGTTAAGAAGAAGGGGATAGAGTTAAAAGTCATTAAGAAAGCTGAAGTGAGAACTGCTAAGTTGGCAAGGGAAGGAGACGTGGAGACGTAGAGAGGATGACACCAGATTTCTAGCTTGGGCAAGGCTTATAGCAGGGAACAAGGCTACAAGCAGAGGAGTAGGTCTGGGTAGGGGCTGGGTGGGGAAAGGGTGGAAACAAGTTCCATTTTATGCACAGTATGATTACTAAGGTACCAGAATAACATCCAAGTGAATATTCCACTAGCTAGTAGAAAACATGTCTGGAGAGAAACGTTAAAGCCTCTAAAATAGATTTGGGAATTTCTAGAATATTAATGAGATGCCCTGGGGAGGCTTAAGAGGTGGGCAGAAGGGAAATTCATGAGGGAGACTAGGAATGAATGGTTGGAGATAAAGAAGAAATCAGGAAAATACTTACGTTATAAAAACCAAAGGAGGTAAGTCATATGGTTTCCTTGGCCATGTGGTTTTCCTATTACAAGACAGACTCAATCCCCATCCTCCGAGAGCTTACTATCTATCAGAAAAGACAGATGATTAAGTAAATAGTCCTAACAAAACCTAAGTAAGAATTATAATGGGAAAGGTATGGAGCATTCAACTACAGAGAGACATCAAGTAAGACCAGAACAAGAAGTTCCATTTGACTTAGTAATAAGGAGGTGATAATAATCATTATGAGATCAATTTCTTTGGAACCCATAGCAGAAGCCTGAAAGCAGAGGATTAGAAAATAAATAAGCATTAAGGAAATGACAATAGAGTGCTTGTCTTTCAGAAACTGTTCAACAAGAAAGGAATGAGGGAGAAATTACTTATGCAGCTAATTGTCTGTTGACAAGTTTTAAAAGGTAGAAGGATAATTATCTGGCATTGTCCATAGACAGATTCATTTCAACTTTCATAATTTGGAGACAACATTGTTCCTTCCTTTCTAAATCTTATCCTTCCAGATATTTAAATGTGTTCAATGCTCTGCAGAAAATATTCCACAGACAATATGAGCCTCTCTCCTTATATCTCCAATTTGAGCACTTAATTACATGCTTCTTTGAACAGCTGAGTATTTTCATGTGTAAATGTCCTAACTTCCCTTACAAGAAGAAAGCCCCTTACATGTCAGCAGTGTTGGGTATCATGTTTTTCACGCTTTATTTAAATAAAAATTGATACAGCTGCACAGAGAGCTCTCACAGCTTTAAGCAGATGAGGAAGTGAAGAACCGAAGGCTTGCAGAGTAGAAACATGAACTTTGGAATCAAACAAATGTATTTGAATTCTGGTTCCACCCTTCATAAACTAAGCAACCTCAGTCAAATGAATAAATCTACTTGAAACTGAGCTTTCACAGAGCGCATAGAAAATGCTAATATTTTTTGAACTCAGTCAAAAAAAATTGACATATTAGTTAAACCTGCAGAGTAGTTGGGAAAATTAAATAAGATAGTTACATGAAATGTTTAGATACAATAGGTTGCAGGTTGGCACTATCTAAGGATCTTTCTGTCTCACAGATTTTATTCTCTTGACCTGGTACAAAAGTGATAAAGATGAAGGGAGCCCAGAGATCTGCAGAGCTGAACAGAAAGTTCCTGGCTCAAAGCTTTACTGGGAATTTAGTTTTCTAAAACATTATCACTAGAACAATGGTTTTTTTAAAAAATAAATTGTGGTTTTGAAAACATGTATCACAATCACCAGGATGCTTGATTTAAAAAATAAGTCAATAAATAAAATAAGCAAACAAAAATGAAAAAGTGGTAGATTCCTAGAGCTCACTCCAGGTCAGTCTGTAATGCTAAAACTCAAGAATATACCATTTTATCAAGGGAATCTCTAATATAGAAGAATGCTTCAGAACCAGTTTATAAAAGTCAAACTCACCCCGGATACATTTTGCCAGTTATCGTATTCCAAAAACAGGAAACAAGTTTGGTCTTCAGACTTCCCTGGATATATTAATCATTAATTATGACTTCAATTCAGGCTGGGCTATGTAGAGTCATTTTTATCTCAAGGCAGCTATAAGCTATCATCTTAGTAAAGTGAAAAACTGAGGGACAGGTGGGATGATTCCAGAACTACTCCTTTTCAGGGTTAGAGAAAATCAAGGCACATCTGATCATTATCAGAATCTCCACTCACCTCCATTCCCTGTCTCTCACATTCCTCATACATACAAGTGTTCATCAAAGTGGACGGATGGACATGGTCAGGCTGAATTAAGCTCAAAATGATACCAAATTGACAGGGGAGTGAAGCTGTCAAAAAAAAAGCTCTCCTCCCTTTTTTGGGCAACAATATCTATCTAGGCTAAAGACTTATTTTCTTTTTCATAAAGAGATGGCAAAAGCATGCTTCTCCCTTCCTAAGGCTGTCTGGCTAGGTTAGAATAAGAGACATTTTTTTTTTTTTGAGACTGAGTCTCACTCTGTCGCCCAGGCTAGAGTGCGGTGGCACGGTCTCGGCTCATTGCAACCTCCGCCTCCCAGGTTCAAGTGATTTTTCTGCCTCAACCTCCTGAGGAGCTGGGATTACAGGTGCCTGGCCACCATGCCTGCCTAATTTTTGTATTTTTAGTAGAGACAGGGTTTCACCGTGTTCGTCAGGCTGGTCTCGAACTCCTGACCTTGTGATTCACCAGCCTCAGCCTCCCAAAGTACTGGGATTACAGTTGTGAGCCACCACAGAACATTCTTTATACTTTCCTTCATTCATAGAGCCTTGGAAAACTTCATGACTCCCAATACAAGTGCAGGATCCCATTGATCTCTAATAAAAAGGATCGTGCATTTGGCAGGACTATACTCATGACAACATCATGGACTGTATAGCGTATAGAATAGTTCAAGCTCCTTTTTGTTGACTGGCTGATACAGAGTAGAAGATTCATGTAATAAAATATCATTTGTTGGAATTCATATTTATTCATTTCTTCATGCCTATTTCTTAATTTCTTTACTCAGCAAGCTCCTAGCCTTTCAAATCCCGAAGTTACTAGGTCACTCATTGATATAACCATTTGAATATCATGTGATATGAAAACACTATATGAACTATTTCCATATTCTCAAAGTACTTTTCAAAAAATAATGTTACCTGTAAAAATGAAACTCTGTTAAGATTCTCTAGTAATAGAAAGATACTAAGGCAGTAAATTTTTCATTAACAACTTAATAAAATCAAGCACAATTTGTGTTGAGCTAAGCTGTGATCCACTTACAGTGTGATCATTAAAGTCTTTGGTTTGCAAAATGAACATAGGAGTTGTCTTAGTCCCTTTAGTGTTATTATAACAAAATACCTGAAGCTGCACAATTTATAAAGAAAAGAGGCTGATTTCACTCACAGTTCTGCAGGCTGGGAACTTCAAGAAGCACAGCACTAGCACTGGCTCAGCTTCTGCTGAGGACCTTTGCGTTGTGTCGTAACATGGCAGAACGTCAAAGGGGAAGCAGACACCAGTGAAAGGGTCAAATACAAAGGGCAACCCACTCTGTGGGACTGAATCCATTCCTGAGAGAACTAATCCAGTCTCCAAAGAAGGAGAACTTACACGACTAGAAAGGCACCAAACTGGCCCCCAGGGCAAGGGCAAAGCTTTCATGATCCAAAGCCTCCCATTAGGCCCACTCTCATAAAGTTTCTACCCCCCAAACTTGATGCACTGGAAACTATGGTTCCAATAAGAGTTTGGGCAGGGTCAATCCACATCCAAATCATAGTAGGAACCATGTCAAACTATTATATATAAAATAAAAGAAAGATAATACAATTCAAAATGAAGAATTAGAAAATGGGAAGAGCTGAACGATATTACTAAATCATTTAAAAATAGATATGTAACAAAAGAAGAGCAGAAATTATCTCTGTCCTATAAACCAAGATTAGAAATTAAACAATCAAAATACCAAATTTTTAAATCCACAAAACTAAAAATCTTTCTGAGAAGACAAGTGACATTATATTTCTTCAATCTATATTCATTCAAATACATGCTAAAAGTATGATTTCAACAGAAACGGATAACTCTGCCTTCAGGATATAAGATACAAACATGATAAAAACAAAACAAAACAAAAAAGTCCAACAAAGGCAGAAGCACTAGTGTAGAGAGGTGGGAGGCTACAAGGTCAAGGCCAGAGGCAAGTATCATAGGTTCAGGTCAGAAACAGGGCTGTCTGTGAAGTCATATCTGGGTGCTCATGTACCCAAACTTGAAGTATATAGAACAAATAGTCCTGGGCCCAACGAAAGCAAGTTAAAAAACAAGAGCTAAGTCAGCTTATCAATCAGCAGTCATAAGAACAGGGTCTGGACTGTGTTCATCGTTTTTGGAGGCCAGGGGATTCTAATTCCTGCAGACAGAAAGTGAGAATTGTTCTCTATTTTGGCAGCTCAGTCTACATCTATCTACAAAAGTAAGTGAATGAGAGTAGGTCAGTATCTCCCACGCTTAGCAGCGGAAACCATCAGACTTTCCTCCCACTGACCATCTTGATAATCTGCTGGATTTGGCTCCTTGCCTTGATGCCATTTGCTTATTTCCCTTTCCAGGGGAAATTTCTATTATATCTGATAAAGGCCAACAAGTTCAGAGCTGTATCACCCTCTCTGAGTAAAATCATACTACTCCTCAGTGTCACGTTGCTCCATTCAAATTAAACTGGACAGAGTGTTTAAGGGGACTCAGGCCAGCTTTACAAGTGAAAAACAGGTCCAAAGAATAAAGTAACTCTCCTCATGAGAGATTTGCAAATCAAGATGAATATAATATGCTTTTCTGTACTCTCAGAAAAAGGGTCTTAAATTACATCAAAATTACATCATTCTAGTTTATTCTTATTATTGTTGGAAGGGGTTTGTGCAATTAAGAAAGGCAAGCTCACAACTGAAGATATTTTAACTTTGACTTTGTAAAAGGTGCAGACCCTGGTGTACTCAGGGTGTTTTGAGAGAGATGGGGAAGGGGATGGGTTCAAAAAGAAAAAGACCTCAATAACACCAGAAGAAACAGAAAAAATAACATCCTGTTAGATTCCTGGCTTAGACGGTTGTTAATCTACCAAACAAAGACAAAGTTGGCCTATATCATACATGGGACAAAAGTTTAAAAATATGAGCAAAAGTCAAGAGTCAAAATTATTCTAGAAGTAGCACTTTGTGTGTAAATTCAAAGGTAATCTGAAACAGATAATCAGTTCCCAAGGAAAAAGAATAATGGAAAGCCTGCAGTAGTCTCAGCTTAAGTCCAAAATTCATTGGTTACCTAGGTGTGGTAGTTGGCAAATGAAGGCACTAAGAGGTAGGCAGCCATTATCCAGAACTTTATCATGAGGCAAGAAATCTAGTTAATGGACAACTGAGAAGGTAGGTAACAGTAAGATCAACAGCAAGACTGAAACAAAACCAAGTAACAGGGGTAAGGCTTTTGGTATCACATTAGACCTAGAATCGAGAGCAGAGCTAAACCAGAGAGCAGAGCTAAACCAGAAATCAGAGCTGAAATGACCCTATCTTCCAGAATTAGAGAAATTCAGAAGTGGGAAGCAAAGCAGGCCATCACTGTACCCAGATATTTTAGCTTCTCCCTTCTAGGATTGAGAATCTACAAAGTGGCCAGGAGACACAAATAAAGCTGTTTGCCAGATCAAAAAAAAGCATTAGGGAGTTCAGCAGACTTCCAAAGTTCAAGTAACCCACAAAATAAAGTCACCTCACTGTAGAGCAGGCCAAAATCAGCTCACTACCTATTTTTGAACAGCCTGTACTGAGAATGTTTTTTATGTTTTGAAATGAATTTTTTAAACTCAAAGAATAATATTTTATGGCAAGTAAAAATTAAATGCAATGCAGATTTTAGTGTCCATAAGTAAAGGTTTATTGGAACATAGCCACGGCTATTCATTTATGGAGTTTCTGTGGCTGCTTTTGTGCTACAATGGCAAGGAGATAGCATGGCCAGCATAGCCCAAAATATTTACTATTGGGTGCTTTACAGAAAAGTTTGTCAGTCTTTGTTCCAGGACAGAGCTCCCAAGTGATTTCTTTCTTTTCTGACTACTGTAGTTTGGTAATTTCATTTGAAAAGCAGCATTTTGCTTGGAAGGGTAGAGTAGTCAAATTAAGGGCTATCCTAGAATGAAGTTTATCCAACCTTTTCTGAAAGGCAAGGTAATCTAGCAAGGAGAAAGAAAAATTCCATGACATTTATTGATAGTACTGTTCTGCTTTCTTAAGTATCATCAAAATGCTTCCCAGGAAGGTGAGGAAGCAGCTAGCAGTTTTAGGTGGCTGCCAGATAAAAAGAGACAGTGAATTCCTCACAGTCCTAACAAAGATGATTCAAATTCTGCAGGGTGTATGAGAAACACATCAAAGATCACCAAAAGGGTCTGGGCCTACCTTCCAGCCAGCAGACTAGGAATTTCAGAATATGATAAGGAGATCTTAAGAAAGGTCAGGCAGTAAAAAAGAGGTATGCTGACACATGTGGTTTGTTGACCTAGCAAGTTAGGGGGAAGTCAAGTGTCTCCTCTCCTGTTTTACAATCTTTGTTTAGGTGTGGGCCAGGCCAGGGCCATTGATAGTCATTTTAGCCAGAAGGAAAGCAAAAGCCTGCAGATGAACTTAAATAAAACAGCTGTGCCATAATTTAAAATTTATGCTTTTCTCCTATAGAAACATTTGTTCCTCTATCTAAACTTTAACTTAATAAAAATATATGTACCAATGCATTGTTTAATTCCTATAACCTTTCTTTATTGAGCACAGACTCTATGGCAGGTGCTTTTTTAGGTATAATAATAAACAAGAAAAGTCCATGCCCTCATAAAGTTTTACACACTAGTGGGTAGAAAATAATCAAATCAACAAATAAATACACAAAATCTTGATAAGTGCAACAGAGATAAACAAAGCAAGAAGGATGCTAGGGAGTGCTGGGTGGGGCATGAGAGAGGAAGGCTGCTCTTTCACACAGAGCTGTCAGGGCAAGCCTCCCCTCTTAGATGAGCAAAGGCCGGCAGAAAGTGAGCCAGCATGTCTCTCTGCTGTATCCTCAGAAAGAACTACAGGCAAAGGCCTGCAGCAGGAAGAACATGCAAAGAAATGCAAGGAGCCCAGGGGTTGGAGCTGAGCAACTGAGGAGGAGAGAAAGAGCAGAAGAATGGGAAGTTGAGAAGGGAGAGAGGATGTTTATTGTGGAAGGGCTTGCATGCCATAGTGAGGCCTCCCCTTGTCCTCTGAGTGCAGTGGGAAGCCACTAATTAGTTTCTGAGCAGAGCAGAGACATGGTCAGACTTGCAGTAGACAGAGTAAGTCTGTTAAAATTAAATAGGATATTGTCACTTTACTGTTTAAACATTAAAACCTTCTCAAATGAAAAACAAATAACTGCATCATAAACATCCAGCCTATTTATTGTCTCAAAAAATAATATTTTCTAGTTTACAGAAAAATCTCATAATAACCTTACATAATTTTAAAACAATTTCATTGGAAGGTGTTTTGCAATTATTACACCATAGTAACACATCACTGATTCAGATTAACTGGGGATAAAACCTGTAAAAAATAGTTAAAAGACTAAATTATTCTATTTTATTTAAATAGGCTTCATTACCTTTTGTGTGTGAAGGAACAACCTTGCCAAGTTTGCCTAATAAAATTTGTTTTGATGAACAGATTTATAAGGATTGTAATTAGCATATGTCAGCATCATACTATGCTACCTTGGCTTTGCTTACACTGCAATTTCTATGCTTCAATTTAATTAGATACTTATAAATTGTTTCAAAAGTAGTTTGTTTTCTTTACTAGACTTGTCCTTTACTTAAGAAGATGGACTGCCTACTTTTGTTATATGTATAAGAAAACTGCATGGCTCCAGAACTAAATCAAGTAAGGCTGGCTATTTGTCTTTTTGTTATTACTGTCCTCTTTAAGTCACTGAGTTCCTCAATATTAGAACTATGGCATTTTGGACCAGATAATTCATTATTGTGAGGGGCTCTTCTGTACACTGTAGGATGCTTAGCAGCCTCCATTCAGGAGATGCCAGAATGGCTCCCACAATTGTGACAATCAAAACTGTCTCCACACATTGCCAAATGTCTCCAGAAGAAAGAGAGAGTAGAGGGGGTAAAATCATCCCAGGTTGAAAACTGTTATTTTAAGTGAATGATCTTCTATCTTTCTGTGGGGGAAAAATGGTTCCATCTCTTTTTTCTCATCCATATTATGAATATATTCTTAGAAAATGACCGGAAGATGTAATTTAATTTTGAAAGGCAGATTTATAAAAGAAATATCAAAAGAAAAGGTCACTGGAATAATCAACACACATGAGAATGACATTTGAAAACCATGTTTTATCAGAGTTCTCTTGGACAGTTCCTTACAAATAAGCTTAAATGCAAATTTGACACTATCAACTTTTAAATGAGAAATTATTTGGAAGAGGGCGACTGGCAGAAGGAAAATAATGATCTTCAAAATAGTAACTTTATAGTTTTAGTAAAAGTAAGCCTGTAGGTAAAATTTATAGTCTTTCTACTTTTCTAAGAGTCTAAATTGATATAACCCTATTAGGAATCAGGATAGTTAAATAATTATTATAAAAAGAAGTCTATACTGCATTTCTGTACATCCCAAAGTATTTTTCCCCAAATATAATTTGGCTGTTTTCTATATTAAAGGTTTTAAAATATATTCAGAATGAAAGTAATCTAAGAAAATGGCTGTTGTTATTGTCCCTTAAAAAAGTCCTATTTTTACAAATAAATGTTTCATCCCTCTGTCTATGGCCCCCTTAGTAATATACTGCTGGCACATTCATACACTCTCACTATCCCATAAATATAGATGACTCAAAACATATATTCACACTCTCTAGAGCTCTATGTGGTAACCCATATGCAAGTCAGATGGAATATATACAAATTAAAGTAGTTGAGCCAACAAAAGATGCATGTTTGGGAAAGGCACAAGGGATCAGTAAGAAGTGAGCTTTACTTTAGCAGACAGAACTGGGGTAAAAAACACCCTAGAAATAAGTACTCAACCAGAGTTAGGTGCTGATAGAGGTGCTACAGATGTTATGTTGCTTTTTGAAAAGATACTTTGAGAACCCAACTTGACTGCTTTTGACTTAGCAGCATTCAGTCTTAAAGAAGAATGACCACAGTCACTACCAAATATTTCCATCCTAAAGAGGATTCCCACATGGTAAGAAGCTTATAACTTCTGCCAAAAAGTGAAAGATCAGGGGTTTGGGTAGTGGCATTTCTATTTCTTGTCTTCCTTTTTGTCCATAGTATCCCATAATGGACATTTTCCAATCCTTTAAAAAAATATTTTAAAATTAGTGAAATTTCTCATTTTTCCCAACTTTTTTTTCCTCCTTTGTTCCCTATTGTCAGTTAAAGGGATCGACATCTCTAGTCACGCAAACTAGAAACCACAGAGAAACCTCTAGCCCATCTTCCTCAAGTTAACTGCTGCTAAAGATCTGATTCCACAGCAACATCTTTGGTAGCTTTGCCCCGCTGCCATCCCTGTTCCCATTGCTATGGTTGAGAAACTCATCACGTCTTACACCTACATTCATTCCAGAGGCTTTCAGATGCTCTTTCAATACCAACTTTTCCTGATACCACATAATTATGCTTATTACTTCTAAATCTGTCCTGAAAACTGATCTAATCATGAGTCGACTAAATAGATTTTAAATTAATTATTTATTTCCTCCAGATTAAAAATCAAATTCCTTCCCAGGCTCTCCACTATTATTCTCAACTTTTATGTCTGACACACACATAATACTCTAATCATTACAGGTTTTCAGTCATTCAACTGCAACAAAGACTTTTAACTCTGATTTTGTTTCTTTTGTGAGTCTGTCTTTATATAATGCTCTTCAGTCCAATCCCTACTCCGTTAATGGCAAAATTCTGTTCACCATCCAATATATTTCAGTTAAGATTCTTAGTTTGTATGTTGGTGCTCCCATGGTACCTTATTAACAATTTCATCATAGTAAATAATCACACTGTATTTCAGTTGCATACATATTTGTCCTCTAAAATTGTGAACCCTTTTTTGGTCAAGGAGTATGTCTCATTCATCTTCATAGTCTATTAATACTTTAGTTACAACAGAGTTAGCACACAATCAAGCTTAATACTAATCATTAGAAATAGAAGACAACAGGCTGGGTGTGGTGACCCACACCTGTAATCCCTGCCCTTTGGGAGGACAAGGTGGGTGGATCACCTGACCTCAGGAGCTCAAGACCAGCCTGGCCAACATTGTAAAACCACACTTCTACTAAAAATACAAAAATTAGCTGGGTGTGGTGGCACATGCATATAATCCCAACTATTTGGGAGGCTGAGGCAGGAGAATAGTTGGAACCCGGGAGGCAGAGGTTGCAGTGTGCCAAGATTGTACCACTGCACTCCAGCCTGGGTGACAAAACAAGACCTCATCTCAAAAAAAAAGAAGAAAAATAGAAATAGAAAACAACTTTCTAATTACGTATAGTTTTATTTTTCTCATCTTTCATTTTACCTTTACCCAGACTGATATAATTTTCTTTAATTTTGACATAAATGTGGACATAAAAGTAATCTAATATTTGTTTAAGAAATTAGAGGGTTGGGTATGTTGGCTCACACCTGTAACCCAAGCACTTTCGGCAGCCAAGGCAGGTGAATCCTCTAAGGTCAGGAATTCAAGATCAGCCTGGCCAACATGGTAAAACTCTGTCTCTACTAAAAATATAAAAATTAGCTGGGTGTAGTGGTGCATGCCTATAATCCCAGCTACTCAGGGGACTGAAGCAGGAGAATTGCTTGAACCCAGGAGGCAGAGGTTGCAGGGAGCTGAGATCCTGTCACTGCATTCTAGCCTGGGTGAAAATAGCAAAACTCTGTCTCAAAAAAAAAAAAGAAAAGAAATTAGAGAAAAAAAAATGGGTGAAAAGGAATTAAATTAACATATTTCCTTATTATATTTTTTCAAAAGGTTTTGAGAAACATTTTCAGAGCTAATCAAAATATAAAAAGATGTTCATCACTTCAATTTGAAAGTGAGCATTTTTCTCTTAATGAAAAATAGGTAAGACAAAGTATAGTATGTTTTTTGATAAATATCGAACACAAATTCATCTGAATGTGCAAAATTACCAATGCCCATGGAAATAATAGTTATGGATGTCCCAAGGAAACTGTTTACAAAATATAAGATTCTACACATATATTAGTAAGTAATATCATTTTCTAAACAGAGCAAATGAAAGAAAAGTCATCTTACACTTCAAAATAATGTGCTCACGAAAAATACTATCTCATCTTCTTTGGTGAACAACTTTGTGTGCTACAGAATTTTTTCCTCTTATTCTATGCATTTGGTTAATATACACAATAAGCCCATCAGTAAAAACTGAAAGTAATCTTTGGAGACAGAATTATAAAAACTACTGAACTTCAATAGTGGGAGCAAAATCTTCTGTCATTTCGCAGAATATGTTATAAATCACTACTGAAGTAAAAAACATGAAAGAATATTTTAAGAGAATTCAAGTCATAGCACTGTTTACTTTCCTTCAACATAGACCATCATTAGCCTTCTAAGCTTAATCATTAACAAAATTAATAAGTTATTTCAAACAATAACCTGACATCATCATAAATCCATGGTGAGTTTATTGGAGCTAGGGATAATTTTGTTAAACTGAGCACTATAAATCAACTTGTGAAAGCAAACACTTCTACCTATGATGTATCTTTAAAGAAAACAAATTCCTACATTCAAATGTGTAAATAATAAGAATATGAAGCTATCTTTTCTAATGTGGCAAATTCCTCCCAAAGTAAACTGCAACTAGCATTATAAAGTGACAGAAAGAAATGCTATAATTGAACTCTAAATTACACTTTCAAAAGTCATCTTAAACCCCTAAATTAGTATTCCTCTTTATACTTTAAGTAAGTTATAAGCAATGATTACTTTTAAAAAATTGAGGGCTTATCCAGTGTAAGAATTCATCATTACTATCTGGTCCTGATGATTTCTTTTTCTACAATGTAAACCATAGTTTTAAAATGTTTTGTCATATATTGTATAAATTATATTAATTACTATTGTTTCCTTAGCCTTCATTGTTTTCTGATAATTATTTTATTCATTTTTCTGATCAATAAGAGAGAAAAGTAAAAGACTATCTTGTACAGCAAGTATATAATTAAGTAAGGGCCAAATGTAACCACTTAAAAGATGTAAAAGATAAGTCAGATTTTTTACCAGGATATTAAAAATTGTCATTAAAATATAGTTAGTTCTATAATATCTGTATTTTCTGTAAGCATTTGAATAATAATGTCATGGTAATATTTCCCTCTGGAACAAGGACTGATAATAAATACTAAAATTATGTAATTTCTCCAAGCAAGGACTTTTTAGTCAATCTTTATAAAATTTTAAAATTATTTTCTCCACTTATTAAAGAATAGTGTGACCAGTCCAGAGTTATACAGCAGTGAGAGCAATACAGTCCAGTGTTGAAGAGCACAGATTGTCATGCCAGAATACGCAGGTTTGGATTCCAACCCCACCATTTACTAACTGCCTGACCTTGATGAAACTGTATAACCTCTTTAGGCTTTAGATTCCTTGCCTGTAGAATGGAGACAAGAATGATATTTTTTTGTTATGAGAATTAAAATAATTAATGCATGGAAAACACTTAGACCAGGGCCTGATAACACAGTTAATAGTTTTATCATTAGTTCTAGTGGTGAAGTTCTTTTTCCAATCTAATTTCTTTCTAATTCAGTATACTTCACATCTTAATACAAGCACTTACCATAGGCAAGTTTATTTATTATCAATGCTACTAGAATATAGGGAAAAGAGGAATAATATTTAAGTGATCAAAAGATGTCATCTGTTCCCCAGTTCTCTTCCAGGCTCCCTAGCTACATGAATTATTCTTCCCCATGGTGAGAAAAGGGAGTGGAGGTGGGATTCTGCACAACTCAGGCCCCAACAGAACAAAGTGCTCTTCATGCTTCGGATTATTTTTCTTTCAAATATCAGTTTACAGCACACTTCTAAGCTGAAGAAATTCTTATAAACTTCCAATACCCTGTTAGGGGATTCTACCCTAACAGGGTAGTGGAAATTTGAATGTAGTGTATACAGGGCAAGATGGAAATAAAATAGGCTTAGTAGAACAAATCAGAACTATTTTAGTAAATATTATGTGTTGACAGATCAAAGTGTCATATATGCACTATAAGTAAGTCTAAAATGCAGATTATCCTTCATTTGTAATAGAAGGACCCTTTTTCTCCAGTTTTATGTATAAATCTACTTACTTCTAAAATAACTTAGTTAAGTGGCTTTTTCATTGATATATGGAAAAAAAGTATTTACAAAGAAACCAGTAACAAATGTACTCAGATTCAAATTCACTAATGGAAAAGATTTTAAAGTATTACTTTCAATATACAACTTCTATATACATATTTTATCTTTTAGTAAAATAAATATTTACTTAAAAAGATGATAAATTTAACTTTCTGTCAAGAATTATAAAGAATACATCACAGGCACAATATTGTATAAACAAAGAAAAGAAAGCTAAAAGGGATAATTAGAATTTTTGAAAATATTTATTCGAAAGGAAAAATATAGCCCTGCACTGGTTCTCACATTTATTAAAAAAGAATAATTAATTCTGCAGAATATATTCTAAGGAGCAATTTGGCCTTCTCATGAAACAATCATGATAAAGAACTGAGATTTAATCAAATAAGGTAAATATAAAATAAGATAATTAGCTTTTTACTACTAAATAGTATTAAAATACTTTTTATCTGTTGGACAGTCACTAGCAAATGTAGTTAACAAGAAAAATTACCTATTTTTTATTTGATTACAAATTATTGTAATTATTAGGCAGAACCATCAATAAAGGCGAGAGAGAGGTCAGAAAAAATCTGCAAGTGTCGCTTTCTAGAATGTTGCTCAATTTCTGATACCACGAAAAAAGACCATTAACTGTCTTTCATAAAACTATTATTAACTTTGTTTCTCAGCAAATCAATTAATATTTACTCTGTATTAACTCTATTCTCGTTTCCTATGTGATTTTCTTTCAAAGGGTTCAAAAACTGGAATGTTGCAGCAATAAACACAAAAGGCAATTTACTCATTTAGAAATAAATACTGGGCATATTTAAGAGGAATATTTAGTAAGCTTAACCTGTACAATGTGATTGTATTGGTTCCTCACAGAACCTGAGGAACCTAGAAGACAGCTGCATGCAGAGAGAGAGACAAAAAAGAAACATTTGTGGTTAAAATCATCTGTTAAAGACAAAAGAACAAACAAAAAATGACAGTTAATTTCATTTCACAAAAATTTGAGGAATACTATTTGAGCCAAAAATTTATTGCAAAGACCAGGGAGATCTAAGATTGTGGTTAAAATATTACTTTTACAGGATTACATCATACCTTCAAGGTCAGTAAAAATAAGAAACACTACATGCTAAATGAAGTAATATACAGGTTGTGTGGTTTTCATCTCTTTTTAGATCTGAGTATGACCTTGGACATATTACTTTACTATTAAAACCTTCCAATTGTAGAATCTAGGTTGATCTTAGGTAATTCCTAAGAGCCCTTCCAGTTAAAAATTTTTTTTTTTATTTTGCCCAGGATGGAGTGTAGTGGTGTGATCGCCACTCACTGCAACCTCCACCTCCCAGGTTCAAGCAGTTCTCCTGCCTCAGCCTTCCGAGTAGATGGGAGTACAGGTACCTACCAGCACGCCTGGCTAATTTTTTGTATTTTTAGTAGAGACTGGGTTTCACTATGTTGGCCAGGCTGGTCTTGAACTCCTGACCTTGTGACTGCCCACCTTGGCCTCCCAGAGTGCCGGGATTAGAGGCATCAACCACTGCATCTGGCCCAGTTTTAAATTTTAGAAAAAAATTTTTTTTATAGATCTTAAATGCCTTTATTACTCATAGAAATGGGAAACCTGCTTTTATAGAAAGCAAAGGTGGCTGGACTCAATGGCTCATGCCTGTAATCCCAGCACTTTGGGAGGCCAAGGCAGTGGATCATGAGATCAGGAGATGGAGATCATCTTGGCCAACATGGTGAAACCCTATCTCTACTAAAAATACAAAAAAATTAGCTGGGTATGGTGGCACATGCCTGTGGTCCCAGCTACTCAGGAGGCTGAAGAAGGAGAATTGCTTGAATCCAGGAGGTGGAGGTTGCAGTAAGCCAAGATCACACCACTGCACTCCAGCCTGGAGACACAGCAAGACTCTCTAAAAACAAAAAAAAAAAAAAAGAAAAGAAAGGCTCTTATATATTCTTTAATCTCCACCTATCAGCATATGAAATTTTATGTACTATTATATATGTCAAACAATCAAATCTCTTTAAGTTGAGCATCTTTCTGAAATATAACTGGTTCTCTACCAGGTCTAATATATACAGTAGGTAGCTATAACTTATTCTCTCTAAAATACAAAAGGCTTTCTCTTCCTGTATTAGTATTGAACAGTTTTTAGCAATGTTTACCTTATATGAGAGGAGGAATTGATTTGAACCAAAAACAACCTCAAAACTCTCCTCAAAAGGGAACAAAAACACTGCTTTTTCAACCTTGCTGCTTCAAGTTAGGTTCCCTAACCATCACCATCTCTTTACAGAGGCAATCAACAATTTAGATTTGGCAATATCATTAAAGAACTGTGACTTTGGACAAATCACATACATCTGGAAAATTTTAGTTTTCCCAAATATTAAAACAAAAAATTAGAGTTTATGCTAGATAATGTATAAGATCTGCTATTGCAATACAATGATTCTGAGTATGTATAATACATATCATATATACTATATAACATATATATCATATACAATGTATATGATACTTAAAAGTTTCTGAAATCTATTGCCCATTGTTGAATATACACATCTCAGAAACATATTATTACATGCTAAGAAATGAATTAATTTGTTACTACTTGGTAAGCAGTATTCCATAATAATCTACTCAACTGTTTATTTAGAATAATCATCTTACAAAGTATACTAACTCCTCCCCAAAATAAGAGGTATTATCTAATTCTCTCTACTGATTCTTGGAAGGAAATAAAAGGCAAATATTTTCTCTGCTTTACAAAGAGAGGAACTAGAACTTTAGTGAGTGGATGGGATTGTGTAGCAGATCACAGAGCAGGCCAGTGTCAGAGGGAGAATAAACTGTGGCCCAATGACTCTATAGAGCTTTCCATTAATACTATGTCTCTCATTTTCTGTTACACCTTATAATATGTGAGTGAGTGTGTTTATGTGTTTTGGGTAGTGGGTAGGAAAGCCAATAGAGAGGAGGTAATCATTAAGCTATGATGTGATTTCAAAGGTTAATTCATTCACTGCATTAGGAATTCCAGGGTAACACTAAAGCCTAGATTCAAAAGGTTACATACATAGCTCTTCCATTTGCTCTCTAGCTACTGAAGTTCATTAAGCCATATTATAATGGTAAAAGCTTACCTTATAAAGATGGTGTTAATCTACAAATATAAATGTTGCTTCAAACGTTCAAAAAATTATTTTGCTCTTTCTAAAGTCCACACAATGTGTAAATGAAAGTCGTTAGGGAATGGAATAACCCAGCAACAGAATTCATCATCCTATCAACTGCAAAGTTGTCTCAAATATTGATCTTTTCCTAAATAAAGGCCCATACACGAATATCTTCTCCCCAGGGACATTAAATAACTCAGATCAAAGTTCTCAATATTTTTTCTTTTCATTCCCTGGCCCAGTTGTTTTGGACTTCTATAGCTGAATTAGATGAATGTGGTTTTTGAAACCTGTTTTCCTACTTTCTCTTTATTTGGGCTTCACCATAGGTTTCAATAAATCCCTCAAATCAAAGGCCAAGAATAAAAAGTTTAAATATCAAATAATTTTGAGAATTTGGCTATTATCTCAAATATTTTATTTCAATACCAGAAAGGTATTTTTCTCTTACTTGTTTGATACATATGTTGACATATAGCTCAGAATTTCCGGCTTACAAAAAATTTGTTACTACCTCAAAGAAAAACAAGCTCGCTTTATTAAAATAAAAGGTGAACAGAGTGATCAAATATTAACTAACCTAAGCAGAAAGTAAGATGTTCTCCCCAAATTCCTTCAACATCTTATTGTTACCTATAATCTTTCCAGTTTGAGATTCAAACAAAAATTGCCTGGCTAGAGCAGAGTAAAGACGGAGCTTCTTTAAAAATGGGCTGTACTCTCAAATTTGTTGAGCCAGAAGATGCATCGTACTTTCCTGGATTGTGTGGACCACGCCAAAGAGAGAACCAGCCTGGTGCTGTTTAAATTCTTACCCAAAGGGATTTAGTTGAGGTGTACCAGACTGGTAAGAGTAGATTCTGACATCCTGATTGAGCACTATTATCCCTGATTGTGCTCATGTGACTAGAAAACCATTTTACACACAGCAGACACAGCAAAACAGATTATGATACACTCTTGCTTAAAATCCTACTATTGCTTTCCCATTGCATGTATAATGAAACCCAAACTCCCTAATCTGGTTAAAGAAATCCTACATGGTTAAACACCTACACCATGTCACTCTCCTCCCCCCATGGCTCAGTCACTCTCTTCCCCACATGGCAGTCCAACTACTGGTTGCCCCTTTTCCTCTAGCCAAGAAAGCTCTCTGTGTCTGAAACTTTCTCTCTATTTCAATGATGGCTTCTACATGTCATTTAGATATCAGTTTAAATGTGACCTCCATAGATACATCTTGCCTAACAAGCCACTCTAAAGCAGTGACCAAGATGTTCTCCCTAAGGAAACATTAGGCAAATTCCTCTTTTCAACTAGATTTCATCCTTGGATGTCCCTAACCTTCCTAAGCCAGTCTAAATGAAGAACCCTACTAAGTGATTTCACAATTTTGATATATGATCAAGGTCTTCATCTTCGATCCTTAATATTTAAGCCCTTCGCCTGCCTTTAGCAAGAATCTTGTTAGTCCAGTTCAGCAAGAATCTCCCTATCCTTGACTTCTCTTAAAAATCTTCCATCCACTGATCCCTTCACTCTGCTCCTTGATTATAAATCTCCAGCTGCCGTTGCTGTGTTTGGAATGAGGTTCAGTCCTTTCCCTGATTACAATAGTACAAAATAAAATTTGTATCATCTTTAACTGGTGTCTGGCTCTGTTTGTTTTTGATAGTAACCACCTAGTTCCCTGGTATCAAATTACCCTATTTTAATTCCCTGCATAGAGTTAATCTTATGGCATTATTATGGTGCTTTATTTGTTTATACACTAGGATGCAAGGCTTTGGGAAACGAGGGACATTGTCTCTCTTGATCACTGTTTCACGTGACCAAGACATGCAGATAGCCTAGAACAAAGCTTGAAATTGGCTACACACTCAAGAAATTTTGTTGGGTGAGACCATTTTCATGGTAGATCTAAAGGAGTATGAAAATGCACACAAGAGAATCCTGAAAATTAGTATATACATAAGATTAATTATAAAAAGGCAAAAATGAATAAATCAAATATTAAAAGTTGATCCCTCAGGTTTCTTCTTTATATAATGTTGTATTTTCCAAATTTTCCACGATTACTTTTAAAATCAGAAAAACATAAAAAATAACACACAAAAAAGTGGTTTAATGAATCACCATTTTTAGTTGGTTTCAAATGTGTTTCTTAGGGAGAAACCTTTTACTTGCTGCAAGTTTTCAAGATTATTGATTCTGTGCCAAGAAAAAGACATATACAAATATAAAAATGAAACAAGCACATTTTCACAGAGGAAAAAATTGTCAAAAATAGTTATTTCCTTCCTTACAGTTCTAAAACCTAGCAGATCTTAAAACCAAGCCAATAATAAAATAGAGAAAACGGTGAAGAGGATAAGAGTCTGATATTACTTAGATGTCACATTACCTGTGTCAGGGAAACCAAGCACAAATGCTGTTTTCCCTGTGTAATCTGATTCACTCATGAGTGTGTGCTAGTGATTCATGTGGTGCTGTTAACTAGTGCAATGATCTTGACAGGAACTGCAGTACTCTGCTCACAACCCTGTGGGTCTCTACCCTCCACCGCACTTGCAGATGTTCACTTGCGGCATTTGTTTTTAAAACACTTTTCCTTTGTTGGCTGCTGTTTACTATTTTATGACAGTCACTGTTGTTATTGATGTTGTTTTAAAATCGTTCTTTACATGACTAAACACAACACCGTCAGATTATATGGCATGGAGATTCATCAATTAAGGTAAGATAAAATGAAAAAGAACTCATCCCTATTTCTCTCATTAGATAAAAAGCTTTGATGGAATCTACTTACTGGTCTTAGAGCCCTTATGCAGGCCGTTTGTTCTCTCTTCCTACAATGTTTTTTTTTTTTTTTTTCACCTTCTCAGTGAAATGGACCTGACCAACTATTTAAAACTGAAATAACTCAACACTCTGTATTTCCCTGCTCTGCTTCCTATTATTCCTCAACAGTTATCACAGTCTCATATCCAATACTGTGTTTACTGTCTCCCCCAAAAAATACAAGCTCCATGAGGCAGGGATATTGGTCTGTTTTGCTCCTACTATACAACTTGCTAAGTGAGTGAATGATACAGGTGAATTTGTTAGTGTTATACTTTTTGAGATTATGTCTCATAAGTTTAATCCATCTATGATTTATACCCTGAGGAAAAGGAACACTTGAAACCTCTTTTGTGGTTAGAAATGGGTCCTAGATTCAAGGACCTAGAGTTGCCACAGTTCCTTTTGTACTACTGAAATCTTAAAAGATAGGAGAAAATCTCCAATGAGGTAACCAAGGAGTTATGACATTTGGCTGAGATGGATCCCAGAAAAAATATGTATACTGTGTCAAAATGTGTTAATAATTCTGCCTAGGTCACAAAAGTTTAGAACTTTCCCCAGCATACTTTCTCTTTTTATAAGTTTAGTCTGTATGTAGTATCAAAAAGAAAAGAGCTCTTGTTTTAGTTTGGCAGTTTTTTGAATGCTTGACTTTGGTCTCCCAGAGGAAATGGAGGAAACTAGTTTCATTATCCACTCTGTTATTGGCAGTCTTAGCAAACTAATACAGCCAATCAAGAAATGCCATACATTTTTGTCAGAGTGAAATGCTTGTAAAGAAGTAGATTTATACTTCAGAGTTGTTTTGTTCTCTCCTCAAAACAGAAGGTTCCTTTTAGTCAGCTGCCAGTATGTTAATACTTCAGATTTACCCCACAGTATCCATTTGCTTAAGACCCTAAGACACACCCACTAAGTGCAGGAGGATACTAAAAACATCAAAGCAGGAATATAAATTGAATGCTCCTACACATAAAAATAAAACACCTATAAAGTTTTCAGTGAAAGATTTTGCGAATTCTACATCACTGTTATCCCTTTTCTTACTACTTCTAGATCAGAAATATCTAGGTTAATAATAAAATTGAGGAAGCTGGGACAGTAATATTTTCCCAAAATAATCAAACCTATTATCACAGAATCTAGTTTACACATATTTTTGGATTTACTTTTTCTTTCCTGTGTATTTCTTCTTTGTTTCTTATTTTCATCACTTTAAAAATTTTTGAAAACATTTGTGCTATTTTATAATTCGTGAGGGATAAATACCATAAAGTCATCTTACTATTTCTCAAACCAAATCAATGACTACAACATAAACTTTTTTATTTTTGAAGACAAGGTCTCATTCTGTCACCCAATGTCTGAAGTGCATGACTCACTACATCCTTAACCCCTGGGCTCAAGCAATCCTTCCACCTCAGCCTCTCTAGTAGATGGGACCACACATGCACACTACCATGCCCCACTAACTTTTTTAATAGTTTGTAGAGATGTGGTCATGCATGTTGCCCAGGCTGGTCTTAAACTCCTGGGTTCAAGTGATTTTCCTGCCTCAGCCCTCCAAAGTGCTGGAATGATAGGCATGAGCCACTGTGCCTGGCCTAAAGCAAACTTTTTACAGGATATGTGGAACGTAATTTAGCTGACTAAAGTAATGATATAAATCCTGTCTTTCCATACTTCAGAAGCAGTAGCTGAGTAATTGTTAATGACACATAAAAGTGCTATTCAAATAAGACCCGTTATTATTTTTTAAAGTGTTAGTTTATACATAATCACTACCTTTTGAAAACAATATATATAACTTTTCAAAAACTTGTCATACTTGCTTTGTTTTTACTTTCACAACTATTTTCCCAAGTAGGTAAAGGATTATCATTTTCATTTTATACAACTCTACAGAAAGGACATTGAACTGATTAACATAGCAGACTCCAAAATATGTGGTTAAAATAAACCTAATGTCATCAGGGATTACCTAAATTTACTTATTCTTTAATTACACTCAGGTTTTCTACTGGTTGATATACAGTCAACTTTCAGCACAACAAGAAACATACACTATTAATTTAGTATTTTTATGAGTTTCCACAAACTAAGATTAGTTTAATTTTTCCCATTTCCACTTCAAAGATTATATCAAAAAACAAACAACAAACATAGGAAAACTTTTAAGAATCAAAGGTAACCAAGATTGAAAGTTAGGAACCTATTTTATAAAAGCTATAAATATTATAGATTATCAAATTAACATTTTTATTGTGGTATATAAAATAAAATTTTAAATTAACATTTAAAAAATATTAAAAATATGTTCTCACCAATATTAGGGTGTTTCAAAAGACGGCAGATTCTAGCTTCTCTTTCCAGTTTCTGATGATCTGTTTAAAAAAAAAAACTGAATAAGGCAAAAATAACAAAACACAATAAACAGCATAACAAAATCACATAAGGCCTTTGCATTTACTCATCCTTTGATTTCGTTTTGAAACAAGAATAATTCAAATTTAGAATTAAGTGAATAGCACATAGTTCAATATCGAATTTTATTTTTCATTGACTTGATGTTTGACAGAGCGTAGTATAAAATAGTGCTAAATTTAGTCTTGGGGAAAATAGCAGAAATGACACAAAACAATACCAATCTTTCTCATCTTTACATTAAGTACTTTACATTAAGTATTTTTTTACTTTTTTTAAAAATTTTTTTTTAATTTTTTTGAGACAGATTCTCGCTCTGTCACCAGGCTGGAGTGCAGTAGCACAATCTCAGCTCACTGCAACCTCTGTCTCCTGGGTTCAAGCGATTCTTCCGCCTCAACCTTCCAAGGAGCTGGGACCACAGGCACGTGCCACCACGCCTGGCTAATTTTTGCATTTTTAGTAGAGATGGGGTTTCACCATGTTGGCCAGGATGGTCTTGATCTCCTGACTTCATGATCTGCCCACCTTGGCCTCCCAAAGTGCTGGGATTACAGGCGTGAGCCACCACACCTGGCCAAGAATGTATTGTTATAATAACTTTAATCCAATATAGACATACCAATTTAGAGCAGAGGATGCATATATGGAAATTGGATTGCTAATAAAGTAAGTGCTAAGTCAGGTTATTGTAGTTTATCTCTAATGGAGAAGTGTTATCAGTTCAGTCATATGTTCTCAGCCACTCTTCTTACAACTGTTGGTTCAACTTCCTAGGTATATGATACTCTTCCTAATATCAAAGATTTCCCAAAATCCCTAATTCCTTGCTTATCTTCACCTTTCTATGTTTCTCTAACCATTTCTTTGGAGAAACATGTGTCTTAACGTGTGTATTAAGAATTATCTTAATTCTTACACAAGAAGAAACTTCTAAGAATAATTTTAATATTCTTCTTTGATTTTTTTGATAGAGGTACACATACATATAAATATAATCAAAATCATTCACCAACACACAAAATAAATGGTAGAGAGAGACAAAAACATGGTAGAAACACATGTTGCTGATACATGTAGCAGTGTATAGAGGTCATTAGTTGAAACACATGTTGCAGTGTATAGTGGTCATTAGTTGAAAACTTATACACAGAAAACTGATTTAAATTTTACAACAACCCTCTAAGATTGCCAATATTATTATCCCTATTTTAAAATACAAATTCTAATAGTTTAACACCACTGTCTTGATTAATGCAAAGCCTCCAGCAATTTCATCCTATTTCTTTTGCATTATAATGTAACACATGTCAACACATGTAAAAATGTCAACACTTTTAAAAATAAAAGACAAATAATGTTTTAGTTTTAATTTGGATATAGTTTTGACCTGATGATCCCCTACGAGAGTTTCAGGCACTCCCAGGATCTGCAGATACACTCTTTGAGGACCACTGGTGTATTCTATAATTAACTGTTGTATATAATGTTGATTTTTCTGGTCATTTAAAAAAATATTTTAAACACATACAGTGCTATTAATAGCTCAAAGTGTCAAAAAACAGTGTCTCCATAAATCAGCACAGCATTAGATAGACTCTAATAGTATATCTCCATTATATCTGGATTCCCAAACACAAAGACAGATACTCTCTGGACCTACCATTATCTATAACTATACCGACTTCTATAAATATAATTTCTTCAAACTCCCTTAACAAGTCCTTATTCTTAAGACAAACTACTTCTAACTTATTTAGAAGTACACAGAAAATACAAAAAGTTAAGGTAGATTTTGAAAATGCCTCTAACAGCAATATCATGAATAAATACTGCAAAGTGTTTCATGTAAAGTATATGAAAGAGGCTGGGCACAGTGGCTCACGCCTATAATCCCAGCACTTTGGAAGGCCAAGGCAGGTGGATTGCTTGCAGCCAGGAGTTTAAGACAAGCCTGTCCAACATAGCGAAATCTCATCTCTACTAAAAAAATATGAAAATTATCCAGGTGTGGTAGCGGGCACCTATAATTCCAGCTACTCAGGAGGCTGAGGCACAAGAATCACTTGAACCCAGGAGATGGAGGTTGCAGTCAGCCAAGAACACAACACTGCACTCCAACCTGGGCAACAGAGGGAGTCTCCATCTCAAAATAATAATAAAGTATATGAAAGACATATGTGAACAAAGATTAGAATTTTGTTATGGAGACAGGGACATGCAAACATACATGCTAAACTGTGATTACTATATATATATATATGGTTTTATATATATAGTAATTTATATATATATAAATCATCTGAAAAATAATTATATTAAAATAAAGAATAAAAAGTGAAAAATCTTTACAGACAGTAAGTTCTACAGAGCTTTTGCTATAGAGATAAACATAATTATAGAACTTTATATAGCCTATTGTGTGGGCTCATCTGTTGTTTCCCTGTAAAATGCATATAAAGCCATCCTAATCTTCAGATCCCAGAGAATGTGACTGTATTTGGAGATGGAATGTTTAAAGAGGTGACTGAGCTAAAATGAGGTCATTATTGTGGGCTCTAATCTAACATAACTGGTGTCCATATATGAAGAGGGTACTGGTGCACTGACAGGTGCAGAAGGAAGATCATGTGAAGACACAGGGAGAAGACAGGCATCTACAAGGCAAGGAGAAAAGCCTCAGAAGAAATCAATGCTTCTGACATCTTTATCTTAGACTTCTGAGCCTCTGGAATTGTGAGAAAATAAATTTGTCACAATTGGTTGTTTAAGTAACCTAGGCTGTGGTACTCTGTTGTAGTAGCTCTATCAAACTAATACACCGAATGTATCAGTTTTCTATTGTTATGTGTCCAACACCACAAAGGCAGAAGCTTAAAACAACACACATGTATAAACTCACAGTTTCTGTGGGTCGTGAACCTGGGTATAGCTTAACTGGGCCCTTTGCTTTAAGGTCTCTCACAACGCTGCAATCAAGGTGTCAGCCATGGCTGGGGTCTCATCTAAAGTCTTGGCTGAGGAAGGATCTGCTTCTAAGCTTGCATAATTGTTGGCAGTACTCAGTTCTTACAGGACTTGTTGAGGTGAGGGTCTCAGTTCCTACCTGGCTGTTGGCTGGAGGATGCTCTCAGTTCCTTGCATGTGCCAATATGGCAACATGTTTCATCAAAGCCACCGAAGGAAGGAGTATCGAAAGCAAAAGGGAATGTCATTATCTTATCTAACCTAATCACAGAAGTTATATCCTATCATGGTTTCCATATTCAATTGGTTAGAAAAAAAAGCTAGGCTGGCTCAATTTTAATGTACAAGGGCATGAACACCAGGAGGCAGGATTATTAGGACATCTTAGAATTTCTCTGCCACAGTAGACCTTTTTTTTTACTCTTGTCACCCAGGCTGGAGTATAATGGCGCAATCTCGGCTCACAGCAACCTTCGCCTCCCAGGTTCAAGCAATTCTCCTGCCTCACCCTCCCTAGTAGCTAGGATTACAGGCGCCTGCCACCATGCCCAGCTAACTTTTGTATTTTTGGTAGAGACAGGGTTTCACCGTGTTGGCCAGGCTGGTTTCGAACTCCTGACCCCAAAGTGCTGGGATTATGGGAGTGGGCCACAGCGCCCGGCCCACAGTAGACTTTATAACAACAGTACTGATGGGCTTTCTCTGACAAGCAGCTTCACTTACCTTTTCTTTCATATAATCACATAACTTAGTGATCTTCTATGAATCATAGGCATTCTGCATTCTACTCCTGGGACATGTTTTGACATCCCAAACATGATGATATAACTAAATTCTAGTTTCCATTAAAACTAGAAATTAACAATAATGAAAATGCATATCACCTGGTATGTTTCACATTCAACATCAAGTTCGCAACTTTACTTTTAGAGAGAGTAGGTAGGTGAGGAGTGATTAAATACCTATTACAGTATTGCCAAAAAGCACATTTCTGTATTTATCCTGCTGAAGAGATGGATTACTTTTAAAGTCTCCTCTACTTTTAATTTCATCAGAAACAAAAATTATACATCCTACCTTATTATTCCCAGCTCTGATAACTATAGTGGTACGAGGCACAGACAGATTATAAAAGGCAAGACAGCCATAATACTGTTTGGCACCATTTGAAGATGTTCCTTTATTATCCACAGGCCCTGAAGCTAATGGAACCAGCCTCATTTATCATTTAATATTTATTAAAGTACTTGAACTATAATAGTTTGGCTTTATTACTCCTTTGAAGCTCAAGTCCATACTCTTATTGAATCAAAATATAACTCTTCAGGCTGTAATCTTGTCAGGTCTGATAAGGTATATACTGTTAGTAATATATGGTTGAAGACCTGCCATATAAGCAATGCCTTAAGGAAAATGCATCATCATTCGGTTTTGACATGAAGTCAGTGGGGGAATAATATTATCAACAGAGAAACTTCTGGATTTTAAAACATTTCTCAAGAATTTTGGTGAAGTGTTGTTATAATATTTCTTCCTAGCTGAGATACTATTTTAACTTACAAAATATTTTATTTCAGATGAGGTGGAAAATGTGAATTCAGACCAAATGAAGTAAATCCTTGACTCCTGTTCCAAATCAAATTTTAATCTTTATGCAAAAGAATAATTCTGATCACAAATGGAAATTAAAGTACTAGCTTTGATTTACTTTCACAGAGCAATAGAAATAGCACTAAAGCTACATAAAGTAACAGTATATCTAGTCTGGCAATATTAGGGAATAAGCTCTTATCAATAAACAAATTTCAAAAGTACTTATTTATTCCTCCAAATACCCAGGTTTAAACTATTAACCTTGTTGGGGGATTGGAGGGAGATCTAACAGTCATTGCTTTCTTACATGAATGACATATATAAAAGAATTTAATCTTTCTTGACATCACTGAGTCCTCATTATTAACATTAATTATTACTCTGCTGTAATCCAGTGAAATCCTCAGAAGCTACAGAGGTGTGAAAACCCATAGCTACCTGCACCACCTACAAATGCCAAGGGAGAGGTCTGGGCAAAAGGAGGAGTTGCCTTCTGTTATAATCGGCCAGTTACTACCCCTTTGTGTACACACACACACACATACACACACGCAAGCACACACAGGCAAACACACACAGAAATATAAACATAAAACCTAAGGAAGGCCTGAGTTTGCCATGACCAAAAAGGTTTAGCTCTTCTAGTCCTTCCTCCCCACAAAGACAATCCCACTCCCAAAATAATCTTTTATCAAAATTACGGAGGAGTTGCTCATGGGTGCATGAAAACTTGAATGTTTAAAATCCAGCTCTATCTCTAATTTTTACCCTGCTGGCCTTTCAGCTTGTCAGCTTAAGCTGCTGAGCTGCTGTGTTCCCTATTCTTATCTCCTTAGTCCTTACCTTTCCTGGCCTTATCCTCCAGTTTGAGATCAATGCCTCAGATCTATTTTTGAGGGCAGGTTAATCTTGCCTCTCTGGCTTCCTTACTACAACCAGCCCAACTCAATTCTTAAAATTTTCACATTTGTTTCATTTCCAAGAAACTACAGTCCTGAGTAAGAGATATTCTACTTGCCCCTCTGGAAGAAACCTGGCTATTTATTCTCAGAAGGGGGAAGATAAAACTAAATTTACCTAAACTATTTGAAGCTTTATACTGTTGCATCTGCTTATTACATTTTTTAAAATCTCTTCATGAGTTTTTGCTGTCAGCTCTTAGTGCTGTGAATATCTCCAGTACATAAAACTGTTTCAGGTGCACATAATAGGCATTAAATAAATGTTTGTTGACTGAATAAATAAAGGATGGATGCCCCTTCTTTTTTTCACAATTGCTGTGAATGAAGAACCAGGGAAAACAAAGCCATAAAAATATAATCATAAATAACCTGGAAGTGAGAACCCAGAGATCCTCTCTTAAAGAAAGATGCACTTTTTAGTGTGTGGATTCTGGAGCACTGTAATGTAGCTACTCAGATGCCTTATTCCGGGAGGTTTTGGAATTATGTTCTGAATGCATTTCTCTTGTTAGAGAAATTGTGTCTCACTAAATGAGGCATTCCTCTGGAAAGAATATAGAATCCATCCATTTAAGTAGGTCACATTTAAAAACAGACTGCAAGGTAGAAGTTGCTAAGGAAAGGGCCATTTCACTACAAAACCTGAATAGGATGTATGTGAATTTAAAGCTGTCATATTCATTTAACAACAAATTTTAAAAATTCATAATAAAATATTACAAAACTATGCCATGTCATCATGTCATAAATTTGAATTTTTAACTATTTGACCTAGAATCTTTTTGACATTAGAGATCAGTTACTCCCTATTACTTCTGCTGCCTACTGTGCCCTGGAAGAATCAGTAAGATCCTACTATATAGGATGATGTGCTTTTCATGGCAAAGTAGAATAAGACATAGATGCTGAAAGTTCCTACATCTTAATTTAGAACGAAAGTTTCTATATCTTAATTTAGAAGTGAAACCTTTTTAAAGTCCATTCTGTGTAGGAAGCTCATACAAACATAGATTACAAATTATGATGTGAGTACAACCTTGATTCGATATGGACTGGAAACCATGGCTTCTTTGTGAAGAAGCTCCACCCGATCATTTGAAAAAAAAAAAATTACATGAAGAAAGAATCAGGCCTCTACTTCATTTTATATTCTTTCTGCAGTTTCATCTGTGGAGGAAAATGGAATTTTCAACTGACTCCAGGGGAATAAAACCTATAATGAAGATCCCTAATTTTGTAGAACACTAGACACATTGTAAGATACAAGCCAGAGAAATGGAAAGACCTCTGGCTTCAGACTGGAGCAGACAAGAAATGCTATCCTGAGTCAACCGCTAACTACTAGCTAGGTGTCCAAGTTACCTGACCTTTTGAAAGCTCCTTCCATAACACAGGCATAGAATATCTAGCACAAGTCCTGCATCTGGAACAAAAGAGGTCCTCAAAAAATTACAGTATCATCATTATTATTGCTAAAGATGTATCCAACTTTAAAATAACTAAATTCCTAAAATCTACATTAAAAATTATATTGAGTCCATCAAAAATTATTTATTTTACATGTACCCTAACATATTATAAAAATAACTGTTTTTCATAAAATCATATGATTATGCCATCCAGGTCACTGATAACAGAAATAGTGGGAGAACCACTGGTATTTATGTTCAGAAGGAGACAAATTCAATACAGTAAAACACAAACTAAAACTCACAATTATTCAGTTTTATGGTATATGCTAAACATCTCAAAAATAAATATTATAGAAAAAAACTCTTGAGTGTAAAATTTGTAAATAAAATTGTACAGTTTTATATACAAACTTACTGTATTATTTTATTAATCCATTTTGCATATCTGAAACATATCTCTTCTGGTTAATAGTTTATCATAAAATTGTTTAAGAGGGAGCTACTCTATATTCTCTTTCCCAGGACTGTAAAGGAATAAATAATAAAATTTGATGGCACCATTCTTACATTATCCTACAGAATAAATTATTTTCCCTCTTCCACTACAATAATGGCATCCATTCAGAGATACAACATTTTGCCTGTTATAAAAATATAATGCTTTATACGAAGTTATGAAAATTTAAAGCAAAATATACATTTTATAGGGCTCTTGTTCAGTTGCAATTTAGGTCAGGATACAACTTATTGCAGCCCTTTTAAAATTATAAACTATAGTGAATCCTAATTTATACAAAATATTTTTATATAAATGTTTATTTAATATCTGATATATAGAATATCTACATAGCTATTAAGAAGGAGATGGGCACACTCTGCTAAGATCTAATAAAGTTTTAACAGAGCCTCTTAGTAAGCCTTATACTACTTCTAGGTGACAGGCTAAGGGGAATTTGAATTCAGCTTTTATCCTTTGGGAGGGGAGGAATGGGAACATAATTGTGTAGAACAGGGTATGATGCAGGAGGTATAGTGTTGAATGGAGACTACAGCTGAACTGCAGATTTCCTTTGGATGATCAAGGTAGGAGATGGGCAGGAAACCTTGATTATACCCCTTGTAGCTCTACCTGACATTAGCTATCTCCTCTAAGTTCTCATAGCTTCTGTGATAGTGTTGCTGTCTTCCTCTCACGAGAGTGCCTCTGTCTGCCTGTGTGTTTGTTGTTTTGCTAACATAGCTACATCACTCATTACATGTTCCAAGATATGGAACTTTTCTTATGAAGGTCACCACAGGATTTAGGCAGGAGGAGTAAACCAGGAAGCATAAGAAGAGGAGAATGGTATGCAGAATAGCCAGACAGCCAGGAGATGTCCCTTCAGGAGAAAGAGGATCCAAGCCGTACTCAGTATGTCAGAGTCAAAGCCTGTCCAAAGGAGGAAATGAAAACCTTCCAGATGGCATAAAGACACAAGGTATCAGACAGAGTTCACACAGAATGAATGATCACTTAAATAGTACCATTTAAAACTATTATGTCTGTCAATAGTATCACTTAAAATTATTATGTATCAACTGATTGTTAATATGGTAAAAAACAAGCCCTTATATAAACCACTACTTATAAGGATTTTAGTTGGTACATACTAAGAATTAAAGGCTTAAATTTATCTATATCTTTAATTGTATATCAACAATTTAATTCATATAAAATTATTCAAATTATACTATTATAGAGGACTAATGAGATAAATTTGTCATAATATATTAATTCTACCCTTGGTCGACAATCAAATAGTATTCTTCCTTAGTTGTAATTTTGCTTTTGAGAAATTTGCTGCACAATTCCATTTTCACTTTTAGGCATAACAGAGCTAAGTTACTTGAGACACTTTCTATTAAAATCCTTCAAGCTTTGGCTATCTAGAGATTAGAAGGACCCAGAATGGAAACAAGGCATACTAAAGATAAACATAATCCACCCTTAACCATCTTTTTTAGTGGCCCCACTGATTTTTACAGGCAATTGCATAGTAACACAAGAGAACATTTACTTCAGGGATTTTGCTTTTCTTTCTTTTGTTTTCTCATTGTGGTATGATAAACATATTTTGCTATTCTTAAGTATTGCTTCCTAAGAATTAAGTACACAAGTTTATTCAAAACTGAAAAGTATAAAATATTTATATGGTTTTCCACAGGAAAAATTTCCTTAGGTAGTTTAATACTAACACATTAAAAATATAGATAAAAGAATAACTTTGGATAACAGTTTAGAAGAATAAAGGGCATGAAGTGTAAAAGAACATAGATTTTTTTATGGTTCCTTTAAAGCATCTGGAATATACAGTTATTCATTTTTCTGTGACTAAGTTCTCCTGAAGAGATAACTGTGAAGCTAAAACAGCTTAGGCTTCCGGGCCCTTCATATGCACAGACTCCTGAAAGGACCTTAGCAATGTTTACAGGATCATACGTTTTCATAAAAGTTGCAAAACATGATATCTTAACAGTAATCAGTTATGGTCATTGTCATTATTTCTTTCCACTCTCCTTTTTCCTTCATCACACTTTTTTTTGTGTTGGCGACACTGGAACAAGCATGAACATTTTTGAGATCTAACAAAGGGGAAGTTGAGCTGCACTGAATATACATTTAGTTTAGGTTTAATAAAACATATTTACCTGGTTTGCAGTCACTTCTATGTTGAGGTATGCTATTGCTAGCCATCCCAACATAGGGATGTTTTGGGAATACTCCCACCTCCCAGTCTGCAATGAGATAACGATGTTACACCCCAGAGGAGGTATCATCATATAAACTAGAATTACAGATCACCCTGCAAGTGTGTGCGCAGAGGAGGAAAAATGTTTTTACTATTTTTCTGGAATTTGTTATACTTTGTGGTATTTGTCAGTTTTTAAAATTATAATTTCTTATGACTATTTCAACCTAAATACATATTCTCTTTTGAGTTTAATATTTTATTTGTAATCTTTTCTTTTTCTTAGGACCTCCCAGATTGCATACATGTGAGGTGCTGCTAAGCCTGAATGCATGTTCCTCATTATGCTTATGAAAAAAAGTAGAAGATGAGAATGTATTGTTTAAATTCTAAACATAAAAAAGACTTACATATTAAAATACCTCGGATAATTTATAAAATTAACTTTCTTCTTTAAGTGAATAGAAATTCATTTATACTGCTAAAACGAATCATTAAAATCCCATACATAGCTTATATTACATTAGTCATGAGTGACCCACCATAGTAAAATAATCACTAAGTTGAAAGTCAAGGTAAAGAAATTAGCTTCCAGTACAGACCCTGCCAGGAATGGCAAAAAAGCAAACCTTATACGTGTGTAAAGTTATATTTATTCCTTTCTATCCTATGAAGATACTATAAATTTTAGATACTGTATCTTTATTTTTAAGGGAAAAAGTTCTTAGACATACTACTTAACACGTTTGTAATTAATCTTTTATTAAGCAAATACAAGGAAACTGATAGCTGTTTTGGAAGATGAAGTAACATGTTATGGTCTAAGTACTTGCAAACTAATAATTAAGCTAGTAATTATACGGATATCCTTTGAATGGAAGAAAGAAAATGAAGTTATCATTTATTGAACTACACTCCCCAAGTTAAAAAATTTAAGACACTTAAAGTCTTCTCTCTACATATTTGAATTCCACATTCCTTGTTTACCACATTTGTTTTTATTTCTTATACATGCACGCACACACACACACACACACACATAAATGAGGTTTAATGCAGTCACCTAAATGAAAAAATACTACTGAGTCAAGATATTAAAAGGAAACTCTCTATCCCACATACCTCGAAAATATGTACAACTATGACATCAATTAAAAATACAAAAATATGAAATTTTCTCGGTTTTAGCTGAGGCGTTGAAGGCGAAAAGCAAAATAATTCTCAGATACAGGTGCCAAATCAGAACTTGCCGAGGGTTTATTTGAAGCAATTCTGTCATCATGAGCCCACCGTTCGCTTTCGGCTCTCCAAGAGAAGGTAATGAGACCCCCAGAGAGGACTACTTTGGATAGAGTGGTCAGAACATTCTGAACCACCTCCTACCTCACACCACAAAAGAGCTTACTCAAGGGTACCAAATTGGAAGGGAAGGAGTATCTCTGAAAGAAGTGTTAAAAAAAAGTACATCTCCTGGAGTTAGAGAAAAATAACTACAACCTATTTTTAAATCTGACTTTAAAAGCATGAAATTGTAGCTGGCTAGCTTTCCTGGAATTGCAAAGCCTGGTGGACTCTGTTGTGATCAGGCTATGCTTCCACCAATGGCAAGAAAAAGATGCACCTTTCCCATGGACAGGATACAGACCCACAGGAGGAATGATCTCACAAGGGACAATGCCCAAAAGGACCACCTGGCTAGGCAATGTAATCCCCAAAGAGGGGTATAATACTAGAAACCCAGGAGCTGCGAAGACAGCTAAAAACATTCAGCCAGGGGCAGCATGACTATCATCAGGGGAACTATCCCCTGAGGTTCCTAAAAGGAATTATCCAAAGAGTAAGTCAGCAATCGTGCCTCTAACAGAGGGTAGCAGTGCAGGTTGGAACTGCACCAGTGACTCAGACTTGCCCAGTTCCTTACAGCTCTTCTCTAAGGGCCTTAAAGGCAGCCAGTGAATGGAAGAGGAAGTCAGGTGACAAAGAGTATCAGTGCCACACACTGCCTGGACCAAAGAGGCTGTCAAGCCTGAAACAGGCCAACCTGAGGAAAGATGTCTTTAATGATTACTTTTAGAATCCTGAAATGAGACTGTTCTTGTGACTAAAAGGCATTGCAAAGCTCTGAGATCTAACTAAGACTTCATAAATGGCTGAAATGAATATATTCAGTGGGTTTCAGGATGCTGAAGAGGAATAAAGCAGCTCCCACTTGCATCCCACTAAAGCTAGATGGTTAGAATTCTGATTACAGTATTTTAATAAAGTAGTTATAAATTATAAATATTTAACAGATACAAAACCATCTAGTGTCTGAATTTACTGAATATCAATGCCTTTACAGCACTTCCCTCTGCTTTCACAGTTTCATGTCCAGTTCCATTTGGAAGCAGAGCTAGGAAAAACAGACTAGGTAGTTTATACTAGAGGGTTGTTAAATATGCTTGCATACGTTATAATCACCTAAAATTTGTCTAGATAACCTACATTTCAGGAGTGTGTCATCTTATTGATTCTGATATTGAAATTACGATACATCTGAAATGCAGAATAAAATTCCCCAGACTGAACAGAGTGATATTCTTAATTCATCATCATTCTAAGTGTCATCTTTGATCATTCATTGGGAAGGAACATTTACCGTTTACCTAGAATGCTCTGTCTCAAGCAAGTACTGCATCATTTAGAACATGAATTTGGCATTGCCATGACATTACAAGTGGGTCAGGTCTAAAGCTAGAGCTTATTGCAACCCTGCCTGGCTTGATGCCCACAGTTTACAAGGAAGAATATTAAATGCCACTTAAATTGGCTGTGGTTTCTTTTATTCTGAAAGAGGAAGATTCCTCTATGTGACAAACTTTAAAACTGGCAGACAAAAACCTGTCCAGGCTAGACAGTTAATTTCCTCTCCCATGTGAAATTAACAGAACTACTGCCCACCTGCTAAATGTCTGTTTGCAGAGTGATAGTGAAAACAATTTCTGACTTGTGTTAATCCACAGATATTCTCAGAGCTTAAAGAAGGCTTTCTAACAAATGGAAAGGGGGCCAGGGAAGCCCCAGGTACTTGGTGGGTTTTTTGTATCACAGTTAAAGAAATCAATGGCTACCTCCCCAAGAGAATAAACAACCGAGGCACTAAGGAGGAACTTCTACTATTTGTGCCTTAAAACTTGAGACTCTAGGAATTCTGCCAAGTGACCTGGAAATAAGGGACTGTGACCAAAAGCCTCTGAAGAAAGCATCAGGTATTAGCTTCTTGCAGTAGAATCAAACATACTGCTAATATCCATGCATTCATATTCCATCTTTGACAAGTCACCTATCTTCTACAGAATCAATCTTTTTCTTTTCATATAGCCTAATTCCTGACTTTTTCCCTACCCTTGTTTTACCTTTTCCTCTTACCTTAATATTGTTTAAAAATCTTATTGTAAAAAATGATAGATTCTCATTGAAAAACAGATATATTTCAGCTTAAATAAATTAATTTGATGTAAAACTACTCCACTACCTAGATATACAACTATTTACATTTTGATGAGTGTCTTGCCGGTCTTTTCCTATGCATATATATAGCATATTGCTCTTGTCTTTAAAATCATAACTTACATGCTTTCATAAGCTGATTAAATCCCTTAGCCAATTATTGGTACAGTGAGATTGCTTGCTGGCCAGATAAACAAATGAAGAACAATAAAAATTTACAAACTTGAATGGAGGTGTAGACAGAGGAAGATCCTTTCCAGACAAGATGTATCCCCATCATATCAGACAATGCCCGTCAGTGCAATTTCTGTCAAAAGGATCTAACTCATTGGCTTCTCAAAAAGTTGGCATAAATAGTAAAGTTCCCATGGAATCAGAGGAAAAGTAATCATTCTGATTAAAAAGTTCACCTCTGAAAGAAAATAAACATGTGATTACTATGTAATTCCAGCAGATTCAAAGGTAATTGTAGTCAGAGCAGTAAAATTCCATGTAAAGTTTATAAAATTTATACACTTGCATAACATTAAAAACAATAACACCTTCCATCTAAAAGAGCTGCACTATTTCCTTCATTCATAATTTATCACTATGCTTTATTCATCAACAGCTACCACTTGTCTTTGGGTATGCCAAGATATGTACAGCTTCTACCCAAGTGATTATGACACAATTCCTATCATCTTGGAATATGCAAGCCAGATGAAAAGATTCTTTTAGTTCAGATTTTGATGTATCTGTATAATGGCCAAAATATAATGAACAATTGGGAAAATATAACATTGAAAATCTAGAAACTTTATCTCTATCATACAAACCATTCAAATCTTATGAAATGTTTGTTAGGCACACTAAGTGGTCCTCTCTCTCCACCACCATTCAATCTTCTTTATGTATTAAAGACTTGGCATCTATCCAGTTTTCTACTTCATTGAAAGTCTGCCAACATTCTGGGCTATTTCAACGGACACAAGAATGACTGGTGTAACCCTCAGCCTCTCAGTTCCTTGACCTCCCTGTCTCCAGTAGTCTTCATTTCCACTTGATTTCAGTCATCACTCTTGCAGTCATTCCTTGAAACTTGATCATCCTCCTCCAGAATCAGAGAGTTAAAAATTGCAGGTGCTGACCATAAACTGCTCATTTTCTAGATTGTTCAGTGTCTCCTAGAGTGACTTTTTTTTTCAAACTATCAGAAATACCAGTCCACTGACTCCTGAAATATTCTCAATCCAAAAGTCTCTTTATTTACTTTGCTCCACATAACTCTATGCACTCTTTGACTCATTCATACTGGCCTTCTTTGAGTTTTTCAAATGTGCCATTGAAGAAGTTAAAAATATGCTGTTCTGGCATAATGACCATTGTAATTTAAAGAGACTTGAAAAACAGCAGGTAGAAGATCATTCTAACCTCCTTTCTGTTTCTTAAAAGCAGGGACTGTGAAAGGTGCTCTCCCTATACTAGATGGAAAGCAACATTCTTATCATCAAGGATGGAAAATCGAGCCAAAGAAAATTCTGTACAGACCTTGCTAAAATAGCTCTTGTCATGAATTTGCATGTCAGTCGGGGGGAAACAGGGGAGGGACAGCGAGGGGTGGGAAGTTGGGGAGAGACAGCATTCGGAGAAATGCCAGATATAGGTGATGGGGAGGAAGGCAGCAAATCACACTGCCATGTGTGTACCTAAGCAACAATCTTGCATGTTCTTCACATGTACCCCCAAACCTAAAATGCAATTAAAAAAATAATGAACAAGTGACAATAAATGAATAAATAAATAAATAATAGCTCTTGTCTCTTAAGCCTCTCCACATAATTTAGTTGCTTTTTCACAACTTACTATTCTTTGTCCAATTCAGTCTATAACTGATTCACTCTAATTACTTCCTTGAGTCTTCATTTCTTCATGAAGGCTCCCACTGCTGTGTAAAAGTTACATTAAATATATTTGCGTGCTTTTCTCCTGTTGTTCTGTCCTATGTGGATTTAATTCTTTGACCTAGCCAGAAAGAACCCTAAAGGCAAAGAGCTAAAATTCAGCCTTGTTTCCATACATTATTAGGTTGCCTTCAAAACCTTTGTGTATGCTATCCTGGCTGCTGAAATACTAATCACTCCTGTCTGATTTATATCTATCTACTCATTCTTTATATCCTAAAGCAAGTATCTTTCCTTCAAGGAAGCCAGTCCCAATATAGTCAAACTCCTTATCATTGGCTCCTGTACATAGCACAAATTCAACCTCTATATTATACTTGACTCTTTTGTGATTTCTATTTAGTTGCTTATGAAGCAACTAAATAGAAATCACAATATTAAAAAGAGTTTTTTATATGCTCAATCTCTAACAAAATAAGGCCCAAGACATCAGGATCTATGTTAACTTTTTTTTGTTTCACCATTTTATACCAGCTCCTTAGACAGTGCATGGCACCTAGCAAATACTCATATATATTTATTAAATGCATTCAGAATAAAGAGGAAGAAGGGGTATCAACAGGAAAGTGAAAGCAACAGAATAGAGATGATTGATCCAACTTGGCTTACTTGCTTCTTAAAGGAACTTGCTTGTCTTACTTCCTTCAGACATAAGAATAATCTGTCAATCATCTAGAGCCTGCTCTAAGAGTCAGGAGATACAATACTATCTGAATAAGAAGGCCCATGTCAGTACTGGCCCTTGGATAAGAACTGGATAGATTTTAGAAAACTCAGTGCTTACTGGATTTAAAAAAATGGGATTATTTATTAGGTTATCAGAAATCTCATATATGTGATATATACAATATAATCTGAATGACAGGCATTGAATTAAGGAGATAAATTAATCAATTAAAAATAATCCTGTGTATACAGAGGGAAAAAAGTGGCTTTTCATGGAAACAGAATACATATAAATCTAAAGGTGATATTGTACTGGTGTTAAGTGGAAAATATGCATAGGATAGCATCAAGTAGTATCCTGAGAAAGCTTCAGAGATAAGCAAAACTCTCTTAAAACAGCTATGCAATAATAACTACTTGATAAAATAACTGTCATGAAAATAAAGGTTTTTAAAGCTATCGATGGTAACATCTCATATAACTGGAATATTTTATAATTTGATAGTTCTGGTCAGCTAAAAATCAGTCTGGCTGTGGGTTAAATGAAAAATACCCTTTCTGTAAGAGCTGTCATTAGAAATCTTCATAAGCTAGGTTAACTCAAGCTCTCTTTTTAATAAGAATAGTCCATGAAGAAGCTGCTATTAGGAGACAGGCTAAGCCACATAGTAGAAAGAAGCTGAGCAGTAGAGAAAGATGGATCTGGGAGCTCTTCAGCAGGCTCTAGAGGGACCTTGGGCAATGGACCCAACCTTACTGATATCAATTTCTTCAGCTGTAAGACATGAAATTATCATGCCCTAGGATCCTTGAAAGACCTCAAAGCCTTTTAGGCATCTATACTCTTCACGACATCAGTGGGTTAGACTAAGACCTTTTCTGTTTCTGTGATTCTATAGTTGGTTCTGTGATCCTTTTTTTTTCAGTTTTAAAATTTTAGTTGACACATATTATAATAATCGGGGCATCAAATGATATTTTGATACATGCATACAATGTATAATGATCAAATCAGTGTAATTAGCATATACATCACCATCACATAAACACGTGTTATTTGTTTATGTTGGGAACAGACAAAATCCTCTCTTTTAGCTTTTTGAAAATATATAACAAATTATTAACTATAGTTACCCTACAGTGCTGTAGAAGACTAGAACTTAAATCTGACTATCTGTGGTTCCATGATTCTTAAAGGTCTAAGTGAAACAAAGTAAATCCAGTCCATTATTTATTTAAGTATTAAATACAAAGACAGAAAATTGCATATTTTTTAATGAGTATATTGCACAATGATCTTTCATAAAATTATCACTCCCATGTGACTAACACACAGATAAAAAAAATAGATCTGGGTGCCATTCAGTACCCAGAAGCCTCTCCTACTCCCAGCCCCTAACCAGAACAACCACTATTCTGATTTCTAATAGCAGAGATTTGGCTTGTTTTTATATAATACTTTATGTAATAGGAATATGTACTGTGCCTTGGATTTATTTTATCCCCGGAACACATTCAACTCATATAATGCTGCTCTGGGGTTCTAGTACAGCAATGTTGTTAAGCACTGCAAAATTAAGATGAATGAATGGAAAGGTTAAAAAACAAATAAGGAAGTATGAAAGGTTGTTAATGCTAAAGAATTAATTAAACGTTCGAAGGCTTGTTGTAACAGATATAATTAACTCTGTGACCACAGCATAAATAAACAGTGTACAAAGTCAAAAGCAGTAGGTTTACTAATACATATAAGTCAAAATTTAGCCTCTTATCCTCTTCTCTAACACATGTGGTTGTTTTTTAAGTATTTGCCTCTCCCCAGCCATTTTCTTTTCTTTCTTAATTCTTCCCTAGATGTCCATTATATATTCTAGTCATATATTCTCCAGCCTCTGCTTTTCTATCCTGATTTTAAAAATCAAATAACATGTAAAAGAAACCCACAGAAAGAGTAAGTCATATACCTTAACCATGGGTAGAGAAAAAGCAAACTTTTTAAAAAGCTAAATTGAGTTTTGACAACTCTGATTTCAGAACATAAAATAATTTTAAGCAAAATCTCTAAATGTAAACTGAAAATTAAAGAACAAATAAAGAAATACTAGCCCTCCATTACAATAGGACATCTAATTTGGAAATGCTCAGCATACAACTTACTTTATTAGATCAACTTCATAGCTGGTGTCAGACTTAATCTTTTTTTTAAGACAAAGATAACCAAATCTAAACATTTAAGAAAGAATAAGAAAAAAAAAGAAAGGAAGAAAGGAGTACAGGGAACGAAGGCATCTCACAATGATTTATTTGAAGACCAGTTACAGAACATTTACCTATAGTGACTGAACCTTTCTTCTTGGGCATGCTTTGTTTCAATATGTAAATATGATTTCCAAAGTAATAAACTATAGAATATGAAACAAGCCCATTTTAAAGAAGTCTAGTAATTTGTGGCTTGAGGATTTCCCTTCTACTAGTCCTTTTTCACATTATTATTATTTTTCTTTTTTTTAAATAGAGACAGGATCTTGCTACATTGCCCAAGCTGGTCAAAAACTTTTTTCACATTATTTAAGTTCTCGTCATTGTTCAGATTCTATGGAAGCAAATGCTAAGATGGCTTATAGGGTGTAAGATATTTATATGAAAACCTGTAAGGTTTTATCATATCTTTAAAGGAAAGGAGAAGGAAGGGAGATCAGGAAGCATGAGAAGCAACCATGAGACAAACCTAAAGTCCCAATCAGTGGAGAGCTCTGGAACGAACACTGTTCATCAGAGTTATCTAGTGCTGGGCTCTTAACTTGGTCATCAGATATGAGGTGCCACCAGAGGGAGATGACTTTGGGAGGACCAGCTCTGTGTAGCTGATGCTGACCCTGACTGTTGGAGGCTCTGCTGACTGCCTTTCTCAGAGAGGCATCTGATTGGCCTATCTCTATGTCTATCATAGTTTTTTCATAGGACATGAACTTAAAGAAGTTTAATAGGTTCAAGAAGCTGAGTGGGACAAACAAACAAAAAGATATAAATTAGAGCAACTCTAGGATAAGTTCCCCTTAGGAATTATCTGGCTATGACTGCTGCCTTGATAGATGAAGACACTGAGGCACAGAGAGGAGGAAATCTACCTAGTCATATAGAACAAATGTTCTTTGTGTCATGGAAAAGCCTGTCCTTGGCCTGAATGTGGGTGACTCCCATTAGGATATGGAATGATGGCACCATCCGCTGCAAGGACTAAAGACAAATGAAAGCCTTTTAATAATAGGTCTGATTTATGAATGCCTTTCTCTGGGGCAGCACTGGGAACATGGCTAACATGGGCTAATTAATCTTCACTGTCTCCCTGTGAGATAGGTAGGGCTCAAAGAGCATTCCCCTAAAGCAGGAGTCAGAAAGAATGAAGTACAAAAGGATTTCTGTAATTTTCCTATAATCATTCATTAAATTACAAAGTACTAGAAGACCCAGATATTTCATAGCTTCCTGTTGACTACATTTACTGAAGCAAATGTTATATTTTACTAATAATCATATTTAAGCTATATTTCTTTCCCCTTTATTCTTCCTATGATGTGCAATACTTCTGTATAAAAAGTGAAAAATGAGATGCACTGTATGATACAGTTTGGCTGTGTCCCCACACAAATCTAATCTTGAATTATAGTTCCCATAATCCCCATATGTCAGGAGAGGAACCTGGTGGGAAGTAACTGAGTCACAGGGGTGGTTACTCCCATGCTGTCATGATAGTGAGTGAGATCTCAGGAGATCTGATGGTTTAATAAAGGGTTTTTTCCTCCTTTGCTCAACACTTCTCTCTCCTTCCACCATGTAAAGAAGGATGTGTTTGCTTCCCCTTCCACTATGATTATAAGTTTCCTGAGGCCTCCCCAGCAATGTGTAACTGTGAGTCAATTAAACCTCTTTATAAATTACCCAGTCTTGGGCAGTTCTTTATAGCAGCATGAGAATGGACTAATACACTGTATATTCTTCATTTTCAGTGCAAAGATAGTAACATGGCCAGTCCCAAGAAAACATTCACTAATCACAGAAAACATCAAGATTATTTTGAGTAACAAAATCTCACCTCAAATTTTATTCTAAGTTGGTTCTATACTATAAAAATAAGTGATCCCACATTCAGAAGCAAAAATCATGAATAAATACATCCAGATAACCCACTATTTAATCATACTCTCCACTGAGATTAAATGACAACTTAAATATGAATATCTTATTTAGATGACTTCGGTTTAACATATGCCAAAAAACATACTCAATTAAAAAAAAGCCCTTTTCCATTCCATTTTGTCATATGGTTAGTTTGTAATTCTAGTTTGCTGGTTTCTCCAGCACAAGGATATCTGTACTCAAGATTGATATTCTCTACCCAAATATACTAAAAAAAGCATGGGATACAGAAGCAGTGTACCCGAGTTTAAATTCTATTCTGCCTCTCCTTTCTGGGGAATTGCTAAGTTTCATTTTCCATGCATATATGATAAAAGACAATAATGCTTTACAGGTAACAGCAAGAATTAAATCAGATTACATATGTTAAACCTTGCATCACAGAATAAGAGCTAAATGTTTTAGCTATTTTGATATAAGAGAAAGAGCAATCCTTAGTTTTAAACAATTTTCAAACATAAACTTCTTTAAAAGAGAAGGTATATGAGAAATTTATAAAAATGTATTTTTATATAAGAAAAATAAATTTCTCATATAAATTTATAATTTCATATTTTATTTTATAAAAATATCACTCAGATTTTTATAAATTAAAATTTAAAATATAGCTTCATTTATTTTCTCAAATTTCAGATTATCATTCATTTCTGTGAATTTTCAAAATTTATGATTACTTTTTTCTTCTTTTGAATTTGAATCTTTCATTTATTTCAGTACCATTCAGACTTCAACATCTTGTTCAAGACTGAAAAAAATTATAATGCAATTATGAGTGGGCCATTTCCTCCTTCTTTCTCCTCTACTCCAACTTAAGTACCTAGAATCTTCATATAATCTCCATCTTTCTCACCTCATTTTACTAAAATTATGCAAAAAATTATAATTTAATATTTATCTCATTTAAAATTAGGAATTATATCATCTTAGCATTTGGTTCAGTAAACACAAGTATTTCTTTACAATGACTATTATTCTAAGCAAATATTTTAAATAAAATATTTTTCAATTAAAGTCAAAAGTAGTCATCAAAATTTTGCTGGATGAAATAAGGACTAAAGTACATGGGGCCCTATGACTATAAGAAACCCATCTGCATTCACTGCTTTACTTAGAGAAATAAAAGACTCTTAGTTTCACCATGTTCAATCATCTGCTAGTTGCTCTAAATACACTTGAGTCACATGATCTATAATACCACAAACCAAAAACGAAGGTATTTGGAAATTAGTCAATGCTCATCCAACATATGAAAACTGCCTTTCTAAGTTAAAGTGAAGAGTGAATAGAAATCTAAGGAGCAAAATTTTAAAACACAACTAATATGTGTTATTTTTACCCTATATGACATTTAATTGATGATCTCAACTCCAGGTAATAGGCTATGTGCACTTATTTTTCTCCACCCACCTCTTATCGTACACAGACAAAAACTATCTCAAGTGGGTATAATGGTCCTGTTTCAAGCATTTCAAAATCCTCCACCACCTGCACAGGAAACTGTGACTGAAAACTAGACAGGGCACCACAGAGCAGCACAAAGGACACAGGAGCTTATGTGGCTGAGAGGCAAATCTGGTTACTAGACAGTTGACTGAAATCAGCAGAGGGGACATGATACTCACAGTGAAGGGCACATGCCACTTTTTCTTGTCAGTAAAAGCTTGCAGCCAGATTTTCTTGACTTTACCTTTTTGCAGTTCTAGAGGGCAAACTGATTCAACCCTGAACTCAAAATACTGACAGCATTTCCCAAGTGCCATCTATGAGTCAGGCACCAAGCTAGGTGTGCTGAGGATACAAGGATGAAGGGAAAATCTCTGACATCAAGAAGGCTTGCAGGCCAAAGGAAAAAAAAAAAAACCAAACAGATAAATAAACACCACCATACAATGAGAGAAGCACCAAAACCAGAGTTACTTATTAAGTGCTATGGGAACACAGATGAGAGAAAATACAATTTTACAACAAATGCGTAAAAGAGGTGAAGACTGTTCTGGGCTTTGAAGAATAAATCGGGGTTTTCTGGTTAGAAAAAGATGAAGTAAACTTCAGACAAAAGGAACAGCATAATTAACATCATAGAGTCAGAAAAATACTTGGAAGATTTAGAGAACAGCAACAGTTTGATATACTTGCCTGTGGACAACAACCTCAAATGTGAGCCAGGGAGAACCATAAAGAGCTAACAAATTAATACCGTGCTAATATGCTAAGACTTTCTGCTGCAGGAAATAAGGGCTTCAATCAGCACTATGAGGAACCAGATTCTCTGTGCAACACAATATAATAGTTAAGTATACAGATTTTAGAGTTATACTGTCTGGATTCAGACTGACTTTATCACTTAGGATTGTTTGTAACCTAGGGCAAACTTTTTTAACCTCTCTGTGCCTCAGTTTCTTCTTCTGTAAAATGAGGATGTTAACAGCACTTACTTCATGGAATTGTTGAGAGATATATATATATATAAAGTTAGAACAGTGCTTGCCATATAGGAAGCAACACAAAAGTGCTGGCTATCAATGCTATTTTTGAAAAGCAGGATTGATGATATTGTGGAGTACACAATGGAACCAGAGAATGAATGTTGACAGGAAGGGATTTCAGTTAAGAAGCTATGAAAATTGTATCTATAAAAGTTAAATGAATCTGTGAGTGCATTTCTTTGTAGAGATATCTATATTGCATAGCCATGCATCATATAAATTAACACATCCTACAAAAATATATTTACATAAAAAGGCAGACAGATGTATGTATGCATGTGTGTGTATCTCTGACTCTCTTAGGAAAACTCATAGATATACCCTAATACAAGATATAAAAGCAAATATACTCCCAACTGACAACCCTGTAGGTACTGTATGTTTAATTACAATTTCAAATTTAGTAAGTTGGAAGGTAAATGACTGAAGAGAATGATTGCTTTTTTAACAAGGGAAGAAGATGACTATGCAGCTGCTCAGAAACAGCATCTAGTCACACTCTCGGAGACTGAGGTCAGCAGGAAAAGAGGATGCATACTATGTCCCACCTCACCTTTCTGCCCAGAATGTCTCAGTTACTGGAAAATCTTCAAAAATTTTTATCAAAAGATCCATTTAAAATCGTGAAATCTGACTTCTCAGAAAAATAGTATTACTCTTGTCTAGAAATAACATTTAGGCCTCAAAGTACTATACTGTCATTACTTCTAAAAATAAATGGAGCAAATCCAAGTCTTGAGGTCAGTTTCAAATAATGTGCTGCAGCAATGATACAAGCAACATGCCCACTCTGTCCCACTGGAGGCAGTGCATTCCCTGAGGTCCTGAGAGCACAAGCCTGCTGCTCCTCATCTCTTTCTGGAAAGAGCTGGCAGCAAATGACCAGACAGGCCTCTAAGGCAGAAGAGACTGAGGAAAGTCCTTCTCTCTTTGTTGATTCTCTTTAGTAAGGCACCTGGAGAGAGTAACCCAATGATAGGAGGGAGTCATCAAATCCAGCAGCCTCTCTAGATGGCAGCTCAATTCTTCTCCTAGCATCCTCTAAATGATTTTCTAAGACCACCATCATGTGTAAGAATGCTTGATACCAACTTACATCATGTGAACAGATACAAATGACATATTTCAAACTTTTTTTTTTTGAGACAGGGTCTCACTCTGTCACCCAGGGTGGAGTGCAGTGGTGTAATCTCTGCTCACTGCAGTCTCTGCATCCCAGGGTTCAAGAAATCCTCCCACCTCAAGCCTCCCAAGTAGTTGGGACTACAGGCATGCACCACAACACTCGGCTCATTTTCATATTTTTTGATAGAGATGAGGTTTCATCATGTTGCCCAGGCTGTTCTTGAACTCCTGACCTCAAGTGATCTGCCCAACTCAGCCTTCCAAAGAACTGGGATTACAGACATGAGCCACTGCACTTGGCCACATTTCAGACTTTAAATACGAAACACATGAGCCCATGAAAGGTAATAAATTAGGTCTATAAATTATGAAAAATTAAAGAAAAACAAAATTAGGTAATATTACAAGAAGCAATAAGTAGAGACATTTTAATTGGGATGTGTGAGTATGTGTGTGTGTGTATGCATGTACCTATTGTAATTTTTAGTTTTAATTTTATGTCAATGTAATTAATATAACTGATGCTATAATATAATCAGTGCCATTTCTGAGAAATAGGGCTGATGATATTGTGGAGTATGGAACTAGAGAATGAAAGTCTACAAGCAAGGGCCAGGAGCGGTGGCTCACATCTGTAATCCAAGCACTTTGGGAGGCCAAGGTCGGTGGATCACTTGAGGTCAGGAGTTTGAGACCAGCCTGACCAACATGGTGAAAACTTATCTCTACTAAAAATATTTTAAAAATCAGCTGGGTATGGTAGCGCGTGACTGTAATCCCAGCTACTCAGGAGGCTGAGGCAGGAGAACTGCTTGAACCTGGGTGGCAAAGGTTGCAGTGAGCTGAGAATGCACTACTGCACTCCAACCTGGGTGACAGTGAGACTCTGTCTCAAAAAAAAAGTGATAATAAATGAATAATGAATAAATGTCATATCACCAAAACGTACTTGATTCTAAGCAAGATCTCTGCTACTAAAATTTAATTTTTATCTTGAAAGATATGGGAAAAATATATCTGCATAGAAAGGTGTCCTCCACTACCTTTGTAGTAGTGTCAGTATCTGTACATTTTCTTAGTTCTCAGTAAAAATACCTAAATATTGCTTACATATCTGAAAAGGTACAGAGACATACCTGTGTTCCCAAGTTTTCTCTTACAAACATAAAGGAAGTAACTTTTTACTTGTCCTTTTTGCTAGCAACAAAACACTCAAAATATTCAGTAAGGTATATTTCCAATTGCCATAATAATTCAAACATTTCTTTAAGATCTCTAATCGTAAGAGATAATTTTTATTCTATCTTTGATGCATTAACCTTAAATTTAAGAAGGAAGCACACAACTTATTCTGGAATAACTTTCTTTCTGGAGCAAACAAATTTTGGAAATTCATTCTATAAACATTGTGAGCCACAACCCAAGCATCTGGAGTCTTACAATACTCTCAATATATTTTTAATACGATCATTGAGAAAAAAGCCATCAGCCTTTATTACTCAATGATAGCCATTCTCATCCATGTTGATTAGTGTGAGATTTTACACCAAGCTTTCATGAGTTTTAAGACAAACTTATTGAGCACCTTTTTTATAATGCAGGTACATACATACACACACACACACACCCCAAATTGCTCAATTTTAAAATAAAGATATATATTTAAAATAATATAGGTAGAAGAGAATAAAAAAATATAGCTCCAAAATATAAAACTCCAGATTAATGGATAGAAGTTTCCCAGGAAGGGAAAAAAATCAACTATGTATACAATTAAATGCCTGCAAAATTCACCTGAAAACCAGCCAGGAGCACATTCATTCTCTTCTTTGAATTTATATGATTGTGACCTTTCTGAATCTAAGCACGAAAAATTATTAACCTTCTTCTCCCTTCCTCATTTGAAAAAAAAAATAATTTCAAAAGTCCTTATGTTAGATTTCCATTTATGTGCTACTGAAGTGGAGGAAAATAAATTTTCAAGTTTGTGGTAACTTTTTTATATGTTCCCAAGTAAAAACCCTAGCAATACAATATTCATACAAAATGGGTGATGGGATGTTTTCTAACTTACTAACCATCAATTGGCTTTACATGTCATTTTCTGCGGCTGGTGTGGTAACAAACCATCTTCTTAAGGGCAAGCCAGGTCATCAATCAAATCCAATTCAAATGGCTTAAACAACTAGCATGCAAACACTGACAGGCTAAAACTCAAAGCCTTTTATTATGAGCACTAGTGACTGAAATGGACCAATGGATATTGCCCTCCAACTCAAAATTAACAAGTCAGACAAAGGGTAGTAATTTGGTTTGCTACATTAAAGGAGCAAGTTTGTCTTGTGACTAAACAAGGAAACTTTCTAGCTCTAAAAGCTTTTATTTGGCACATGCTTCATACGAAATAAGAAATTCAAGAATTCCTTGGACACCCAACCACTAGCTGAAAGTGGGGAGCTTCTGACTGTTCTTGTCAGTAACATAAAAGCAGCCAAATACAAATGGACTACTTTTATTCTCCTTTGTCCTGCCTGATGAAATATTAAATCATCAGGCACCCTACCTGTCTCCTACATTCCTCTTGGTTCAATCATCACAGAAAATCTTGTGCAAACATTATAATTTTAAGATACTTCTCTGTTACAAAATGATATGTGAATAAAAACTAATAAAGCAGTATATAGAATAACACTTACATTTGCAAATTGAAACATAAGCATAGAGAGAGAAATAAAAGTCACTAGGTAGATCAGGCTCAGCAAAATAAAAGTATTTAATTCCCTTAATTACTAAATAATGAATGATTTTCCATGGTTCCTAAATCTGAAAAGGCCTTCCAGAAAATTCTGAACTCCAATATAATCTATCAAAACTATACCTACTATAAAACAATACAAAATTATTGCTATCGAAAAACAGCATGAAACAAACTAATGGATCTCACCTTAACATTATATATCTGCCAAACATGTGTCCTTCACAAGGAGGTTTGTGTGTTCCCCAAATTTCATCTGGTACTAACCTCATTCAAAAGGGCTTAGAAGCTTTAGTGGGAGGGAGGGTGCATTCACCTTTCTAACTATGCCAGATCTTTAAATATGTGAGAATAAAATAGCTTTCTACCATTTTTCAGTTAAATGACATGCTCTCTGTTACATGTACTTGACATCAGAAATGGCATAGTAACCTTCATCTACTTACAAAATTATCACCTTCATACATGTTTCTAAAATTTGTGTGTCTAGCCTGACCTCTGTTCCGATTTCTAAACATTTCCAGCTGCCAGAGGTCCATCTCCAGATGGCTGTCCTATAAGGCACTTCAGAAGGACCCTCCACAGAACAGAACTCATCCTCTTCTAGTTCCTACTGCCCCAACAGATTTCCTCACCTTTAACTCTTTGCTTTCCTTCCTCCATGTATTCAGTCACAGAATTGTCAACTTCCTGACTCTGTAATATCACTCAAATCCATCTCATCTTTGCTTTCCAGCTTCGACTAACCTAGGCCACCTCATTATTGCTCTTGTCCAAAAAGCTAAGAGATATTTTTAGTGTCTTCAGTCTCTCTCAAAATCAATCCTATACCCCAAAAATGATCATTGAAGAAAAAAGAGCAAAAACAGATTAATATACAAAGAAGATGCCAAAAAAAAAAGGAAAGAACACATTTTCAAATAATGGTTAAAAGGATAAATTAGAAAAAAAGACAAGATTATTTTTCCAATAAATTCCTACTCTTCTCAGTCTCTCAAGAAGCTGACCTCCTCCAGCCTTACCCTGAGCATGAACAAAGCTGTTTGATGCTGAAAACAAGAGAACTCCCCAGTTACATTTGTTCCTACAAATCTCCACTCCAGAGTCTGTTTCATGCAGTACCCAACCTAAGATTCAAGGTCAGTAAGTTCCTATTAAACTAGCTACTCCCTATCTCTCCAGCCTTATCTTTCTACTTTCCCTTTTGCTCATTATACTCCAGATACATTAGTGCCCTTTCTTTGCCTCCATCCTGTCCTTCTTATACTTTCAGGAACTTTGCACTTCCTTTTTTCCCTGGCTTAAATATTCTCCCCTTGTTTTTTCCATGGTTAGCTCCTTCTCAGCATTCAGGCCTCTGCTCAAATGTTACCAATTCACCTTCACTTACTGTTCTTTCTGAAGCAGCCCCACTATCATTTTGTTAATCTGAATCATATAATCTTTGTTATTTCCTTCATGGCACTTACCACAATCTGAAATTATCACATTTTTATTTGACAACTTGTATAAAATAAATCTGTTCTCATGCCCTACCATTTGAACATTCGCACTAGTACACTAACTTCTTGAAGGCAGGGAACATGTTGTCTTGTTTATTACTGTTTCTTCAAAGTCGAGAAAAGTGCCAGACACATAATGAGCACTCAATAAATATTTTTTGAACATATAACCAAGGAACTAGGTAAGAATTAACATTAAGTTTGAACACCACTATATGTTATGGTGGGCAAATAGGTGAAATGAGAGAACCTCCATGTAAAAATGACAAAATGAAGCCAAATCAGGCATGATAACAAGAACAAAAAGTAGTTAAAACAAAGAAAAGAACAAAACCTTGCAAATCTCAAAATATGATGACCAAGGAAAACAACAGAAGATTCTCAAGAAATTTAACACGACTGTAATTCACCTCCAATGCAAACCTACCTCTGTTTCTGAATTCATACTAATGAAGGTGTTGGTAACATTGTGATGGAAGAACACAAGGTCACAGGTCTATAACCTCTACTACTCAGACCAATAATGCATCTCATCTGAATTCCAATATTATCTAAGAAAAAATAATCTATGATGCCTATATTATTGCATATTTCCCAACTTTCTTATCTTTTTACCACGTATCATGACGATCAGACTTCTCTCCCATTTAAAAATATTAATGTTGAGCAATTTCCAGGTCAGTCCTAGGCAAGTTTTAATTTTAATTAATGTATTCACACATATTCATTGACTTCATTATGCACTGTACTATTTGCTAGATTTATAAGCTACTGTGAGACTAAACTCAAGAATAACTGTTCTGTATATATTAGTTTCCACACAGTTTGGGGCCAGTTGTCTTCTCTTTCTGAACACTTATCTTGATAACAGTAACAGATCAGACAGGAAATATGGAAGAGATTGTTTACGAATGCCCTGAGACCCAAAATGCTTAGAAATAAACTAAGATTAATTTATTGGACTAAAGAAGTAATTACAAACAGAGTAAGACTTCCAATTATCTTGGGACTTACAACATAGAATATTCCTTAATAGAACACTCTGGATCTATAACATCCAGAATCCATGACAGCAAGTCAGCATCATCACTGTCATAAAAAAAGATACTAAAGGGTAGAACACCCTCAATTAAAATTAAAAAGGCATAGGGCACCTATTACACTACTTCGACTGAAAAATTACAAAACTGAAAACTCTACCTTGTTTGCATGGAGTCTTAGATGTAACTAAGTACCATGTTTGGTCTATCAGTAGTTTAGAACATGAAGGAATATACTTTAGAAGATTACAGGCTAGGCATGGTGACTTATGCCTATAATCCCAGCACTTTGGGAGGCCAAAGCAAGTGGATTACGAGGTCAGGAGTTCAAGACCAGCCGGGCCAAGATGGTGAAACCCCATCTCTACTAAAAATTACAAGAAATTAGCTGGGCATGGTGGCATGCATCTGTAATCCCAGCTACTCAGGAGGCTGAGGCAGGAGAATTACTTGAACCCAGGTGGTGGAAGTTGTGGTAAGCTGAGATCATGCCACTACAATCCAGCCTGGGTGACAGAGCGAGACTCCGTCTCAGAAAAAAAAAAAAAGAGGATTATAGCTACCTGTGCCTCCTGAACTGGAAAACTAGCTGGAAAGAAGTGCACGGGCTAATGGAGAGAATAGAGGTAATGCTATCCGGCTGAGTAGATTTTCCTGAGCTACAATCATTCTATGGATATATCTATATCTGAAAGGAGCTAATGGGTCAGGGACATGGTGGCTCATGCCTGTAATCCCAGCATTTTGGGAGGCCACGGTGGGTGGATCACTTGAGGTCAGGAGTTCAAGACCAACTTGACCCATACTGTGAAAACCCATCTCTACTAAAAGTACAAAGATTAGCTGAGTATTGTGGTGGATGCCTGTAATCTCAGCTACTCGGAGGCTGAGGCAGAAGAGTCACTTGAGCCTGGGAGGCAGAGGTTGCAATGAGCCAAGATCATGCCGCTGCACTCCAGCCTGGGTGACAGAGCAAGACTCTGTCACAAATAAATAAATAAATAAATAAATAAATAAATAAATAAATAAATAAATAAATAAAAATAAAAAGAGTAAATGTTTCTGAATGATTGGGGAAATCTCAAACACATTGGCCACACTATTTAAATGGGTGGTGAGGGAAACTGGCCAAATTATGCAATGAATCTTCTGTGAAGTGAGGCCAATGAATATAATTCTGTGTTGTGCTTTAATAAAATTTTCTTCCTGTTCTTGAGAAAAAGACAAAGAAAAATAGCAATACATGAGAAAAATAAAGTCAACCATGAAACAATTATGTAAGCAAGAATTAAAATACTGTTGAGGAAACCACTGAATAATTTAAGAGTCCTTGCTAAGTGCCTCAATCTTCAACCTCTTGTTCCCTAAGAAAAGATGATCTCTAGTACTCAAGGTCCTTTCATAAATTCCAGGTGCCTTGTGTCTGCAGAAGAGTTCTCGATTGACCATATTTCTTCCATTACTAAATCAAAATACCAATTCAACCCTATATAAGGAGAACGCAAACAGTTATCCTTAGAACACCTGATAAAATATATTTAAAATAAGTAACATCAATTTGATATCATTCACTACATTAAAATATGGCCATAATTTTCTAAGTTGGTGAAAATTTTGAGTAATATTAAATTTTGATGATTTACATTTACATGGTACCATTGTAATTCCTGTTGCCCTAAATATTCATAGAAAACATACATGCACAAAATATTTGGGACCAGGGATTATATATACATATATATTATATATAAGACATATACAGTGAATATATATACATATATATGATATATACATGCACAAAATATTTGGGAATAAGGAATATATATACATATATGTATATATATTCAGTGTATACGTCTGTGTATCTATCAATCTATCTATCTATCTTGATATAGTCCCTGGATATAAGTGCATAAATTTTACATTATTCTTAGATATTATCTCCATTGACTATCATTTAAAACAAATCTTTTCAAGTTCTATTAATATAATTTGGGATTTCCCCTCTGGAGTCCCCTTCCACACATTTTCTTGTGGAAGCTTTCTCTCTCCCTCTCCTTCTTCTCTTTCTCTACATAAATAAATCACTTTCTGCAAACACTGTTTGGGATCCAGTATTTACGAGCATACTGCACCGTGGTCTCCTCTCCCATTCTTGGGTGAATGATAGACCAAGAACCTGGAGAAATGTCTCTCAGGGGAGCCAAACCCAAAACCCCAACATTTGGCAAGCCAGCCAGGAGAAGAAGACTTCAAATCATGGGTGCCAATCTTCCCAAGATCAAGTCCCTATTAAAGTGTATACTGGAAAAGTAGGACCAATTTGACACACGAACTTTGAAAAAGAAGGGGCTCATTTTCCTCTGCTGAACAGCATGGACAGATTACCCCCTGCCGAGTAGAAAAACCTGGCCTGCAAAGGGATGTATAGATTATGATACTATTCTACAATTAGACCTGTATTGTAAAAGCGAGGGTAAATGGTTTGAGGTCCCCTATGCAACTTTTCTTTTCCCTAAGGAATAAGCCTCAGCTCTGTTGGGCCTGTACCCCTCCTCAGAACTACCTCCATATGTGGGACTCCCTGTGGCAACTACCTCCACCAGTGTCAACCAGGGCTCCTCAGCCCCTGTACCCCAACAGGAGCCAGGAAGCGCCGAAATGGCCAGAGCACCTCAGGCTACCCAGATGCCCCAACTCTGCCCCTTACAGGTAGCAGGAGGAGAAGTGGGCCAGACCAAAATAACTCTAGAACTCAGATTATCCTTTTCATAGTGGAAGGGGTACCTGCCTCTTTCTAGGAAAATGCTGCTATTTTGTAAAGCTGTTAAGTGTTGTTTTAAACCTAAAAAACTCAGGAATCACACATATAAACACAGGGCTAAAAACCTTCAGGAAACAGTATCATAAAGCTTGTTTAACAACTGATTGTCCTGGCTCTATTCTCTCCTAGGCCTGTTTATAACCATTCTATGTCTGTTGGCCTCTGGGCCTTTCATCTTTAACGACCTTGTCACATCATTTCTTCTAGAACCATAAGGTCACAAATAATCCTGCCACTGAAACGCCAAATGTCCTTGGCTTGTGGGCTCCGTCACGGATCTCAGGATTAACCTGTACCCAGAAAGGCTCCCCTCTGGAGGAAACAACTGCAGGGCCCCTTCTACACCCCATTTCAGTAGGAAGTAGTTAAAGAGCGATCAATGCCCATGTTCCAACAGAAGTTGAACTTTCCTGTTCAGAGTGGGGAAAGAGGGAATGTGTTCTCTTTCTGGGTCCACAAGGGTCGTAGTTTTAAGGGCAAGAACTTCCCAGTGCCATGCCCCCCTCCGACGCCTCTCCATCCGGGAGATTTAACGGCTTCTATTTTAATTTTCAGGGTCGTGGGAAAGGGTCAAAAGTCAATTACTCCAGAGGAAGTTTAAGGGAACTCTTCATTGGCCAGGGAACCTGGAGAAGGTGGGAATTCCTCCTAGGTTAAAAGTCCCTGTCTCCCTCATCTGGACTGATTTCCCCTCTGGGGTCCCCTTCTACACACTGTCTTGCAGAAGCTTTCTCTCTTCCTCTCCTTTTTCTCTTTCTCTACCTAAATAAATCACTTTCTGAAAAAAAAACTTTGCAGAACTGCTTCTAATAATTTTCATAAAGACACAGGTTCATGAAAGGTTTTACTTTTACTTCCTAATTTAGGCAAAAACCCACAATAAATCATTTATGTTCCCTCTGACCTACAGGAGATGTGAAAAATAAATAAAACAAGTCTACAGTAGGTACTAGAAGCTGGTACTAAGCAAACATTTCTGAGGGATACCGTCTACAGAATCCAAGGCAAGGAAGTATTCTGAGTAAGGAGTCATGAGAAAACCAATCCTAAAATAATCTCTTCAAGCAGCAGTCTTGGCCTGTGTGGCTTCATTACATTGTCAGAAGCAACATTTGTACAGTTTATGAGCTCCAAAGCTCCCATAAAAAATTCCTAGGAGACCAGCCTGGAAGTCAAGAAAGCCAAAGAAGGCCTTAGCTAGTTCTGCTAAACTCCAAAATGCTAACAGATTTTTTTTTGAGAGTTTATTAGCATAATATATTTACAATATTGCCTTTTATTAGTAGCTTCAGTTAAGACCTTGCTAAAGATTAGCTAATTCACTTGCCAAGAACCAAAATACTCCTCGAGTTCTAATCCTCATAGACAAAAGGGAAACATCAAGTAAAGGCAGCAAGTTGTCAGAGAAGAATGAACTAATGCTCCGTTTCCCTTCTCGATGTGTCTAATTGTTTCTCATATTCCCTGCATTCCAAATGGGATGGAAATGTTTGTTCTTTGAAAGGTTAGTAGGGATTTCTCAGATATTTTTGCTCAGAACTTAGTAACCTAAAAGATCTGCTGTGAAATATGGCTATCACTAAATAAAATATAAAACAATATTTTACTATCAATAAAAATGTTTTCATTTGTCTAGATAAAAACTGGAGATTACAGAAATATTTTTTACTTTTTTATACTATCTAAATAATATTTTCTAATTTTCATGTCTATCAAGATGAACCCAAATAGGAAGACATATCTGCCACAAACATTCTATAAGCATCCCAAAGCTAAATGAAAATAAGTTTTAATATATCTACTCTCCCTCACTTATTTATGCTAGAGTAGCATTACCAAACTAAAACCAAAATACTCCTCCTCTATATACAATCATCTCATGTTGTTAGTCTTTAAAAACCTCATATGAAAATAAAAGATGAATTCATTATCCGTATCAGCTAACCAGTTTATATGCGGGTAGGTGGATTAATACAGAGGTGTAAGAATCAGCCGATTTGCTCAGAGAATGGAAATACCATATGATATCATCTGACCTCAAACGTTAGGAGTTTCCTGACCCCTAGATCAATGGAGCATGAAGATACATTAAAGACTTCAGGAAAAGGAAGATCTAGTTTCTTATCCACTGCTGATTTATTAATGAAGCATTAATACAAACTCATTAATGCTTTCAGCTCTTGTAATGAAGCTGCCCTTTAAGTGCCACCAATATGTTTATGTTTTGAGAAGTTAATAATCAAGAAAAAAAGGCATCCTATAAATCACTAAAAAATGATCTATCTATTTCTCAAAAAAATAGCTATCTCTATGAATAAAAAAGGCAAGATCGTAGTTTGCAAGAGGCTCTTATTTGAGGAATGTGGGTCACATGTTCATTAACTTTAGTGAGAAGTAGGAGGCAGGCTTGACTGGAACATTGCCCAAGGTTATCACCAAAACCTGCGGGGTATTGGGCAGATATGAGGGACAGATCCCCTCTGCCGTGCACTCTATCTTACTCTGTGCTTCATCCCATCCATATATGATAAAAAGAAAGTAATTTATAAGAACATTGTCAAAAATGTCAAAAGATCAATTTTAATAAGCTTTTCCTTATAAGTCACACCATACAACGTAAGGCACAATTCAATGGTATCTTATATTGTGCTCTAATTGGTTTACTATGTGAGACCAGGCCCTCTACTAATTGGTAAATGTTTTGAGGCCAGAAACTTTTAGCAATATTTCTCTTATATCATTCGCAGTGCAGGCACACAGTGTTCTGTGTTTATAGATTGATTCATGAATTATTAGCATACGGTTGATGGAAAAAATAAATACTGCTAACAGAAGGAACATGAAAATAAGTTTCCAACTTTCTGTTTAGAAGATGACTTGATCATAACCTAATAGTCACCAAGGAGATGCTGTCACCTCACTACAATAAGTATTTACTCGGATTACATCACAAGGTGAGAAAAGAAAAGTAGAATGTTCCTCCACATCTCCCAATCTGGATGATAACTGATAATACTAACTTCCACTTTGGAATTTGTGGGATGGAAGGATGTGTGAGAAGAGTAAGTAAAATAAAGAAAAATAAACTAAGGGGGGAAAAGGTATGACAGAAGAAATGTTAAAATAATTGTCTATTCAGTCTTAATGATTCAAATACTATATATTGACAAGCCTGAATTTACATCTCCAAACTTGAGCTCCCTATTCCTCCCCTGAATTCTAGACTACATCCAAGGATCAACTCTCTATCTCCATTTGAATGTCTAAAAGGCATATCAAATTTAACATGTCCAAATTTAGCTCTTGTTCCTTCCCTCCAAACCTATTGTTCCAGCAACTTTCTCCATCTCAGTGAATGACAACTCCATCTTGCTAAATTGCATGGGCCAAAAACCTTATCTTTGGGGCCATTCTTTCCCTCACATCCCGTTTTCAATTTGTCAGTAGCTCCTATGGGGTCTGCTTTCAAAATATAATCAGAATACAACTACTTCTCACCACCTCCCCTACAACCACCCAGGTCCAAGACAGCACTGTCTTACCTGGATCACTTCAACAACCTCCTAATTTGTCTCCCTGCTTCTGTCTTTGCTTTCCTGCAGTTTACTTTCAAACAAGCAGCCAGATTGACCCCATTGCCTCCTAAGGCATATAACATTATCCTGACACACAAAACCTTCCACACAGTCCCCAAAGCTCACAGCATAAATGACACAGTTCTTGCTATGATCTGCAATGTGGTGTATGAGCTGTGCCCCTGCTCCTGGCCTTATCTTCTATTAGTCTCCCTCTGACTCACTGCTCTAAACACACTGGTCTCCTTGTTGTTCTTTGAGCATATTATGTATGCTACTAACTCAGGACCTTTGCACCTCCTGACACCTCTGCTTAGGAAGCACTTGCCACGGATATCCACACGGCTAGTCCTTTACCTCATTCAAAACTTTTCTCAAATGCACCATACTAAATGAGGTCTTTGCTAAGACATCATGTTTAAAATTGCAATGTGCACTCCTTGACAGACAGACACACACACACACACACTCAGTCCCCTTCCCTTGCTGCATTCTTCTCCACAGCCCTATTACCATCTTACATACTTCTAGTTTATTTATGACTAAAATGTAAGCTCCATGGAGTCAGGCATTTTCTTCTGTTTTGACCCCTGCTATATCACCAGGACCCAGAATGGTGCCTAAAACATACAGCAATCAATAATTATTTGTTAATAAGTTAGTGGATCCATTAAGAAGCAAGAGAGATGAATTAAAGTCTCTATATAAAAAAATCATCCAAAATCAATCTTCAGTGGTCTCCCTTGCCTTCTCAAGGGCTGTTATTACCCACCTTCTAATATTTATTAATAATAGCTGTTAGGTAAGTGTATCTGTGGGGGCCAGGAGCAGCTCTTGCTTTCTCATCTTCATCACAGATGAGAAAATATACACAGAAGCAACACAGTAATAACTGCTAGCATTTGAATGCTTACAATATGCCAGGCACTGTTTTAAGCACTTCAATAGATTATTCAGTCCTTACATGAATTCCAAAAGGCAGCCTTCTATTTCACTCTTTTCCAGAGGAGGAAACTGAACTGCAGAGACTTTAAGAAAGCTTCACAAAGCTAGGAAGTAAAAGAATTAGAATTCTAATTCAGGTCATCTCTCCAGAGGTCATGTTCATAACCCCTGCATCTAATGGAAAGATGGTCCCATTATGGAGTACAGAAAAGATAATGCATGAGAACATTTTAAGGTAGTATGAAAAGCAGCAAAATAAGAAATAACACTTTGATATACAAAGAAACACAATGTCCCTTAATGTCCAAGGAGTCTTGATTTGGTACAGGAAACAGTCGTACTAGAATAGGGTCTCACTATAGGTACACTAACTCTGGTCTCAAGGTTTTGAAGAAAGAAGGAAAGGCAAAAATCTACATATGAAAACATATAAAAGAGCATGGAGACCAAAAATAATGTATTCATTCACTCATTTATTCACTAGCCATTTTAAGCCTCTTATGCTATAGGTACCGGGGCATTAAGAACCAATAGATAATTCCCTGTGCTTAAGGAGTTCAACTCCTCATATAGGTAGTTACAGAAGAATGACCAAGAAACCCAATCCTAAATAGATGCAGTTTGTTGGCAGAGTGGAGGAAGAGCTTAACAGACAAAAAGGGAAGAGGTTGTGGAGATTTTTAAAGAACGAGGAGTTTGAATTTGAATGTAAAAATATATTAATTATAACTTTCTGAGGTACACAATAAATATTTGTTGAATGGAGGAACTGCTATTCTAAAACACTTTCAAGGGCCTGGCCTACAATCTATTTTCTTCTTTCTGTACTTGGGTAACTATTGCAACAGAGGAAATCATTTGCCAGCATCTCTCAACTCACCAATGATCTTGGAAAATATGAGGAGTCTTTTTACTATACTAAGCCAGTTCTTAGGAGAAATGACTCATATAATACCTCTCTGTTTTAAGATACCTAAAAAAATTCTAAAGCACAGAAATTTTTTTTCCTCTGAAATGACTCCCTCAAATAGAAGTCCTTGGAATTAATCAAAGAGCCCCCTTTCCTCCTTGAATTAAACTCATAAGAACAATTGCAGAAGTCATGGTGTTTAAAAGAACCCAGCTTCTTTCTTTATGCTCACACAACTAGCCAGCCATAATGTTTACTCTTCTGGTTCACATGAGATAAATCATTTAAAAACGGCAATACAGATGTTCCTCATCTTATTATGGGGTTACATGCCAATAAAGCAATCAGAAGTTGAAAGTATTGTTAAGTTGAGAATGCATTTAATACATTTAACTTACTGAACATCACAGCTTAGCCTACCTTAAAACATGCTCAGAAAAGTTTCATTAGCCTACAGTTGGGAAAATCATCTAGCACGAAGTCTATTTAATTATAAAGTACTGAATATCTCATGTAACTTATTGGACACTTTACTAAAAGTGAAAAACAAAATGGTTGTATGGTTAATCAAATTGTAGTTTCTATTGAATGTGCATCGCTTTTGCACCATAATAAAGCTGAAAAATCGTTAAGTCAAACCATGATGGGTACCATCTGTATTCCATATCAATGCTCTTATTTGATCCTTTCCTCATACACTGACTTGGACATATAACCAAAGATCCCTCTGTGCCTCAAATTCATCATCCATAAAATGGGGATCTCAATAGATGTACCTCATACAGTTTCTGTGATTATTTAATGAGGAAAAGCACATGCCACATGTATACAATAGTGCCTGGCCCATTTTAAGTATGCAATAAAATGTTAGCTATCCTCATTATTAATATCTGACACACTTTTATCTTCTAGTGGTTTGTATTTTAATTTAAAATATTTTACAAATCTATTTACTGCTAAAGCAATTCAAACCGTAGAGAAGAGAAAAAGTAAACAAGACAATCCCTTCGACTCCACCCCTGCATCCTTTAATCTCATTCTCCAAAGGTATTACCATCTGTATGTCTTTCCAAACATATTTTGTGATAGGTATATGACATGTTAAATGAAAGAACCTAATTACAGAACAGTTTACAGAGTGTGATCCAATTTACATATATTAACAAATAGGTATATAGCTATGTTACCTGTCATAAAACATGTCTGAAAAGACATGCAGACAGTAATTTCACTTTGGAGAATAAAATTAAGGAAGCCAGTGGTAGAGAAGAGGAGATTTTCATGTTTACTTTTCCTACACTTTTGGGATTATGCTTGGATAATAAAGTCTAGAAGTATGCCTGCTGGAGCAATGGTTATATCTGTATTTCCATTGGATAGATATTGCCAAATTGACTAGATGAAATAATGTTTCTCAGTGGTTTTCCATCAACTTGAGAACACATATAATGTGATCCCTGGGCTTATCTACTGGCAAAGGCAGCTAAAAGGGATTGACTGAGGAACCAACCTGAACAGAGTACGGAAGATGTTAGCTGGAACATAGTTAGCGATGGTATATCTGTCATAAACCATGGAATTAAAGTCAAAGCCATCATGAAAAATGCTACTTTTGTTTTGTTTATCTGATAGCTTTTTATTTTGTTTAATGTCTATGACACCACTCACATACCTGAACTACTAAGGCTTTACATTTCCAGACAATGTATTCTCAGAAAAAAATTGACATATTTAAGTGCTATTGATTCCTTTTAACATTATGCTATGAATACTTAAGTACATAATCTAAGGTTACTAAGAGGTCGGCTCTCACAGAACGTCATCTAGAGGTTCTTGAAGACAAATGACACTTTCACATTTCTACTCCCTCCACTCTGCCCCACTTTCTAGTGTCCCTCCATGCCTTATCAGTGATTTACATGATCTATAATCATTTTCTGCCCATTATCAAAAAAATAATCAGATCAGAGTTATGGGAAATAAAAAACAGCCCCACATCAAAATGACAAGACAAAACACATTTGGGAACTCCAATATTGTTTAGATTTATATATATATAGTTTATTTTGAATGTTGAGACCAAATCGTCCTAATGCAAACCGAAATAAAGAAACTCACTCCTATGCATCTGCATTCATTATGATATAAACAGGTCTTAACTTGTATTTTGATAAACCAAGGCACCAACTTTTAAAAATCAATTTATGAGCAAGAGACAATCATTCCCTTGGAAAACTACCAGGTACTTGGATAATGCAAATGTTCCTTGGGAATTATGAGTCATGTTAAGAAGCTAGTTCTACTACTTGTTTATTTCACTTCAAATGACTATGTACTGAAGCATCCTACATTCCTGCTTGTCTATAATATCTCCATCTGGTACTTTTTGAATATCAAATTTTACTAAATTGTTTCTGTGTAAACATAAGTATGTAATCTCCAATGGGTAACTAAACTAAATTTATTTCAGAAGTACTGATCAAAGCCAGTCAAGATTGAGGCTACTTTTTATAAAGGAACCAAAGAAAACCTGCTAACTTTAAAGAAGCAACCATTTCCCTGCCCTGTAGGATTATTTTTAATAAGCTCATAATTGTATGTTGTCCATCTATACTTTGGTCAGTAACATTTAAGCTCTTCCACCAATTCAAAATAAAGACCAAGGAGGGATAAATTCTTTCGGGTTGAGAAAAATCACCACACACTGACAAAATATTTATTTCTTGTAACAGTGATAAGAAAGTAGGCTATTTTAACTCCTACTAGCTCTGTGTACATGATTCTAAAAGGTAGTCTTGTGCCACACTTCCCAACCTTGTTAACAAAGGGCCCTCCTCCTTAGCTTTAAATAGCAATATCCAATGACCAACTCCTTCAAACTAAGAAACAACAACAAAAATAAAAACACATTCCTCCAAACCAGAGTAACATAAAACTACGAAGGAAACACACACAGGAGGTCCCAGGTAAACTGCTTCAGCTACCTCTCCAGGATGACCTCATAATTCAGTATCCCTCCTCCTGATGCTGCTGTGGGCAACTCTGTTTCCTCTGCAGAAAAGGAAAAGAAAGTGGTCACAGCTAACTGGCAAGAATAGGCTCAGCTGTGTCTGCTGGTATCTGAAAAAACTGAAGTAGGCAAAATGCCAAGTTGCTCTTTAGATGAGCCTAGGACGCCCTAGAAGGGCACCCTTCCTATCCTCTTCAGGAATAGACTAAGGGAAAGGAACCTGATCTAGCCTTCAGGAAAGATCGAAAATGGTCCATCACCAGAGTAATTTCAAATTCTCAAATTTCCACTAATAAGGTTTTAGTTAAACAATGTATTCAACTATCACTTTCTCATGATGCATGAAATCAGGCACTGATAAAAAAAAATTAGCAGAGAAATGGACATATTTTTCTTTAACAATTTCTGTTCCATATAATCCCATTTCTCTTTACTAGATTAATTCTTCTAAAGCATTGTTTTCTTTATATCACATCCCTGCTCCAAAAGCTTCCTGCTCTCCCCAGAATAAAGTCCTTTGGGTGCTCTTACAGCTTATCATTTCAAATGTAGACACTGTGTGTCATTCAAGTCATTAATTTCACTCACCTCAGAAAGGACTTCTCTTTATTTTTTCCCTCTGTTTCTTTGTTTACTTAACTCTCAACAAATGGAATGCTATTCACCTTTTTGCCCATTGAAGGTTGGATTCTCCCAGTAATAGCAGACTCTGAGATGGAGTGTGGTGTGCTAAATGTAGATTAGAGAATTCTCTTGGGATCAGAACCTCAGTAAAGAAGCGAAAGGATGAAGAATTGAGCAGGGAGAGAAGCCTGGTCCAAGGAAAATCGGCCAACACCTTAAGGAGTTGTGGAGCTTAAATGGCCTCTCAGAGTCGTCCCACATTAGCTAAAATAATGAGGCCTTTACACCTCCCCTGCCATTCGTCACTGATTACGGGCCATCCTGGGAAGCTTACGATCTTGGAAAAGGTGGCTCTTTACAAAGCAGCTGAGATAGTAAATGGTTGTTGTTGTTGGTTTTTTGAAACAGGGTCTCACTCTGTCGTCTAGCCTGATATGGCTACCTACATTTTGTTTGTTTGTTTTTAGAACCAGGTACTACTGCATGTGGCAAAATGATAGCTTCTTAAATCTCAAATACCTGAAAAGCTTTTTCCTTGTTTTTGTGCATTCACATTTTGCGGTTCTCCAGAAAATATGATTGATATAAAGTAGCCTCAGAGCACAGTATTACTCTTAAAAAGAACCACAGAGCCTTCTTTCCCCAGAGTGTTTATCCGGAAGTCAGAGGAATACTAAGTGAAATACATTTCCTATAAAGATATAATATTATCATTTCCATCAGTTTCCCTCTCAATAATCTAACAAGCTCCTTAGAGTTTAAGTCCTTAACTATTCTAGAATGAAAATAAGATAATCTGCAATGTTTTTTTCCTTTGTGACTACTGAAATTTCATTATTATAAGCTATTTGATTGTACTTGGATATTGTGGCATATTTTACTAACTGTAAAAAACTGACTTTACTGTTATAATGAAAGAACAAGAGAAAATTAATTTTCCTGAGTAGCAATTTGTTTTATTATCCCAAATTGATCTTACTTAAAGCAAGTCTATAATTATATTTAATTCTTATTAGAAATATGTATATTGTAATGTATACTAATAAAGAATAAATACACATTTAAATCCCTTTAGTACTGTGGAACATCATCCTAATTTACTTGACATTTTCTAAGAAAGGTTACGAATTTGGGAAGGAAGTAAGAAGGCAGAGTGATTGCATTCACTCTTGAAAAATTTCATAGAACCTATAGATCCACAGAAAAATTAAGATTTTCATACACACTATAAAGCCCACCATAAGTCCACAAAAGTTCATTTATTCTAGGTTAAGAATCCTTTCACTAAAAACTAGATCAAATTTATCAGTGAAAAATAAAGCACTGAAATTAAATGACCAAGAAGGTATTATTAACGAGGCTTCTACACTTCTGCAAGTTATACTACGCAAGAACAAGTGGCCCAAATAAAGTAAGAATTGTCTATAAGTTAGAAAAAGGGTAAACAACTATCGCAGTTAAAAAAAAAAAAAATGAAGAGTAGATATCTTTGGCACTCAGTTGCTATTAACATGGTATATCTGATTAGAGATCAGGGTGGTTTCTAGAAATATCTCTTCCCCATAAAAAGTGGTAGATGGAGCCCAGCACTCCCTCCTTCAAAAGCTTGTTTAGATGCTTCAGAGTCTCTCATTTCTGCATTCAGCAGGTATATATTCCACACTGCAACCACCTACACACAGGGGACCAGCCAAAGGCCTTTGCATTTGCTTTTAAAAGGTAGCCAGTGTCTGGCCTTTAAGTAGGAGACAATGTAAGGTAGTTGGTCTTGAAAAGTTTTTAGTTCTGAACTAAGGGATGGGTGTATGAAAACATTCTATACTATCTTTTCAGCTTTCTCATAAATGTAGAATTGTTACAAAATAAAAATTTTCACAAATGTGCTCTTCTGAGAGACTACTCGGAGGTAGCTTTTGCTTTCTCCATAGATCTGCATAGACGGGAGACTGTATTTTCTTAAAAATTGATAGAGAATGAAATTTAATGGGAAGAATAATAAGCCTCCACAACATTTTAAAAGGGAGTTGGGAATTACACATCAAGAATGCAAAGAAGAAAACCATTCTATCAATCTCACTGAAGTCTTCTAAAACAGAAGAACCTTGGCATAGTTGTGAGGAAGAGCTCCAAAAACCTGTAACACCATATAACTCTCTGCCATGTGGTTGGGGCGGGAGAAGAGAAAAACAGGCAGTATGTCTCATGTTAAGATCAAGGATAAAGACAGAAAATTGGTCTTCATGAGTAAAGGAGATGCTAGTTGAATGATAAAGTAGTTAAGAAATTTTGAAGTACTTTTCCAATAGTTGCACTGAGCCACAAATTCTCCTTTATACGAAATGGCTAATTTTAGAACCACATGTTACAGAGAGAAGCTAATGTCTATCAAGGACTGAATTAATATTATTAATCCAATGATGAATGTCCTCTCAAGTACTATATAGCACTTACTGAATGAACATAAACTTTTAATTAAATTTAAGAAGCATGTGTGAAAAACTCAAATTCTAAATCTATAAATGTATAATACTGTAAGGGACAAAATGAAAAGTGGTAAGTCCACTAATACTGTTTAAGTCAGGTGAAAATAGGACATTCCCTAGCTAAAATAAAAATGATAACTTGACCCCTTGTCTAGAACTAAAATGAAAAATTACTGGCATAACATGGGGTAACGAAATGATAAAATTTAAAACTGATAAAGGTTCTATGCTAGTACCTCCTAAAAAACAATGAGATTTTGTAAACTATAAAGGTTCTGAAGTGAAAAGGAAAAGTGGCTCACTATTTTAACAAAATATGTACATTTTGGAGTGAGGTTTAAAGGATGGCACAGCTACAGCTTTGCCTACTATTTAGTACTATTTTAACATTATCTTAGTAAAATAAGTAATGTAATAAATGGCAAGCTTATTAAATTCCCATCAGCAAATAAAATAGATACAAAGAAATAACTGGTGGATTAGAAGAGTATTTAAAATGGGGTTAGTGTATTAGAAAACTCACATGTAATTAATGAAACGATTACAACCACTGCATTATCAACTATTCATGCATAAGTTATTTTCCATTGTATAGAAAGAAAACATTGTTAACAACACAATCACTTTGAACACATTAAAATCCTTTAAAAGGTTTTTTTCCACATCAAAATACCCTTCAGACTTACGCAAGTCTTTCCTGTCAGTTTTCAAAATAGTATGTTCTGAAATACAAGGCACAGCATACAAGGTAAGGGCTGGCCACATCCAAGAATGGAAATGCAGCAGAAAAAAAAACACACCTTGTACCACAGCAGACCTACAGGTGAAATATGATAGCAAGCCACCATTCTTGCTGGGTTTTAAGCAAGCACATTACTGGGGTTCACAAATAGAAAATTAGTTTAGAAACCCTGAGGTAAGCTTCTTATTTTACTCTTCACTGCTTGACTCATGCTGGCTATCAATGCCCAGTTGTGATCTCCACATCTGAAAGGGAATGCAGAGAAATAAAAAGGAAGGAAGCCCACACAGATGATGAAAGGGTTGGAAAAGAAGAAAGATCAAAGGATAGAAGGAGTCAGCCTGTGAAGAAAAACCTGAGGGAATGCTTTATAATGTTCTAGAAATATATGGGTTATTATATTGGGAATGGTAACCAGCTGTTCTCCATCTCTATTCAGGACAAACCAGAAGAAAATGGCTTAACTCAAGGCAATGACATATTTGGGTTACTAAGGAAAATTGTGGAATCTTTTCTAGAATTATTTAAACTAGACAGATATTTAATGTACCCAGGCTGGCTAAGGAACAGGATTGAGAACTATAATCTGATTTTCAAGATCCTTTTTAACTCCAATTTCTGCATATTCTTTATCAAGACAGATATACTAAAATACATACAGAGAACTATTAGATATTATTGAATACAGTCAATTACTCCTAATGATAGCGGGGGATGCAATGAAAATTGCTGTAGATCAAACTATAATGTGAGGCAATGGGTAAGATTTTTAACCTCAAAATGCCTCAGCTCTCTAGTGGCATTGTCTGTAGAAGGGGATTATAACAGTATCTACCTAAATGCTGTGATAATAAAAATGAGATAATCAGCATAAGGGATCTGATACCAATTGTCTGTCATACTAGAGGCTCAATGTTAGTTCCTTTGCATTCCCTGGTGAATGTGATACATGAGATTTTGAATTTTCCAAAAGGAATGGAAATATAATACCATGAAACTTCCTTGAATTTTTGCTTATATTCTTCACACAACTGAAAAGTGGGAAAGTACTGACTGTCGTGAACCACTTAAAAAGTGAGTCATGATGACTAGTAACACAAATGTGGAACTCTCTTGGATGACCACAATTTGCTTATAACACAGAAGCATGGTGATATTCAAAATAAAGTTCAGAGCTGTGAACATCAGGGAAGGTAGAGAGAATGGGATGTGAAATTATAGACTGGAGAAAGGATCTTTTTTTATGGTTGGTACACTTATACTTTCCCACTTTTCAGTTGTGTGAATAAAGTTGTGCTATAAAGAGAGAAAATTATTTTTCCATTTAGTTTTTAAGAATAAATCACTCTATCACCTGTAAAATAATTACATTCTCTCAAAATCCTCTCAATTCTTTGAGTATCCACATTATAATCTAGTTTTTCCTGCAGACAAATTTAACTTATAATCCAAAATAAATGTTTTTCTCAATTCCAGAGAAATTAAGATTATCTTTTTATATGATTTAAGAGTATTATGTATTTTAACTGAAATACATTAATATTCACTGAATTATAACAGAACCAAAACTGAAAAAAAAGTGTTTAAAAATACTTGTCCCACATCTTCCAATTAAATTACAACACAAGATAAATAGAAAAAATTAGTAGAGAAGGGAAGGTTGTTTTTAACATATGGGTATATGTACCAATAAGATGAAAGGTACAGGATGGAATGATTTAAATATTTTGGGGGCTGATTGGCTGAATGTAAGTAGGCTGTACCAGAGAATTACTGCGGTCTTACAATTTTCCAAATTACTTATGTCCCTGGTTCCAAAGAGTCAGAAATACCAAATGCATAGGGTTAGTATATAAACAAACACCATTCCAATCTGCTCTGCTTTCAAGGAGGCTTTTACATGTGGAGTGAACAGTTAAAAACCATGAGATGGACATATCTATATCTATCTATCTATCTATCTATCTATCTATCTATCTATCTATCTATCTATCTATCTATCCGTCTATCTATCTATCTATATCTCTCTATATATATCTCACAGCTTTTAACTGTTATCTGGGAGCATTAATATTCAGTCTGAAGTTTAACTTCAGAAATAAACAGGAGTTAAGTAGGTAGAACTCCCTTTTCATTTATGAGCAAAAGCAGCTCCAAGTTTTAGGTTGGCATTATTTTTAATTTAATGCCAGGCAGTGGGTTGGGGGACTGGCAAATCTGCACTTTTGTCCTTAATTTCATTTATTTCCATGGTTTGATTCTGTTATGAGAGACAAAACAGAGAAGTAAATTAGGATATTTGGAAGGAAACTATTAAAAGCTCCAATCTTTCTGGGTTCACCAGAATCTGAGAACTACAAATTTTCTTATATTTAAGGATATTTAAAAACTAGGGTACTTTGACAAGACTTGTCAAACGCTCTCAATGACATATATGTAGATGATAGCAGGTTAAGTCATATTTATGTCCTAGAGTATAGGACCTCAGCTGGAAACTCATCACTAACCAGCCCAGTGAAAAAGGGCAATTGTGGAATTTAGAGGATATTCACATCAGGTTTCTGGACCAAATTCAAGATATGCGAACTGTCTATTATGACTAGAAGAACAAATGCCAAGGTACTAAAATTATTAATATAGAGACATTCTGAGCTCCTAGGACTATTTGAGACCATGTATTTCGAACCCCTGACAAAGAAATAAACTACTTTGCTCTTTGGCACTCACCTGGAATTACTGTTCAAAACACACAACATCAGTCACAGGTATTAATCAATTATTCCTTTTCCTTTTATTCAGGAAAGATTGAAAATAAAGGGATAATAATTAGGGGATAATTATTTAGATTGATACAGCAAAGTAATGTCTGTATTAAACTTTAGACAAGTCTTAGATCTTGTCTGTGGCTGCAGTTCCATCCTACAGACTATTTCTATTGATATATTGCTGCTGTCTCAGCTGTTGCTGCCACTACAACTTCAGCAGCTAGGCAATACCAGAAATGGAAGGTGAGTTTGTGCTATTTTCAGAGAAAATAAAGAATCAAAGACTGCTGATTTAAGGTATACCAAGTTCATACTGAAAAATGGGAAACTGCTTTAATAAGCCCTCAGGGTATCGACCAAGTACACAGCTTCCAGAGTAACAGATCAAATGTTTCCCTAATGCATGTCTTTTCTGGACTAATTCTAGAATGTGCTCTACATAATAAATACTTTCTAGCTCAAACTTTTTGAAATCTGAATCCTGTAGAATTGCCACAAAGTTGTGTTATCTTGTTTTAACTTTTAACACCTAGACATATGTAAAAGAGCTTTTAGGTTGAATAAAATTCGCTGACTTTTAGATTTCAATGAATTTACAAAAAATATCAATTTATTATATTTTATTAAATATAAAAATATTATTTCTCTATATTAGTGAACATATATACTCTATATATCATCTATTATGTTTCATTATATTATCTATCATATATACTTAAAGTTGAAAATATATTAGCCTATATCTATGCACAGTTTAGAAGTTCCCAACTTATCCTTTGCAATTCATTCTTAAAATACTAACGTGCACACAGATAATGCCACTAAATCTCTTTACCCAAACTGTATCAATCAAAACTGTAATAAGCTTTAAAAAGAAAATAATACTGAGGAATAAATTCAAAATCTATATGAAAAGCTAAAATATCTATTTGTATAGATGTGAACATATTTCTATTTAGGAGGTTGTGCCTGTTTGAGCTAAAGGAGACTTTTAAATGAGCTGATAAAAGTTTGGCCTCAGAGCAACTGCAAATGTAAATTGAAATAATACAATATTACTGGTTTACATTGAAATGGTTATTCTGAAAAGAGCCCTATCAGCATGGAACTAGACTTTATGTTGACCTATAAAAATAAATGATCTAGGAATTTACTTATGATGACTATCACAGAGAAATAGACCCTCTAGTTAACTTATTGAAAAACCTATCACAGGGCCTTCACTAACTCTCCCTGGTAACGTCTCAGCTTAGACTTCAATCTATACTTAGAAAGAATATCTGAATACAAAATATTTTTCAGGGTGATAAAGTTGTGTGATTTCTAATTTGTCTCTAATTTATAATTTAAAAAATAACACTACCATTTTCACTAAATATACTTGTTCTCTCACTTTATTTTCCAAGGTAAAAAGAAAAAACATGGGGTGCCTAAGTAGAGCAGATACTTAATAGGGGATAGAACTGAGAGGTTTCATGAAGGCCCTTGTCTAAACATGTACTCCCACCCACCACTCTAATGAAGGAAGCCTTACTTAAACTTCCACATTTAGAAATTCATTATTTTAGTGTAAGTCATTGAACTTCCTTAAAATGTAAGCATCATTTGGAGACAAAATTCATTATGTATCCTGAGTCCCTTATACTTTCAAGTATGTGAATGTATCATTTACTGATGCAGACGCCAATCTCTAAGGGATAGAGGCAAGCTTGAGAAAAGCCTGGAATAGCCAAGAATTAACTTTGACCTACTCAAAACTGTGTCTAAGAATGACCCAGGAAGACCATGGTTGTTTATTGTTATTTTAAATTTCTCATATCTTTAGAGTAAGGTTCAAGTTCATACATTATTTATAGAGTTATGCTTTAAAGTTGATGGGGAATAGTGTTTCCCAAGCTGGATGCTAAACTGGCTACTGTACAAATATACTTCTATTTAAAGACTTTAACTGTTCCTGGCCCACTTAAATATAACAAATCAGCAAAAGCTATATACCATTACTTCATTCACCTCAAATTACATAATTTGAAATGTTCAAGGGACATTCATCTTCAAGGCACCAGCGATAGTGATCAACTGAAAACGGCTTCTCTTCTATGTTTATTTCTGAAACTATAAAAAGTTTGTTTATTGTATCTGCACCATTTATTCAGTGGTCCATGTTTCTACTAATTTATGAGACCACCTTTGAGAAACATCAAGTTTCCACATATGTGGATCCATTTTCAGCGCTCTCTTCTATTCTACCATATCAATATGTTTCCTTTTCCCTGTACCAATAACACATTCTTTTATTTACCACAAGTAAGTCTGGGCATCTGGCAGGACAATTAACAATCAATTCCCCCTCTTCTCACTCCATTCTTCTTTTTAAAAATTACCTTTGCTATTTTTGGGCCCTTTATTACTCCACATGAATCAGTTTATCTACTGAAAGAGTTCAGGATGGCACGCCAAAATACACCATTTGACATGTTGATTATTTTGAGCTAAAGGCACCTGAAAAACAGCAGGTGGAAGAGATTCATTCGAACTTTCCCTTTTCTTCATAAAACAGGAATTGAAACTCCCATATCTTCCTTACCCCAGGAGAGAAATATTCTCATCACAAGAGGAGGTGAGTTGAGGCTGAAAGAAATCTGTACAAAGCTTCTGAAACTAACCCCTCTCTTCGTAGTTACTTTTCCACAATTGCCACTCTTTGTTCCACATAGTATATAAGCACTTAGAGCTAGTCATTTATTTGGGTCTTCATTTTTTTGTGTGAGAGCATCTTATTTACAAGAACATGTAAACAAAACGTGTATGTTTTCTTCTCTTGATCTGTCTTATATCAGTACTAGCTGTAGACTGTAGGGGATTAGAGAAAAATTTTACCTTCCCTACATTATCAGGCTCTATGAAAACCCTGATGGTATTGTGTAACTAAAATTTTATTGAATTTATAAATTAATTCAGGGAGACATCATCTTAAACATATTGACACTTATCCATTCATGCAGACATGGCTTTCAATAATACTTTAAAATTTTCTTCATAAAAGACTGTCTACACCTTTATTAGATTTCTTCTCAATTACTTTACATTCTTTTATGTAATTTCTACATGGTCTCTTTTAAAAGTTATCCTTTGTAATTATATGGTTAGGTTAATAGAAACACTTAATTTTTTTTATTGATCTTGCATCTAGCAACGTTTGTTGATACTAAAGGTTGCTCTGTACATTCTCTGGGACCCCTGCAAATACTGATAATTTTGTTTCTTCCTTTCCAGTCTAGAAACCTTTTAACAGTGAGCATTCTTCTCTTATTCCTTACTTGAAAGAAATTGTTTCTAGGCTTCATTTTTAAATATTACTTTTTAGAGTTTTTCGTAGGTACTGTTTATTAAGTGGTATTCTTTTTATTCTCATATGCTACAATTTTATATCATAAAGGCTGTTCAATTTTATCAAGTTATTTCTACCAATATTTTTTAAACTTTGAATATAAATTAGGTTCATCAGTAACTAGAAAGTATATATTAATATATAGTTAGGTTTTTAGGTAACATTCCTCAATTTCTTTTTTTTTTTGGAGACGGAGTTTCGCTCTTGTTATCCATGCTGGAGTGCAATGGCGCGATCTCGGCTCACTGCAACCTCCGCCTCCTGGGTTCAGCCAATTCTCCTGCCTCAGCCTCCTGAGTAGCTGGGATTACAGGCACGCACCACCGTGCCCAGCTAATTTTTTTGTATTTTTAGTAGAGACGGGGTTTCACCATGTTGACCAGGATGGTCTTTATCTCTTGACCTCGTGATTCACCTGCCTCGGCCTCCCAAAGTGCTGGGATTACAGGCGTGAGCCACGGCGCCCGGCCTCATTTCTCAATTTCTATGGAGCGTTCTCATCTTTCTAGATGTTACAGGTGGTTTCCAAGATTAAGTCAGTTTGGGAAACGCTATGAACTATATACCTCCTTCTTAGCAATTCACAATATATATATTAGGTATTGACTATGAGATATCCTATAGTGAAACAGTATAAAGATGATGGTGTAACAAAAAGTTTTTCAAATTCACTTGATCAAATAATTTCTCTTTTCTCAGAACAATTTATTGGTATTTCCAGGGTACTACCATTCCATAAATCACTGATTAACAGACCTTGTTTTGGAGTAATTTCAAGAGTCATAAAAATTTATTACACATATAGAGAGCCATTACTCTCTTTACTTTCTCTGAAAAGCCTAACACCACAAACAGAGGAAAAAGTCCTATTTGTGCCACATCACAGGAGACTGAAGTCACTGAAGAATTTGCTCCTCAGTTTACTTCAGCTCCAAGTCTTTTAAGTATGTATTTTCACCAACTTTCTCTGCAATTGCTCCATTTCAGTAATCTGCTGACACTGGTAAAAAAAATAATTAAGAACAAATTTTCTAAGAATCATAGATATGGATCACAACTCGATATGCTGTACTAGTTAAATTTAGTCTACAATTTCTATCAAGCCCCCCAGCTTTTACTAATCAATGTGTTGACTGTCATGACAACATTGTACAAAAAACAAATGTAAAGAGCCAAGTATCATTCTACTTTACATTAGAAGAAAGTAATGTGTTACTTGATTGACATTTTCTTGTCATTTGATGAATTTTAAATCACAAGCCTGGGCTCAGCATGGTGGCTCATGCCTGTAATCCCAGCACTTTGGGAGGCCAATGCAGGCAGATCACTTCAGGATACTGAAGTGGACTTTGAGACCAGTCTTGCCAACATGGAAAAACCCTGTCTCTACAAAAAATACAAAAATTAGCCAGGTGTGCTGGTACACACCTGTAATCCCAGCTACTCTGGAGGCTGAGGCAGGAGATCGCTTAAACCTGAGAGGTGAAGGTTGCAGTGAGCTAAGATAGTGCCCCTGTATTCCAGCCTGGGTGACAGTGTGAGACTCTGTCATATATATATATATATATATATATATATATATATATATATATATGACACACAAGCCTGTAGAACTCATCTCTAACCTGAAATATTTCCTTTCATATACTTAATAAAATTACTGCATAAAAGTAATAACATCTAGCAAAGTAACTTAGTGATATAAAGGAGGACACATGGTAATGAGCAGAACATTTAGTTTTATGTGTTTCTAAAACTGAATCCCTACAAATTCATGTTTGGTACCACTTAGGAATATTTTGCACACCAAAAGAATAGCAACCAAAAAATACAGTTATGAATACAAAATTGAACAAGTGAATAGAACTCTTCGTGTTCCAATTATTTTCATTTAGTACTTGGAATTAAACCTTTGAAGGAATTCCTTTAAAAGATTACATCTTCCTGACCTATTTTACCTTTTCTAAGTTTTAAAGGTGATCAGGTTCAAATAAATATTCTAGTGTTTTGCTAAATAAGCCAAGGGGATATTTTTTTTCTGTCCCTCTCAGGACAGCAATTTCTGTCACAAATAAAGAGGGAAAGGTAGATGTCTCAAAGAGCAATAAATTTTAATTTGTGAGTAGTTTATTTTTTCCAGAATTGTCTGATCTTTTCTATTTGTTTACAAAATCAATTAGAAATAGTGTCAATAGCCAAAGAAAATGCTTATTAAAAAATTAAGAGAAAAATCTTACTTGCTGAAAAACTTTCTTTGCTGGTATCTACCCAATATGAGTTTTTTAAATGTAGATAATTAAGTAAGATTTATAGGAACATTTTAGATAATCTCATATAATAAATTTTTATTGCATGCTCACGATTAAAATCTTAAAATATTCCAGGACTTGGTACTGCCTGAAGCTTGAGTTATAAATATATAACTCAATTGTACTTTTATTAGTGCATGAGCAAAAGAAAAAGAAAAGAAAATCTTTATCTCCAAAAGTGAACGTTAAGGTAAAGCCAAATGCCGTTTTGTGAATACCACTTGAAATGATTCTACTAAATCTCTATTTTTCCAGTTTTTTAAATTACAAAGTTGGTGGAGAGAGTTGAATTTTCATTCCTAAAATCTTTGATTACTGGAGAGAGGATTGTTCATATGCTTAATTCTTTTTATATCTTTCATAATAGTCTAGTTAAATAATTAAACCTTAAAGCTATACTTACAGAATTATATTAATATAACTATATTAAATTTATACTCAGACTGCTGACCTCAATCATAATATAGACTTAAGAGTATAACCCACTATATCACAGTTATTTATATTGTTAACCCTTAGATATATCATGCCCTTGAGTCTCCATTAACTTTTTTCACAACAGTGTTCAATAAAATTAATACTGTTAAGTGGCACAAGGAGAAGACTTAAATTTTTAAAGCAAATCTGTGGGAATTATTTTTCAAGTAGAATAAAAACAAAATGTATATAAATACTATAACTGGGGCCGGGCGCGGTGGCTCACGCCTGTAATCCCAGCACTTTGGGAGGCCGAGGCGGTGGATCACGAGGTCAAGAGATCGAGACCATCCTGGTCAACATGGTGAAACCCTGTCTCTACTAAAAATACAAAAAATTAGCTGGGCATGGTGGCACATGCCTGTAATCCCAGCTACTCGGGAGGCTGAGGCAGGAGAATTGCCTGAACCTGGGAGGCGGAGGTTGCGGTGAGCCGAGATCGCGCCATTGCACTCCAGCCTGGGTAACAAGAGCGAAACTCCGTCTCAAAAATAAATAAATAAATAAATACTATAACTGCCCCATGGGTTCTCTTTGCCTGATGCCTAGACAGAGCAAATCTACCAAGACAGGGAAACTGAAATAGAGAAAGAGTTTAATTCATGCAGAGCCAGCTATATTTGTATTATTACTCAAATCAGTCTTATTTGAGTTGTATTATTACTCAATAATGAAGACCAGAGTTCTATTATTACTCAAATTAGTCTTCCCCAAAACTTGTGGATTGGGTTTTTAAGGATAATTTGATAGTTAGGGCATCAGAAAGTCGAGAGTGCTGATTGGTCAGGTCAGAGATTAAATAATAGGAAGTTGAAGCTGTACTCTTGTACTGAGTCAATTCCTGGATGGTGGCCTCAAGAGTAGATGAGCCAGTTTGTCAATCTGAGTGGTCCCAGATGATCCATCCAGTACAGGGTCTGCAAAAGATCTCAAACAATGATCTTAGATTTTATAATAGTGATGTTATCACCAGGAGCAATTTGGGGAGGCTTAGAATCTTGCAGCCTCCAACTGTGTGACTCCTAAACCATAATTTCTAATCTTATGGCTAATTTGTTAGTCCTGCAAAGGCAGTCTAGTCCCTAGGCAGGAAAGGGTTTTGTTTGGGAAAGGGTTGTTTTTATCATTGTTTCACAGCTAAACTATAAACTAAGTTCCTTCAAAGGTTAGTTTGGCCTATGCCCAGGAATGAACAAGGACAGCTTGGAAGTTAGAAGCAAGATGGAGTCAGTTAGGTCCAATCTTTTTCACTGCAATATTTTTCTCTGTTATAATTTTCACAAAGGTGTTTCAAGAAAATATTGTCAAACAAAAGCATATAAGATTTAATATTCTAAACAAAAGCATATAGTGACAAATTCTTTGAGAAAGAAAATTAACTACTACTAAATATTAAGAAAATCCAGTTAAAATCTCAATTAAAAATGAATAAAATAAACAGATAACAACTTAACAAACAATATGCTAATTTCTATTCTCAAGCAAAAAATGGAGTGATAACAAAGTAAATACAAGATAAACATAAACTGTTTATGAACAATTTATGTGATTATTTATATAGCTTCACATGTTTGTCATCTTGAAATTTTCCTTTGTCTTACATCCTTTATTCCTGTTAAATAAAATTTATGGGAAGCCTTTGATTTGGGCTGAGATCCTATACTAGGTCCCAATAGAACAGACCAAACCAAAATGGAGTCCCTCATACTAAAGTCCAGAAATCAGGAGAGACGTGATGGCCAAATTCCCAAATAGGACAGTTCTAGCCAACATGGTAAGTCCCCTCTGCTTAACTCAGTAATCTGAAGTAACCTCATATTACCCAATCTGCTTTTTGTATTATGCTGTTTCTCTGTTTTTGCTCAAGTTATCTTATAAAAACTGACCATTCTACCATGCCCTTCAGAGCAACTTTTCTGAATTTTTCAGTGAGAAGCTACCCAATTCATGAATTGCTCATAAAAGCCAATTGGATCTTTAAACTAAATTTGTTGAAAACTTGTCTTTTCACAATCCTCAAAGCACTACTTTGAAATAAAATGGAAATAAACACAATTGGTAGTTAACTAGCTAAATACATGTGATTCACAAAATGTTATCAAGCTAACTAAAAATTTAAAACTTCCTTGTGGGATGGGAAAGGAATAAACTTGTAAGATCCCTGTTCTCAATTTTAACATCTAGTTCAAATCCCAAGTTTAGTCACATTTTATTATATGAGATCCCAAACTAAATAAAAGAAAAATGAAGCCAAGTACCTACTCAAAGTGCTGATCTATATGGGATCTAAAACATCACCTACAGCGTAACCCAATAGAAAGATATAGAACCCAGGGAGATTACAGAACTCATAAGAAGCTGGAAAGAATACTTAGATAAGTAGCTTAAAGTCAGAGATTAAAACCCTTCAGGCTTTTGGTAACCATAGGTGACTGATTAGAATAATACTAAATTATATTCTAAGGATCACAGAGATTTTAACTGTAAAATTTTGGTTTGGACAACAGAGTTGCAAAAGTAAAGGCAAAGCTACGTTGCTCATGAAAGCAGATGACAAGCTGAGTTGCTATCAGCAGTTCTCAGATAATATTAATAGTTCGAATGTCTAACATTTGAAGGGGCCACAAATCATTAGTCTATTTGGGGATGTTCACACGTCTTGTACCTCCAACAACTCAGTGATAGGAACCAAATTTGAGTTGCATTTTAAAAGTACATCTCTAATCAAATACTGATTTTTGGTAGAGATAACCAACAATCACATTCACACACACACACACACACACTTAGAAAAACACGCTTTCTAATAGATTTAGCAATTCAGATTCAACACATCCCACTACTGAGAACAGTAAACATACTGAGAATATTAAGAAATAGGAATGCATCAAAATTGTCTTCAAAAGACTGGCGATTTGAATCTGATATTGGCCATCTAGAAATGCTAAAAAGTATCCTCAAATTTAAAAATAAAAAGCTATATCAAGTTAACCAGAAATGGGTTATTGTCTGATCAGATTAATTCAGCTGCCAATGAAAGGGCATGTTTAGATGCAAAAGCAAAAAATAATAATTTTAACAACAGAAATCATAATAACAGCAAAAAAAAATCCCACTATCCTTTCAAGCAGAAACAAGTTATCCCAGCAAATACCTTGACTTCAAAATAACTTAGCATATTCTCAATATGAAATTCTATGACAGAAAAATTATCACATATAGCATACTCTGTTTCATCCAATCAGATATGATGTCCAATTGTATTACTGGTCCATATTTTATTGAATATGCTCATTATTACGATATACTAAGTACAAGTGAATATTTTGTTTCTGGCCTACTCACCCAGAAACAAATGTTAAGATGGAACTGGGTTCCATATACAAGGAGAAAAAGGCTAAAGTACACACAAAAACCACATTTCCAAATTTCACTTAGGTAAATATAAAAGAATTACCCATGCTTACTCATTTTAATGCTACTTCTATAAATATCAGTACTAAGCAGTCAGGAAGGAAAAAACCCAGGTTCTGCATCTAAGGAGCTCATTAGAGATAATCATCTGCAGCAGGTTGTCACAAAATAAGAGGGATGAATTTTCAATTAATTACCAGTAATAAGAGAGTGGAAAGGTGACTTCTGAATAAAACTCTACAGATCAAGTAGAGATATTAAAGTGATATTCAAGAAATAGCAAATAAAGCTTTTCATACAAACATTAGATTTACTCTTCTAATTTAGCTACCTAAATATAATTCTCACTCACTGTTCCCTAAAAGGCAGGGAGGGCATATTATTAAAAACACTTTACCCAGGAACCTGAGGACTAGTAAATTCTACAACAAATTGTGTCACTAATACAATATGTAACTTTGTCTAAGTCACATCTCCAGACTTTCTTTTTGTAAGCTGGAAAATGAGAGTGTGGCAGTAAATGAATACCAAGGTTCATGTGGGGACCCACTTGGGACTCCATGGTTGATATAAATTTTATTTTAAGCAGAAGACACCTGAGATTCAACAGGTAGATAAGCCTCCTCAGAGTTTCTCTTATCTGAATAAAAGCAAAGACTTCTAAGAAATAAGGACTGCCATAACTTATCGCTTTGGGGTGGATTCTAATCCCAGCAGGAAGTCCATGAGTAAATTTATCATAAATCCTCTCTTTGCGTGCATTTTCTGGCCTTAAGAAGATAAAAAGACCACTTGTACCTGTATAGTCAAACATTGTAAAAAACATTATCTTGTTTGTTCACCTAAAAGAACCCACTTGTTTTTCTTAAATAAACCTATTTGTTCTTCCCACAGGAGCCTTTTCTCCCACTCCCTTTCCCTTACTAAGAATGTAAGCCCCAAATTCTAATGGCCCCTTTAAGTTACTCATCACTTAGCACTCCCATGTGTTTGTAATGTTGCATGCATAAATAAATTTATTTTTCTCTTATTAATCTACCTATTGTCAATTTAATTCACAGGTCTCCATGTACAAACTTAGTAGAGAAAAAGTTTTTCTTTCCCTACACTAAACCTTCCAACATTCCTCCAAATGTCTCAAATTCTAAACAAAAACTAAAACATAAAAATAGCCAATCAATTTATTCATCTTCATGATCCCAAATAACTTAAAAGAGCAAGTTGTTTGAAAATTAAATTGATTAAATTGACCTCTAATTTGATATATCATATGGAATTGCACAGTGTATTAGAAAGTTTACTAAAGCAGTAAAAGACCGAAAGTCTCACTAATCAAAAGTTATTGCTAGGTCTCAAAAATGCTCCTTTTACCTGCCCAGATTCAGAAACTGAAAAATAAAACAATAGAGTGGCTGACTGAGGCCAAAATAATACTTATTTAGACAATATTAAAGGACACGGCTCTTTATACACAAGCAATGTGCTTTCTTAATACTGAACCCTAGAATTATGCAGCTTCTTAATGTGAACATATAGCTTGTTATTCAACTGGGGTACTCAAGGGAGTGAAATATGGTGCTATGAATACTCATACTGAGGATGGCATCAAGTGTAAGTGTCCTGGGCAAAACAAGATACACAGTCATCCAGCCAGAACCCAGCTTTCCTTCTGCAGAGTTGAAATCTGTTCCTCTAGACTATGGAGCCCAATCAGCGCTCCTTACAGTTAACCCTTTTCCAAAACCCCTTGCCCGGTACATTCTTCCCAAATTTATCAATCACATTAAGCTATTTAACCTTCACTAAGGCATAGTTGAAGGGGAAGTGAAGTGGGGGGGGGGTCGCTAATTGCACTAATTAAGATCCCTTTACCTTGAAGGAAATATTTAAAATGGGGAAGAATTTTTTTCCTAACAACTTCGTAATTTATTATTTCTGAACTGGTCCCTCACATACAAAATGAAAATAACACATATAATTGCTTTATTACTTTATTAATCATTAAGTTTACAGTGTCTAAACACAAGCTTACTGAATATTATTTCATGCACATCTTCACCAAAAAATTTTTTTGTTGTTTTTTTGAGACAGAATCTCACTCTGTCACCTAGGCTGGAGTGTAATGGCATAATCTTGGCTCATTGCAACCTCCGCCTCCCAGGTTCAAGCAATTCTTGGGCCTTTGCTTCCCAAGTAGCTGGAACTACAAGTGTGTGTCACCATGCTTGGCTGATTTATTTTATTTTTAGTAGATATGGGGTTTTGCCATGTTGGCCAGGCTGGTCTCGAACTTCTGGCCTCAAGTGATCTGCCCACCTTGGCCACCCAGAGTGCTGGGATTACAGGCATGAGTCACTGTACCTGGCCATTTTACCAAAAATAATTGTAACTACTTTTTCTACAAAATAAAATAAATCAGTGAGGTTTCATGCTATCCTCCTTACCTGAATCGGGCTAACTGGCCAATGTTGAAAATTCTGATCAATTAAAATTTCAAAACCCTGCACAAAAATTGTGTATACACACACACACACATACATACACATACACATATATATTTTCTATATATATATATATATATATGAGCAAAATTATACAAATTGAAATTACACATTTCTAGTAACTGTGACATTACTTACGACAAAAGACATAGGTAGCATTCAGGCAACATATAAAGAATAGGGTAGAAAAACAGTGAATGATACTAATTTACGGGATTGTTATTAAGGTTAGAGTACTTTTTAGAAACCTTCTATTTCTGTAATTAATATTTATTTTTTTATGAAAAGAACAAATTTTATTAATTTTCTTTTCTATACCTACCAGGGTAAGACTTTTTCTTATATAACATATTGATGTTATATTATGTATTATGATAATAAAATTTCTAATGTTAAATTAGATTTGCATTCCTGAGATTAACACTACTTAATATGTTATTTCATGTGCTCTTACTTTAGATTCTGTGTTTATTCATGTGAACTGTTTATATTTTGGAATAAAGACAGTTCCTTCATAAAATGAAACAGGAATGTTTCTACTTTTCATATGTTTTGAATTACTTTATATAATATAAAAATGTGGGCTTTGACAACAAAATAAAAATACAAATTTGTTTTGTTAATGAAGTCTTAAAACCACACTTTTTTCTTTTTTTGATTATCGGCATATTGTTTTACTAGTTATTGTGTCCTTTTCACCCTGAAAATTACGTTTGGAATTGAGAATTATACTTTGCTTAATACATAAATGTATAAAATATTCATTCATAACAGTTCATCTTTTTTCTCTTTATTATTACATTCTGCTTTCATTTTCAATTATCATTAATCTATTAAAAATATGTAAGAAATATTAATATATTCATTAAAAATTTACCGGGCATTTACCGCAGGCCAAGCACTTCTAGACTCTAGACATAAAGGAATTCACTACATCAAATGAAAATAAACTATGTAAGAATTATGAAGATTGTGGGAGGAAGGGTCTCAGATTGAGTAGCATTAAAACCATGTGTGTATATATATATATATCTATGTATACACATTAGAAATTCATGCTAAAAAAGATGAATGCCCACATAATTCTGGAAAGATACAGTTTACCACTAACAGATAAGCAGTAACTATTTTTGCAGAGTGGAAACAGGGTGTGAAAAAGAATATTTTCGATTTTAATTTTGTAACTCTAGCCTACCGAATTTTATTAATGAAGATAAATTACTCCTAATAATATAAATTATACTTTAAAATGTGAATGCACACTCTGTTCTATGTCAAATTTACTTTGCTTATAAAGGAACAAGTCCCTCTGGCCTTTCTAAGCCAGTAATGTAAGGTAAAACTGTCTTGCCCTAAATAGTTCACAAATAGCTTCTAGTTGCTGCTAATAAGTTTAATCTGCTTACAACAAATCACTTTTAAATGTATTGTCAACAAACCTAAGTATATTTAAATGTATTATCAACAAACACTAAAATATATTTCAGTGTTAATGTAATAACAGTAACATAACACTAAAATATATTTTATTGTTAATGTAATAACAAATGCCATGGTCTGTAAATTAACTTCTGCAAATGGATTTAGAAAAAAAAATTACTGAGTTTCATTCTTCTAAGTTGCAACAGTATCAAGTCCGGTAAAAGTAAAAATATTCTTTATGTAAAATGAACACTAAATTTATATATACACATGCCATCTAAGCAAGTAAACCATACCACATACATATACACACATGTGTATATGTATGAGTGTGTGTGTGTGTGTGTGTGTGTATATGCTTAGAAAATAGAAATCAAAGCCAAATTAATATTTATGAAAAGTGGTGCTTCTGCAAGATATTTGAATACTATGGTCAATAACAGCATTCTAAAGTGAGAGCACAGAGATGAAACAAGTTAAAAAACTGCACCTGCTCCCAGAACTTGTCATGGATCTAGATAAAGATGAAAAGATATAATTTATTGAGATCCTTCTTTATGTCAACCAATGTGCTCAGCACTTGTCATAGATTTCCTGCTATAATCCTCTGAGGGAAATATCATATTACTCCTCCAAAATTAAGTATTGAAGATGAATGTTCTGAACCCTATTGACTTATTACCATTGGAAAATTCAAGACTCAAAAACTATTATTTTCATGAGTTTTGTTGTACACATTTCCCCTAGACTTAGAAAATGCAGCTCTATTCACGACTTTAAAGCACTTTCTGACTGCCTCCACATAAGATTGCTTGTTTTGCTTGAGTTTTTTTGTGTTTTTTTGAGTTGAGGTCTCACTTTGTTACTCAGGCTGGGGTGCAGTGGTACAATCCTGGCTCACAGCAGCCTCAGACTCCTGGGCTCAAGTGATCCTCTTGCTTCAGCCAACCGAGTAGCTGGGGCTACAGGCACACATTACCATGCCTGGCTAATTTTTGTATACATATATTTTTTTGTCAAGATGGGGTCTCACTATGCTGCCCAGGATGGTCTTGAACTCCCTGGGCCTCAAGCAATCCTGCCACCTCAGCCTCTCAAAGTGCTTGGATTATAGGTGTGAGCCACCATGCCTGGCCAAGACTGCTTATTTTCTATGTGGTGTTTTATGAGAATGCTAGTGATCACATATCAGCTTATTAGGGAATTGAATTACACTATGAGAGATCACACTTTCACTAGTACAGAAAATATTCTACTAGTCAAAGGACTGCACAGTTTTTTTGGAAAGCAATCTTTTTTGGAAACCCAATATAGTTCTGAGTTTTAACTGCTCCTCTTAATATAAGGAAGTATAGCTCACTTGCTTTCACCTGAGATACTCTCTCTTAACACCAAATGCATATTTTCTGAGAATAGATGTTTAAATAGAATTTAAAAGAGAGAGGATACCCTATGTTTGCTGAAGGTAATTGATCAAATAGTCTTTGCTCATGAATTCTTTCTTGTATATCATTCTGGGCTATGAAATAAATGGAGAGATAATACCATGTATGTATATTGAAAGACTCCATATTAATAGGTTCATTCTCACAAAATTAATCTAGAGATTCAATACCATTCACACAAACATCAGGACAGGTTATTTTTTAAAGAAAGACAACTGTCTGTAAATTTATATGAAAATGAAAGAAGCTCAGATAGATAAAACTAGCTTGAAAAAGAACAAAATTAATTACCTGATTAAGCAACAGTAAACAAGATGATGTGATACTGCCATGAGGATACATAAATTTATAAGTACAGGGTTCAGAAACTCACTCACACACACAGAGCCAATTAATTTGACAAAGGTACCAAAGCAATTCAATAGGGAACAATGATGCTGGAATAACTGGACAAACATGAAAAATAAAAAAGAACTTTGCCCTTTAACTCATATTATATGCAAAAATAAATTCTAAATAAATCAAAGACTGAAATCTAAAGCTAAAGTAAATCTTCTAGAAAAAAACACGAGAGGAATTCTTTGTGACTATGAAACAGGCAAAGATTACTTAGGAAAGAGAAAGCAGTAACTATGAAAGACAAAACAGACTGGACTCCAGTCAATATTTCTACTCATCAAAAGACACACTGCTAGAGAAACAAATAGGCAAACCACAGTCTGGGAGAAATACTTACAATACATATATCTGACAAGAATTTGTATCTGGAATATATAAGGAATTCTTAGAAATCAGCAATAAAAATTCAAATAATATACATTTTTAAAGGGCAAAAGTCCTAAATATTTCAAAAGAAAAGGTATACAAATGGCCAATAAACACATTAAAAGGTACCCAACATCATTTGTCTTTAGGGAAATGCAAATTAAAACAACAATGAGATGCCAGTTCACACCCACTAGAATGGCTAAAATAAAGACTGACAATATCAAATGTTGGTATCGATGCAGAGCAACTGCAATTCCCCTACATTGCTGGTAGGAAATTGAAATGGTACAACCACTTCAGAGAACTGTTTGGCAGCTTCTTAAAAAGGCAAACATACATCTTACCTCATGGTCCATCAATTTTACTCCAAAGTATTTATCCAATAGAAATGAAAACATATTCTAGTATATAAATGCTCATAGCTGTTTATTCATAAAATTGCCAAGAACTGGAAACAATCTAAATTTAATAAAATATTACTACTACTCAGCTATAAGAAAGAATAAGCAATAAGTAACAACACAGAAGAGACCTCAAAAATTATGGATTGTTTTATTCCATTCACTTGAAGTCCGAGAAAAGGCAAAACTAACATATGGTGATAGAAACCAGATAGTAGTCTGTAGAGTAGAAGGATGTTGGGGGAAAACTGACCAGAAGGAGCATGAAAGAACCTTCTGTAGTGCTAGAAACATTCTGTTTTTAGTTTGGAGAGGTAGTTACATATGTGTGATGCAACTGCGAAAATCCACTGAATACATTAAGATCTGTGCATTTTATCATATATAAGCAGTTTCTCAATAAAAGATATGTAGTTTTTTTTAAGGTTTGAGCTGTGGTATCAGAAACAACTGGGTTCAAATTCTGATACATAATTTTTTTATCTTTGTTACCTTGGGAAGTTCCTTAACTTCTCAGTCCCCTGGTTTTCTTATTTTCAACATGGAAATAGTAACAGCACCTATGTCACAGGATTTTTGTGAAGATCAAACAAGATAATGGATAGGAAACACTACAGTGCAAGAGAGTCTACTCAGAAAACCTTCATTATTATTAATTCATTATTAATAAAAGTCTTCCAAAGAATGTTCCTAATACAATCACAGCTAAGTACACATGCAATTCTCTATCTAAAACTAATTTCTTGCCACAATAGTTTACAACAAAAAGTCTCTTATGGAACTGTAGTTACTATTTTTAAAAAGTGCTATTTGTAAAATTTCTTTTAAAGGACAATGGAAAGGCACAGAATTAAATTATCAGTTACAATAACTATAGATTATATATTTAAAAACAACCTCCTATCTAAGTCATCATCATTGTCTCTTTCCTGCATGATTTCAAGTCTCCTAACTAGTCCCACAGTTCTTACATCTTTCCTTAGCCTATTACCCTAGGGAAGCCAGAACAATTTCTTTTTATAAACATGATTTTGATCATGTTATGCCCTGCTTAAATTTGGCTGGCCATGCTCTTAAGAAAAAAATCCACATTTCTTACATGACCCAGAGGACCTTCTAAGACATAGCTCTTGTTTACCAGTGTGCATCAACTACACTGGCCCTTTCTTTCATCCTTCCAGCATGCCAAATTCTGTCTAATTTCCTGACCTTTGCACTTGCCATTTCTTATGCCTCACCTGCTCTTGCCTGGCTGCTCCTCTTCTCTTGGACCTAATTCTTAGTGAAACTTTTCCTTTCACCCTATCCAAAGCTGGTCTTTCTGAATCAATTTCTATTACATCACCTTGATAGCACTTTATCTTTGCTACACTAAAAGTTTGTGTCCGCTCAAAATTGATGTTAAATCCTGACACCCAGTGTGATGGTGCTTAGAGTTGGGGACTTTGGGAGGTGATTAGGTCATGAAGGCAGAGCTCTCATGAGTGGAATTAGTGTCCTTATAAAAGAGGCCCCAGAGAACTCCCTTGCCCTTTTCACCACATGGAAACACAGAGAAAATATATCTCTCTATAAACAAAAAAGGAGGCCCTGACCGGATACCAAATCTACCAGAGACTTCACCTTGGACTTTCCAGTCTCCAGAGCTGTGAGAAATAAATTGCCTCTGTTTATGAGCCACCCAGTGTATGGCATTCTGTTACAACAGCTTGAAGAGACTAAGACATCTGTATTAACACCCATACACATCTTAGATGTATGTTTTTTTGTCCATTTCCCATCACTAGATCATAAGCTTTATAAAGACAGAAACTCTTGTTCACCTGGTTTCCTCAGTTCCTAAGAAACAGTAAGTGTTCAACAAAGTTGTTATATTAATTAATGAATTCACAAGATTGACTACAATTCTTTAACTTTTCAGGTGACATTAACAGCAAATTCACTTCAACAACATACTTACTGTCAACATTTTTTTCTAAGTTCCTCATTTTATGGTTCTGTTCACTTCTTATTTTCATGTCTTTTGTTTCAATAGTAGCTTTTTCAAAGTGATATGATGAATTAAAATGAGAGTAGTAAGGATAGAAAGTCTCCTAAGACTAAATAATTTTATATACATAGCAGAGAGATTTTCCTGTATTTTAGAGATATTTAACTATGGAACTCATAAATACTATTAGCCACATACAATATAAAAACATTTGCTGTAGGTAGAAAGATATCTTCTACCAAACTGAAACATACACATATTGTTAGAGAAACATTTACCCTCAATATCAGGCAAGAATTAAACTACAAAGGAACCAAAACCATATCCTTCACATAGCCAAGCCTGTGACTGAGATATTTTCCGACATACAACACCACATTTTTTACTTCAATTTATGAAACTTTAGGGCCTTATAATTCCTTCATCTGGCTATAGGAAAGAATGAAAGTGTTTCTATTTAAATCACTTCCCTCACAGCAACTTTCTTCTACTCGCTCATTGGTTCAACTCACTGACTTAACTCTCTTTCTGCAGAGTGAATATATGACTTGACTTTTTCTACCCTTTTTTATTTTTATATCACCTGTGCACACAATGTACCACGTACCACATTTTACAACTTTTTTCACCAACTTATACAACAGCTATACGACTCACCACTGAACTAGTACAGTCTTGTAACCAGAAACACAAAGTCACTTATTTAGCAGTTACTTGGCATCGCATATTTTGAATGGCTTACTTAAAAAATAAAACTCATATAACCCTCATATTTAAGTCATTCATTTCAACCTTCATCAACTGAATATTTTCAATAAGCGCTAGTGAAAAGCCAAACTGAGTGACTAGCATTTCTACCTCTCTCCCATAAATCTGCTCTTTCACTAAAGCAACACCAAAAAGCAAAGATATGCCACAAAGTTAAAACACAGATAATGGATATAAAATAGAACTAAGGACTAGGAGACCTAAGAAAGTCAATGACCGCAGGCCATTCATTTAATAACTCTGTATATCAACACTCCCAGGTCTAAAAAGGCACTCACCAAATCTTCCCTAATAATTTCTCAGGCTTTCTAAAGAAATAAAATCATAATTGTAAAAATAATGTCGAAAAGTTTGATACTAGTCAAATGATGCTGCTATTATTGAGTTTCTGAAGAATTAAAAATTGATAGTGTAATAGATGAATCTATTTTCATAAGCACAATATAACATTATCCCTATTAAACAAGTTTTTCTATTATTTTATTTCCTGATGATGAAAAAGGCATTTCAAAGTAGAAAAGATAATCTAAGCCAGGGTTATTGCTCTTTTTATATGGCCCTCTCTCATAAACTTCATTCCTCTTTGTTACATCGATAGCCATATAGAGAAGTAATATGATTATAGGGCCACAGGAAACAGACCTGGTTCTATGTTAAATACTCTCTGGGTGATGTGAGGTGGGTCATTTCATTCCTTTGGGCCCAGGTTTCTCATTTTTAAGATTAGTCAACTAGATTCCAGCAGGTGTCTAGACTCTTGGGACATAAGCATCCTTTTTTTCTTCTTCTTTTTCCTTTTTTTTTTTTTTAAAGACGGGGGCTTGCTGTGTTGCCCAGGCTAGAAGGCAGTGTTGTGATCCTAGCTCAATGTTGCCTCAAACTTCTGGGCTGAAGTGATCCTCCCACCTCAGCCTTCCAAGTAGCTGGGACTACAGGTATGTGTCAGTATGCCCATTTTTTAAATTTTTTGTAGAGACAGGATCTCCCTATGTTGTCCAGAATAGTCTCAAACTCCTGCCCTCAAGTGATCTTCCTGCATGGGCCTCCCAAAATGCTAGGATTACAGGTGCAAGCCACCGTGCCCCACCCAGCACTCCGTTTCAATGTCAAAACACTTGCATTGCCACACAACAGCAGCGGTGTTTCTAACATTGTCGGCTGAGCTATTATGAATTCACTAAAACTTTTAACAAACTTGACTTTAATCAAAATAAAATTAATTCACTACAGTATCAATTACATGATAATTCACACATTTTTACCCATTTTAATCAGTGTGCATGAATTCAAGACTTCTAGGAATAATTCAATGACGAGAGTCCTACACTTACAATTTAGGTACTTTATAACTACAGCAACTTTATCTTTGAAGTGTGACTTTTCACACATTATTCAAATAAAAGGAGCTAAATATGAGTTTTCTGCAGCTCCTCTGACTGAGTCCTTGAAAAGTTCATGCCTACTCATTTAGTGCTAATAGTTATCTCATCTTCATCTATTATGCAGTGTATCCTATCAATATATATATATATATATATGTATATGCTTTACTAGAAGCACTATACAATATAAATGAAAAAGACTTCAGAGCAGTTATTTCGTAATTTCCAAATGATTTCAAATGAACACAGGGTAAAAATTAATTTAACCATGTAATGAATATGAAGTAAAAAGAGTTTTTGTAGGACAGCTTTAACAAAAAGTTGGCCCCTGGAGAAGTTTTGAGGGGAAAGATGAGGTAGATTAGTGGAGAGCCGGAGGTGTAAGAGTTGTATGTGCAGACAGAGACCGAAATGATAAAGCAATGTGCTTTGTGACCAACGGTGATATTTGGCAAACCAGAAACAGCAACAAAAGAACCATTTAATGTGGCTTCTGAAATGATTTCAAAAGAAATCTTTTGAATACTTCCTAAGTTCCTGTAATAACATTTGCCTTGCATTTATTAAAGGAGTCTTGGTCCTCAGTGTCTTTACTCCTGAGTAAGCATTTTTACTTTAGTTAGTTTTAAAATGTCTAGGCTTGAACACCACAAATGAAAGATAAAAGAGTAACTAGATGCCATCTAATTTAAAAAACTGTTCTCAGCAAGTGTAAATCCTTTTTTAATTGCTAAACTGAACATCTGGGTTTTTTCTTTACTTCCTTTCAGCCTGTGACTTAAGTGAGTTAAATATCTTCAAACAAAGGGAAAAGTCAAATTATCAGGCAAAAGTATTAATCCAAATTAAATACCAATAATGTTGAAATTATCAGAAATTAATTTACCCTTCTATTGATGCTTTGATATCATTCTAAAAGCAGTGCTATGAAAAAAGATATAGTTACTTAACATGTTTTAATACAAAAATAAAAATCCATTTCATTTTTTAATTACAGAAACATAGACTCTGTTCAAGCATGCAGCTTTTAAATTCTAAAATTACATAAATGCATTTTCTTCATAAGTAAACTGTGATACATATACCTAATTATAATGAACCCCTTTATAAAGTGATTACTTGACATTTGACTTTTAAAATACATACACAAACTAACTTTGCTTATGACTCAACCATTAGTAAGCCAAAGGGTAGGCCAAATATATACAAATGAGAGAAGAAGTTTTCATTCTGCCTTTAAGTTAAACCAAAAAAAAAATGTTATTTTTAAGGAAAACATTATTTACATTTTTAAATATGAGAAGGATTCTCACCTGAGTTCTGTAATAATATGAAAGAGAGAAATTTTGTTTAAAATACTCTTGTTGAAAAATATTTTTTTAAATAATGGGGATGGTTGATGTGTTTTAGCTTTGAACTGAGGGCAAAAAATAAAATCTGTGCACATGGAATCCATAAGAAACACAGAAGATCCAGAGTAATTTAAAAGCTTTGTTCTGAATGTTGGTTACAAGAGATTAGTTCAGTTGTTTCAACTTATGATTTTTCTTCTTAGCTCTTTCTAAAATAAAATATTAAATGGGAATGAAAAACCCTGTGATGATTTTCATTTGATCTAGTTCAAAGTGTACAAATGGAAAGATAGGTCATAAAAATATTTTGCAAACCACAACTTATACAAATTTACAAAATAATATTCTATTACATTCTAAGGTAGCAAAATTTGTATGTTGTTCTTTTACATTTCTATAGTAATTTTTTCGATTTATCCACTTCAAAAATAATTTTTCAAATAGATGACATATATACAGATTACTTAACAAGCATGCAAATCAAATAGTTCAAATTGTTCGGTGTTACCTATTGACAATAAGAGAGTGGGAAGTCCAAGCACTAATGTCTAAGCAGTTTCCCTATTTCAAGAACTAGCTGATAGCCTAGGTATACTAGTTATTAAAATGACAACACTTTCATAATCAAAATACAACAAATTTGAAAAGCTAATGGGAAAACATTTTACCATGATCATATTTATCCAAATGCAATATAGGCCTTCATATTTTCACAAAGTAAAAACCAAAGGAAAAAATAAAATATGACCATTCCACTTAATCTTCTAAACTGTCTCAAAAAAATTTTTAAACCGGTTTTACTCCCAACAACTTTAGGAAAATGGGGGGAAAAAGAAGTAGAAAAATTGACCCAAACCAACTAGAATATTTTACTATCTTACATGGTAAACTTCTAAATTTATAATCACTAAATTAGTAAAACAGATTTTGACAATGATCTAAGACATTTTAAAAAAGTAAAACACACACACACACAAAACACAATAAAAATTTTTGCCTGTCCAAGAAACTATAACACCAGTAACATGTAAGATATCAGAGTAATACATAGAAAACATATATAAAATTCTGCCTTTAAAAAACTTGTACAGGCAAGATGTGATAGCTCATGACTATAATACTAGCATGTTTGGATTTGGTAGGCCAAGGTGGGCGGATCACTTGAGCTCATGAATTCGAGACCAGCCTGGCCAAAATTGCAAAATCTTCTCTACAAAAATAAAATAATAATACAAAAACTAGCTGGGAATGGTGGTGTGCACCTGTAGTCCCAGCTATACAGGAGGCTCAGGCAAGAGGATTGCTTGAGCTCATGAGGATGAGGTTGCAGAGAGCTGAGATTGCACCACTGCACTCCAATCTGAGTGACAGAGTGAGACACTGCTTCAAAAAACAAACAACAACAAAAAATTTGTACAATATGCAACTATGTATAACTTACAGAGATCAATAAAGTATATACAGTGCTTTATAATTTAGTGTTTTCATAATAAATCACTTGATTCTTACAATAAATAACAGAGATGCACAGGAGGATTATTATTCTATCTCAAGTAATAACATGAAGTTCAAAAAAATTAAAACACACTGTAGTAATTTAAAGAACAGAAATTTTGTAAGAAACAATAAGGTTGCTCAGAAATTTTTACATTTAATGTGAACAATTTGAAAGAAAGGAAAAACAAAAAGGAGACTAGAGTAGCCAGATAAAAGCCAAATAGCATTAAAGTATATTTATGTAAATATATTATCATTGTCACCTTTGCAAATGGTAACAAAAAATAAGATTTCCATAACTCTCTACGAAATAAAGTACTTAATACTTTGAACATCAGATAAAATAAAAATGGGAATATTCTTTTGTTTGTCCTCTTGATTAGGGCATCAGAGACACTTAAAAAGGCTCCACCATCTTTATATGACTACTCAGCAAGTAAATACAGATGGGAAATATTTACAAAGAAGTATGTAATCTACAACCCATATTAAATCTGAAACCTAAGACCTATACTTTCAATAGAAATAACCACCTGACTCACCACTAGAATTAAAAAAAAAAAAGTTCCATCCACTGATGGCTTTTTAAAAAAAACTTTTTTTTTTTAAGAAAAAGTTCCATCCACATCCCCACAATTATATAAAAGTTTATTTGATATTACTGCCATCTTTGAATAATAAACCTAGAGACAGTGGAGCTATATATAATCTGATCACTTGGACAGATGGGCCCTTAAAAATACAAAAACAAAAACTAATAAAATACAGACCTCAAGCAGAGGGTTTCTCAAGGCTTTTGTTTCCATTCATAATTGTAATTTTACTTCAAAATATTCACATAAAATCAGATCTTCCAAGATATCCAACTTACTCCAATGTAATTTTTAGATGGTATTCTTCAATGATGATATATTTTGAATAGAGTTTTACTTTATCTAGTGTTAGACACTGAGTGTACAAAGAAACATATTAACCCCTATAGCCTTCATCTAGTTAATCCCAGAAACCAAAGCTGTGCATATCATAACTCAATATTTAAAATATACTAATATAGAAGGGCAACTTATTGGAAAAGTTAATCAGCTGGATTCCATCAAAGTTTGTTTCTGTTTTGTTGTATTGTTTTAAATCAAGTGAAACACAGGAAGCAGCAAATAATGCAATGGTATGTATTCCACATTAATATCTTTCTAAATTAGTACTCATCAAGTTCAATGAAGTTTGCAAATTTCCTGCAAGTATAGGACATTGACAGCACTCCATATCACAGGGCATTTCATATGTGAAAAAATAACAAACACTGTGGTCTTTTATTCATATTAAAACTAATATGATAAAACTAGTTACATGAAAAATAATTATAAAAAATAGTTGAAAGGTTAAATAAAAAAGTGTATATTACAAAGCTAAAAGTTTTAAAAGGCAAAAATATCCCCTTGTTTCCTTGTGATTCATTGAATCACATTCTCATACACTAAAAAGTCAAAATGTAAATGACAGTTTAGAACTGGCAATGTCCAGTTCATCAGAATATCCAATATGTGCATTATAAAGAATTCCATCTTTCCTTTCAGGTAAATAAATATGCATCATGATGCATACTCCAACATCTCTATTTATGTAACAGAATATTCAAAGTAAGCAGTTGACAACATAATATAAAATTTGGGGGTAAAATGATCTCACACTTTCCTGTGTACAATAAAAAAATCAAAATGATAAACTATAACACTGATATCCTTTCTTTCTTTTCCTTTCATCCAATTAGCATGTTCAATTTAATAATCATATATACCTTTGTAAAGATAACTCTTAAAAATCCTGACTGTTAAAAAATGCCAAAAGACAGATACAATCTAAGTGTTCATCAACAGATGAATGAATAGACTGTGCTGTATACATAAAATTAACTATTATTCAGCCTTAAAGAGAAATAAAATTCTGATACATGCTACAATATGGATAAACCTTGAAGATATGCTAAGTAAAACAAGCCAGACAGAAAAAGACAGTAGTGTATGCTTCCACCTACATGAGGTACCCAGAGTAGCCAAATTCACAGAGACAGAAAGTGAAAGGGGAGTTGCCAGGAACTGAGGTGAAAGAAGAATAGGGAGATATTACTTAATGAGTATGGAGTTCTAGAGAAAGAAGACGAAAAATTTCTAGAGATAGATATTGATGACAGCTGCAAGACAATGTGAATATACTTAATGCCACTGAATTGTACACTTAAAAACAGTTAAAATGGTAATTTTATGTTACAATTCTTTTTCTATAACATAAAAAATCTTTATTAACTGCATCTATCCTTTGCTGTCCTTTATATTTTCATTAAGGCATAATAGCATTTTTATAATGCTTTAGTAAACATTTCATATAATCTGGTTGTGAATAATTATCTTTAAAGACAGCATTTATTTATACTAATAAGTAAAATTGAAACTAGATCCAAAACAAAACATCAAGCTCTCAAGTGAATGAGAATACACATTGGGAAAGAGTGAAGAGATGTCATTTGGGACAATGAATTTAGGCAAGATCTAGAACCACTCATTTTTAATTTTTAATTTGTTCTCTCCATCTGGAAAGTCATGGTCACATGGCATATATGTGCCTAAGACAATGTGCCTTCAGCTTATTATTTCTCACAACCTGAAAATAGACTTTTTCAAATCACAGTAAGTTAACCAAATTGCCTAAGGTCATTTTGTTAATGTTAGAAATCAAAGTTTCCAATTCTCTATAAAAGAAGTGATAAATCACAACTTTTATATAGCACAACTCCACAAGAATGAGTGCAGAATCTAAATGTGTTCTTTGAAAACAACTATTATTAGAAAAAATTGATAGATGAAATAATAAACTCCTATCTGTAAAATCACTATACTTAGTTCTCTGATGGTTCTGCCTAAAGAAGACCTAAATATTACACAAGATGGTCTGTAAATGTTCCTGTCCAATCCATCGCTCACAAATAACTGTTTCATGTGGCTGTTTAAATATACCCATATGAAAACCCACAAGGGAGAAAGAATGTGTGGGAAAGTTAGGCAGTCTCATATTTCCAGTAGACTTACCAACCTAATTTTTTTTAAATGAAAATAGGATATTGCACAATGAGTGAATGCAAAAAAATTTTTTAATGTGTTATTATCCTTTTTAGTGGATTCTGGCAAAACATAATTGGTACTTTTCATGGTTTATATATATATATATAAACATACGGCCATATACTAAATATGTTGCTGAAAATATAATAAAATAATATTAGTAGATATTCATCATTCAAATTTTAAGGGAAATTTTCCCAATATGAATTTTCCCATGTCACTGAAAGTTTTTTGGGAAGAGTTAACACTGAAAGGTTTTACAAGGCTATTAATCCAGCCTAGTTTTAAAAATTAATCGAAGCATTTTATGAATTGTGTAAAGTGGGGAACAGTATTTACTAACTCACTTGGAAATACACCTCAAATTTTAAATATATACAAAAATAAATAATCCATCCCTAAAATGGGGTTTTGATTTGTAAAAATAATTAACTGTAAATTCAAATATTCCTTCAAAAAATGCAACTTTCTTTGTTCTTTTCCATTCCTTACTCTTCATAGTGCTTAGAACCACAGTGTAAATGGAAATACTTCATAGATGTGTTAATCTTGTTTTGTCAGGCAGGTCAAGAAAATACAATGCTGCAAAATAACTGAAATTCAACATTAAACTTTACCTGGAAAGAATGGCAGGGTATTGCATTATTAGGCCTTCAATGAATTCTAAATTTACTCTTCAATTTAAAAGATTGAAATGGAAACTTCTCACTGGCCATCAAACTAACCCAGGTTTTACCGAAAGACAATTACAATCTACTTCTCAGTCCCTCATCCCCTATAAATCCCCAGCACAGCTTCCTACCCCAAAAGCAAAAGCCTAGCAAATTTTATGCCAGTGTCAATAGGCTGTGGGCATCTGCCACAGTCCAGCAAGTAATAAGCAAAAACAGGCACTCGCCAACAAAAGGGAAACGGGAAGGGATGGATCCAGTATAAGATTTATGAAACTTTCCACTCAATTAAAAGAAAAATAGCCATCCATATCAACAGTCTAACAAAAGTCTATAGTACAAATAAAACTCCCATGCCAAATTCTTTCTAGTAATAATTGACATGAGTAAAGAGATCATCCAGTAATAGGTTTGATGGTGTCTTTGACATGAAATATGTGTTTCTTTCAACTCCAGGCACAGCTAATTTTAAATCATGGTTAAATAAAAACTTTCCTACATGATATCATAATACCTCTTCTCATTCACAAAGCGAAAATGGTCATAATTTACTTTCTTATTCTGAAACTCAACTCCCATGTCCTGTTTTTTCAACTTTTATTTTAGATTCAGAGGTTAAATGTGCAAGTCTGTTACAAAGATACATTGTGTGATGCTGAGGTTTGGGTATGATTGAACCCATCACCCAGGTACTAAGCATGTACCCAATAAGCAGTTTTGTAGCCCTTGACTCCTTCTGTCCCTCTTCACTCCATTTCTTTTTCACATTTCAAAATATCTAAACTATTGCAAGTTTCTTGGCTATTAATTATATGCACATGTGTTATAATGCAAATTGATCTATTTAGTAATAATTCATTCCTATATTATGCTATAGAGTACTATCTCATAAACTATTTCCTTTGTATTTCTTGAATATGTGTATGTACAGTATTTCCTCCATTCCTAGGTATATAACGAAGAGAAATAAAAACTTAATGTCTATACAAAAAACTTGAACATAAATGTCCACAGCAGCATTACTCAGAACAGACAAAAATGTAAACAACCCAAATGTCCTTCAGCTGATGAACTGATACCCATATAGTGAAATATTATTTAACAATAAAACATGCTATACTATGGATGCACCTTGAAAGTATCATGCTAAGTGAAAGAAGGCAGTCAGAAAATAAAAAACTACACACTGTATGATGCCACTTATATGAAATGTTCAGAATAAAATCTATAGAGACAGAAAGTAGATGAGTGGTTGCCTGGGTTTGAGGAAGAGGAGGAGAGGTGAGAATGATGAATAATTGCTAATAAGTAAGATGTAACAAATCTCATATTTAAGTCAAAAGCTAGACTCTTGATTTCTCACACCAATCTTAGTATACTCTACTTTTCCCCTTCTCAGTTACGGCATCACCACTGAAGAGTTGGTTTGACTATCTACTACAAGATGACTACTAGATTTGGTAGTAGATCAAGTAGTCACATCTCCTTACTTTCCCTCACACCTCACAACCTTTCCATCACCAAGTCCTAAATTTCCTTCTTCCAAAATCTGTCCTTCTCACTATTTCTACAGCTACCTTCACATATCCCACAGACTGCAAGAGTCTCCTAACTAGAGTAGTCTGCTCTTAATTCAGTTTGCTTTCTGATTTTTCATCTACCTGCAGTCAGCCACAGTCCAAATTCTGAAATTAACAATTCATAAGTTGTAAATTGGGTGCCAATCTGAGAATCATGATAAAATCTTGTAACACCCAACTCTGTCTAGCCCCGGATGTGAATCATCCATTTGTCCAGTGGATCCACGATCCAGTTGTTTATGCTACCTCCCTGTCAGTTACTTAGCAGCATCTTGGTTATCATAGACTGCTGCAGTATCACAGTGCTTGTGTTCAAGTAACCCATATTTTACTTAATAATGGTCCCAAAGTGCAAGAATAGTGATACTGGCAATTGGGATATGCCAAAGAGAAGCCGTGAAGCAAAGAAAGCTCTGCTTCCTTTTAGCAAAACGGTGAAAGTTCTCCCCTTAATAAAGAAAAAAAATTTGTATGCTAAGATATATGATAAGAATAAATTTTCTATCTGTGAAATTGTGAAGAAGAAAAAAGAAATCATGTAGTTTAGCTCTTGCACTTCAAACTGCAAAAGTTACATGAACAGCATGTAATAACTTTTATTACAATATATTATTATAATTGTTCTATTTAGTGGTACTTGTTAATCTCTTACTGTGACTAATTTATAAATTAAACATTATCATATTTATGTTATGTATAGGAAAAATATAGTATATATAGAGTTTCATACAATCTGTAATTTCAGACATCCACTAGGGGTCTTGGAACATATCCTCCATAAAGGGAGAATACTATAGCCTTGCTTTCACTCACACTTCCTTATAATGTTTTCTCCATATGGCAGCCAGAGGGAGATTTTTTAAAACAAAATCCTGGCCAGGCTCAGTGGCTCACGCCTACAATCCCAGCACTTTGGGAGGCCGAGGTGGGTGGATCATGAGATCAAGAGATCGAGACCATCCTGGTCAACATGGTGAAACCCCGTCTCTACTAAAAATACAAAAAATTAGCTGGGCATGGTGGCGCGTGCCTGTAATCCCAGCTACCCAGGAGGCTGGCAGGAGAATTGCCTGAACCCAGGAGGTGGAGGTAGCGGTGAGCTGAGATCGCGCCATTGCACTCCAGCCTGGGTAACAAGAGGGAAACTCCATCTCAAAAAAAAAAAAAAAAAAAAATCCTATCACATTACTTCCCTGTTCCATATCTTCAAATGGCTTATCAGTGCATTTAAAATAAGATCCAAATTCCTTAACTTGGCTAAAAGACTCTACACAATCCATCACCTGCCTACCTGCCAACATCATTATATACTTCTCTCTTCCTTGCTAATTACACTCCAGCCACATTGACTTTCTATCTGCCCATGTGCAAGCTCACTGTCATCTTGGTCCTTTGGCCTGGAATGTTCTTCCTTCATATTTTCTCATGGTTTGCTTCTTCTCATCATTAAAGCCTCAGCTCAAATGCTTCATTCTCAGCTCTATCTAAACTCCACTGAGGTCATTATTTAATTTATAGTCCTGCTATATTTTCTTCATAGCACTGCATGGTATTTATCTAAATGCCTTTTCCCATGTCTCTCTTCTTAACCCTGTTCATCCATCTACTCCCAGAATCAAGAACTGTGCCTGCACATAGCAGTTGCTCAATAAGTATTTGTTGACTAGATAAGTAAATAAATGAACAAATAAATGATGACTGATAAAATGGGGGCAATGTAAGACATGAGAGCCCCTGAGAACTAGAGAAACAAAGTCCAAGGGTTACAAAATTTACAAAGTCCAAGGGTTACAGCATTAAAAACAGCAATTTTTTCCTTATTAGTTAAAAGCTAATAACCAAGGAAGGTACAAAGAAGATCCCTTCCGGAACCTTGAAATCTGAACTCAAGAAACTGTTTTGTTTGTGAGAAATAGGGTGGTAGAGAAGGGAAAAGTAGTAACAGCAGTAGGAGAAGGAATGGGCAAAAGAATAAGAAAAGTGGAAAAAATATTTTACATAAAAAGACAAAACGATATCAAACACATTCTAATCATACCTACCTTAATAACAATTCTTGAGTTCACTGCTTTTCTCAGGGAGCAAAGTAAGCCTTTGCAGTGAACTTGGGAAAGCAAATTTTAAAAAGAGACAGACTTTTTAAAAAAAAAAAAAGTATAAAGATTTCCCAATGCTTTTGGGAAACATACCAAACCAAAAGCCCCAATCATCACAGCCATTGAACCAGAGACACGTAGATAGGAATGTAAGCAAGGCATAAGAAATAGAATATTCATGATGATGAACCATATTCAACTTTGATAATATGACACCCAGGATCAACCAACTTATGTTTTCATAGAATGTACTATCTATTTCTGATCTATGATAATTTTTCTCTATAAATAGTACTTTCCCATTGATAAAAACTATGTACAACCCTGAGCCATCAAAAGCTGCCTGCTATTTGAATGAATTGAATAGTAAGAAGGGAAATTTGGAGCGTAAATTAAAGATTTCCCAGGTTTCACTTTCAGGTAGAAAAAGAAATATGTTACTAAACATTCCAAAACAACTTCATTCTGGCAGTTACTCCTAGAGAATACAATTTTCTTTTCAATTTTCTATTTTCCTTCTTTTTTTTAAATTGCATTTTAGGTTTTGGGGTACATGTGAAGAACATGCAAGACTGTTGCATAGGTACACACATGGCAGTGTGATTTGCTGCCTTCCTCCCCATCACCTATACCTGGCATTTCTCCCCATGCTATCTCTCCCTGACTCCCCAACCCCCACTGTCCCTCCCCATTTCCCCCCAACAGACCCCAGTGTGTGATGCTCCCCTCCCTGTGTCGATGTGTTCTCATTGTTCAACACCCACCTGTGAGTGAGAAGATGCGGTGTTTGATTTTCTGTTCTTGTGTCAGTTTGCTGAGAATGATCAATTTTCTATTTTCTAACTGTCTCACTCACCTCATCTCTCTGCTAGATGCAACTCGGAAGGAACATAATAGAATGACAACAACAAGTGTTTTGCTATTAGCTAATTTGGGTTTACATTCTATTTGCACTATGCTTACCAGCCAGGTGAATTAAGAAAAATTAATGTAAACAAAAGATACCTTTCTCCTTAAATCTTTTAAAACTGCCAGAATGTCTGCAGTCTCACCTTGTTGAGCTGCAGGTTCTGCGAGCCGTTTTTGGATACTTTGGTGCTCGATTCAAGGCCTGTATCTGCTAATGATTCAGGTTGTTACCACTATAGCACAATGCTTTTTTGGATGTCTCCTTTTTACAGTCTCCAAAGACCATCTGACTTCTCAACCCCACTTCTATTTCTCTTCTCAGCAGAACTATAACTGCCCTCTTCTCCACTGCAAAACCTTTCAGTATGTGCTGTTTTCTCAAATTCCTGCTGCCCTGAGGAAAAAGAATGCATTTTCCCCTAACTAATCTCTTGTTCTTACTCATGCTCACAACCTCAACTCTGCACAATAAATACTGCCGTCTTTCCTTATATTATCAGTCCTTCTCTTCCTTACTTACTCTTTTTCCTCGTCTTCCAAATAAGCTCTGGTTTCATTTATCCCCAAAGTTAATTCCCTTGACCTGACAAATTCCTGGAATTATTCCCAAATCTCTTTTTTCTTCCCTATTTTCTTAAACAAGCAAGCTTTTGCATGTTGTCTCCATGTGTTCCTTAATCCCAAGAAACTCATTAATTCTCTATACTTCAGTAAACATTAAATACCTATTATATTGTATGCCCTCTTTTCATCCATTAAAATGGCAACAACACTATCCTAGGCCCTCTTTTCTTTCCTTTCTATACTCTCCTTTGTTATCTTATCCACTAGCACAGCTTCTACTATCTTCTCTGTGCAAATGAATCACAAAATTGATTATCATAGCAGCAAAATTGATTATCTTAGTTTTATAGATAAGAAAACCAAGGCTTGGCAGGGTCAAAAGAACTTGTACATGGTAGAGCCAGTTCTTCAATCCTGGCAATCTGATTTCATAGCCAATGCTTGCAACATATACAGTACATTGCATGGTCTCCAGAGGTACTTTCTCAAGGACCACACCCAATTTTCAAAGGTCTTTTTGATAATTCAACTTGAATATATTGTGTATACCTCAAACACATGTCAATTAATTATCAAAATCAGTTCTTGATTCTCACTTCTCAATTTGCTACATGAAAGCTAATTCTCCTGATTTGACTCAACTTTGAAACGGCAGTCCTCTTGATGTCCTCTGCCTCATCCCTTACTATCTTAAGGTTTCAGAATCTCAGTTTCTCTCATACTCTAGGCCAATCCATCCTATTCATTCACTGCTACCAAGTAACATTATAGAGGCTGTCTTTAATGTGTCTCTGGTATACTGAAGAGTACATTCTCAATTTGGTAAACAACTTTTATGTGTTTTTAACCCTTTCTTTCCTGATTTCCCAGATTGTCTATCCTTTACCCATATAAACACTTTTGTTTCTTCCCCAAACATTAGCTACTTTGCTACATTCCTCTTGGTCCTTCTTTCGTACTTCTATGTACAACTTCTGCTTCCTCAATGTTACCTTTCTTGCTTCTACCATTAAATGTCACTACTAGGTTACACTGAATTCTCATTGTACTCTCCTCTGATACTGAAGATACATATATATCTTCTCCATAATTATCTATGTGTATCTCTTATTCATCAAACCAGTTTTAAAGTTTTGGGTGGAAACTGGTCATATGTTATTATCTTCATGCCCCCATAGCTTACTTTGGACAGGCATAATACAAATAAATTGTTCTCTTCTAATATCATTTAGATAAAACACTAACTTTGCTTTCTTTCCTCATTAATAGTAGATAGAGTCTGTCACATTCCTCGATATTAATGTTAGGCTTCCAAAGGTATTTGAAGAAAATAAGTGATATACAGTTTATTTCTTGGGGATAAAGTAGGATATAAAATGTTTTAAAGATAGAATATTTTTATAGGACTAGGGTTTCTGACCCAGAACGCTGGCCAAATTCCAATCCAGGTAGTTGACTCCTGTTTCCCTAATCCTTCCCAGATGTCAGCTGGATAATGCTGAATCTTCCATTCTCTGGCCCAGGAAGGAATATGATGTACCCTACAAAACAGCTGCAACATGCCACACAGGGATGGCAGGCCTTACAGCACTGGGCACAGGAGTCACTGAATGTCCCTTACCCACACTCCAGAAGTACTATGGAACTCAATTAGGAAATGTCTGAAGGTCCTTCAATGAAAAATGCTAAATAAGCCTTAGTGTGTTACAATAATTTTCCAAAGACTCATTTCTGATGCCCTTTCCCTCCTTCATCACCTAAGCTTGTTACAGAAGGGCTGAATAAATCATCTGCATGCAGGGTGAAGGAGAAAGTATCCTCTCAAAGCTAAGTGCTATTTTTAAAATTGACCTTGTGTGTGTTCACTGTATATTTCTAATAACGGTATTTCTAAATATAGATTTATTTGGTTTAGATTATTTCAAAACATATACCATAAAACCTTCTATCTATTTTAAAGTTTGTAGAAGGTCAGATAATATTAACTCCATTTCTATAAATCATTATTATTTAAAAAATAATCTCAGTGATCCTTTAGCCACCCCTGTTCATGCCTCAGAGCCTCTTTATTATTTTGTGTTATTGGGAGATATGGACATTATGATTATCAGCACTAAATGGAGGATACAGTATTGCAGGTAACCCAATAATTGGTTCTCTGTCAATATAAGACAGTATATATTTTTTCCTTTCAGACGTTTTAAAAGATAACAATTAAATCTTGTTTTCCCTTTTCCTGATTGCACAGACGCATTGGGTAAAGGCGGCAAAATCAACCCAAATAATTTTTTCCAAAAAAACTTCAAAAATTACAGAAAAGTGGGCTCAAACTTATCTATAGGAGGTAAATAGTTCTTCTTGACAGCTTTTCTTATTATCATTAGGATGAAAAATGACCTGAACTCAGGAGATCTACATTTAGAAAACAGGAGTGACTCTGATACTAAAATTGGACTTGAGGTCTGGAATTAGGGTTTTCCCCAACCTGGTTTCTAATGATTATACCAACCGAGCCACTATTTTTGAAGTCAATAGGCTTTCTATTCTACTCCCAAAGTTCCGAAATCAGCTCAAAAGAAAAAACAAAAAAAAAACTACCATTAATAATATATATATTTTGGGTAAAACAATGATCTTTTTTCCCCCTTTAAACTAGAAGGCAGGCAGTCCTCAATACTAATAAAACCAGCAAGATCTCACATATTAATTTTTTTTTCTTTTACTGTTGCTAAAATCCTTCTAAATACAGGGGAAAAATTGCATGGCTGGGTCTTGCTAGAGAGGCTAAATATTTAAACTGAAATTGTCTTCTAAGTGAGTGGAAGATTATTTCATTATTTAAATCATGGGAATAAAGAAGTGATTATCTTCCTATTACCAGCTTATGCTAAATTATAAACTATATCACAAAATTAATCTAACAGAATTTTTAACTTTTCTTTTTTTAAAAAAAATGCAATAGAAAGTGTATGCAAATCTTACTGCTAAAAGTTCAAGGTCCTCAAATGTGTATTCATTAATCATAAGATTATGTCACTTGGGAATCATTTTATTCCTTCATGCATTCAATAAATATCTGTGCTGGGTACCAAGCACTATTCTTGACATTGGGCATTCAAGCAGTAAATAATGCTTGACATTGGGCATTAAAGCAGCAAATCATTTTTAGATATCTTAGTTTTGGTTTTGAACAGAAACCTATGCACTTTTTCAAAACAGTCATTAATCCATATTGTAACTATAGGAACTATCTTTTCTTATTTATAAATACAAATAGAATTGTCTAGTGTACTTTTAAAATATTAGTTGATTATAAACAATTTCTAATTACCCTCGGTCCTTTATTTTCTACTTAGTCACTGTTAATTTTTTGTATTGTTCCAAGCTCACTAAAACAAAATGTGAGGTAGATAAGAGATTATTCCTCTCTTATCAGCTGTTCATTTCAAATAACTCAGTGTTGTAAAATTTCACTATCTGCCTTATATAATAACCTCCAACAGATCTTGCCATACTTAGTGATTCATTGGAAGAAAAAACTCCCATTATATTCACCCGTTTTTACATGCTTTCATGTAACTCTATACCTGGTAAGTGGATCACCAAGAGTTAGAAAGTGCTTATCTCAAGTTCAGTCTTTATTAGTACTTTCCAATTTTCTAGCTTCTCATGAGTATTTTTCCATCATATCCTTTGAACTTTTTTTTCCTACTTAACTTTCAGCTCAAAACTGCTACTTCTAGAAATCCAGTTCAAACATTAGCTCCTCTAGGAAGTTTTCCTTGACCTCTCATCAAGGCAACAGTTATCTCCTATACCTCAGAAGCCAGTAAACACTCCCATTGTTAAGATTTATCAACTTGAATGGTAATTTTACTTAACTTTATATCTGTTCACCTTGAGAGGAGGGATCTTTGCCCTTTATACCTTCATTTATCCAGCACCTAGCAGGACCAAAACATGGTGAGTAAGCCTTTCTTGTTAAATTGAAATGGAAATTTAGAATCATGTTCCTTACAATTCAATTTCTCACTCGCATACTTTGTCATTGGTGGAAATATACAACATTTACAGAAAATAATTAGCCAACAAAAATTTTGATGATATTTAATCCTCGAACCCATTAATTCTTCTCTATGAATGTTTCCTAAGAAATCAGTGAGAACTATAAAAAAGTTATACAAAAGAATGTGTATAGTAGTGCCAGTCATCACAGCAAAAAGCAAACATAAAAATAAAAAATACTAGGAATACCAAGATAATTAATTGGTGTTCTAGTCACTTAGTGAAGTATAATTCATTTATTAAGAATTCAAAAGATTTGTAGCAACTTAGGGAAATTTTATAATTTTAAGTAAAAAAGCAGGACACAAAATTGTAATATTTTAGACAAGTATTCTGAAGAAAAAGAAAGTGACAAAATGTTAACAATGCTGGTTTGGAGAAAATGAACTACAAATGTGCTTTCCCTCTTTCTATTTTTCCATATTTCCCCATATTCTGTAATTAGAACATATATGTTTTATGATACTAATATTTCTAAATGTATTTATGTAAAACTGTAATAAATAAAGATTTACTTCAGAGGTATGTCAGAAGTTTAGAATTCTCTCTATACCTAATAAATATTAATATTTAGTATTAAAGCACATAAAATTCACTTTACCAAAGTAATAAAGTATTCATCATGGATACAATTTCTACAAAACTGCCAAAATGTACACCTGAACATCCCCAAATCACTATTACTACTATGATTAAAGCCTTTAAGTCACCATTTAAAAATATGATAGGAATATTTTATGAAAAGAATATTTTCTCATATGTAATAGCTACAAAACGTAATATATAGTAGTAATAGAATATATATTTGAAAAATATCTCTAATTTAGTATATATATTAGCACTGTAAAGCTATGGAATTATAAGTACTCCAGCCCAGTGTCTTGCAACATATGACACAGAAAATTTCCTGGAGGAGGGAACACAATTAAGTGCTTTTCAATACGGATTCTGTTTAAAGATCCTTCCAATACAGAAACAAGTACGCTCCCCCTCACCAAATTTCTCAACTGACAGGCACAGCAGTTGAAATAGCTGGCCTCTAACTGCCTTTACTAAAAAAATCAAATATCCTCAAGCAAATAATATCTATGATGTGTATATCTAAAACTCTAAAATGTCACCATACTGCTTAAAAATGAGCTTTGTCAAAAAATAAATAAAAACGTTAAGTAATCAGTTACCTCTGTAGAATGGATCAAAATTTTTTAAAACTCAAATATGTTAAAATAATGCAATAATGACATGAGTCTAGCATTATTATTAAAGTCGTGCTGATGGATACACAGACCATGAAAATGTTAGCACTCATTAATGAGCCAGTTTATAACACATGGTTTAAAAAAAAAGCAGCAATAAGAATTTGCAAGAAGTTGCTAAAAAAAAAAATACTGAATTACACAAAACTCCTTCCAATAAAGCAGAATTTGTCATGATGAAATGTATGATATAATTTGTGAATTAGAAATTAACATGGATTTACTGTATGCCATTAGACATGAAGTCTCAGTCAATTTTCATTTACTTTACTAGTCATATGTTTCTTTGAGCATATCTATTTAAGATACAGAATCTTATTTGCTCATGTATTCATTTGTCCACTTATTCAACAAACATTTACAAGTATCTGCAATATTGTAATTACTGTGCCAGGCACAGACTGAAAGATAAACTAAGAAACATCGCCAAATGCCTGAAGGCCACAACATATATGGCTACAATACAACGGGAGAAATCTGGCAAGCTCCATTAAGATATGAAAGATCTATTGAAAGGACAAAGAAGAAGACAACAATCTCTCTGGCTAGAAAAAGTAAGGAGAGGTGGGAGAGAAAGTTAGAGACACCATGGAGGAGCAGCACCTGAACTGGATCTTAATGGAGAGAGTACTGCAACAGTACTAGATGTACTCACTCCATCAGGAAGATGGATCAGCAACTTTCATCCCTCCCTGTGACAGGCTGCTTATTCCCTTCTTTAGCAGGCTCACCTAACTCATTCAAAATACAACCTCACACATCAATATTCTCAGGAAATCTGTCAGACCAACCTCTCTAAGCTTGTTTCTGCATGGTCTCAAAGGCCCTGTGCATGTGTCTATCACAGGACTTTCACAAACTCTACTAAGTGCCAGGCTGTCATCCACACTCATAAGCCACAAAATACTTGAGGACAGAATGTCTGTCTTTCACCTCTGTATCTCTAAAACTTATCAAGTTGCCCAGCACAGCAGGTACTAGAAGATCTAATGATGAACTGAATAAATGAATAAAAATGTGGCAGCTATCAGCTACCAAACCCATTTAGGAAGCAATCTGAAAGAAAGAAGCAGCCAGGCACAGTGACTCATGCCTGTAATCCCAGGATTTTGGGAGCCTGAGATGAAGGGATTGCTTTATAAGCAGGACTTTAACACCAATCAGCCTGGAGAACACAGAGAGATCCCATCTTTACAAAAAATAAACATAAACAATTACCCAGGCATGGTGCCTCATGACTGTATTTCCAGCTACTCAGGAGGCTGAGGCAGGAGGATCATTTGAGCCCAGGCACTGGAAGCTGCAGTGAGCTAGGTTCTCACAAATGCATTCCAGCCTGGGTGACAGAGAAACCCTGTCTCAAACAAAACAAAACAAAACAAAGAGTTGAAGCGAAAAGAAAAGGGAGCTCAAGTCATCCTCAGCAAACTGACACAAGAACAGAAAATGAAACACCGCATATTCTCACTCATAGGCGGGTGATGAAAAATGAGAACACATGGACACAGAAAGGGGAGTACTAAACACTGGGGTCTATTGGGGGGAGAAGGGGAGGGCCAGTGGGAGGGGGAGGTGGGGAGGGATAGCCTGGGGAGAAATGCCAAATGTGGGTGAAGGGGAGAAGGAAAGAAAAGCACACTGCCATGTTCCTACGCAACTGTCTTGCATGCTCTGCTCATGTACCCCAAAACCTAAAATCCAATAAAAAATTAAAAAAATATATATATATAAAAAAAAAGAAAAGGGAGCTCAAATTGGAATGGTGAAAAATAAGGAAGACATGAAAAAGGTGTTGACATGGTAAGAAAAAGAAAAAAATCAGGCACGCATAAAAGCCTAGGAAAATTACTGTGCCATTCACAGAGGGAGAAAGTCAGTGAGTCCACTGGAAACACGTTGAGTTTGGCGCTGTATTACTAACAAATACCCCTCAGCAAAAATTCAGATTATCCAGAACACTGCCTCCAAAAAACGCAAGTATTTATTTCCTCACCAAAACATCAAATTTTAATTTAAACACTAATAGCATAATGGGGCATATCTCAACTATCCACCATTTCTTATAAAACAGAATAAAATTTTGATACATTTTCACTTATTATATTTATATATAATAAAAGTTACTTTTACATGTTATTCATGCTTTATTTCAATGCATATACATTATCACTAATAAAATTTCATAAAAAAGACATAGGAAGAAAATAATTTCCTGCTACTAAAATATTCCAAATAAATTAAACATTGCCTGTACTTTAAAAGACAGGATAAAATTATACACTAATATATGAGAAGTAATGTGTTTTATTCCATAAGTTGATACATATACCACATAAAATAAAATACAATTTACCTAGAAAATAGGTACATAGGTTTATTCCATTAATGACTGATTGGTCCACTGAGATCAGCCAGTTAATTAAAAAACCCCAGGGTGTGAAGAAACAAAAAGAGTTTCTCTCCTAAAAAAAGTTAGAGATAGTGATTAGCTCTCAGAGAGATATAAAGGATGGGAATCAACAAGAAGCACACGGGTAGTTCCAAAAGTAGGGAGAATGCTCTAGTTATTGGGTGGAGGCTTATTGGGTGCTTGATTATTGTTATAAAATTAAATATATATGGTATAACTACATATATCAAATTTTATGCAAAATAAGTTTAAAATTCCTAAAATTAGCAATCAATTTAACTAAAGTAGGAAACCTTTCATAAAACAAGTAACTGTACTTAAATATTATATCACAATACATTCCCATGTATCTTTATACTACTTGCTGCACCTAAGTTATTTTTCCAACAAATACAGGACTTGACAATTTTATGTCTTTCTTTAAATTGCCAAATTTGTAAGAATTTGCCACATACAGCAATGCTGTTCAAAAGGAAACTACAAAACAACAAAAATTTGTCTTCCATTCTTCACTGGTTAAACGAGATGAACCAGAAGAATAGAAGGCTTTCTGAATAGGTTTCTCTGGGCTTTGGTTAAGGGCTGAGTTTTGTTTGCAGTAACAACTGAATTATTTAGAAGTAATCCTAGAAACTTATTGTATAGTGAGATATTTTAAATCAGTTAATAAATTAAGTTTACCAAAATACTTAACTCCTCTTTAATCATTTTCCTACTATTTTATAATAGTAACATTTTTCACTATATTGTTTTCCTTCCAGAAGATAGCATGGAGGGATTGTCCGAAACTTCACTTTGATCTTATGTTACCGTAGCTTTTAAAAGACTACCTTCTCTCAAAAGTTGAAACTCTAAATGTATTTTCCCAAAGAAATACTCAATTCCCTACACTGCAATGGGAAGATAAAATGTAAGGCATAGTGCTTTCTATGAAGGACTCTGAAGTTTGTAAGATCAGTCAAGCACACACAGGTAAATACAAAAGGTTAAGATAAGTTCTCTGTAATGGCAATCAATGGAAAGTGACAGTGGAAAGAGTCAGACTTTACAGCTAGAGAAAACTGGATTGAAATTGTGACTCTATTACTTATTAATTTTGAGCCCTTATACAAGAGCCACAGTTTCCTTTCATAAAATGGACATAATATTGTTTTAGGAGGCTGCAATGTGGATTAAATAAAACAAAGTATCTTGTAAATATATATCTATTGTCTCATAGAAAGGGTTCTTAAAATAATGGCTATTAATATTTATATTTTTCTAAATTATTGTTAATGATGAAAATGGTATTATCGATTTTGGTAGTAATAAACACAGTTCTAAGCAGTTAAAATGAGGCCATAACAACCGAAAAGGGGTTCAGGTAATAAAAAAATCAATGATGTCATTGTGTCATTGTGTATAATTATAATGACAGTTAAGAGAGTTAAAATCAAACAAACTTAACAAAAAAGCTACCCTCTCTCCTCTTCAAACCTACCAGTTTCCCTGTGCTAGAGTAAGAGAAGTTATGGCAGATGAAAGGTCTATGGTTTCTCTTCAAGTATTGCTATATGTCCCTTAACTGGAATTAGAGGAATTGTGTCACTTAAGAAATAGCCTACTTCATTTAAAAAGATTTTTTTCTAAAAATAACTGTACACTGATAATTACAACAAATTTACGACATGAAAAACATAACATTTTATTATAATCAGACACTTCAACTACTTTGAGCAACTTTCCCAAATTGTTTATTTAGACTTTTTTTTTCAGTGGTGGGGGGTAGTACTTGAGCCCCATTTACATTACTGCTTTCAAAATTTCTTTAAATCAATACTATATGAAAGCCTTTCTTTATTTCCCTGGGAAGAAATAATCTTTTCCTTCTTTAAAAGCCCATAGTACTTTATTCATGCTAGAATTGTAACACCATTTTGTCTTCTAGGATGTCTGTTGGTGTAGTTAGCCTTTATGTTTCCTAACACTGACAAAAACATAAAATAAAGTCATGTGAATATGCTTAATGATCTATAAAGTGATTTGAAATATAAAAATATGTTTTAGAGTTAAAATATTACTGATACTCCATTTAATGCATTGCAGTATAGTTTACTAAAAATACTATTGTAACTTAAAATCTTTAACAGTCTCTATATAAGTAATCATTAATTGTCATTGCCAATGATTTATTAAAACATTGCATACATTATACCCCAATAAACAGGGAAAGACTGATGTTTAAAGCCCTAGAGATACTACTATAAGTTAACCTCAGTATAAGCACAAGGAAAATACTTTAAAAATAAATTAAATTCTAGTTAACAAAAAAGTTAGATGCCCAAGAAAAGCCCAGCACATATGAGATTTCTAGTAATTCATAATTATTACCATTAAAAAGATCCATAAATGGTGATTTACTACTATATTTTAATTTTTATATTCAGTTTATTCAACATTTCAATGGAAATGGGAAGTATTAATCTAGTCGTCTAAACAAAGTTCTCACACAATCAGGTAGACGTTTACACTAGTTATTAATATCACAGTACCTGACAACCACATTCTTTATTGTTTTCCTTGTTTAATGAAATACAGAAAAGACTTCCTGTATTTCATTAAACAAGGAAAACAATATTTACATTTTTTAAATTATTTGTACCTCCTAACTAGTTTTGAATAGCAGTAAATGTTTTTATACAACAAAAGAAGAAAACAAATGTTTAATATCAAAACCTATGAAGGAATGTAAATACAACTAAACATAACTAAAGGATACAAAATAGTGACAATGTCACATGCCACTTTTGGGTCCATAACTGAAGAGTTGTAGAGATTCCATGCACAAAAATAAAAACGATTTCCTAATTTTTTTCTTAAAACTGTAGTTCTTGCCAACAAAACTTCAAATTTTAATTTGTTCACAAATTGTTCTAATTTGCCAAATTAATAATGTATAATCAGAACTTAATCCATTGATATAGTCTTAGTTCTACTTCCAATTCAAGACAAGGAACCAAAAGTTGAGAAACTACAGTACTTTCTTGACCGTCTGTATGCCAAAAATAAAAGTAGCAAGAATTAGTTTTTAACATCCCTTTTATAACATAAAAAAGGTTGCATAGGGATATATATACATACAATATTTAGATTTTATAGGTGAGGCCTTATTTTGTATACATGGTCAAGTAATTTTATAAAGTCTTGATTAATGTACTAATAACACCAATTTAGGAATTAATAAAACTAGTAAAATCAAAGAATATCAAAATGACTTAACTGGTTAAGCCTGAAGTTTTACAGAAATATAAAATGAAACTCCTTTTAACTTTAGCAATGGAATAGAGGTAAAATACACTTGTAATAACTTATTATTCAAGCCTATACTGTAATATAGTTTACAAGAACAGTGACTGGGGTACATCAGACTTTATATTACAGTAAGTGGTTTCTAACGATCAAGAAATACACTGGAAGATGAATGTCAAGAAGCCATTACTTCCACATAAAATATTTTACAACGAGGAGGCTTTGAAATGCAAAGTAAATCACATGTACTATTTCTGAAGATATCTGCCACCAGAACCATCAATCCACTGGAGTCTCAACTGCAATCTCAGCTCTTCTTGGACTTTATATAATTTGACAACAGTGTACAGTTCTAAACATGTGTAAATATACAGAATATCAAACAGCAGAGAAAACTGGCTTTTGCTAAGTACTAACCTAACTGTGTTTGGGATAAAAACGATGTAATTTCTAATTCTCATGGAGAAAATATAAGCAAAAATTCTACTGCCACTATTCAACATTTACTAAGCATGCCCTCAATGCCCAACTAACAAAAACTTATTAAAAGGTAGAAATTACATATAAAATATCAGATGCTTGAGCTGCTTCTATACTACTTCTTATTTTCAAAATAAGCCAAATTATATGAGATGAGTATATTCATCTACCTGGTCAGTATAGCATAATGAATGTTCTATGTACACACATGGTAACACAAAAGGTAAGAAATCCTTCAATTGACTCAGAGTTCCCTGAATATGGTATGTATGACTAACAGCTGAGAGGAAATACAACTGAAACTGTCTACTGAAAATCTATTAAAATCTAAACACAGAAAAATGCCTGGCTGACAGTATAGTTGGATGTGCAAATTTATGTAGGAATGTAGCCAAATTTTTGGCAATTCCCTCATGGTCTTAGATTTATTAACAATAGCCCTTTCTTTCTCAGTTGTAATGTCATATTTAAAGAACATTAGTTGAGTTGGAGGACGTGCCTGGTCTTTAAAACAAAGAGGCTAAAGGCTTGGATATACAAAGGCATGGAATTTCAAATACAAACAAAAATTTACACAAAAAAAGTATGTTCTACAAAAGCTGACATATGCAGCTCTCAAAAATCAGTACCTCAGAAAAGCTAAGCATACTGTTTTGCATTTCATTCTACATTTGCCTTTGAATACATTCACTATTTTTTAAAATTTTCTGCAAAAATGGTTTATTTGGATCATTATTTCCTCTGAAATGGCTTATTAAAATAATTCATATGTTAACACATATGCTCTTAATATACTACTTCACAGATTTATTTTCAGTATTTGCTTGTTCTTAGGAGTAAATTAAGTACTTAACTCCTACAAGTCATTTAACAACCACATTTGATTCTAGTTACTCTGTCCTGAGCCCCTTCTACGCTCTCAATTCTGTGGACTGCTATATCAAAAAACCGAGCATGGTATTTTTTTCTTCAAGAGTTTATAATTCAATATGAGGTTAAACAAATGTATGCATTCAAAGGCACAAATATTCTATAAGCAGCTCTAATTAGTATGACAATATAAAATAAAATTAATTGACCATTTTGAAGGAAAAGTAATTTTTCAGGTGAACAATAATGAGAGGTAAAATTGACACAATACTTTGCAGTTTACTTTGCACAATTCTCATTAATTTCCCTGCATCCTCAGAATACCCCATGAGACTCCATGAGTATGATTTCCCATTTTATTGATGAAGAACCTGATATCCAGAAAAGGGAAGAGACTAAACCAAATTTACACCCTACTTCTCACAGCTAAATCAAAGCTGCCATTGGACCTATAAGTTCTTCCATAAAAGTAATCCAACTGGATCATTATAACAACTCTATTATATAATAATAGCAGCTAATATTCATTGACTGCATACTATGGGGCAGGTGCTATTCTATGCTATGTTAATTTATTCACTCCACACAAAATCCTAGGAGGAAGGGTTCTGTTATTACTCCCATTTTACAGATGAAGAAACTGAGGCTCAGAGAAAATAGGTAACTTGCCCAAGATCACACAGCCAGTAGGCATGAGCATCATAAGTTAAACTCAGAGCCTCTGGTTGCAGCATTAATAATGTTCTTCACCACCAGCTTACTCTTAGGTAAGTTAATATACAGCAGGTTAAGAAACTTGCCCAAAGTCACAAGGAAAAATAAACTGCAGGGAAACAGCAAGAAGATTATCTCCTAACTTTTCACCCTAGTTCTTTTTCTAAATGTAGACTAATTAAAATCATTAAATCCAGAAGGGGCAAAAAGCTTTGGGACATGTAGGTGGTTCTTCGAAGCAGAATATGAGCAGGTAAGGACCACTGATGGAGTAGCAAGGAGAAAAGATTCCATCAGGCCAAAGAGGACTTCTTCTCCACAGATTCAAGGGAAAAGAGAGTGTGATCAGGGATAAGTATATTTGTTATTCTGATTTAGGGAGGACGAATTCAGATGAGTGGAGATGGAAGGCTCTAGTTAAGAAAGTTAGTAAAAGTGAAGCACTACACAGATTTCTTTTGAAAGGAACATCACTAAAAGACTTGGAATACGTATCGTAATGCTTTCAAAAGAAATGATACCCCCACCATAGCTGAAAGTAAAAGGAACACCACTAAAAGACTTGGAATAGGTATCGTAATGCTTTCAAAAGAAATGATACCCCTACCATAGCTGAAAGTACCTAGCACACAGAAGGAAATAATAGAACCACTGAAGACCCTAACTACACATTTTCATTTTTTTAAATTAAGATGTCATGTATAGTTTAGCAATTTCTTTTCATTGTTAAAACCTTCCTGTGGAGTAGAGACTAAGAGAACATAATTAACATAATATCATTTTCATTTTTTTTCATACCATGATTCTATGGTGCTGGTTACTTTACAGATCTTCCTCAGAATCACGTCAAAATCGGATGAAGGAAACTAAAACTATATTCCATGTGAATGGATAAACTAAAATACCAACCTAAACCTAAGTGCATGTTAAAAGTAGAATTTGCAATAAATATGGAAAAACTAATCATGGCAGAGACCAAAAGCAATGATGCCAGGATTTTGGTAAGAATCACTTTTGAAAAGACATATAATGAGGAAAACTAACCTTAATGGAATTTCTTCTCTCATTACTTAAAAATAAACCAGGTCACTGAGATGAGCTTACACTATGGTATTTTGTTCATTTTAATTTCATTAAACCATAAATTCCCATGGAAATACCTTAGACACGTGCCCACAATAATTGGAATTCCTAACATTTCAGCATAAGTACTTTTGCATGAATTCAACAAAATAAAAAGAATGCAGTGAGAGCCCTCCAAGTTTGTTACTAATGTCAACAGCTATTTTACGAGTATGAATTATCTCTGCACCTATAAACTGCACGTGTAAAATACATTACATGAGTCTGTGTGAAACCTTAATGCGGAAGACCAAGTAAAGGTCTGAGCTGCACACAGGAACATCAAAATAAAACTAAACTTCCTAGAACATAGCAATCATAAATTTTTTCTTCCCTAAGCTATTACTGTTAAATATACCTTGATAAATTAAGTTCAAGTGTAACTACAATTGAAATATATGATTCAACTGAGCTATGACCTATTTTCCTCTCAAAAGCAAAAGGGAATTATGACAGTTGTGAGACTTACATTTTTCCATTTCATGGTCCTTCTAAAAGTTAATTTATTCTAGAACTATAAGCAAAGTACACTTAAGTGACACATATTTGCTTTAAAATAGTTATTCATGCCATTGCTCATAGGACAGATACAATTTTAATAGCAATGCATCAAATAATAATTATATCTGTCCATTTATTTTTAAACTGTGCAGACCAAGAGGGATTCAGGAAGGAAATAATCTCAATATGTAATATGATACCTAAGTCTAAAATTCTGTTATAATTACATGATATATTTACATACAACATAACCTATAATCAACATCACAAATACAAAATTAACCAATATATGTGGTTGAAAATACCCACCCCTAGCAGAAAGCTTTTTGGTGTTGATAATTTTGGCAGCATATTCTTGTCCAGTAGGAATTTTCATACATCTTCTCACCACTGAGAATGCCCCCCTGGAAACCAATAATTAGCAGGTCATTAATATAACAGATATAATATTCCATTAAAAATGTATAAAATCTGAGCATTTTAATGTATTTTAGTGTGTTGTCAGTGAAGTACAGTGATATCCAGTAAATGAACAATTCTTCCTGGAAACCCATACTTTCTTTAATGTTGAAGAATAAAAGTAAATTTCATTTCACTGGGAGCACACATTATTAATCAACAAAATGAAAGGAACTGCCAATTATGACCGTTCTTGTTTGCACATGAAATCTGAAAATATTTTACAGTTCACACTCACAGCACCAAATGCTCTGAGAAAAACCCTGCCCAGAATAGAGCAGAGGAGGAGCCGCAAAAATATCTGCTGCCTACTTGTTTTGGTAGGAAACAAAAATTAATGTGGTTCCAAATAAGTCAACATGGCGATTATTTTCAGTAAAATATAAATCTTGAGCACATTAGTGTGGTTTAACGAGTCTTGGTATAGTGATTTCTCTATGCCTTGTTTTGCTCTGGGGGAAGGGAGATATTTGAATTAAGCTGCTCTTCCGACATATTCTCCATGTTTTAACAGCAGACAATATATACATATATAATTTTCATTACCTTTAAAAAATATTTACCTTTCCTTTAATTACAGTATAAACCAACAACATACATATAAACGCACTCCTTTTATAAAAGTAACAGTCGAAATTAGTGAAAGAGAAATTGGGTTTGGGTTCGACGCTACAAAAATCAGCATTCTCGGCTTGGCCCCTAGGTTCCTTTGCACAAGTCCTCAGTAGGGTCTCCTGTCTCCTTCCCTAACACCTCCAAATAGTTCTGCCAGTCAAGTGAAGGAGTGGCTTTACACAATGCTAGGCTACTCTTAAGAGCGCTCTCAGTCACCAGAGGGCTTTTCCGCTGCCTATATAAATAAATCCTAGAGAATGCAAAGATGCACACGCAATTCCTAGGAAGAATGATGGTGAGCGAGTAATCTGGTGCAAAGAATAACAGTGGCTATAGGGCAAGGGGCTGGTCCTGTTGGGTGGCCCTTTTCCTGGACAGAACAACTACTGGATGCGAAATAGACTCTATGCCAAGTAGAACTTTCGGCATCAATAAATATGGCACCGTCTGAGGCTGTGAGTTCTCATCAGTAGGTGGGTCATACAGCCCACACACCGGCTAACCAGGAGGCATCCCTATTTACAGAAAACATGATCTATGTTGCATTTTACATGGGTTCTAATTTCCTCTCCAAACACATATTACACACAGGCGCGCGCGCACACTTCTCAGGATGACAGCTACAACTGCAGAGATCGTAAATTCACCAAGTCTCTCAGTGCAGGAGGGTGGGGGAGCGGGAGAAGGTGGGCTAGGGACTATTAAAATGAGCCATAGTCAGGGTAAGGATCCTACCCCTTCTGTGCTCCCTCCCCTCACTAAGCACCTTCCCCAGAGCTGACAAACCAGGGGCCCTCCTCCCACTCCTCTCCCAAACTCCCTCGCCCCACAACGGAGGCCCGTGGGTCTGGGCAACGCGACCCGCCCTCAGCTGGAAAGGGGACGTGCAGATGCCGAGCAAAGGCGCTTACTTTCCAAGCTCCTCGAAAAGCTGATACTCGTCCGTGAACCTGGTGCAGGTTGTGGTCGAAGCCATCCTCGGTCCGGACTGTGCCCTGGCTGAGAGTGCGACGGGGGAGAAGAGAGCAGACACGCGGCTAACCCCGGGACTGGCCCCGCGGCGCTGTCACCCAGGGCCGCCCTTACTTTCCTAGTCCGAAAGTAGCTCGCCCGCGAGGGAGTGTGCGCAGGGGCGGGGCGGGAGGAGAGATGACCAGAAAGGGTGGCGTGGGGTCTCCTCCCCACGGTCCGCCGATCCTCCGCCTCCTCCTGCGGGCCTTCTCCACTGGACGGTCCACCAGCCCCTTTTCCTTCCAGTCCCTGTCCCCAAATGCAGGGGGTAAAGTACTCAAGAAGAGGGGGCCGGGATATGGAAAAACAGCCGGGCACGGGGCGAGTGGCGAGCGGTTGCGAAACGATCCGCACTGGGGCAGGAGGGGCAGAAGCGAGGGGAGGGAGTCCGAGGGGGCGGAGGGGGAGTGCAGCAGGGCCGAGGCCGTGGAGCCCGGAGCGGACAGCCGGAGCCCAGCGGCAGCTGTCAGCAAGCTCAGGCGCGGAGCGCGCCGGAGCTCGGGAGAGCGTGCGCGCCCAGGACCGGCTTCCCGTCAGTGGGCAGCAGCGGCTCCGGCGAAGCCAAGCACCTTGGCGGCCTCGCGCTGCTCACGAGCCCGCGCGGCTTCAAGACGGCGCGGCAAGAGAAACAGCGCTCGGCTCGGGCGAAGCCTCCTCTGCCGTCCCCAGGCCTCCGTCTCCTCCCCCGGCGCCTCCTCCCGCCGCTCCCTCCGCCTGCCAGCACCCCTCACAGGCGAAGCCCCCTCCTCGCTGGTACCACACCTCCCTCTAGCGACTCCAAGCCTGTCCCTTCGTGGATCTCTCGCTCTCCCTCCTTCGGTCGCACACACGAGCACACCCGTCTAGGGAGAAACCAGGTGGATGGAGGAGGATGTGCGGGGGAGAAGCCTGGAGGTTTGGGTGAATGAGGCGAGACGTCACAGTTGCCCATTTCAACCCGCTCCCAGAAGCCTCCTCAATCTGGGACTGACTGAGTATAAAGATGCGGGGCAACTCGAGCACGGCCCGAGGCCGCCGCCCAGGGTCATGGAAGCTCACGCCCCTGTTTTGGGCGCTAGGCAGCAGGGACTTCTCCAGGCCAGCTACCGGGCCACGACCCTCGGCGTGGCCGAGTAAGGGAGAGCAACGGCTTCTCCGCGCCGCTCAGTGTTGACACAGCGGGGACCGGATGTGGGCAGTACCTTGCTCTCAGAGAAGGTCCCAACCCTTCCCACAGCCTCCGGCGACTGTCGGGGCGCAACTCTGCCTCAGCAGCGTTCACTGCGTCGCCCGCTCCCCAGCGCCGGGCGCAGGTTTTCTCCCTCCCCCGCAGCCCCTTCTGCAAGGAGCAGTGACGGCCCTGAGCCACATTTCACTTAAGATTTGACTGCCACCTCCAGGCCCACCTCCCCCGCTGTTTTCCAGGATGGTGGCTGAGACCCTGGCAGTCCCCAAAGGTCTTTGCTTTGGGTGTGAACGTTAAAAGAACGAAAGCAAAAACTCCGCCACTCAACCACACCTTCTCTTCCCTTCCCTTCTGAGTAACTCCCCAGTAACCTCAGTAAGTTCTGATAGTAAGACGGGTTCTCGCGAGATTTCCCACTCTGGCTGACGGGGCGAGGTAGTAGGAAGGTTGGGTGTCGGTCACGCGACTCGGTGGGGGCTGACGTAATTCACATCACGTGAACATGTCTAGCCTGTTTCGCTTTGCAAAGGGAAAAGGAAAAGAAGAGGTTGTGTGTGCTTTGCTTTCGGCCAGATAGTGGCAATTGAGTGCACTCCGTAAATGGCTATCTGAAAAACCACTTAGCAGTTCAAGAATGTGTCCTTCCCTTTAGCATATCTGCCATTGTTTTAAGTAGGAGGGAAAAAAGTATGCATTACGTTTAAAGTAGATAAGTTATTGCCGATTGCTAGAACAACTTCTGGGCCCTCTCTCCAGTTCTCTTTAATAAAACTATGCAGTTACAAATTTAGATGCAGACCGAAAACAGCGTTATGGAAGATCTTTTTCAAATTATTGCCTTTTGTTCTATACCACGCAACTATAAAAACCTTGCAATCCTAATGCTAATTTGCTCGTCTTATTACTTCATGGACTTAAAATTTCACTGCTGAAAGATAAAAGATAACTTGCAGATACAAGAGAATCTAAGATTTAGAGGCGCTGTTGTGTACTCCCAGAGACTGCTCTTAATTAATGTTACTTTGTGGTCACAGATAATCCCAATTCCTTTATTTCCTGATCTGAGGGACACTTCTGCCAATGACTAAGCTTTTACTGAAGTACTAAAAATGTTCACAAATTTTAACGTTTATTACAACAAAATTGAAGTTCGTATGTGTTTTGATTTCCAGCCATAAAAGGGAAGCAACTGTAGTGCTATAGAAAACGATGATACCAAAACTGTGTAAAAGAAACCTGGTCTCTAAATATTAATAATTCGTCTATAAATTGGAAAGAAAAGAGCAATTTGGTCATGGCTAAAGATTTTTAATATCTGAACTGTTTACCAATTGGCTCCAAAATGATAATGAAATAATATTCCTTCTTGAATCTAAAAATGAAACAGAGAAAGTAAAATTGAAACAATAAATAAAGATAATAAAAAGTTTACATCAGGGAAGAAAATTGTTTCTTAAATATTCAAGTAATGATATCTACATAATTACAGTATTTATCTGTTATTTAAACTACCAATAATTGTAAATGGTTTTAATTGTGCAGTACAATAAAGAAAACATAACTGAATTTTAATACTGATATATTATTAGATAATAATGTACATTTTGTACAGCAAACATTGCTTAATCTGTAGTGCTCTTTCTTTGATTTATATTTTAGACTAATTAAAATATTTCTCTTATTTGAACAAATATTTAGTTATTTCTGAAGTTTGAACCTCCTTAAGACAGTAGTCAAATTGGCTGGGCACAGTGGCTCACGCCTATAATCCCAGCACTTTTGGAGGCCAAGGTGGGTGAGGGTGAATCATCTGTGGTCAGGGGTTCGAAACCATCCTGGCAAACATGGAGAAACCCCGTCTCTACTAAAAATACAAAATTAGCCAGGCATGGTGGTGCATGCTACTTCAACATTATTTCAGGAATAGTTACAAAATAGAGTTAAATTCTGAAAAGTGTAATCTGTAAACAGAATAACACTGGACGTTAGTGCCAAATGTATTTACATTTCATTATACATGCCTTAGAGGGAGGGTTAGTAAAGAAAAATTAAAGTTGTTAAAGATAATAAGGCAGGCTTTATTCAAGGGGGTCCACGGTGACCTGAACCACTGCAAACAGGTCTTGCAGGAGGAGAGAGAGATTGGACTCTATTCCAACTCTTAAAAGGTCAAGTGGGGATTTATAAGCAAGGAGCAGGGTAAAGAGTTGTGGATATAAAATAACTATTCTCTCTCTTTCCTCTTTGGCAACTTGGAATTTAAAAAATGTAAGTCTTCAGTAGTTTCACTCAGAAAGGACAAGTTTCTAATGAGGAAGGAAACAAAGGCAGATATTAACAAATACTAACATTCATTGATTTCCCTTGCTACAAAGTTATAAGATAAGAAAACAATGAAGAGATAATATAACTCCCCAAATTGCAAAATCCATCAGTAAAAAGCAGATTCCTGCGAAAATTTTGGCAGGCACTGTGTTGAAGCCATTCTTCACTGCAGATTTGGAAGGTAGGGGAAAAAAAGCAACAGCAAGTTGCTGCCTTTCCAAACTATGGTAACTAAACCATATAGAGCCAGACAGATAGTCTACTGGTGAGCAGATAATATATTTACCAGACCATCCATCAGTGCAAGATGAATTTGCAGGTAAGGAATAAACTATTCATAAAAGCAAAGCTAATAACAGAAAATAATTTGTTTCATGCACTGAAAGAATTTTTTTCTAAAATAAAAATAAATGTACAAATAAATAAGAAAATAAGTGATATCTATACAATGAAGAAATGTCTCTTTTCCATTACTTCCACTGGTCAGCATGCTTCACCCTCCATGAACATACATGTATCCCTGACATGCTGCTAAAAGAATTGCAGTAAGAAGTTACATTCCTAAGTTGTATAATTCATAATAACTGTATAAAAGGTTATGGCGTCAGGAATCAAACAGATTTTGACTCTTCTGTGTACCTGTAATGATTTTCACTGACTTTCAACTGTTGCAACTCTTATTACACAGGATTGTAATTAGACTGTCAGGCCCTTCTTGGCAGGGACTGTCATTCAGTCCCCCCATCTACAGCCGTAGCATGGGTTTTTTCCCACAATAGGTGCTCAAAAATACCTTTTCTCAAAAAATATATATGAATATATGGTATTAACAATCTTGTCTTTCAAAATATTAAAACTGTCCAACTTTTAATAGGGCATAATGAGGCCCCTTTTTTGCTATATTTAGTATATTCTTTATAATCCTGAAGTAACTTGACTTCTCTGTATAATTTAATACTCTTGACCTGAAATTCTCTCTGTTGGTTTTCATGTCTGATATCACATTTTCTATTCACAACACCTCACCCATTCCACAACATTTCTCTCTCTTTTCTTCAATATCGTTCCTGGGGTCTTTTTTCTCTGTCTTTAAGGTAAATGGTACTGCTTTAACCTAGGATTCCATCTTAGGTTGCCTTTTTTCTCATTTTACACACCTTTCCTAGGTTGCCTTAATAACTGTTACTGTGTTAATCATCATCTGTCTTAAATTTAACTCTCTAGATGTAGACCCTAAGACAAGAATGTATGGAAAAGGGATTTATTGAGGTAGTGTTTCTAGGGACAAGGATAACGTTAAAGAAAAAAAAAACCCATTTAATGACACTTGCTGAAGTATAGTAAGACAGATTTTATTCAGACTATCACAGTAGGTATAGTGATTACTGCAAGGGAGTTTTGTAGTAGGGGAGAGAGATTGGGCTCAACTTCAAATGCGAAAAAACGAAAAGAAAGAGTGGAACTTTATATTTAAGGAGTGGGAGTGGAGAAAGGTAGGTGAATGGAAAATTTCAAAGAGGGCACTTCTGTGGTAAGAGGATAGTCTGGCTAAACCTACCTAACAAGATTCTCACCAAAGGCAGGCTGGAAGAGTCTAGATAAACAAACTTAGCAGGATTCTTAATAAAATTGGGCTGATGCAAAGATTTGACATGGAAATTCAAACATCGAGGTGAAGGAAGAGAATTGAGAGAAGCCTAACTAAAATTTGGTCAAGGAGAGACTCTTTGTCAGTACAGAAATAAAGAACATGGAACAAAAACAGTGCAAAAACAAAATGTAGCATGTGTCTTCAAGCAAACTCTCAGCATCAGCCTTATTTTCATGGAGCTCTGGAGCAAATGTTATACCCAGTTTTGTTCCCCTCAAGGCAAGGGCTTTTCTGTTCCTTCACCAGTCACTCATTGATCACCAGCAACAGAGGAGGGAAACAAAGAGACATAAACTCCCTTGGGGCCAGGGTCAGGCCCTGCTTCCTGGCATGCTGAATAGCTCTGGTGGCTCCAGAGTATGCCACTTAGGAAAAAGTCACAGGTAGAGGCTGTTACAAGAAAAGACTGCGGAAGTGGGGTCTGCTGGGTTGTGCACACAGAACTAGGCCATGGGCACAGAACTGGGATTCCAGAGAATGGGGAAGCACCAACAGAATCAGCTAGATATAAAAATGCAAATGACCCTGTAATCTCTCTATAGCAAAGATCTCTTCCTGAGGTTCAGACTTTTATTGCCAGCTCCCTACAGGAAACTTCCTCTTGGACATTGCACCTCTGATTCAACATGTCTAAATTTAATATGCCTTCCTTCTACATCGGCATCTCCTCCCTATCTCAGTGGAATTTCACGGTCATCCTATAATCAATCATAAGTCCATATAACTCATAGCATTCCTACTGCAAATGCCTTAGTTTAGGTCACCATCATTTCTCACTTGGATACAGGCATGATATCACCCTTTCTGGGGAATTCATACTAGAGAAATCTAACATGTCTTTTCTCAGAATAGATTTCATTTTTAGCTCCCCATATATTCATAGGAAAAAAGTTCAAAAAGTCTTTAGTACACCCTACCAGGCATTTTGAAGTCTGGGCCCTGTTTTGTTTCATACTCATTCCTTGTACCCATACATACCCTAACTCCTAAACATTTCTAGAAACATTACCAGCATTCTAGATCAAACTGTTGTCTTCACTCAACCAGTTAGCAGAAACAACCTCCTAACTGCATTAATAGTTGTGCTCTCTTCCCTCTCCTACACAGAGCTGAGAGAATTATCTTTTGAAAATAAATTTGATCTCATCATTGCTTTGCTAAAATGTTTCAATTATGTCTCCAGTGATCTTGAGATAAAGACCAAAATCTATCATGGTTTAAAAAGCCTTACATGATCCTCTAATATTATTATACTTACTATGATTAGTATTTTAACCTGCCTGAAAATTATTTTTTTGAAGGGTATGAGGCAGGCAGGTATCTACTTTCATTTTTTTCCCTCAGATGGATAGGTAGTTTTGCCAATACACTAACTGAATAGTCTATGTTTATATTTTCCCAATTATTTGAAAGATCTTTTTATTTTTTAAAGACAGAGTCTCACTCTGTTTCCCAGGCGCTGGAGTACAGTGGTGCGATCTTGGCTCACTGCAACCTCCATCTCCCGGGTTCAAGCAATTCTTAAGCCTCAGCCTCCCAAGTACCTGAAAAACAGGCACACACCAATACGGCTTTTTTTTTTTTTTGTATTTTCAGTGGGGACAGAGTTTCACCATGTTGCCCAGGCTGGTCTCTAACTTCTGAGCTCAGGCAATCCACCCACCTCAGGCTCCCAAAGTGCTTGGATTACAGGTGTGAGCCACCCTACCTGGCCTGAAATATCTTTAGGGAAAAAAAAATCATATATTCATTTACATTGAATTGCTTCACTGCTTCATAGATGTGCAGTCTATCACTTTGTCAATTCCTTTAACAGTACTCTTCTCTTGATTCGTGTAGCTTTAGAGGAGGGTAACATTTCTCTGAACATTCTTCATTTTCAAAACTTAACTTTTCCTAAAAGACAATGGCTTAGCCTTTAAATTACCTTGGTCAAAAGTTGAAAATTATTTTTTCATCATGTAGGGGCAAATACCAAGGATTCACTATATGCTATGTATCAGCTAATACAAACTATACTCAAAATAGATTTTAGAATATATTTTTTAATCTAGTATCACTAAACCTACAGAATTACAGTGCCTCTGTCTCATTTACATAATGAGAGGTCCAGCTAATTTATTATTTTTGGATTTTTGAGACAGAGTCTCCCTCTGTCAGCCAGGCTCAATCTCGGTTCGGGTGCAATGGCATGATCTCAGCTGACTGCAACCTCGAACTCCCAGGTTCAAGCAATTCTCTCCTGCTTCAGCCTCCTGAATAGCTGGGATTATAGGTGCCTACTATCATGCTCAGCTAGTTTTTGTATTGTTAGTAGAGATGGGGTTTCACCGCATTGGCCAGGCTGATCGCGAACTCCTGACCACAGGTGATCTGCCTGCCTCAAGCCTCCCAAAGTGCTGGGGTGACAAGCATGAGCCACCTCACCCTGCGCTAACTTATTATTATTAGGTGCTACGTATTCATTTCCTACATTATCAAGGGCCCAGTTGTTTCTTATTCCTTTGCTTTTCTGTTTCCTAGAGTTGGCTATAGATTTGCTGATTCATGCTGATTCATTCCTTCAAAAAGCAGAAAGAAGTTTTAAAAATCTGTTTGCCTAATGACTTAACACATGTGGCTAAACTTAACCACCAAGGTCTGTTTCATCCTGCTACACAAGTAAGGTTTGGGCTGAATACATAGCTAGAAGACGTCTACCATATTTTCCTGTGTTGAGATTAAATTTTTTTGGCAAAGAAATGAAGCAGAAGACACCAGACCGTGGAGGACACCAGACAGTGGAGGTGTCCTGATATATGCTAATCCCAGACCTGATTCATGGAAACCTCCCATGCATGTTCTCTAATGTTCTTCACAGTTTCTGAATGATTGGGATGGCAATTCCTAGGGCAATCTTGTAAGGAACATATTGAAGATTGCAGAACCACTGTCGTCCTGGGTCCCTGAAAAACTTCATACAGCAAAGCTGCTGCTAATATGAAACCCTTGCTGTCATCAAATAAACTTCCTTTTTTTAAGAAACTGAATTTTGAGGATTCTATTTGTTTCTGTAATTTGGCCTCCCCTATCTAAAACAAAGAATGAAAACCAATTTTTAAAAAGCTATATAAATATTTATTATAACTTAAAGCTTAAGAATGAAATTACAATTAAATGAATAAAAATATGTGATTTGGATTAAGGCCGTATTTTATTTTTCTATATTGTGCCTGTGTCCATTAGTTTGGTAATTGAGAGTGTAGTGTGGCCCAACTCCAACCAGAACAAGTCTCTGTATACTTAAATTAAAAAAATAAAATAAAACAAAAAAACCCCCACTACATTCTCGCTTCTATTTCCCCCCTTCTCCCCAACACCCACCACACACTATTTCCATTCAGTGAAGAAAACAGATATTTAGAGGTTCTGAAAGCTATGACAATACCATTGAAAAGGGTGATGTATCTTTATCTTTAAAGCCCTCCCATTTTTAATGCTTTTCTGTTTCATTTATTGTGTCAGTGGTTAAAAAAAAAAAAAAAAAAAAAAAGAGCCTCAATTAGCAACTTGTTTGTGAACAACACCTCTTTCACAACTGCTTGGTTTGTTTAACAAGGAAAGAGTGCTTTCAACTTAAGAGTGAAAAGGTGTTTTTGAAGGTGGAGGCAATTACAGCGGATTGTCAAACAACATAGTAATAGGCAATAAAATGAAGGACCCCGGCAGCTTAAATATGAAGACTGGTGTAATTAACTTTGCAACATTTATTCTATAAGTGTGTGTGTGTGTGTGTGTGTGTGTGTGTGTGTGTGTGTTAGGCCGGGTGCTCTGAGAATATAATGAGGAAAAAATAGTATCTCCACCTTTATAGGGTTTATTTTTGGCTGGATAAATAAGCATTAAATCAATTACTTATTAAAATATTAAGTAATATAAAGGAAGAATAAGGGGAACTATAAGAATGTATAATATTTGTCTTGGTGAAGTAGGCACAGAAGGTTTTTCTGAGAATGTATGAGCAAAATAAGATCCGAACGACCCTATTATTTAGTTAATAAGAATTAACTAAATGAAAGAGAAAGTACAGGGAAAAACATTCTGGTAAATGGAACAGGACAAATTCAAGGAACCAAGTGATTCTGATGTGGTTACAATGTAGTAAGTAAAATGAGTCTATAGAATTGTGCAGAAGAGTGTCTATGGGGCACTTAATTATAAGAAGAACAGTGCAAACGCTGAAAGGATTTAAAAATGAGTGTGACATGTCTGTATTACAAAGCTCACTATCACTGTCAAGTGGAAAATGAATTTTCCCTATCAACAGTGACATTAAAAGGCAAAATAAGAGAAAATGATAGCTAGAGTTTAGGTGGTGGTAATAAAAATATAAATTAATAAATATTTAAAATATATTTGGAAAATTAATAGTAAAAAAATAGAAACTTAAAAAGTTCTCAATGGTCAATTGAGAACTGTGTTAGTCCAAATCTGATAAAACTGTAGCACATTTATGTTGGCATGACTGTTTTATTTTAATTCTGCCCAGGAAATATAAAGCTAGAAATTAATAAATTACTGTTTGCTTCAGATAGTTCTGTCAGATCAAGTTATTAGAGAGAGGAACCTGCCACCTGGTCAAGTAGTTGCTATCAGTTTAGTTATCAAGACTTACTTTACTGTAGTCACCAATTTTAAACTAGTGTATCATAAACTCTGGCAAATTCTCAATCAATTTCCCTTCAAGAAAGACTTTCTTCTTCTTTTTTTAATTGTATAAGACAACCTCTTTTTATTGAACATTTAGGTTGTTTTCAATATTTCTCTAATTGGGGCTTGCAGTATATATCTTTGTACTGAAATGCAGTTCAGATGTTTGAACGTTTATTCCTGAAAGTATCTTACTGTGAATTAAGAAGATATCCTGAATTGATACACAAATGGAAATGCTTTTTTATCTCTGGTTCTAACACGTTTTCTTCTTAGCCCTTTATTTATTTATTTATTTGTACTTTAAGTTCTGGGGTACACGTGCAGATCTTGCAGGATTGTTGCATAGGTTCACACATGCCATGGTGGTTTGCTGTCTCGGTCTTAAACCACTTGAGGCCAGACTTTAAATGCTATGCATATCTCACCTCTAGTTTACTTCTGAAACTCCAGGACTCTATCAAGATGATATTCTGTTTGAAGCACTTTATTAACAGATTTTTAAAAGTTATTTTAGAGAGTTAAACAGTGTAAACACAGGAGCTTCACAAACACTGTAATAGTCATACAATAAAATATATAAAGTTTTTATTGCATTGAATTACACTGTAGGGAAGTATTGGGATAGAAAAGTGTCACAATATATTAACAAAGTTATTGAAGAGTTTACATATTTTATCCTCAGTTTTGTGTTTGGTTGTTTATATAGATAGATGATAGATATTAAGTTCTGTAAGTAAAACTAAATTTTAATTATGATTGTCTCTTACGGGGGTAAAAATATAAATAGATATTTTTTAGATTTTTTTTTTCCTCGAGACAGAGACTGCCTCTGTGGCCCAGGCCTGAATGCAGTGGCACAATTATGGCTCACTGCAGCCTCAATCACCTGAACTCAAGCAATCCTCCCACATCAGCCTCCTGAGTAGCTGGGACCACAGGCTTGCACCACAACGGATCAAATGGCTAATTTTTTTTTTTTTTTTTTTGTATTTTTCTCCCTATATTGGCTAGGCTGGTCTTGAACTCCTGGGCTCAAGGAATCCTCTTACCTCAGCCTCCAAAAGTGCTGCAATTGCAGGGCTGAGCTACTGCACCAGGCCTAGAATTTTAAGATGTTTCTTCATTGAATATGTTTTACTTGTACAATAAAAGCAAGGAGTGCTACAAAGAGATAACTTTGGATTTACATTTCTTACTATGTTAGAATGTAGATTCCAGAATCATAAGTGTACAATTTGTAAGCTCTGGGATTGAGATTTGGTGATGGGGAAATAGGATAGGGGCCAGGAATAACTTCTTTGAATGGCCTAGTTTCACAGTAACCTTGTAAGATATACAATAGTTTTTATTTTATGAATGAGAAAACTGAGGTACTAAATGTTAAAATAACTTTCTCACTGAACACATGGGTCAATTCAAGTTTTATGCTCAAGAATAACTAAGGTAATAGTAATGGGTAACATTTGTTGAGTGTTTGCTGTATGAGTCAGAACCTTCTGAGATAGTTTTCTATTACCCTCATTTTGTAGATGAGGAAACAGGCACAGTCATATGTGTTCAAAGGAAGTGACTGAGTAAGCAAGCAAACCCATGTAGGCTGAGTCCAAAGCTTGTATTTTTAATCACTGTACATTAACTTCCATATTTTTATTCATTTCCTATGCCACAGCTAGATATTCATAGATATACCATAATTTTCAAATGGGCAATGCTGAAAATATTTAGCTACTTCAGTTTGGCTGCTTTTTAAGGGGAAGAGCAGTGTGAAATGAGCAAATTGACTATAGAAGCAATTTGTCTTCTGAGGAAAATCAGCTGAATTTGATTCTCTGTTAATTAGCAACCCTAGTCCCTAAGTGTCAAAAAATATAGCCAGGCACTGCTTTTTCAGAGAGACTGGTGACTTGTTTTCTAAACACACTGCTTCTGTAGTTACTACAATACCTCCTGCCACAGAAGTTTGACTAAGTCCATCTTTCCTCTCTTCCTTTAGGGATCACCTTCAGTTTTTACTTCTCCCTGATTCTGGTACCTCCAAGCCTCAACTTAGTATTCTATTTTATATTAGGATAATCCAAGTAAGGGTCTGCAAATCTGGACTAAGTTGTAAGGTGGGGAAAGGAACAATAAACTCCTAAATCCTCAGTAAATATCCCAGCAACTAGAGACAAACTCACTTTCTTTTTTCTCTTCTCTTCTTCTCTTCCCTTCCCTTCCCTTCCCTTCCCTTCCCTTCCCTTCCCTTCCCTTCCCTTCCCTTCCCTTCCCTTCCCTTCCCTTCCCTTCCCTTCCCTTCCCTTCCCTTCCCTTCCCTTCCCTTCCCTTCCCTTCCCTTCCCTTCCCTTCCCTTCCCTTCCCTTCCCTTCCCTTCCCTTCCCTTCCCTTCCCTTCCCTTCCCTTCCCTTCCCTTCCCTTCCCTTCCCTTCCCTTCCCTTCCCTTCCCTTCCCTTCCCTTCCCTTCCCTTCCTTCCTTCCTTCCTTCCTTCCTTCCTTCCTTTCTTTCCTTCATTTTTATTTCCTTCATTTTTTCCTTCTTTCTTTCTTTCTCTCTTTTTTTTTCTTTCTTTCTTTCTTTAGTTTTTCTCGGACAGAGTCTCACTCTGTCACCCAGGCTGGAGTGCCATGGCACAATCTTGGCTCACTGCAACCTCCGCCTCCTGGGTTGAAGTGATTCTCCTGCCTCAGACTCACAAGTAGCTGGGACTACAGGCATGCACCACCACACCCAGCTAATAAAACTCATTTTCTTAATGTCTCCTGGCTTCACGCCCAAACCCCATCTTAAATCCTTATCCCATTTCCAAGATCTGTTTCCTGATCTTTAATCCAGGCTCTTCCAACAGGCTGGCAAAGCCAGAATGTAGATATTCTCAGAAATTTAAAGGAAAGAATCACATTCATGTGGGTTCTGTCAATAGTTGTCACCACCCACTGTTTAAGTCTGCGCGGTCTGGCTTCCATCCTTCTACTACTCTGAGGATCCTGCTTATGACCAAGGACTCCCAATGACCAAATCCAGCCAACTGAGTTAATGCTCAATTTCATGTGAACCTGTAGAAATCTGCCTAGCCAGTTACCACTTCTGAACTGTTTTGACTAGATTCAGTTTCAACATGAAATCATCAAATGTTAGCACAGACTCCGTGGGTTAAGGGCTCAGCTCCACAAAACTGTTCCCACTTCAGACTTCTGTCCCAAGTCCCCAGTTGCCACGTGTATTTATGACTAACTGGCTATCAGTTATGGGGAGGAGTTCCCATAATTCCCTCCACAGGTTTGATAATTTGTTAGAATTGCTCACAAAATTCAGAAAAACAATTTGCCAGTTTACTGTAAGAGATAGGACTTTTCAAACCTTGGAGTAATAATGTTTGACTGCTGTTTCCTTGTTTCTCATTTCCAGCAATTTCCAAATCCTACAATTCTGTAATAAAAGTATCTCTTCCAACTCCCATTAGAATTTATTCCTTCCCACTTACATGCCATCATCACGGAGGATGTCTTTATTAAAGAAGGCAAATGAACAGCCGGGTGAAGAGGCCCAGAAGGGTTGCCAATGCAGGAGCTTCTGTTCTATGGAATTGGGAGTATGCTACCTCCCAGCACGTGGATTTAAGTGTTCATTAACCTGGCTGTTCCCCCAAACTCATCATTTAGAATTTCTTATGTAAGTTTTCAATTATGGAGGAATGATTGATTAAATCATGGCCATTATTGATTAACTCAAGTCTTTAGCCTTCTCTGCCCTTCCTGGAGTCAGGGGTGGGGCTGAAATTTCTAACCCTGTACTCATGCTTTAGCTTTTCCTGAACCCATCTTATCTGGGGGACCACAGCCACCAGTCATCTCATTAGCATTCAAAAGACGCAACTCCGGAGATTCTAAGGGTTTTAGAAGCTGAGTGCCAGAAACTGGGACAAAGACTAAATATATATTTATCACACCACCCTTTTTTGAAACTGTCTTCCTTGGACTTTCTCAATTCCAGTTCTCCTGGTTTTCCTGCTGCTATAAATTATTTCTTCATTATTAATTTGGTTGCCTTGTTCTTCTTCCTTTTCTTTTTTCTTAAACTTGAGTCATTCCCACTGCTTTGGAGCGTATAACACTGCCGAAGCCCTTAGATATTATCTCCATATAGAAAACTCACACATCATGATCATTAGCCTCAGTACTTCTGAGTAGCTCATTCTTATTTTCCACTTCTTGTTTATTGCCAATGTGAATCCTTTCTAAAGTTTCAACATCTATTTGTGGTACAATTTTCCCATTTATTCAAATTCAATCCTTGGAGTAATAATGCTTGACTCTCTTCTCTTGTGTTCTTCATTTCCAACAAGTACCAAATCCTACAAATTCTGTATTAAAAAAATCTCTTTCATCTGTCCATCAGGATTTATTCCTTCCCACTTATATATTATCTTGGTGCTCAGTGATTGCCATGTATCCTAAGTGTTTTACCTACGGAGCCACTTCCTCCAAACTACCAGCTCACTGCTTCAGTGTACTATGACTTCCATTAGTCACCTTCTATATTAAAAATGAGGCCAACTTAAGAAATTAGGTCCTAAAATAAGTTTCCAGCTTATGCATTTCTTCCATAATGACTATTACTTACTTAGCATCTACCATGTGCCAAACACATCATTAACCATGATGCTGATAGAGACAGGAGACAGTCAAGGGTCCCCGGCAAATCCCCACTTACAAGCCTACAACAGCCTAAAGGCTGAAAAGCCGGACTGCTGGTCCTGGATGAAGCCGGCCGTTTCCCGGCTGATTCTTTCTGAATAATGCCCACCTGCACACTGGGAGGATAGGGTGGAGCCTTGTAAAATTCTCACCATTTGCAAGGGGGAAGAGCCTGGCCTCTCCTGTTCCTGTGTAGTGACCTGGGATTCAACCTGTGAGGTGGAAAACTTGCTAGCAAGACTCTCTCTCACTTTGCTGAAAGTTATTTTTCCTTTTTTCTTTTCACCCCATAAATGCATACACATGCCTAAATTTTCCGGGTCGGGTGACAAGAACCTGTTTTTTTTATTAACAACATTTTCCATATCATTTTAAACCTCTTCAACAACTCAGAAAACTAACACTTATTATATCAAGATTCAATTACTGATATATTTACTCCCATCATGTTACACCTACTAGAAGGCAGATAGCTCTGTCATTTGATCCAGCTCTGCTGGATTCCAAAGCTCATTCTGAGAATGCAACATATAAAATGTTATGAAAATGCATGCATTACACAACCACTAAATGAAAATAAAAATATTTGTATTATATGTCGCTATATATTAGAAAAAAATTAAAAATTAATACAATGAAGTTAGGAAATTTACTCTTTAGGGATTTTTGTTTTTTAGAATAACATTAAGTATAAAGCAAGAAAATATTGATACCTTAACCTGCTCTAAATTTCTTATCTCAGATTAATGAAATGGTAATTTCTATGTCAGCCAAGTATTTATTTAGATCCGAACTGTGATTGTAACTGTAAGAAGGAAAATATCTTACTACGCTGCAAACAATGTCAGGGACATCCTCTGGAAGGTATTATGTGAAATGCATGCTCGTAAACACATAATTACAGAAGATGTCTCTAATAAACTATATGCTCAAGTGAGTTTGCCCCTCATGCACAGTAATGAAGAAAGTAAGTGCCGACTCCCTATTCCTCCAGCTAGAAGGAAACTAAGTAAATATATAAAAATGGTTCTGTGAATGGCCAAGATGTCACAGTGTGTAAAAAGACAAGGCTTTCCCCCACAACTATCATAGTAAAATAAAACAGAGAGAAAAAAAAAAACTTTGGTAAACTATAAGCTACTGCTCCGAGAGATCTTACTGTAATAACATATTCCATGGTTCCACTTGTCTGTTCTTGTTTATCTCTCTGTTTCCATCTTTGTTTTTTTTTGTCGTTAATATGTGTTTGTATATACATTTCTGATTCCTTCTTTTTGTACCACCTCTCCAATTTTATGTTTACTAATTATTTCAAAGGAAAAAAAAAATCATTTTATGTCAAACTACATGGCTTATGTCCAGCCTGAGGAACCCATTATACATAGAAAGTGAATGAAAATTAAACTCATTCTGGATGTAGTTGAAAACAATCCTTTTTGATTTCACTATATTCAAGAAGGATTTATCAGTCTCTTAAACCTTAAGAAACCCAGAATCTGAAAGGGATTTCAGGAGGTCAATCTAGAAGTAAAAGGAAGGCACTTTAATGAATTCAAACATCATTCAATATACGTTACGGCCAGAATCTTATCAGAATCTGCCAGTGATTCCTAGACATTACTTTAAAGCCAGCATTTATGTAACTAATTAAAATTCTTTGATTTCAAGTGGCAGAAAGAAGTTTGAACTACAACAGAATAATTTATTATGACAATTCAAGTATATTTTACAGAATGCAGTGACAGGAATAATCCTTGTCTCAAAGAGATTTGGAATTTAGAAACGGAAAAACATCAAAAAGCTAGCAGTATTCTGACTCCATCTCTCACTTGTACTTCTTTCTGTGCTCTACCATTTATTTTACATGACATAAAATGTCAAGGATACCCCATAAAGGCATAGGGGTTGCTTACTACACAAGGATATCCAGCTGAGGGAGTTAAAATACAGCCCTAGTTCTGCTAGCCATGTAGTGAACCCTGAGGGCTGAGTTGTCCTAGAAAGTGTAGCTCTTCTACTTTCCAAAAGGCAGCATATGGTCAAGTGGAGGCCCCATCAGATGGTCATGGCTTTGCATGTTTCAGATCCAATCACCCAAAGAAAATTAATATGAATAAAATGAATAAATTGCAAATCACCAGGGAAGATATTTTGATTGAATGTGATACTCATTCTTGGCTCAATTAGCTGTGATACAGAAGGTAAGAATATGTCAATTGGATAGAATTTGGTAGATGGGGTAGTGTTTCACAAAACCTCTTTTTTTTTTTTTTTTTTTTTTTGAGACAGGGTGTCTCACTCTGTTGCCCAGACTGGAGTGCAGTGACGCAATCATGGCTTACTATAGACTTGACCTCCTGGACTCAAGTGATCTTGCAAAATCTCTGCTTTCTTTTCTTCTTCTTCTTCTTCTTTTTTTTTTTTTTTTTTTTTTGAGACAGGGTCTCACTCTGTTGCCCAGCCTGAAGTGCAGTGATGCAATCATGATTCACTATAGACTTGACCTCCTGCACTCAAGTGATCATCTTATTTCAGCCTCCCAAGCTTCTGGGACTACAGGCACATGCCACCACACTTGATTAATTTCTGTACTTTTTTGTAGAGAGAGATTTCACCATATTGTCCGGGCTGGTCTAGAACTCTTGGGGTCAAGCAATTCTCCCACCTCAGCCTCCCAAAGTGAAAGTGCTGGTATTACAGGCATGAGCTATTGCACATAGGTCTAAATTTTTATTTCAGACTGCCCATAAAAAAAGTCAATTATTTATAATGAAATGTTATATTAGAATGAGAAACATGACAAGTAGAAATGATAGAAATGATCTAGATTTGAAGGAAGAGCTAATGTGTGTGTGTGTTTTTTTTCTCCGTGTATTTAAGATTCTTTATAGGTTGGCTTTGCATTTCTACAGGACTAGAGATTCATTTATTTTTCAATTAAAATATAAGGTATAATTGTTGAAATATTTCTTTTGTAAGTTTCTTCCAAAATAATTTTAATCTTTCTTTTGAGGTTACCAAATTTAGCAAATAAAAATACAGGGCACCCAGTTGAATCTGAACTTCAGATAAACACGAAGTTATTTAGTACATGCCCATGTAATATTTGAGACAGCGGTGTACTTAAAATTACTGCATGGGACATATTGATGTTAAATAATTATTTCCTGTTTGTCTGAAATGCAAATTTAACTGGGCATTCTTTGTTTCACCTGGCTTACTTATTTCTTTTTTATTAGGTTGAACCTTATAGAATTACTGTAGAAGGAGACCAGAATATGCAGCCCCCAAAATGTGGACTGTTCACATTTTGATGAGGACAATTATGAAGAAGCAAGTGCAGGAAAGCTTTCTGCCCTCCTTTTTTTAATTTTTATTTTTTATTTGCCTAAACGTGGTGTACAGATTTGCAAAGATGAAAGGTTTAGACCTTCGTCATCTGAAATATCCAAGGAATCTACCTTAATAAGCTTTACTGACTATCCTTCAGCCATCATTTATTTGCCTTTCCTCAAGTTCCTGCCCACAGAGACTCAAAGTCTTTTTCCTTTGCCTTATTTCCCTACAAAATTTACTGTTCTTTGTTGAAGATACTACGTAAGCTGGGATTTAAAGCCACTCCTTTGAGAATTACTCATTCCCTGGTGTCTCCTATATATACATGAAATAGTCATGTTAATTTTTTGTTGTTTTTCTTTTATTTGTCTTTTGGTTCAGGGGTCCTTTCCAACTAAGAATCTATGTGACTTGAAGTAAAAAATCCTATACACTATGTTTACACATTTCTAGATCTAAGTTTGGCAGATAAATGAGGTTAAGAAAATAGACATATGTCCCTACATATAAAATTCATTACAGCTTGACTTGGTGACTTTACAGTAAAATATGATAAATTATTACCTGGTCTATATAAATGAAAAGATCTATATGTTTTCTTTAATGAAAAAAATGAGAGAAGAAAAATATGTTGCTTTATTTTCATAGTATTATATGTATACTCGATCATAAAATGCAGCAAGGATATTTTACAAATAATATATAATTAAATATCATGATTTTATCAAAAACTGATTTACCATTTTAGAGATTAAAAAGACAAACATAATTTCCATGCATAACTATTTTTATATCTCTTCCTATTCTTTCTTTTTAATTTTAAATATTTGTAATAATCTTATATTAACTACACAGAATCACGGCAATTATTTATAGCTAGCCGTTTTTTTTAAAAAAAACTAATTTTGTTTTTAGTTATTGAAATGGAAGAGAGGTATTTCTGCATTTTAAAAATCACTGTGTGTTAAATTAAAAACAAATAATAGATTTTTGGAAAACAGTAACTGTCTTATTAAGTAGCATACAACTTGGAATAATTGTTATTTAAATGCACACAAAACGCACTTGATTTTAGATTTAATCACATAATTCCAGTAAGAATCTGACTTTCATAAGACATTAGAGAAACGTTTTAATTTTCCTTTATTACTAAAAAGTAATGACACCATGATTATTTTATGGATTTGATGAGCACCTATTCTGTTCCATGTAGTAAATTAGTCAAAATCTGCATTTTAACCTTGTTTCCTTCCAAAAATTCCTATCAGGTAAATATTAGAGTCTAGGGTTTTAAAAAAGCTGTTAGAAGCTGGTGCTAGAATATAGCCACTCTAAGTAACATATGTAAGTAATAAGTGATTACCTCTGGTCCTAAAGCCAAAAAACTAAATTTATTGTATTTCTAAAATATTTTATTCACTTTCAAGTCAGGAAGAACTGATAATTTATTTCATTTTTATGATTCTTTCTTATTCCCAATAAAAATAAATGTATTATTAAAAATTTAACTAATAACCAACAACTTTTTTGGTATAATAAATAAGTTTGCTTCAACTGTAGTAAGCTGAGAAGGGGACAGGAATAATATTTAATCCTCTCTTGGAGGAAATATTTTTGCAAGTTATACTAATTTTTCAATTTATTTGAAGACTACTGTCAGTCTTAGAGAATGAGCAAGATAGTGTTGACCACTAGAGGGCTTGAAATTTGTGATCACCGTTAGTAATCTAAAAATACTGATGGACAATTCACTAAGTGCTTCTGGTAAATTTTGAAAAGAAACAGACACTTTGACTCCATTGAGCTTATATAAAGAACAAATCTTGTAGTTAAAATTAATTTTAATGTTTATGTTGATTGGAATGTTTACTTCTAAACAACTGTAGTATTAGAGTGGTTATTTTACAATTATTACTTGATAAATTTTCCAAAGCACCTTAATGAAAGTGGAAGACAATATAATTAGAGTGAAGCACTAGAATGAACAAGAGGGAGAGGCTCTTAGCATACCCACTTAGAAGAGAGGCCAACAGATGACTTGAAAAGACTCTCTGGAGAGAAGAAAATAAAAGATGACAAAGAGACAAAGAGAATCAACCAAAAAAAAAAAGTACTTTTTTTCTTTAGTTAATTGGTAGATACGTAGTAATGTGAAGCCAAGGGTAGAGAGACTGGGCTAAGTATTAATCATTATTATAGAAGTGGCATTTATTGGATACTTACTACATGCCAAGACTGCTGACATTTACATACATTAACTCATTGAAACATCAGAAAAACCTCATGATATCTATTATATTCTTATTATTTTACAAATAAGAAAACATCTTTCCTTCATAGACACTCACCTCTCCCTCTAAAGAAAAAACAAAACAAAAACTAAAACATTCAATGAGGACTGTGGCAGACACAATGCAATTTTTCTTTTTCTTTCTCTCTCTCTCACTTTTGTCTTTCTCTCTCTCTTTCCTTCATTTCTTCCTTCCTTTCTTTCTCTTTCTTTCTTTCCTTTCTTTCTCCCTCTCCCCCTCCCTCCCTCCCTCCCTCCCTCCCTCCCTCCCTTCCTTCCTTCCTTCCTTCCTTCCTTCCGTCCTTCCATTTGCTCCTGTTGCCCAGATTGGAGTGCAATGGTGCAATCTCAGCTTACTGCAGCCTCTGCCTTCTGGGTTTAAGCAACTCTCCTGTCTCAGCCTCCCAAGTAGCTGGGATTACAGGTACACGCCACCACGCCCCATTAATTTTTATATTTTTAGTAGAGATGGGGTTTCATCATATTGGTCAGGCTGGTCTCAAACTCCTGACCGCAGGTGATCCACCTGCTTCAGCCTCTCAAAGTGCTGGGATTACAGGCATAAGCCACAACACCCAGCCTGACACAATGCAGTTTTTCTAAAGCAGATGCATTCTGTAGAGGCTCAAGATTTGGAGCTTGTTGAGTTTGAGATGTAGGACAAAGCAAAGGTACCAGGTGAAGACTCATTCTTTATAGGCTTTGGAAAAACTGAGTCAGTGCATTTAACAATATCTGACAGTAGGAAGTTAAATGCCATTGAACAATCTTTGATAGTTGGAAGGTGGAAATTACATATGGTCCAAAATCGTGTGTAGGGGACAAGGGAAAGATAAAAACGGTTAATGAATTACAATGTTAAATGACTAGTTATTTAAAGGCTAATCTAGGCCATGGATTCTTAAAGATGAAATAAGCAAAACACAGCAGAAAGCAAACAAATGATATACTAAATATGTGTTCTGAAGCAAGTTTTTGCTATAGCTAGTTGTAGAGAAATCCTGTATTTTTGTTACTCTCTGAAGAGCCGAAAAGGAGGAGGTAAAGAGGCCAAGTCACTGGTTTATGGAATGTTATCTTGAGCAAATTCTATATAAAAATGAACTTACAGTGGTTTTAAATGCAAGCACACTCAACTTGAAGCACATGATAATAGGTAACATATCTAGAGAAAAATATCTTGTAATGAGCAGGAAGTGACAGATGAAGGCATAGAATTAGCCATTGTCTTTGGCAAGATGTTGTTCATGCTGATTCCAATAAGCATAATTATGTAATATTCTCCAGCGTGCTCAACCACTTGAATGTAGGAACAGATTAACAGTTAGTTGGATTTGACCAGTGTTTAGGTTTTGCCAGGGAAGAATAATTGAAGGAGAAAGAAGAAGGGGCATTAAGGACATTTGTTAGAAAGTAAAGCTGGGCACAGTGGCTCATGATTGTAATCCCAACGTGTTGGGAGGCCTAGGCAGGAGTATTGCTTCAGCCCAGGAATTCAAGACCAGCCTAGGTAACACAATGAGTCCTCCATCTCCACAAAAGTAAGAAAGTTAGCTGGGTGTGGTGGCGAGCACCTTGTAGTCTAAGCTATCGAGGAGGCTGAAGGGGGCAGGAATGCTTGAGCCCAGAAAGTTGAAGCCAGTGAGCCATGATTATGCCTCTGCATTCTAGCCTGGGTGATAGATAGAGTATGACTCAGTTTCTCTCTCTCTCAAAAAAAAGTAGCTATAAGATGGAAATCATGAAACACATGTTCTAAGAGTGACATCTGAGGACACCGGTTAAGATGAATGAAGAAAAGTTATAGGGTGGATGAATTAGTGCTAGCAGTGAGCTGGTGAATTGCATGAGTGGAGTATTGGAGTAAGTAGGCTAGAAGAATAGGAGATGACAGAATGAGATGTTCAAAAGAGAAATTCAGAGACAGTACAGGGTGATGACAATGTCTTGATATGACATGTTAGTGAGTCATGGAATAGCGATGGAGGACAAGATTATTAGAGTTAAAGAAACAAAGGGCTTGAGGTCAAGGTGTTAGTTGGGTCATCTAGTTGGATTTTGAAGTAGATAGCCATGATGACAGAAAATATATACTGGATGAAGAGCTGTGACTCAGAGGTCCCTGCGTTATGTACCAAGAAGGGAATCCATAGAGGCAAAATATGAGAACATGCGTTTCAAAAGACATGAGCGTTTTGAAGAGTGAAATAGAAATGACAGTTTGGAAGTAGCAACAGGGAGCAGAGAGGATAATACCTCAAGCTCTAAGAATATGTAGTACATAGCATATAAGAGGAAAAAATACGCTGGGAGCAGTGGCTCACTCCTGTAATCCCAGCACTTTGGGAGGCCAAGGTGGGCAGATCACAAGGTCAGGAGTTTGAGACCAGCCTGGCCAACATGGTGAAACCCCATCTCTACTAAAAGTATAAAAAAATATAGCCAGGTGTAGGGGCATGGACCTATAATCTCAGCTACTCAGGACATTTTCCACATGAAGGATGCTAGGAAAAGCAGGGTTTGCTGGAGTCAGGCTAATTTCAGCCAAAATCTGAAGGAAATGTTCAATAAAGAGCTTAAGGAATTAGAGGAATTTTCTGATAACTGGAAACAAGCTTTGGTGGAAGGGCTTGGATGACCAAGAATGTGGAAGATGTGATTGGATTGGTGATGCTGAGAGCAGAGTGGTGATAAATGCCTGTGAAATTAGGTGAACTGAGAAGCTTGGATTTCTGATGGTGATACAAGGTGAACTGGTATTGAAAGCATGATGAAATTCATTTCGGAAGCTCACAGAGCTTTGGGTTTGGAGGTCATGGCATGGCTGATCTTGCCGCAGCTGAAGATGGGGTGATAGGGAGGAGGTAGTCTCATTCTGATGTATCAGAAAATGTTGGATCCAATGTTGCTGGAAAAAGAGCAATAATTCAATTATCTTTAATTTCCTCTAAAGGCTTTCTCTACTAAATACTCCTATTTATTGGAAAAACTCCCACAAATCTCTAAAGCCCAAAAGTCCCTCACTTTGTGAATGCTTTTCTGACCTCAACATCCCATAGTCATTTCCTCTATTACCCAACATACTTTGCATAAATAGCACTTTGCACAAACCTTCTGTCTCTCTCACTATGCACTAAGCATCTTGACCCAAGAACTGTGGCTTACTTTGTATTTGTGCCAGAAAGTGGATAATATCCACAAACTTGATGACAAACCCAGGACTTACCAGGTGTTCAATAGTTTTTGAGAAGTAAGCAAATTAGAAGACTGCTTAAGTTGTGTTACTATTATTACTAGCTGTTGAAAGTTTACTAAGGGTAAGCATTGTGCTGGGAGCCGTATACACATAATCCTGATTTTGTAGGTGTTCTCTTGATTCTGCTTATGTTCTCCCTGTGAGAGAGGATTTTAATTAATCAAACTAAAGATTAAATACTGCAATGACAAAAATAGAGAAAATGGAGGTTTTTAATTTTACTGTGATATTTATTATTTATTACTGTAACTGTTTTAAGACAAGGAACTTTTTCTGCAAAGTAAAATGATTCAAAGGGGGAAAATGGTTTACATGATTCAAATATGATCAAAACTTATTTTGAGTTTGTAAGACAAAAATATGCAAACTATACTGTGTTTGACAGTAAACTCAGCTACAAATATGCAAAGAATTCTCAAACACCAATTTCACTGAGACAGAAAGAAATATGCAAATGCTAGGGTGACAGTGTCATGAAATGTCACAGAAATTTAGGCACAGGTAATAAAATTAGAAACTCTACTTTGCATTTAAATTACTTAAAATTATAGTAAGTTTTTAAAAAAATGTGACAGGCCAAATAGCTTCATGAGCGTTCAATTTCATAACACTCTCTTTCCCTAAGGAAAATACTGCTGAATATCCAGGGCCTATGTGGAGCTTGCACAAGCCAGGGTCCCAGAGGGTCTCTGACATGAATCCTATATTCTTAGTTGCACAGGAGAATTATATCAACTTCCAACATTGGTAAAAGTTTAGGTGTGCAAGTCTGGAATAGGGACTCTCCAATATTTTGAAGAGAGGAAGATTTGAGTACTTCTTCAGATTTCAGAAGCAACAAAGAATCCTTTTTTTAAAAAAATTATCTTCTGGGACATTCACATTAGCATCATATTAAACCTGGATGATTGAATGTATCTCAGTTGTTTTGTAGTTGCTGGTATTGCACTGAATGTATCCAACTACTTCTTCAATTGCTGGCATTGCACATGTGATGCTTGCCATGACTGTACCTAGGATACAAGTAGAAGTAACATCATCAGCAACAAGTATTTTTTGAAACAGAATGACTCTAAGTTTTGGTGTCCACAGATAGGTTCTTAATAGTTTAAGCATTTATTTAATTACTTGATGTAAGTATCTAGCTAAATCAAATGATTCAGTAAAATGACTAGAACTAGTAAAACAGAGATACTGAATTATATAGTTGGTATTCCTATTCAAATAGGTAGATAATTTGCCAATCTTCACTTGATTTGATGCTTCATGGGCATATCTTGAAGTTCATGGGCAAATAGAGCAGTAGTAGGTTCACTCTGTAATCAACAGGATATGGAAGTGGGCAGACTGGTAAAATTAGAATTTAATTGTGTGGGTTACAACCTCTAAAAGAATGGTACTTATGTTTCATTCTCTAATCTGTCAAAACTGCAGGACTCTGAACAAACCTTCAGATGCCAACTCAGATTGAACTATTTTAACACCCAATGATTGCTATTTAGACTAAATCAAATGAGGGGGATTTGCAAAAATAACTGCTGGACACATCTCAATACACTTTATCCATTGAGTGTTTAAAGATTTGGACAGAAAACAGAAACGAGTGTTACTAACTATTCTTGGGTGTCACTAAACTTAGCAACTATAATCTCAGAAGCTCTGTTTACCTTTAAATTTTGTTTGCTGACTTTATTCACCAGAGCTGTTACATCTTTTCCTAAAGTTAAATATCCTGCTAAGTCTTGGATACTGAGTGTGCAGGAAAAGTTAGAAGAAGTCAGGATCTGGGGTTGGCCATGTAGAAGTAATATTAGCTAACATGGTAAATAGGAAGGTAAGAGATTGTGTTCAGAGGTCAGCTAGGAAATAGAGGGATAACACAAAATATTCAGTTTAAAACTGTCATCTTGTAGGGAATCAGGATACCAGTCTGAGAGATTAAGGGCAAAATGGTCAGACAGTTATGAGAGATAGAAAGTCAAGATGGTTCAAGTACTTAAATTCATGAGTATGTGTAGCAGGAGACTAGAATCTGAAGCATAGAGTCTAAATAGTTATAGATTATTATTATTACTGGTGGCTACTCTTAACTATTTTTATGAGCCTTATACTAAAACTACCAAGACAGAGGTTCTTACAGAGCTCTTACATAAGGCCAGAAATGTTATTAAAATATTGGGCTTGAATAAATGGGTACTTAGTGGCAAGTGAGACCTGAATGGAATAGGGGACTGGTGAGTAGACAGACAGGCAATCTTCCTACCTACATGATTCTGAAAAGGAAGTTCTTAGCTTTGCATTCCAGCTTCACCACATACTACCTGTATGGATTAAATTAATGACATTTAGTCTCTCATAATACTTAATATAGAGGGTTGCTATAATAATAAATGACATAAGTGCCTGACACCATGTCAGATTCTGGGTAGCCACTCAATAAATGTTAATTTCTATCCTTCTTCATCTACCACCTAAGCACACTTTGTTTTACAGCACTATGTGTATTCTTACACATCTCAATAGATGTATATCTCTATTCTTGATAATAGAAAAAGTGTGTTGGCATTTTATTATTAGTATCTCCCTGGTACATGGTAGGTGATCAAAAATGTATTCTATAGATATAGCATGTTTGGAAAGTATTCCCCTCCTAAAGGAAATATTCCATTCCTAACAGGAAGATAATATGGAAAACCTAAGACATTCTAAAATTTGCCAAGGAGCTAAGCAACAACAACAAGATATATATATCATTTATAGTTTCTAGGACAGATGTCATTGAGATTTACAAAAATTAAACTGATAGAATGCTGCGGTGATAGGAATCAGAAACTTGGTCAATGAAAGCACTTAGTAGTGGGCCTACTTCTCAGTAAAGTAGTTGAAACTATTAGACACTTGCTTTTCTGGTCTCCGTTACTGCTGATGTGCACTTCACTAGAGAGATATATACCCTCAGCCACGATCATGTTAAGAATATGCTCTGGGGCAGTAGGAACTTGGGGAAGATATTGTTGCTGGGGGTAGCAGTGGCCCTGGGGCATAGCCCAGCAAAAGAGCTTGGCAGATTGGTTTCAGAATGGAATCTTCAACAAATTGGTTACACAACATGATTTTGGACATTTTTCTCAATTTTCTTTCCTAGGGAATCTGTGAGCAATGAATACCCTTTAAAAATATTCAATTCTTGCAAAAGAACAGAAAGAATAGATTTTAAATATCCTGTCACCTAAGGTGCTTAGAACATACTTTTCTTTACATTTTATCATGTTGGTGACATTGTAAAGAAAAAGATGCTGGGGTGGAGGGCATCTTTCAAGGAGAAAAGAAAGATTTATATTAGTAGCTTCAAATGAGCTAAAAGTTATTTCTAAAGATATTAACAGGGACAACAACAGCTGTAGCAAGGAGAGAAAGTATATATAGTAGACTAAAAATTGAAGATGAAATACTAGAATGCTGTCAGAAATTTTCAGTTTAATACTCTAGGAATAAAGTGCTTCTGATTAATATAAGGGTGAATTCAGAGGCAGAGAAGAGTCCGATGTAACTGATTACATTAGCTCCACTCCTCAATAACACTGCTGGCTACTGCCAAAACATTCCCATTTCTAATTATTCCAGCAGTGCTGCCCTTCCACTTCATCAAATTTTCACCCTTTACTAGATAATTTAAATCAACACGCGCATATACTGTGATAGCTCTCAACTACAAAACCCTGCCCAATTCCTATATCATCTTTTGTTTATATTCTACTGTTTGTAGCAAAACTCAAGAAATAATTGTCTAAATTCATCTTCATTTTCTGTCTTTCCATTCTCTCTTGAAAGAGAATGAAAAGCCACTTTATAAATCTTTCTTCCCCATTTAATCAAAACTACTCTTGTCAAGACCATTTGTGACCTCCTTGTTGCTCATTCCAACAGTTTACTTTCAGTCTTCATATTTCGTGACCCCTTTCAACAGGATTACGCACAGTTTATTAGTCTCTAGCTTATGAACTACTTTCTGCACTTGGACTTTAGGACAACACTGTCTCTCCTATCTCACTTGTCACTCTTTCCCTATCTTTTGTGGGTTCTTTCTCATTTTTCTGATCTCTAAGCTTTGGAATCTCTCAAAGGTCAATACTTGGAATACCACTCTTTTCTAAGTAAACCCACTCCATAAGTGATCTCAACCCAATTTGCTTTAAATGCTATAGATTTCAAGATTCACAACTCTAGCCTAGATTTCACTCTTGTATGTCTAGTTATCTACATGATGTCTCCACTTGAATGTCTAATAGACATTTTAAACTTTACATGTCTCAAACCAGACACCTGATTCCCCTATCGTAAACATTAGAATCAGCTCTTTCTGTAATCTTGTCCATATGTAATTTCTGTCATGCATCATTTGACAATAGGGATATGTTTTGAGAATTGTGTCCTTAGGTGATTTCCTAATTGTGCAAACAAAAAGTGTACTTACACAAACCTAGATGTTATAGCCTACTATAAACCTAGTCTATATGATATGGCCGATTACTCCTAAGCTACAAACCTGAACAGCATGTTACTGTACTGAGTGCTGCAGGCAACTGTAACACAATGGTACATATTTTTGCATCTATACATATCTAAATATAATGTTAAGAGACCACCATTGTATATGCAGTCCATCACTGACTAAAACATCGTTGTATGGCACATAACAGTATACAGTTAATTCTATCTTTGCAGTTGTTTAAGCAAAACTCCAAAGTCATATGTACCCCCTTTCTTTATCTCACATTCAATCTATCAGCAAATGTTGTTGGTTATACCTCAAAATATATCTTATATTTGATAATTTTTCAATATCTCCATTGCTACCACTTCGGTTCAAGAAACAATACCTCTTGCCTGAATTACTGTGAGAGTCTTCAACTGGTTTCCCTAATGGCACTCTACACTCCTAGGGTCTCTTTTCCATCCAGAAATCAGTGTAAATTTTAAAAAATATGTCATTTTTTTCTACACTCAGTAAAATCTAAAGCCTATTCTCTGACCCTTGATATCCTACATAATCTTCCTCCTGTTACCTCTCTGAATTTAACTACTCCTACTCTCCACTTTGTTCACTGTGTTCCAGCCTTACTGGCCTCCTTGCTATTGCCCTCTTACCAAGCACCCACCTAATTTTGCACTTGTCATTTTCTCAGCATAAGACATAGATAGCCAAGACATAGTTTTCTTTCCTCATTTCTTTCTTGTGCTCTTTAATTGTCACTTTGTTTTGAGACATGACATCCTCACTAGACACTATATGCCCATGAAGCTGTATATGGTACTGGATTATAGTCTTCGCTCACTTACTGCTTTAGAGCCTAGGCCTCACAAGGTTATTTAATATCTGACTTAAAACATACTTTCCCTGACTCCAATTAACCTCCACAGCCAGTTGCCAGCCCTACCTTTGGTCTTGCTTAACTTAGATCACAATTAAAACCAGCTGTCCACTGGAGAAGTTCCTCAGACAGCTCAGTTCTCTGGCCTGTTTCCTTATATTGCTGTGCTTGTTACTTTCCTTTTGAAATCTAATGATGAAAGAGGGAAGTCTTTAAAACCTCCAGTTCCTAAATGATGGTGTGGAAGCAAGCTGGCTTCACTACCCTAAAAGAAAACCACAATCAAATATACAGTTCCAAGATTATCACCAGCAATATACAAGAACAAACATACAAAAAGGAAGCAGTTCTCAGGAGCCACAGAGAAGTGAAAAAACTCTGAGCAGAAAGTAAAAGAATTAGTCTTTCATGTCTGAGACACCTCTCTTCCCAATTTGCCCAAACCAAGTACATGAAAAAGTTCCCCCATATCACAGTTTCTAAACTGAAAAAAAGTGAGATTGAGTTGAATAACCAAATTCTCCATCATCTTGGCATCCCTGGCAGTAGACCTGTCCCAGTCTCAACCCATGAGTAGCACTGGGAGTGCCTAAAAGGAAAAATGTCCTGAGGATAGCCAGTGACAAAGGGGAGAGGCAGGAGTACCATTCCCAGCTCTGGAAACTCTGCTTGGTAATTCAGCCAAAGGAGATGGCAAATTAGAGTTGCTGTTCAGCAGCACTATGCTGTAGGAGGTTAGTTACACAGGTACCCTGAGCATGAATGCCTGGAAAGCCATTTCACGCTACCAGAATATCCCCTTTGGGATCTCTCCTACTTGGGACGGGTGGTCATTGCTTACTAGAATTGAGGCAAAACTGGGCAGAAGGTGCCATTTAGTGCTGAAAAGGAGGCAGCAACTTGGGGGGACAAAAAGAAAATCATCAAATAAATTACAAAGACTGTTTAAGGAAACACATCCAATAAGAACCAAAGCAAGTCAGACAAAGAAGACTCGAATAAATAACTAACTCTACAATGCAAATATATATATCTATGTACATACATAAGAAACAACAGCAAACAGGAAACTACGACTTTCCCTTGAAAAAAGCAATTCAGTAATTAATTAGAGAAATTTAACAAAGAGATTGAAGTAATAGAATGAAAATCAAACAGAAATCTTGGAACTGAGAAATACATTTGCTGGAATGAAAAGGTCATTGGAGGCTCTCAACAGTGCAATGAATCAATCAGAGGAAAGAATCAGTAAGCTAGAAGATAGGCTATTTGAAAGTATACAATGAGGCCGGGCACGGTGGCTCACGGCTGTAATCCCAGCACTTTGGGAGGCCGAGGCAGGTGGATCATGAGGTCAAAAGATCGAGACCATCCTGGTCAACACGATGAAACCCCACCTCTACTAAAAATAAAAAAAATTAGCTGGGCATGGTGGCACTGCCTGTAATTCCAGCTTCTCAGGAGGCTGAGGCAGGAGAATTTCCTGAACCCAGGAGGCGGAGGTTGCGGTGAGCCAAGATTGCGCCATTGCACTCCAGCCTGGGTAACAAGAGCAAAACCCCGTCTCCCAAAAAAAAAAAAAAAAGAAAAAGAAAAAGAAAGTATAGAGTGAAAAGAGAAAAAAGAAAAAAAAGTGAAGAGAAACAAAGATTGCCTATAATATATAGAAAATGACCTCAACTTGCTTGAGCCCAGGAGGTTGAGGCTGTAGTGAGTGGTGATTGAGCCACTGCCTTCCAGCCTACGTGATAGAACAAGACCCTGTTTCCAAAAAAATAATAAATAAATAAAAATAAACAGAGAAAAGAAAAAGATAATAAAAAGAGAAAATTACCCCCAAATACCAAATCTAAGAATAATTGATGTTCAAGTTGGACTTGAGCAAGAGCAAGGGTAGAAAACTTATTCAAAGAAAAAATAATAGAAAACTTTTAAAATCTTGAATAAGAGATAAATATCCAGGTACAGGAAGGTCAGAGAACACTAAATGGATGCAACCCAAATAAAACCACCTCAAGGGATATATTAATCAAACTCTTTGTCAAGAACAAAGAAATGATTCTGAAAGCAACAAGAGAAAAGAAGCAAATAACATATAAAGGAGCTCTAATTGGTCTGGCAATCAAAATCAGTTTCTCAATGGACACCATACAGTCCAGTGTGGAGGGAGATGACATAAAAATATACTACAAAGCTATAGTAACCAAAACAACATAGTTTACAGTCATGAAAACAGAAACGTAGACCAATGGAACATAATAGAGACCCAGATATGCATTCTTGTATTTACAACCTACTCATTTTTGACAAAGGTGCCAAGCACATACAATAGGGAAAGGAGAGTCTCTTTAATAAATGATGCTGGGAAAACTGGATAATCACATGCAGAAGAATGAAACTAGACACCTATCTCTCACCATATACAAAAACCAGATCAAAATGCATTGAAGACTTAAATCTAAGTCCTCAAACTATGAAACTACTAGAAGAAATCATGGAAATGCTCCAGGATATTGTTCTGGGCAAAGTTCTTTTGTGTGCGTAAGACCTCAAAAATTCAGGCAACCAAAGCAAAAAATAGGCAGATGGGATTACATCAAGCTAAAAATTTTCTGTACCAACCCCCCCTCCCCCACCACACACAAATCAACACAGTAAAAAGACAACACACAGAATGGAAGAAAATATTTGCAAAGTACCCATCTGAAAAAAGATTAATAACCAAAGTATATAAGGAACTCAAAAAACTAAATAGTGGGAAAAAAACAAATATTTCAATTAAACAATGGGCAAATGGTCTAAATAGACATTTCTCAAGAGAAGACATACAAATGGCAAACAGTTATATGAAAAAGTGATCAACATCACTGGTCATCAGAGAAATGCAAATCAAAACCAAAAATAAGATATCATCTCACCATAGTTAAAATGCCTTTTATCAAAAAGACAGGGAATAATGAATGCCGGCTAGGATGCAGAGAAAAAGGAACACTTCTTCACTGTTTTTGGGAATGCAAATTAGTACAGCCACTATGAAAAACATTGTAAAGTTACCTCAAAAAAGGTAAAAATTGGAACTACCATTTGATTCAGCAATTTCACTACTGGGTATATATTCAAAAGATAGGCTATCAATATACTGAAGAGATATCTATACTTCTACATTTATTGAAGCACTTATTTACAATAGCCAAAATATGAAATTAATCTAAGTGTCCATCAATGGATGAATGAATAAAAAATGTGGTATATATACACAATGGAATATTATTCAGTGATAAAAAGGAAAGAAATCCTGTCATTTACAGCAACATGAATGAAACTGGAGATCATCATGTTATGTAAGTGAAGCACAGAAAGACAAATATTGCATGTTTTCATTTATATGTGGGAGCTAAAAAGATAGGTCTCATGAAGATAGAGAGAAAAGTGGTGATTACCAGAAGCCAGAAAGGGGAGGGGAGAAGGGGATGAGGAGAGGTTGACTAATGAGTACAAATATATAGTTTGATAGAAGATATAAACCTGGTTTTGATAGACCAGTAGGGTAACTATGGTTTACAATAATTTATTGTATATTTCAAAAAATATACAATAGGAGAAATAATTTCAATGTTTCTAGCATAAAGAAAAGATAGTATTTAAGGTGACTTAAGGTGATCGATTACACTGATCTAATCTTCACAAATTATATAAATATACTAAATTATCACACACACCCCCAAAATATTTACATCTGTTCTGTATAACAATTACTGTCAATAGGTAGTAAATTAAAGAATAATTGGTGTTCAAGTTGGACTTGTATAATATTTGCAAATGAAAACATGGTATGCTTGTATAGAGCTTCTCAATGCAAGAACTTAAGCCATTTAATAAACATAAAGAAAGAATTGTCTGCATATCCAGAGTAGCTACTACAGTAACACAAACCTAGCACCTTACAAAACAAAATATAAAACACAGTAGGTACTATAGTTTGAATGTTTGTCCTCTCCAAAACTCATGACAAAATTTAATTGCCATTATAACAATATTAACAGGTGGGGTTATTAAGATATTAAGATTAATAAGATATTAAGAGGTGATTAGGCCACAAGTGCTCTGCCCTCATGGATAAGATTAATGCCATTATAAAAAGACAAGTTTGGCCCTTTCTTGCCTTCTTTTTGCCCTTTCACTTTATGCCATTTAATGATACAGCAGGAAGGCACTCACAAGATGCCAGCACCAAGATATTGGACTTTCCAGCCTTTGTAACTGTTAGCCAATATATTTTTGTTCATTATAAATATCCCATTCTGTTGTATTCTGTTATAGCAACACAAAATAGACTTAGGCAGTAGAAAAATAAAATAAAATTAAATAGAATGATATAATCAAAGTTCACATTATATTCTATTCATGTAATAAAACACCCTCAGACCCCATAAAAATGTGCAAATATTATATATCAATAAGAAATACAAAAAAACCCATTGCTTAAATTCCATTGTATGCTGAACATACCAATAGTTCCTATGAGTACATTATGCTTATCCAAATGTTTACAATGGCCAGAAATAAAATAAGGCCATTTTATTGCCACTGAAGCAATTACTTGCTTTTGAATCTGTTCAAAATACATTTTCAAGATGTATTTAATTACTGACAGTTTTTTTTTTATTAAATGAATTCAGACACAGATAAAGTTTTTTGGCTAAAGGACTCACTGATAGAACTGGTAAGTTATGTTTCACTCTGCTTTTAATGATGGCTGTTAATGTGACTGATGTTGCTTGCTAACATGGTGAAATATAGTGAATCCTGACAGTTTCTTGAGCAGATGGGTAGTAAATCTAGCAGCCAACCCAGGGTCTTCTTTGTCTTGATGTTTCTTATTTTATAGCTAGAGTAATGAAAAGCCAAGCATTCAAATAATACGCTGTTTCCTGAGTCCACTGGCAGTATCTGACAGACAGGCCTCTCTGTTCTAGGAAAGACAGGCAATATCCAAACCTTTTATGTTCTAGGAAAGAAAAATCTGGTTGATGACTGGACCACAGGCCTTAATTCAGAAAGAATCTGAGTTATGATGCACATATTTTAAAAAATTTACGCCAGCTTTGGAGCTATCTGATTTAAAACTATGAAAAGAAAGGCATAAAAGTAAGACCTATATTTTATGTTTGTTACCCTGGACATACCAGGTATTACATATCTTGCTTTCTATGAATAATTAACCAAAAGCATGACAAAGGAAACACTGACATGATTTACATGAACTTATTGTTAGTTTTTATTTTAGATATTTTTTTCCGTTAATTATGAAAATGTAAAAAGATGTACAGAGCTTTATGCAAGATTACTTCTGTAAAGCTTAATGCTTATGTTTTATGATACAGAATATAAACATCTTAATCATTGCAATAAATATTTGTAGTAGTATGCACTTTGGCTCATTTGCTTATTGATTTTTCCTTCCCAGACTTATTCATCAGCTCTATATTCTACTGTTAGGGACTGTGTTGTCTGTTGAGCTGCAAAGCATTCTTGAATGTGTTATATATTTTAAACACTACCTTTTATCAGTGTTATTCTAGAAATTTAACTAAAAATGTAAAATATCTTCAGACAGTCTAGAAAAGTGAGTACTTTAAATAATTTTCAAAAGCCATTCTATCTTAGAAATACTGCTTAAGGAAGGAAAAAAATCTATATAAAGCATGGTGAGATCACAATGTTTGGGGAAGATATGATGGAAAAAAACTGCAATCTGTATGTCATATCAATGGAATTAAATTGAAATCTAATAGTCAATAATTTGATGGGAAAATAACTATGACATTAAGTTGTATAAAAAATGATAGCCTGAAGAAACTATAAGTTTCTATCTTTATAGTTGCAATTAATCAGGTTTTATATTGAAGTCATGGTTGATTTGGTTTCTACAATTGGTTTGTGATATGGAAAATTTGCAATGAAATTTACAAAACAGTTCATTTACTGCTTAATTTTGGGGGAAATTTTCTTGTGTTACATATCACAACAAAATGAATCCAATAATGGGATTGGGGTGGTCACCTGAAGCTGATAGAGCAGTTCATTCTTTTATAATGCATAGGCCAGGCACAGTTTCTCATGACTGTAATCCCAGCACTTTGGGAGGCTGAGGTGGGCGGATCACCTGAGGTTGGGAATTCTAGAACAGCCTGACCAACATGGAGAAACTCTGCCTCTACTAAAAATACAAAATTAGGCATGATGGTGCATGCTTGTAATCCCAGCTACTTAGGAGGCTGAGGCAGGAGAATCACTTGAACCTGGGAGGCGGAGGTTGTGGTGAGCTGAGATTGTGCCATTGCACTCCAGCCTGGACAACAAGAGCAAAACTCTGTCTCAAAAAAAAAAAAATACAGACACACACACACACACACACACACACACACACACACACATATATGTCTCAAATATATATATATATATATATATATATATATATATCATTCCTTCTATCTCAGGTATTTTTAGGTCCTCTAGTATTTAAAAGTATATATGTTAGGAGGGTCACTCCAACACTTCCAGAGGTCAGAGATATTACTAATCCAATTATCTGAAGCATTCAAAAATATATAGAGAGATGTAGGATCTTGCTACATTGCTCAGCCAGTCTTTAACTTTGGAATTTAGCAATCCTACTGCCTTGACCTTGCAAAGTACTGGGATTACAGGCATTGGCCACCATGCCTGGTCACTTGAAGAATTTTTAATTAAATTGTATGTATTGTGCAAGATCAATAAAAATTGTTCATTTATAAACTAACTAGAAAGATTGAATGCTGAATGCCTGTTGAGGGTCATAGAATCTGTGGTGGATATACTCTGTATACTATTAATAACTTATTACTGTGAAATAAATCATCCTGACATTTAGTGTCTTAAAACAACAAAAGATTTATCGTTTCCTGGTTTCTCTGTGTTTGGTATCTATGGGTGGCTTAGCTGAGTCCCTCTGCCATAAAGTCTTTAACAATACTGTAATCAAGATGGCAGACAGGGCTGTGTTTTCGTCTGAAGGCTTGACTGGAGGAGATACAATTTCAAGTCATTTGTATGATTGTTGGCAGGACTCAGTCTTTCATAGGCTTTTGGACTAAGGTCTCAGTTTCTCACTGGCTGGTGGCTGGTAGCCTCCTTCAGTTCATAGCCACATGAATCTCTCCATAGGGCAGTTCATAAGAGAGTGGTTGCTTTTCTCAGAATAAGTGAATGAGAGAGCAACAGAGGGCATCAAGATAAAAGCCACAGTCTCTTTTTTAACATAACCTTGAAAGTAACAATCATTTTTGCATATGCTGTTAGTTAGAAGTGAGTTACTAATTCCAGCCTACACTCAAAAGAAGGGTATTACATAAAGACATGAATAGCAGGAGGTGGGATCATTGGGTGTTACCTTAGATGTTGCTCACCATGTGCCCAATTATACATTCTTCATATACTCAGAGTTTCAGTAACATATTTAGGTAAAACAAATAGTACATTTGGGAACTGGAGTAAAGTCCAGAATATGCACTCCTTTTAAGTGATCTGGGGAACCACTGGAACAAGTCAAAGAATCAATATTAATAAGACTTTTTTTTGAAAGGAGCTAAGTTGTACTTTAAGAGGTCATCCCAAAGAGTAATGTACTATTTGTATTTGTAGATTGGAAAAAAGAAAATGTAGAAGGATGACAGGATTGTAAAGATAAGTATTTCCAAAAGAAATCCTACAAATAAATATTAGAAATTAATAAATAAATTTTGTTTGTTCAAAATTTTAAAAAATTAAGTGAATTTTAATTTCCAGCAACAAGTATTTAGAAAATAAGAGTATAACATTATTTAGCATGGCATAAGAAATCAAACACCTATGCATAAATATAATGAAATAAAAATGACCGTGATCAGGAAACTACCAACTTCATGAGGACCATAATAAAAGGAGTGATATACTGTGCTCACAGTTTTGAAGACTATATTGTAAAGAAGCTAATTCTTTTTAAATTGTTTTATATTAAAACAATTAATTAAATTGATTCCAAATCAATTAAATTGGTTAAATTGATAAAATGTATTCCAAATTTTAATTTCAATGCTTTGTGAGTGTATGTGTATGTTTGGTCAAATTGATCATCAACTGTTAAAAAATTTATATGGAAATGCAAAGGGCCGGAATAGCCAAGATTACCTGGAAGAGGGAGAATAATTTGGAGGATTTACATTTAATATGAAGATCATAAAACTACAATGTGGTACTGGCACAAGGTTAGACAAGTAAACCAAAGGTACAAGTCCAAAAAAACAGACCAACACACACATAGTCACTTGATTTTTAATGATGGTAGTACTTCAGGGCAATGAAGAAAATGGTACTGGGTTATGGTATCATTTTCAGTAAATGATACTGGGTTAATTGAATATTCATATGAAACAAAGTGAACCACAGCATAAACAAACATTAGTTTATAATCTAAATGTGAATTGTAATGCAATAATCTTTTAGAGAAACTCTTAGGAAGAACTTTCATGAATTTGAATTTGAGTTCGGCAAATATTTCTTTAAAGCAACACCATAGAAAGATTGTTAAATTGGACCACAAAAAATTTAAAGCTTCTATGAATTAAAAGACATCATTAAGAAGTGAAAAGACAAAGTAGAGACAATATTTACAACATTCAAAACTGACAGGAAACATGTAGAATCTATAATGAGCTTCTTACAAATAAATAAGAGAACAAAAGACAGGTCAATAAAAAAAAATAGTCCAGAGAATTGAACAGGTACTTCATAAGACAATACGCTAGTGGCAAATAAATAGATAAAAAAGGAAGATTATTGGAAGACCAGCTCCCAGTATATCGGTGTGGATTCAAGATCTCTCAAAGTGACCAAGTGGTGGGTGAAAAAGAAAAAAAAAAGACAAAGAAACAGTTTTTTTTTTTTTTTCAAAGCTGGGCCCAGGAGAGATACCACATAAAGATGCTCCCCGGATGTCTAAAATTCACCTGAAAACCACAGTTTTTTTATTAGGCTTTTTCAATAGGGGAGGGGGAGTGAGGCTACACAACAGTGTGGTAATGATCATACAAAAAGAATACATTTGCAAAACTGGTGCACAAAGATCACAACGTGATATTGTAAAAGCAGAACAACGTAAAGATAACTTTCTGTGTGTCAGCATAGAAACCATACACCTTAGCAAGAACAGAGGTTAAACATAAACTTATAATTATCAGCAAGAATACATTGGGCTCACAGCTGCAGGGGGAACAGGATCTACACAGGACAGCCAGCCTGACCACAAAGCTGCAAAAGGAGGGGGGCCTCCATGCAGGCCTGGAGGAACAATGGGAGAAGAAAGACTTTTACATCCTTATCTCTACCACAGAGGTTTTTCCTCACAACAGAAGCCCCTCGTGCATCTGTTTATAGGCTCTCCATAAGGGTCGCATTCCCTTTCCAAGGCCGTAATCAATATGCCTTTCCTGGGAAAGGAACCTAGGTAATAAGCCTCTCCATTGCACATCTGTTTATAGGCCCTTTGTAACGAGCAGCTTATTATGTGCTGTCATCTCTCTCTGGCAATCAGGCTTAGTGGTTTGTCTCTTACACAGAGTTCCTGTTTTCACCAGAACAGCTAGGCAGAGCCAAAGTTACAAGTTACAGCATCAACAGAGCCAAACTTACAAGTTATAGCTCAGCTTTTCATGTTATTCTTCATTTTCTCAAATATAATTGATATAGTAAGAAGCATCACAAAGCAAATAACTTGTTTCGGGGAAACCAAATTCTAAGAGAATTTACAGGTTAAAAGTCAACAACAATTTCTTCTTGTTATTTCAGATAGCTGGGGTTTTGCCAATTCTTCCAGAAACTTGGGGTTGCTCAGTCACCACCAAGGGGTCCACAGTATTCCCAACAAAAAATTAACCTCATTGGTAATCAGAAAAGGCAAATGAAAACAACACACCTAAAGAATGATTAAAATTCAGCAAAATTAAACTGACAATCTTAAGGATTGGCCTATTAGTCCATTCTCACACTGCTGTAAAGAAATGGCTAAAACTGGGTAATTTATAACAAAAAGAGGTTCAATCGGCTCACGGTTCCACAGGCTGTACAGGAAGCATGGCTCGGGAAGCCTCAGGAAATTTACAATCATGGCAGAAGTTGAAGCAGGCACATCTTACAAGGCCCCAGCAAGGAGAAAGTGGGTGAAGGGGGAGGTGCTACACACTTTTAAACAACCAGATCTTGTGAAATCACTTTTGAAAACTCTTTGGGCATTATTTACTAATGGTGAACACATGTTTACCCATGACCCCAAAATCCTAGGTTTACAACAAGCAGAAATGGAATATATATATATATATATATATATATATAGATATATGCACCAAAATAAATACATTAAGATATCCAGATGAGTATAATTTTAATAGCCCCAAACAGGAAACAATTCAAATGTCTACCAATAGTAGAATGGGGAAATAAATATGATGCAGCAATGAAAAAAGATTAAACTACTGCTACTCAAAACAACACAACTCTACAAACATAATCCTGAGTGGCAGAAGCCAGACACAAAATTATGTATTCTGTGTGATTTTATTTATACAGCTCAAAAAGATGTAAAAATATATCTCTGTTCTTGGAAAACAGAATAGCAGTAAACCTTGAGGAGGAGGAAAGGGGTCATCTGGGATTTTGGAGTTGGTCTACTTCATGATGCTGATGGTGGTCACATGACTATGTACATTTTGTGATAATACATTGAGCCATATATTTGTTTGAAAATATTAACATTTATTTAAAAATATTCTAAAGTCTGATTAATGGAATTAGAGATTTTAAAAAAATCTAAAATGCTAAAGGGACATGAATTAAATGGAGTGAATATTATAAAATGAATTTTAGGTTATACTAGCTTGTATTGATAATAATATAGATCTGAGATCTGAGAACAAACTTCTTAATAAATTTACCAATGCAAATATGTGGATGGGGCATGGAAATAATTACAATAACTAGAACACTATAATATCATTTGTGCAGAAGTAATGGGTGATTATGGGAAGATGCTATTTTGAAAAAAATAATTTATAGGCAGAAAACTAGGTGCCGGTGATGTTTCATTATATTTTAAACATCTCAGAAAATAAAAATTTAAAATTAAAATACCAGATAATTATAATTAAGTAACCTGATTTTACAGCATCTCCACAACTCTGTCTTCCTATATTAAAATTTATAATCTGATTTAACTGAAGAATAAATCTATATAATGGCTATCAATTTAAGACTCCTATTTGCATAGGTCATTTTATCCGAACAAAGATGACAAGACTGTGTATGTAATTGTTATTTAGGATCTGAAGAGCATCCTAAGAGTAAGGACAGACCTAACTCTCTTCCTGATATGGGGTCTGAGGTGGCAGTAATAAAAACCTCTATTGCAGCTATCTTAAGTCTAGTTAAACACAGAATAAAGGAACCAGTCACTTCATCTGCATTTTATAGCCGAATGTCAATATTTTTTGTGTGACATAATTAAGAAGGGAGTGTGTATCTTCTATATGTTTTATTTACTGCAATTACACCTAATGCATTAGAGTAAGTGATCAATCAGATGTATGATACCTATATCCATATTGTCTTTAAAGAATTTAAGTTCATGTCAATATAAATAACTAGTATTGTGTTAATTAGATGAATGAGAAGTCTAACCCTTGGTCTGTAATCTTAACCATTTTCTAACTGTGTCCACATGGACAAATCAATTGACATCCCTAAACATTATTTTTCTCAGTATAAAACAAGGGTATTAGGCCCATTTAAACAAATGTTTTCATCTGCTCTATAAAGCGATGTGACAGCTGTATGATAATCAGTTTTTACTACTAAAAAGGAAAGAAATTATATGGAGTCTCTCACTGCCTGATGGCTTTCTAGGTCACTGTAAGAAAAATAGAAAGAACATTGAAATATTGGACCTGAAGTCAGGAAACAGAAAACGAATCTCAGTTCCATTGTTATTAGCTTTAGGGTGATGAGAAAGTCACCACACTTCTTCAAACTTTAATGTTGTTCTCTTTAAAACTTTTGCCTCTAAAAGCACTCATGGAAAACAACACAGAGCAGGATCCCCCAAATAGTTAACTCAACTCAATACAACATATTTACAAGTGAAAAAAAATGTATTCTTTTGTATTTTCCCCCCAGAAGGTTTTTGAGGAAATTTATATCATCCTCACCAACTTTTCTACTCTTTACTAGCTTAATTTATCATCATGGATTAGAACTAGATTCTATGTCTCTTTAAGTCTCCGAATCTTCAAATTTCCAAATTTGGTGAATATTTCTGGTATCTACCTTTTCCTCTCATATTATAACATATTCAGTGAAATGCATCATTTTAGATTACCCATTTTTCCCCGGTAGCAAACTCAGGACTGCCATTGCATGCAATTTGTATAATATAAGCTTTGATATATGCAGTGTTCATTTCTAAAAAGAATCTCTAACCTAAAGCATATTAGATAAAAGTAAATTAACTAGCAGAAACTTACTGCAAATGTGCCAGAATCCAGGATTGCAACAAGGAGGTTGATGGAATTGTTCCTTTGGTTTAGGATATTGGCTTCTCTGTAGACAAACCACAATTTCTGTCTCTCATTTAAATTATTGTGAGATAATCTGGTTGGTGTCACTCAGCCAATAGACTGAATGCCCTTCAGTCAGAGTCCAAAACTGGAATAAAAGCTGTGGTCTGGGTGGTGGAGTTAAGTGACAGAAATAAGGCTGTATGAGATGCCCAGGAACAATTGGATGGAATGGTACCTAGAAAAAGGGGCCATGAATAAGAGTATATACTCCGAGGAAGGAGTTCAGTAAGGTATCATGTCTTTATGTGCCCACTGTCATGCAGTGCAACAAGAAAATGAAATGTGTTTATAGTTACCCAAAGCTAAAAAATGTAAGGATGCTAAAAATGGTAATTGTAGACTATTTGTGATGTCTGGATTGCAAATTTCAACTCTGACTACATATGTTTTAGAATTTAGATAGCAAATTATTTCTTACTGTAATGGTTCTATGCTATGCCATACATGTGCCATTACTGATTATATTTTTCACATTTATTTTCATTTCATCATGTAAGAAATTGAACACATATGCATACATTTCTAAGTTAAAAGTTATCTGAGACTTTAAAGTCTTTTATTCATAGGATTTATTAATTTTGAAAAAGCGTAAAGTACTTAAAATTTAAAAGGACATAGCTGAAACAACAAGTGAATTACTTGTATCTAAATTATTTCTTAAACCAAAGGACAATTTAAAGTGATAGTCTAAGTGGAATTTATTAGTTGCATTTATAATTTCACCAGTGTTCATATATATGTGCATATAGTATCTGTTTGATTTTGAAATATAGGGAAATAAAATGAAAGAGACTGTTTAAGTGTGTGAAAATATGCCACTCCAAAATAAGCCACTTTGGCATGAATATTATTTTGAGCTAAAGGCACCTAAAAAACAGCAAGTACAAGAAGGTCATTCTGACCTCCCCCTCTTTTCCTAAAAGCAGAAGACAGAAATCCCATATAGAAGATGTCCTCCACATTCTAGAAAGAAGATAATGTTCTCATCACCGGAGATGGGGAGGCAGAGTTGAGAAAAATCTATACAACAAAACCTTGTTAAACTAGCCCATGTCTTCCTAGTTCTCTTTTCACGATTAACTGCCCAAGTCCAAGTTCCTTCATCTTGTCACATTATCCTAATTTAGTACGCCCAGTTCAACTCTAACTCCTTCTTTGGGTCTTTATTTCCTCATGATGGCTTCTATGTCATACCAAACTAAAATTTATACTCAGTAAATATGTATGATTTTCTCCTGCTATCTATCTTTTGTCAATTAATTATCAGGCCCAGCTGAAAACCCTAAGAAGGAAGAGATCAAATTTTGCCCCCACTAAACTGTTTTGCTAAGGATAATTTTGTAAAAAAATTACACACACACACACACACACACACACACACACACACACACACACACAGTGTATCACCAAAATGTTGGCTTCCATTATATGATTTAGACATGACCTAAATAACTCCAATCAAAAGAGAGAGAGAAAACCCTTTTCTCAAACAAAAACAAAATTAAAAGAAAAATTCTTTCTCTTATAGCTACCAGTTAACAAGGACAGCAACATTTTCCCCACTGTGTCACACTTTAAAAGGGAAACAGACAAAAGCCTTAGAGCGAAGGAAGGAAGCTTGCTGCTGAAAGACAGGAATGCTGCTTACTGTAAGCCTGGGCAGCTCTGGTTTTCCCCATTCCGGGTCATGCTCTGAAGTGGGGCTGATGGAGAAATGTCACATCATGAGAGTACCTGCCTAGGGGAAGTACACCATGCTTATCACCCCATCAGAAATTTGGCCAGTTTCCAAACCAGCATAATCTTAGTGAGGCATTTCCTGGGCACAGAAGTGTCTCATTTGCCACACTAAATTTGCAGATACAATTTTCCCATCAGTGTTACACTTTATAAGGGAATAGTAGTTCTGAAAGCCACCAAGAAGCATAACGTTCCAGGGAATATATATTTTTCACTCAAGGGCTTTCAAAAAAGGTCTTAAGGTGGGTGAATTTAGGAAAAAATAATACATGATAGAATAAATTATTATATAAATCAGAACCCAGAGCATAGTGTCTGAATTACTACTATTAGGTACCATTGCTATATATTCCAAGTTTTATTTTTTAATTTTTATTTTTTATTTTTACTTTAAATTCTGGGGTACATGTGCAAATCTTTCGAGATTCTTACATAGGTACACACATACCATGGTGGTTTGCTGCCTCTATCCCCTGTCACCTCCATTAGGTATTTCTCCTAATGTTATCCCTCCTCAATCTCCCCCTCCCCTGCTATCCCTCCCCTAGACCTTCACCCTCCAACAGACCCCAGTGTGTGATGCTCCCCTCCCTGTGTCCATGTGTTCTCTCATTGTTCAACACCCATCTATGAGTGAGAACATGTGGTTCTTGGTTTTCTGTACTTGTGTCAGTTTGCTGAGAATGATGGTTTCCAGATTCATCCATGTCCCTGCAAAGAACATGAACTCATCTTTTTTATAGCTGCATAATATTCCATGGTGTATCTGTGACATATTTTCTTTATCCAGTCTATCTTTGATGGGGATTTGGGTTGGTTCCAAGTCTTTGTTATTGTAAACAGTGCTGCAATGAACACATGTGTGCATGTGTCTTTATAATAGATTGATTTATAATCTTTTGGGTATATATCCAATAATGGGATTGCTGGGTCAAATGGTATTTCTAGTTCTAGATCCTTGAGGAATCACTACACTATCTTCTACAATGGTTGAAATAATTTACACTCCTACCAACAGTGTAAAAGCATTTCTTTTTCTCCATATCCTCTTTAGCATCTGTGGTCTCTAGATTTTTTAATGATTGCCATTCCAACTGGTGTGAGATGGTATCTCAATGTGGTTTTGATTTGCATTTCTCTAATGACCAGTGATGATGAGTATTTGTTCATATGCTTGTTGAATGCATAAATGTCTTCTTTTGAAAAGTGTCTGTTCATATCCTTTATACACTCTTTGATGTTTTTTTCTTGTACATTTGTTTTAGTTCTTTGTAGATTTTGGATGTTAGCCTTTTGTCAGATGAGTAGCTTGCAAACATTTTTTTCCCATTCTGTTGGTTGCTGGTTAACTCTAATAATTGTTTCTTTTGCTGTACAGAAGCTCTGGAGTTTAATTAGATCACATTTGTCTATTTTGGCTTTTGTTGCCATTGTTTTTGGTGTTTTAGTCATGAAGTCCTTGTCTAGACCTATGGCCTGAACGGCATTGCCTAGGTTTTCTTCTAGGGTTTTTATGGTGTTAGGTCTTATGTTTAAGTCTTTAATCCATCTGGAGTTAATTTTTGTATAAAATGTAAGGGAAGGGGATCCAGTTTCAGCTTTCTGCACATGGCTAGCCAGTTTTCTCAACACCATTTATTGAACAGGGAATCCTTTCCCCATTGCTTGTTTTTGTTTGGTTTGTCAAATATCAGATGGTTCTAGATGTGTGGCATTGCTTCTGAGGCCTCTGTTCTGTTCCATTGGTCTATATCTCTGTTTTGGTACCAGTACCATGCTGTTTTGATGACTGTAGCCTTGTAGTATAGTTTGAAATCGGGTAGCATGATGCCTCCAGTTTTGGTTTTGTTCTTTCTGTTTAGGACTGTCTTGGCTCTGTGGGCTCTCTTTTGGTTCCATATGAAGTTTAAGGTGGTTTTTTTCCAGTTCTATGAAGAAGGTCAATGGTAGTTTGATGCAGATAGCTTTGAATCTGTAAATTACTTTGGGCAGTATGGCCATTTTCATGATATTGATTCTTCCTAACCAAGGGCATGCAATGTTTTTACATCTGTTTGTGTCCTCTCTTATTTCCATGAGCAGTGGTTTGTAGTTCTCCTTGAAGAGGTCTTTCACGTCCTTTGTTACTTGTATTTCTAGGTATTTTATTTTCTTTGTAGCAACTGTGAATGGGAGTTCACTCATGATTTGGCTCTCTGTCTGTTATTGGTATACAGGAATATTTGTGATTTTTGCACATTGATTTTGTATCCTGAGACTTTGCTGAAGTTGCTTATCATCTTAAGGAGATTTTGGGCTGAGACGATGGGTCTTCTAAATATACAATTATGTAGTCTGCAAATAGAGACAATTTGACTTCCTCCTTTCCTAATTGAATACCCTTTATTTCTTTTTCTTGCCTGATTGCTCTGGCTAGAACTTCCAATACTATATTGACTAGGAGTGGTGAGAGAGGGCATCCTTGTCTAGTGCCAGATTTCAAAGGGAATGCTTCCAGCTTTTTGCCCATTCAGTATGATATTGGTTGTGGGTTTGTCGTAAATAGCTTTTATTATTTTGAGATATTTTCCATCAATACCTAGTTTATTGAGAGTTTTTAGAATAAAGGACTGTTGAATCTTGTCGAAGGACTTCTCTGCATCTATTGAGATAATCATGTGGTTTTGTTTTTGGTTCTGTTTATGTGATGGATTATATTTATAGATTTGTGTATGTTGAACCAGCCTTGCATCACCAGAATGAAGCTTACTTAATGGTGATGGATAAGCTTTTTGATGTGCTATTGCAATTGGTTTGCCAGTAGTTTATTGGAGATTTTTGCTTTGATGTTCATCATGGATATCAGCCTGAAATTTTCTTTTTTAGTTGTATCTCTGTCAGGTTTTGGTATCAGGATGGTATTGGTCTCATAAAATAAGTTAGGGAGGATTCCCTCTTTTTGTATTGTTTGGAATAATTTCAGAAGGAATAGTACCAGCTCCTCTTTGTATATCTGGAAGAATTTGCTATGAACCCATCTGGACCTGGACTTTTTTTGGTTGGTAGGCTATTAATTGCTACCTCTACTTCAGACATTGTTATTGGTCTATTCAGGGATTCAAGTTCTTCCTGGTTTAGTCTTGGGAGGTTGTAAGTGTCCAGGAATTTATCCATTTCTTCTAGATTTACTGGTTTATGTGCATAGAGTTTTTTGTAGTAATCTCTGATAGTAGTTTGTATTTCTATGGAATTGGTGGTGATATGCTCTTTATCATTTTTTATTGCATCCATTTGATTCTTCTCTTTTTTCTTTTTTATTATTCTGGCTAGCAGTCTGTCTATTTTGTAGATCTTTTCAAAAAACCAGGTCCTGGATTTATTGATTTTTTTGGAGGTTTTTTGTGTTTCTATCTCCTTCAGTTCTGCTCCAATCTTAGTTATTTCTTGTCTTCTGCTAGCTTTTGAGTTTGTTTAATCTTGTTCCTCTAGCTCTTTTAATTTTCATAATAGGGTGCCAATATTAGATCTTTCCTTGCTTCTTGTATGGGCATTTAGTGCTATGAATTTCCCTCTTGACACTGCTTTAAGTGTGTCCCATGATTCTGGTATGTCATATCTTTGTTCTCATTGGTTTTGAAGAACATCTTTCCTTCTGCCTTCATTTCATTATTTATCCAGTAGTCATTCAGGAGAAGGTTGGTCAATTTCCATGTAGTTGTGCTGTTTTAAGTAAGTTTCTTAAACCTGAGTTCTAATTTGATTGCACTGTGGTCTGAGGACTGGTTGTTATGATTTCCATTCTTGTGCATTTGCTGAGGAGTGATTTATTTCCAATTATATGGTTAATTTTAGAGTAAGTACAATGCAGTTCTGAGAATCCTACATTCTGTGGATTTGGGGTGGGTTCTGTAGATTTCTATTAGATCCACTTGGTCTAGATCTGAGTTTAAGTTCTGGATATCTGTGTTAATTTTCTGTCCTGTTGATCTGTCTAATATTGACAGTGGAGTGTTAAAGTCTCCCACTACTATTGTATGGGAGTCTAAGTCTCTTTGTAGGTGGTTAAGAACTTGCTTTATACATCTGGGTGCTCTTGTTTTGGGTGCAAATATATTTAGCATAGTTAGCTCTTCTTTTTGCACTGATCATTTTACTACTATGTAATGTCCTTCTTTGTCTATTTTGATCTTTGTTGGTTTAAAGTCCATTTTATCAGAGATAGGATTGCAACCCCTGCTCTCTTTTTCTCTCCATTTTTCTTGGTAAATCTTTCTCCATCCCTTTATTTTGAGTCTATGTGAGTCTTTGCATGTGAGCTGGGTCTCCAGAATACAGGACACCAATGGGTCTTGACTTTTTATCCAATTTTCCAGTCATTGTCTTTTGATTGGGGCATTTAGCCCATTTACATTTAAGGTTAATATTGTTATGTGTGAATCTGTTTCTGCAATTTTGATACTAGGTTGTTGTTTTTCCCATTAGTTGACATAGTTTCTTCATTGTGTCGATGATCTTTACCATTTCATATATTTTTACAGTGCCTGGTACGGATTGTACCTTTCCATATTTAGTACTTCCTCCAGGAGCTCTTGCAAGGCAGGTCTGGTGGTGACAAAATCGCTCAGCAATTTCTTGTCCATAAATGATTTTATTTTTCTTTCACTTATGATGCTTAGTTTGGCTGGATATGAAATTCTTGCTTGAAAGTTCTTTTCTTTAAGTATGTTGAATATTGCCCCCCACTTTCCTCTGGCTTGTAGGGTTTCTGCCAAGAGATCCACTGTGAATCTGATGGGCTTCCCTCTGTGAGTAACCTGACCTTTCTCTCTGGCTGCCCTTAGCATTTTTTCCTTCATTTCAACCCTGGTGAATCTGATAATTATGTGCCTTGGGGTTGCTCTTCTTGAGGAATATCTTTGTGGTGTTCTCTGTATTTCCTGGATTTGAATGCTGGCCTGCCTTGCGAGGTTGGGGAAGTTCTCCTAGATAATATCCTGAAGAGTGTTTTCTAGCTTAGATATATTCTCCCTGTCACATTCAGGTACACTGATCAAATGTAGATTAGGTCTTTTCATATAATCCCATCTTTCTTGGAGGCTTTGTTCATATCTTTTCACTCTTTTTTCTCTAATCTTGCCTTCTTATTTCATTGAGTTGTTCTTCAATCTCTGATATCCTTTCTTCTGCTTGATCTATTTAGCTATTGAAACTTGTGTATGTTTTGTGAAGTTCTTGTGCTGTGTTTTTCAGCTCCATCAAGTCATTTATGTTCTTCTCTAAGGTGGTTATTCTAGATAGCATTTCATCTAACCTTTTTTCAAGTTCTTAGTTTTTTTGCATTGGGTTAGAACACATTCCTTTAGCTCTGAGAAGTTTGTTATTTCCCACCTTCTGAAGCCTGCTTCTGTCAATTCGTCAAACTCATTCTCTATCCAGTTTTGTTCCCCTGCTGGTGAGGAGTTATGATCACTTGGAGGAGAGATGTTCTGTTTTTTGGTGATTTCATCCTTTTTTTCACTGGTTTCTTCCCACCTTCATGGATTTATCTACCTTTGGTCTTTGAAGTTGGTGACTTTCAGATGGGGTCTCTGAGTGGATGTCCTTTCTGTTGATGTAGCAACAATTCCTTTCTGTTTTTTAGTTTTCCTTCTATCAGGCCTCTCTGCTGCAGGACTGTTGGAGGTCCACTCCCAACCCTGCTTGCCTGGGAATCACCCACAGGGGCTGCAGAACAGTAAGGGTTGCTGCCTGTTCCTTCTTCTGGTATCTTTGTCCCAAAAGGGTACCCACCAGATATCAGCCAGAGCTCTTCTTTATGCAGTGCCTCTTTGGATATACAGGGTCAGGGAGCCACTTGAGGAGGCAGCCTGACCCTTATCAGAGCTCAAGTGCTGTGCTGTGAGCTCCGTTGTTCTGTTCAGAGCTGCTGGGCAGGACAGTTTAAGTCTGCTGCAGTGGAACTCACAACTGCCTCTTTTCCCAGGTGCTCTGTTCCAGGAAGTTGGGGCTTTATTTATAACTCCCTGATCTGCTGCTGCCTTTTTTCAGAGATGCCCTGCCCAGCAAGGAGGGAATTTGCAGAGGCATTGCTGAGCTGCTGCGGGCTCTGTCCAGCTGCTGTGTAAATATCCTTGTTGTTTTGCTTGCACAGGTAAGCTTAGAACTGCCTCAGTAATGGGCGACTGCCTTGGTAATGATAGATTTCCTCAGTAATGGTGGACTGCCTCGGTAATGACAGATGCCCTTTCTTCATGGAGCTCCACCATCCTGGGTCAAGCTCAAACTGCTGCATTTGTGGCAAAACTCTCAAGCCAGTGCATTTCAGATTGCTGGTCTTAGTGGGGTAGAACACACCCATCTAGATCACCTGGCTCCCTGCCTTCATCCCCCTCTTTTTCAGGGGAATCTGCAGCTCTGTCTTTCAGGTATTCCAGGCACCAGGTAAAATGGCTGCCTGATTTTTGGTGTGGTGCTTTTTGGCCAGGATTCTCCTGGTCTGTGGGCTGTAAAAACTGTTGGAAAGGCACAGTATCTGAACTGGAGTGCTGGAGTATCCGGAAAAGCCCCTGTTGGCTGGGGGAGGGGGTCCTCTGGTCCGATGCACTTCCCAGGTGAGACAATGCCCCACCCTGCCTCAGCTTGCCCTCCTTGGGCTACACCCCTGTCCAACTAGTGCCATTGAGATGTACCTGGTGCCTCGGTTGGAAATGCTGTGATCACTCGCCCTCTGTGTCACTCTCACTGGGAACTGTGCTCCAGAGCTGTTCCTATTCAGTCATCTTGGCAGAGCTCTGACTCTGTTCTGAGTTTTAAAATAAATTCTAATTTATTTCTTGAAAAAATTTTTCACATATTTTTTGACTCTTTTTAAGAGAAAAAAAGGTATTTTCTGCCTTTAGGTAATATACAACGGAAATCCTTTTGATAGTTTTGACAAATGGTAAGCATAAAATCCAAATTACAGTAGTTCTCATTACAATGGCACTGAATAATCACCTCATTAGTAGTGATTATCTGGATATTAATAGCAGTTCCTGACCTACAGATTTTTTTTTGCAAATGTTTAGTATAATTTGCAACAATGTGCAAACCATTTTTTTACTATATATTTTTTACTTCTCCTCAGTATTGAAGGAATTACTTGAATGAAGATTTATGAGATATTGAATAATGTGAAATGTATTGACTGTCAGGAATCTTGTTTCAAGAAACTGCCCTGCTTAGGAGTGTGTGTGTGCACGCGCACGCGCGTGTGTGTGTGTGTGTCTTTCTTCATCTTTAATTCCTTGCATTATTTTATTCTGAATCAAATTGCATTCTGGAAATGAATACTAGCCTTAGAAGAAGCATTGCCTTTTGATGGTGAATGATTTTGCACATTATACACAGTTGATGGTAACTTTGACAGTATTATTGAAGTGTTTTCCTATATTTTAAATTTTAAGTTAGCAAATATTGAGAGTCAGTAATTTCTTATCCTCCCATTTTCCACTGTGTGTTAGTTTAAACTAACTCACTTTGATAATCCAAATTTCCCTTTGATAATTGCCATGATAGGAAGAATTTGGTGAAAAAAATGAGTTAACGTTTTGTCTACTAAAGATATTTTTCTTTTTTAAGCACATTTGTCTTAATTTAAATAACAAAGCCATTTAACTAGATACATTTTAAAATTGAGAATTAGAGGAATATTTATTAGTTTTAAAAGTTATTGCTTAATTCTTTATCCTCTGCTCACAAAAGATGCCTCTTTTGCCTTGATCAATATTTTAACACATTTTTTATTATGTTATTATTATTATTTGTGGTCTGAATTATGCAAGAAATTTGCAAGAATTTAAGACCTCAGAGGTTAAAATATTTGATTATTGAATTTTGAATACACTTTAAACATTTTAGTTGTTAGAAGAAAATATCAAGAATCAAACTTTTATTTTTTGAAATCTGCTTAAAATAACATGTTTTTATGAGTCAAATTAGTACTTTGGAAAGGACTCTGGAATGCTTACATCATACGTAAACCGCAGAGTCATCCCCACATTGGTTGAAATGAATACTTATTGTGTGGAAAGTGTTTTGGAACAAATGTGTTAGAAAAATCCATTTCAGGGAGATAGCTGGCAAAGCAACTTAGTATTATATAATCAAGACTTCTCCTTAAATGCATTTTTATTCTACCTATTCTATCATATAAAATCTAAAAAGTCTCTTTCTAGAACCAATTCATTATATTTTCTTTTATACTTCCTTTAATATAAGATGACAAGGATATCAAAGTTCTTGAAAATAGGGAACATCTCAAACATAGCTTTTTAGGTGGTTTCACCGAAGATTAGGGAACATTCTGCCAACTTCAGAAACTATCTGATTTAGAAAATCATCCCATAGCAGAGTAATCTGTATTCATGATGACAGAATTCTCTGAGCTTCCCTTTCACACCTTCTGCTTCCTACTTTCTTGTGACATTTTTTGGAGAAAACCTAGCAAGAATTAGTTCAACATAGGAAATCTAAATGATGAATCATCATGAGGCCTTTTAGAAAAGAACCAATAGTTCCTTCTAGAGGAAGACTATGTCCCGGCTGATTGCAAACAGCAGGTCATACTGTTTGCTTTCTTTCATCTCAATGATACAAGAAATATGAATAAATGCTGATGATATTTCAGGAAAAATTAGCAAACGCTAACCTGTTAAAGTGTTCCATTTAAGCAAGGAGGAGATTATAATGCTAGAGGCGATACCACAGAAATAAGGCTTTCAATATGCTTTGATATTTAACAAACTGTGGAAAGCAGCATTAGAACATTGAGGCCTATCTGTTATATACATTTATAAATTAAGTTGAATCATAGTTCCATTGATGGAGACAATTTGTCAGCATTTAAAAATTAAGACTTTTGGCACACTAGTAATAAAAACACAACTTATGCTCTCTGAAGTGGAAAGTTACAACATCCAATCATTGATTTTCTGCCTCTTGTTGGAAAGAGACTGACTGAAGTCTGAACAATGCTGCAATTGAAACATCAGTTCTCACAAAATACATCCAGTTTTTCCTAGGGATAAGCCTGTCGCTCCAGGTCTGGGTTTTCTTACTTTTTTCAATGCTTAAATATTCCTCTATCAATTAAAGAGTGGATATGTGCTCAAGGATACAAGTAGACATGGAAAAATTGCATAGAAACCAAACAGAACATTAATATTCCCACAAAGAAGCAAGAGAGAAGCACAGGGAGCTTTTCCTGCATTGATTAGGTACAAAGAGTTGTGGCAAGATGTGCTTTAAATTATTGGTTTCTGTTAAATGTTTTCTAATTGTCTATTATTTTCTTTCTATTCTTTGCAGGGACACTTTAAACAAACACAAAAACTATAACAGAAAAAAACTATCCAATCCCAAACTCTGATTAGCCTGAAAATGTTCTTTATCTCAGTATTTTGATTTCTAATAAATGTAATATTAAAAATTTTCCTTTGCACAGCAAATTTACATTAGTGATTGGGCATCCTAGATAGCATTATCTTTATTTTGAGTTTTGGAACATTTTAGAAGATTTTGATACTCATTGGACAATAATAATAATAAATTCAGAAAAAAAATTGTGATTTTGATCCACATGATGCTCAATATTCTATTGCAATTTAATACTCATTAAATTAAAAAAATAAAAACATTTGAAAAAAGGAGCAAAACTTATATATTATCTTTCATTTCTTTCATTTTGTGTATGAAGGAAAATGGAGACCCTTCAGGCATTCATTCTTGTTGAGAAAGTGACAGCTGAGGTATCATTCAAAATATACATAGTTGTAACATTTAAGGTACTTACTGAAGAAAAACAGTCACCCACCCAATCAACCAACCAACCAGACAACCAAAAGACCCTTTTGAAAATATTAGAATGATTATTTACTGGTGTGTGAACTTTATACAAGGAACTCAAACTCCTGAACCTGTATCTTTATCTCTGAAAGATAAATAAAAATTATAATAGCATCTACATCACTGAATCATTGTGAAGGCTAAATGAGAGAAGACATGCAAAGTAAATGATAACACAGTTTGTGTTATGGACTCAATATTTGTTTTCCCCGAAAATCATAGGTTGTTGCCATAACCCCAAAGTTATGGCATTTGAAAATGGGGCCTTTGGGAGGTAATTAGGGTTAGACAAGGTCACAGGGATAGAGCCCTGATGATGGGATTAGTGCCCTTATGAGAGGAGACACCAGAAAGTTTTGTCTTCTCTCTATGTGTATGAAAAGAGGTCATGTGAACACATGGGGAGATGGCTGTGACCTACAAACCAAGGGAAGAGGGCTTAAAATAAAACCTACCTCACTGGCACCTTGATCTTGGACTTTCCAGCCTTCAGAACTGTGAAAAATAAGCTCTTATTGTTTAAGCTATTATATGGCATTTTGTTAAGGTCACCTTAGAACACTATGTTAGCTAGGATGATGATCATAATCATGATAGTGGAATAAGGTTATCTAGACTACATGAAGTACCTAGTCTCCATTGCTCCTTGTTGTTACTTTTAATGATATAAGGTTCTCTGAGAAGAGAATTAATGATATAAGATTCTCTAAAAAGAGATACTTATTTTATTTAGTCTTCTATTTTCCACAATGTGTAATACAAGTTCTGCTTACAGTTGATGCTAAAATTATAAATAGAAATCTGACTTTATAATAACTTGAAGATTTGGTTAGCTGTCTTTCTTCATGATCTACTCCACAGCCATCCTCTGTTTCTACATTGTTATTACCTTAGTCATATATTCATACATATTATAAATTAATTTTACACAAATTTTATAGAAAAAAAGATGTGTGCTATATTTTCTATGTGTGAGTTGATGTATTGCATTTTAACTGCAAAAAAAAAAAGATGTATGCTCTTTGGCTGCAAAAAAGGTGCATGCTTCTTTATCAGGGTCACATGAAAACAGCTGCAGTTGTTTAGATTCGAATGCGTGGCAATGGCATACAAAGGCCTTAGTTTATAAAATGTTTTCTTCTTTGGATGATTACAGTGTACCTGCAAAGCTGATTTAATTTAAATAATGGAGGAATAAATACTCCAAATATTTCACTAGCTCCTTGCTGTGTAAATGACAGAAATGAAAAGCTATGTCCTATCTAATGTGTGGGTGTGGTAGTGACAAAAAGATAAAAAATTAGATGAAAATGCTCTATTTATATAAGAACTGATGTACTTCATTTGTATAAAATATGACAGTAGATTATGATAAATAATATTTTTATTCCAAATCTCAATTATGGCTAAAATAAAATGCTCGATTTCTTTTGCCCTTGCTTTCCTATTTTTTAATACCTGCTAAGTCCAACATTATTGTGGGCTAAGAAAGAACACATCAGGAGGCCTGTGTTCTCACCAAGGAATATTCAACTAACCATCAATAGTTCACTGTCAACAACAACGACCATGACAATCACAAGCATAATATTTATTGGAGGTTTTCTGTGAGAAAGCACAGTGAAGGGCTTTGGAGATAGAAATTTAATTTTCATAATGCTTCAATGATATTATCTCCATTTACACATAAGAAACCTAAGATGTAGAAAGATTAAGTAACTTGTCCAAGTTCACACAAACTATAAATTGATTTCAATCGGCATTGTATGTTTGTAAATGCTATCCACAAATAGCAGGCTGTCTAGTACAGAAGGCAAAATATGCACATAAAAAGATCCTAGAAAAAGGCCAGGTGCAGTGGCTCACTCCTGTAATCCCAGCACTTTGGGAGGCTGAGGCAGGTGGATTACATGAGGTCGGGAGTTTGAGACTGCTTGACCAACATGGTGAAACTCTGTCTCTATTAAAAATACAAAAATTAACTGGGCATGATTTTGGGTGCCTGTAGTCCAAGCTGCTCGAGAGGCTGAGTAATCAGAATCTCCTGAATCCGGGAGACAGATGTTGCAGTGAGCCATATTGCACCACTGCACTCCAGCTTGGGTGACAGAGCAAGACTTCATCTCAAAAAAAATAAATAAATAAAAAAGATCCCACAAAGAAGTCAGGAATTTTGCTGGAAATAATTCCATCCAGGCCACTTAGAACCAGGAATACCGTATTTGGCAGCAATATTCTTTTTTTCTTTTCTCTTTGCAAATATGCATAGAATACAGCTAGAGAAAATAATTAAATGGAAAATATATGTTTATTAAAAATTGTGAATTACATGTATAAATTATAATGCCTTGTAAGCAAATCTCAATGTAGACAGGCATTACAGCATAGTGATTAAAACCACAATCATAGAAATCTGCTACTTATTAGCTGTGAAGCCTTGGGCATCAGTTTTCTAACCTGTAAAATGGGAATAATAATGATACTTATTTATGCAGTTGTGACATATAGGATTAAATGAGGTGATAATATCTGTAGAACCCTCACCATAATGCTTGGCATATAGTACTCAGTAAAAGTTGGTTGTATTATCATCATTACGTCTATACAAAACATAGAAAACAGAATCTTGGTTTTGTTTGTTTTTTAGTTTTAGTGTTTCTCCTCAAGTTGTTAGAAACCAATGGAAAGAAAACCTGGATCCTTTAGATTTCCAAAACAAGTATCAGTGACTTTGCTCTTTTGTCTCTGTGGCTCATTGCTTTTTCTAGTTATATCACTTTCCTTTCTTCTCCTTTCCAACTGACCTATTATCTCCTTCCTCTCTCAGGGTTAAAAACATCCAACAACAGTGAGAGCAACTTCTCTTTGCTGCTTATTCTTTCTCAGAATCCGGCAGCACAAACTTGCCACCTCTCTTAATGGTTGCCTTTGAATTCTCCCACTCCTACTCCTCAGATTCTCTGTGGTGAGGGATAAAGGTCCACGGGAAGGCCATTAAGGTGCTGAAATAAGCCAAAAAGGGAAAAGTTATTTCCAAATGTGACTTGTAAGAAAGGGGGAGGTGATCTGAGCACAAAGGGAAGGGAAGAACATTACAAAAAGTGGAAACATCAAAAGCAAATGTGCTGCAACACATTTCAGTCTTGATAGCTCTATCAGAAAGAATCTTCTCTGGTAATTGTTGGGCAATGCCATAGCTTCTGAGTGTTATGACTCTTCTAAAGATTTTTGTAAAAATGGTTGTTATTCTTATGAAAATTGTACAATTTATAGTACTGTCAACTTGAGATAGGTTTAGGGATAACTCTAGGCAAACAGTTAATATTAATAATTACCATTAATATTTTTGAAGTTTTATTTTTATTTTTGATTCACACATAATAATTTGTACATCTTAATGAGGTGATGGTTTGATATACACCTATGATATGTGATGATTGAATTGGGGTAACCAGCATATCTATCACCTTAAATAGTAAATATTTTTTGTGGTGTGAATGTTCAATAATCCTCTTCCAGCTATTTTGTAACATATAATACATTATTGTTAACTATAGTAATTCTACTGTCCCATAGAACACCAGAGCTTAATCCTCATATCTCACTGTAACGTACTTACTGACCAACCTCTCCCCTCCACTATCTTCAGCCTCTGGTAACCACTACTCTACTCTCAACTTCTACAAGATCACTTTTTTAGATTCCACATATAAATGTGATCATGCGATAGTTATTTTTTTTTTGTGCCTGGCTTATTTCACTTCATATAACGTCCTTCAGGTTCATCCATATTGCTGCAAATGACAGAATTTCACATTTTTTTTTATGGCTGAATGATATTCTGTTATATATTATGTGTGTGTGTGTGTGTGTGTGTATAACATTTTCTTTATTCATCTGCTGATTCTATATTTTGGCTATTGCAAATAGTGCTGCAATAAATTTGAGAGTACAAATGTCTCTTTGGCATGCTGATTTCATTTTAATTGGAGATGAACCCAGTAGCGGGATTACTGGATCATATGGTAGTTCTATTTTTGAGGAACATGTATCCTATTTTTCATAGTAGTTTTACTAATTTACCTACTCACCAAGAATATGGAGGGGTTTCCTTTTCTCTGCACTACTGCAAGCATCTTTTACTTGTTGTGGTTTTGGTAGTAACCATTCTAACAGATGTGTAGTGATCTCTTATTGTGGATTTGGTTTGTGATTTCCTGATAATCATTGATGCTGGAAATTTTTTACACATACTGGCCATTTGTGTATCTTTTCATGAGAAATGTCTATTTAATATTTTTGCCATTTTTTAAATCCAGTTATTTGTTTTCTTCCTATTGAGTTGTTTGAGTTTCCTATGTATTTTGAATATTTATCTTTTCTTAGATTTATAGTTTTCAAATATATTCTCCCATTCTGTAGATTGTGTCTTCACTCTGTTGATTTGTTTCCCTTGCTGTAAAGAAGCCTTTTAGTTTGATGTAATCCCATTTGTCTACTTTCGTTTTTGTTATCTGGGCTTTTGAGGTCTTATCCAAAAAAAATTTTTATCCAGCCTAAGGTCATAAAGCATGTTTTTTTCTGTAGCCTCATAGTTTCACGTATTACATTTAAGTTTTTAATCCATTTTGAGTTGATTTTCGTATATGGTGAGAGATAAGGAATGTGGATATGCAGTTTTCTCAACATCATTTATTGAAGACAGTTCTTTCCCCATTTGTGTTCTTGGCACTTTTGTCAAAAGTCAATTTATTATTAGTATATGGGTTTATTTCTGGGTTTTCAATTCTATTCTATTGGTCTATGCCTCTGTTTTTATGCTAGTACCATGCTGTTTTGATTACTATAGCTTAGTGGTATATTTTGAAGTTAGGTAGTGTGATGCCTCCAGTTTTGTTCTTTTTACTCAAAATTGCTTAAATTTTAGGACTTTTTTTTCTTTTTGTAAGATTGTCTTTGACATTGTCATGAGGTTTGCATTGAATCTGTATATATTTTGAGTATTATGGACATTTTAACAGTATTAATTCTTTCAATCCATAAATATGAGATACCTTTCATTTATTTGTCTTCTTCAATTTCTTACATCAATGTTTTATAGTTTCCATTGTAAAGATTTTTTTTTTATCTCCTTGGTTAAATTTATTCCTAAATATTCTATTTATTTGTAGCTATGGTGAATGAGATTATTTTTTGATTTCTATTTCAGATAATTATTAGCATATAAAAATGTTACTTTTTTTGTATTGATTTTATATCCTACAACTTTATTAGTTCTAGCAGTTTTCTGGTGAAGTTTTTAGGGTTTTCTGTATATACAAGCTGATGTCGTCTGCACACAGGAACAGTTTAACTCCTTTCTTCCCAAATTGGATGCTTTTTTTTTTTTTTTTTTTTTGAGACCAGTGTTTTACTCTATTGCTCAGGCTGGAGTGTAATGGTGCCATCACAGCTCACTGAAGCCTTGATTTCCTAGGCTCAAGTGATCCTCCCATCCCAGTCTCCTGAGTAGATGGGACTACAGGAATGTACCACCATGCCCAGCTAATTTTTAAAAAGTTTTTGTAGAGACAAGGTCTCCCTATGTTTCCAGTCTGGTCTTGAACTCTTAGCCTTTTTTATTCTTTTCTCTTGCTTAATTGCTTTACTTAAGACTTCCAGTACTAAATTGAATAGAAATGGTGAAAGTGTACATTCTTATCTTTTCAGATTTTAGAGGGAAAGCTTTCAACTTATTCTTATTCAGTATAATGTTGGTGAGCATTTGTCATATTTGGCCTTCATTGTGTTGAGGTACACAATGTACCTAATTTGTTGAGAGGTTTTTTGTTTTTTATCATTTTTATCACCTTTTATATGTAATGTGTTGAGAGTTTTTATCATGAAGGAATGTTGGATTTTATCAAATGCTTCTTAGCATCTATTGAAATGATAATATGTTTTTTGTTCTTCATTCTGTTTATGTGCTATGTCATGTTTATTGATTTGCATATGTTGAACCATCCTTGAGTCTCTGGGATGAATCCCACTTGGTCATGGTGAGTGATCTTTTGAATTAAGTTTGCTAGTACTTTGTGGAGGATTTTTACATCTATGTTCATCAGGGATATTGGCATGTAGTTTTCTTTTTCTTTTTTTATTGTGTCCTTATCTTATTTTGGTATCAGGGTAATGCTGGCCTCACAGACTATGTTTTGAAGATTCCTCTATTCAATTTTTGAAATTGTTTGAGGATTGGTATTAGTTCTTTATAAAATATTTGGTTGAATTCAGCAGTGAATCCATAAAGTCCTGGGCTTTTCTTTGATGGAATAATTTTATTACTGATTCAATCTCCTAAATCATTATTGGTCTGTTCAGATGTTCTATCTCTTCAAAGTTCAATCTATCTTAAGAAATTAATGTTATAATACTATTAATAGTTATAATATAAGTAATATTATCATTACACTTTCCAATCACAAAATGATTTTATGTAATATATTTCTTGATCCTTAAATAATCCCATGGAAAAGCTAGGTAGTATTAGTATCATTTTGCCATTTTATAATGTGGAATCAGAAGGTTATTGATTTTAAATAAAGTCACTTGACTATTGAATGGTAGATCTATGATATAAATTTAAGTATTCAGATGTTATTCTCATGCTTTACAACTATCCCTTCAGTGATAACTCAGGAGTGAGCAGACATGGGTAGAGCCTGGTGTCTTGCCAGATTAATGACAAATGTGTTTGGAGCCCTACAGTTTTATAGACACTGTGCTACACATTGGAGTGAAAACTGTGACCAACATAGATGAGATGTTTACCATCCTTAAGTTTATGAAATAGTCACGAGAGAGAGTAAATACAAAGAACAAATTAATACATAGGATATTTATAGATTATGGTAATGCTATCTATGAAGAAAACAAACAGCATGGTAAGACAGAGAGTAACTGGAGGAAGTCATTTATGGTAGGATGATTAAGTGAGATGGTGATATTGAAAGATGTGAGTAAAGATGAGAATACAGTTAAAAGATGAGAATATGCTGCTACCGAAAAGGCCAGTGGAAGTGCATTTCAGCCTAAACAGAAACTAGAACGACTTGGATATAGGAAAATAAATGTCTTACGGGACAGGCAGTGAACTACTGTGGCTGGATTGTGAGGAGTGAGGAAGAGAGTGATTGAAAGTTGAAGAGGAAACAGAAGTCAAATTATGGAGTAGGTATAAAGCGAGAATTTTGGAGGGTCAATCTAGCTCACAAAGGCATTTTTAACTGAATTCTAGATTCAATCCACAAAGGTAGACTCCTGGCAACCATGTTTGTACATAACCCCTGTACCTTGGCCAGAGTTCTCATGCAATAAAAAATATATTGCACATCTGCTATGTGCACTGTATAATAGGTGACCAAAACACATGCAGCTTCTGCTCTTGTGAAGTTTTACAGTTTAATATAAGTGTGCCCAGACCCAAGAATGGCTGGTTATAATTTTCTCCTAGGAATTTGAAACTGGGAACTAGAGAGGAATTTTGTGTCTGTGTAATTGGAGCTAAAACATGAAAACTAGAAGCTGCTGGAACCAAATTCTGCCTCACCATCTAGGAATTCTAGAAGTCCAGTCTGCAAAGACAAAATAATAACGGACACACAGAGAGATAATACTCTCATGATCCCTGTTGATGGATTTTAGTCCTTCTAGAAGTTGTGTTGCATTCAGCAGGCTTGTTCTTTGAGATAATTTATAATCCTCTAATATAGTCTTCATATTCCAAATATGTTCTAAGCTATTTTGTTGTTGTTTTCAATAAAGTAAATTTAATGTATATTCTGGACTACCTGACTAGGGCAGGACAGGCTTAGGAAAAAATGAGCTCTAGGGCTTAAGCATCTCTAGATTTGAGAGGTGAATAATTTATAATCCTAGAAGGTAAAACAAACAAAAAACACACACCTTTTCACATGGTTATTAGAAATTTGAAGCATTGGGGTTGGGGAAACACCATTTAAAAGAAATAGAAAAAGCACTCAATTGATGATGATTATGGTAATGATGCTAAAGATGATGAGAGGATGCCATGTTACTAAGATCTAAATATTTGCTAGATAGGGAATAAATGTAATGTGCCTCACTGAAGCATCTGTCAGTTTCTAAATTATCACCTTCACAAACTCACAAACCCAGTAACAAGGTCGGACAGATTCCAGGGAGCCATGTTTAAACATGATCTCTCCCCTATACCTGTATCTGATGGGATTATTCATTCCTTAAACAGATATTTATTGAGTACCTATCATATATAGAGTGGTGAACCAAACAGACACCACTTGTGCTCTTTTGGGGTTTTTGGCAAAGATAGAATGAGCATTTGATTAAGGTACTATGCTTGATGCTTTGGGATAGATTCATTCTAAGCCTTCAAAGTAAGTAGTCGTAATCTTATTTTACAGAGAAGAAAACTAAGCTCTCTTTCCCTAATCAGGGAAATTAAGTTGCTCATAACTAGAAAGTGAATAAAGGACAAAGGCAGGTCTGTCCTAACTCTGAGCCTTTTTCAAGTCTGTGAATCTCCTAGTTGCACCATTTATGTCCGTAAGCAGGACACAGAAACATTTAGCTGTGATCTATGGGCTGCAGAGTGACAACTATACTGCTGCTAGGATAGGAAGCTTTGCACTGGACACCTCAATGTACAGTTGGACTGGCAAAGCCAGCCTAACTACGTCGCCACATCTGGAATGCTAAATTTAGCTGCAAAACACTAAACATGTCCATCACCATGTTTGCTAGAAACAGCAAACTATGAACCCTAGAGATGGTCTTCTTTACTTCTGTCTTCCAAATTTTGCATAAGTATACCTTAGTGTCAGCACCTAGTTTGCACTCAGAACCCTAACTATAAAGGAGTCTGGGAAAATGTAGCTTTCAGGTTTCTAGCCTCTGAATGATGACACACCAGAAGGGGATAAACTGTTAGCAACCCAGTGCTTAGTACTTGGCATTCCATCATATTAAGATGCCTTGAATATTTGCTTGGAAATATGATATTTCATACTGGTAGGTTTGGACTGCAGAGGTTTGTCTGGTATCATTTTGGATTTTTTCTGGGTTTTTTAGTTACCCCACATGTTTTTGCCACACAATTAATTACTTACAGCATTTAAAATTAAAGGAGATTTTATAAAGAGACACCTATGTGTAGAGTTGTGAGAGAGCTGAAATATCTGGGAGTCAGAAGCCTGAAGTGTGTGTGTGTATATTCTTTTTTCCCCTGCTGCCTTCCAATAACTGTGTGTCATCTTCAACAAGATCTCTAGCCTCTTGGAGTTTTTCAGTGTTTTCTCCACTGTAACAAGAATAATGGCTCTCGCCACTTTTTTTTTTTTTTGCCTCTGGGGTATTGTCAGAATTAATGAGACATCAGGGTGCAAAGCCTTCTACTTTTTCTTCCTCCCTCAGAGAATGCTGGAATGTAAATAAAAGTCTCTATTTTGTGAAGAACTTTTCTTTCTGCATGTCTTCATAACATTCAGAAAAGAGTTTACAGATTTTTTTTTAAAGCAACAGCAATTACTGTGGGTGTTACATATAATAAGGGTACTTTATCTGTCAGGAGAAACAAAGGAGGAATGAAAAACTTGAGTCAGAGAAAGTCTGCTCCTGTCTTACTCATTAATGGAATGAGTAGGAGGGTTGAGAAAATCACAAGTAAAATATTACTGTACAGAGAGCATCTGAAAGTAGGAGAGAAACTACTTAATTAAAGTTGCCATCCTGAAAGTAGAAAAAGAAAAGCGATACTGTCTGCTGATGTGTTGCTGAAACATCTTAGATACACTGAAGAGAGAAGATGGAAGTTGGAGGCCAAAATCTTTGTGATTTAGGGTTGAACTGCTCAGATCAATGGGAATAATATCACTGATCAGTATGTTCAATTGGAAGTTAAACTCTAACAGGTTAACAATGTTCTCAGCAATTTCTTTGATTAATTAAACAATGAATTGTCTGTTAACATAGGCAACAGGTAGTATATGAATTCTGTCAATTCAATGGAATGCAGTCCTCTGGATTGTGATGGGTGTTAATGCTGTCAAACACACACATCTTAAGATTTATTCTTGGCCATCTGTAGATAACGACTTTCTAAATAAAGCTGTTCTTGGAGATAGAAAATATTTAACTCTGGTATTTATAGTACTGCCCATATTCACAATCAAATTGCTTTTTAAATTTAGAATCCTTTGTTTTAGGATGTTAAACATTTAGGAAAATATTGTGGGGGCACATATAATTATTATTTACTGTGGATAAAGTACAGTTAGGCAAGGATGGGCCAAATGTCAAAGAGTGGGCCCCAAGTCAGACTGAGAGTTCAGTTACCTCATCCACAGACCACACTCACTGAATGCCTCTAAAAACCATGACGCATCACTTCTTCTTTTCAAATGTCTTGTGCGGTGTCATTCTTAGAAGTATTTAATTCAGTTTCAAAGATGTTTTATTGTCTAATATATTTTCCCTAACTTAAAACAAATAATACTCTTCAGTAATCATTGCCCTTTTCGCATCAATCCTTCTCCACATGGTCTAATAATACCGATTGGAAAAAAAATAAGCTGGATAGTACAATATATAATAAGTTGAGTTTATAGTATCTTCTAATAGGTCTTCACATTTTTGCATCAAACTCATGGCCTAAATTCAACATCTTCTTTTGAATAATAATAGTTTATGAATAACTTATGGAGAACATTGTCAAAGGTGAAAGTGTCATAGAAACAGGAACTCTACAGCATTTAAATATGTAAAGAGTGAAGCTTTATAAAGACTATGAAGGCCAATTTGTGTATCAAATATAAACAGGATTACTAGTGAAAACAAGGTCCAAATAGGGTAATTCAAAAGAGCATATTTATATCTTTTTCAAGATCCCTCAGAAAACAAAATTTGAAGCAATCGGGATCATCTACACATTTCTTACAAAAATACATTTGTTTTATAAAAAGCAAGATGAGCAATTAAAGTAAAATTAGAAAGGATATTGTAAATGCCAGGAGTTAAGATCTCAGAATTACAGTTTGGGATTAAGAAGCAATTTCTTGCATACTGAAGTTGTAGAAGTATCAATATGAATGTGTGGCTTCCTTGAATAGTGCTCATTTATGCAGGGATCAGTGTTGATAATGCAATTCTTATCATTGCTAGGATTTTGCTTGGCAAGGACAGGAAAGGATAGTTGTATAAGAGAATCAATGGTACAAATAAAATGAAAATTCAGATGATCAGCCAGGTCCAAGATGGAGAATAAAGACAGAAACTTGTGAAAGTTTTTTTTTTTTTTTTTTTTTTTTTAAAGACGGATATCTGAGAAAGACCAATTTCTAGAGGTCTTCAATTTTGGAAGTCAAAGAATAGATAGGAAATATGTTTATAGAGAATATTAGCTAAAATTTTCAGACATTTTAGTTTGCAGGGCATGACAAGGTGGAGGGTAAATCTATGAGACTGGGTAGTTGCTGTGAAAGAAATGCAAAGGGAAATTGTTGTGTTAGTGATTTATTGCTGTGTTACAAATCACAAACTTAGTGGCTTAAGATAATACTTATTATCTCACAGTTTCTGTGAGTCATGAGTCCAGTTACTACTTAGCTGGATTCTCTTCTTAGGGTCTTAGAGTACTGCAATTAAGAATCTATTTCTATGTTCACTCAGATTACTAGAAGAATTTCCTCAGAGTTGTAGGACTGAGGGCTCTAGCCTCTTGTTGATCGTGAGCTGAAACTGCCTTGAGCTCCTTCAGTCATTTGTCATCATTTAGAAGTGATTCCCAGTTCCTAGAGGTCACCCGTAGTTCTTTGCAATATGAGCTTTCCCAACACAGTTTCTTACTTCATCAAACCAGCAAGGAGACATATTCTAGAGTGCCATCCCAGAATCTTTGCCATAATCTGTTGATTAGAAGGAAGTCACAGACTCGCCCTGTGATTAAAGGGAGGGGGGATTACACAAAGATATGAATGTCAGGAGATTGGCATCATGAGTTCACCTTCCAGCTGTCCACCTCAACTAGTAAGGAAGAAAAAAACTCTCAATGTAGTATGACTCTGAAGTTTTCCAAGTTGATAGAATGAACCAGGTTCCAAAGTGTAATAAATGCAGGGCAATCACTAAAAATAACAGAGAACACAAATTGACATAGTTGTCTAGTCTGAATCTAAGAGGAGCAGATTTTTCTATTTGGCTTCTGGAATAAGGCAGGAAGAAGCCTTCACGACAGAAGAGGAGAACCTAAACCAGGGTTTATGAAGCTTGAGAGAGTCAGCAGCCTCCACTGCAGAGGCTTCAGGAAAACTGTGGTTAGAACTAAAGAGCAGTGAGATAATTTTATGAATAGGTGATACCTGACATGCGTTGTTTACCATGGCATAAGTTAGAAAAGCAGTGGGAAAACAAGATGAAGGACAGCAGAGGGGAATGTAACTTGTAAATGTAAATGTAGCTTGTGTTACATTTCCACCCATTTCCCGTTCATAAGCATTTGCCTCTATCCTTTCTGTTACTTGCTATAGATGTGCCTCTTAAAAATAGCAGGACTAATGTTTCTGAATGTTATGGTCCTTTAATTATCTGAAGACAACTGTCACATAATGTTGTAAGACAGTGGCTTACCTTTGGTCTAGCATTAAAGGATTTTATATATTTTATAAAGGATAAATTATTTCAAAAGTCATAGACAAGGTCTGTCCCCTCCCTGCTAAACCTGTGCAAACTCTCAGGAGATCCCAGTCACTCTCCCTCCCAATAAGACTTTCTGTTTTCTCTTTCCTTGTTCTTTCTCTCTCCTTCCCAAGTTACAATGCTGCTTTAGGAAGATTGAATATAGAAAAAGGGGAAAGTACAATATCCTCCTTTATTTTTTCCTGCTTCTCAAACCTGAGCAGAAAAAAAAATAAAACAAACCAAATAAACAAAGCAACAGCAAAAGAAAAACTTTTATTGAAGAGGAGATTATGGAAAGACACCTGTTTTGCATGGCTAATGCTAAAAATGGTACTTACAGCTACATCAAGAGGGAAAATAATTGCTTTTAAGTCCTTTTCTCTCTCTTCCAAAAATGTATACAGATTCTTAGAGATTCTTGCCAAAGAGAGAAGAAAAAAATCATCTGATTAGTTAGACTTCAAGGTCAAAAGGAAGTATGTCTGGCTACAACCTAAGGAGTTCATATACTGAATGACTCCTTTTAAAATTAGTCTCATTCAGAGTAACAATTTTCTCATAATCACTTGATTAAGTGCTTCAAATAACAAAAACTGGAATAGAATCAACTTCTTTGAAATTTTTTGTTGTTATTCTCTTACTTTGAATATATAAACTGGCTATGAAAAGAAAAAAATCACTGAGATGGTCCAAAATAAGCTGTGGAGCAGTATCTAGAGATTGCAGTCAAGAACAGCCCACACTGGATGACCCTAACTTATTATGTAACACTTGGCTTATCCGGACTTGGAATAGTCTTTGTTTTAATGCCATGTGTGCAGTTATTCTTGCCAGGATGCCAACGGTGTAGCTGTCTTTTAACAAATTCTATGCTGGTGGTCTCCAGGTGGTTGAATGCTTCTAAATACTTCAAATGTGCTTTTCAATGCCTAAGTAAGTTGTTTAATGAAGGATTACAGAATACAGCAAAATAGTTGAGGAAAACTGAAACAACATTATGATAAAGTATATATCAATGTTCATAATAGTTAGTTACTTCAGCATACACATATAGATAATTAGCTATTCTTGACCAATTTGTAATCCCTCTACCCTTGCACCATTTATTTTTAAGTTCCATTCATTTAGTAAGAATTTACGGTATGCTTCCTATATGCCAGCCACTGTTCTAGGTGCCTGGATACAATAAATGCAACCAAGCACAGTCCACTCTTCATGGAACTATTGCCATAGGTGAAGAAAGATATACACTAATCACATAAGAATGCACAAAAAGTAAAAATCACAATCCTTCAATTATTACAAAGGAAAGATAAATGAGTTCCCATTTCAGAGCACTGTATATGGATTGCTGCTGGTGACTATCTATCTGTAAGGTAGTAAGTTTTAAGGCCTCCTGATGAAAGAGTTTTCTCATGCCTGTTCCAGATCCAATCCATCCCGCAATGCCATTCAGAGACCTCACCCATACTTTGAACACTCAGGTTTCTCCAGCCCTTTCTTTCTAGTCTAAGTTGCTTCTCCATTAAGTCCTTCTCTTTTTATATACTCTGAATCATCTTGTTACTAGGAGCAGAAAAATTCAGGCTTCAAACTGACTTCCAAATCTTTCTGTCTCAAACAGTGGCTAATGACTTTATTCTTTGTAATGGTCTTTGGTTGGCTGAAATCATGCGTTAGGAAAAGTGCCTCAGAGTACTACTGAGAAAGCAGAGGGAGAGACAATATTCAGAAAACACCCAAATCAGTACTTTGAGGTGTAATCCTGCCATATTAGTAAAGCACATAGGTAGGTGTCTGCTACAGAGAAGGAGGGATAGTGAGTTGTGGTCAGGCACAAGAGGATGGAGTTGAAAGCAGCAAATCACAGATGAGCCAGTCTATAGGAGTGAAAAGATCAGGATCATAGCAAGATAGAATCCACAACTACATTCATGAAGTTTGAAAAATGTATGAAATTCTAACAGTGGGCTTTGGTTTCCTGTGTCAGGAACAAATCATAGTAGATTTGCAAAATCAGGTGATTAATGTTCATGGCTGAAATGGAAGGGTGAAGAGATTCAGACAAAACTCTTAGCAAAGTCTTACTGAAATTCTATGGTCCCAGTTCTTGTCTAGGGCTTTTGATATCATTACATCTTTTAACGCTGAACTAAAAGAAAATCCCTGTTTCACAACCCTTTGGAAGAGAGAAGATGTGACCATTGCCTGCAAATAATTAAAGGGCTGTGATATTTGGAACATCAGTTTTATTGTTCAGGATGCAGAGAGCTGAGGTAGAATTTTGACAAATAAAGAATTTTCTGACAGTGGATGCTGTTTGAAAATGAAAGAGAATACTTGTGAGGTACCTTGTGTGGAAATATTCAAAGGTGGCATGGCCTTTTGTCAGGGATGAGCAGAATTTCATGCATCAACTGCAGGCTTGAAATGAACTCTAAGCTCCCCTCCTATTTCACAATTTCTAGGGTGCACATTTCTAACAACAACAACAACGACAACAACAAAATATCCTTCAAAGGACAGTGATTTTGCAATATCTTTTTAAGGAAATAACTGTTTTATAAGCACAGCAAGACATTTAAGAAATAATAAGACAACTGAAAATGAAATGTGATACTTTGATTTTGATTTTCAAGTTGCTATGATAGATTTTTCTAGCTTTACATTGAACACTCTGATATGTCTTAGAAGTTAAGGGACTAAATGAAAAAGCGCCGAATTGTTTGTAATATTTTTAATGTCTGATGCTCCAAATGCTGTTTTGTTTTGTTGAAATGTGCAGAAGTTTAGTTCTCAACTCCATCATAAGCCAAATAATTTAATTTATCATTGCACACAAACTAGGCATCGTTGTCTTTTTGGCATAAAACCTGGTTATATTAGATAATGTAGAACAATTTGGACATGATTACTTCACTTTCTCTCCAATGTTGAATGCTAGAGATCCAGCAAATACTCTTTAATTAAGGCAGGCTCTCCAAAACAAAATCTCTTTCTTCCTGAGTTAGCTTCTAGAGCATAAATACTTGAACATAGCCACTGATGACTAATACATATATACACATATATACACATATGTACCACACATACAAAACTCTCAATTTAAGCTTTATAAAATGTTCATTTCTGTGATTTATATCTCTCTGAAGATATGTTCCATGTCTAAATTCCTGTTTTTTATTCATTCAGACAATATTTGTTGATCTTCTACTGTGTGCAAAGAGCTGTGTTAGATACTCTAAGAAATAGAAAGATGCATAAAATAAGGCACTTTCATTCCTGGTGATTTTAATATTGGAGTATAAAATTAGAAAACTACACAGAACCAGAGCTTAAGGTCTAATAGTATCAGATAAGCATGTTAATAGTGGTATAAAGCAAGTATTTGTGAGATCAGAGAAAGATCTCTTTTTATTGAGGAGTTCCAGTTGGGCTCCTGGAGTAAGTAACATTTGACTGGAGCTCTAAACGATAAGTAGGATTTATAAGTAAATATGGGGTGTTAGATTTTCATGGAATGACATTAAAAAAGGCAGAGGAAGAAGGGGAATGTTCAAGAAATAGTGATTAGATCTGCTCAGTTGAATTCTTACAAATAAGTCTAGGGTCAGATCAAGCATATGCTTTCAGCATCAGGCTAAGGGGTTTGGACTTGAGTTTATAGAGAAAGAAATGTTTGAAACTGTTCATTAGAAGTATCAGCCTGAGAACAGTTTTCAGGAGAGTGATGTCAGGCAAAGAGAACTGTTAGAAGGATAAGCCTGAAGATAATGGTAGCAGAAATGGAATGATATGAAACATACTGGGAAGACTTAATCTATAGAATTTAGTGTATTGGTACAGCGGGAAAAGTGGAAGAAATATGGAGAGGTTTGCAATAATTTCAGGGTTTAAAATTTAGGTGATTAATAAGACATTAACAACATTGCCAGAAATAACAAAGAAAGGATAAAATTTTGAATTTGAAGTTTTGAATTTAGATGTTTTGATTTTGAGATGCTAACAGTGTATACACAAGAAAGTTTTTAAAGTATAAGAATAAAGACATCAGGCTCTGAAGTAAGACACAACTAGCTTTCAATGCTTCTTACCACATATTGAGTAAATTATGTATTTTTGAGCCTTGGCTTCTGAGCTGTAAAATCGAGATAATTTTAGTACCTGAGTATAGGTTTTGTGTGTCAAGTAAATGAGATAATTTATATAAAATTCTTCTCATGAGGAGGGAAATAATGTGGCATAATATCAATTAGCTAGTTTTGTTGATAATATTGTTGTCAGTAGGCAGGAGGAAACATGAGTTTAAGAGTGTGAGAGAAGCCAGGACTAAAAGTATAGTTTAGCTTATCATCCTTGATTCATGACTGGTTGAACCCACTTTAATGGATGAAAACAGATGAGCCAACATTGGGGAAGTAGCCACATTTAGGAAATAAGAAAGAATAGGAATCATTAAAAGTATCAGAGAAAGATACTTTTCATCATTCCTCTTTCACCTCAATAAAAAGTATAGCCTGGACTCACATCTCTAGCCTGAAATGATTATTCATCAGGGTATCGGTTAAAGATATTTATAAAAAGAACTATAAGGAGTAACTGAGATGGAAGAAGGGGTTTTTTAAAAAATGAGAAGTCAGAGACAGAAATCAAAGAAGGAAAGACAGGGTCAGGTGATGCCAGAGGAAAAATTCTTAAAGTCGTGGGATTCTAACCAGGTGCATTTCAAAAAGAACTGGTGAGTGGAGTCAGTTGCATTTTGCTAAAATCTCAAGGAGAATGTGGGTAATTAGAAGGCTACTGAATATTATTTAGGTCACTGGTATCATTCAAAAGCATTTAGCAGAGGAGTTTGTTTTTGGATTTTAGCCTTTGGTAAGACTTCCCCCAAACTGTTTAATTTGTGGCATCACATGTCATGGTATCAATATGTTGGTCATTCACTACCTCGTACCTAGAAGTCTTCAATATCTGAGTTGAGCCATATTACAGGTTGAGAATTTCTGAAATCTTCTACACACCTTCTAGAGTTATCAGAGACTCTAAAATGCAGCCATCATTCTTATGCTTGCTTAAAAGGAAGGTAATACTAATACTTTGAAATTGAGTGGCTCTTTCTATTTTAATGCATTTTTACTTAGACTAGCTAATTTAATCCTTGCAATTACTATATTAGTTAAGTAGAAGTATTCTAGTTCTCCATTTTATATACAAGGGTCCTTAACTTTCAACATGTAAAAAGTCAGTAAGTGAAGAGTTGGAGTTTGAATGTAACAGCTAATAGCTATTATTAACAGCTAGTCAATAATTTGCACCAAAGCATTCCCTTCTTTAGTGACCCTCTGTTTCCTTCTTTGAAATCTGCCTCTGACTTCTCATTAAAAAATTACCTTCTTCCATCTCAATTACTCCTTGTATTGTTTTTTAATAAATATCTTTAACTGATGAGTATGAGTAATTATTTTAGGCTAGAGATGTGAGTCCAGGCTGTACTTTTTATTGAGGTGAAAGAAAATGACGAACTCTCTGCATAAGCTTGATTTTTGGCTCTGCTAAAGAAAAGACAGAAAGAGAAAGAGAGAGAAAAAAACACCCTATGATTAGGGTTTAGCAAAAGCACTAGTCTTAGTTGTCATGGAGACCACCACAGCCACTACTTTACATGCAGATAATGTGCAGGAAGGGTAGGCAGGAAAGATTAGATATCCATATAGTTCACCAATGGTGAAATGACAGCAATAAAAAAGCTACTGGCCTTGGGAGGTACGAATAGCCAACACAGGTGATGGCAGGAAGAAAGCTGAAGCCAGAGGTTGAGGGAGAAGTTTTGGCTGGGAAATCCAGACAGGCAAATCTTTGAAAGTCCTTATACAGTAGTCATTTTTGCTGCTTACCAAATATTTCTGGCTCCATTCCTCCTGAGTACATGATAGGACTAATACTTTTTGGGTAGGGGGAGCCATGTCATTAGTTCCAGTCAAAGAGCTATGAGCAGAAGTGGCAAGTGCCATTTCTAGCCTAGCATTTAATGCTTGGACAAGACACTCCAGAGCTTGGTTTGCCTTCTGGCTCAGTGATTGGCAATATCCGTGAGCTCCAGTCCCTCAGTAACTATGAAGAGGTAGGCCTCCCAGTGGATCCACAGTAGACATTTGGGGTAGGAAATGAACCTTTGTGATTTAAAACCACTGAGATTGTTGGCTTGTGTTTTACCTCAGTGTTGCCTCGCCTGTTCTTATAAATGATGAGAGTAAAATTGGCAGGCTATATATAAGAAGTTTTTCCTGTTATCTGTTGTATGTAACAAACTGTACCAAGACTTAGTGGCATAAAAATAACAAAAGTTCTATTATGCTCACGGATTCTGGGGGCTGAGAATTCAGAATAGCCAAAATGGGGCTCACTCCTCTCTATTATACAGTGGCTGGGGCCTGGGGTGGAGGACTGGAATGACATGTATGTGTTTAATTTGTGGGCTTGATGGCTGAAGGATAGGATCAGCTAGGCCTGCCCAAGAAGCACCTCTAAGGGGCCTCTCCATGTGGCTTGAGCGTTTCACAACATGATCACCAGAATTTGAGAGGAAGCCTCCAGAAAGCAATTATTCTAGACTGTCTAGTGGAAGCTTTTTGGTCTTTTATTACATATAGTATCAGCTCTGTGCTTGTGTTAGTTATGAGAAAGTCATTAGGCCAAGTCAAAATTCCAGGGTGATGGTGGTAAAGGGTTAGAGTTAGACTTCACTTCTCCATGGGAGGAAAGTCAAAGAATTTGCAGCCATTTTTTAAAAAGCCATAATGGAAGGGTAAAGAAAAGGTTGCATAGTCACAGAAGGAAACTCTTGTATATGTGGTCAAATCACAGTTCATTTCATAAAAGTAAGATGCTATTTTTGTATAGTGTTCTGTAGCTTATAACACACATTCACATGCCACATCTTGTGATCCTTCCAACAATTCCATGATGTAATTCAGGACAGTTACTTTTATCTCTAGAAAGCAAAAGAAGAAGAAAAATCCTGAGAGAAGTCTGAACTAACTAAACATTATAACACTGAAATGGATAAACAGACATTTAAATTTATCTTCTAATATTTCAAACTACAACTAATTACTCTGGATTGAACAAATAAAATTGTATGCTTACTAGTTATTTTGGCACTTTCTTTGGTCCTATGAATATACAAAGATGAGTTAAATATTTTTGCAAGATTTAGAAAAGGCAAAGTTGTTAACAGAAAACAAAGCCAAAGGCAGAATGGCACAAGAGCTAATCATAACAGTCCAGTGACAAGGATATGTAGAAGAAGAGTCACTTAAGTTTGATAAGTAATATTTAAGCAAAGCCTTGAAGAATTAGAAATATTTGAATTGGTGGAAAAGGGAGACAAAACTTCTCCAGCATCTGCAAAGTCACAAACTATAAACATATGTGTTCCCAGTTTACTCCAGAAGAAGAAACTGATCAGAGTATAAGGCAAAAAGAGTAGAGGGGAAGCTGAAGGTGTGCATTAGTCAATTCACTTCAAATTGTCCTAAGCCTGCCTATGATGCCTTTATTTTGAGAGCTATGCAACTGAATATATTAAGTATTTGTCATGTACAAACCATTTTCTGTCTTTGGAGACTAGTCATTGTCATTAAGTTCTTTATCATCGCATGTGTTTCTTCAAAATCATCTCAGTTAATGGTGTCGCTCTCATTGAAAGCTGCTCTCTTTGGTTACAAACTGCTTATCTTTCTGGTAGAGTCTTTAATAGTATTTTGCTTCCACAAATTATGCCAGAAATTAATAATACTCTAGATGGTCTTGAAATTTTCAAAACTCTTCTTGAAGCGAGAAGTATTATAGGGATAAGCAGAGAATTATTAACAAATTTTATAGAATCACTCTCACAACGATCTAGCTCTAAAACATCATTGGAAAAATAAGGCATCTTTCTTCTTGACTGATTATCAAAAAAATCTTTCTCCAGTTGTTAACACCTTTCTTTAAGCTACTCCCTCGTTTTCCACCCCTACACCTCCTATCCTCTCCTCCCTCAAATTGCTAAAAATTCATAACCTATTTGTTTGTTGTTACCCGCCATTAAATGTCCTTCCGGTTACATGAACAGAGATGAAAAGCTTTTCACTTTCAATAAAATATTATCTCACCAGGATTTGTTGATGTAACTTTTTATGAGCATTAGGAGAGGGTGAGCATGAAGTGATTAAATAGAAATGACTTTAAAGTACTGTTGCTAGGAGTATTTAATGTATTACCTTGAAAGTATAATGGCACTGAGCATATGGATCTTATTTCATTTTATGCTCCAAACAGGAAATTACTTTTTTTTGCCTAAGGAGTTTAAACTGTTGTAAAGTTGCCACAGCATGGAGAAGAATATCAGTCCTGCAGAGAGAATGCAATGATTAAAGCCGAAGAACACCAATCCTGATCCAAAGAACAAGAACACCACACTGCCAGCAGATTAGGGCATATCAGGCTAGTGAAATCTTTTGCAGAAATCACTTGAGTACGCCAGCACAATTAAAACTCATTAATAAGAAACCTGGAGGAAGAAAACATATACCCCAGACCTAATTTAGTTGAACAGTGAACCACAGGAGCTGTATAGAAATAGAATCCATCATAGCAACAAGAGTTAAAATATATCATCAAATTCTTTAGGAAATCATACAAGTACCCTGCAGGCATGTATATGTAAGGTTGCACAGTAAACTGGGTATATTTTTTATTATAAAATGTGGGGTCAGCTAATTTAATTAACTATTTTTATAAGGTTGACAATGAAATAAGTCCTATTGAGACTGTAAATATAGAATCCTAAGTAGCATTACCCATATCTAGCTTTTACAATTAAGATCCTGGTACTGGCTGGGTGTGGTGGCTCATGCCTGTAAGCCCAGCATTTTGGGAGGCCGAGGAGGGAAGATCGTGAGGTCGGGAGTTTGAGACCAGCCTGGTCAACATGGTGAAACCCGTCTGTACTAAAAATACAAAAATTAGCCTGGTGTGGTGGCACATGCCTGTAGTCCCAACTACTTGGGAGGCTGAGGCAGAAGAATCGCTTGAACCCAGGAGGCAGACCTTGCAGTGAGCTAAGATCACACCACTGCACTCCAGCCTGCACGACAGAACAAGACTCCATCTCAAAGAAGAAAAAAAAAAGAGAGAGAGAAAGAGATCCTGTTGCTTTGATTGGCAAAACCTGGAGAGAGGTAAGTATCAAAATTTGGAGTTTATGAAATATGCTACGTGTTTCATATGTATTTCTGTTATATGGAGAATAATTGAGACAGTGCACAAGTAATTGGATCAACGTTACCCACATGGGTAACAGTATACAGTTCAGTTCAGAACCTGAGCTCTGAGCTCAGTCTGTTTCCTTTATTCACTGCTGCTTCAAGGCTCAGGAAATACCTCCTGCCTTACCCTTGGGTCGATTCAGGGTGTAAGGCATTACTCACAATAATAGTCCTGGTGGTGGAAGCAGAATTCCTGTATTTACTCACTGATTATTTTTGTTCCAGATATTGGACCCCTCTGATATTTAGTTGTAATATAAATATCAAACTAATTTTTTAAAAAATTAACACTCTCCTGGTGACAGCCACAGTTTACAAATGATGTTGCTGAAAATAAGAATTTTTCACTTTAATATCTAAAGAAAAATACGCGATTGGTATCTGTCAGCATACTTACCACATTAGCGTATTTTTTGGTCTGGCTAAGTTTAAAGTCTTTTGCTGAATGTCTGACAGGATTATATTCAGTCAAAGTAATAAATTTGGCAATGAATTTTATACATTCTATCTCTTAAAGATCATTTTGGTTCAGAGAAGAGAATTTTGGATTACAATTACATAGTTATGCCAAAATGTGTTTACAAGAATAAGTAGGCCACTTTTGCTCCTTCTTAACAACTGCAACTTTGGCAAAATGCATAACTTTCAGAGACTCTCAGGATCTAAAAATAGAAGTTTCTTTAGACCTGTAGACATTAATAATGTCTAGTTGAAAAAATATTTTCAACAGTGAGCACTTTTAGAATTAGCATCAGCTTAAATGTTTTTAATCTGTTCACATAAAAGGAAATTATACGTTAAATGTTCAAAGCAATTATTTTTGTGTTTAACAAAATCTTGCATTAGGAATATGACATAAATGGAAATGAAGTACATAAAAATAAGCAAGTGATTTACCTTAGGGTCTATAGCCTCTCTCACTTTTGGCAGCACCTAATTTTGTGCGGGCATCTTTAATATTACATCAACTACTCATTTTTCCACAAATATGCATGAAAAATCAGATATTAAATATTTTTAAAGGTATTTGCTATCTCTTGGGCCAAATTCTTGATATTCTGCTCTTACAATATTCCCAAGGACAACAAAAAAGTATGCACTGTTTTCAAGAAAAATTTGTTTATTAACAGTGGAGCTGACATGGCCCATTTAAAGCATTAGTAAGTCAGCCCCGGGTAAAATGAACACAGCTGGATTATTTTACCAAGTTTTACATAGCTAATTCAAAGTACAGCTTATTGACTTTAGGAAAAAACATCACACCCTGTTAAACAATGTCGTTTAGCACCCATTTGACTTAGGAATAGTTTCATTCAAAACAGCCAAATATGTGTGTGTGTGTGTGTGTGTGTGTGTATCAAGAAAAGTACTAAGACACTATGATTAAGATTAACAAGTAGTTTTTAAGACTAACTATGTTGCAGACATGTTTACATCACTAAATATGTTTTGCTTAAAGTGTTTTAGATTTCTCAATTATAAGACAAAAATATAACTCATATACTTAAACCTATACACACACATATATACCTGAAAATAAAAATTGATAAATAACATCACATCAAACTATGTTAAAGCAAGAATATACATGACTGTAGCATGGAGACTTAGATAATTTGGACCAGAAGGAATAATGGTCCTCTGTGCGAAGAGGATGGGAAACTGAGGCCAGAGCTGAGGGAATTGCCCTGGCTTTTTTGCTGATTTCCCAACGGAAGGGTGGCTAGCATCCAACATGTGAAGTCCAAAGGGTGGTGCACTCTTTGGACAGAGAGCAAGGCTGAAAAGGTCTGCAAGAAGCAACCAGTCAGTATTGGGTAGATGTCCACAGGGTTCCAGATGATCTCTCAGTAAACCAGGAATATAGGGAGCAAGATGAAGCCCCAAAAAACTGAGCCAGTGCTTCTGTGTTCTAGTCTCAGGGGGTAATGCTTCTGAAGGCCTTTAAAGCACAGCTATTTAAATGGTGTGCAGGTTTTACAATCACACCTGGATTATAATCCTCACTCTCCCACACACTTGTCATATTTATGCAACCTTTTTAAGTTTAACCTCTCTAAATCTCAGTTTAATCATTGATAAAGTAGAGTTAAAAACGCTTACTTCCAAATATTTTTTGAGGATCATCCAATGTAGAATATAGTGATTAAGAATTCAGGGACTGAGAAAATAAAGATTAAATTATAGGTTCTGTAGCCAGACTCCTTGAATTAGGGTGCCAATTTATGTATTTGGGCCATTTTACTTAATTCTCTCTGTTTCAGTTTTCTCATCTCTATGAATGGATATCTAAGTGCTCCTATCTTTTAGGGTTTGTTGTTAATGCCTGATACCTAGTAGTTATCAATGAGGTTAATTATTATTATCTATGACATATGAACATACACAAGACTTTTATTGTTGCTACTATTTTGTTAATAAGGCAAGAATATTTACATGAGCTAAACATGGCAGCTATGAGAAAGCTGTGACTAGTGAAGACTGTGAAACCAGGGCTCCTCTAAATTTTAGAACCACAAACCTAATTCCAGATATGTTGGAAAAGGTTCTATGTTGACCATGTTTGATTTGCCATTACCAAGAATGATGCAGTATCTGATTAAGTAAGGGTCACTCTAAATGAAAAGGCCATAAGCTGAGGATGAAAAAGAAGAGGGAAGTGAGAAAATACAAGACCATGTGGACAGCTCTATAAGTTTTAAGAAGAAACCATCATTCTTAGCACACTGACACAATAACAGAAAATCAAACCCTCATGTTCTCACTCAGGCAGGTGTTGAACGATGAGCATACATGGACACAGGGAGGGGAGCATCACACACTGGGGTCTGTTGGGAGGGACTAGCGGAGGGACAGCGAGGGGTAGGGAGGTCAGGGAGGGATAACATGGGGAGAAATGCCAGATATAGCTGACAGGAGGATGGAGGCAGCAAACCACATTTCCAGGTATGTACCTATGCAACAATCCTGCATGATCTGCACATGTACCCCAGAACCTAAAGTACAATTATGTGTGTGTGTGTGTGTGTGTGTGTGTGTGTGTACTAGATATGTGTCTACTAAGAATTTTGTTGTCTTTCTCAGAGTTATAATAACATCCCTGGCTTGTTCTGCTCTGCTAAGAAGCTGCTGAAAATGCATCACAATGTCATTTCTCACTGGGATCATCCCTTTAATTGCATTTAAAAATTTACACTAAAGAACACTATTAGACACTTAGATTCTCAAGATCTTAATTTCCTTAGCTGAAAAATTGAGGGATTGTATAAGTTTTATAATAACCTTTCAATTGATAAGTAGTTATATGATTCTATGATCACATACCATATTTGGTTCTCCTTAGCATGCCACCCTCAGAAAGAGGAATGTGTGATAGTTGCAGCCACATTTTAAGAAGGTCCTTATGGAACTTCATGTAATTAAAACCTCTGATTAAAGTCCACTGCCATAAATTCAGCTATTGTGGGCTCTATTCAGTAGAGATTTCAGATTATAACATGTGTGCAATAAACACTGTAATTTATAATGAACCAAAGCCTGAGGAAGATCTGACTATTTTTCAATATGTTGTATTTTACCATTTTCTTCTAGAGGGTAGATCAGCCTATAAAGGGAATTGCCTCAACATTTATGTTATGATTCATATTGGAAGCTTCTCGCTTCACTTGATTCATTAAACCTTACAGCTATTGTAAATTCTGAAGTACTCTGGGCTTTGCAGACATTATCTGTCTCAATAGTCATCATTACTTCTTCAAAAGCATTTTGTTTTCTTCTCCTATGATGTATTATGAAGCAACAATTATAACTGACATCTTCTTTTTTTGAGACACAATTTCGCTCTTGTTACCGAGGCTGGAGTGCAATGGCGCAATCTCGGCTCACAGCAACCTCTGCCTCCTGGGTTCAGGCAGTTCTCCTGCCTCAGCCTCCCGAGTAGCTGGGATTACAGGCATGTGCCACCATGCCCAACTAATTTTTTGTATCTTTAGTAGAGACGGGGTTTCACCATGTTGACCAGGATGGTCTCGATCTCTTGACCTCGTGATCCACCCGCCTCGGCCTCCCAAAGTGCTGGGATTACAGGCGTGAGTCACCGCGCCCGGCCATAACTGACATCTTCTAAGAATAGCACATGGCACACTGTGCTCAGTGGGTTAGCTGCATTGCCTCATTTAATCTTCACAGGAACCCCGCAAGGCAGGTGCTATCAGTACTGCCATTTTATAGAGGAGTAAACTGAGGTTTTTGAAAAGGTCATTATCTTGCTCCAGGTCTCACAAGTGGCAAAGCTGGGAGACCCAACTTTGGCTACCAGTTTCTACTTCTAGTTGCTCAGCTTTCTAGATGAGCATGAGGGAGGGGTTGGCAACAAGGATGGCAAAAGTATCTACATGTGCAACCATCACTTAAAAAAAAAACCCTCAAAATGTTCAAGTGTACTTTGAGCATTTGTAGTTATTTTGTAGAATTTGGGAATTCTAATGGCAAGTGTTTTCTCTTCTAGAAGGCTGTCCACTTTACTTTTCAGATGGACAAATCTATTAAAATCTATTTTTTAGCTAAACTAACAAGTCATCCATGATTTCAGAAAGTTCAGTAATTATTTCTTTTTGGAAATAGCTTATAAAACTTTTCTAGACCATCTTTGCCTTTTATGCTCTTGAAAAAGTAAATTATTCTGAGTTTCCTCTGCCTTTAAAGAGCTGTTATTACTAACTGAATTCTCAGCATCACAAATAGGCCAAGGGTAAGAGGCTTTTATTGATACTGTTCATTAAAATATTCATAACTAGGAATTTAAGATGCATTCCCTGGTGAGTGCAATCAAGCTATTATTGCCTTTGTGTATCTTTCACCTGCTTTTCTTGAAGTAATTTTCCAAACTCTAAATAAAGTGTTAGATCTTGTAAGTGGGGCACATACTTTACGTGTAGCATGGGAGACTGGGAATGTGACAGAGGCTTTTTCTCTCCCCAATGTGCCTTGTCAATTAAATATGTAACCACTAATTGAGTAATGGTACAAGACACTGGGCTATGTACTTTGCCAGATAAGGAAAATACAAATGTATGGTCCCTGGGGCAAAAAGATAAATATATTTAAAGACATCAAGGACAACTTATAAAAGTCTCACAAGAATACTGACAGCACTAAATTCTTTACACAGAGAGGAATTTGTATGGGATTGTTTTGGAAGATTTAACAGAAATGGTGAGAGTTGAGCTTGTTTCTGAAGGATGAACAGGAGGTAGAGGCAGGGAGGGATACAATAAACTAAATCTAAAGGCAGGACCATAACCTCAAGACATGCTGAGGACAGCAAATATATCATCTTAGCTAAAGGAAATGTGTGTGTAAGGGCTAAAAGAAAAAAAAATGAGGATAGCTTGTTTCCAGGTGGTAAAGAAGCTTGAATATTAATTTAAGAAGTTGGATCTCAATCATCAAAAGAGGCAATGAAAGTTGGTAAAGTGGATAACCAACATAGTGGTAAAAACAATTGTTAAAGAAAGATAAAAATCATGACTCTCTTCCAAAAAAGAAAATAAACAGTCATTAAAGATCAACTTGTGACGGTGGCCTACAGTCACCTCATGGCCATCCAGAAGTATAAGGCTGTCTGCAGAGATTTGAAAAATGGCAACAAATGAAAGTGTCAGCATCTTTAGTTCAGCATCATTGACTGTGGAGTATGTAGATTCACTTTTACTTGAGAATCCCCTGCAACAACTATTTAAAAATGCATGGAACTATATGTTGAATAATTACACCAAGTTCCAGATCACAACATGAGGATCCCTATAGTTCACGAAGCCCTTTATTTCTTTTTCTTTTTACCTGGATTATTATTTCAATTTATACCTTACATGAAAAAATACAAAATTCAAAAGACAAACCAGAAACATGGGAAACCAATGGAAATGTTTAAAGTAATTTTCTTCAATCACTTCTGTATCCAGCTGCCTTTGATTGGTGGAATCTATTATTTTACAGGGTATTTCAATATTTTTTATGATTGGGAAAGAATGCTGAGATTGTATATGGTTTTCACAAGATGCTTTGACTGTGCAGTCATTGGAGATACTTGGCACTATTTTATACATAAACTCTTTTTTGTTTTTGTTGTTGAGACAGAGTCTCACTCTGTTGCCCAGGCTGGAGTGCAGTGGTACAATCTTGGCTCCCTGCAACCTCCGTCTCCCGGGCTCAAGTGATTCTTGTGCTTCAGACTCCTGAGTAGCAGGGATTACAGGTGTGTGTCACCACACTTGGCTAATTTTTGTGTTTTTACCAGAGATGGGGTTTCACATTATTAGCCAGGCTGGTCTTGAACTCCTGGCCTCCAGTCATCCACCCACCTCGGCCTCCCAAAGTGCTGGGATTACAGGTGTGAGCCACCATGCCTGACTGCATAGACCCTCACACTGCTAAAGGATATCTAAGTATATTCATAAAAATCATCTTGAGTTTCAAGTTCCATTTGGAATGGAAGCTGAATATGCACATCCTTTGTAAATGCTAATCCTTGGAACTGGATTTTTCCAATCATGCTTTTGTGTGATCACGTAATTATTCTTTGGGCACAGATGACCACTCATTTGATAGAAACTATTGATATCCACAATGGTTATGATATTCTTCTCAACCCTTTAAATCTCATCCCTTTCTATGCTGGTTCTCAGCATCATAATTTCCACCACATGAACTTCATCAGAAACTGTTTTTCATCATTTACATGGTATAATAGAGTTTTTGGAACAGACTCTTAGCATAATGCCTATAATGAAATGAGGGAGACATTTGAAAAAAAGACTGAATATCTCATGTAAACCTTCCTGAAAGATAAACATGTTCCTGAATCGAAACTAGCAGCTAACACTGCTTCTGGAGAACAGAAATAAGCATGTATCTTGGCTACTAACTGATAAAAAGAACATTAACAACCTTTAATTACTTTCCTAGTGGAAACTTTTTCTACTTTACCTACAAGTTCTGCATATGTAGAAATAAGTAAATACATATTCAAGTACAGTTTTCATGAGGAAGTTTTAAAGGCTATGTTGCTAAGCTTCCAAGAAGGTTTTGGGTAACAGAAGTATTAATCTATATAGCTTTTCTCCCAGTAAAACCATAGGCCTAAAGTTGACATTGGTCTCTAAATCTTTTAGATATATACTGGTCATTTCAGAAAATCCTTAATAGTGGTGTTGGCCTTATATTTAACTTTAAACATACTTTAGACTTTGCCTAAAGTTGAAAATGTCATGCATTAAAACTTATCAATTGGTAGTGAATGAGTGAAGCTTCCAGATCAAGAAAAGCCAACACCAAGAATTTCTATTGCTCTCTAGAACTTACTAGTTTGGTCTGATTCTCTCTCTTAAGAGTCCTTTTTCATTGCAGTGCTGTACTGGCATCTATGAATTAAAGTATTTTCTGATGTGAGTGGATCATTTTAGTCTAAAGGTTTTTCAAATTACTTGCATTTTTTTTTTAATTGAGAAGCTTTATTTCTGCTGTTTACCCTTTCATTCGTATATGGTCAAATTTCCATTGTCATTAAAATTGTTTTTTGAAACTTTGTGAACTGATTTGCCATATTTGCCTTTGAACTATTGAAATAAATGTCACTTTTGTCTGACAAAAAGATGATGTAACTCATGATAAAGGGAAAAGGCAGATGTTAAAAAAATCTCAAAGAACAGACACATTTACTGATTAGGAATATTGAAATGAATGTTCAAATGGAGGCAAAACTGTTATTTTAGAATAAGGAGGGCTGTCTCTCCACTGAACAGAAATTATTTGCGTGTCTAAAGGCAAGATTTATTTTGCATCTGTATTAGCTATCTACAAAGGATGAAGTTGTAATAATCAGAAAACTCAATGTATAGTGTTGTGCAAGCTGAATTGAAATGGAGGCTAAAGGTCTATTTAGGGGTGCATAGGATGTCTATAGTGTGAATGGTACAGGAGAAAGGGATGTAAGAGATGATACAAGCAAATAAGAGGCCTGGACATAATTTCATTATTAATTATAAAATTACAAGGGAGAGTGAAGAATATGTGATAAATGTGAGTTTCTATCTTGCTTTCCTTGCAAATAATAGTAGTATAGACAAATACAAAAAACAAATGAACTTAATTTTACACAATCAGGTCTAAACTGCCATTTAAATAGAATTGTCCAATTGCATTCCTTTTATTTACTTTCCACAGTGGGAACTGCATGTTCTACTCTACTGCTATACTTTCCCTAGGAATTTATACTCTGCTAGAATAGTGGGAGCTTCTCCTGTGAGGTGAGCTCTCTAGAGTGGTAAGCAGGGTGCAGGCAAAAGAAGGCCTATTATGTACCAGCATATAGGGTCCTATCATTGGATAAGGCATTTTGTTTCTAGACAGTGCCTGAAATGTAAATACGTTTCCTTGCAGGTAAGATCTTCCTGAGGCTAAAGCTATCAGATTGATGCGTTAGAGGAATAACAGAGCACAGAGGAAATGTGGCTTGGGGCTGGTAAATTTTGGGACTGGAAAATGATAATTATTTATTGTGTACTACTTGTGTACATGATACTCTTCTAGTTATTTTCCTAACATTGCCTTCTATTATCTTCACAAGAACCCAGTGGTGTAGGTGATATTAGTATCTCCATTTATAAACAAAGAAACGAAGAGAGTTTAAGTTATTTGCCAGGGCTCACAGGTCTCCTAATGTTAGAGCCAGGACTGAGCTTGGGTTTGCGACTTCATACATGCGGCTACTTACTCTTCTCCCTTGCCACTTATGAAGAGTAAAATGTTCACAATGATGGCTCTTCAAGGGAAGGCAGAGCTAGGATGAGGTTATAGCAAATGTCCTGCCCAGAAATGTGAAAGTTCTGACTGTCTGGGGACAGGGAAGGAGAAGTGCACAGGAAAGAAAGATCATTCCTAGCTGGAAATCTGGAGGTTTTGAATTCAAGAGAACAAGGATATCGAATTTAATTTTAGGATTGGGTCTTTGTACAGAGTTGTTTCTTTGGGGACAATCAACATTCTGTTAGGAGTGTGGACTATGAAACACCAGCTGTAAATTCATAAGTGTCTTTGCTATTTACTAAGCAGTTTAACACTGTGCAATGTGCTGTGTGCTGCAGTTTTCTCAGCTGTAAAATGGGTATGACAGCTTCATTAGCATTATCGTGAGGAACAAATGAGTTCACTTGTAGAGTGCTTAGAACAGTTCCCGGAACACAGTAAGCATTCAGTGGATAATTGCTATTGTCAACAACATTCATTGTATTAATGACACAATTCACTTTCCAGAGCATTTGAGTATATTGTGGTTGTATCAGTCATGGTTCTTTAGAAAAACAGAACCAATAGGATAGGTGTGTGTTTGTATCCGTCCGTCTGTCTGTCTGTCTGTCTGTCTATCTATCTACCCATCTATCTACCATATGCGTATTTAATCAGTGGAACAAGATGAGGTCCAGCCTTTTGGGGAGGTATCTGTATGTATATATATTTCTTTTTTTAAATAAAAAGAAACATTTTTTAAAAGATATACAAATATATATATATATATATATATTTTTTTTTTTTTTTTTCTGAAGTTAGTTCACATGATTGTGAAGTCTTGGCAAGTCCAAAATTTGATGAGGGAAGCTGGCAGGCTAGAGACTCAGGAAAGAGTTACAGTTTCTGTCCAAAAGTGGTCAGGCTGCAGACCCAGGAAGACCTAATGTTCAAGTTCAAGGCCATCTGCTGGAAAATTCCTTGCTTCTGGTGGGTCACTCTTGTTCTATTCAGGCCTTCATCTGATTGGATGAGGCCCACCCATATTAGGAAAGGGAATCTGCTTCACTTCATGTTTACTGATTTAAATGTTAATCCCACCAGAAAGCATCCTCAGAGAAATATCCACAATAATGTTTGATAAAATATCTAGACACTGTGAACCTGCAAAGTTGACATATAAAATTAGCATCAGTTGACATCTCAATTTCCCATCAAAGTGGTAAATCATCTTAGCCTTTGAATCACAGGCTTTGACTACTTGGATCACTTATTTTATGCCGTAGAAAAATATACTAATTGGATGTCAGATGTCAACTATTTCTTTAGAGACTATGTCTTTTAGAGTATATTTTTTCATTCTTTTGTTTCTTATGATTTTGAAGGGGTTTTTTCCCCCTCACCCTATGCGTATTTAATTAGTGGAACAAGATGAGGTCCAGCCTTTTGGGGAGGTATTTAAAAGCATTTTCCTTAAAACACATTGATACAGTTAATGCCCTTTCCCTTAAAGCAATTCATAATCAACCCACAATGGAATAAAAACCAAATGAGTCTAATGAAAATTTATTCAGACTAGATTTTAATGTTTTATAAAAGCTTGCATGGAATCTTAGTGTTTACTTCTTTGTTCAAAGTTTGAAGAGGTTTATACTGAATATGATGCTAGCAGTGCTGCAGTTTTAAATTTTCTTTTGTGAAATTCTTCACTGTTTTCAATCAAGCTCATTGTTGAGAATCACTGGTCTTGTTCTGCAACAGATCCCCTTCTGTATACACCTTTGGAAACACTGCAGGAGCAGACTTCCGTTTGCTTATTTATTAATCATTCTGAGTCTTTATTGAGTGGCTCTTTCTTCATTCAGGGATCTCTGGAGTGTACCTCAGTCACAAGCAGTATGCTAGTTTTGTGAGTGTAGTTTTGGGTATTTGTTTTACACATATAGGCTCAAACAAGTAATTATTTTCTTATCCAAGGTTAATAAAAAGGCATGTCATAGCATTTGTACTTCAGCTCAAGTCTGGCTTTACAGCTATCTTCCTTGTCACCCGGTTGGAAGTTCTTTTTCCTGGGATGTTGATTTGATGTTAATTTTAAACATCATTTTTCCTTTCCAAGTATTTTAAGCTGTGAAATTAACATGTGCTCACTGTATCTAGTGAAATAAGAAAAAAATAATTAAGAAAAAGCTAATGATTTTTTTCTACCTTTTTGAGGAGACCAATGCCAACAACTCCAAGGTTATGGAAACACAGAAAAACACGCTAGTGTTGTTTAATTTTATAAATGACATAACACGCATGAATTAGCAACTTGTTTTCCTCATTTAACAATTCACTATGGACAGCTCCATAGGTCAACAGAAAGAGGTATTTCTTATTTAAAAAAAACTCCTGTTAGAGCCTGGGTTCTCACAAAAGAGCTCAGATAAGGGCTTGTCTGCAGGCAGTTTATTCTAGAAAGTGATCCCAAGGACCAGGAGCAGAGGACTGGAAAAAGTAAAGCAGGGAAGGAGGGAAATTCAACCAGTGGCTGAATAGGAAGCTGCCAGAACTGTGGGAAGCTGGGGCTTTTGCAGAGCAGTGTAGATTGCATCTTGAAGTGATCTGCCAAAGGGACAGAAGAGAAGCCACTTACCTATGGGCTTCCACTCTCTAGTGGCCAGGGTATGCCCCATGCCCTTTGCAATTTCAGGTTTGCACATGTGTTGGAATGGCTGAGTTAATACTTACAAATGTCTCCAAATGTTGACAGAGAGACTCAGGGCACAATGCAGGAAGTGTGCCATGCAGCTGAAGCAAAGTACTGTCAATCATACCTGCAAGCGGCTGGTTGCTACAGCAACAGCTGGAATAAAATGTGGAGTGAGAATGCGTGAGATGATACCCAAGAGATGTCTAAAACAACTGCATAGTGTTCCATAATGTGTATGTACCACATCTGTTAACAATACACAGTTGGATAGATACTTGTTTTTTTTCCCATTTTATTTTTTGCCACCACAATGTTGCACTGAAAATCCTTATATATATATTCTTATTTACTAGTACTTTTAGGTCCATATAATATATTCCCCTCAGTGTTATTGCTGGTGAAAAGCACTTTTCATCTACTAACTCATTTATTCCTCCCACAGTTGAGTGATTATTCCAGTCCTGTATTTCACATGAGGAACTGGGGCACATCAGAGTCCAGGAAATAAAGGCAGTTTGCATTTTTAAATGACTACTGAAAAACTAGATTCCAAAATATTATTTGACTGCAAAATGAGGAGACTTTTGACATTGTAATATCAATGTGTTTTCATTTTCTTAACCTGTTAATCATGTTTTTCTGCAGCATTATATGTTCAGTGAAGGGAGGAAGGTAGATGCTGCTCCCAGAAAAAGGAAGCTATGAAGTAGCAGAACTCTTTCACACAAGAAAATGAAGTGGAAAGCCCAATGATTGCTGAGAAATGTACCTGGAAGGTCACCACTGGGTTGAGCTGGGAGAATTATCCTTACTTGAAGATTACATGTTGACTGCTTGAGCATAGGACCTCAGTGGGGATTGTAGGTTTTTGTAGGGAAAACTCGTGGGCCCTGACCAAACTCACAGACCCCATGTCCACTAACCACCTTATGTTTTAGGAGACAGCAGGGCAACCAGCTGTCAGGCAGACAAGGAAATGAGCAACAGCTTATTTCTCCAATCACATAGAGCTTGTGATTGCAGCTAGGTTACAGAGGTCCTTGACAACAAAATAGCTCAGTTTGTTGGAGTAGCCTTCAACTCATGATGTCTGAGATCCTTGAGGGAAGAACAGTATCATATTCATTTTGTGACCCTGGTAATAAGGAGATGCTTTTCACGCACAGAGGAAGACATGCTTATATTCACATGGAACTAAAAAACAAAATGAGAAACAAGCCACAATATGAAGATCCCTTAAGAGGTAGAAATAGGCAGCCTAAAGATCTTCCAGTGAATTCCTTTACATTTTGACTATACTTGTTCTCTGGGCCAGTCATAATCTTAAGGGCAAAAGCCTCGTGGATAACATGAGATTCCTTTACTCAATAAACCAAACTTCCAATAAGCCTTAAAAAATATGGAAATGATGAACATGATATGGTATGTTGTATTACTTTTCTATTACTGCCATAACAAATTACCACAAATTTAAAGTCAACACAATTTATTATCTAACAGTTTCTATAGGTCAGAAGTCCATGTAAGCCATGCTGGGTCCTTTGCTTAGAGTCTCACAAGGCTAAAATCAAGGTTCTGGCTGGGCTGTATTCCTTACTAGAAACTCTGGGGAAGAACCTGCTTCCGAGATTGTTCATGTTGTTGGCTGAACTAACTCTTTTGTGATTGGAGGGTTAAGGTCTCTGCTTCCTTGCTGGCTGTCATCCAAGGGCCAGTCTTCACTGCATGAACCGCCAGCATTCTTTCTCATGCTTTCCATGTCGCCTCTTTAGCAATGGTGGGTTGAGTCCCTCTCACATTTTCAATCTTGGACTTACTTTCCAACATCTCTCTGATTCCAGGTAGAGAAGGTTCTTTGCTTTTAAGGTTTGTGTGATTATATTGGGCCCATCTGGATAATCCATAATAATCTCTTTCTTTAAAGGTCCAGTGACCTTAATTACATTTTCCATGTAATGTTCATGTAATGCTCCTTGTAACATATTCACAGGTTTCTGGGATGAGGGCATGGACTTCTTTGTGGGGGTCCATTCTGCCTACCACAAACATTACTGACACATAGGAAGGAGGTGGTAATACTATTTAAAGAAAAGGCAGGGCAGAGAAAAGCATCATCAAAGAAGTAACATTTGAGTTGTGTTTCTAACAAGGAATAGGATTCCATCAAACAGGATGTGTATATGATTGTTAATTTAGACTAAAGTTAGGAAGACATGAAAAGATTTGGACATATTTGGAATTGGTATGTGGTTTAGTGTAGTTAAAATATGCCTAGATTTAAATCCTAGCTGTGCTGCATTACTGGCTATGCAATCTTGTAAGCCTTTAGTATCTTAGCCTTGGTTTCTTCTTCTGTTAAATGGGAGTAAAAACAGTGCTGATTTCACAAAATATGAGAATTAAATAAGCTAAAATACCAAGGCACATATCACATAGCATCTTTCACATTGCAAATGCAAAATCAGAGACAGCTACATCATTAAAATTATTATTGTTATTACCACCAGAGCTAGAGGATTGAGAAAGAATGGAGAAGCAGCAGGAGTTGAGTGAGGCTAGCTATGTAGGCTGGGGTCAGAGTGTGAGGCTAGAGTGAGTTAGTGTTCATCACTGTTTTTTTAAGAAAATTATTTTCCTTTTGGCTTCTCTGACATCACACTTCATGGATTTTATCTTACTTTTGAAGGTTTTATCTCAATTTTCTTTAGTGGGTTATATCCTGAGGCCTCCAGACTTCTTGTGAGACCATGTCTTTTCCCTAAAAGATTTAGTCTATTTCATGAATTTAATGACCTTATCTTTACATCTTGTTCCCAAATTCTACTCTGAACTGGGACTTTACTTGAATATTACAACCTAAGTATTATCCATCACCACACCCCTTTGTTCTTGTGCCTTGACTACTCTCCATTCTCTCACCTCACCCCATTATCACCCCCAGCACCAAACCCAATAACTACTCATTTCCAGTGCTTTTTGTTTCCAGTTTTGATTCCCAGCAATAAAAAATAATTGCAACTCATAGTTCCTGGAATGTAGTTTTATTCTTATTGACTTTTCATATGCCATTTCCTTTAATTGGCGTAGCCATCCCAGACTCAAATATCTTTCCTTTTGAAGCCCCTAAAATAGATGATCACTCCCTATTCTATGCTCTCTCTGTACCTTGCACATACTGTTGTAGTTGTGTATATTGCAATATGTTGTAAAGAGCTGTTAACATATCTGACTCTCCTAGACTTATGCTGTGGGCACCTTACAAGTCCATGGCTTTTCATCTTTGTATTTACTGTACCTAATGAGCTTTATGACTCATACTAGTAGCAGAGATTCACAAAATAGTTGTTGAAATGACGATTTTATCCTACAGGCAACAGGAAGCCACCAAAGTAAGTTTTTTTAGTGCATGACATTATCAAATAAGTGTTTCAGCAAGATAATTCTGGCAGCTATGCTAGATAGGTTGGAGAGAAATGAGAGACATGTGGCAGAGAATCTAGGAAGTTTCTTTATAATCCAAATGAGAGATGATGAAGGTTTGGCAGTGACCATAGAAATTTAAAAGAATGAATAAATGCGAGAGATCCTTCGAGGCAGAGTATCTGATTTATTGAGCAATGGGACAAAGGAAGTAGAGAAGAGAGTCATATAGGACAATGCTGCAGTTTCTGACTTGGTTAACAAGGTGAAATAAATGCTGAGATAGAGAGCTTAGAAGGAAGACTTCCTTAATGAAAAAATATACTGGGTATGGTTTTGAACATGTTTGGATAAAGGTAGGTGCTGAGGGACATGCCACTAAAAATCTCTAATAGGAAATTGGAGATCAAGGCCATGTATATATTTTCTATGTTTTAAAGCATTTTGTCAAATACGTATGTTGACTTTAAGAGTATTTATGAGACATTTCCTATTCTTTGTTTTCTATGCCTTTATCTCCTTCTTTACTATCTAACCATAGTGTACTCAGTGCTGTATAAGAACAAGGAGAGAAAAATTAAATTTACAGGGGTTTTGGCACCTCCTCACCCCTTCTTTATTCTGATCTCCTCTTCAACAAGGAGCACAAACGCACAGTGCTCATCACCACAGAGGCAATGAATACACAGAAGTCAAGAATGGAAAACTGCTGTAGGTCCTATGGGAATTAATAGTGAAACTTACCTACATGTTTTGACTCCCCAAAATTTTAACTCAAAGCATTAGACAAATATAGTTTGACTCTCTCTAACGATGTTGAAGAATCCATTGCTTCTCTCCTATTCAAGATAAAACAATGTCTTAATGACATTGTCTCCAGGGAATATTAGGTTGTCTTGAAAACCTGTGACATTAGCCTTTTAGTTTTGCTAGATTCTTGTGATTCTAGATGAGACACTTAAAGGCACCTGTCCTTTATGACCTCTAATGCAATTGAAGAAGCAATGTACACATTTCCCTGAATAGGAAGGAAAAGATAATCATGATTTATGTAGCCTGGGTGGAATCATTTCCCTGAAGACTGTGATTGCATTGTGCAGATTTTGTGCCTAACTAGCATTTCAAAATACAGATTTGATTGTCCTATGGTATTGCATGTTCATTCTTACCAAGGATACAAGAACAAGTAACAGCTTTTTTTTTTTTTTTTTTTTTGCCAATAAGACATCTTTACCTAGCACTTACTGGTTGCATAGAAACTACAGACAATAAATCTCACTTGAACATTTTGTGAGAGTTCCTTAAAATGCAGGAAATATATCCCTCCTACAGATTGCAAGCAATTCTAAACTCTTTCCTGGGAGATTTATCCTTAAACTCTTTGTGGCAAAATGCAATTTATTTTGAGTAGCCTTAAGTTCCTTAGGACTTTAATAAGTTTAATGACTGTTTAGCTGTCATTTCCCATGTCAATGCTGTCTACTATGAGCAGCCATAAGCTTTAGAGGTTAGTTCTTTATTATGACCTACCAGACCAACTTCTTTCAGGGCTGGCAGGTGGGCATTAGGCATTTAAAAAACTTGTTTGATTCTGAATGCCATAAGGAACAATAGTAAAAAAGTACTTTGATATGAGGTGGATACTAGAAATGGAAATAATAAGTTAATCAGTGTTGGCAACCACTGTTCCTCTCTCATTATGATCTCCTCAAGGAGGAAGTGTACAAATGCCTGTCAAGGACCACTGTGGACACAATAGACTCAGAAGCACCAAAGACGGTTCTATTATATATACATGCAGATGGTGGTGGGGTGCACTGTAAGACAGTGTAACTCAGACCATGGAAGTTGGAAACTAAAGCTTTTATGGGAGTCAGAGGGGATTATAAAGCTTGGAGTTCTGGAGGCTATCTTTCTTCATCTGTCATCAAAGTGGGGAGGGCTTTGAGCTGGGTGTACTTTGAGCAGGTAGGAGATCTTGGTTTTAGTCAGATGAGTGCCAGATTGAGCCATATGGGAAAGAAAGAGAAGATTAGACTGCCAAGACTAGTGTGGCTCTTAGTTTGAAGGAAGAATGACAAAAGTGAGGACAGGTGGTCTACGAGGCTCCAGTATTTTCTGACCTAGTTTTCCAAGCTAGGGAGAAGATAAAGATTTGAGGCAAAACCCTGGCTATGAATGAGGATTCTATGCTGGCCTGTGCCACTGCAGAAAATGCAGGACAGGTACCCACTCAGTGGAGGAGAGAGCTGCCCTAGCATCTGACAGAGTAAGCCTGGGGGAGCAGCAACCTCTGTGAAATTCTCAGCACAAACTGCAAAATGGGAAAACAGTCATTTTCATAAGAGATAATTCTGTGCCAGACCAGAACCCTCTGATTTAGATAGTCTTATAAAAAATTTAAAAAGACAATTACGAAGTTTGTCATATGGCACTGGAGAAAAATCTCCCTTTTCAGTTCTAGGATTCTTCAAGATGATTTGGTTTCCACCTGGCTGCCCAAAGAGAATTGCTTGGCTGCTATAGCAACTGTGTCCCTGGATATATAGCAGTTGCCAAAAAAACTCTTTATATGCTGATTTTTATGTGTAGAAACATAGGCTGGGCTGGTGAGATGGATGAAATAACAAGCTGGATGATAAAATTGCTATAAGACAATGCACCTTTATCACACACTTTACATTCCATTCGTCAACAAATCCTGTCAACTCCACCACTCTCCCCCTGGTCTCAGAGTTTTGCAGCAGGCTCTGGACTGGTCTCTTGTATGCCCTCTTGTCTTTCAACTTGTCTACTCTCTAAACCGCTGTCAGAGTAGTCATTTACAAATATAATTCAGATTACTTTATTCTTTCAATTTAAACCCTGCAATTGTGTATCAGTCAGCTCTTGCTTCGACAATTCTGCTTAACAAACCACCATAACTTTTAGTGATTTACAATATTAAGCTTTAATTTTCTCACCCCCAGGCAGCTGAGGTAACTCTGCTTCAGGCTTTACGATGGGTTCTGCTGTGTTCCATCAATCTTACTCTAAAGCCCTTGCTGAAGAGGCAGTGACCTGCAGCCTTCTCTTCAAATGGTATATTAGTCTTTTCTTATGCTGCTAATAAAGACATACCCGAGACTGGGTAATTTATAAAGGAAAGTGGTTTAATTGACTCGCAGTTCCACATGGCTAGGGAGACCTCACAATCATGGCAGAGGGCAAATGAGGAGCAAAGTCACATCTTACTTAGTGGCAGCCAAGAGAGCATATGCAGGGACCTCCCCTTTGTGAAACCATCAGATCTCATGGGACTTATTCACTGTCACCAGAACAGCATGAGAAAGACCCCCCCTCACCCCCACCGCCATGATTCATTTACCTTCCACCAGGTGCCTTCCACAACACATGAAAATTAGGGAGCTACAATTCAAGATGAGATATGAGTGGGAACACAGTCAAACCATATCAAATGGTAATCAAGGCAATGTCTCCAGAAACCAAGACAGCCAATGTGACCATATGTAAGGTCTCTGAGTCACATTTGTTAACATTCCATTGACCAAAACAAGTCACATGCATCAAAGGTATGAGGAAATGCACTCTACTTCCATAGGAGGATACTGCAACAAAATATGACAAAGGACATGAGTGCGTAATTCTACGGTGGCACTTGGAGAAAACCCCCAAAACTGTAGCCTTTATCACAGCTTGCAAGGAGCTATATTATCTGGCCTCCAGCTACCTTTCTGAAATCATTTTCTACCACTTCTTACCTTTGTTTCTCTGTTTTAGATGCTCTGGTCCTTCTATTCCTTGTACTCCCCCAGTATATTGTTCCTGGGCTTTCACGTTCTCCATTATTTCTGCCTGAAAGTCCCTGCACACCTCTGCACAACTTCCTCTCTTTTGCCTCGTTCTGATCCCTGATTAAATATCAGTTCCTAAGAAAGTTCTTCCCCAGCTGCACTGTTTAACATTTAGCACTTGCACACTCCTTCTTTTTAACCTGCTTAATTTTTTTTTCCCTCAGCACTTAGCACTACTTGTCATGTGTTCTAAACTTATTTGATTCTTGTCTGTCTCCTACAGGAGAATTTAAGCTTTGTGAAGGCAAGGACATTGATGATGCTGCACTTCATGGGAGTGCAAAAGGTAATTGTCGAATGAATGGATAAGCTGAATTGCATTAACTGCCAGGTTCCATTCATGTCCTGCAGCTTCTTTGGGATATACCAGCGTGTGGCCATGTAAAGAAATAAAACACTCACAGGCCAAAGGCAAAGTTGTTGTTTTCCCTCTATAGATTCTCACATACAAGCTCCTTTCAGACAGGTAAAATATTGATCTTAGAGTCATTTTTCCTTACATATTCCTTTCCAAGTAGTTATTGTCAGGTTTTAGAAATTGAAGGCCTAAAGATTTTGGTATGAACTATGATCACTCATTTGCTTGAGTCAATGCACTTTGGATTGTTTGTGTGTTTGCGTGTATCAGGGATTGGCAAATGTTAATGTTGGGTTCCAAGTTACTAACTTGTGGTTTTTGTTTTAACTATTTTTTTTTTTTTCAGGGACAGAAGTTCACTTTTTAAAATAAGGTGTGGATATATTTCAACGTATAATTGTTCTTACTTTTTAGACCTTGGGAGTTTGACTGAGAGTAAATAATCTGGCACTTGAGAGAGAATTGAGGCAGGCACTTTCAGAAACAGGATGTCCTTAGAGACTGGCATATAGGGAGAATTGGAGACGGTGGGAGGCTGTTTCTACTGGGCAGGTCCAACGACAGCACACAGATCATGGATGGATAATCTCTCGCATATGCGGGTATGCCAAACCTACAATATCTTGTACCTACTCTGCAGGCCAGGCCTAGCCAAATGTCAGTCACCAGGAGGATGGTGTGTATTGCAGCAGGGCGGGAGTCGTTTCCAAAAAAGAGCTCATTATCAGTTAATAATTTGGGATGAAGTTAGGAAGAAGAGCTGTGATTTCCAGTTCTGGGAATCAAGCCAAAATCTGGAACTGGGATGGCAGCCAATCAGTGTTTCAAGCTGAGCAGCAAGGAAACCAGGGAACAAGGCAGAGGTCCACCATGGGATAACAAGAAAAAAGAGCAAGATACGGAGGGGTAGATCTGAAAGTCATTCTGTGAATGTTGCTTGTGTGCCGTGGAACTCCTCTTAGGTACGGCATATGATTAAGCTGAACAAGGTATGTAAGAGAGGTGTGCTCAGGATCTTTATATAAATTGTTATTCCATTTTTTTATTTATCTTTGTCATTATTGTTTAGGTAAAAGGTGTAATTCAAAGTTATATAGGTTTTGGAATTAGAAGGAACATGAGTTTCATAACAACAAAATTCAAAAGTGTGCTAAAATGTTCTAAACAAGTCATTTGTTTATTCTGTTGTTTTTAACTTTTCTTAGACTTGAGGTCTCTTTATGTTGCCTAAGCTAGAGTGCAATGGCACAATCATGGCTCACTGCAGGCCTGAATTCCTGGCCTCAAGTGATCCTCCAGCCTCAGCCTCCTGGGTTGGGATTACAGGTGTGAGTCACCTCACCCGGCTCAAGTCATTTGAGAGATGAGTATTTAGTTCTCATAGGTAGCAAGATTGATGCTTGTTACTCCAGTGGAAGGTAGACGAGAAAGGATGTGAAAACACATAATTGGAACTTAGCCCAGATTTCTTCTTTCAGAACTCAAACAGTATATTTAGATCCTAATGGTGGTGACATTTAATGGAATACACATTTATAAATTATTCAAATACACAGTTTCAGTAAAGTATTTTTGTATATAACCAATACATATTTTAACATCTTTAAATTTTAATTTATCATCATTTTATTTTATCTTTAAGTGTACTTTAGGTCCGTGTGCTGACATAAACAAACTTGAAAAAAAAAATCTCTAATTATACTGGCAACAGTAAAGATAATGGTAAGCAAGCAGGTCTCATACATGCAATTGTCTTGGGCACCAGGTAGTTTTAAGTGAACACTGGTGAAAACTGCATTCCAATAATTCAAACTGGTTTACTAAGTTTTTTCTCTTTGTGAAAAATCACATGGTCTAGGAAAACATATTTCATCTGAGATATCAACAATTCACAGTTTCTAGGATTATTTGGTTCATAATTACTTTTGCTGTTCTGCCTGATATATACACATTTTTATTTCCAGCAGATTCCTTTTCTCTACCCTTTTTTGAAACAAGTTTTAGACAGTGGATAATTTCAAATCAATTTTCTTGAATAATATAAGGACTTCCTTGCTTATTCATGGGAAGTCCTTATCACAGTGTCTGGCACAAAGTAGGCAGTCTCTAACACAGGTGTCTGTACTCTTCCCAGACCTATGTGGTTCCTCATCTTTTCCATTGTTCCCTCATTTAACAAATACTTATTGAGTGCCAGACAAGCTCTTACAAGTATATGATAATGAGCTGCCCAAGTGGTATGCTTTATGGCCCTTGACAGGGTCAAGGTCAAGACTATAATCAAGTTATATGGCCCATTTATGTTTCTCAGTATTTCTAACAGAATTGTCTCTTTTCAGTTTGAGTCTTCAGTGGTTCTGTAAGCAAAAGCTCTCAATAATTTGCCAAATTCTCTGTCAAAATATAAAGATAATATAAAATTCATTTATGGTATTTTTTCATAAAAAACTTTTTTTACATCATAGTGTCATTGTATTAGTATCTATTTTGGCATAACAAATGACCTCAAGATCTAGAAGCTTTAAACAATAAATGTTATCTCAAAAGATTTCTGAAAGGAATGCAGAAGCAGCTTTGCTTGGTGGGTCCTACTCAGAGTTTCTCCTGAGATTATAGTAAAATGTTAGCCAGAGCTGCAGTCATCTGAAGGCTTAAGAGGGCCTAAATAATTCAGGGGTTACATGGATATATTGTACAGTGGTGAAGCCTGGGTTTTTAGTGTACCCATCACCCATATAGTGAACCCAGTACCCAATAGGCAATTTTGCTACCTTCCCTCTTTCTACCCTCCCACTTTTGTAGTCTCTAGTGTCTCTTATTTCCCTTTGTATATCCATGTGTACCTATTGTTTAGCTTCCACTTATAAATAAGAACATGCAGTATTCAATCTTTCTCTTTCTGAGTAATTTCACTTAGGATAATGGGTGTCACCTCCAACCACATTGTTGCAAAAGACATGATTTTATTCTTTTTTATGGCTGCATAGTATTCCATGGTGTATATATACCACATTTTCTTTATTCAATCATCCATTGATGGTTAGTTAGGTTAATTTCATGACTTTGCTTTTGTGATAGTGAGGCAATAAACAAAGGAGTGCAGGTGTCTTTCGGATACAATGATTTCTTTTGGGCAGATAGTAGTGGGTAGTTCAATTTTTAGTTTCTTAAGAAATTCTCATATTGTTTTCCATAGTGGTTGTACTAATTTACATTTCCACCAACAGTGTGCAATTGTTCCCATTTCTCCATATTGTCTCCAACATTTATCTTGTTGTTGTTTTTTTTTTTTTTTTTTTTTTTTTAATATTTGCCACTCTAACAGATGTGAGGTGATGGCTCATTGCGGTTTTAATTTACATTTCCCTGATGATTGGTGATGTTGAGCATTCTTTTCATATACTTGTTGACCATTTATTTGTATGTCTTCTTTTGAGAAATGTCTGTTCAGATCCTTTGCCCATTTTTAAAGTGTGTTACTTATTTTCTTACTCTTCAATTGTTTGAGTTTCTTTTATATTTTGGATATTCACCGCTTATCAGATATATGGTTTGCAAATATATTCTCCCACTCCATAGATTATATCTTCACTGTTGATTGTTTCTTTGGCTGTGCAGAAACTTTTTAGTTTGATGTAATTCCATTTGTCTATTTTTGCTTTTGTTCATTGTGCTTTTGGGGTCATTTCCAAAAATTCATTGCCCGAACCAATGTCATAGAGCTTTTCACACATGTTTTCTTTTTGTAATTCTACAGTTTTGAGTCTTATATTTAAGTGTTTAATCCATTTTGAGTTTGTTTCTGTACATGGTGTGAGATAGGTGTGTGATTTTATTCCTTTTCATCTGGATAGAAAGTTTTTCTAACACTATTCATTGAGAATATTTTCCTTTCCCCTATCTGTATTCTTGGCACTTTGATCATAGTCAATAGATCATAAATGTATGAGTTACTTATGAGCTCTATTCTGTTCCATTGGTCTATGTTCCAGGTTTTTTTTTTTGTTTTTTGTTTTTGCCAGTAGAGTGCTGTTTTGAACTCTAGCTTTGTAGTAGATTTTGAGATCAGCTAATAATGCCTCTGGATTTTTTTCTCCTCAAAATTGCCCTGGCTATTTCGAATCTTTTGTAGTTCCATATAAATTTTAGAAATATTGTTTTCTATTTCTGTGAAAAACATCACTGGACTATTTTTTTATGAAAGAAAGAAAGAAAGAGAAAGAGAAAGGGGGAGAGAGAACAGGAGTCTTGCTCCATTGCCCAGGCTGGAATGCAATCTAAAAATAGGTATTAAAAACCTCTTTTATGCCAATAATTGTGCTTAACAGTGGAGACAGGAAGGAATAAGGAAAGAAAATAACAAACAGCCAACCAATATTTCATTTAAGTCTGTGAAATGCTATGCAAATGCTGAAGAGTAATTTACTTCCAATTATGTGGTCACTTTCAAAATAGGTGTAAAATAATACTGAGAAAAATGTATGTTCTGTGGACCTGGGGTGAAGAACTCTATAAATATTCACTGAGTTTACTTGTTCCAGGTCTGAGTTCTAATCATAGATGTCCCTGTTAATTTTCTATCTCGTTGATCTGTCAAATATTAACAATGTGGTGTCAAAGTCTCCCGCTATTATTGTGTGGGAGTCCAAGTCTCTTTGTAAGTCATTAAGAACTTGTCTTATGTATCTGGGGGCTCCTATATTGGCTGCACATATATTTATGATCATTGACTCCTGTTGTTGCATTGATCCTTTTACCATTATGTAATGTCCTTCTTTGTTTCTTTTAGTCTTTGTTACTATTAAAGTCTATTTTCAAAGGCAAAATTTACAACTCCTGTTTTTTTTCTTTCTTTGCTCTCCATTTGATTGGTGAGTCTTCCTCCAATTCTTTGTTTTGAGTCTTTGTTTGTCCTTGCTTATGAGATAGATCTGGATACAGCATACTGATGTGTTTTGACCTTTTATTCAATTTGCCTGTCTGTGTCGTTGATTGGGGCATTTAATCCATTTAAATTTAGGATTAATATTGATATTTGTGAGTTTAATATTGTCATTTAATGCTAGCCCTCTATTTTGCCCATTAGTTGATATAGATTCTTCGTTATGGAGATACTCTTTACCTTTTGGTAAGTTTTTGGAATGACTGATATTGGTTGTTCCTTTCTGTGTGTAATGTTTCTTTCAGAAGCTCTTGTAAAGCAGGCCTGGTGGTGATGAAATCTCTGAGTGTTTGAGAAAAATTTTATTTTTCCTTCATTTATGAAGCTTAGTTTGACCGGATATGAGATTCTGGGTTGAAAATTCTTTTCTTTGAGGATATTTAATATTGACCCTCACTCTCTTCTAGTTTGTAGGGTTTCTGCTGAGAGATCTGCTGTGTCTGATAGGCTTCCCTTTATGGGTAACCTGACCTTTCTCTCTAGCTGCCCTTAGAATTTTCTCATTTATTTCAACCCTAGTGAATATAACGATTATGTGTCGTGGGGTTGCTCTACTTGAGGAATATCTTTGTGGTGTTCTCTGTATTATCTGGAGTTGAGTATTGCCCTGCCTTACTAGGTTAGGAAAGTTTTCCTGAATAACATCCTGAAGAATATTTTCCAGCTTGGATTCATTCTCTTCATGACATTGAGGTACACCTATCAAACATAAATTAGGTCTTTTCATATAGTCCCATATTTCTTGAAGACTTTGCTCATTCCTTATAACTCTTTCTTCTCTAATCTTCACATTTCATTTCATTAAGTTGGTCTTCAATCTCTGATATCCTTTCTTCTGCTGGATCAATTCGACTGTTAAAACCTGTGAATACTTCGTGGAGTTCTCGTATTGTATTCTTCAGTTCCATTAATTCACTTATATTCCTCTCTAAATTGTCTATTCTCATTAGGATTTTGTCAAACCTTTTTTCAAGGTTCTTAATTTCTTTACATTGGGCTAGAACATGTTCTTTTAACTAACAGAAATTTCATATTATCCACCTTCTGAAACCTAAATCTGTTAATGGAACACACTTGTTCTCTGTCAGACCTTGTTCCCCTGTTGATAAGGAACTGTGATCCCCTGCAGAGGGAGAAGCATTCTGATTTGGGGTATTCTCAATCTTTTTATGCTGGTTTCTTCCCATAATTGTAAATTTATCCACCTGTCATCTTTGTAATTACCGACTTTCAAATTAGGTCTCTGAGTGGACATCCAACTTGTTGATTCCCAGCGCTGGAATCTGAGCAACCCACTGCACCATCTAAAACAGCGGCATTAAACTTCATGGTACTTTTCTGCCCAGGAATCTCTGGTATGGCTTCCCTCTTGAGTCCCTTTTTCATTCAGCTGAATGGGCAACTCTGCCTTCCTGGAGCTCCAAACATCAACCAAAAGGGAACCTTGTCCCATTTACTCTGCACCGAGAACTGCCACACCGGGCTGCCAGCAAAACCACCACGCCAGCCACAAGACTCGCGCTGGTGACCCGTGGGGCTCCTCCGCTGGGAATCTCCTGGTCCGTGAACAATAAAAATTCGTCTGAAAGTGTGGCATCCTCTCATTCTCTGCGCTTTCACTGGGACCTACGATCTTGAGCTGCTAGTAATCAGACATCTTGGATCTCTCTCCCATCATTGGAATTTTGCTATGGATTGCATTGAATCTGTAGATCACTTTGGGTTATATGGACATTTTAACATTAATTTTTCTAATCCATGGACATGTGACATGATTTTAATTTTATTATTTGTTGAGTACTGTCTACATGATAAGCATTGTACTAAGGACCTTAAGAGATGAAAAGCAATAAATAAGACACAATTTCTGATACTAGGAATATGATAACATGCACTTGTTTAGTGCTTTTTCTATAGACAAGACACATCATACATCTGATCTTCATTTATTGAGGTTATCTCTGTTTTAGACATGAGAAAAGTAAGGCTTAGGGCATTTAAAGGATTTATTCTACACTGCAGGCCAAGAAGTGTGAAATCTATGCTCAAACTCAGGTATTCTAATCACATGTAGAGCATGTTTTCTGTACACAAGGTACAAACTTATTACATAGCTAGTGCTTTCAAAAATGCTCACTGATTTGAAAACAAGAACACAAATGACTAAAATTTTAAAAAGGCTGTTTAGAATGATGCATGAGTGTTGCAAAGTAAGCATTGCTCTGGATCTCAGGTATGGAATAGGAGATCCTTTATATCTCAGGATAATCTACTCAGGCCCCAGAAAGGGAGTAAGAGGAAAGCATCTGTGGACAAACGTTATTTCTTAGGATCTGTTGCTTTGTTTTTAACAATAATAATAAACTTTCTCCTACAGAGAAGTTTTAGGATCATAGCAACATTGAGAAGAAAATACTGAGAGTTCTCAAATACCCTCAGCCCCCACACATGCAATCTTCCCACTACCAACATCCAGCACCAGAGTGGTACATATGTTACAATCAATGAACCTGAATTGACACATCACTTTCTCCCAAAGTCCGTAGTTTACATTAGCGTTCACTCTTGGTTTCATACATTCTGTGGATGTGGACAAATGCAGATGACATAAATCCATTACCACAGTAGTGTACAGAATAGTTTGACTCTCCTAAAAATCCACTATGCTCCTCCTATTCATCTCTCTCTTCTTTGTAACCCTGCAACCACTGATCTTTCTACTGTCTCCATATTAAACACTTAAAAATGTCTTTCATAAAGCTTAAAATGTATTAATTCTTTCATTACTTTGTTGCTATCTCTTCATTTTATTCATCATCTTGTTTTACCTACTTTCTCTTGTTTAAAAAAAATGTTGGCTCCAAAAGAAAAGAGAATTAAATATTAAAAAATAAGAATTTCTTCAGATACTCTCTACAGTGGTAGTTATCCATGTCTTGGTTGTATGGGGGAATTAGGTCATGTTGTTAGGTATTTTTGATTAAAGGGAGCTGTTTAAATTATGAATGTATAAGGAAGTAATAGTTTCAAATGCAATATATATATATAGGCATTACACAGGTTTAAAATGATTTCTCAAGTTTGGTATTAATTTTGATTTTTAAAAATGTCATTTTCCCTGGAGAGGTAGAAGTGGCACCTAAGTCCAAGGAGAAATTACAGAAGCTATGTAATTTAATTGGATTCACTTTTAATAATGTGTGACATGAAAAGGTTAATTTGAAATGTTAAGAAGCAGTGAATTCCTTTAAGAATTCACCAAAAGTTAGTTTTATTTTACAAATTACTTTGCTCTACCGACTTTTTTTGCCTGAGGGTCATTTGGTACTGAAGCTAAGGCTGTCGGATACAAAATAAGAATGAGAAGAAATAATATAACATCAAACAGAACAAAATGTCACATTCAAATGCTCTGACATAAATTAATCCAGCATTTTACACATTTTAGGAACATTTTATTTTTAGTATGTCTTCAATTTAGTATATTTTAGTATGTTTTCAATTTAACATCCTACTAATGTCCTTTATTTTTTAACATATCTTCAATGTAGTATATTTAGTATATTTTCAATTTAATGTCCCAAACGTACAAAAATTAATAATGCAGTTAAGAAAATAAAGAAAAATTAGATTCAACATGCTAAGAACAATTTTTACTTATTTTGTTTCATTAGTGAATCATTCTTGATTTAGCTTGTAGGAATCATTATTCCTAAGTGTGATTCTGAAATACTTCTTTCAGTTTATTTAGCTGTAAGTTTTAAATTTGATAAATGGGGAAATGTTTAACATTCCTGCTCAGAATTTGAATATATAATACAAGTGTCCTAATAAAGTAAAAATAAAATAACTATCTTTTACCATAGTTCAGTAGTTATTGACCCAGTAACAAGTTATTTCATAAGTCTATTAGTTTCAAGGCCAGAAACTCAGTATTATTTATCAATTCATTCATTGTCATATCTTTTAATTCTTTACAAAAGTACACAATCCTGGCTATTTTTTTGATTTCTCAAAAAAAAACCTCATGTAAAACTTGACTTATAACTAAAGTAAATAGTAGCAGCATCGGATAGGACTATACTCTGAGGTTAGGAATTTTTGTACTGTAAGAATTTCCTCCAGAATATTTACAGATTCACATAAATGTTTTTTAACAAAATACATCTTTTCGCAACTACTCAAAATTTTTAAAAAATGTGAGCTCTTAACACCTGCAAAGTTTCAAGAAAACTAGTGTTTGCAGAAGGACTCAAATATAAACTGGAAAAGTCAAGACGAGGGCTGCTTGGAGCTATTATTTGCTAGGTGCGGTTAGCATGCACAATGCAAACAGACTTCAATTCTAGTGGTTCTGTAACCAGGGGAAGCTCAGCTAAACCTTTTTCAGTTTGATTCTTTTTATGGGAGCAGCAACTATCCCAGAGCATCATTTTTGATCAGTTTTTGTGGGAATTAAAAATAATACATGAAGAAGTTCTCAATATAAATGGTCTTTATTCATTCATTTTTCACTTTACATTTATAAATATTTATTTACACCTTTAGATTAGGCACCAGACTCCCATGTGCCAGTGAAGGAGGAAGGCATGACTTCTCATTTAGAAATTTTAGCATAATGGAAGAGAACGTTAGGTAACTGCTAGTAGCCCATTGGGGTGGATAATACTGTCTACTTGATTGGATTGAAGTATGCAAAGTATGGATCCTGGGTGTATCTGTGAGGGTGTTGCCAAAGGAGATCAACATTTGAGACAGTGGGCTGGGAAGACTGTCCCACCCTTAATCTGGTGGGTGGGCACAATCTAACCAGCTGCCAGTGAATATAAAGCAGGCAGAAAAACTTAAAAAGGCAAGACTGGCCTAGCCTCCCAGCCTACCTCTTTCTCTAGTGCTAGATGCTTTCTGGCTTTAAATATCAGACTCCAAGTTCTTCAGTTTTGAGACTTGGACTGGCTCTCCTTGCTCCTCAAGCTTGCAGACAGCCTATTGTGGGACCTAGTGATCATGTAAGTTAATACTTAATAAACTCCCCTTCACGCGCGTGTGTGTGTGTGTGTGTATCCTGTCTGTTCTGTCCTTCTAGGGAACCCTGACTAATACACCCACTTTCACGAGTCGCTATTAAAACATCCCAAGAAATAGAATAGGCAAAAATGTTTTTAGTATGATTTCATGAGATAGTGATACAGAAGTGGCAATTGTAGGTTTCGCCAGATTTCTGTGCTAAGTTCAAGCATTGTTGTTTTGTTGTTTTCATTTAATGTTTATTAACTGGATTTATGATATATTTTCATTTTTTGTAGTACAGAGTGAAGAAAAGACTGAGTTGCTGATAATTATGGTCCAGATGAAGAAGTAACAGGATCTATGTAGATAAGAATTATATGAAGAGTGCGGAAATATAATCTTTGCTCATTTGAAAAATATAAGTGCAATCATAGATAATCAACTTAATCTCCGTGTAGCATGAATTCTGGATTTCCTAAATGAACAGCCTGTCCAAGTTTATTTAATAAATAAATATTTATAAAATATCAATAAATATTTTATAATATTCTATGCATTATGAAAAAAGTAGAAGTCCTGAAAGAGTTTACAGTCCAGCTAAAGAGATAAGAATTCAAATTATGAAATGAGATTTAAAAATGAGACAGAAGATTTCGCAGGACAAGAAACATTTACTTGCCAGTGAATGGTACATGCCATATGTGCTATAGGAACTAAGATGAGAAAAAGATTGATCCAAAGTATTACAGGCAGGGAAGAATTTACAAGAAATGTAGAGGGGGCTTCTAAATCCTGAGAGATATAAGCATTTGAATACATGAAAAAGGTCAAAGTGAAGAGAATGTCTAAAGGCACTTTGGGTCTACAAATTCCTTTTAGGGAGAAAAAAAGTTTCTAGCTCCTGACTAAATGCATAGATAATATGTGTTCCTTAATAACGTTTTTTTTTTTTTTTTAAATTACATACTTTAAGTTCTGGGATACATGTGCAGATCTTGCAGGATTGTCACATAGGTATACACATGCCATGGTGGTTTAATCTTTTTTTAAAAAAGTGCCATTTAACCTGCCTTTAGGATTATCTCACATGCAACGTACAAAAGGATTCAAGCATACATACAAGCAAACACCTACCATGTCATTTCCTGGTCAGATATTTAAGAATAAATGATGCCTTAGGTTAGCATTGTATTGTTGTTGTTGGCTGGTCACTATTTACTAAAGTTCATCCCTTATTTGCAAATAAAATTATAATCTCTTAAAATATCCTCTATACAGAGTTAGGAGTGTGGACATTGATACTGCACCACCTGGGTTTAAATCCTAGTCTCACTACCTACAGCAGGTATCACTTTAGATAAGTTACTTAACCTCTGTTTCTCAGTTCCTCCTTTAGTAAAATGGGGACAGTAAGAGTACCTATTATACAGCACTGTTGAGAGAATTAATTTATATATATAAAATATATAAAAGGAAGCTGGCACATTTTATTATGTATATGGAAGCTGCTTATATGATGTGTGTGTGTGTCTCTCTCCATATATATCTGTTATATATATAAATTAATTGAAAAATATAAGTGCAATCATAGATAATCCATATATATAACAGATATATATGGATATGTGTTAGACATAGGTGGTTCCTGACATGGTAGGTTCAAGTTAGGAGCTTTTTTGCTTCACAATAGGTTTATTGGGGCATTAAATGTATTTCCATTTGTGATATTATAGACTACTATAGGTTTATCAGGACATAATCCCATTGTAAGTCAAGAAGCATCTATATACATGCACATATATATATATATAAGCATATATTTATATACAAGCATTTATATATTTAAATATATAAAATAAATATTTAAGTATAAAAATATATAACAGTTGCTAGCATCTTTATATATACAAATGCATGTATATAAAGGGTGCTAGCAACGGTTAAATTATAAAATGATAATTATGTTTAATCATAATTTTCAGTCATAGAATGTTTACTATTGAAGACTTAATATAATGTTTACTAAGTGATAGATGAAAATGGGAATCTTCAAGATAATGTATTAGAAAAAGATAAAACTAAAAATCAGCACCACAACACATTCAATATTTATCTTATAAGCCACAATATTCGCATTTTTTCTCAAAGCACTAGTGTTTCTAAAAGTCAGCTCTGTAGCCACTGGAATCACCTAATGTGCAGATAACCTCAGGAGGCAGCATCAGCTGATGAAATCTCTGGCTGTGTTTACTTTGAAATGTTTTAAAATTTTATTGGATTGAGTGAAAATTTTATTGGATATATGAGATGGATTCATCATTCATATATACAACCCTAGATATAATTTGACAATTAGGTTAAAAAGTGATACTTTCTGCCCATAATTCTCCATATTAACCAATCTTATCATTGTTTAATTTGAACTTTGCCTACAAGTCAACATCTAAATCTTCAGCTTCATTTATTTAGCTACCCTGTTTTCAATTGTCACAGTTAATGCAATATCAGGTATATGAAAGAGGTGTTGTGATCTTGTTCCTTAGAATCTCCTCAGTGCTAAGAGAGGCATAAACAACTTACACATAAGCAGTCTAAAAATAAGATTTCTTGGCAAAACCTCCATGCTTCCTGCTGCTTTTCACTGCACAGTTCATTCCCTGGCATAACAGTCCCTTCATTTCAGCTGTACTGCTCATAATATATTTTAAGAGTTTTGTCTTAAAAGGTCCCATCCCTAGGTGGCTTTAGTTGTGTTTTGCTATCTTAGATTATTTCTGAGAATGAATTATTGGGGACCGTAGAGATGCCCCCTCTACTCCCTCTAGACATACTTTTTGCTTATATAGTAAAAACCTTTAAAATTACTATCTGAGCTTCAAAAACATATAAACAACTTTTCTGTTGTCTATATGTTTGGGCATGCTATCCTACTGACTCTGGGTGCTGCCTTTTGAGGAAAGAATTGACAGCACATGGTTCCAGAGTTTGAGCTGCTCACACCCTAATCCATTTTTCCATTTCATGTGTTTTATTTGACAACATATTCCCCTATGCCACCTGTTGGGTGGCATCTTGTAAAAATGAGAAACTTTGCATATAATTCCATAAAGCAGAAAAAGATGTTTGTTTGTTTGTATTTTGTTTTTTGTAGGATGGCTTGGCCCCCACAGCTATGTCACAGTGAGCAGGGTCATCAAAAGCCACTCTGGTCTTTCAGAAGCTGAAAAGAGAGGGAACCCCAAAACCTGACATGCCAGAGAATGGGCAAAAATTTCTTACCTGCCAGACTCCTGGCCTCTCTCTCTGTGTAAACCATTCATTAATGGTAAAAACCACTGTTAGTCTCCCCTGCAGGGTTTTAACGGGGAAAAAGAATTTGTGAGACTAGAATTCAGCTGTAGCAAATCTGGTGTACTTTGTGCTATAAATTTGTCTTTCTGTGTTGTTCTGTCATAAAGTGTGGCCCCATATGATAAAACACGGGCCTAGGTCATCAGTAAGCCTTCTATTCCAAGTCAGACCTGCAGACTGGTCAGCTACAAACTTTGCTGTGGGTCCCTGAAACAAAAACCGAATGACGTTTCCCTCTCATCTTGTTTCATGTCCTTGGGAACCTGACCTTGTGACCATGTGCAGGTATTTCTCAGGATTTCTACCATCTGGAGGGCTGGAATTTTGGGGTTCATGTTAGGCAGCTAGTCTGAAAGCACTGGGAGTATGAGCTGCATCAGCACATTCTTTGTCCTGAATGTGTCATGCCCCTGAGCATGAGTTTTGTCTTAAAAGGTCCCATCCCTGGGTGGCTTTAGTTGTGTTTTGCTATCTTAGATTATTTCTGAGAATGAATTATTGGGGACCATAGAGATGCCCCCTCTACTCCCTCTAGACATACTTTTTGCTTATATAGTAAAAACCTTTAAAATTACTATCTGAGCTTCAAAAGGCTTTTGGATTGACTCACTATTGAAACTAAGTACAACATCAAAAGAAAAAAAAGAACTTTAGAGATCTTGTATTCTTAACAATTAAAGAAAAAATAAAAGAAGTTTTAAAATCAAAGAAGGATGCATACCAATGTCATGGCAGACTTAACAATGATCTTGAGCATCCTGGTCAACAGAAAGGCAAAATTTTTTAAAAAGTTACATTAAGCAGTTAAAATACTTTGCAAACTAAAAATTACTGCTCTAGGCTCCTTCTGGGAAGAGCAGTAGCAACTGCCCTGTGCTGCAGCTCAGTAGCTGTAGGCCTTGCTCTTTCTTTCATGATGTATGGCCTTTGTTCAATTCCCAGCTTAAGAAATGGTTTTTTTTCTGATTTGATAATTGTGTGACCTCTAATACTTATTCTTTTCTCTTCCATGAACAACTTCTGAATTTCTCTCTTGAATTTTCCTTTCTCTGAGCTACCTTTGGGGCAATTCTAGCTCTTGTAAAAACCACTTGCCATCTTTTAGGAGACAATTTGTGATTCTGCGGTTAAGTCATAACCTTACTTAAGACTTCTTGGTTTCACTCAGGAAAATACCTTTGAGAAAACAAAAGGTTTATAAGCTAGAGGTGTCAGCTGTTTGTCCCGGCTAAAGTCTGGCAATAAAAGATTTAAAACAATTTTTAAATAAAAGAGCTCTATGCTTAGAAGTTAGTTAATTAAAAGATGCTATCTAAGCTATACATATACTTAAAAGGCTGTTATGTTTTTTCTCTTCTTGGATCTTTTTTGAAAAAGAAAGTATATATATATATATATATGTAGATATATATTTTTTTATTCTCAGTTGACTGAATTGTTTATCCATTTACTTCTGTCCATCTTCTTGTCTCCCTCAAGTCTACATGAGAGGAACGAAGGTAATTTTTACAGCCTTGGGAAAAACAGAGGAGGTCCCCAAAGCCCAATTTTGGGAGAAAACTCTGTTTTCCTCATGGAACACAAATAATTTTAAGTCGACAGATCCCTTTTAAAATCGAAGGCTCTGCTCTGTCTTGCATTGTGTTACCTAACCTCTTTGACTTTTGTGGGCATCAGAAATTACTTTGCAAAATTAAAAAAAGAAACATTAATGTGTAATAGCTAAATAAGAGATATACTTTTAAAAATGTGTAATGGCAACCATTTATAGTGAGTAGCTACTACTACAAGTTGGTACTCCTTTCTTTGTGCATTGAGATAAGAAAAACATGCTCTTGAGCTAGAAGGTATGGAATGGGGAATGGGCTGATTACAGTGTGGCCAGATTGGAGCTGGGTTGCCCACCAGCCTTGAAGAAATGTCATTACAATAAAACACTGAAAGTGTTGCACTGTCTTGTCGTATAGTATTTCCCTTTTTGGGGACCCAAGATTTGGTGTAAAAACGGGATTCTTAAAAATCTCCATGCATAGGGGTATGTGCTTTTCCTGGCTATCTCATCTGAACTTTTACTCACACCGTATTTTCTTGGCTTAAAATAGAAATACTCTATTTCACCTAAGAGTTGTCCCTTTAGATGTACAAATTGAAGTTGCCTCTCTGACAATTTTTTAGGACAGGGAACAGGTGGTCAAGAGACCAATCATCCTACATGGAAAGCAAATAAAAGATTTTTGTTTGTCTTTTAAATAGCTACAGAAAAAAGGGAGAGAGGAAAATGGTCTCATGCTGTCTTTATTGGGTCTTACTGTTTGGAAAGCTGAGTATCCCCTCTATCAATGAGTAAAGGATTTGCCTTACGTTTCTTTTAGAATTATCATTTTGTCCAAATAAATGGCTTATAGTAGCCTGGGATTCTATTTTGTTTTATCAAGTGTTTTAAACCTTTTGATATCCAACAAACCTTTCAAAATCAAATTAAACATTTGGGCTTTTAGGTCCAAAAGAGATATATTTGACTCATTTGGTATGTTACACCCATACAAGAAACATGTGTTAACATGTATTTGAAAATTATATGAGATTCCTATAATTCTGATATGCCTTAGTATATGTTATCAATAATTGTAATTGTTATGTTAAATTATTGTGTGCCACAGAGATTACCAGATTTTTTTGTTGATTATGTTGTTAGTTATGTCTATCATAAGACTTTTCTGATCCACGGTCAAGTGTTATCTTGTTTTGATTATTTTCAAAAGGCAGTTTGGGACTCTGACAGGTGGTCTTGAAAGCAGGTCTCTGATAACTTTGGAGGTTGGACTATTAGAGGAAAAAACTTCTAAGATTTGCCTGGAGATGTTATGTGTTAATAAGTATTGAGTGGAACAAGAACTGCATGAACTAAACTAATAGAAAATTGAAATAATCTTTTTATAAATTTCTGAAATTCTGCTGATCTTTTTTTCCTGTTGAACTAGTTATAGCTTTTAACAATTGAGTACAATATACTCCTATAAGTAAAATTTGGAGCATGTTTCTTTCCTTCTGCCTGATTTCTCCATAATTTGGAAAGTATTTGTGTCTATTCTTAACTTATAGCAATGTAGTTATTCGCATACGTTCAATAAGAATCTGTTTTCTTTTGTAACAGAACACAACTGGGGACACTGGTTATTTTACTAGTGTTTTGACTGAAATAGCGTGCTTTCAAAAACTGAGGTTGACTTGTAAAGCTGATAAAAAACCCCTTGGAGAAACTGACCTCATACTTTTTCTATGCAGTCCCTGTATAGGGTTTCTGACCTGTGCTAAGTAAAAAAATGTCACTTTCCAACAGGTTCTGGAACTCCAAGTTATGTTGGGACCTTGAGAGGGGAGGAATTTACAAAATTCAGCAAGTATTTGTAGGCACAGGTAAATCAGTGGCTAGGCTCAAGGCTTTAAAATGTCTAAGCTAAGGTTCCTTATAGAACCAAGTTGCAACAAAGCCAAAAACAACAACAAATGAGTCTATATGACAAATAATTATTCTTGCTATAGTTTATGCAAATAAGTAAGGCTAAAACTTATTTGCAAACAAATCAGTATTACCATGATTTGTCTTTGATAAAAATGAGAGACTGGAGACAAAAGAACTATAACACATCTGTTGTTAGATTCTAGTCTTGTCCATTTTTACTGAGTTTTTAACTATTACTTTCCATAATATTTTTTATAAAAAGTATCCAAACTAACATTTAAAAAATTTTTTTCTACTTTTCTGAACTAAACACAATAAAATTGCTAGTCTCTCTTTTCTAAGGCCCTGCAGACTGAAGTTTATTTTTTACAACACAGGCAAGAAAAATGTGTCAGATTGCCAGCATCTTCCTTCTCTGTAACTAACAATGCTTTGAGTCTAACATCTGCATAGATAATGCCCATGATTAATGTTTGGTTTTCTTCTGTTTCCATATAAATGTCTCTTATTTAGTCTGTCTTATATTCTGACAACAGGAGGGTGGTTTTCCAGCCTATTCACTTACATTTAAAATGGCATCTGATCTTTCTTATAAGCACTGTTAAACTGAATTTAAGCATTTTATTAATCATTGGGTGTTATTTGATTTTTAAAATCATTGTTTTATTAAACAGGGATGCAGATAATTAAAGTTTATGTGTTCAGGCTTTAACAATTCCAAGTCATGCTTCTGAACATCCAAGGAGTCCAACCCTTACCATTGCAGGAGGATCCTAGTCCCTATTGATCTTTAGAACAGTCAGTGAAAAATTTCCATACCCTCCAAGGTTAGGCAGGGATGACAATCCTATTCAGTAGGAAGTAGCTTCAGAAGATGAGATCTTTGACCCTAAGAATAAGGAGAATAAAATCTCTCCGGGGGTTATTGAGATAGAATAGGAGTTGGATGTGGCTCCCTCTTTCACATATTTTTTCTTTTTTATTCTCTTTACAAAATCCACAGCACTATCTTGCTGATGTTATATCCATGAATCCTGAGGTTCTAGTCACATATAGAAAATAGCCATTCTTCTGTGCTCTCATAATGTTTAACCATGCTTTTTATTTAAAAAATTCTAAAAGTTGGCCTTAGAAAATCTTAACACTGAACCACAGTTGCAGCGTGTCCCACCTCAGGAAAGAATGCTGAACAGTTGATTTATAGCCTTGTTGTTGCTAGTCAGACCATCAGGTGACCCATTACTCAAGATAACCATAGCAACAAGATGTACTGACCTGCATACCTTACCCATCATGTGCTTTGCCCAGCTCAGCTTGCATACCTTACCCCTGATGTCAATTCCTCTGATTTGCCTAATCAAGCAAACAAAAAACACTACTGGCTTTTGTTAAGGAGGCAGACAGAAAATTCTTATACCTCACTTCTGCTGTCTCCCTTGCACTTGAGCACAAGTCCCAAAATAAAAGGTTTGTCTGGGAATCTGCTTGGCTTCATGTTAATTTCCATTACAGGGGAAGCCAAAGATCCTGGGATCTATAACTCCATGATAAACAAATAAATAAAACTGGAATGCATCCAATGCCACTGAGAAATTAGTAATCATTTCACTTAATCATTTAATTAGTCTCACCACACCTTATTTCTTCAGCCATAAAATAGGGTTACATTATGTATCTACTTTGTAGGGCTGTTGAAGGCAGTAAAAATATGTATAAGATGCCTAGATTTGTGCTCACACGCAGTAAATGCTTAATAAATGTTGACATTAAACATATGAAGAATGTTTTGATTTTCATTTTTTTAAAATACTTTTTACTTCTTCAGTTTTCTACAATGAGAAGAATTACATTATAATCAGTCAGCAAAACAAAGCATAAAGAGCTTTAGAAAAATCTCTGGATAATATTAATATAATATTGAGCTCCAGACAAATATAAAGTTCTATAGAACGGAAGTTGAGTTTCAAACTTTTTTGTAGCTTAGAATAAGGGCCTGTCAGGCTGGGCATGGTGGCTCATGCTTGTAATCTCAGCACTCTGGGAGGCTGAGGCAGACGGATCAGCTGAGGTCAGGAGTCCAAGACTAGGCTGACCAATATGGTGAAACCCCGTTCCTACTGAAAATACAAAAAATTAGCCAGGTGTGGCATGCATCTGGGATCCCAGCTACTCGAGAGGCTGAGGCAGGAGAATTGCTTGAACCTGGGAGGCAGCAAGCTGAGATTGATCACACCACTGTACTCCAGCCTGGGTGACAGAATGAGACTACATCCCCGCCGCCCCCCACCAAAAAAAAGAGAAAGAAATAGGGTCTGTCAGAATAACTTTATATACAACTTGAAATATTTTATCAATATTCTTTAAATATTTTGTTTAATATTAAATATTAATAGCAATAATGGATCTTCATGGTAAAATGTATCTTTGTGCTCATCTACATATCCTTGACTAAATTTATGTACCTTAAAATTGCCACAAAACCCCACCTCCTAAAGGCTACAGTGTTTCTGGATGGGTGGTTCACGAAATATCCAGTTGAACTTGTCTAAGATTTTTCTGAGCATATGGTGAAGAGGTGGGAGATGATGCTTTCAGTTACTTATACTCACTGGCTTTGCCTGGGCTGACATATTTCTGGAACTTTAATATTATTCAAAATAAAGTAGAGAATTCAGCACAAGGTATTTGATTATTTCTGACTGTTGGTCTCCGGTGTTGATAGGAGTCTGGCAATAATAACATAGCAATACAGTCTGATGGCTTTGGATTCTTGTTTTAAGTCGTTTTGTAACTCGAAGATGGATGTTCCAGTTTCAGTTTCACTACTGACTACCTGTCTATTATTATCACATGGTCCTGTTTTTCTGAAGCATAAAATGGGATTTTAATGCTGACCTTTTGTTTCTCTTTCAGTGTTTTTGTTTCAAAATTATTTAAGGCATAGTGTCAGAATGCATATAATATGTCCAGATAAATTAAAAATATATAACCAAGAAAATAATGGAGGAGATGTCTTGAAATGAGAAAAATAAAATAAACCTAGAAGTGAGTAGCAAATTGCCTGCCAAGAGAGAACATGTGCTTATTGGATATAGGCCATGATTTCAACTCAGTTTGCTTTAGCATACACAACTCAGAGGGTCAATAAGATTAAATTGACCATGTCAATAGGCACAAAATCAAAACAAAGAAGTTAGTCCAGAGAAACTATGTTACTGGTAATTTCTCCACAGTAAATATATTGGTACTTTTCATAGGGCAATTTCTTGTATTATTCTTTAAATTGGACCAATAAATGAACACTAAAACATAATTTTGTAAAACATAATTAATCTGTATGGGACCTGAACACTACATAATCACGTGCAAGATTTTTGATAATCTGGCTTATCCCATGCATTCACGCTGAAGCTCCTAGAGAGACTTAGAAGGTTTGGATATCTTTTAGGCAGTCCTCAATTGATTATGCATCTTTAAAGTGCACCTTGTTAAGAGGTAGATTGCAACTATAATGTGTTGCCAGTTAGATTTCAAGTTAACTCACAGTTAAGTTTCAATGGACTGAAAAGGAAAATTGAATTCTTGTGAAAAATTGAGTTTAAGAAGAACAGAAAGCTATTCAATCTCTTCATTCAGATGGCGTAGAAGTCACTGGTGGGCAGGGCAGGGCAGGGCCAGGAATCTCATCTTGACTATTAGTCATGGAATCAGGTTGTTCAACAAAAGAGGAAACTAACAATAATCATCTGGACACCGTGGCTTATGCCTACAATCCCAGCACCATGAGAACCTAGGAATCATAGTGAGATCCCTGTGTCTACAACAACACAAAAATTAGCTGGGTGTAGTTACTTTTGGGAGGCTGAGGTAGGAGAATCACTTGAGTTCAAGAAGTCAAGGGCAACAGAACAAGAAACTGTCAAAATATAATAAAACCAAACAGAAACTAAAAATATTAAATTGAAAACAGACATTTAAAGAGATGAGTCTAAAGAGAAAACAGAAATAAAATATAATTTAAGGTAAAGTTTATTCTAAAAATAAAATATTAATTTTAAAATACATAAAAAGCAATTAAGTTTAGAAAATAAGTTTGAAAATACACAGGTGCAATATAAAAAGCTAGATCTAAAAAGTAAAGTTATAAATGAGATTATTAAGACTAAAAGTAATTTCTAAGAATGTACAAATAAAATTAAATACTTTTTTATTAAAAATGTAGGAGACAGCATTTAAGTTACAGAAAAATAAGAAAGGCAGAAAATCCAGAATATAAGAATAAAATTAGAATAAAAATTAGGAGTACATGTTATGTAAGTTAATAATAAATTTTAAGTCAATGTTGAGGTGATGAACCATAGAAATCAATGTTTAATAAAGACAGAAAACTTAACCACAGTGTAGGTAGGCTATTGGGAGACCTTAAGAAAGATTTTGGTTGGAGGTGGCTTGAAGGTACATTCTTCCTTAAGGAGCAGAACTATGGAAATCCTCTAGCCTGTGTCTTAAGTAAAGGCCCTCACTCTTCTCAAAATGTTCACAATTATAAGTAAAACTGTGATTAAACACTTATATTCTTATATCTTTGCAATTCTTTAAAGAAAATAGTTCTGAAAGTGTAGTTGGCTAAATTATATACATATTTTTAAAAGATTTTTGATGCTGTATAAAGCCAATTTGTCCTTCTGTAACTAGTAACAATTTATATTTAAACCAAAAGTGCACGAAATGTCTATTTCACTTCCCCCTTGTCTAACCTGGGTATTGAGGGACTGTGTTAACTTCTCTTCCCACAAGGAGCCATACCTCTAGCCACCTCTCCATCCAGGAGCCTTTGTCTAACTTTCCCATGCACAAAGGTAGACAGCCCAGGTGAGCTTCTTTTGTTTAAAAAGACCACCAAAAGCCTTGGAAGGAGGGGCTCTATTGCAAGCCAGGCAACCAATCCAGCCTCAGAGTTGAAGATCAATCACTCCAGAGGAAGTTTGGAAAAGCTCCTCTCATTGGACGAGAACTTGAATGGGGTGGGAGTAACTATGGGGTTAAATTCCCCCTACTCCCTTACCTATACGATTTTCCTCTCTCGGATCCCCTCCCATGGCAGCGTGGGTGCCTTTCTCTCTCTCTCTCTCCCTCTCTCTCTCTCTCCCTCTCTCTCTCTCTCTCCCTCTCTCTCTCTCTCTCTCTCTCTCTCTCTCTCTCTCTCCATATAGATATACATATATATAAATATATATCTCTCTCCATATATATATATATATATATATATCCATCCACAGAGGCAGGGTATACACACACACACACACACACACACACACACACACACACACTCCTCTGTGGACTCCATTGCTGAATCGCCTCCCACAACAGTGTGGGAGCTCTCTCTCTTTTTCTTTCTCTCTGCCTAATAATTCACTTTTCTGCAAAGCTCTTTGGGTCCCATATTTACTCAAACAATATCACTGCATTGCCTGGGTCTCCTCCCCATTCTTGGGTGAGTAAGAGCCCAAGGACCTGGAAAAAACATATCCGATAGGGGAAGAGTGAGCATCATTGGAATGCCCCCCGCAGCCCTGCTCCTGTCCTCCAGTTACAGTATTATACCATTTTCTTTGCTAATGATAATTGAAAAATATCTTATTTCAAATTGTTTCTTTGATTGGTATTGGGATTGAACCAATACTCATTAAAGAAATATTTGTTTATTCAGAACTCTTCCTCTTTTCTTTGTTAATCTTCATATAAACAGACAAGAATAATTCTCACAAGGCAGATATATATGTCATTGGAAAATGACTTTGGTCTAGTCATCACATACAAAACATGTTTGTCCATATCTCTTTTGTTAAGCAGGCCTTTTCTAAGCCTCCTGATTACTAGCTAGCTTTCAAACCTGTCTTGATTACTAAGACAATGGAAACATGATGAATTAATGATAGTTATTTAAATTACCAAGTTTATTTGGTGACATAAAACATGCTAAGATGACTCACAAACTTCCAGTTTAACTAAAATTAAAATGAAGTAAGTTAAACTCAAACTGATCTAATGAATAATCAAGAACAGATGTTAGGTGGGTACAGTGGTTCATACCTGCAAACCCAGCACTGTGGGAGACAACTGCTTGAGCCCAGGAGTTTGAGACCAGCCTGGGCAACATGGAGACTCTTTGTCTCAAAAAAAAAAAAGAAAAAAATCAAAAAATTAGCTGGGCATGGTGGTGTGTGTCTGTGGTCTCAGCTACGTGAGATGCTGAGGTGGGAGAATTGCGTGAGCTTAGAAAGTCAAGGCTGCAGTGACCAATGATGTACCAATCTGTGGGTAACAAAGTGAGAATCCGTTTTAAAAAAAAGTCTACATAGCAATGGATGGTTTAGAATTGTAGAATTATCTAATTATTGTTTCTTTTTGTACATCAGAACTCAAAAATGAAAGCAAAGTGATATAAAATTAATATTATATTTAAATTGTAACATTCTATGCAATTCAAATTTTATTTTCTGATACAATTTATGGACTACACATTTATGTTCTTGTCTAATGCATAGTAAGTCTTCTTTGGCTGGCGTTTAAAATGATTTTTTTACTGTCCATTTACAGCATATTCTGAAGATAGGGTCAATGGCTTCTATGCTCTAAATCAGTGAACTATAAAATAACGTCTGTACATTAAGAAATATTCACATCCTCACAAATATAGTTTAAATACTGAAAAGGGAAGAGTGATATTCTCACATTTTAACATTAGATTTCAGATTATAACAGGAAAGTTTTAAAATTTCTTAGAAATCAAAAATATAAAGCATTTAGTCACAAATCTTAAGTAATTTGTACTTTAATGGCAATTGTTCAAAATGTATAAAACTGTCTGAAAGCTAGAAAATCTAAGACAGACATTTCTTTAGATACTATTTTAGGATTGTTTTTCTTGCTTTTAATAGAGTTAATTAAGGATAATTTTTCAACAAGCAAAGAGACATTAAACATGTAAATGTAAAACTTATATTTTAGGAAAATGGTTGACTAGCTGAGTAGATAAACCCATCCCAGCATTCGATGTCTGAAGTAATAGATTAAAAATGAAAACCTTTTCAAAAGTCATGGTAAATATGGTAAATCAAGAAAAACCATCAGAGGACAGAACTGACAAGAAAACACAAATCCAAAATAGATGAGGTTGAAGTCAGTGTTTGCTGTTTACCTGGAGGGCATCTGCCAATAGTTGGCTCAAAGTTATACCTGAGCCTGAATTTTAATGTTGCCTGCATCCATGGAAGCTGGAAGGAAAGCACCTATAGTATGAGCCTGAGTTCCATAGAAGGCTGGATTAGAGATAACCTCAATAATATGAGAGTGCTCTTCCTGGAGAACAAACACTCTTAGTGACTGAACTTGTGGGAAAACCCTCTTGCAGAGGAAATGTTAATACTTGTCTGTCTTCTTGCAATATTATGCATTTTTGTATTTTATTATGCTTTGACATCTTGGGGTCTTGCTGATCTTGGACAGACTGTCCCTTCAAAGGCTAGCTAATTGCTAGAGATAACAAACAACTTGCCTATGAGCACACCTTTCATATACAAGCCAAACAATCCTGAGTCTACCTTCAGCCACCTCCTTTATTAACTCTCACAAATTATAACAGTATTCTTCCTGCTCTAAATCACCAACCAGGTATCAGGTAACTAGAGTCCACTGCTATAGGCCAAGGCCTGCTGAAATTTAGTAATTTTTATTTATTAATTTTGAAACAGACTCTTACTCGGGCACCAGGCTAGAGTCAGTGGTGCGATCTTGGCTCACTGTACCTCCACCTCCCAGGTTCAAGCAATTCTCCTGCTTCAGCCTCCCGAGTAGCTGGGACTACAGGCACACGCCACCATGCCCAGCTAATTTTTGTATTTTAGTAGAGATGGGGTTTCACTATGTTGGCCAGGATGGTCTCGATCACTTGACTTCATGATCCACCTGCCTCAGCCTCCCAAAGTGCTGGGATTACAAGCATGAGCCACCACAACCAGCTGGCCTGCTGACATTTTAAAAACAATTTTGATCGTATACTTGCTCAACTTGCCTAACCTGCCTCTCCCTTTGTTCCTGAAAACAAACAAATAACACAATCACAGCTTTTGCCCATGATTTCTCTTTGTCCCTTTTGTCCCCTAATTGACCCTGGTGCTTCCCCAAGTGGCTTTGCATGGTGTGGCATACTCCATCCTCTGGAGTAACGTGAGCAACAAACTCTTCTTTCAGGCAGTTATCTCCATGTCTGTCATCTTGCCATATCTGATTAAAACAAATCCCAGGTATATATTAAAACATCTTGGCTTTGGGTGAAACACAATGTAAAATTAAAAACAAGTACAAAAACAATGAAAATCCTTTAAATTCCTAACCAGAAGCACTTACATACTTAGCTACGAGCCAAGAATCACATTGCCATGGGACTTCAAAACCTAAGTCAATAATTAAGTTAAAGTGATTCTGGATTGGTAATGGCCCCAAGAGCTTGGCAAAAGGAGACACAAATCTGCTATGGGGGAAATAACTTAAAAACTATTTCCAGGAAATTTTTAGAGTTCCAATGAATATCATCTCACAACAAAATACTATTAAAAACATGAAGAAATAAGTCATAAACAAAGTTAGCAGGAACAAAACATTAAGAACTGTATCTGTAAAACCTATAGAAATTATAATTAGAAAAAATATGAATCCTTCTTAAATCTTTAAGGAAAGAAAACAGAGAATCAAAAACACAAAGGCCAAGATATTACTGGTTAAGGACCAAAGAGTAGTTCTAAAAATTAAAATATAAAATTAAGCTAAAAAATCTGATTGGTAAATAAAATAGCCTGTTTCACAGTTGAAGAAAGCATTACTAAATGTAAGATGGAAGAAAAGAAATTATCCAGGATGTAGCAAACAGAGAAGGAAATAAAATTTCTAAAGGGAAGACAGAGGGAAGACTTTCCAGATATACCAAATGATGATTCCAGAACAATAAAACAGAAGAGATGGTGAAAAGGATATTCAAAGAGGTAATTGCCATTTAAAATGTTATGAAAGCACCAATATCAAATTTAAAAAACTTAGTGGATCCCAAAGAGGTAAAAAAAAAAAAACAAATATGTACCTATAGATAGTTGAAGTAAGACATTAAAGAGGAGATATGTAAGACATCAGACAGTAAAAGCAGATTAATCATCACAGAAGAACAATGAGATTAACAGTTGAATTCTCAACAGCAGCAACTGAAGCCAGAAAACAGTAGAATAATATATCCTAAGTATTAACAGAAAACAACTGTTATCATATAATTATAAATTAAGCAGAATCTTTCAAAACATTTCATTTTGAAATGCCTATTTATGAAATGTAAATAAGTATTTCTCACATAAAAATACCAGTAGCTGCTAGTTAATATGCAGTCGTGTCTTTTTTAGAATTTAAGTCTTGAAATCAAATTAAATTCTCCTTTCCTCAGGTTCCAGTGGCCTGGAACTTCTGCTTATGGTGGGGGTAGAGAAACAATGGATCACAACATTGTTCCTTTTCCGGGACTTAGTTCTCTGGTGTTGGGGTGGAAAGGGAGAAGGGTCAAAAAGGTGTTTCCATACGCAACTGCCCATAGTGATTAGCTGATGTTTATTTTGTTCGTTGAAACTGCTCTTCTATTACTTAAGCAAATCCACCATGAGGTGGATTACTCATCCTTTTCCGTTTTTTGCAGCCACACTTCTATGGTAAGCATTCAACTGCTGGTTTCTAAAGAGTAGATGTTCGTTGGTTCTCTGAAGGGTTCTAAGGGAGCCTTACCCTTTATAGTTCTCTAGCTTGGGAGAGTCAGCTGAGGCTTAGCCACTTACTGAACCCACTCATTTCTGCTATGGGAGGAGTATTCTATTACCTCGTGTTAGGGAATTTTCTGTTCTAGTAACTCTTGGGGTGAATTAATTTATCTTACTGATTAATTTCTAACCAACCCCAAGGTGATTGTCAGAAATATCTGTATCCTTGCCATACAACAGAGCAAGGATACAGGTTACCTCCCCACCTTCTCCTTTCGGTTTTTTCTCTTCATCACCTTTCTTTTCTCTCGTCAGCAGCTATAAGTCTAGGGCACCAGATATACTGCCGGCTAGGTAGTTCAGAAATTTTCACACAAGGGATGATCAGCAGTCATAACTTAGTGAAAGGGGTAATGGTTTTGGCATCCTCCATCTTCTAGGATGAAAGAGAATATATTGAATGCTTGATACCAATGGGAGGAATAAGAGAAGCTTCTCCACAAATTTTCATTCCTGTTAATAATGACTTCCAGCCTGCCTTTATTTTACATAGTCTAGAGAAAGTCAGGAAGTAAAGGATTGGAATGATGAAGAGCTTCAGCTGTGCTGAAATAGTGCCCCTTAGCAAGCCTCTCTTGAATGTGATTGAGCCCACAGCTGGTAGTTTTTTGACTTTAGAATTTGACATTACTTAACATTAGACTGTGGATTCTTGGCATCAACTTGGGGACAGTAAGAAAATACATTTGCATTATTTGACTTTAGACTGTGGATTTCAGGCATTAATTCTGGGACAATAAGAAAGTTTTCTACCAGAATTCTACAACAATGCTATAGTGACATAACCAAAGAACAAAAATTTTCATTTGCATAAATATTAGCATATAACTAACATCATTGAATTCTCTGTACCATATTAAAACTAATGTTCGTAATGAAACAATTTAAGTTTCATAATATGGGAAACTGGTTGTTGGAGATATATCAAAATATAAATAATATTAGAAATAAACCATAAAGGTTAAGCTTGTGCAGTTAAATATGGGTATATTAGTCTGTTCTTATGCTGCTAATAAAGACATACCCAAGGTTGGGTAATTTATAAAGGAAAAAGGTTTAATTGACTCACAATCATGGCAAAAAGAAAACAAGATACATCTTACATGGCAGTAGACAAAGGAGCTTTTGCAGGGAAACTCCCCCTTATAAACCCATCAACTCTCGTGAAACTCCTTCACTACCACGAGAAATGTATGGAGGAAATGGCCCTCATGATTCAATTATCTCCACTTGGCCCTGCCCTTGACAAGTGGAATTATTACAATCAAGGTGAGATTTACTCTTACCCATACAAATGGGTAAGAGCATTATTCTAGCTGCACAATTGTTCTGAATGAGTTGTTAAGAGAGTTATTCAACCTGAAAGATTCTGAGGTGTTAATTTCCTTTATAAACTCAATTTTATGCTTCTGAGATGTATCCTATTCTAAACTACATTGAACTTAGAGGAAAAATTCTTTTTAATTTTTCATTTCTAGTATATTTCTTAACCAGATTAGTATAATAATACAAATTTTGGGTAGCTATGCAAAGTATTGTAATCTAGTCTTTCTATATATTAGTGTAAGAAAATGGCAAGTTACTTCCACATAGAATATTGATCCAAAAGTATAATTAAGTAAAAAAATCAATTTCAGTTCTTGCTTTCTCATCTGATGACCAAAATTTAGTAAGATTTGTTTTTACTTAATGTTTATTTGTTCATGATTCTTACTGATTTCATACTAAATTAATTTCAGACTTTTGTCTTTTAAGATTGATGTATAGATGAACTACTCAAACTCATGTCAAGCCCTGTATCTTTTGAAACAATTATATTTCTTTAGAAAACAGAAAGAAATTGAGAAATTCTACTTTAAAATTATGAAAACAGCCTTATCCATTGACAAAATTCTCAATTATTGAAAAGCAAAGAGTAGTTAGAACAAAGTGAAGATTGACTTTGATGTAATGCTCAGTATATATCTATGAATGAATTTACTAAATATGTAGTTGCTGTAATTGGGAAAAACAATAGCTCTTGAAAACACAGCTAAGGTTTATGAATGACTCTTGCCTGATGCAACATCTTAATGAGCTCTCTGGGAAAGGTTTTTCACAAACATCTGTATCATATAAATTGCTTCCAGCTGGATTAGTAATATTTGGTCTGTCCCTGAAGTTTCCAGATGAAGTTAAAACAAAAGGCAATACTTTTCACAATTTCCCAAAGCCACACCCTGAAAAAGAGAAATCATTTTTAAAAGTTTTAGTTTGTGGAAGAAATGTGTCTTCCGGATATATTCCCAGAACTTTATTTTGAAAATACCTGTTATTTTATGTATTATTCAGAAGCAAACATTCATGAAACTCTTTTCAAATTACTTTGACCTTTTACTTTTCCCCTGGCTATTTGGCCAGATAATTGATGTGACAGAGGCTTAGATTTTAACTGTTGTGTAGTGATAAAACACAAGGGATATTAATTATGACCACAGAATTTTAGATTGTCACCTAAGATCTTGGCTCCCTCAATTATTAGTTTTGTGTTTTTTTCTAAAGTAATTAACTGATTAAAATGCATAGGAAATAATAGACTCCCTGACCTCTTTCTTAACCCACCTATTTAAAAACCTATCATTCATGGAAAGAAACAAATCTTAAAGTTCCTCAAGCTGCATTATTCAGGTTTGAATATATAAAAGAAGAATGCAGAATTCTTTTTTGGCAAACACTATTGTTAACCGATTTTCTATTCTTTTTTTCCAGAAAACTCTAGTGAATATGTATGATTTATATCAATATGCTAAAAAACATTACTGTCCTAAAATTTTACTTTTGTTCATTTTTATTGTTTTGGAAAAGCTAAAATATTGTACATCATTATGTTATTTGTGAACATACTTTCCTATTCCAGTGTTCAACATGCTTTAACAATTGAAGCAGACACTTCTTTGATCATCTGCTGTCCCTCTTCCTGCCATCTGTAGTCACATGGACCAGTTTAATGTATGAGCTAATGTCAATATCATGGTTTCTCGTATTCTTCATTCCTAAAACACCAGGGTTTCTTGAAGTATAGCTGACTTCATGTTTTAAGATCAGGCTTGAAATATCTTGACATTATCAAAACCAAGAAAACCTTCAGAAATATCTGAGATGATATAGAAAAGGGCAAGGCATGGGGAGAGGCCCTAGTCTGTGAGAAGGCTTCTCAGGGACCAGTGTATAATGTAACATCAAAAAAGAAAATAAAAATGCTTAGGTTAAATTCTAACAACTTTTCTGTTAAAGCAGACATGATTCCTTTATAAAACTGTATTAGTCAAGGCACTGGGGCTTACGCCTGTAATCCTAACACTTTGGGAGGCTGAGGCAGGTGGATCACCTGAGGTCAGGAGTTCGAGACCAGCCTGGCCAACATGGTGAAAACCTGTCTCTACTAAAAATACAAAAAATTAGCTGGCGGCTGGTGGGTGCCTGCAAACCCTACTTGAGAGGCTGACACAAGAGGATTCCTTGAACATGGGAGGCAGAGGTTGCAGTAGCCGAGATTGTACCATTGCACTCTGGTGTGGGCAAAAAGAGCAAAACTTCATCTCAAAAAAAACCAAAAAAACAAACTGTATTGGTTTGCCCTTTATACTGCTATGAAGAATTACCCCAAACTGGATAATATATTAAGGTAAGAGGTTTAATTGAGTCACAGTTCTGTAGGCCTGGGAGGCCTCAGGAAACTTACAATCATGGAGGAAGGGAAAGCAAATAGTCCTTCTTCACATGGCAGCAGTAAGGAGAAGTGCAGAGCCTTTTATAAAGCTATCAGATCTCATGAGAATTCACTCACTATCATGAGAATGGCATGGAGGGAACTGTCCCCATGATTCAGTTACTTCCCACTTGGTTCCTTCCACAACATATGGGGATTATGGGAACTATAAGATGAGATTTAGGTGGAGACCCAGGCAAACCATATAAAAAACGGAAAAAGCTCAAGTTAAAAAGTGGTTGGAATGCTCATGTATGTTTCCAGTGTTGATATATAAATGCAACATACTGACCAATCTAAATTATTTGAGATAAACCCTGAGGTTTTGATCAATTATAGATATTTTAAATTATAGAAGTTGATTTATCTTTTTTAATGGAAATGATAATTTTGACATAGGCATATGTAAATGATGAGAAAAAAATATGACTTTCAAGTGAGAGATATATCTGAATTAGTTAAGAAAAATAAAATGTCAGCAAACCAAAGTAAAAGAGGATAGATTTACAATATCTCATAAAAAAAAGGCAAAATAAGATGAGAGAAACTGCAGAATGTTTACGTTTTCATAACACAAAAGTGAGATTATCTGAGACGATAGAGTAAATCTGACCAGGTAGTGTTAGGTTTTTAGGAAGTGAATTGTGCATTTAGATTTTCCTGGCAACAAGGGTATCTTCTTATGCTGACATCATAATTGGAAAAACTACTTGAAAATTAAGTAAACTGTAATTAGAGGTGGCTCAATCTCCCTTGTAGATAGGATTGAAAAAGGTTTGGGGCAGGTTTATGCCATCCACAAAAAAGAAGTCATGAGATACAACATTTGAGTTGTGCTTAAAAGAGATAAGTTGGGCCTTATACTCAAGGGTGTCTGAATATGGGACAAATCTTTTGCTTTTTCTCCCACTGATTTCAGTTGAAGTTGGGAAAAATAGATTGCGTAGATGTATGTTTATATTGTCTCAACTGCTGTATATCAGTTAGACTCACGGCTGGGATGGAACCTTGGAAATGGAGACAGTGGGAGCTCACTTTTTTCTGGTTGCTTGTGTAAGGTGACGTTTGACTCAACATCTCACAGCAGTCTGTGCTGTCACTGCTTTCCCAGCTATTATTAGTACGTGGAGACTGTATATGTTCCAGGCATACAATGATTCTACTTCCATTATTTCCTTTCAGCATGAGGACACATCGTCTTCAGAGGTCACCACTGAAAGCTGCACTTTTGCTAGAAAATTATTTCTTATTCTGAGCTGAAACTTGTCTCCCAATAATTTTAATTGATTAGAGTCACCTGTAGCAGTTTTAAATACATTTTAATCTACACACGAGCTTTAACGACTTTAAGCTAATGCCTCTTATATAGTAATGTGTTTAGCATGATAGAAATTCAAATATGTCTGTTAGTAATTGTACTTGTATTATTAATTATGATAAATAAGAATAATCTATTCCTATTACAAGCAATAATATTCTATCATTATTTGCACTTATGTACTTATCACTTTATAGTTTTATAAACACATAGATACAGGAACTTACCTGGTTTTGAGTCTCTCCAGGCTGGAGAGTAAGTGTGAGGTATTGAGAGGAGAGAAGTGAGGTTGCACTCATCATTTGATTGATTTCAGGCTTTTTATTCTTTGTTGCTCTGTTAACCACTTACAGCAAAAGGAAGAGGTTAGACGCAGGTGGAACTCAGAAGGGATTCATCAAGCTTGAGGGGATGAGTGACATCTATTTTTAAACATTATGATTTGTGAAAAATCAATTTTGCCTTTTGCTGCCTTGCTTTAATTTAGACCAACTCTCTCTTTTGTAGAAAAGTAAGCCTCTGTACAAATGGCTGGTCTAAGAACACCACAGCTTTCCTACAAAGTTATCATTTTTCCCATCTTAAAAAAAACCCAGAAAAACCTGATCTGGCCAACAAAACATTTGTGTTTGGTCATTGTCCTGTTTCTCTATAGAAAATACACATCAGCAACGTGAAACCACTAGCTACCTATTTTTGTTTCTCTCATATGTCAAGATGGCCTGTTTGACCCAGAGAAAGGGAGAAAAATAAATGAAATGAAGCTATTGATGTTTTTATGTAATTGAAATTTTCTCCTTTTTCACATACAATTATATGGAGTTCATTCTGTAATACTGGCCTAATCCCTGCTACTAGAGAATTTCAAAGACAACTCATGCTGTGAATGTGAGGCGAGAGCTAGGTGAATGATTAAAATAGGGCAAATTGAACCCTATTGCTATTATTTATAAAAGCTACAGTAGAATCATATCTTGAAGGATACTTCAAAGTTTTCTAAAGAAAAATAAATAATAATACAAACACTACTAACAGTACATTTTCTAGGATAAAGGGATGTTAGCTCATTTAAGAATCGTTAATTGAAATGACAGACTTTAGAAATCAGGTTTCAGAAATGTGTGTTTTGCATGCAAATAGTATAGACCACACTTTTTAGTGTAAGAGAAAAGACAGCAACTACCAGGAAAATTTTGAAGGATTTACTTAGCAGTATTTCATGAGCATGTACAGCATCCAAATAAGCTAATAAAATTGAAGTTGAAGCCAACTTGGTAAACAGCTGCTTACAGAGGGATTTTAAAGATAAATGTCAAAAGAGAAAGATGCTTTAAAGGGTACATAAATTATGGAGTAAATGAGCATTAATAACAAGTTATAAGGAAAATAGAACATTTTTCAATGTTCACTGTTTCATAATGAACATTGTTCACAACAAATAAATCTTGATAAAAGCAAGATTTATTTATGAATTGTAAAGAAAACAAAATAATTTATAGTAGAAATAATGGTCAAAAGGTCATTAGAAGGAAAAGGAGAACTTTGGTATATAAATAAATGAAGTTTATTAAAATTTTTACTTTGTTTTTAATAAGAATGAGTAGGTGAAATTTACAAGTGAAGGTAGATAACAAAACAGCTATTGCTTCTTCAGTTATTTAAGATGATTAAAAATAATTCAAAATATATGTTACAAAAATTCTCCCATAACACAGTGTTAACTAAGTAATATGACAAATGCATCAACACCTTAAAATTAGTAGAATATGATTTAATAAACTACTTTTTGCTTGAAAGAATGAGTGTAGTTTAATAGAAAACAGTGCTACATGTCTTTATTCACAAGTATTTAAATTAAATTTTATATTAATTTTACTTACAAAAAGATTATATATATAAAATGTGGAATGCAGGTAATCAAAAAATGATATCACTAATATAACTTGTAATCCACAAAGCACAACTTTGTATATTATTTTATTGTGCACAATTATTTTATTGTGCAGAATTCACTTAAAGTGCATCCTGTCAGTATAGGCCTTTTTCGCTGGGAAATATGAGACATATGTTTGAGCTGCAAACACATTTTCTTATTTAATAGCCATTAATAGCCACAATTAGTTCTGGAAACCATAATTCAATCAAGTGTGCTTGTAATTAAACATATACACACAAAGATAATTATCAATCTTTCTGGCAATAGTAACTAAAGTTATCTATGGTTGAAATATTATCACTATTTTTGACTATAGGTAAAAGTATTAATTTCTGATCAACAGTCATTTTTATTCTTAGACTAGGCTGGAATACAAGTGGCTATGTGGAAATATGCATCCTTGTATAAAAGTTTGCCCAAGATTTTTTAAAGATAGGTACACAGACTCGAATTTGTTGAATTTCAACATATAAGTTCGGTCAATTTTTAAAAAAATGCTAAAGAGATCATAATTACTGAAAAAGGGAGAAGGAAAATTAAGGATGACAAAGAGAAGAGAGCCAGAGAAGCAGGTAGAGATGAGCAGGCAGAGGAAATAGTGGTGAGGTGGAGTGGGCAATGCAGAGAAATACAGTAGTCACTGCAAAGATAAGAACAATAGAGAAGAATTCAAGGGGAATCATGATCTCAGTAGAGGACCCTATTATGATAAAGCCATAAATATGGGACCCACTATATTTTAATTTGAATTATTTGATAGGAATTGAGGTTAGACTGTAATACTGCGCATGACTCAATTGTGAATTAAATGCATATGCAGATTTTATTGCACTTACCATTTAATATGATTAGTCACATCACCTTTGTTTCATAATTTAATTTTAAAGGAACTGGATTTGAACTACTAAAAATTATAAAATTAATTACATTCAGCTTCAACCTGTGGAAACAAATCTGCTAGCATGACCCCTGGTGGCAGTTATCTATAATATATATTGGGGCTGGATATTTAGGTCCTAAGAATTTCTGCATGCTAGTTAATATGGTTTTAAAAAAATGATAGAAACATCAGTTGAGTAAATTAGGCCTTTTGTTTTGTGTTTCATGTTAATTGAATACTACAGTGTGCAAGACACTCTGCTAGGCATGTATTAGTTTTATTCCTGGATTTGGGTAAATATCTGGGAGTGGAATTGCTGTTATAGTGTGTATTAGTTAAGTTTCAGTGGAGAAACAGAACCAATGAGATAGATGAATGGATAAATAGACATAGACAGATCTAGATATAGATTTAGATATTTATATAGGTATATGAGAGGGGATTTATTTGCTCACATGATTATGGTGGCTGAGAAGTCCACAATAGGCCATCTGCAATATGGAGAACCAGGGAGGCCACAGCATGGCTCAGTCCAAGTCTGAAGGTCTCAGAACCAGAGAAGCCACTGGTGCAAGTCCCAGAGTTCAAAACCTGGAGAGCCTGAAGTTCTGATGTCCCAGCTCCACGTGAGAGAGAGAGAGCAAATTCACCCTTTTTCTGCATGTTTGTTCTATACAGGGCCCAAGACCATTGGATGATGCCTGCCCACACTGAGGCAGTGGGTTGTCCAAAATCAGTCCAAGGACTCAAGTATCAATCTCCTCTAGAAACAACCTTATAGACGCACCCAGAAATAATCCCTTACGAGTTATCTAGGTATTCTGTAGCACAGTCAAGTTGACTTCTAAAATGAACTATCATAAAGCATAAACAGAGTAGATATGACTGCTATATGTACAGTAGACTCCAGTAGTGGTGAGAAGTATAAGAAATGCAGGAAAGTACATAAACTCTAGCTATATAGCTGGATAAATTTTAGAAAGCTGAACATTAACCCATAAGCACTGCAGATATAAAAATATTGGCAGAACCCCAGAAGCCCCACTTGTGCCCCTTCTAGTAACCCTCCAACATGTCCTCTTCAATAGTATAGCATTCCATTATATGAGCATACCACAGTTTTTTGTTTTTTGTTTTTTTTTTTTTTTTGAGACGGAGTTTCACTCTTGTTACCCAGGCTGGAGTGTAATGGCACGATCTCGGCTCACCGCAACCTCCACCTCCTGGGTTCAGGCAATTTTCCTGCCTCAGCCTCCTGAGTAGTTGGGATTACAGGCACGCGCCACCATGCCCAGCTAATTTGTTGTATTTTTACTAGAGATGGGGTTTCACCATGTTGAGCAGGATGGTCTCGATCTCTTGACCTCGTGATCCTCTCTCCTCGGCCTCCCAAAGTGCTGGGATTACTCCTCGGCCTCCCAAAGTGCTGGGATTACAGGCTTGAGCCACTGTGCCCGGCCCAGCACAATTTATTTATTCATTCTCTTGCTGAAGGATACTTAAGGGTGCTTTTCAGTGTTAGGATACTATAAATAGTGCTTCTATAAATTACACCTTTACATGACTTTTTGTGAATATCTATACAAGCATTTCTTCAGGGTATATTCCTAGGAGTGAAATTTCTGGGTCATAGGGATGTAAATGTTAAACTTTCATTGATACAGCCAAAAAGTCTTCTGATGTGGTTATATTAGTTTATACTCTCACCAACACTTTCACTCAGTTGTTCCACATACTTACCAACACTTGGTATTATCCTTTTCATTTTAGCCTTTCTAATGTAAATACAGTGGCATAGCATTATGATTTTAATTTACATTCCTCTAAAGCCTAATAATTTTGAGCACATTTTCATATATTTATTGTGGATTTGTGTATCATCTTTTGTGAGGATCCTTTCCATTATTTTCTCTTATTGACTTATAGGAGTTCATTATATATTCTGGACACTGACTTTTTGTTGTTACATTTATCATGAATAATTATTCTAGTGAGTCTTGGGCATTTAGTAGCTTTTTTGAGGAATTATTTACATACCATATTAGTTTCCCATTGTTAAGTAAACAGGTTTTTTTTAACAGTGATTTTTTTTTTCTAGTACATTATGCAGGTATACAACCGTTCCTACAATTCAGTTTTAAAGTACCTCCACCCTAAAGTTTCCTCATACCTGTTTTCTGTCAGTCCCTGCTCCAGCTTCCATCTTCAACCACTGATCTCTGTCAGAAAGTGAATATTCTCATATTTCTGCATAGTTAGGACCTTCTAACAAATGTTACTGGCACCTGGGTTAAAGGAAAAGCCTTGGAAGTTAAAGAGTGTTAGAGAATTATCTGCTCTTACAGAGTAATAAAACTGATCTCTGTCAGAGCCAACTGCTTGCATTTTTGGGTACTTTCCCCTCTCTTTTCTTCAGAAAATTTATTTACAGTCCAAGGGACTGTAAAAGACCAGGGAGCAAATGTTTCTCTTTCTCTCTCAGGAAGGGAGGAGGGGGAGGGCAGCTGTCCTGTTCCTATATAAAATTCCAGATTTATAATTTTAGGGCTCCTCTCCTATGATGCAACCCTTATACATGTAATCCTAAACATGTGCCTTTCCTTGCATCACCTGTGTGACCCTGCTGCAGTTATTGTTGTAATAAATATGATGACTCTGAGCTTCAGAAACTTCATGGTTGCATTCACGATAACAAGAATAAATACAGATCATAAAAACATACCAAGTTTACTGACAAGAATGGGATCCTGTTTGAAACGTGGTTTCCTGATAGAGATAGAGGATGGCCCCCAGCCTAACTAACAGGATTTGAAAGAAGACAGCAAGAGCCAACAGCAGACAGATAGATTAAATGAATTGGAAGACAGTTGTTGGTCGAAGGCTAGCGGTAGGATTGGAACAAGCAGCCTAAATGGTTTTAGTTTTTAGAGAAGGCTTTTAGTTTTTCCCCTCTCTTCCAAGCGAGAGAAGAAAGGGTCCAGTAATTCCCACCGTTGGGCTTTGGGTGGGTGGGTAGAGAATGTTAGAAATCTATGTTCTTCTCTCCTCTATGTAAGAGGAGAAGGAATACCCAAAGATAGGCTTTGGATATGTCCTAAATAAAAGTTACCTTCTTCACTGCTCTCTCCTCTGGGCAGAAAGAGAAAGCATCAATTAGTTTCCGAAGCTGAAGCAGGTTTTGGGCATTGCAGCTGCTAGACTGCTGGGACCTGAAGGGAGAGGTACCTCACTTAACGCAGGTGGGAACACTTTGTTGGCTTCCTGACCGCTCACTCCTACTCTCATCTCAGCTCCTTGAAGGTTTAGGGATGGAGCTCAGGTCTCCTTGTCCCCAGAAGGCGGAGATAGCTTTCCACACTCATACCTTTGTACTGGGAGAAGAACTTTGGAGGGAAGAGATTCACTTGTTGATACTTCTGTTGGACATAGGTATAATGTGCCTACTTCTGCGGCAGAAACGGATGTGGGATTCGGGCATGGAGAAGGATGCCAAGAACTTATAAAGCGGAGTCATGGTTGCATGTGAGTTCAGCGGCCGCATAAAAAGATAAGAGGAAAAGATAAGATAAACCTCTCCACCCACCCACCGCAACTAGTCTCCACTGCCACTGCAGCCGCCACTGCTCCCAGCTGGGAGCGAACAGGATACCTCGGCAGCAGTGACCTTAATCTCTGAAACACTATGTTAAACTGTTAGGACTTTGATCAAAACTTGAAACAAAAGTTTATGCTGTATTGTTCTGTTGCTATTAATGTCTGTCCATATAGTGGAAATAATTGCAGGACTTTTTATGCTTGTAATTCCCCACCTAGTTGCTAGAAGGGATTATTTGAGTTAGGAATCGCTAAAAATAGAGAAGTTTTAGTGGGATCTGCCTTGGAGACAGAATAACTCTCTGACTGAGGACTTAGGCTACTTGCCGAAAGGGAGCCTGTGGAAATTCTGGTGATGATGACATTTAAAAAATATGATTTCAGATACTAAATTAAATCGAGGTTTTTTTTTAAACCTTGGTTATAAAAAAGTTTTTTTTTCTTTTTTCTTTTTTTTTAATCACAGTTGTTTAGGATTTAGAAGGTCAGCTAAAGGTATTCCCTGTTCATAATTATCCAAGTTGAAGAAACTTTCATTCTTCAAGCATTGTTTCTAGAGAGATTACTATGATTAAAGTGTAAAAATTACTTGTGGATTTTTATACTGAAAGAATAATTTTACTTTTATTTGATGATGCTATAAGATACTCCCTACATAGAATTACAGGCTGAAGAATTTCTACAAAGAGTGGAGGGGTAGACATTTCTAATAAGCCTTTGTTATTCTCCTGTGTCTTTTTCAATTATTGGGATTGATTTTATCTAAAATTGCATAAACCAACTGACAAAAAATGATATAAATTGTAGTAAATTTGAGTATAATACAATTTTAAATCATAGATATGAAATTTAAAGTTAGGTAAATATGTTCAAATCTACCTAATCCCCAAAGGCCACATTCTGGTTCTGTGTTTTAAATAATGCCATATTTAATCAATGAATCAACCAAATTCATAGAGATGCTATGACTAGTAAAATGTTTAAGAAAAATATATCTTTAAAAAAGTAAAATTTCTGCTCTTCCGAATTGGAGAGCTTTGTAATAAAATCCCCAAGGATGTGAAGTATATTCCATTGGGCCTCATAGAGGTTTATTTGCTATGAAGACATAGAGGTTTATTTGCTAATTATATTTTTTCTTTCTTAATTTGGTGCAAAAAGTTATTCACAATTTAAGCCCCCATCTCTTTTTTTCTGGGAACTCATTTAAGCTAATATATTCTGTAATATTCCAAGTAATGTTAGAATAATCCATGTTCTATCCTGTTATGTAATAAAGATGATAGATAAAATTTGCTCTCAATTTTGTGTAATTTTTACTTCACTTTTGCTGTAACACCATGTTCCTATAACTATACATTATTAGAGTTAGTTTTTTATAGTGTTAGAAATTTCTGCATTTCATATGATTGCTGCTAAAGGTATTAAGGATGATTAGTTCTATTTTTCTAACAATGAAATACCTGTACCAGAAATAGAAAGTGGAAACTTAGGCAAATGTGGCTGAACAAATGGATAAATGTGACTATTTTATTTATTCGCTCAAAAACATTGAGTGCTAAATATGAGTAGGACATCGTTTTGTATACTGGCCTTGCAGATGTAAACAGAACTTACAGAAATTGCTTTTCTTAAGAAGCTTATATCTAGGGGAATGAGACAGACAATGAGGAAAACTTGTGGGCAAAATCTGAAGTGTATTGAATGCTAAGGAGAAAGATTAAGCAGGGAAGAGGGGTAGCTGTGGTAGAAGGATAGCAGAGATGAGGTGTTTGGTTATTGGGTTTATGGCTGCATCTTCTGGTAGAATGTACATTACCAGAAGGCAGGGGCACTACCTGAAAGCAAGGACTCTGCCTGATGTTGTTTACCAACGTGCACCATGTGGCACTTAAGAATGCTGAATGAATGGATAGACAAACTTGGTGTAGAGTGAATCCTCCCCTTATCCTGATCTACTCTTTTTTCACACTACTTTATATACTGTATAATGTTATAATTAGTTATTCTTTTTATTTAGTGTCTGCTTAACACAGCTAGAAGATAACCTGCCCAAGGGTAAGAATATTTGTTTATTTCGTACACTGATATATCCCAAGCTCCTAGAACATTGCCAGAGAAGGTAAGACTCAGTAAGTGGCCGGGTGCGGTGGCTCAAGCCTGTAGTCCCAGCACTTTGGGAGGCCGAGGAGAGTGGATCACGAGGTCGGCAGATCGAGACCATCCTGGTCAACATGGTGAAACCCCGTCTCTACTAAAAACTACAAAAAATTAGCTGGGCATGGTGGCGTGTGCCTGTAATCCCAGCTACTCAGGAGGCTGAGGCAGGAGAATTGCCTGAACCCAGGGAGCAGAGGTTGCGGTGAGCCAAGATGGCACCATTGCACTCCAGCCTGGGTAACAAGAGAGAAACTCCGTCTCAAAAAAAAAAAAAAAAAAGACTCAGTAAGTATTTGTTGAATGAATGAATGAATCTATGAAGTCCTTGTCCCTGAGGAAACAATGTAGCTATTAGTTTACCATAGAGGAATTGTACTGCTTTTGGCAAGGAACTTTTTTTTTTTTTGCCAACATCACACATTCTGACTGCTACTGACAAATTCATAATTTATGTGTTTAAAAATGGTATGAATAAAATGCTTAGGAAGCTGATCGTGATGCAAATTCTTCTGCCTTAGAAAATTAAGACACACTTGCACATGGAAATACATAGCATAGTCATACTAGCTTAAACCTGGACACAACCCAAGTGTCCATTAACATGTGAAAGGATTTAAAAAATGGTATATCTATATAATAAAATACTATTCAATAATATAAAGAAATAATGTGGAGGCATGCACACTAATATGGTATATTCTCACAGAGGAATGTTGAAAGTACAAAAAAAATAATTATTCGATTCTCAATGAGAGTGTGCCTCTATTCTTCATTATTTTCAAAGGGGCCCTATCAAAAAAACAAAAATATCCACTCAGTTTTTAGAAAAATGAAGAAAGAGTGTGCAAATACAGATGAAAGAAGTTCTTTAGTTAGATTTGACAGTTGACAGACGTGGGGTAGATGTTTTCACTGGCTGAAAGGTACTACAAATGTTTTTGTTGTGGATGTTTTTATTTGAAGAAAATGTTTTTATATCCCTTCTCAATCCAGAAACATAGCCATATTCAAAAATTATTTTCTGACAAAGCTAATGAGAGTTTCTTTTGAATCCTAAGGAAGATCAGAGGCTTAAAAGAGGTGCAGTTTACACTTGAAAGAACCACAGGCAGCCTAGAAACACATCCTGAAGATCAATGTTTAGGAAACTAACACCTGAAAATGAATGCCCTGTACGAACATGACATTACTGATTAGGGCACAAAACTCAAGCACACAATATGTTCCTTTCTGGCCATCTTGAAATTCCTAGTGACTTTCTGACAGCATTTTGGAAACATTTTTTTCATGATTTATACATGATTATTAGAATAGATTTTAATTTCTTGAGGGCAAGACACTGAGACTTCTGGTAAACCACATCCTGCCTAGTGCCATGGGCAGGTGGCAGGTACTCTCTAAAACAGTGATCAACATCCATGAAGCCATTTCCAGTAGAACACTGTGAGCTAAATTATTTTCACTGAGAAGATTATAATCCTTTATTGAGAATTTAGAATTACATCACAATAGGTAATACCTACTGGTATTTCATAATCCTAATTGGCCTCTTTGCTTCTTTTTGTCTTTCTAGGAGCTTATAGAAGATTCTATGTTTACACTATGTTGCCAATAACAGTACAGTTTCTCAGAACCCTAGTACTGTGTACTGTGCCACAGAGAACAGTTTTGTGGTGGAATGAGTTATGAAATGCTGTGTCACTTTTTCCTTCTATGAGAGTTACAATACAAGCTAAGGTTTTAAAAACTTGAAGAAAATCTGTAATAAAGTGACTCCTTTACTTTGTTGAACCCAGCATCTCCCCAACTTACTCTTCTCAGAACTCTTTTTTAGTGTAAAGATGTCTATTTTTTTAAAATGTATAAAATACCATCTATTTTAAGACACACTATTTATGTGCCAACAGGAAAGGAAAACATGAACAATATGCCTTTATTTTTAAGACTTATTTAAAAGATAATGTCAACAAAACACAAACTTTAGGATATATAAGTTTACACTAGAAAATAAAATGGAGCCATATATTGTAGAAATAAAATATTGAAATCCTTTCAATCATCTTATCCAATTTAATAATTTCAGTACTAGATTACAGATTATTTTATACATGTACACAAACTGTGAGTTGTGATATAAGTGTATTATATCACAGGCCTCTGAGCTGTGATATAAATATATTTAATGGTATGCTGTCATACCACCACACACATTTTCTTATCACTGCTATAACTTCAAAGATCACCATTCTAGCTATCTGTGACTTTTCAAGTGTATACTGTGAGGCTTAGAGGCCTCTGCATTAGGAGAGGACACTTCAAGAAAAACTCCAGGGCCTACAGGAACCATACCAACCTATGCTCATTGATGACCCATGATAAACTTTACTAATGATAATACTCCTTTATTCTCTTCATCACATTTGCATGTGGGATTTCCAAACAAGCTTACTTACTCCAGGTAGGATCTGTATCTTCCATTTCTCTGTGTCTCCCCAGTGTCCACTTTGTATAAGAGTAAGGTTATTACCTTTAATGGCAAAAACCACAACTACTTTTGCACCAACCTAATATAAATATTATTTATTATATGGGAACATGTTTCTCCATGCTGTAGCCAAGTGGAAGCATCTCTCTGTAAAAGCATATTATATTACTGTGGTTCTTAACAAACCATTCCTTCAATTGCCTATTAATAAAGATTTTTGTTTGTTAGGATGAATGATAGAATTTTATCTAGAAGTTAGATCAAAAAAGCCACACTAAATTTTCTAGTGTCATAAAATAAATCATTTTAATAATTAAGATACATAAATAGTTTATGATAGAAACAATAAAGTTGTCTAAACTCTGCACAAACATTGAATTTCCAAGTAATTTGTAAGGAATATATTCATCTTACTACATTCAAAATCATGGTTGAACAATGATGATTATAATGTTTTATGAATGATGTTTTTCATAGTGTATGAAGTCACACAGTATTACAGTATAGTATTACAGTGCTTGGTAATTTGAAGAAATGAAATAAAATTCTTCTGATGGTATGCAGGAAAGAAAAAAATAAAAGTCATTTGCATAACTTTTTACAAAAACAAAATATTATTTTTCTGTAAAAATAAGTTAGATCTTTTATACTCACATGTTCTTCTCTTAAAGTGTTTAGAAAATAGTTACATTCATTGTGGGCAGTGTGCTCAAACATTCTTATTTGCCATTCTCTCATACATGATAAAATGAGGTGCAAGCTGTTCATATGTGAGAAAAACAGCTTATTTTTCACAGGCAAAGAAACATATATATATATATATATATATAATAGAATTAATTTAAAAACCCAAGTGTCATATGACAGAGATAGAAAAATTCACCAAAAAAAAAATTCTTCAAGGCCTTTGAGGTGACACATTCTTTAACTGCAATTTACTAAAGGTAGTTTTAATCATGCTACCCTGTAACTTCCATCAAATTAGCATGCTTGTGGATGGTAGGTTATTATTCTCCTCCTATAATTTAAAGTAGTGTTTGGTCAATTGACTGAAGCACAGCAGTAGAACTCAAGACAGACCATGTGTTATAAAGGAGCAAGAGAAATAAATAACTCCATTCTCTCTAAGTGTGGCTTGCAAGACTAGCTCCTTCGGCACTGAGCAGAGCAGTTTTTGGTGTGGCTTCCAGGTGGCAGAAGTCTCTGGAGTGGCACAGCATGAAAACAAGCCTAATGCTTATGGCAGTGACATTATTGAGCCAAATTTTCCTGGCTTACCTAGGAAACAGATGAAAGATAAGAACTGATTTAAGTCTAACCAAACAGGAAATAATGTGTGCTTATCCACAAGGAACACCTGAATGGCAAGTTGAACCTGAGCCTGCTTTCTGCTGTTTCTTCTTCTTTATTTTGCTTTTCTTTTGCTTTTTCTTAGCCTGATTTTTGCTTGGCTTATTTTTCTTGGTTTCCTCTTTATACCATGGTCCCCAGACCCCTCCATTGAGCCGAGGGTTACTTCTGGGGTCTTTGGGGGGGTACCTGACTGGTACTGCCGTTTTGTTGAACTGTGAGAGCCTCCGTAGGAGCTTCTTCACAATTCCGGGATACCTGTTAGATAGGTCCACCCTCTCATATGGGTCGGCTGTGATGTTGAAAAGCCATACACTTTTGCCAGTTGACAAGGTAATCCGTTCATTGTGCCACCGGTTCGGCCCCAGATTGCTGAAAGACTGAGGGGGGACCCAGTCGCTGTAGCCAGGATTTCCCGTAAGCAATTTCCAGTGCTGCACCCTGATGGCCGACTGGATGGCGGTGTTCCAGATCCCATAGCCTGCTGCCCACGAGCCATTTTTTGCCTTGGTGTATATGGGGTCAATGTTATGCAAAATATCTACTCGGGGTGAGCGAAGACCCTCGCTTATGGTCTCCCAGATGTCATAGCCATCTATTTGAATGTCCTCATCGATCTGTCCTTCAGCCAGTGAAATCAGAGTGGGATACCAGTCAGTGATGTGCACAAGTTCCTTACACACTGTTCCCTTGTTCTTCAGAAGTGGGCTATGCACAAAGCCAACAGCCCGGATCCCTCCTTCCCAATATGTTCCTTTGCTACCTCTGAGAGGCCAGTTACTCCCTCCTGCCGTAGGCTGGCCACCATTATCTGAAGAGTAAATGATAATGCTGTTGTTATAGAAACCATATGTCTTTAGAGCCAATGTCACGTTGTTGATTGCTTCATCTAGGCAGGAAAGCATGGCGGCATATCTCCTCCTGTTTATGTTGATAATGGATCGGTAGTGTTCAAAGTACCTGCCAGGAGCTTGCAGTGGTGAATGAACAGCTTGGTAGGCAATATATAAAAATATAGGCTTTGTGGGGTTATGGGAAGCTAATATTTTCTGCACCCTCTGAGTGTACATCTGTGTGGAGTATATGCCATTGTCATAGTCCCAGGCAGCATTGTCGTTTTCATACAAGTCATAGCCACACATACCAGGACTGTCACATTTGTAGTGTGTATAGTAATCCCCACTTCCCAAAAGGGAACCAAAAAAGGTGTCAAATCCTCTTTTGGTTGGCATGCATTCTTTTCTGTAAAAACCCAAGTGCCATTTTCCGACCATATGCGTTGAATATCCAACCTCTTTCAGTTTCTGAGGTAGGGTGGCATTGTCCAGAGGTAAACAGTTGGGTTGGGTAGGTCTTATGATAGAATGTTGAAGTCCGGTGTGTATCTGATACCTTAAGAAAAGAGCAAAAATTTTGTTATCAGGGCAGGATAAAAGAGATATTCTACATAAAACAGTGATTCCTAAATTAAATAATGTTTCTATGGGGATGATTGTTAAATTATAATTGACCCCAATGATAAATGACCAATTCAGCATTTCTACTCTTTACTCACAAGTCTTAATCTAATTAGCTTCCTATTTAACATTGAAATACATTTCGATCTAAACCAGCACTTTTGAAACTAAGGTTTTCCCACTTATCTCAGTCTTTTTGAGACAGAGTCTCATTCTGTCACCCAGGTTGGAGTGCAGTGACGTGATCTCGGCTGACTGCAACCTCCACCACCCGGGTTCAAGCACTTCTCCTGCCTCAGCCTCCTCAGTAGCCCACGCCACCATGCCCAGCTAATTGTTTGTATTATTGGTAGAGACAGGGTTTCACTACGTTGGTCAAGCTGTTCTCAAATTTCTGACCTCAAGTGATCTGCCCAACTTGGCCTCCGAAAGTGCTGGGATTACAGGCTCGAAGCCACCGTGCCCAGCCTCAAAGTCTTTTTAAAGTTCTTATAATAGAATTAATTTAAATAAACTTTAATCTCTTAATTATATGACTAAAAACTGACAAGATAAGAAAAGATATATAGAATCAGATTATTATTATTATTGCTTTTAACTGAGGGACCTTCTAAATCATTAGCTTTTAAATAGTTTCCTGAGATTATTTATTTCAAGCTAACTCTGAAGAACTAAAAATACATGCAAAAATTAGAGAAAAATCTCCTGTTTGTCAAACATTCTGAATCTCCAATCTGTTAGATCTCTGAAACAAGAGAGAGGTTTCTGACTACACAATACATTATTGCTTAAAAATCATTTTAGAATAAAAGTTTTAGCTAGTGCTACAAATTATTTTTCCAAAAATAACAGGTAATAAGTCTTTATGTATGTTTCCCACGGTGTCTCCTTTTTAAAAAAGTGTAATCACTTATAGGATAGTCTAAGAAAACATAACACTTTCTAATATGTTAAAAATTAAGTGAATGTTAGTTTCTTGCATTTTTCTCTTTCCAGTGATATTTTGCCAAGGGTGTTTTCCAAGAAGGGGTATTATTACACAAGTGTATGAATTTTCACTTGGGCCAAGATATATCAGTTAGTTTATGGCATTTTAAAACTGATTGGTTCTATAGTTATAAGTTCAAAAACACTTTAAAAATAGAAAATACAAATTTTTTTCAAAAATTAAGGTTGCAGAAAATTGTCCGGGTAAATATGTAGGTAGTCTTGGAATCAAATTACAAAAAAAAAATATTGAGGTCAAAAGCGACTTTTTCACAGTGATTTAACCTGAAAGGCCAACATGTTATACGTGCCTTGGGTGAATAGTTCAATTTATTTTAATGTTTTAATGTTACCATGATGAAACTATGAGTTTTTGAAGTGTTACTTGCAGCCACATACTGATGTTTCTGTGGGCACTGAAGTGATATCTGATCACTCCTGCAAAGCAGCCTTCACATAGACTCTATTTACTCTGCTCATCATTTAGCTGTCAGTTTTGCAATGGTCATGGTTGTAGTAATTTAACATGTAAGAAACTCCCAAAGAAATAAACATTATATGTACCAAGTTTAGAAGGCATTGTTACTGGGTTTTTATTGGTTTGGGTTTTGTTTTTGTTTTTGTTTTCTTGTTTTTGAGATGGAGTCTTGTTCTTGTTGCCCAGGCTGGAGTGCAATGGCTGGAGTGCAATCTTGGCTCACCACAACCCTGCCTCCCAGATTCAAGCAATTGTCCTGCTTCAACCTCCCAGTTAGCTGACCTCAAGTGATCCACCTGCCCCGACCTCCTAAAGTGCTGGGATTACAGGTGTGTGTGACTGCACCTGGCCTTTTCTTGATCCAGTCCAGGATACAAAACATTCAGTTGTGAAAATTTATTTTTTAACAAAATAATCTAATTATTAATAAAATAATTATATTATGCAGAATATGGACTTGAGGGGAATGTATATTTAATTCATCAAATGGTAAACCAATTAAGCATTTCTAATTAAGTCGGTTAATTTCTCAACTAGTGGCAAAGACAACAAGAATAGACACTTACGAAAAACATAAAATGCAGAAAATAAAGAGAAGGCAAGAAGAGGTTTGCTGCTTTCAGAAAATGATGTAGCATTTGCAGATAAATAAGAGTTCGAAGCTATTAATTAACTATGAGGTTTTTGTCTTCTCTAGAAACTACAATTGTTTTTAAATTGGAAAATTTAGAACCAGCAACATGAAAGTTTGACAGCAGCTTATAACAGGGAAGAGGTTTTCAGGGCACCTCCTGCTTAAATGAGTTCCAGCCTCTATGGTGGAATAGGAGGAAATTTCAGGTAATTTGGCGTGTGGGTTAAGAGTGTAGGTTTTGGAATCAAACAGACCTGGGTTTCAATTTGCTCCACTGCTTATTATCTGTGTGGCTTTGGGAAGTGCTTAATCCCTCTGATCCTCAGTTTCCTCATCTGTAAAATAGGGATAATAATACATGTTGGGTTGCTGCAAGCATTGGAAAAGAGCAGAGTCTAGTAAGAAGAGTATATTTAATCAGTGATAGCTTTAGCAGTTATTATCCCAGAGGGCTGAATCAGGTGTCAGTAACATTTGCATAAAGCTTTATAATTTATAGATTTTTTTCATATGTATTATTGCATTTAAGTCTTACTAAACAGTGAGAAGTCAGATTACTTAAGTTCCTTTCATGGACAGGAAAATAGAGATGTAAAGAAGTCGTGGTTTTCTCCCCAACACCCTCAACCTGCTCCACCAGGCTGTGAAACTGATTCTCGATCAGCAGTGGCAAAGTCTGATGCTCTCTCTATTCTTGTTTAAGAGTTAATATCTGTATTCATTGGAAAATCAAGGAGCAGAGGAAAGATGCCAGAAGTCTTGAGAAGCAAATCTGTTCCAACTTTCCAATTAAAGAAAGGATGGATTTGTAAACTGGATAGTGAGGCTTATGTTGATCCCTGAAAAATTTGAAAATTATTTTTTTTAAAGTACATGATTTGTGAGCATTTCAAAAATAACAAATGAGACAAGTCAAAAAAGAAAAGTTCTACCAAGTTTGCTTCATTGTCTTTTTTAAAAAAGGATCGGCATTAGGTAAATAGCTTAGGAATGATTTAGCATTTGAAAGAACTGCCCCGGATTCTTTTTTAATAAAATAATGAAAAATGTTTGTTAGCACTGCAGTTGGGGATAAGAATGACAATCTTACATATTAATGACAGTTAATATCATAAAAATTTTTTTAAATTTCTATGCTTCTCTGTGGAGCACATAGGGGAGTTTCATTTAAGTGAGAAAAAGAAAAGAAAAGAAAGAAAAACAACCTAGAAAATAAGTCCTCACAGCACTATTCACTATAGCAAGACCTGGAGTCAACCTGAATCCCCATAAATAGGAGACTGCATAAAGAAAATATGGTACATACAACTGACAGAATACTATGCAGCCATAAAAAAGAACAAAATCATGTCCTTTGAAGTAACATGGATGTAGCTGAAGGCTGTTATCCTAAGTGAATTAATGCAGGAACAGAAAATCAAATACCACATATTCTCACTTATAAGTGAGTGCTAAATTCTGATTGCACAGGAACACAAAGAAGGGAACAAAAGACATCAGGGCACGCTCAAGGGTGATAGGTGGAAGAAGGGGTGGATTGAAAAACTACCCATTGGGTACTATGCTCACTACCTGGGTGATGAAATAATCTGTACACCAAACCTCTATGACATGAATTTACACATGTAACAAACTGCACATGAACCCCTTGAACCTAAGATAAAAGCTAGAAGATAAAAAAAGAAAGGGACTAAGGAGGCATAACAATTAAATGCAATATGTGGTTTTGAATTGGAATAGTTTCAATAAAGAACATATTTAGATAACTGGCGAAATTTAAATGGGATCTTAGGATTGAAATGGAATAACAATATTTTCTGAGTTTGATGTTTCTTTGTGGCTAATACTGGCTAATACGCATCTGTAGGAAATACTAAAGTACTGATAGGGCATCATGTTGGCTCTTAATTCTCAATTCGGGAAGTGCTATTTGTGCTGTACTTGCAATTTTTCCATAAGTATAAGATTGTTTCAAAATTTAAAACAAGATATAAGAAAAATCTAACTGGGATAAATAAAAGATCTTTTAGTTAAAAAATAAATTTTTTGCCTTGTTAGCTATATAAGACTATATAAATGGATCTGAGAAATTCAGTATATTAGCCTACAAATTTAATAAAAAGCAAAAGTGACAAATGAGAACTATAATTGTAGTTAATCTTTACATCATATAAAGGAGTGTGCAAATTCTGGCGAGTAATAATTCTATTATGTTCATTAGAACATATCTGAAAATAGTATTTAATATTTAAGCATCTATTCCTAATATATTTATATTTACTTATTTATAAATTACACTCATGCATATTGTATTAATTTAGGAACATTATAAAACTTACACAGAATAGAAATAGGAAAGGATAAGATAAAAATAAATGTAAGTAGAATTTCTTATATTTCTTTTTGAATCCTAATGAATCATATTACATTACTTTTTTGTGTATATACTTTTAGAGTATATACACAATTTGGAGACCACTGGTATAGAAAGTGGATTTTAGAAAGATAAGAACTGAAACACAGAGATTGTTTAGAAGGCTACTACAGTAGTCTAGGTCAGAGATGATGGTGGCTTGGACTACCATCTAGTGGCAGTAAAAATGGAAAGAAGTGAATGGATGAAATGTATATTTGGATTTAGAACTGATAGGACTAAATCAGTGAGAGAAGGATGGAAGGAGTGGAAAAGGAAGGAATTAGGAATGATTTATAGATATGTTGCTTTTATAACCTGGTGAGTGGTGGATGGTTTAACTCCTCTCTGTTTTATTTCAAAGCATGGAATTAGGACTAATGGGCAATATTATAAGGAGGCTGACTTCAGCTCAATGTGAAAAAGAACATTCTAAAAAATGTAAACAAAAAATAGTAAACAGGCTCAATAAGCATTTGCCAAATATTCTGTAAAAGAGATTCCTGAATTGGAAATGAAGTACTAGATAGCCTCTGATATGGGGTTTGGGTGTGTCCCCAGCCAAATCTCATCTGAATTTTAGTTCCTATAATCCCCACATGTTATGGGAGGGACCTGGTGGCAGGTGATTGAATCATGGGGACAGTTTCCCCCATGCTATTCTCATGATAGTGAGTAAGTTCTCACGAGATCCCATGGTTTCATAAGGAGCTTCCCCCTTCTCTTCACTCTCATTTCTCTTTCCTACCTGTGAAGAAGGATGTGTTTGCTTTCTCTTCTGCCATGATTGTAAGTTTCCTCAGGCCTCCCCAGCCTTGTGAAACTGTGAGTTAATTAAACCACTTTTCCTCATAAATTACCCAGTCTCAGATATATCCTTATAGCAGCATGGGAACAAAGTACTACACCTCTAAGTTTATTTCTAACTATAATAAACCACCAGTCAAAGACTGTTGCTCAATTTGTCAATGAAGGATCTCCAGTTAAAATCAGAACAACTTCACAGTATCAAGTTTATAATATAATTTACAGGTATTTCATAGGTAAGATTCCACAAACATCAATATATATTTAACATTTCTTTTAAAGTATGAAATTAGTTTAAAAATAGATTTTTCATATAATGTATTCCAAATGCTTCTATTATCTTGGCTAAAAAGTAAAATAATTTTGAAATTTACTAGATTTTTTGTCACAGTCTGGCTACTTATGTGAAGAAAACTTCATATGAACAACAGAAAACCTAGAGTTGTTGCCAAATTTGTTAAAGGCAATAGCCATCATTCTCACTTTACTGCCAACTTAAAAGAAAAGTGCTAAGTAGACCTTTTAGCTAGGCATTAGAATATATGAAAGTTTATAGCTTTTTACATTAATATCTATTACTGGGTGCTGGATACTATAGACTGTGAATTCTTCTATGTCTGAAAATATTGTCTAGGATAATATTGTTTTAACCTAATTACATATTTAAGATACTCTTGTAAGTGGGATAAAATATGAATACTAATAGTTTCATGCAGACTAACATTCAGAATGATTAGAGAGTGCAAAATAGGCCAATAGTGGAGTAAAAAGTCATATTTTGAAGGGAAGGAAATAAATGGAAGAGACTATAGTTTACAAATCAAATATCACTCAGATATTTATGTAGGAAGAATATAGCTAGATTTCCATATTCTGAAAAGATGTTTGCTTATCACTGCCTTCCAAAAGACTCTCTTGTCTATAGCAAAATTCTATTTACAGGCCTTAATTTTATCTTTTGGTTAATTATATCTTCTGGCAAGGAGTGGAAGTGGGGAGGGCTGTGGCAACAAATCTATGCCTTGGTTTTTAATCTCATGAATGAGCGATTGAATTGCTTAACACTTCTTCTCCTATACTGTGCTAGCTTTGGGGATTATGACAGGTGAATAAGATGGTCTTTGCTCTCAAGGAATGCAGTGTAAGTGGATAAACAGACAAGCAATTAGAAGGTTATGATGATGGGAGTAAGTGTTAGAGAACAACAACATTTTATGAGTGCTCATAGTAGAGTCAGGAAACCTCTCAGAAGGCGCCATGTTTCATCTGAGTTTTAGTGCATTAGGAGTGTCTGGGTGAATGTGGAATGAAAGCAGGTAGTGCAAGCAGCTGAAACAACTGTACAAAATCACATTCACAAGGGAAGGTGAATCTAAGATGATTTTTGCAGGAGAAGGAGCCATCAGGTCAAGAGCTGAAGGGAAGACAAAGAGAATGTTCGAGTAAGAGGAGCAGAATGTTTGAATGCAAAAAGCTAGAGAAAGAGTTTGAGTCTCTGCAGATCAACAATTTAGAATATTAGAATATAAGGGCAGAGATTCAGACATGTCTTGATGGGGAATTAGTCTAGAGAGGCAAATGGCTACTCAATGACAGAGTGCTGTATTAGAGCATAGAGCTGTACTAAGCTCTTCTTACTTAATGTGAAGGTCACAGGAGATCACAGAGTACTTTTGAAAAGAGAATGACACAATTGAAGCTTTGTGTTGGAAAAATCAGATCTGATTCTATTGTGAAGAATGGATTGGAGTGGAACAAGATGTAGGTAGGGAGATGTGTCCTAATCTAAGAGTTAAAGGATGATAGCCAAGACTGAGATTCATTATAGTGAAGATGCAGTAAAGAGAAGATTAAGTATTATAAAGAGAGACATTTGATAAGGTTACAGACTATATGTGGGAAGCATGGGAGAAGGAAATGTTAAAGATGTATCCAGAGTGTCTGGTCTGGGTGGCTGGGCAAAAGGAAATCTTTTCATTGAGTTAAGAAATCCAGGAAAAGAGGGGGGACTCAAGATGGCGCTGTGAGAACAACCCAGGATTGAAGCTCTCAGTTAATCCGCAGAGAGGTGAGTCAGAGCTGCATTTTCAGACCGATCTTTGTTGCCCACAGAATGGGGAAATTCCCAAGTATAAAGGAGACACGGGACACCAGGCTCTGCTTGGAGAAGCCAGCAGCCAGGGTGGCGGCAGCCGGGCTTACCCAGCGCTCGCCACAGGGCGCGCTTGTCTGGGTGCCCAGCTGAACCGGCAACCTGAGACTTGAGAGGGCTGAACTTGAGACTAAAGGGGACTTGGACAGTGGGCAAGCCCAGGGGATTGCAGGGACACAGCATTAGGGGTAGTGCAGTGGGACAGACAAAACGGCGATTCCAAACGCTCACCGTGGATACAGTCACTGAGACGCTCCGTGGGAGAGGCATCCACCATTACCGAGGCAACCCGCCCTGACTGAGATACACGCCCACTGCTGATGCAGCCTGCTGTTGCCGAGGCAACCCGCTACAACAGAGAGACTCTGCCGCAGGGCGTAGCCCGTGGCAGAGACCACAGCAGAAGAGCAAAAGCCTGCAGCAACAGGGCGAACCTCACAACAGCAGGGCGGAGGCTCGGCAGTCAAAAAGTGACTAGACTGCCTCCTAGCTGGGCAGGACACCTCAACAGACATCCAAAAACAAAGCCCCAACCCCCCGAGACAGAGCATTTGAGAAAAAAAGGGTTTTTTAATGACTTCTGTTGCAGCAGAATCAAACATAGCAGCCTAACAGCCCTGAATGAACAACAGAGCTCACAGCTCAGCAATTGAGCTCCTATAAAGTACAGACTGTCTCCTCAAGCAGCTCCCTGACCCCTCTATATCCAAAAGACTGACATTTGGCAGGCATCATCCTGGGACAAAGATAGCAGAAAAAGAAACGGGTAGCATCCCTCACTGTTCCACAGCTGCTAGAGGTGCACCCCAGACAAGCAGGGCCTGGAGTGGACCTCAGCAGTCATACAGCAAAGGGGCTAGACTGGTAGAAGGAAAACCAAGTAACAGAAATACTTCATCATCAACAATCCGAGTGTCCACTAAGAGACCCAATCGAAAAGTCAGCAACTACGCAGATGACAAGTGGATAAATCCACAAAGATGGGAAGAAACCAGTGCAAAAAGGAGGAAAACACCCGAAACCAGAACACGTCACCTCCTAGAAAGGACAAAAACTCCTCAACAGCAAGGGAACAAAGCTGGATGGAGAATGACTGTGACGAAATGATGGAATTAGACTTCAGAAGGTGGATAATGAGAAACTTTTGTGAGCTAAAAGAACATGTATTAAATCAATGCAAAGAAACTAAGAACCTTGAAAAGAGATATGAAAAAAGATTTGAGGAAATGATAACAAGAATGGATAACTTAGAGAGGAATATGAATGAATTAAAGGAGCTGAAAAACACAATACGAGAACTTCGCGAAGCATGCACAAGTTTCAATAGCCGAATTGACCAAGCAGAAGAAAGAATATCTGAAGTCGAAGATCAACTCAACGAAATAAAACGAGAAACCAAGATCAGAGAAAAAAGCGCAAAAAGGAATGAACAAAGTCTCCAAGAAATGTGGGACTATGTGAAAAGACCTAACCTACGTTTGATAGGTGTACCAGAAGGGGAAACCCTACAAGCCAGAAGAGAGTGGGGGCCAATATTCAACATCCTTAAAGAAAAGAACTTTCAACCCAGAATTTCATATCCAGCCAAACTGAGCTTCATAAGTGAAGGAAGAATAAAATCCTTTGCAAACAAGCAAGTACTCAGAGATTTTGTCACCACCAGGACTGCTTTACAAGAGCTCCTAAAGGAGGCACTACACATAGAAAGGAACAACCAGTACCAGCCATTCCAAAATCACACTAAATGCTAAAGAGCTTCAACATAATGAAGAATCTACAACAACTAACAGGAAAAACGGCCACTTAGCATCAAAATGGCAGTATCAAATTCACACATAACAATATTAACCCTAAATGTAAATGGACTAAATGCACTAATCATAAGACACAGACTGGCAAATTGGATAAAAATCCAAAACCCATCAATGTGCTGTATCCAGGAAACCCATCTCACATGCAAGGATACACAAAGGCTCAAAATAAAGGGATGAAGGAAGATTTACCAAGCAAATGGAGAGCAAAAAAAAAGCAGGAGTTGCAATTCTCAGCTCTGATAAAAAAGACTCTAAAGCAACAAAGATCAAAAGAGATAAAGAAGGCCATTACATAATGGTAAATACAAGAAGAGCTAACGATCCTAAACATATATGGACCCAACACAGGAGCACCCAGATATATAAGGCAAGTTCTTAATGACTTACAAAGAGACTTAGACTCCCACACAATAATAGTGGGAGACTTTAACACTCCACTGTCAATATTAGACAGATCAACCAGACAGAAAATCAACAAGGATATCCAGGGCTTGAACTCAGACCTGGAGCAAGCAAACCTGATAGACATTTACAGAACTCTCCACCCCAAATCCACAGAACATACATTCTTCTCAGCACCACATCACACCTACTCTAAAATTGACCACATAATTGGAAGTAAAGCACTCCTCAGCAAATGCAAAACAACTGAAATCATAACAAACAGCCTCTCAGACCATAGTGCAATCAAGCTAGAACTCAGAATTCAGAAACCAACCCAGAACTGCACAGCTTCATGGAAACTGAACAACTGGCTCTTGAATGTTGACTGGGTAAACAATGAAATGAAGGCAGAAATAAAGAAGTTCTTCGAAACCAATGAAAATGAAGACACAACATGCCAGAATCTCTGGGACACATTTAAAGCAGTCTCTAGAGGAAGGTATATAGCAATAAGTGCCCATATGAGGAGAATGGAGAGATCCAAAATTGACACCCTATCATCAAAATGGAAAGAGCTAGAGAAGCAAGATCAAAAAAACTCAAAACCCAGCAGAAGACAAGAAATAACTAAGATCAGAGCTGAACTGAAGGAGATAAAGACACAAAAAACCCTCCAAAAAATCAATAAATCCAAGAGCTGGTTTTTTGAAAAGATCAACAAAATAGACAGACCACTAGCCAGATTGATTAAAAATAAAAGAGAAAAAACCAAATAGATGCAATAAAAAAATGATAAAGGGGAAATCACCACAGACTCCACAGAAATTCAAACCATCATCAGATAATATTACAAACAACTCTTTGCATATAAACTAGTAAACCTTGAAGAAATGGATAAATTCCTGGACTCCTGTGTCCTCCCAAGCCTAAACCAGAAGGAAGCTGAAACTATGAATAGACCAATAAAAAGGTTAGAAGTCGAGGCAGCAATTAAGAGCCTACCACACAAAAAAAGCCCAGGTCCAGACGGGTTCACAGCCGAATTCTACCAGACACACAAAGAGGAGCTGGTACCATTCCTTCTAAAACTATTCCAAATAATCCAAAAAGAGGGAATTCTTCCCAAATCATTTTATGAGACCAACATCATCCTGATACCAAAACCCGGCAGAGACCCAACAAGAAAAGAAAACTTCCGGCCAATATCCATGGTGAACATAGATGAAAAATCTTCAATAAAATATTGGCAAGCCGATTGCAACAGCAAATCAAAAAACTTATTCATCATGATCAAGTAGGATTCATCCCGGGGATGCAAGGCTGGTTCAACATATGCAAGTTTATAAACGTAATTCACCACATAAACAGAACCAAAAACAAAAACCACATGATTATCTCAATTGATGCAGAGAAGGCATTTGACAAAATTCAACAGCCCTTTATGCTAAAAACCCTCAATAAACTCGGTATTGATGGAACATATCTCAAAGTAATAAAAGCTATTTATGACAAACCAACAGCCAATATCATACTGAATGGGCAAAAACTGGAAGCATTCCCTTTGAAATCCGGCACTAGACAAGGATGCCCTCTCTCACCACTCCTATTCAATATAGTACTGAAAGTTCTAGCCAGAACAATCAGGCAAGAAAAAGAAATAAAGGGTATTCAAATAGGAAAGGTGGAAGCCAAATTGTCTCTATTTGCAGACGACATGATAGTATACCTAGAAGACCCCATCGCCTCAGCCCAAAAACTCCTGAAACTGATAAACAACTTCAGCAAAGTCTCAGGATATAAAATCAATGTGCAAAAATCACAGGCATTCCTCTACACCAATAACAGACTTAAAGAAAGCCAAATCAAGAACGAACTGCCATTCACAATTGCTACAAAAAGAATAAAATACTTTGGAATACAACTCACAAGGAACGTAAGGGACCTCTTCAAGGAGAAATACAAACCACTGCTCAACGAAATCAGAGAGGACACAAACAGATGGAGAAACATTTCATGTTCATGGTTAGGAAGAATTAATATCGTGAAAATGGCTATACTGCCCAAAGTAATTTACAGAATCAATGCTATCCCCATCAAGCTACCATTGACTTTTTTCACAGAACTGGAAAAAACCACCATGAACTTCATATGGAACCAAAAGAGAGCCCGCATAGCCAAGTCAATTCTAAGCAAAAAGAACACAGCGGGGGGCATCACACTACCAGATTTCAAACTATACTACAAGGCTACAGTAATCAAAACAGCATGGTACTGGTACCAAAACAGAGATATAGACCAATGGAACAAAACAGAGGCACCGGAGGCAACACAACATATCTAAAACTATACAATTTTTGACAAACCTGACAAAAGCAATGGGGAAAGGATTCCCTGTTTAACAAATGGTGTTGGGAAAACTGGCTAGCCATGTGCAGAAAGCAGAAACTGGACCCCTTCCTGACACCTTACACTAAAATTAACTCCAGATGGATTAAAGACTTAAACATAAGACCTGGCACCATAAAAACCCTAGAAGGAAATCTAGGCAAAACTATCCAGGACATAGGAGTAGGCAAGGACTTCATGAACAAAACACCAAAAGCATTGGCAACAAAAGCCAAAATAGACAAATGGGACCTAATGAAACCCCACAGCTTCTGCACGGCAAAAGAAACAGTCACTAGAGTGAATCGGCAACCAACAGAATGGAAAAACATTTGCAGTTTACCCATCTGACAAAGGGCTGATATCCAGAATTTACAAAGAACTCAAACAGATTTACAGGAAAAAAACAAACAAGCCCATTCAAAAGTGGGCAAAGGATATGAACAGATACTTTACGAAAGAAGACATATATGAGGCCAACAATCATATGAAAAAATGCTCATCGTCACTGGTCATCAGAGAGATGCAAATCAAAACCACAATGAGATACCATCTCACGCCAGTTAGAATGGCGATCATTAAAAAATCTGGAGACAACAGATGCTGGAGAGGATGTGGAGAAATAGGAACACTTTTACACTGTTGGTGGGAGTGTAAATTAGTCCAACCATTGTGGAAGACAGTGTGGCGATTCCTCAAGGCCTTAGAAATAAAAATTCCATTTGACCCAGCAATCCCATTACTGGGTATATACCCAAAGGACTATAAATCGTTCTACTCTAAGGACACATGCACACGAATGTTCATTGCAGCACTGTTTACAATAGCAAAGACCTGAAATCAACCCAAATGCCCATTGATGATAGACTGGATTGGGAAAATATGGCACATATACACCATGGAATATTATGCAGCAATCAGAAATGATGAGTTCGTGTCATTTGTAGGGACATGGATGAATCTGGAGAACGTCATTCTCAGCAAACTGACACAAGAACAGAAAATGAAACACCGCATATTCTCACTCATAGGCGGGTGATGAAAAATGAGAACACATGGACACAGAGAGGGGAGCACTAAACAGTGGGGTCTATTGGGGGGAAAAGGGGAGGGCCAGTGGGAGGGGGAGGTGGGGAGGGATAGCCTGGGGAGAAATGCCAAATGTGGGTGAAGGGGAGAAAGCAAACAAAACACACTGCCATGTGTGTACCTATGCAACTGTATTGCATGCTTTGCACATGTACCCCAAATCCTAAAATGCAATTTAAAAAAAAAAAGGAAATCCAGGAAAAGAGATAGGAATAAATAGAAAGACAATGATTCCTGCCCTGCATTTAGCTAGAGGTATCTGTAGTATATTCACCTGCAGATGCATAGGAGAAAATAAAATAAATATTTGAGAAATATATATTAGCTGCTTCTGCCACACACATGCACAAATGGCTAACTGTGTGAGATGATGAGTGTGTTAATTTGCTTTACCACAGTAACTATTTTACTAGTTTTGGATAGCCCGTTACATATATACTGTGCACCTTAAATATACACAATAAAATGTATTTAAAAGAAAAGAGTGGTATGCTACCCAAATCAGGTCACCATAATGCTTTTCACATGTTTTAAGTTAAGATGATACATATTTCTTAATGAAAAATAGTGGAAAGTAATGTTATAATAAAATACAGTTAATTTAATTATAAAATAGATATTTGAGACTCAGTACCTTTTAGGTGGCAAGTTAATTCATGGAAATGCATGTCATCATCTAAAGACAAAATGGAGAAGGCCAAAGATGAAGCCCACGAAATGCCATCATTTAGAAGAAAAGCAAGAAGCGGCATTAAAAGAGTCTGAGGTAAATCAGATACCCTGTGAACTAGAGTAGGGAGAAGAATTTTAGAGTCAACTGCATCACTTACTATAGAGAGAAGCCAGGGAAAGAGAATTGCAAAGCATCAACTGAATTCGGCAATACGCATGTAGACCTTATAAGCTATTTTTAGTAGAATGGTGTGGGAAGAATCCCAGATTATAGTAGATTGAGACATGAATGGAAAGTGAAAAAGTATAGATGGTGAGTGTATACTATTTCAAGATATGTAGATGGAAGAAAAAGAATATGGTAGGACTATAAGTGCTGATGTGAAAAAGTGTTTATGATGTATTATTAAGTAAAAGACTATCTGACTGTAGCAGAATATCTATTGTATTATTACATTTTACAATAAAAATAGATAGGTTCCACAAGGGCAGGGACTTTGTTCACTGGTATATTCACACCACCTGAAACAATACATAGCTTATAACAGCACATCAATAAATATTTGTTGAATAAATGAATGAGAATATGTGTGTATGTATATGTGTGTTCATAAAAAGAGAAAAATAAAGAAAAAATATAAACATATATACCAAACTGTTGAACATGATTATTTCTGGGAACATAATAATTGTGGAAAGAGAGAAGCTTTCAATTTGTTGTATAAATTTCTATATAAATAAAATTTAGATGACTAGGTTTCAAAAAAACTAGCTTACTCTACTCAGACTAATTATATCAAGGCAACTAATTAATTTGAAATAAAGAAATTAAATCTAAATGCCAAAAGAATGGACGCACTCATTCATCTCCTGTCCTGCCCAGCAGGGACATCTACTCAGGAGATTACCTTTAGACTAGACAAAAGGGATGAAATGAACTAAATAAATTCTGTAATTACCCCTCAAAGCCAGAGAAAATGTCTCCTTTCACTACATGAGGAAGCAAATGAGGAAACTTGTCATGTAACTTTTAACATTTCTGACTTTGGATAATCTTTCCCAGTCTTCAGAATCTGCTATTTGTCCTTGCAGTTGTCTTACTCATCTATGGTGGGTTAACCTTCAGGACACCAAAGCTTTTTCTAAATTGATTTCAATTTTCCTTGTCTCTTTGGAAACATAACTAAAAATAACATGTTAAGTGATTCCTTTCCGGAAATAGTGTTCATCTGAAAGTAAGTTTCTTTCCTATTAGATGGTCTTTTCTCTGATCTTCTTATCCCATGTTCTTTCCCTTTTTTGTAATCATTTATTTGAAGATCCTTACTTCAAAGAAAATAAGATTTAATATACAAATTACAGACCACCAAATACCTATTGAAATGAATGTTCACTTAGGTAATTAATGAACCTCTCATTTATAAAATTACTTACAGAATAAAATTTAAGAGGGAACTCCAGGGGTACGTTTTAAAATTATCTAATTTATAGAGACTATTCCAAGGATACATACACACCATGAAGCAAGTGTACCCATACTGCAAAAATAATATTTATATTATTCTTGCTATTTTCAATATGACCTCAGAATAATGTAAAATTTATTTTTAAAGAAATGTACAAGTTTTCATCTCCTCTATTCTAAGCTGAAAATGCACTTAGATGTGTAGACTAGGGAATAGCTTAAATTAACTAAACTATTCCTTATACTACCAACTTTGCCTTATAGACAGGATGTGTAAAGGAAATATCCTTAATATTAGTTAGAATCCTCAAAGTAAGATATAGACTGCTTAAAAAGAATTTAGAATCCTTTCATTTTTAAATTTTTATTTTTTTATTTATTTTGAGACAGGTCTCTCTCTGTCACTCAGGCTGGAGTGCAATGGTGCCATCTCAGCTCAACGTCACCTCCACCTACAAGGTTCAGGCCAATCTCCTGCCTCAGCCTCCCCAGTAGCTGGGATTACAGGTGCCCACCACCATGTCTGGCTAATTTTTGTATTTTTAGTAAAGATGGGGTTTCGTCATGTTGGCCAGGCTGGTATCGAACTCCTAACCTTGTGATCCGCCTGCCTCAGCCTTCCAAAATGCTGGGATTACAGGCTTGAGCCATCGTGCCTGGACTAAAATCCTTTCAATATTTTGAAAATATAATCTCTCACTCTGCTTTACATTAATCGATCCATTAACATTTAGTTATTCCCATAGGGTAGGACTGCCATATTTAAGAAGTTTAACATTTTTTTGTACCTTTGACTTTGAAGAAAGAAAAATTATGAAGAGTGTCACATTTATGTTCACTAGGTGTCTTTTCCAGAACAGTCCGACAAAAAAGTGGTAATGCTCTTTCATTCTTGAGCAGAATTGCTTTCTTTTAGCCATGGTTAGGAAATATCTGTCAAATAACTGAATGTCTTTGTACCTGCAATAAGCCACATGTAGTTGAAAGTACTTTAAGTCAAACTCATGCACACATCAGTGTTTTAGCTGCAAGCCATGTGACAACAAACTGAACTTCAAGGTGACCTAGTGGAGAAAATGAGGCAGTCTCCAGAAAAATAATCACAAATTTATTATGTACTGACACTATTACAGGCACTGTACTGTAGAGAAACATAAAGAATAGTGAGAGTTTATGAGAAATATACTTTATATCCAAAGTAGAGAATTATTGTTATAATTTAGAGAAAGTTGAGAAGAGAATATATTTGCTTATTCCTCAAATCAGTTGAGTTTACTATACTTTCAGTTCATTATTTATAAAGGGCATTTACAATTCTGTGTTATAAAGCAGTTTCAGCTAAAAATAAAGAGAATTATTGAGTAAATACTGCATTAATTTGGTATGACCAGACTCTCAAGGCTAGAGGCCTGCAATTTCATACAGGTATCATTAAATATGGTACATAAGCCCATATCCTTCACTACTTTTGAATAGGTTTGTTTTTTTCTTGTAAATCTGTTTTAGCTCTTTGTAGATTCCGGATATTAGCCCTTTGTCAGATGGGTAGATTGCAAAAATTTTTCTCATTCTGTTGGTTGCCAGTTCCCTGTAATGATTGTTTCTTTTGCTGTACAGAAGCTCTGAAGTTTAATTAGCTTCCATTTGTCTACTTTGGCTTTTGTTGTCATTGCTTTTGGTGTTTTAGTCATGAAGTCCTTGTCTATGCCTATGTCCTGAATGGTTTTGCCTAGGTTTTCTTCTAGGGTTTTTATGGTGTTAGGTCTTATATTTAAATCTTTAATCCGCCTGGGGTTAATTTTAGTGTAAGGTGTCTGGAAGGGGTCTAGTTTCTGCTTTTCGCACACTGCTAGCCAATTCTCCCAACACCATTTATTAAACAAGAAATCCTTTCCCCATTGCTTGTTTTTGTCAGGTTTGTCAACGATCAGATGGTTGTAGATGTGTGGACTTTTCAAAAGAAGACATATATGAGACCAACAAACATGAAAAAATGCTCATCATCACTGGTCATTAGAGAAATGCAAATCAAAACCACATTGAGATACCATCTCACACCAGTTAGAATGATGATCGTTAAAAAATCGGGAGACAGCAGATGCTGGAGAGGATGTGGAGAAACAGGAACACTTTTACACTGTTGGTGGAAGTGTAAATTAGTTCAACCATTGTGGAGACAGTGTGGCAATTCCTCAAGGATCTAGAAATAGAAATTCCATTTGACCCAGCAATCCCATTACTGGGTATATACCCAAAGGATTATAAATAAATCATTCTATTATAAAGACACATGCACACATATGTTCATTGTGGTATTGTTTACAATAGCGAAGACCTGGAACCAACCCAAATGCTCATCAATGATAGACTGGACAAAGAAAATGTGGCACATATACACCATGGAATACTGTGCAGCCATAAAAAACAGATGAGTTCATGTCCTTTGTAGGGACATGGATGAATCTGGAAACCATCATTCTCAGCAAACTGACAGAACAGAAAATCAAACACTGTATGTTCTCACTCATAGGCAGGTGTTGAACAATGAGAACACATGGACACAGGGAGGGGAGCATCACACACTGGGATCTGTTGGTGGGGCAGCTATGGGAGAGAGCAGTGGGTGGGGAGGTTGGGGAGGGATAACATGAGGAGAAAAGCCAGAGGTGATGACGGATGGAGGCAGGAAACCACCTTGCCTTGTATGTACCTGTGCAACAATCCTGCATGATCTGCACATGTACCCCAAATCTAATGTACAAGAAAAAGATAGTACATAAGCGCAATTAGCAGGTATTAGATATTTCCCCCTAAAACATAAATTTCTGAACTAATCTATCGGTGACTTTGCCCTTTTATTAGCATATTTTGTAAATTCCAACAGTAATGGTTATTGGCTCTGTATCTAATGCAGATATTGAGCTATATTGAAAAGCTTAGGATTTATTATTAATAGCAATATTATTAAGCAATTAGTCCTGGCGGATCAAGATATGAAATTAACATTTTATATTCTGAAGTGAACTTTATAAGTAGCTTTAAATGAGTGTAAGAAAATGAGCAAATTAAAATGAACCCCTTGCTCTGATATTTATTATAGATCATCTTTCCCCCTCTATTACATGTGCAGTAGCATGGTTATAGCTGACTTGATTTTGTATAATTCTTTCATTTATCTTTCTCCTTTATGTAGAAAAATACCCGGATTTTTTGTTTGAAATACATTGTAGGGATAAAAATTTCTAAAACCAGAAATAAAAATGCAAATAAATATGCTCTGAAGATCTCTAATAAATAAAACTTGTTGCCTGGGAACACCTCCAGGATGAAGTTCTCCCCACTCTACTTCTGGATCAGAACATCTTTATCAAAGTTATCCTTCATCTGCTGCAGGTAAAATACTTCCCTCATTTGTGTTATCATGGAATATAAAAGCAGATGGTCCGCAATCTTTCTACAACAACAGAGATTATATTTTTGCTTCCAGAAAAGATAACCCAAAATTACAGGTAAAGTGAAAGTGATCACTGCCTAGGCAGACCGTTTCCCTCCAATGAGGGTTCACTGCTTACAGACTGGAAAGGACACGAACTGGAAAGCTCTCAGTTTCAATCTCACATGCTCTCTGGCAACTCTCTTATTTTCTGCAACAAGTTGGCCCCTCATATTCAGGGTTAGATCCACAGTCCAATGTCTCACAGGGTATTTTCTGGGTGGTATGTGAGAAAATGAATATTTTACATTTGTTATAAATCAGGTGGGTGGAGCGATTGGTAGAGGGCTTACTTTATCTCTAGACATTCTGCCTAATGGCTTGACAGTACAGGAATTTCTCCAGCATGTATTGATGAAACAATCCGGCCTACCTTTTCTATTGAGAGAACCCACAATATTAGAAATCAAAATGCCTGGATTTGAATTCTGCCCTTAAAGGCCCTGCAACCTTCAGCATGCTGCTTAACCTGAACCTCAGTCTTTTCACTTATAAAGGAGAGATTAGTGATAGCAACACACCAATGCCACAGGATTTTTTTTTTTCTTTTTTTGGTGGAAGTAGGGTGGGGTGGTGAGGTATAGAATACAATGAAATAAAATATGTTAAGCATATTGCAAATTGTAAAATTGTATAAGTATGCTAGTCATAACTAATTGTTACTACATGTTTTCTCTCTTTTTTTTTTTTTTTTTTTTTTTTGCCCTCTGGTCCATCATCTCTTCAACTCCACTCCTTCCTCCCGCTCTCTGTTGTGTGCAAGTGGTGAAACCCAAAGGTCTTATGAAATACTATCTTGCCCACTGTCTTTCTATTTCCTGGTAGTCAGATTGGAATTTGCAATTGTCAAACTGAAGTCCAACGCAAGGAATTGCTGTTTTTCCTTTTATTTGAGAAATGTGTCAGTGTCAGTTCTTCAAATATCTATGGAGGAATGCAAAGAAATAATTTACAATGCTCTGTAGGGAGACAGAAGTTACTTGCCAATTAACTTTAATTTTACAAAACAATAAATATGTGGAACAGAAACATTTTGTAGTAAGGAGGAGAGGTGCTGAATCTAAAGGAATATTCATGGTATGCTGAATATTCACAATAAATCTCAGCTTAGATATTTCATCCATTTTTTTTCTTTACTAATATCATAAGAGATAAGTCTCCAAAATATTATACAAATACTGCATCTATTACTCTGGGAAAGAGTACCCATTTTTGACCACAGGTTTCTCAGCTGATTGTATCCTGGGATATAAATTAAAATTCACTGCAGTCAAACCTGTTCTTTACAGTGTTGCTTCTCTTAGTGTCTGTTATCCCCTTTCCTGTACCAGTGAGAGGAATTGTGTGTCCTTATGCTATGCCTTGTCTGCCACCTCCTTTCAAAATTTGTGTTATAACATCCAAAACTGTCACCTCCATGTTCTTGAGCTTTTGCAGTCCTGAAAAGCAAAATGTTGTGTTAGCTTTCTTTTTACTAAGATACAAGATACAGATTCTCAAAGTTAATTTAAGGATATTTTATAATAATATAAGTGAAAATGCACATAAAAGTGCAATGATTAGCTAAAAAATTATATTCAGAAGCCATATTAATGCAGTTCTTACATGTCTTACTCAGAAAAAAATTATATTAGGGACACAAGCTAAAAATATTCATCACAATATAGTTACAGGAATATTAAGAGACTAATAAGTGATTTGACCTCCTAAAGGAGAATTACATTGTTTCCCTTTGAAATCTACCAGTATATTATTAGAATCTTCAATATGATATATACTTACCAATAACTCTGAAGTTCTATTATGCATTCTTTTCATGAGGTTTATTTTACTTTGAATTGTTATCCTGTAAAACAATACAACTGAAAACCAAAATGGCAAATCCACACCGAAGAATTTCTATGCCTCAGTTTCTTAATTGGTATGAAACAAGATGAATAATAACAGCCTTCTCAGTTATCATGAGGCTTAAATGAGGTATGGTTATATGTGAGGTATGCAGAACAATGTCTAACACTAGAAACACAATATAAAAAAGTTACGGAGTTCAATATGGTTGTTAGAATTTTATCAGCCTCGCATTTCCTAACCTATTAGTTATCGTCTGGTCTTACCTAACCAATAAATAATAAGAATCTCTAATAAACTGCCACTTGTCAACTTTTGGTGCAGTAACAAAGAAGAATATCACAATTATCAGAAAACATGACTTAGGCACATCTTCCTTTTCCAACTATGTATCTCCACAAGGCTGAATTGTCCTCATATACTTCAACAGAAAGAACAAATAGTAACAAGAAAGCCAGTTATCTTCTATTAGAGCAGACATTAGTTTTGCAAAAATGACAAATAATGCTACTTTTTTTAGTACTCATCTTTTATTTTGTAGAATATATTTATATTCATAAAATATGTATGTTATGTGTAATAGGCCTTGTTACTACTTTTGAATGAATAAATATGTATTTTTGAAAATTCTCAGTTTTATTTTCTATTATGGTAAAAACCAATAAAAGCAAAAGCTATTTGGTGTCTTTAGTGATTTGTAGGAATACAAAAGGGTTCTGAGGCCAAAAAGCTTGAGAACTACTATTGTCTAAATTTCTTTACATTATTTTATGGTTAAAATTTTCTGAAGAGATATATTAATCAATGCCAATATGCCAAACATTCTTTCTTTAAATTTCAAAAATTTCACATTACAAAACCTAAATAAAAAATGATTTTATGATACATGTTTTGTAGAAATAAGAATATGAGATTTGGATTTTAAAATCCAATACTGAATTCAGTACTAATGCTGTAGTAAGATGAAAAATTATTATTATTCTGAGACAGGGTCTCATTTCATCACCCAGGCTGGAGTACAGTGGGTTGATCACAGTTCACTGCAGCCTCAATCTCCTGGGCTCAAGCGATCTTCCCACCTCAGCCTCCTGAGTAGCTGGGACTACAGATGCACGTTACCATGCCCAGAAGTGTTTTCCTTAAATTATCTTTAATGCCAAAACATTAGGCTGATCCTGGCCTAATTCATGTCAGTGGTGACATTTTTCTATATTGCTTTCTTCAACTTCTAGAGTAGTTGGCTTTGGTTTTTACAAAATGTAATAAATGAATAAATATATGAATACATTTTTTTCCTAAATTTCACTGAAGCTGAGAGATGTGTAGTCCTAGACTAGAAGATGAGATTCAGCTGAGATCAAGGGCTCAGCTGCAGAAAGAGGTGACCACGAGGCTGTGAAATCCTAATAATAAACAGAAATCCCTGAAAGACTATTGTACTACAAGAAATTAAAATAAGTCTTATATAGTGAAATCTCAAAGAAAAGTCTAAACCAAGGTGACAGCAAACTTACACCATAGACTTAGGTCAGTCACTTCTCTATATATTCACATCTGAATATGTAAAGGAACAATACATAATGGAATACATAGCAGAACAATAATACTTACCTCACAGGGTTATTTTAAAAGATCACATGTGTTAATGTAAATTAAATGTCTATATAAATTATAATGTGCTCAATAAACTGTTATTATTGATATTGTGAAAGTAACCAAAGGAACCCCAAATCCGTAGTCAGACCATATGACTTTCAGGTCATGTTCCATCATTTGGCTCCTTCGCTTATCCTTTCTAAACCTAGATTTCTCTACCCATATAAGGTAGAAGGGACATGTGTGATGATATGGGCTTTGGGATGGGGCAGTGTGTGAGGTGGGGAGCCAGAGAGATGGCAGAAGCTTGTTGCTATGCAACATAACCCCATGCTTTTAGAAAAATTAATAATGTCTTAGAAAAGCACTGTGAATCTTCTGGAGAAATAAGAGGCTCACTTAGCATGACAAGGAGAGGAACCTGAAAGATGGGTAAATGCAGGAGGACAGCCTGAAAAAGACCAAGAAATGATGGGTGTTGAAGTAGTTCTGTATCTAGTGGGAATCCTGCTTGTAAAGTGAGTATGGTCAAATTTTATTAAGGGTCTTTCCTTCCTTCCTTCCTTCCTTCCTTCCTTCCTTCCTTCCTTCCTTCCTTCCTTCCTTCCTTCCTTCCTTTCTTTCTTTCTTTCTTTCTTTCTTTCTTTCTTTCTTCTTTCTTTCTTTCTTTCTTTTGAGCTAGAAACAAGCTGCTCCTATAGAAAGAAAGTGTTTCGTTTTTGTTTATGGTATACCATGCTCTCTACTCCTCCCCATTTTAATAAAGGAAAGGACTGATTAGTATTCCTTCATATATTTGTTGGCATAGAACCTTAGATAGCTATAGTTTCTGAGAGTTAAAAAATTAAAAATCTTGTTCTGCCAAAGATCATAGTTATTCTCTAACTCTTATACAAGATGGTTTTGGTGAGGATGAAAAGGTTTCCACAGAATATTTACGTTTGCATGAGTGTTCAAATGTAAGATGTTCTATAGAAAAACATTCAGTAACTAATAGGTACAGATGAGCAGACTTAACACACACATTTATAAAATATAACGGTAAAGGTAAAAATTATCCAGATCACTTTGCAACATCCCTATACACTGTGTACGATAATATGTTTGCAGAAACAAGTCCAAATAACTATTGGTGATACCATAAAGAAACACACTAGTCGACATTAAGAAAACTCTCCAAAACACTAACAATATTTCTTCTATTAAATAAGGAGTCTGAAATTAGGTAGCCTCGGGAGTTTTTGGTTCTAGCATTCTGTAAATCAATAACTTTTATTAGCCACTAAAGCTGAACTATAGACTAAATTCTTCTAAAATGAAACCTTTGTTTAAAAGGATAAATCATAAATATTACAGAGCGCTGCATGTCTCTTTGGAGGCTGACAGAAGTGTGGCACATAGTTATCATCAAAGTCCATGAGGAGACAAGAGTTCTGAGCATTCTCTATTTTGAGTGTCAACTATGAGAAAGTCAATCTCACAAGCATTTTACATACATCATCCCATTTTAGAGTAAAATGAAGTTTTAGAAGTTTTAAATAGCAGTGAGGTCCAGGAAACCTCAAATGTCACATTCATATTCTTGAACAATTTAATCTGAACCACTGACAAGCATTAGAAGACATTAAATAAAGAGCAATGTCACTCATAATAACAGACTGGAACATTAAAGCTAGGCTTGCTACATAACACGAAATGGCTGAACTGTATAGGCGCTGCATGGAGCTGATTTAGATTCATCTAATGAAGAGAGAATGCAGTATATTGTTTATAATTCCCTAAACAGACACACACACACACACATCAAGTGACCATAACTATGAAACCAAAATAAAGAACTAAAAATTATAAGCTTCAAACTTAAATGAAAATACAGGTCATAAAGAATTGATTACAAGCCTTGAGAGAAAAGAATCTTGCTGACATAAGTACTTTGCAACTTTCATAAACTGTGCGGAGTATTACTCATTTTAGTAACAGAAGGAAGAGTACAAAAAACAGGTCTGTTAGGACTTTGGGGTGGGATGTGTTTTAGTAAAAGACTTGGGTAAGATTCTTTTTGTTTATATAAGCCTCTTTTTCTTATTATCTTGGATGATAGCTTTTCTGTTTAATGTTGATTGAGAAGGGGCAAATGCCCTCAAGTTATTCACTTGAAACTTCAAAATTTGTTTAAAAGCATCAGGAATGCAACTTTTAACCAAGGTTCTGGGCTTTAGATATCACAAAGCTGATTAGATTAAATGGCTTGTTATAGGGAATTTTGTTCATCCAGGCTATAAATGAAGCCACCAGCTTAGTTGGTATTAACTCATCACTTTAGGAATCATTTCACTGGCCTTGTGTTAATTCAATTTGTCACACAGCCTAGCTTCTCTTCTTAGTCAGAATGCTGCTGCACTTTGAGGCCTGCTTTCTTTTTCGAAAACTACTGAAATAAAGACCATACCCAGCAGTTTCTGATCCAAATATCACATAAAATTTCATCTTTCCCAATAACCACATGCAGGCAACCTGGGTACAACAACCAAGTATGGTGAAAACTGCAGGTGGACAATGAGTCTAAATAAATGGGCAAATAGTTCAGACTATTTGTAAGGAATTCTCAAATAGTTCTAAGAAGAAATCAAGTAATAGCCATCATGCTTGGACAACATGGACAGGGTAGTTTTTTCTTTACCTTGCGATCCACCTTCCCGATATAAATATGAAAGAGAGCAGTACCAACATCGTAGTTTGTGAGGAAGGTGAAGTAATGTCTACTACAAGAAATAACATTTTAAAAATCGAGGAAGTATCTCTGTCTCTAATTCTCTTCTCAAGGAACATCTTCTGATTAAGTAAAACCTCATGCCTTAGTCAAAGATGTTATGTTAGAAAAATACTGTGCTGAAATTTGTGGTGTGAAATTACAAACCAGCACAAATCAAATATTGTTATTCAATTTTAAATAGTGTCAATTACTAGGAGTTTGTAATAAACAAAGAAATGTAATTTAACACTTAATTTTCATATTTTATATGTAAACAGGAGGATTACTAACAAATATTCTAATTATCCTTTCATGATTAACTATTGTTCCATGTTTAATTATGAAATGTGTAACATGATATCATCCCATCAGCTGTATTGCTATGCAATATTTTTCCCCCACATATATTAGACATGTCTGTGGTTGATGGAAGTAATGGTAGATTCGACTCTGATCAATCACTGTTATATTTTCACTACCTGGAAATGATAATATTTAGAGCATGCTTTTACTCATACATTATAGAAAACAATAAAGTACTATTTGATAATAACGAGATAGCATCAAAGATACTTAGAGTAATATGAAACAATGTAACGATTATGCTCTATCTGGTGATTTGTTAAACAGGACAATTTTACTTGGTTATATGAAAGCAATTTTCTTTAGGATGAGTCAGATTCTTTCCAGTGTTCACCATGGAACAGTGCAGTTTGTTGTACTGCCTACAGAAATGTTAAACGATCTATGTAAAGTTTAATCTTATATGTCAACTTGGCTAGGATATGGTAACCAGATAGTTGGTCAAACAGTATTCTAGATGTTTCTGCAAGTATTTTTAAAGATGAGATTATCATTTAAGTCAATTGACTTTGAGTAAAACAGATTACCGTCCATAATGTGGATGGGCCTTTCTGAATTAGTGAAAAGACTTAATTAAAAAAAAGACTGATATCTCCTGAAGAAGATGGAATTCTGCCTCTCTGGCGTCTCTAGCCTGCTGGCCTCCCCTAGAGATTTTGGGCTTGCTAGTCTCCATGGCTGCCTGAGCCCATTCCTTAAAATAAATTTCTTTCTGTCTGTATACATATATATCCTGTTCTATCTCTGGAAAAAGCTGACTAATACAAACTATTTCTTGGAATAACAAAAGATGCCTTTAAAGTGTCTTAGAAATCCATTATTCTTGAAGGCCTTTGATATTTCTTGAACTTTCAGAGAATAAAAAATAATATAGAAGCAAAATTTTGAGGAAAATGGCTTTTAAGTTGCAGCCTATGTAGATCAGAGTAAACTGAATTCCACTTATTCTTCAAAAGAAAATATTAGTCAAAAATTAAGAAAGAGGTAAAAATTTTTATTTTACATTGAAAGTTGTAAACAAGTTTCTCCAGTGGTAGATTTTCTCTATTGCTCAATAAAATGGTAAACAGGAAAGTTTTCATTCTTTAGTTTTTTTTTTAAATTTTCTTAGTAAACAAATATTGCCAATGGTGTATACATTTCCAGCATCATTTCCAACACCCTATTTGCACTGTCATTGTCCATGTTGAAGAGTAAGGGAGGTGGTAGACTGCAGTGATTTAGAATTAGGCTGCAGAGCTGCACTGTCCAACAGGGGAGCCACTAGCTACAAGCAGCTATTTACATTAAAAGTCATTTAAGGGGAAATCACCACAGATTCCACAGAAATTCAAACCATCATCAGAGAATATTACAAACAACTATATGCACATAAACTAGTAAACCTGGAAGAAATGGATAAATTCCTGGACTCCTGTGTCCTCCCAAGCCTAAACCAGGAGGAAGCTGAAACTATGAATAGACCAATAACAAGGTCTGAAGTTGAGGCAGCAATTAAGAGCCTACCTCACAAAAAAAGCCCAGGTCCAGACGGGTTCACAGCCGAATTCTACCAGACACACAAGGAGGAGCTGGTACCATTCCTTCTAAAACTATTTCAAACAATCCAAAAAGAGGGAATCCTTCCCAAATCATTTTATGAGACCAACATCATCCTGATACCAAAACCCGGCAGAGACCCAACGAGAAAAGAAAACTTCAGGCCAATATCCATGATGAACATAGATGCAAAAATCTTCAATAAAATATTGGCAAGCCGATTGCAACAGCAAATCAAAAAACTTATTCATCATGATCAAGTAGGATTCATCCCAGGGATGCAAGGCTGGTTCAACATACGCAAGTCTATCAACGTAATTCACCACATAAACAGAACCAAAAACAAAAACCACATGATTATCTCAATTGACGCAGAGAAGGCATTTGACAAAATTCAACAGCCCTTTATGCTAAAAACCCTCAATAAACTCGGTATCGATGGAACGTATCTCAAAGTAATAAAAGCTATTTATGACAAACCAACAGCCAATATCATACTGAATGGGCAAAAACTGGAAGCATTCCCTTTGAAATCTGGTACTAGACAAGGATGCCCTCTCTCACCACTCCTATTCAATATAGTACTGGAAGTTCTAGCCAGAGCAATCAGGCAAGAAAAAGAAATAAAGGGTATTCAAATAGGAAAGGTGGAAGCCAAATTGTCTCTATTTGCAGACGACATGATAGTATACCTAGAAGACCCCATCGCCTCAGCCCAAAAACTCCTGAAACTGATAAACAACTTCAGCAAAGTCTCAGGATATAAAATCAATGTGCAAAAATCACAAGCATTCGTCTACCTCAATAACAGACTTAAAGAAAGCCAAATCAAGAGCGAACTGCCATTCGCAATTGCTACAAAAAGAATAAAATACCTTGGAATACAACTCACAAGGAACGTAAGGGACCTCTTCAAGGAGAACTACAAACCACTGCTCAACAAAATCAGAGAGGACACAAACAGATGGAGAAACATTCCATGTTCATGGTTAGGAAGAATTAATATCGTGAAAATGGCTATACTGCCCAAAGTAATTTACAGAATCAATGCTATCCCCATCAAGCTACCATTGACTTTCTTCACAGAACTGGAAAAAACCACCATGAACTTCATATGGAACCAAAAGAGAGCCCGCATAGCCAAGTCAATTCTAAGCAAAAAGAACACAGCGGGGGGCATCACACTACCGGATTTCAAACTGTACTATAAGGCTACAGTAATCAAAACAGCATGGTACTGGTACCAAAACAGAGATATAGACCAATGGAACAAAATAGAGGCACCGGAGGCAACACAACATACATACAACTATACAATCTTTGATAAACCTGACAAAAACAAGCAATGGGGCAAGGATTCCATGTTTAACAAATGGTGTTGGGAAAACTGGCTAGCCATGTGCAGAAAGCAGAAACTGGACCCCTTCCTGACACCTTACACTAAAATTAACTCCAGATGGATTAAAGACTTAAACATAAGACCTGGCACCATAAAAACCCTAGAAGGAAATCTAGGCAAAACTATCCAGGACATAGGAGTAGGCAAGGACTTCATGAACAAAACACCAAGAGCATTGGCAACAAAAGCCAAAATAGACAAATGGGACCTAATGAAACTCCACAGCTTCTGCACGGCAAAAGAAACAGTCACTAGAGTGGATCGGCAACCAACAGAATGGGAAAAAATTTTCGCAGTCTACCCATCTGACAAAGGGCTGATATCCAGAATTTACAAACAACTCAAGCAGATTTACAGGAAAAAAACAAACAAGCCCATTCAAAAGTGGGCAAAGGATATGAACAGATACTTTACGAAAGAAGACATATATGAGGCCAACAATCATATGAAAAAATGCTCATCGTCACTGGTCATCAGAGAGATGCAAATCAAAACCACATTGAGATACCATCTCACGCCAGTTAGAATGGCGATCATTAAAAAATCTGGAGACAACAGATGCTGGAGAGGATGTGGAGAAAAAGGAACACTTTTACACTGTTGGTGGGAGTGTAAATTAGTTCAGCCATTGTGGAAGAAAGTGTGGCGATTCCTCAAGGCCTTAGAAATAGAAATTCCATTTGACCCAGCAATCCCATTACTGGGTATATATCCAAAAGACTATAAATCATTCTACTATAAGGACACATGAACACGAATGTTCATTGCAGCACTGTTTACAATAGCAAAGACCTGGAATCAACCCAAATGCCCATTGATAATAGACTGGATTGGAAAAATGTGGCACATATACACCATGGAATATTATGCAGCAATCAGAAATGATGAGTTCGTGTCGTTTGTAGGGACATGGATGAATCTGGAAAACATCATCCTCAGCAAACTGACACAAGAGCAGAAAATGAAACACCGCATATTCTCACTCATAGGTGGGTGATGAAAAATGAGAACACATGGACACAGAAAGGGGAGTACTAAACACTGGGGTCTATTGGGGGGAAAAGGGGAGGGCCAGTGGGAGGGGGAGGTGGGGAGGGATAGCCTGGGGAGAAATGCCAAATGTGGGTGAAGGGGAGAAGAAAAGCAAAGCACACTGCCATGTGTGTACCTACGCAACTGTCTTGCATGCTCTGCTCATGTACCCCAAAACCTATAATCCAATAAAAAATTAAAAAAATAAATAAAATAAAAAAAATAAAAAAATAAAAAAAAAGAATAATAAATATATATATAAAATTAAAAAAAAATAAGTCATTTAAATAAAATGAAAATTCAGTTTCCTCGTTATATTAGCCATATTTCAGGTGTTCAATAGCCACGTGTGGCTAGTGGCTACTGCATTGGATAGTGAAGATGTAGAACATTCCTGTCACTAAATAAAGGTGCTATTGGACTGCATTGCTCTAGCACAAGACTGCATGGGTTCAAATTTTAGTTCTGGAGCTATCAAAGTGAATTTGTCTTCTCTGTACTTTAATTTCCTCATAAATTATATAATAATAGAATCTATTACCATGGATCATCTTGAGAGTTAAGTTTTATAATATATGTAAAGCACTTGACATTTTGTAAGTGTTTAGAGTTCTCTACGGGGACAGAACTAATAGGATATGTAGATGTGTGTGTGTGTGTGTGTGTGTGTGTGTGTGTGTGTGTGCGTGAGTTTAAGTATTAACTTACACAATCCAATCACAAGGTCTCACAATAGCCTGTCTGTAAGCTGAGGAGTAAGGAGAGCCAATCATAGTCCCAAAACTGGAGAACTTGGAGTCTGATGATCGAAAGCAGGAAGCATCCAGCACGGGAGAAAGATGTAGGCTGAGAGCCTAGGCCAGTCTCTTTTTTTCACGTTTTTCTGCCTGCTTTATATTTGCTGCAGCTGATTAGATTGTGTCCACCAGATTATGGGTGGGTTGGTCTTCCCCAGCTCACTGACTCAAGTGTTAATCTCCTTAGGCAACACCCTTACAGACACACCCAGGATTAATACTTTGTATCCTTCAATCCAATCAAGTGGACAGTATTAACCATCACAAGTCCACCCCTTGTCAACATGAACTCATACACATGTCCTGAAATCATACGTAATTTTCAAATAAAGATAATAATAAGGTTATAGTTATACCTAACATAATACGACTATCCTTCATACAACCAGAAGTGCACCATTCTCCAACCCAAATATTATCACATAATGTTAACAATACTTAAATGATGTATGAAGTCAATAAATCTTATGTCACAAGATAAAGGAAAAGAAAATAAAATGAAGATATTTTCTTATCACAAGTGTTATACGTGAAAACATGTTCTTAACAGAAGAAGGAGGAAATACTCATGACAGTTACAGTCCTCATTTCTGCAGGTGGTCACGTGGTCGTAGCTGGCATTAATAGCTACCTCCTACTACCCATTCTGTATTACCTTTGCCCTCAGCAAGCACCTCAGCAGGTCATGTTTTATTTTCCTGTTGGAATGACCCAAACCTTCATTCCCAAGGGGTCTGGAATATTTGTAGTCCTGCCTGGATTGGGCTGTTGTAGTTTCCCATTTACCTTAATCACAGGGCACGATAATACTAAGAGACACCCTAATGGATCTCCTGTACCTATGCATACTCTTCCTTACCTCTGTTACAGAGTGGTAGACTGATGTCATCTTGATAGTCTTGGTCAATCACCCCAGCCAACCCTACAACTCCCTTTTTAGCCTGTTAACTTAAAGGTAGGAGAAGCCCAAAGTGTCCAGGTGGCAATCATAGCTTCCAGTTTAATGGAATCATTGTGCCTTCTGGTGGCAGTGTTCCTCCTTCTGGAAGTAAGACCTCTAGACCAGAAGAACACAATGTCACAGGAATAGGAAGCACAAATTTTGCCAGTGGATCACGAGGGGTGATGGTAAGTGGTAACTATTCCACTTCCACCCCTTGATTCCTGGACCCATGAACCCATGGCTAGGGCAGAAACAGTACCATATATTGGATGATAATTCAGAGCATACATGGCCTTCTGGAGGACTTTGCCCCAGCCCTGCAAAGTATCGTCACCTAGTTAGTGTTGTAATTGTGACTTTGAAAGGCCATTTCACTGTTCTATCAATCCAGCAGCTTCAGGATGATGGGGAAACAGAGTAAGACTTATGAATTCCATGAGCGTGAGCCCACTGCCACACTAGTTTAGCCATAAAGTGAGTTCCTTGGTCAGGGACAGTGCTGTGTGGAATACCATGATGGTGGATGAGGCATCCCGTGAGTCCACAGATGGTAGTCTTGGCAGAAACATTGCGTACAGGATAGGCAAAACCATATATGGAGTAAATATCTATTCCAGCGAGGACAAACCTCTGAACTTTCCATGTTCGGAGAGGTCCAATATAATCAACCTGCCACCAGGAAGCTGGCTGATCATATAGAGGGCTCAGTGTTGGTCTCTGCTGCTGGCACACTGGGCACTCAGCAGTGGCCATAACCATGTCAGCTTTGGTGGAAACCCATGTTGCTAAGCCCATGTGTAACCTCCATTCCTGCCACCATGGCTACTTTGTTCATGGGTTCATTGGGCAATGGAAGGGATGGCTGGGGAAGGAGGCTGAGTGTTGTCTACAGAACAGGTCATCCTATCCACTTGATTATTAAAATCCTCCTCTGCTGAAGACACCTGTTGGTGAATGCTCACATGGAATACAAATATCTTCACAGCTTTTGACCACTCAGAGAGGTCTATCCACATACCCCTTCCTCAAATTTCTTTGTCACCAATTTTCTAATCATGCTTCTTCCCAGTCCCTTACCATCCAGCCAAACCACTGGCTACAGCTCATGAATAAGTATATAATTGCACATTTGGCCATTTCTCCTTCCATGCAAAGTGCACAGCCAAGTGCACTGTTCAAAGTTCTTCCCACTAGAAGACTTCCCTTCATCTCTGTCCTTCAGTGATATCCTAGAAACGGGCTGTAGTGCTACAACTCTCTACTTTCGAGTGGTCCCTGCATATCATGCAGAACCATCTGTGAACCTGGCCCTAGTCTTTTCTTCCTTTATCAACGGATCATAGGGAACTCCCCATAAGGCCGTTGGTGCATGCTGGGGGAGAGAGAAGGCAGGGTGGCAGGAGTGAAGACCATGGGCATTTGAACCACTTCCTCATATAACTTACTTGTGCCTGGAGCCAATAATGTATATACCACCATATTCCATTTGATGCTGAAATGCTGCTGTGCACAACCCACTTTATGGTTAAATGGGTCAGAATGCACCCAGTTCGTGATAGTCAGTTCAGGTCACATAGTGACTTGACAACCCATAGTCAAACATTCAGTTTCCACCAAAGCCAATAACCGGCCAAGAACTCTCTCAAAAGAGTAGTTTTCTGCAGAAGATGGCAGGGCTCTGCTCCAAAATCCTAGAGGCCTCCACTGTGATTCACATATGGGACCTGTCAAGGTTCCAAACAGCATCCTTATCTGCCACTGACACCTCAAGCACCATTGTATCTGCTGGGTCATAGGGCCCAAGTGGCAGAGCAGCTTGCACAGCAGCCTGGACCTGTTGCTAAGCCTTCTCCTGTTCTGGACCTCACTCAAAACTGGCAGCTTTTTGGGTCACTGAATAAAAGGGCCAGAGTAACACCCAAAAGAAGAATGTGTTGCCTCCAAAATCCAAATTGGCCCACTGGGCATTGTGTTTCCTTCTTGGTTGTCGGAGGGGCCAAATGCAGCAACTTATCCTTCACCTTAGAAGGAATATCTTGACAGGCCCACACCCAGTGGTGTGGTCCAGTACCCATATCAATTTTACTGAGGTAGAAGACCTCTAAAGTTTAGTTGGATTTATTTCCCAACCTCTGGCATGCAACTGTCTCACCAATATGTCCAGTGTGTTTGCTACTTTTTGCTCTCTGGATCCAGTCAGCATAATGTTATCCATATAATGGACCAGTGTGATATCTTGTGGAAGTGAGAAGTGATCAAGGTCTCTCTGAATAAGATGATGACACAAAGCTGGAGAGTTGATATACCCCTGAGGTAGGACAGTAAAGGCATATTGCTGGCCTTGCTAGTTAAAGGCATATTGCTTCTGGGGGTCCCTCTGGACAGGAATGGAGAAAAAGGCATTTGCCAAGTCAATGCCTGCATACCAGGTATCAGGAGATATGTTAATGTGTTCAAGCAATGAAACCACATCTGGTACAGCAGCTGCAAATGGAGTCACCACTTGTTTAAGCTTGGGAGAATCCACTGTTATTCTCCAAGATCATCTGCCTTCTGCACAGGACAAATGGAAAAGTTGAATGGCGATGTGGTGGGAATCACCACCCCGTGTCTTTCAAATCCTTGATGGTGGCACTAATCTCTGCAATCCCTCAGATACGCAATATTGTTTTTGATGCACTATTTTTTTAGGTAGTCAGCTCTCATGGCCTTTTCCACCATAATAGCCCTCACCCTACCAGTCAGGAAGCCAATGTGGGGCTTCTGCCAGCTGCTAAGAATGTTTATGCTGATTATGCACTCTAGCAGTAGGGAAATGATGACAGGATGAGTCCAAGGACACATTGGGCCCACTGTAAGTCAGACCTGAGCTAAAATTGTTCTATTAATTATCTGACCTCCATAAGCCCCTACTTTAACTGGAGAACCACAGTGATGTTTTGGGTTCCCTGGAATTAATGTCAGCTCAGAGCCAGTGTCCAGTAGTCCCCAAAATGTTGATTATTTCCCTTTATTCAATGCACAATTAACCTGGTTAAAGGATGGAGGTCTTCTTGGGGAAGAATAAGAGGAAGACTCATTGCATAAATTGTCAATAATGTAATGGGGTCCTTCCTCAAGAGGAACCAACCTCCCTTCATTCAAGGGAGGTTCTGGTTCTATAAATTGGGTCAAGTCTGAAAACTGATTAAGGGGCTATGATTCTCTATTTTTATAATTGAAATTAGTCTTTTGTCTATTTAACTCAGGAGTATTTTCCTTATATAAATTAAGTAGGAATGCAGTAGGCTTCCTGTCAATTTCATTTCTAGGAACACTGTGTAATTAGCCAATGCTAGAGCGCTGCACAAGCCAGACCATTCTGATTGCTGCTTTGTTTCTGCTGTCCATTATGGCACCTATGCTCACCTTGCCTTTGATGGTTGAGTGCCATCACTTGGCCCCTGCCAACTTGGGATCCAGTTATTCTCATTGTATTTAAATTTTGTAGTTGAGTGACTGGTTCCCACTTTTAGATCTGGCATACAGGGAAGAACAATTACAGGGCTATTCAAAGATGCAGGTGCTGCCCTTACAAATCTGTTTTGGAAGGCATTGGTCACTGGAACCTCCCAGCTGGGATGAGTAGGTCTAAAGTGACTAATCCACTCTACCATCCCAATCTCCCTAAGCCTTTGGATCCCTTCCTCTATATTAAACCAAAGGAGATCAGGCATTTCCAACTTGCTCACAGTGGGCCATCTTTTAATCCATATTTCAGCGAACCAAGCAAATAAACTACTAGAACCTTTTTTGACTCCTCCAGCTACAACGTTAAAAACAGAGTCCCTACTTAGTGGGCCCAAATAAATAAATTTAGCTGATCCAACTCTATGTTCCTTCCACCACTATCCAATACCCTTAATATCCATTCCCATGCCTGTTCCCCAGATCGCTGTTTATATAAATTAGAGAACTCAAACACTTCTTTTCAAGCATAGCACATCTCCTCATGGGTCACATTCTCAGTCTCACCTCTAGGGGCCCACCAGACTTTAGTCTAGTTCTAGATCTAGAAGCAAAAAGGGATATGGGGGTGGCTTCCAAGGAGAATCAACATTATCTTGCCTGGCAACTACCTCAAGAGAGGCTGTCACTGTTGCCTCAGGCAGCACAGGATTTATCTCCTCAGACAAAGGTGGAAAGGCTGATGGCAGCATGAGCTGGCAAGGCGGATATTGCCACTACCGGGGTTAGGGAAGCTGTTCCTTCTGACAAAAATGTTTCATCAGAGTTTACAAACTCAGTGCCCCAGCTTCATCAGGGTCCTCCCATATGTCCCCATTCCAAGTTGCAGCATCCTATTCTTTTCCAATCAATGCCCTAAGTTTAATAGTAGACACCTGGTGACGCTGTGCATGTACCTTTTGTTGCAGGTCTGCCACTCTCATGATAAAAGATTGTGTCTGTTTTTCCATAATTTCAGCTCTTTCTCTACAGGAGATAAGACTCTCATTCAGGGCAATCTTAGGTGATTTGAGCCTCAGTATCTCTTTCTGAAGCTGGGAGACAGAATCCCTTAGTTCATCATTTTCTTTCTTCAGTTCGTCAACTGAACTTAGGAATAACCAACCAGCTTTATTATGTTCCTTAGTGCTTCACATATAGTTAAAGATATTATGTATAGAGTCACTAAACTTCTTGCCTCTTGCAAGTGGTAAATGAATAAGGAGTGTCAAATAAATTTATTTTGCATAACTCTCTAAACAGTTCATGCCAAGAACTATCAGTATTCTCCATGCTATTAGAAGTAGAGTCCTTAGTGTTTTCAGGTATAATAATATTAATCAGCCAACTCCTGAAACCCCAAAACCAATGAAAGAACTCTGTCCTTAATATTTCTATTACTTTAGAGCCATCCCTGGTACCAAAATCTGTATTAGTCAGGGTTCTCTAGAGGGACAGAACAAAGAGGATATTAGTTTTAATATATAACTAATAGAATATTAGTTCTAATGAGATAAGCAAAACATAAAGGGTGGAGAAGAAGAAGGCTAATTGAGCTATGAAAGAAGTAGCCATTGTTTCCACCTTCTTACAATAGAGTAAAGCCACCCTTAACAACAAAGAGATGTAATCTCCCATTACTCCATGCCTCATTTTATGTAACTAGTATTTCTATAAAAGTAAAGGTCTTCAAAAAACTATTTTTACCTAGTTATAATTAAAAATATATTTTAGATTGTTTCAGAATCAGGAGAGGTTAAATATGTTACTCCTCTGAGCAAGCCTTATGTGCAGGCAGGAACTCATGTTAAGGAGCTCAGTGTATTTGCAAGAATAAAGTAATCATTGAAGACCAAATAAATAATAACAATTAAAAATAACAATAACAATTAGAATCAAATGGAAATGCAAGAAATAGCTTGATACAGGAGACATCTAAATATAATTTTAATACCTGAATCAAAATAAACCAAAATGTGAACACAGGTGCAATGAAATAGTCTCAATCAGTAAAGAATGACAATAATTCATAACAAATAAACAAATTACAAGTGGAACTGTATACTTCCATGCTACTTACAAGAAACCATGACTTCAACTATAATGACTTATATAGACTGAAAAGTAAAGGAGTGGAAAAAGATATTCCATGCAACTAGAATAAAAAAAGACCAGGAGTAGTTATATATACTTATATCAGATAAAATAGACTACAAATCAAAGACAATAAAAACAGACAAGAAAGGTCACCATGTAATGTTAAAGTGGTCAATTAAGCAAGAGACTACAACTGTAAATATCTATGCACTGAACACCAGAGCTTCCAGGCATGTAAAACAAATATTAGTAGATCTAAAGCCAACAATGAACTGCAATGTAATCATAGTAGGAAACTTCAACATCCCACTCTCAGTAATAGACAAATTATTGAGATACAAAATCAACAGCAGAAAAATCAAAGCTAAACTAGACATTAGATTAATAGTCCTAATTGACATATACAGAATGTTTAACACAACTGCTGCAGAATACATGTTCTTTTCATCAGAAAATGAAACATTTTCTGGAATAGGCCATATCTTAGGCAACACAAGTCTCCATAAATTCAATAAAGTAGAAATCATATCAAATATGTTTTCTGACTATAATGGAACAAAACTAGAAATCAATTACAAGAGGAACCTTGGAAACTGCACAAACACATGGAAATTAGACATGCTCCTGAAAGACCAGTGGGTCAAAGAAGAAATTAAGAAGAAAATTTAAAATTTTCTCAAAACAAATGAAAATTGATATATATCATACCAAAATCTATGAAATACTGCAAAAAAATATGAAGAGGAAAGTTTACAGCAATAAATGCCAATGTCAAAAAAGTAGAAAGGCTTCAAATAAACAATATATTGATGTGTCTCAAGGAATAAAAAAGCAAGAACAAATTAAACCCAACATTAATAGAAGGAAAGAAATAAGAGAGGTCAGATTCTAAGTAACTAAAATTGAACTAAAAAAAATAATACAGAAGATCACTTAAGGAAAAGTTGTTTTTTTTTTTGAAGCAATAAACAGAATTGACAAATTTTTAAGCTAGACCAACTAAAAAGAAAACAGATAAGATGTAAATAAATAAAATCAGAAACAAAATAGAAGACATAACAACTGAGACCACAGAAATGCAAAGAATCTTTAGAGAGTATTACCAACAACTTTATGCCAACAAGTTAGAAAACCTAAATAAATGGATAAATCTGCCAAAACAGAACCATGAAGAAACAGAATCTCCGCAAACCAATAGGCAATGAGATTGAAACTGTAGTAAAATGTCTGTCATCTGAGAAAAGCCCAATATCTCATGGCTTCACTGCTGAATTTTATCAAACATTTAAATAAAACTATTACCAATTCTACCAAAAATCTTCACAAAAATGGAAGAAAAGGGAATACATTAAAACTCATGCTACGAGGCCAGCTTTACTCTGATACCAAAACCAGAAAAAGACACACCAAAAAAGGAAAACTACAGGTCAATTTCAGTGATGAACAGAGGTGCAAAAATTATCCACAAAATCCTGGTAAACTCAATTCAACTCCACATTAAAAAGGTTTATCACTAGTATTAAGTGGGATTTATCCTAGGGATGCACAGATGGCTCAAAATAAGTAAATCAGTAAATTACTTATTGTATTAACAGAACAGTTATCACAATAAATTATTTTACATTAACAGAAGCAAGGAAAAAAACCCATATGAAAATTTTAACAGACGCTGGAAAACTTCCAATAAAATTTAACACATGACAAAAATCCTTCCCCAAACTAGGTATGAAGGAACATAATTTAAAATAATAAAGGCTATTTATATGATAAACCCATGGTCAACATCATACTGAACAGGGAAAAATTAAAAGCTTTTCCTCTAAGATCTGAAACAGCACAAGGAAGGATTCCTGTTTTTGGCATTTTTATAGTATTATGTATATTCAACATAACAGTGGAAGTCCTGGCCAGAGCAATTAGGCAAGAGAAAGAAAGAAGGGACATCTAAATTGGCAAGAAAAAAATTGACCTTGTATTCAGACAGCATGGTCTCTATTTAGTAATGCCTGAAGACTTTTCCAAAAAAACTGCTAGAATTGATAAAGGAATTCAGTAAAGTTGCAAGACACAAAATCAAGAAACAAAAATCAATAGCATTTATATATGAAAAGAGTGAACAATCTTAAAAAGAAAACAATCTCATTTAAATAGCTACAAAAAACATAAAATACCTAGGAATCAATTTCACCAGAGAAGTGAACAATCTGTACATAAAAAAATCACAAAACACTGATGAAATGAAGAGGATACACAAAGAAATGGAAGGTTATTCCATGCTCATGGATTAGAAGAACTAATATGATGAAAATGACAATACTATCCCAGAAAAACGTACAAATTCAATGCAATCCTTATCAATATATCAATGTCATTCTTTACAGAAAGCAAAAAAAAAAAAAAAAAAAAAAGTCTTAAAATTTTTGTGGAACCACAAAAGACCCTGAATAGCCAAGGGAATTTTGAGAAAAAAGAACAAAACTAGAGGTATTACACTGCCTGACATTAAATGTAGTACAAAGCCATCATAACCAAATCAACATGGTACTGGCATATAAACGCATGAACCAATGGAACAGAATGGAGTACTCAGCTATACATTCATGCACTTACAGCTGTCTAATTTTCAATAAAGGTGCTAAAAATATACAATGGGGAAAAGATAGTCAGTTCAATAAATGATGCTGGGAAAATTGCATAACTATATTCAAAAGAATGAATATCTCTTGCCCCTATCTCTTGCCATATACAAAAATCAAATTAAAATGGATTAAAAGGTTGGGTGTGGTGGTTCACAACTGTATTCCCAGCACTTTGGGAGGCTGAAGCAGGAGGATTGGTTGAGGTCATGAGTTTGAGACTAGCCTGGGCAATAGAGAGAGACTTTCATCTCTACAAAAAAAAAAAAATATGGTGCACATCTGCAATCCTAGCTACTCAGGATGCTGTGGGAGGAGGTTCCCTTGAGCCCAAGAGATAGAGGCTGTCATGAGCTATGATTATACTGCTGCACCACTGCACTTCATCCCGGGCAGCAGAGTGAGAGCATGTCTCAAAAAAAGAAAAAAAGAAAAGAAATATTTATATCTATGACCTAAAACTATGAAACTATTAGTAGAAGACTTTGACTTTGGGCAAACACTGTAGGACAATGTTCTGAGCAAAGATTTTTTCGTGGAAGACCTCAAAAGCACAGGCAACAAAAGTAAAAATAGACAAATGGTATACAAGAAACTAAAATGCTCTGCTCAGCAAAAGAAAGCATTAACAAAGTGAAAAGAAAAATCACAGAAGGGAAGAAAATACAGGCCAGCTATCCATCTGACAAGGCATTAATAACAACAATATATAAAGAGCACATGCAATTCAATAGCAAGAAAAATTGATTTAAAAATGGGCAAAAGATATGAATAGACATTTCTCTAAAGGAGACATGCAGATGGCCAAAAGGTATATGCAACAATGCTCAATATTGCTATTCATCACAGAAATGTATATCAAAACCACTATGCAATTTCATCACACCCCAATTAAAATGACTTATATCAAAAAAACAATAAATAGCAGATGCTGGCAAGGATGTGGAGAAAGGAAACCTTGTACACTGTTGGTGAAAATATAAATTGGTGCAGCCACTATGGAAAATAGTATGGAGGTTTTCCAAATAACTAAAAATAGAGCTACCATGTTATCCAGCAGTTCCACTGCTGAGTGTACACCCACTATATTGAAGATTCATCAGCACTCCCATGTTTATTGCGTCAATATTTGTAATAATCAACATATGAAATCAATCTGTGTTCATTAATAGATAAAAAAATGTGGTATACACACACACACACACACACACACACAATGGAATATTATTCAACAATAAATAAGAATTAACTCCTGCCATTCACAGCAACATGGATGGAACTGGAGGTCTTTATATTAAGTGAAAGAGGTCAACCACAGAAAGACAAATATTGCATGGTTTTAGTCATATAAGAGAACTAAAAAAGTGGATCTCATGAAGATTGAGAGTAGATTGGTGATCACCAGTGGTGAAGAAGGATAGGGTAGAGCACGGAGATGAAGAGAAGTTGAGAAATGGGTATAAATACATGCTTAGCTAAAAGAAGAACTGGAGTTTGACAGATCAGTAAGATGACTATAGTCAATATTAATAGATTGTACATTTCCAAATAGTTAGAACAGAATAATTTGGAAGTTCCTATTATGAGGAAAAGATGAATATTTAAGATGAATATCCCATTTTCTTTGATTGGATTATAGGAGTATATTTCATTGATACCTATTAGATGTACATGTTTTCAGGGTACATGTGAAATTATATCAAATTATTACATGTAGCCTGAAAATATGTACATCTACTAGGTATCAACAAAAAACTTAATAATTTAAAATTGTATATTCTAAACATTGGGATTTATCCTTTAGTACACTGGAATATGAATTGACCCAAGAAGTAAAAGAAAATCAAACCATTTTTCCAGTGAAAATCTAAATTAGGAATTAATCAATTTTCTTAATTTGATTGATGGGTCAATCATTCCTTTACTTTCCCATTTAGCCTAAAGTCTCAAACTTTCCTTAACATAAGAATTAGCAATGTCTTGATTTCAAATTACTTTCCTTCTGAAAGCCATTCTGTATAAAAATTTAAAATCTATTATAAAGATTCTTTTGACACTGAAGTAATTAACTAAGGATAGCTAGAGGGAAATTAAATGTCAAATAAAACCAAATCATCAGAGAAGGTGCTGTCTGTTATATCCTCATAATAATTTGCAATGTAAATAAATGCAAAATAGGATGCTGTAACCTATAAAAAGTACTGTAATCATATGGGCACCAGCTCTTAATTTGATCTTTTTCTCATTCATACAGTAAACATTTATTGAGTGACTTCCGTGAGTAAGGCACAGCTTTTGATGTAGTGAGGAATATCAAGATACATAAAAAGATCTAAGTAAGAAAGACAAGACGTAGAAATGTACATGAGACAGAAAATCCTTTGGGTGTTCTAAAGCAGAGGAAGCTGACTGGAAAGAAAAATAAGGAAAGGGTTCATGTCATGTAGCTTATAAGTTAGTAAAGGGTAGTATCTGAGTCTTACCATTGTGGCTGTCCTCTTTGTACATGCATTCTGAAATAAAGTTATCACTTAAAAGGTTATTGAATGAATGAGTGAATGAGTAAATGAATGTATTTTGCATGTATGTGTATCCACAGAACAGGCTGCCATTTGAAAGGAAAAGGACATATCTACTACCTGCCAGTAAAGGACATTTGCATGTAGCAGTAACCAGAAGTGGGTTGGATGTATTCCAATGGGGAATCAGGTTTAGCCAGTAAAATATGAAATGAAGACTATTTGAAAAATGCATGTATGACTTCCATTAGATAGCTGCTTCCCACACTTCATATATAGGCACCTGGATTTGTAATTTCTGTTGAACATAATAGGTATTTAACAAATACCTGTATAAATACATGCAGAAGTGAAGGTTGAATGTTAAATAATATTTGCTATCAAATTAGCCTGTTCATTTCCATTTTAGCATATTCTAAAATGATCATACTGTTGTCACTTGCCCCACATTTGCTGCCCACTAGAATGTCAGGCTCTATACAGGCAGAGCCTTTTTGGCATCTTTATCATTGTATTGTTGATGTACTGTACAGTGCTTGATACATAGTGTAACTTAAAGAGTGTAGCATGAGTAGAAGCAATAATGTAGAAGCACAGCAGAGCAGATAGTAAAAATTGAAAACAAGAAAATTTGCCTTGAAAAACAGACTCATCATTGACAAGTAGTATTTGTTGAATTTTCATGGTTTATGTTCCATTGGGAGGGATACTAAATGAGATTTAAGTACTAAAATCCAAAGAATATAAAAAAGTATTGATTTTGTTTATAACTCATGTTCATAAAATGAACACAATATAATCTTCTCCACTATAACCCATCAACACAGAAAATTATTTTTTCATTAAATATTTTGATTTGACTACAGAATGTTGCTATATAAAGAAGACAAATTTTTAACAGCTTGAATGAAAAATCATGTACTAAGTTTTAAAAAATAATTTTGTTCTACTTTTTGTTCTACACTGAAATAATCTAACCACAAAATTGGTTATTAAAAAAAATTAAAAGGCAGCATGCATCCCTGTCATCCAGAATCAGATTCATTATAGGATTTCCTTAATCTAAAAATAATTAGAAGGGCACTGTCATGAATCATAGGGGTGAGGCTACTTTATCATAGCTCAAATACCAAACTATTTTTATTTTGGAACTCATAAAAGCAGAATAATAATGAAGGAAAACGTAAAAATTCACCTCTGAGAATACAGTAAGCATTTGGTTATTTCAAATAAAATATTAATGTGTCTTTAACATCTGTTCATATGTTCACATCCTTGCTTTTAGTTATATTGTACTGAGTCTGAGAACACAAGAACATTACCGTAGCTAAGAGCATGCAATCTTGTAAAATTCAACAATGACACAAAACTATTTTCAAATGAAATTAACCAACATAGAAAACGATATGCCATCATTTGTTAATAAATAACTATGTTCGCTCAATGAATAATATTCACTGATTATGAACATGTTCTGGATGTAATTTCAGTGGTAATGGGAAGATTCTACAATATTTGCTGTATGCAAGGGGTAGAGATTCTCAGTGTTCACACATTATTTTGATTATACTTTTTCCACTACTCCTGACCACCCAGTAGATGTTCAAATCATGCTAATAATCCTGTAGTGACACACAAGAACACTAACCTTTGGGAAGAATTAGATCCCGCTGGATCAAAGCCACAGGAAAGTCCCACAGAAAAGCCTAGAAAATATGGATAATAAACTAGGTATTGGTGGAACATACCTCAAAATAGTAAAAGCCATTTATGATAAACCCACAGCCAATATCACACTGATTTGGCAAAAGCTGGAAGGATTCTCCTTGAAAACAGCCACAAGAAAAGGATGCCCTCTCTCACCACTCCTATTTAACATAGTATTGGAGGTTCTGGCCAGGGCAATCAGGCAAGAGAAAGAAATAAAGTGTATTCAAATACAAACAGAGGAAGTCAAGTTGTGTCTATTTGCAGATGATCCTATATCTAGAAAACGCCATCATCTCAGCCTAAAAGCTACTTAAGCTTATAAGTAACTTAGCAAAGTCTTAGGACATAAAATCAATGTGCAAAAATCACAAGCATTTCTATATTCTGGCAACAGACAAGCAGAGAGTCAAATCATGAATGAAACCCCATTCTCAATTGCTACAAAGATAATAAAATATCTAAGAATACAGCTAATAAGAGAAGTGAAAGACCTCTTTAAGGAGAACTACAAACCACTGCTCAAGGACATCAGAAAGGATAAAAACAAATCAAAAAACATTCCATGCTCATGGCTATGCAAAATCAATATGGAAATGGCCATACTGATCAAAGTAATTTATAGTTTCAATGCTATTCCCATTAAATTATCATTGACATTTTTCACAGAATTTGAAAAAAAAACTACTTTAAAATTCACATGTAACCAAAAAAGAGCCTGTATAGCACAATACAAGTAAAAGGAACAAAGCTAGAAGCATCATATTACTTGACTTCAAATTATACTACAAGGATGCATCATGCTACCTGACTTCAAACTATACTACAAGAATACTGTAACCAAAACAGCATGGTACTGGTACAAAAACAGACACATATAACAATGGAACAGAGTAGAGAACTCAGAAATAAGACCACACATCAACAACCATCTAATCTTCAACAAACCTGACAAAGACAAACAATGGGGAAAGGATTTCCTATTTAGTAAATGGAACTGGGAGAAGTGGCTAGCCATATGCAGAAAGTTAAAATTGGACCCCTTCCTTACACCTTATACAAAAATGAACTCAAGATGGATTAAAGACTTAAATCATGCTAATAAAAACCCTGAAAGAAAATTTAGGCAATACCATTCAGGAAATAGGCCCAGGCAAAGATTTCAAGATGAAAACGTCAAAAGCAATTGCAACAAAAGCAAAAATTGACAAATGGAATCTAATTAAACTAAAGAGCTTCTGCACAGCAAAAGTGACTATCATCAGAGTGAACAGACAACCTACAGAATGTGACAAAATTTTTGCAATCTGTCCATTTGTAATGATGTAATATTCAGAATCTACAATGGTAGATTATAGAGGTATCTGGAATTGACAAAGAATTTAAACAAATTTACAAGAAAGCAAACAAACAAACAAACAAAAAATGACTCCATTAAAAATCGGGCAAAGGATATGAACAAACATTTCTCAAAAGAAGACATTTGTGTGACCACAAACACATGAAGAGAAGCTCAACATCACTGATCATTAGAGAAATGTAAATCAAAACCACAATGAGATACCATCTCATGTCAGTCAGAATGGCTATAATTAAAACATGAAGAAACAACAGATGCTGGTGAGGATGTGGAGAATTAAGAACACTTTTACACTGCTGGTGGGTTCAACCATTGTAGAAGACAGTATGGTGATTCCTCAAAGACTGAGAACCAAAAATACCATTTGCTCCAGCAATCCCATTGCTGAGTATATACCCAAAGGGATATAAATCCTTCTGTTATAAAGATACATGCATGCATATGTTTATTGCAGCACTGTTCACAATAGCAAACACATGGAATCAGCCCAAATGCCCATCAATGACAGACTGGATAAGGAAAATGTGATACATATATACCATGGAATACTATGCAGCCTTAAAAAGGAATAAGATCATATCTTTTTTAGGGACATGGAAGAAGCTGGAAACCATTATCCTCAGCAAACTAATGCAGGAACAGAAAACCAAATGGTGCATGTTCTCACTTAAAGTGGGAGCTGAACAACAGGAACGCATGAACACAGGGAGGCAAACAACACACACTGGGGACTGTAGAAGGTAGGGAAATAACAAGAAAAATAGCTAATACATGCTGGGCTTAATATTTAGGTGATGGTTTGACAGGTGCAGCAAACCACAATGGCATAGGTTTACCTATGTAACAAACCTGCACATCCTGTACATGTACTCCGGAACTTAAAAAAAAAATGTGATAAAGACAGAGTATCCAAAGAAGGAGGCAGAACCACTGAAGACAGATTTTGTCCATTTTAAAACTATGTCTAGAACTGGCTCTAAAACAAGTTACATTAAAGAGTAAATTCAAAATTGATTAAAAATTTAAAATCAGATAAGTATTTTTCATTTCAAATTCAAATATTTTTACAGGCCACATGCATACTAGTTGAGACCGGGCATATATGTTAAGGCAAATTACTCCTGGGGTAAAGTCTCAGGGGCCTTTTACAGAACCGATTTCTTTGTTCTCTTCCAGTTTCTTCAATGTCCTCTCTGAAGTAAACCTCCAAAATACAGAGAAAAAGAGGGTAGTTAGGTTGCCGAGTAGCCTTCAAAGAGTTATCACAGAGAGCAAATAGATCTTTTTATTTGGTTTTATATCTAAACTTCGGCACTCCTCACAGAGCTGGGAACATTGTAGAGGCTACAAATATATTTCTAGAAAGGGTGAATGAATTCTTTCTAAATGTAAATGTGATATACGCAGCAACATGAGAACACACTCTGTATTCTTTAAATATAATGCACTTTTCAGAGTTTCTAAGGATATTACAAAGTTGCAAAACAAACATTTTACAGTTACATAAATGAACACTCCAAAGTATAGTTGTGTTTTTGGTGTCTCCAGTCATTTTAAAAAATGCAAGAGTGACTTTTTAATATTCGTGTTTTGTTTCAGAAAATGCTTATTTGGTTTCTACCACATGGAAGAAAATCTACTAGGAACTTAATAGGATAATGTAAAGATGAGAAGGCATAGCCTGTATGCCCTCAAACAACTTCTGTCTGGTATCAGTATGTTGCCAAGAAGCCTCCCCAAAATCATAACTTAATAACATTGTAGAAGACTTAAGAACATTATCCAAATCATAATTTAAGATAGATGTGTTGATAAAAATTACAAAATGTCATTTAATTGAAATTCAAATCATGAATTAAATATATAATGTGTAAGGCACCAAACTAAAACTCTGTGGTAGAAACAAAAAATAAACATACAATTTCCAATATTAATTAAATTATGATCTAGAGAAATATATGTACAAATTACTGTCAGGAAGATAAAATGCTAAATTAATACTGTCAAGTGAATATGTAACAATTCAAAACAAGAATGCTTAAAAATCTTTTCATTCATTATCTACTTTAGCAGAATTCTGAGGCAGATACCATTAATTATTACAGATTAGAAATTAAAATTTTAGAGAATAAAGACATGTAAGAACATGTTTCCAGAAAGCAGAGGCACAGGGGTAGAGGAAGGAGCAGGTTACAGATGTATCAACAACTTGAAATCCTTGAAGTATGACTAGACTGTTTAGAATGTTGAGATGCCTAGGAAGGCAGACTGGATTCCAGTTGCAAGGAATCTTGTTAAGTAAATGAGGTGGATTTGAAGAGTCCAAGAGCATAAGAACAGTCAGGTTTCACTGGAATGTAAAGAATGCGTAGTGAGTGATAAAGGTTGGAAAAACAAAGAAAGGTCAGATCCTGACAGGACTTGAAGATGTAAACTTCCTTAGTAGCCTCTAAATTTATGTGTCCACTCCTGCTTCTCATTTTTCATGTCCTTCTTTTCAAATTAATTTAACAAACAACTTCTGGATCAATATTTTGTAAGTAAAGCCCAATGATATAATCTTACTGCTAAATAAAACCAGTTAACCTACAAAGTACCCGAAGTATAGATCTCTCAGAATACTAAGCTTTGAAATTATGGCTGCAACCTTTCACAAACTCAAGTCACAAATACCTATTTCCTCTCTATTACAAATAAACACAAAACAATATCACTCCTAGGACTTTAGTTGGAATGATCTTTGTTCTCGAACCACTTTCATATTTAAAGGCTCACTTTGAATGCCATCTCTGTCTGTCCTGGATGTTCCCTTCTCCTTTAAGTGGAAGGTAGAATACAATCAACAAGAACTTGGAATGTTCTTCAATTTCAGCATGCAGTGGTTATCCGTGATCTTTCCAGATTTTCATTTTAACTTGGCATATGCACAAGAAATAGTGCTGCTAGAATTTTTGAGGTTTTTCTTAAAATGGAAAAGTGATTTTAAAAATATGAAGAAAATTTACCACATTTTAAAAAACATCACTAAATAGGACCCATGGTATATTTTCTATTATAACGTGGAATAATTGTTACCCCTTTGGTGCAGCTAGTAGAAACATGTGAATAAAATATCTTGCCTTGTGAGACAGAAATTTACCTAGCTGTTAAAAAGAAGGAAAAACTAGCAGTGCAAAGCATCTTTCTATTAAGAATTCCAAGATATTTATTCATTAAGGTAGAGTTTGTATCTCTTTAGTGGATCCCAATACATCTCCTCAAACCCAATCAGTGCCAGGGTTCATATGGAAGCCACTAACCTCCTTTTGGTCAAAGTGCATCACTGTGGGCTCAAGCTTGCTTAGACAAATTTGAAAGTTAACAGGAGCCAACATGTGCCACAGGCTCAAATTCCAACCCTCCTTGCTCTTGTTTTTCTCTTGGGGATCATATGGTTTTGAATCAGTGCTTCAGATCTTAGCTCACATCTTAAGACTTGGCTTGTGTCTCCTACGCCTACATTATCTGCCACAGCCCTGTGCAGGAATCCTTGCCATGCTTCTTGCTCTTCTATAACATGGGAGCCTAGGATCATCACTGCCCTGAGTACCATTCTGTGATGTTCCATCACATGATAGGAAGCAGTTCGGATTCCCCAACTGAGCAGAATTCTTCTGTAAATATCTGAAATATGTATTCCTGGGATTGACCTCTTCTTTCTTTTAAAAAATATTAAGTGAACCCTACTTTGAGCCAGGTACAAGTATATATAACACAGGGCTTCTCACTTTCCACACAGGGAGCCGGAAGATGACAAATTAAACCACTTTGAAACCAAGAAAATTCAGGTAGTGATAACTGCTATGGGAAAAAGCAAAATTAGCTAATAGCAGAGAAAGACAGAGGGCAGTCACATTAAATAAGATGGAAAGGGAGACTTCTTTGAGGGTGTAGCTTTTGAGCTGACACCTTAATAATGAGATGGAGCCAGTCAAGTACACATACGGGAAAAGTCATTCAAGCAGAAGAAACGGTAGACGTAAGGATCCTGAGCTGGGAATCAGATCAGTATGTTCACGAACAGAGAGAAAGACAAGCTGGAGCACAGAACTAGGGAAGATGGCAGGAAATAAGGCCAGGGAGGTAGGCAGGGATCAGAGTATGTCATGCCTTGTAGGCCACATCATGCAATTTGGATTTTATTCTCACTGAAATGGCAAAGACATTGAAAATTTTGGGGAGAAATGCGATCTAATTTAAGTTTTCCAAATCTTTCTGGCTGACTTATAGAGAATGGAATTTTGGTAGCAAAGAGGAAACAATATGAATGCTGGTGCAAAAGCAAGTGATGTTTGTGGTTTGGGCTGTGGCTCTGAACCAGGAGACTCTGAGAAGTGATCTTTAGGAAACAATTTGCAGGGAGATGTGACTGGGCTAGATAAGGGATGCATGTGTACATGTGTATGTTTATTTATGAAGCTGTATGGATCCGTACAAGAGGCAGGATGACACATAGGATTCAGGTTTAAACAGCACAGCCAGTGACGGAAAAAAAAGACAGAAATGAATAGCTCTCTTAAAAGTTCGAGACTACTACATTAATCTCATAGTTCCCTGTCAGGTAGTCAGGTATCTTAGGTTTCCTCAAGAAACATGATCTCATGATTTTAGAGTCATCTAGTTACTAAAAGGGATCCATTAACTAAAGTAAAATTAGTTAAAACAACATGTTAAATAAAATTATATGCAGTGCTGAGGACATATTGTCCAAGATCTTGAACCGAGCAAAAGAGATAACTGGGTATCCTTTTAGGAAAATGCCAGGAGGTAGAGTGTTCCAGCAGATCCCAGGGGATCAATCAAATCTATATGGGTATGAGTTTTATGATTGGCTAGACTATTTTACAGCTTAATAGGTGTAGAAGTTAAGTGGCAGATGATTGAGAGTAATACAAATGACTTTTGCCATAGCAACGTAAATGAATTTTGCTCAGTAGAGGTACAGTTGATTTCTGCCTTCTAGAAAAGATGAGTCCTAACGTTATATTTTGTTGCCTATGAATATTAATGTTTTGTAATTAACACATTTATTTTAACATCCTTGATTGCACATACATAGATATATATGTATCTGTGTATCTATCTATCTTCAAATTTCCATTTGAATTTGTATTGACATTTTAATTGTTCTGTCCTTAATTAATGACTTAAATAAATAAAATCTTGGACATGTTTATATTTGAATAAGAATAATATTTTTAGCTTTTGAAGTTACACTTTAACAAGAGTAAAAATAGAGCAGACATTTTTGAAGTCCAAATAGAAACTCATAGGCTCTTTGTTGGTGTCTCTTTAAAAAAAAAATTTATACACACACACACGCACACACACACACACATATAGATATTTTAAGAGACAGGGTCTTACTCTGTCACCCAGGCTGGAGTGCAATGACAAAATCACAGCTTACTGCAATCTTGACCTCCTGGGTTCAAGGAATCCTCCTACCTCAGCCTTCCTAGAAGCTGAAACTACAGGTGTGTGCCACCACACCCAGCTAATTGTTTGTAGTTTTTGTAGAGATGGGGGTCCCACTATGGGAGCCAGGCTGGTATCCAATTCCTGGGCTCAAGTGATCCTACTACATTGGCCTCCAAAAGTGCTGGAATTTCAGGTGAGAGCCACCATGTCTGGCCCTTTTGTGGTGTCTCTTCAAATGCTAATTTTTGACAATGACACAGAGAGGACAGAAGTAAACTTTTAATAGTTAGGATCATAATTGGTAGGGTTATGGATAATATTTGGTACAAATAGAATTGATGTTAAGACATTCATGCTATAGGGAAATTTTTTTGAGAGAGCTCTCTATTTCAAAAACGGCACTATAAACAACTCTGAGAAAACCAGATTAGGTCCTATCATAAATTCCACGGCTACATTTACATATGAAAATTCTGAGTGTGGTTTACTTTTATGTATCTGACATTTATACAGACAGATACAGCACCCATTGTTTAGAAGTACCCTCTATACTTGCATTTTGTATGTTCTTTAATTTCTTCTTACTTTCTCCCTGATGAAAAGAAAAATAATTCTCCTAAGTAATTCCACACAACTTATTTTCTAATTTGAACCAACAATCCTGTTGTTGACAGGATTCTCAGGGGCTTATAAATGTCAGTTTGTTCATAGTTTTAGGCAGAGTGATCCAGGAAAGCAAATTCTCATAAAACACTTTTCTTCTCTTTAAACTTTTTTTTCCTTAAGAATTACTTTTTCTTCTTGGCTTAAAAATAATTTCCTTTGTGGTGATTGGGATGATGTGAATCACTTCTATAGGTCACTTTTAGCTATGTTTCCCTGGCTGGGAGAAACAAAGTAAAAAGAAAGCCAGAGTTTATCCCTTCATCGTTTTCTAGTTGTCTTTTTCTTTATCATCTGCCTGCTTTATGCTTTTCTTAAACTGTCAACAACAGGGGCTGTGCTTGCTCTCCAAAATTAAAGTGAAAAAAAATCGTAAATGTAGCCACCATGTTTTAATGACTTGCAAATCATTATGCATGAATACAATGATGCAGGCATACATTAAAATTTCACACCAAGAAGGCTCCTTTGCACACCAAGTAGCATTTTTAGGAGCATAAAAAATTGTGCCTAAAGCAAAAGAATGTTAAGATCTTAAAGAGGGCAGCCAGAGAGAAAGGTCAGGTTACCCACAAAGGGAAGCCTATCAGACTCACAGCAGATCTCTCAGCAGAAACCCTACAAGCCAGAAGAGAGTGGGGGCCAATATTCAACATCCTTAAAGAAAAGAACTTTCAACCCAGAATTTCATATCCAGCCAAACTAAGCTTCATAAGTGAAGGAAAAGTAAATTTTTTTGCGAACAAGCAAGTACTCAGAGATTTCATCACCACCAGGCCTATTTTACAAGAGCTTCTGAAAGAAGCATTACACACAGAAAGGAACAACCAGTATCAGCCATTCCAAAACATACCAAAAGGTAAAGAGCATCAACATAATGAAGAATCTACATCAACTAATGGGCAAAACAGCCAGCTAGCCTTAAATGGCAGTATTAAACTCACATATATCAATATCAATCCTAAATTTAAATGGACTAAATGCCCCAATCAAAAGACACAGACAGGCAAATTAGATAAAAAGCCAAAACCCATCGGTATGCTACATCCAGACCCATCTCACATGCAAGGATACACAAAGACTCAAAACAAAGATGTGGAGGAAGATTTACTAAACAAATGGAGAGTTTAAAATAAAAAAACAGGAGTTGCAATTCTCATCTCTGATAAAATAGACTTTAAAGCAACAAAGATCAAAAGAGACAAAGTAGGACATTACATAATTGTATAAGGATCAATGCAACAAGAAGAGCTAACGATCCTAAATATATATGTACCCAATATAGGAGCACCCAGATACATAAGGCAAGTTCTTAATGACTTACAAAGAGACTTAGATTCCCACACAATAATAGTGGGAGACTTTAACATTACATTGTCAATATTAGACAGATCAACGAGACAGAAAATTAACAAGAATATCCAGAACTTGAACTCAGACCTGGAACAAGTAAACTTAATAAACATTTAGAGAACTCTCCACCCCAAATCCACAAAACATACATTTTTCTCGGTATCACATCACACCTATCCTAAAAATGACCACATAATGGGAATTAAATCACTCCTCAGCAATTGCATAGCATTTCACAGGTTTAAGTGAAATATTGGTTGGCTGCTTGTTTGTTATTTTCCTCCCTTATTCCTTCCTGTCTCCATTGTTAAGCACATTAATTGGCATAAAAGAGGTTTTTAATACCAATTTTTAGACTGCATTCTAGCCTGGGCAATGGAGCAAGATTCCCATTCTCTCTCCCTCTTTCTCTTCCTCTTTCTTTCTCTCTTTTGTTCTTTTTTTCTTCTTTTCTTTCTTTTTCTTCCTTTCTTTCTTTTTTGTCTCTCAGAAAAAAAAAAGATCTTAAAGATAATTTTAGAATATGTTTTAGAATGAATCAGGGACTCAAATTTTGCACATTGTCTCCAATGAGCATTTCAAAGTAAAAATAAATCAATAAAAGTGGTTTACACATACACCATACACACACACATCAGTAAATATGATATATATATTTGATATGCCAAACTTTCCAAGTTCTATTTTAATTTACATAAATCTACATTTCTTTTTGACCTCAATAATAATAATAATGAACCCATACTTTTTTGCATAAACTGTACAATTTATTTTTACACATTATTATAACTGAGATCAGTAGATGTTTCATGAGGAAACAAAGGCAGTATTAAACTTAGTTTGGTGACTTGAATTATGGCTGTTTTGCATTTCTGTATAGTAATTTCTAATTCCTTATTTTCTTTTCTAAAATTTGTTTACTTTTTCAATTATAAAAATGTTAAAGATATTGTAATAGTTCAAGGTTATGTATGTAATTTAGAAGTTATGATATTTAAATCTTCATACATTAGAGGAGAGGCATTAGCAAAATGAAGTAGTACCCAATATATCCAACATTTGATGATTCACTAAAAAATGATTGTGTTACCTTGTAGGAGACCTGTCAGGGTGGTGGGGAAAATTATAGGAAAGACACAAACCTTCTTGGAAGGCTGGAAGGCTTTGCAAAAGCTCTGGGAAGGGTTATGGCTGAAGGTAGCCTAATCCTCTTACCTTGAGCTGATAGTAAAAAGCAGACAACAAGAGAGTGCAAAGGAATTTATCTAGATGGGTTTGTTTACCTATTTCTCCCAGAAACTGACCTTTAGTCATTTGCACCCAGGACTGCTCTCTACTCGGGGGTCAGCAATGTTAATTACTCATAAATGATGTTTGCTCGAGACCTTTGTCATTAAATCTGTTCTAAAATAAGTATGAGCGTCTCTGGCATATCGGGGCTGCATGGCTGGACTCCCTTTTTGGGGTCTGTAAGCCTTGAGGCTCCCTAGCAGTGATCTCACAGGCAAAACACCTGTGTCTGTGAACATCCGTTGCTTGGCCAGAGTCTGTGGGCCAGACTTGGCATTACCGCTCATCAATTCCATAAACTAGGTGAAAACCATTAGATTAAGTTTTTGTCAATAAGATATTTTGTACAAATAGACATATATATTCAAATATTTCAAGTTGTGATATTTAAGTCCCCCAGAGGAATTTAAAATTGAAAAATAGGCCACTTGTGGTGGCTCAGACCTGTAATCCCAGAACTTTGGGAAACCAAGGGAGGAGGATAACTTAAACCCAGGAGTTGGAGACCAGCCTGGGTAACATGACAAAACCCTGTTTCTACTAAAAATACAAAATATAGCTGTGTATGGTGATGTGCACCTGTGGTCCCAGCTACACAGGAGGTTGAGGCACGAGAATTGCTTGAACTTGGGAGGTGGAGGTTGCAGTGAGCCAAGATTGTGTAGCTGTACTTCAGCCTGGGCGACAGAGTAAGATTCTGTTTCAAGGAAAGAAAGAAAGAGAGAAATAGAGAAAGAGAAGAAGGAAGGGAGGGAGGGAAAGAGAAAGAAAGAAAGAAAGAAAGAAAGAAAGAAAGAAAGAAAGAAAGAAAGAAAGAAAGAAAGAAAGAAAGAAAGAAAGAAGGAAAGAGAAAGAAAGAAAGAAAAAAGAAAAAAGTAAGAAAGAAAAGAAAGAAAGAAAAAGGAGGGAGGGAGGAAAGAGAGAGGGGAAAAAAAGGGAAGAAGGAAGGAAGGAGAAAAAATTAAAAAATAACTTTTATCTTTATTGGTTAGAGACTACTCTGCCTGAGCATTAAATTTTAAAAAGTATGTGGACTGTATTTTACAAGCTATTTTGTAAATTTTGCCTTTTTTAGGTCTGTTTAGCTTGAGAAATTTTATACTTTTGTAAGTGTAATATGGTAAAAGATATTATATAATTTGTCTGAATACAGATATTTTCTTTAATTATGGCATTTTCAAAAGTAAGTCTTTAAATGTTTAATCAAAATACATTGGCCAGGCATGGTGGCTCAGGCCTACAGTCCCAGCATTTTGGGAGGCCAAGGCGGGTGAATTACTTGAGGCCAAGAGTTCATGACCAGCCTGGGCAACACAGTGAAACCTCGCCTCTAATAAAAATACAAAAATGAGCAAAGTATGGTGCACATGTGTAGTCCCAGATACATGGGAGTCTGAGGCACGAGAATCACTTGAACACAGGAGGTGGAGGTTGCAGTGAGCTGAGATTGCACCACTGCACTCCAGCCTGGGTGACAGAGCAAGATTCTTGCCACTGCACTCCAACCTAGGTGACAGCGTGAGATTCTGTCTTAAAAAAAATTAATACAGTATTTTGTTTATTATATTAGGAAGTAATAACCCACAAGTAGGCTTGTCGGTTATTTAAAGCATCAACACACTGTCTTATTTATATGAGCCTGAGTAGGAAATTACCTGTTGAAATTTACATTCTATTATAACTATAGGTCAGTAAAGGAAATGGTGTACTGACTCAAGAGGAAATTTGAATCAGGAAAAACTTTAAAATTGTTATTTATTTTTTTCTTCAGAAACTTCCTTAGAGTTCACAAATATTTGAGTATTCTCTGGAACCCTGAAGGTATATTAAATGTCATATTTTACAGTATCTAAGCAGCTTTATGTATTTCAAAACTAAACCACTTATCCTGAATAATAGTTGCAGGTAAGCCATATTCTAGAACTTTTTCAAGACATATTGTCAATACTATCCTTAGCCTTGAGTTATTTATTATGCTTCACTGACTTTAGCTGTATGTGTATGTCTAAGTGGTCATATTTTAGAACCAAGCTTCATAGCACATATTGGAAAAGCTAGCAATTACATTAGTGCAGGAGCTTAAAGGAAACAGTGCAGCACTGTGACATGGAGGAGCTGGCTGTAGCCATCTAGGCCTCTTGGTATCTGGCTTTGTTCTTGGAATTTTCTGTATCTCTTCATTGCAACAAGAGCTTATTAAAGTCCACTTTTAAGAAATGTACTACATCCTATTCACAATAGCAAAGACTTGGAACCAACTCAAAAGCCCATCAGCGATAGACTGGACAGAGAAAATGTGGCACATATACACCATGGAATACTATGCAGCCATAAAAAGAATTAGTTCATGTCTTTTGCAGGGACATGGATGAAACTGGAAACCATCATTCTCAGCAAATGTACACAGGAACAGAAAACTAAACACTGCATGTTCTCACCTATAAATGAGAGTTGAACAATGAGAACACATGGACACAGGGAGGGAAACATCACACACAGGGGCCTGTCTGTCAGGGGTGGGAACCAAGGGGTGGGATAGCATTAGAAGGAATACCTAATGTAGATGACAGGTTAATGGGTGCAGCAAACCACCATGGCACATGTATGCCTATGTAACAAACCTACATGTTCTGCACATGTATCCCAGAACTTAAAGTATATAAAAAACAAACAAAAAAAAAAAAAAACAAAAAAAAAACCCAGAAGTATTCTGCATCTTCTCTAGCACTTTTTTTCTGGCTAGAATTGAAGATCTGACGAGTCCCAGAGACCATCTCTTTTTTTTATGCTTGACTTTCATCTAAGGAGGTAAAAAAGGCTCAATAACACAACTTGAGGTGGGGCACACTAGACCCTGCCATTTCCAAAAGAATTTCAAGAATCTGCACCCAGTGAACAAGGAATGGCCTTTCATCATCCCATAGGTATTTACTGATAGCTCCCTTAAGGTCCAACTTAAATGTCGACAGAGATGATGTTACTAGCTGAGTGTCATTGAGGATTTAGTCCATGCCAGTCCCTGTACTAAGGACTTCACCTCCCTTTCCGTGTTTGCTCCTCATTGTCCCATGGGATAGATATATTAGTGTCATTTAAATATGAAGAAACAAAGGCAAAAAAGTGAAAACTGATGATCTCATCACTGTTAATGCACTTTTGAAATCTGTATTATTCCACTCCAAGTATATTTTATTAAATCCTTATGTCTTCCAACACCCTAGAGAAGTAGAAGGGCATTGCTATAGCACAGTTTGTCCTCTTCTTAATTTCAAGTTCTTTGATGGACAAAAAGGAGATGTGGGAGATTTTCTTTCCTCTAGTTTCCCCCACTTTGAATCTGGAAATGGAGGCAGACACTGTAGAAGGCCAGGCTCTGGGGGTTTGTAGAGGTACATGCTATACAGATGTAAACTACATGTTCTTGGAAACTAGAATGAAGTTCTGATAAAATGTACTGAAAAGTGATTACATGGCACTAATAACATGGAACTGTTGGAAACAGTTCCAACAGCTTTGAAATGATTTCAGCTGTCTAGAGCTTTCCTGAAAGAAATCCATCATAGGGAAGAAAGAATATTTCTATTCTGACCCTCCCCATTCCTCTTAGGCTCTCCTAATACCTGCCCCCTACTGCAACCTTATCATTGCTTTACGGCTGGCTGGTGAAGGGAAAAGCTATTCCTAGCACAGCAGATGTAGGAAGCACCAGCCAGATGAGCCCTGGAGGTGGCAGTAGGTTTGGTTTGGTAATAAAGAAACAGCTCAGAAGAAGCATGGGAAAGGGACATTGAATTATTCACTGAGAAACATTATCCAACAGTTGTGAGATAAATCTTGAGGGAGAGAGAAAGAGGGAAAAAGGGTCAATTTGACATGAGGAAAAGGGAAAAAAAGAGAGGGAGAGGAAGAGGGAAGAGATAGTAATTTTGCTTCAAAAGGCCTGAAAATTCTGGAGGTATATAAATTCAATTTGGTTTTGTAATGTGTATATTAAACACATCAGCTCCTTAAACTTATGGTAAAGTGACTGTATTCTGTTTATTTGTATAGCTATTGA